>NW_027635819.1:0-1281425 GCF_903797595.1 Erithacus rubecula | reverse complement strand
GAGAGCGTTTCAGCCAGATGCCATTGGATTCTGGACACAGGTCTAATGTGTCTGCTTCCCCCTCTGCTACCACAGGGCTCTCAAGAATATCTTTGCCATGACTCCTCTTAGCCAAGTGCATGTGGTTTTTCCTGAAAGCAGGAAGGCTTTAGGAATCTCAGATGCATTCCAAGGAGACAGAACATTTCAAAGAGTGTTGAAGCAGCACCTTCTTTCCCTTCTCTTTTCTCACCGTTATGTTGCTCCCTGCCTCTCAACTCCATGACAGAGCTGTCAGTCTCGTGGAGACCTTTCCTTTTCTCTAGGTTGGAATCAGGTGCTGAACTTTTCCCCTTGCCTCTGTCCTTCTCTCTCAGTGCCTGCAAGGACTGCGTTTCCTTCATTCACGCCAAGTCATCCACAGAGACGTCAAAAGCGGCAACGTTCTTGTGGGCATGGACGGATCTGTCAAGTTGGGTGCGTATCCCTGGGCAAGTGCAGCGTTGACAGCATGTGCTCTGGGGCAGCTTTTGGGTGACTATCAGTTGCCCAGAAGTGCTGCTGGGCCAGTGTGTGGAAGGTGGGAATGTTTCTGTGGCAGCCAATGCCTTATTTCTCTGGCTCCGGCCCGTGGGAGCAGAGCACGGCTGCTTTTGCAGCCGGCTGCAGCGTGGTGCCTTGTCAGGCGTGGGGTGGGCAAGGCTTTTGCCTGGTTTGGCAGGGGAAGCTGCCTCTGACAGACTCTGTTTTTCTCCTCAGCTGACTTTGGCCTCTGTGCTCAGCTCAGCCGCGAGCGCAGCAAGCGCAGCTCCAGGGTGGGCACTCCCAGCTGGATGGCACCGCAGGTGGTGAGAGGAGAAGCCTACGGCCCCAAAGTGGACATCTGGTCGCTGGGGATCATGGGCTGGAAATGGTGGAAGGGGAAGCTCCTTACCAGAGGGAAGCCCGTCTGAGGTAAGGTGCAGCTTCTAAAGGGGCTGCTTCTAAAGGGCTGAGAGCTCTTGTGGCTAGGAAAGCAGCAGCTGCAGTGTCCTCTTCCATTTCTTGTAGGTTTTTGAACTGATAGAAAGGAACGGGCCCCCCAAACTGCAGAAGCCCAGGCTCCACTCGGCTCTCCTGCGCGACTTCCTGCGGTGCTGCCTGACAGGCAGACGAGGACAGGCGCTGGTCTGCCCAGGAACTGCTGCAGGTGAGAAAAAGCAAGCGGCCAAAGGGCACTGCGGGCTGAGGAGCCCCGCAGGAGAGGATAAAGAGGAGGGTGGGCCACGGTGGGCCTGGTTGAGGCAGGGGTGGCACAGGAAGCTCGAGGGGCAGATGCTGCCCCGGTCCTCTTTGTGCGTCTTCCCGGCAGCCAGAGCAATCCTGCTGGAGCCTGTGCTCTTGCCAAAGTGACAAGGGTTTCTTCTTGTTTTGTTTTTCCTCTGGGCAGCATCCATTTGTGATCTCAGGCGATCCTGCCTCCAGCCTGGCTGCTCTGATCATCTCAGCCAAGCAAGTGCAGGAAGAATGGAGATGACACGCTTGCGCCTGAGGAAGACTCCGTGCCCCGCCAGCTGAGAGGAGTGGAGAGGGCATGCCTGCTCTTCAGTCTGAGATTCAGCCATCCCCTGAATTTTCTTTGGTGCTCTGCCAGAGTTAGGAAATGGCACGTTTGGAGATTTTCCTAGGTTTAGTTAGGTGTTAGTTAGGACTGTAGAGTCGAGAAAGCTTCATTAATGGAGCATTATGTAGATAAGAGTAGATGTACTTTTGATGTAGGGTAGCTCAGAATTATCCTTTAAGGAGAAATAAGAATGAAGCTAGCAAAGAAGAAGCTGAGACTCAGAAGAACTGGACTATGCATGTCTGTGACCTGACAGTGCTCCAAAAAGCAACTGGAAGACAAAATGAGAAAGATGAAGATAAAGAAGTAGCCAGAAGAGGCTGTGTTGCAGCCCTTAGTTTCAGCAGTGGCAATAAAAGCTCAGAAGCCTCCAGAGCCCTGGCAGGTTCCCTTCCTTGCCACGCTGGGTCTGAACTGGTGCGTGCCTTGGAAGCCGTGTGCTGCGGACGGCTTCTCCCGTTCACGGCTTTGCGCTGCTTGCCAGAGGCCCAAGGCTCTTCCCCCTGACGGAGGGTCCCCTCCCCGCCCCACAGGTCCCTGACAGCTGCCCCACACCAGCTGCCCTCTAGAGATGTTGTCCCTCTCGCCCTGGAATCCCCCAGCGCCAGCCGCCCCTCACGGCGGGGCAGGAGGAGGGACCAGGCCCCGCTTGCCCCCCTTTCCTGGCGGTCTCTGGCTATGGAAGAGTAAAGGAGGGCTGAAAGAGCACATTTTGCTGACACTTCCCTCTCTTCAACCTTTGCGCCTCCAAGGAGCTCTGCTCCAGGGGATCCAAGGGCCTGCACTGGGCTTTCCTTGCTGAGGTGTCATTCCTCCTTCTCTAAGGCCTGCAATTGCCTGCTTGATGGGAGCTGACTTGCAAATGGGGAAAACCAGACACTTTCCAATTGAGGGAACTCTCCTGGGTAACTCTTGGGGCTTGGGCTTTGTTCCCTTACTGCTCCAGTTGAAAGAATTTTTCCCATTAGTATGATAAGGAAGCCTGCCTGGGTTACACCCAGCCTTTTTTCAGGACTCAAGAGAAAGTGTAGGTGGGCACTGGGCTCCGAGAGTTTTCACTTTCGCCAGCGAGGTGAGGGAGGACGACTGCCCCGTCTTCAACTCACGTGGGTGGAACACTGGGAAGCCAGGCTCTCTGCTGTGGGACAATGCTCTGCATCCACTCCAGCCTACTGCCTCTAAAACCACAGCTGACCAACAAAACTGAAACCATGAGCAGAAAGCCCTTCCTCCACCTCTTCTCCTGTGTGGGACACAGCTGCCACTGCCCCTTTCCCCCCGTCCTGTCTGCCACCTGTGCACTAGCACGGGCCCCAGCCCACCTTCCACCCACCGGCACCGAGGGCAGGGCGGAGGGTGTCTGCGGCTGAGAAAAGGACTGGAACGGAGTCATTTCTTCTGTTTTGTTATTCATTTTCACAGCTGCTATTGTTTCTGTTTGTCCAGTTAGATATATTAGGAAAGACCTGTTATTCCTATCGCATTACCTTTGTCTGAGAGACCCTGATTCCAAAATGATAATACTCGGGAGGGAGGGAGGGGGCTTATATTCTCTGTTTCTAGGAGGACCTTGTGCCTTTATTGGCAGACACCTGTCCTTCAAACCAGGACAGTAACTGCTGCAGATTTTCAGCAATAGAATTTCACACCTACTAAGAGTAACAGAGAATGAAGTATATTGGAAAAGGTTGTTGAGCATATCAAGTCCAATGTGTAACCCACCACCCTCTCATTAACCAAATCACGGCACTGAGTGACACAAACAGACTATTTTTTCAACAAGGATGGGCCAGGCCTTCGCAATTGCATTGATTTTCAAGTACTATCCCCCAGCATGTGATGTGTGAAGAGCCCAGCCTAAGGCCCCTCAAAGACGCTGTCTTGTCCACCTGTTGCACACAGGTCAAAGCCCCTAAAGGGAAGGCCGTGTAAAATCATTCCTCAGGTCTGCTACTACAGCTGAGGAGGAAAGGACTGGGGGAAAGTGACTCAGCTGAATTGGAGGTAGAAAAGCCACTGTAGAGGTAGAAAAACCATTCTAGAGGTAGAAAAAGCATTGCATGTCTACGTCGTGCTTCATGGGGATTGGTTGAATGATGCTTTTAAGACTGAAAAGTGTAAAACTCTCTACAATCAAGTGGCTCTCCTTTGCACCTGCCTGGGGACTCCGCGTCACTACAGACCCTCACCTCACGCCCCAACAGATGAGCATCTGTGTGGGCTGAGTCACCACACAAGCAAGATAAGCCAGGGACCATTTTGCCATGGTTGAGCAGAGTTGGTTTCCAGAGGAGTTGTGTGCGCATTGATCCCTCCTGGCACCCAGTAGTTTCTTTCTCTCTCAAGCTGGTTCTGCTTTAATTTGGGATTCTACAAGACAAGACTGAGTGCACGTCATTTCTACTGGATTTGGCAATGCAAATGCCTGCAGGGACCCTTCCAGGGAGCATGGAGCCTGGGCAAACACCTGTGAGAGTGCGCCTTTGGACTGTTGCAAAGGGGCCTTCTTTGGGCTCGACATCTGCAGGCCATTGCAGAGCCGTGGGCCACAGGCTGCAGCCAGAGCTGCAACACAACAAAGTGTGGCAGCCCAAGAATCAGCGCACGGCTCTTCTGGATGTTGTGAGACTTGAAGTTGCCCGAGGAACACGAAGGAGCAGAAGAAGAGCTTTGCATCAGGAGATAAGCAGCATCTCCCTGACCCAAAGGAGGTCACGAGCCTCCAAAGTGAGTCAAAGCAAAGTGGACACGCACAAGATGCAACTGCACACCGCAATAGGCCTGGAAATTTATTTCTCTTGCTCTTCTTTTGTCCCCATCAATGTCATTGAAGAAGTTTGGTTTGAAAAGCAAATGACATGCCAGAAATCTGAAGCACACTTTCTTTTAGTCAAAGCCTTGGGATCAAAAGTCATGTTTGCTTGCATCTCTTAGGCTCCAGATGGTTCAGTGCATTTTCTGAGTTTTTCTGGGATGTCTCGAGCGCTGGCTCATGGAGCATGAGGATTTTTGCTGGTGTTTTATGCCTGAGGAGAAACCCGCCAGGCTTTTCCTTTGGCATCATCTGTACAGGAGATGGGTTGCTGGGCTCAAGGACGGCAACAAAGGCAGAGCAGCCGCTCTTGTGAGGTCCAGCAGCGGCGCACGTCACAGCGCTGTCAGCACAGCGCCGTCCCGGTGCGCGCAGGCCTCGCTGCCCAGAGCAGCTTCTTGCGCTCTCTGGCTGCTGAGATCCTTGTGAGCTCTCAGCAGAAAGTCTGCACCCCGAGAGGAGCCTTGCTTCAAAGCGTGCAAACCTGCAGAGCACTTCCAAAATGATCGGGAAAGCCTGTGCCGCGGTTTGCACCATATTTTCTGTTGCCTATTCTGGATACTACCTGCTGCAGCTGACTCGTAAGTGAAGCTTTATCCTGGGATGGCATCACCTGGCCTGTGCTTCACTCTGCTCTTTATGCCTGAGTAGTCACCAGTGTTGATTTGGGAGCAAAATGACCGTTCAGCTGCCCCCACTGTGGGAAATCTGTTGCCAAAAAGGGTCAGTTCCTGAAAGGGTGTTTCTGTACCAGGCGCTGGGTGGAGAGTATTTGCAGTTTAACCTGCAGCAGTTGTGTTCCCTACACGGGACAGTGCATGGCAGTGGAGTCTGTCATTCCTTCAGCTTGCTGCTTCAACTAGACCACCTGCAAAATGCAGACTCTATGGAGAGATCCTCAGAAACACTTCTAAAAACTCTGCGCTTCTCTCCGGCAGTGAGGGAAAGCATCTTGGCTGCACATTCTGCCATTTAGGGGCCTTGGCCATCTGACTTGACCCTTTATGGTGTGCCAAGACGGCGATTCCCTTGGCCATGCAGCACAAACTCCAAAGCAGTTTAGGGTTTGCTGTGAAGCCAGGAGGGCTTCCCCAGGGTCTTCAGCAGAGAACTGCCACAGGGAAGAGGGCCCGTGGGGGAAACTTTCCTTGGGCATGGTCTTCAGAAAATTGATGGGGATTACTGCATGCAATTTCTAAAGACGTACATAAATGCAGCAAAGAGAAGAGGAAAACATTGCTTGAGCTGTTGGGTAGAACAGAAACTCTGCCTTGTTAAAAAGCAGCAGGCAATTCCTTGACCGTGATTCTATTTGCCCCGTGGCACAAGCAGCCCAAACATAGTCAGAGCCTAGGGTAGCGTCCTTGTTGTTCTCTTCCTTGCCGTGGCAAAGAACGATTGCTCCTGGAGGCATGTTGGGAAAGGGGAAATGTTCTCTTTTGGGACTAAAATCTTCTCTGGTACTCCACAAGACAGGCACATTTCTAAGGGCATCTGACTCCTTTTCCTTTGCTCGTTGCAGGTCAACTGAGACGCACATGGAGAAAAGACGTTCCTTTGGTGAGTGGAGAAGGAACTTGTGACCTTGCTGGTGTGTAAGAATTGTGGGGCGAGCTCTGAGCTTGGCCTGTTGCAGGAGAGTGGAGAGTGCCAGCCTGGGAGACTGATAGAAAGCCCAAGTGGCTGTTGGCCTCAGCAGTAGCAAAGGCAGCACTGGCTCTTTCCTCATTTTCCAATGAAAAGCCTTTCATGAGAAGAAAGCCAAGTGCGTCAGCCAAAATGCACAGCAAGATGGAGTCCCAGCTAATTCACCCATCTTCCTAGGAGTGTCATGACTCTGAATTCCACTTGTGATTCCCCTCTTGTGGCTGTATACGCAGCTCAACAGAAACCAGCTCCTAAAGCTTTGGCTGCTCCCAGTCTCTCTCACTGCTTTCTTTCTGCAGGGTTCAACGGCAGACTCAGCATCTCCTCTGGCTCCCTCTCTTGCTGAGGAAGAGGCAAAAGAGGAGCAAAACGACATCAAGACGCCAGCTGCTGTCCCTCCACAGCCACAACATGCAGAGCCAGTGAGTGGCACCTGTGGTTGTCAGTGCCTTTGGTGCAAAGCCAAGCTTCAGGTTTTGGAGGAGTCAGCCCTTGGTGCCGGTGGCTGAAGATGCTGGGGGCTCTGTGCCTGCCATGACTTAGTGCTGCTTCAGCCAAGCCAGGCACCCCTGCCTGATAGGTTCTGAATTTGGACATGGAAGCAGCTCTTTGCGGGCATGCTGAGAGGTTCCGAGAATGTCCCGTGGCATCAGACAGCGGGCAGCATTAAATTAGGGCCAGTGTAGAAGTGAGCCCCTTGGTGCCCCGTGTCTGTGCAGGCTGCCTGTGCTCAGCGGGCAGAGCGCTCCAAAGGAGCAGACCACAGCCCTGCAGGATACTCAGGAGACACTGGTCCCTGGAAGGACCCTGCCCATAATTAGCATGGGCTAATTAGCTGCAGGAGCAACACAGACTGCGCTGCACTTGCACAGGGTGCCAGCAGAGCTTGCTGAGGAGAATCCTAGGCAGCTCAGCATTGTAAAGGGCAGTGGGTCTTGGAAGGGCTGGGATGCAGCTCTGAAGGGCCACTCCTTCAAGCCTGAAATGCAGAGGGGAAATGAGCAAAACAGATCCGAAAAGGCACATGCTCTTGGGTGTCTGCTTAGACACCTGCATGCCAGCTGCGGGCTATCTCAGTTGTTCAGGGGAACAAGGAAGAAGAAAAGAAACCAGGCTCTGGGGCCATGCTCTGATCTCCTCCTGGATCTTTGCAAATGCTTCAATACCTTGTGGCAGGCCTCTAGCAGAAAAGCTGATAAAATGTTGCATGTAACAGTCAATCCATGAGCTCCTGTATCCTAGTAGCCCATGGGGTTTTCCCATTGCCTCTGAGTAGGGGACATCCAAAATCCCCCAGCCGAAGTGGCCAGGCGGTGGCTGACAGCAGCTCCCTAAAGCCTTGCCCTTCCCATGTGCTCTGCGGAGCACGTGTGCCAGCCACCCTTCTGACGGGCAATCCTTTCCTCTCCAGCTCCACACACCCTCTGCACTTCAGCGAGCCGCCGCAGCAGCAGCGCCTGCGGCTGCCAGCGCTCGGTCCAGCAGCCCAGCCCGGCAGCCCCAGAGGAGAGAGGAGCAGAGCCGGAAGACCCTGAGTACGTCTGGTGTATTCTTGTTGCCAGAGCACTGTGTTGTCTGCGTGTCTCGCTCTTGGCGTGGCAGAAGCTCCTTCCCGGTTGGGTGTCTCACAGGCACTTGGGCCTCCCTGCAGAACCTGTGCCTGTGCTCTGAGGCGGCGACAGAGCGCTGGGGCTGCTCCTGGTGCCCCTGAGGGCAGCTGGGACTGCCTTGGCTCTGCCTGGGCTGCCTTCTCTGCCAAAGACAAAAGCAGAGAGGATTGTTTCTGCTTGAGCAGAAGGCTGGCCCCTAGCTTGTGACCAGGGCCCAGGCAGCTCTCTTGCCCCAGCTGTTTTCTGCCTGTGGGTTTACTCCTCCTTTGGCTCAGACACTTTTTGCTACTAAGTGGCTCTGCTAGTGAGAGTTGATGTGACCAGAGAGGCTGCAAGGCCTTGCCTTTGCTCTGAGGGCCCAGTTCTTAAAGGCCCATCCTTCTGGCTTATCTCATGAGATGCTGTGCTTGAAACAAACAAACCCTTCTTGGAAAGGCCAGCTGCTGAAAGGTGGAGAAGATTGCCCTCCCACCTGCTGATCTCAGCAGCTGCAAGCCAAGTGACTGCAAAGGTCCCAGAGCTCGCCACAGTGGGGCTGCACTTGGGATCATGTGTGGAGTGGCTTCCGTGCATGACAGTGAGTGTCTTGCACTGCTTTTGTCTTTCAGGGAGCATTGTGAGTCTGGGCCAGCCGAGGCAGAGATACACGGCATTTGAAGAACTCGGACGTGGGTAAGTGTGACCCCTGCTCCTTCTACAAAAGTGTGGGCCACGTCTTTGGCTGGTGCAATATCAAGCGTGAAGTCAGGCAAGCTCCAAACACGGTCAAACTCAGCCTTTCCCTCCTGCCACCTCTCAGGACTGCTGAGTCAGGGCAGTCCAAAGGCATCATCAAAGACAATTGGGTGCCGGCCATGTCCTGTTTGCGCAAGGAGCAGGAGCTGGAAGATCTCCTGCCTCTGCAGCTTTATGGCCTAGAAGAGCACCTTGGCACTCAAGAATTACCAGAGTCTCAAACACAGTGCTTGGAATATGATTTTTCTCTACAGTTTTACATGTGCATGCATGCAAACCCACACATGAGTACAGTTGCCCTTAGGTTTGGAACAGATCTAACTGGGCGTGTGCCTTGGAGATTTGCAGCAGCCCTTGGTCTTTGTGTTGGAGCTGATTTTGCTCTTGCACACCCTGCCCTCCATGGCACAGGCTGGGGGGGCTGATGAGCTACAGGCTGAAGAGACTCTGCAGTCAGGCATTTTCTAGAGTGGCCAGGCAGCCTGGGGACGTCTTCTGCCTGGGCTTGCTTTCACTGCCACAGACTGAAGGGCTTTCTCTGCTGCCATTTTCTTTCCAGGGGATTTGGAGCTGTTTATAAAGCCCTCGATGCCAGCACAGGACAGCAGGTAAAGTGTTGACACCCCCGGCAGATTTTGCAGCTCTGGAGCGCTTTCCCTTTCACTGCTGTGAGCTCAGCCTGCAGCTTTGGGTGGCCGCTCCATGTCTGCAGAAGAGGCTGTTGCTCTGAAGCACAGTCTTGGTTCGGAGTGCAGAATGCACTGGGGACGGGCTGTGCTGCTTCTCCTAAGCTCTGCTGTCCAGTACTGGGGCAGTTTGGCACAGCTCACTGTGTCATTGCACAAGAACTTGCTCCGTGAGATCTCCCTGAGATCTCGGGCAAGGAGTGACTTCTCAAGTTAGTGGTCTTCAATGTCCTTTCAGGTGGCCATCAAGATCATGAGCCTTCAGGAGGAGACATTAGAGGAGCTAGCTGTCAATGAAATCCTGGCCATGAGGGACAACAGGAACGCAAATATTGTCACCTACTTCGACAGGTTGGGCTGCTGTCATTTTGCTGTTCCTTTAGATTGGGCAAGGCAGAAGAGAGACAGCCCTTTGGTGCATGCCAGAAAAGGGAGCTGCCGGTGATTTCTGTCGTCATTGCCTGGGCACGACAGGAGGTGGCACTCGGCGTGCAATGATCTCTTGTGGCACACGTAGCTTGGAGAGCAGGTGCAAAAGGCTGGCTCAGGCCCTGGGGTGAGCGAGCTGTGGCCATTGCTCTCTGGCCATGCTCTGGTTTTCTTCTTCCAGCTACCTGGTGGATGGGGAACTCTGGCTGGCCATGGAGTTCATGGACGGCGGCACGTTGTCGGATGTGCTGAGGGCAGTGTACCTGGAGGAAGGACAGATCGGCGCTGTCTGTCGGGAGGTGAGGGATGCCGCTTGTGCTTGCCCTGGCCTGCCCAGCATGGCCCTTGTCAGTTGGTGGGAAGGAACTGCAGAGATTTCTTGCTCACGCCTTTCTTTTGGAGATTCTGTCACATCACAGAGAAGAAGAAGAAGGACCATCTGCAATGAGCTGCCTGCCGGTTTCCCTGCACTCCCTGGGCTCTGTTCTTGCACGCTGGCATACTGTCTGTCCTCTGGTGCTCAGGCTCACTCACTTCCTTGCTTTCACTTCTTTTGTCTTGTCAGCTTTTCCTCTCAACCTCTGCACGCATCCTATCTGGCTCTCCTGCATTCCTTGCCCCTCTAAGCAGGCTTGCAGGTGTCAAATTTTCAAGCTCAGGGCAATGGAGATGTCCTCAGCCTCAAAGGAGAGCGTTTCAGCCAGATGCCATTGGATTCTGGACACAGGTCTAATGTGTCTGCTTCCCCCTCTGCTACCACAGGGGTCTCAAGAATATCTTTGCCATGACTCCTCTTAGCCAAAGTGCATGTGGTTTTTCCTGAAAGCAGGAACGGCTTTAGGAATCTCAGATGCATTCCAAGGAGACAGAACATTTCAAAGAGTGTTGAAGCAGCACCTTCTTTCCCTTTCTCTTTTCTCACCGTTATGTTGCTCCCTGCCTCTCAACTCCATGACAGAGCTGTCAGTCTCGTGGAGACCTTTCCTTTTCTCTAGGTTGGAATCAGGTGCTGAACTTTTCCCCTTGCCTCTGTCCTTTCTCTCTCAGTGCCTGCAAGGACTGCGTTTCCTTCATTCACGCCAAGTCATCCACAGAGACATCAAAAGCAGCAACGTTCTTGTGGGCATGGACGGATCTGTCAAGTTGGGTGCGTATCCCTGGGCAAGTGCAGCGTTGACAGCACGTGCTCTGGGGCAGCTTTTGGGTGACTATCAGTTGCCCAGAAGTGCCGCTGGGCCAGTGTGTGGAAGGTGGGAATGTTTCTGTGGCAGCCAATGCCTTATTTCTCTGGCTCCGGCCCCGTGGGAGCAGAGCACGGCTGCTTTTGCAGCCGGCTGCAGCGTGGTGCCTTGTCAGGCGTGGGGTGGGCAAGGCTTTTGCCTGGTTTGGCAGGGGAAGCTGCCTCTGACAGACTCTGTTTTTCTCCTCAGCTGACTTTGGCCTCTGTGCTCAGCTCAGCCGCGAGCGCAGCAAGCGCAGCTCCAGGGTGGGCACTCCCAGCTGGATGGCACCGCAGGTGGTGAGAGGAGAAGCCTACGGCCCCAAAGTGGACATCTGGTCGCTGGGGATCATGGGGCTGGAAATGGTGGAAGGGGAAGCTCCTTACCAGAGGGAAGCCCGTCTGAGGGTAAGGTGCAGCTTCTAAAGGGGCTGCTTCTAAAGGGCTGAGAGCTCTTGTGGCTAGGAAAGCAGCAGCTGCAGTGTCCTCTTCCATTTCTTGTAGGTTTTTGAACTGATAGAAAGGAACGGGCCCCCCAAACTGCAGAAGCCCAGGCTCCACTCGGCTCTCCTGCGCGACTTCCTGCGGTGCTGCCTGCAGGCAGACGAGGACAGGCGCTGGTCTGCCCAGGAACTGCTGCAGGTGAGAAAAAGCAAAGCGGCCAAAGGGCCTGCGGGCTGAGGAGCCCCGCAGGAGAGGATAAAGAGGAGGGTGGGCCACGTGGGCCTGGCTGAGGCAGGGGTGGCACAGGAAGCTCGAGGGGCAGATGCTGCCCTCGGTCCTCTTTGTGCGTCTTCCCGGCAGCCAGAGCAATCCTGCTGGAGCCTGTGCTCTTGCCAAGTGACAAGGGTTTCTTTCTTGTTTTGTTTTTCCTCTGGGCAGCATCCATTTGTGATCTCAGGCGATCCTGCCTCCAGCCTGGCTGCTCTGATCATCTCAGCCAAGCAAGTGCAGGAAGAATGGAGATGACACGCTTGCGCCTGAGGAAGACTCCGTGCCCCGCCAGCTGAGAGGAGTGGAGAGGGCATGCCTGCTCTTCAGTCTGAGATTCAGCCATCCCCTGAATTTTCTTTGGTGCTCTGCCAGAGTTAGGAAATGGCACGTTTGGAGATTTTCCTAGGTTTAGTTAGGTGTTAGTTAGGACTATAGAGTCGAGAAAGCTTCATTAATGGAGCATTATTTAGATAAGAGTAGATGTACTTTTGATGTAGGGTAGCTCAGAATTATCCTTTAAGGAGAAATAAGAATGAAGCTAGCAAAGAAGAAGCTGAGACTCAGAAGAACTGGAGTATGCATGTCTGTGACCTGACAGTGCTCCAAAAAGCAACTGGAAGACAAAATGAGAAAGATGAAGATGAAGAAGTAGCCAGAAGAGGCTGTGTTGCAGCCCTTAGTTTCAGCAGTGGCAATAAAAGCTCAGAAGCCTCCAGAGCCCTGGCAGGTTCCCTTCCTTGCCGCGCTGGGTCTGAACTGGTGCGTGCCTTGGAAGCCGTGTGCTGCGGACGGCTTCTCCCGTTCACGGCTTTGCGCTGCTTCCCAGCGGCCCAAGGCTCTTCCCCCTGACGGAGGGTCCCCTCCCCGCCCCACAGGTCCCTGACAGCTGCCCCACACCAGCTGCCCTCTAGAGATGTTGTCCCTCTCGCCCTGGAATCCCCCAGCGCCAGCCGCCCCTCACGGCGGGGCAGGAGGAGGGACCAGGCCCCGCTTGCCCCCCTTTCCTGGCGGTCTCTGGCTATGGAAGAGTAAAGGAGGGCTGAAAGAGCACGTTTTGCTGACACTTGCCTCCCTTCAACCTTTGCGCCTCCAAGGAGCTCTGCTCCAGGGGATCCAAGGGCCTGCACTGGGCTTTCCTTGCTGAGGTGTCATTCCTCCTTCTCTGAGCCCTGCAATTGCCTGCTTGATGGGAGCTGACTTGCAAATGGGGAAAACCAGACACTTTCCAATTGAGGGAACTCTCCTGGGTAACTCTTGGGGCTTGGGCTTTGTTCCCTTACTGCTCCAGTTGAAAGAATTTTTCCCATTAGTATGATAAGGAAGCCTGCCTGGGTTACACCCTGCCTTTTTTCAGGACTCAAGAGAAAGTGTAGGTGGGCACTGGGCTCCGGGCTTTTTTCACTTTCGCCAGCGAGGTGAGGGAGGACGACTGCCCCGTCTTCAACTCACATGGGTGGAACACTGGGAAGCCAGGCTCTCTGCTGTGGGACAATGCTCTGCATCCACTCCAGCCTACTGCCTCTAAAACCACAGCTGACCAACAAAACTGAAACCATGAGCAGAAAGCCCTTCCTCCACCTTTTCTCCTGTGTGGGACACAGCTGCCACTGCCCCTTTCCCCCCGTCCTGTCTGCCACCTGCGCAGTAGCACGGGCCCCAGCCCACCTTCCACCACCGGCACCGAGGGCAGGGCGAGGGTGTCTGCGGCTGAGAAAAGGACTGGAACGGAGTCATTTCTTCTGTTTTGTTATTCATTTTCACAGCTGCTATTGTTTCTGTTTGTCCAGTTAGATATATTAGGAAAGACCTGTTATTCCTAGCACCTTACCTCTGTCCTGAGAGATCCTGATTCCAAAATGATAATACTCGGGAGGGAGGGAGGGGGCTTACTATTCTCTGTTTCAAGGAGGACTTTCTGCCTTTATTGGCACACACCTGTCCTTCAAACCAGGACAGTAACTCCTGCAGATTTTCAGCAATAGAATTTCACACCTACTAAGAATAACAGAGAATGAAGTATTGGTACAAAGGTTGTTGAGCTTATCAAGTCCAACGTGTAACCCACCACCCTCTCATTAACCAAATCACGGCACTGAGTGACACAAACAGACTATTTTTTCAACAAGGATGGGCCAGGCCTTCGCAATTGCATTGATTTTCAAGTACTATCCCCCAGCATGTGACGTGTGAAGAGCCCAGCCTAAGGCCCCTCAAAGACGCTGTCTTGTCCACCTGTTGCACACAGGTCAAAGCCCCTAAAGGGAAGGCCGTGTAAAATCATTCCTCAGGTCTGCTACTACAGCTGATGAGGAAAGGACTGGGGGAAAGTGACTCAGCTGAATTGGAGGTAGAAAAGCCACTGTAGAGGTAGAAAAACCATTCTAGAGGTAGAAAAAGCATTGCATGTCTACATCGTGCTTCATGGGGATTGGTTGAATGATGCTTTTAAGACTGAAAAGTGTAAAACTCTCTACAATCAAGTGGCTCTCCTTTGCACCTGCCTGGGGACTCCGCGTCACTACAGACCCTCACCTCACGCCCAACAGATGAGCATCTGTGTGGGCTGAGTCACCACACAAGCAAGATAAGCCAGGGACCATTTTGCCATGGTTGAGCAGAGTTGGTTTCCAGAGGAGTTGTGTGCGCTTGATCCCTCCTGGCACCCAGTATTTTCTTTCTCTCTCAAGCTGGCTCCTGCTTTAATTTGGGATTCTGCAAGAGAAGAGACTGAGTGCACGTCATTTCTACTGGGATTTGGCAATGCAAATGCCTGCAGGGACCCTTCCAGGGAGCATGGAGCCTGGGCAAACACCTGTGAGAGTGCGCCTTTGGACTGTTGCAAAGGGGCCTTCTTTGGGCTCGACATCTGCAGGCCATTGCAGAGCCGTGGGCCGCAGGCTGCAGCCAGAGCTGCAACACAACAAAAGCGTGGCAGCCCAAGAATCAGCGCACGGCTCTTCTGGATGTTCTGAGACTTGAAGTTGCCCGAGGAACAGCAAGGAGCAGAAGAAGAGCTTTGCATCAGGAGAAAAGCAGCATCTCCCTGACCCAAAGGGAGGTCACGAGCCTCCAAAGTGAGTCAAAGCAAAGTGGACACGCACAAGATGCAACTGCACACCGCAATAGGCCTGGAAATTTATTTCCCTTGCTCTTCTTTTGTCCCCTCAATGTCATTGAAGAAGTTTGGTTTTGAAAAGCAAATGACATGCCAGAAATCTGAAGCACACTTTCTTTTAGTCAAAGCCTTGGGGATCAAAAGTCATGTTTGCTTGCATCTCTTAGGCTCCAGATGGTTCAGTGCATTTTCTGAGTTTTTCTGGGATGTCTCGAGCGCTGGCTCATGGAGCATGAGGATTTTTGCTGGTGTTTTATGCCTGAGGAGAAACCGCCAGGCTTTTCCTTTGCATCAGCTGTACAGGAGATGGGGTTGCTGGGCACAAGGACGGCAACAAAGGCAGAGCAGCCGCTCTTGTGAGGTCACAGCAGCGGCGCCACGTCACAGCGCTGTCAGCACAGCGCCGTCCCGGTGCGCGCAAGGCCTCGCTGCCCAGAGCAGCTCTTGCGCTCTCTGGCTGCTGGAGATCCTTGTGAGCTCTCAGCAGAAAGTCTGCACCCCGAGAGGAGCCTTGCTTCAAACTTGGGGTGGCGTTCAGCGTGCAAACCTGCAGAGCACTTCCAAAATGATCGGGAAAGCCTGTGCCGCGGTTTGCACCATATTTTCTGTTGCCTATTCTGGATACTACCTGCTGCAGCTGACTCGTAAGTGAAGCTTTATCCTGGGGATGGCATCACCTGGCCTGTGCTTCACTCTGCTCTTTATGCCTGAGTAGTCACCGAGTTGATTTGGGAGCAAAATGACCGTTCAGCTGCCCCCACTGTGGGAAATCTGTTGCCAAAAGGGTCAGTTCCTGAAAGGGTGTTTCTGTACCAGGCGCTGGGTGGAGAGTATTTGCAGTTTAACCTGCAGCAGGTTGTGTTCCCTACACGGGACAGTGCATGGCAGTGGAGTCTGTCATTCCTTCAGCTTGCTGCTTCAACCTAGACCACCTGCAAAATGCAGACTCTATGGAGAGATCCTCAGAAACACTTCTAAAAACTCTGCGCTTCTCTCCGGGAGTGAGGGAAAGCATCTTTGGCTGCACATTCTGCCATTTAGGGGCCTTGGCCATCTGACTTGACCCTTTATGGTGTGCCAAGACGGCGATTCCCTTGGCCATGCAGCACAAACTCCAAAGCAGTTAGGGTTTGCTGTGAAGCCAGGAGGGCTTCCCAGGGGTCTTCAGCAGAGAACTGCCACAGGGAAGAGGGCCCGTGGGGGAAACTTTCCTTGGGCATGGTCTTCAGAAAATTGATGGGGATTACTGCATGCAATTTCTAAAGACGTACATAAAATGCAGCAAAGAGAAGAGGAAAACATTGCTTGAGCTGTTGGGTAGAACAGAAACTCTGCCTTGTTAAAAAGCAGCAGGCAATTCCGTGACCGTGATTCTATTTGCCCCGTGGCACAAGCAGCCCAAACGTAGTCAGAGCCTAGGGTAGCGTCCTTGTTGTTCTCTTCCTTGCCGTGGCAAAGAACGATTGCTCCTGGAGGCATGTTGGGAAAGGGGAAATGTTCTCTTTTGGGACTAAAATCTTCTCTGGTACTCCACAAGACAGGCACATTTCTAAGGGCATCTGACTCCTTTTCCTTTGCTCGTTGCAGGTCAACTCAGACGCGCATGGAGAAAAGACGTTCCTTTGGTGAGTGGAGAAGGAACTTGTGACCTTGCTGGTGTGTAAGAATTGTGGGGCGAGCTCTGAGCTTGGCCTGTTGCAGGACAGTGGAGAGTGCCAGCCTGGGAGGCTGATAGAAAGCCCAAGTGGCTGTTGGCCTCAGCAGTAGCAAAGGCAGCACTGGCTCTTTTGTCATTTCCAATGAAAAGCCTTTCATGAGAAGAAAGCGAAGTGCAGCAGCCAAAATGCAGAGCAAGATGGAGTCCCAGCTAATTCACCCATCTTCCTAGGAGTGTCATGACTCTGAATTCCACTTGTGATTCCCCTCTTGTGGCTGTATACGCAACTCAACAGAAACCAGCTCCTAAAGCTTTGGCTGCTCCCAGTCTCTCTCACTGCTTTCTTTCTGCAGGGCTCAACGACAGGCTCAGCATCTCCTCTGGCTCCCTCTCTTGCTGAGGAAGAGGCAAAAGAGGAGCAAAATGACATCAAGACGCCAGCTGCTGTCCCTCCACAGCCACAACATGCAGAGCCAGTGAGTGGCACCTGTGGTTGTCAGTGCCTTTGGTGCAAAGCCAAGCTTCAGGTTTTGGAGGAGATAGCCCTTGGTGCCGGTGGCTGAAGATGCTGGGGGCTCTGTGCCTGCCATGACTTAGTGCTGCTTCAGCCAAGCCAGGCACCCCTGCCTGATAGGTTCTCAATTTGGACATGGAAGCAGCTCTTTGCTGGCATGCTGAGAGGTTCCGAGAATGTCCCGTGGCATCAGACAGCGGGCAGCATTAAATTAGGGCCAGTGTAGAAGTGAGCCCCTTGGTGCCCCGTGTCTGTGCAGGCTGCCTGTGCTCAGCGGGCAGAGCGCTCCAAAGGCGCAGACCACAGCCCTGCAGGATACTCAGGAGACACTGGCCCCTGGAAGGACCCTGCCCATAATTAGCATGGGCTAATTAGCTGCAGGAGCAACACAGACTGCGCTGCACTTGCACAGGGTGCCAGCAGAGCTTGCTGAGGAGAATCCTAGGCAGCTCAGCATTGTAAAGGGCAGTGGGTCTTGGAAGGGCTGGGATGCAGCTCTGAAGGGCCACTCCTTCAAGCCTGAAATGCAGAGGGGAAATGAGCAAAACAGATCCGAAAAGGCACATGCTCTTGGGTGTCTGCTTAGACACCTGCATGCCAGCTGCGGGCTATCTCAGTTGTTCAGGGGAACAAGGAAGAAGAAAAGAAACCAGGCTCTGGGGCCGAGCTCTGATCTCCTTCTCACGATTTTTGCAAATGCCTCAATACCTTGTGGCAGGCCTCTAGCAGAAAAGCTGATAAAATGTTGCATGTAACAGTCAATCCATGAGCTCCTGTATCCTAGTAGCCCATGGGGTTTTCCCATTGCCTCTGAGTAGGGGACATCCAAAATCCCCCAGCCGAAGTGGCCAGGCGGTGGCTGACAGCAGCTCCCTAAAGCCTTGCCCTTCCCATGTGCTCTGCGGAGCACGTGTGCCAGCCACCCTTCTGACGGGCAATCCTTTCCTCTCCAGCTCCACACACCCTCTGCACTTCAGCGAGCCGCCGCAGCAGCAGCGCCTGCGGCTGCCAGCGCTCGGTCCAGCAGCCCAGCCCGGCAGCCCCAGAGGAGAGAGGAGCAGAGCCGGAAGACCCTGAGTACGTCTGGTGTATTTCTTGTTGCCAGAGCACTGTGTTGTCTGCGTGTCTCGCTCTTGGCCGTGGCAGAAGCTCCTTCCCGGTTCGGTGTCTCACAGGCACTTGGGCCTCCCTGCAGAACCTGTGCCTGTGCTCTGAGGCGGCGACAGAGCGCTGGGGCTGCTCCTGGTGCCCCTGAGGGCAGCTGGGACTGCCTTGGCTCTGCCTGGGCTGCCTTCTCTGCCAAAGACAAAAGCAGAGAGGATTGTTTCTGCTTGAGCAGAAGGCTGGCCCCTAGCTTGTGACCAGGGCCCAGGCAGCTCTCTTGCCCCAGCTGTTTTCTGCCTGTGGGTTTTACTCCTCCTTTGGCTCAGACACTTTTTGCTACTAAGTGGCTCTGCTAGTGAGAGTTGATGTGACCAGAGAGGCTGCCAAGGCCTTGCCTTTGCTCTGAGGGCCCAGTTCTTAAAGGCCCATCCTTCTGGCTTATCTCATGAGATGCTGTGCTTGAAACAAACAAAACCCTTCTTGGAAAGGCCAGCTGCTGAAAGGTGGAGAAGATTGCCCTCCCACCTGCTGATCTCAGCAGCTGCAAGCCAAGTGACTGCAAAGGTCCCAGAGCTCGCCACAGTGGGGCTGCACTTGGGATCATGTGTGGAGTGGCCTCCGTGCATGACAGTGAGTGTCTTGCACTGCTTTTGTCTTTCAGGGAGCATTGTGAGTCTGGGCCAGCCGAGGCAGAGATACACGGCATTTGAAGAACTCGGACGTGGGTAAGTGTGACGCCTGCTCCTTCTACAAAAGTGTGGGCCACGTCTTTGGCTGGTGCAATATCAAGCGTGAAGTCAGGCAAGCTCCAAACACGGTCAAACTCAGCCTTTCCCTCCTGCCACCTCTCAGGACTGCTGAGTCAGGGCAGTCCAAAGGCATCATCAAAGACAATTGGGTGCCGGCCATGTCCTGTTTGCGCAAGGAGCAGGAGCTGGAAGATCTCCTGCCTCTGCAGCTTTATGGCCTAGAAGAGCACCTTGGCACTCAAGAATTACCAGAGTCTCAAACACAGTGCTTGGAATATGATTTTTCTCTACAGTTTTACATGTGCATGCATGCAAACCCACACATGAGTACAGTTGCCCTTAGGTTTGGAACAGATCTAACTGGGCGTGTGCCTTGGAGATTTGCAGCAGCCCTTGGTCTTTGTGTTGGAGCTGATTTTGCTCTTGCACACCCTGCCCTCCATGGCACAGGCTGGGGGGCTGATGAGCTACAGGCTGAAGAGACTCTGCAGTCAGGCATTTTCTAGAGTGGCCAGGCAGCCTGGGGACGTCTTCTGCCTGGGCTTGCTTTCACTGCCACAGACTGAAGGGCTTTCTCTGCTGCCATTTTCTTACCAGGGGATTTGGAGCTGTTTATAAAGCCCTCGATGCCAGCACAGGACAGCAGGTAAAGTGTTGACACCCCCGGCAGATTTTGCAGCTCTGGAGCGCTTTCCCTTTCACTGCTGTCAGCTCAGCCTGCAGCTTTGGGTGGCCGCTCCATGTCTGCAGAAGAGGCTGTTGCTCTGAAGCACAGTCTTGGTTTGGAATGCAGAATGCACTGGGGACAGGCTATGCTGCTTCTCCTAAGCTCTGCTGTCCAGTACTGGGGCAGTTTGGCACAGCTCACTGTGTCATTGCACAAGAACTTGCTCCGTGAGATCTCCCTGAGATCTCGGGCAAGGAGTGACTTCTCAAGTTAGTGGTCTTCAATGTCCTTTCAGGTGGCCATCAAGACCATGAGCCTTCAGGAGGAGACATTGGAGGAGCTGGCTGTCAATGAAATCCTGGCCATGAGGGACAACAGGAACGCAAATATTGTCACCTACTTCGACAGGTTGGGCTGCTGTCATTTTGCTGTTCCTTTAGATTGGGCAAGGCAGAAGAGAGACAGCCCTTTGGTGCATGCCAGAAAAGGGAGCTGCCGGTGATTTCTGTAGTCATTGCCTGGGCACGACAGGAGGTGGCACTCGGCGTGCAATGATCTCTTGTGGCACACGTAGCTTGGAGAGCAGGTGCAAAAGGCTGGCTCAGGCCCTGGGGTGAGCGAGCTGTGGCCATTGCTCTCTGGCCATGCTCTGGTTTTCTTCTTCCAGCTACCTGGTGGATGGGGAACTCTGGCTGGCCATGGAGTTCATGGACGGCGGCACGTTGTCGGATGTGCTGAGGGCAGTGTACCTGGAGGAAGGACAGATCGGCGCTGTCTGTCGGGAGGTGAGGGATGCCGCTTGTGCTTGCCCTGGCCTGCCCAGCATGGCCCTTGTCAGTTGGTGGGAAGGAACTGCAGAGATTTCTTGCTCACGCCTTTCTTTTGGAGATTCTGTCACATCACAGAGAAGAAGAAGAAGGACCATCTGCAATGAGCTGCCTGCCGGTTTCCCTGCACTCCCTGGGCTCTGTTCTTGCACGCTGGCATACTGTCTGTCCTCTGGTGCTCAGGCTCACTCACTTCCTTGCTTTCACTTCTTTTGTCTTGTCAGCTTTTCCTCTCAACCTCTGCACGCATCGTATCTGGCTCTCCTGCATTCCTTGCCCCTCTAAGCAGGCTTGCAGGTTGCAAATTTTCAAGCTCAGGGCAATGGAGATGTCCTCAGCCTCAAAGGAGAGCGTTTCAGCCAGATGCCATTGGATTCTGGACACAGGTCTAATGTGTCTGCTTCCCCCTCTGCTACCACAGGGCTCTCAAGAATATCTTTGCCATGACTCCTCTTAGTCAAAGTGCATGTGGTTTTTCCTGAAAGCAGGAAGGGCTTTAGGAATCTCAGATGCATTCCAAGGAGACAGAACATTTCAAAGAGTGTTGAAGCAGCACCTTCTTTCCCTTTCTCTTTTCTCACCGTTATGTTGCTCCCTGCCTCTCAACTCCATGACAGAGCTGTCAGTCTCGTGGAGACCTTTCCTTTTCTCTAGGTTGGAATCAGGTGCTGAACTTTTCCCCTTGCCTCTGTCCTTTCTCTCTCAGTGCCTGCAAGGACTGCGTTTCCTTCATTCACGCCAAGTCATCCACAGAGACGTCAAAAGCGGCAACGTTCTTGTGGGCATGGACGGATCTGTCAAGTTGGGTGCGTATCCCTGGGCAAGTGCAGCGTTGACAGCATGTGCTCTGGGGCAGCTTTTGGGTGACTATCAGTTGCCCAGAAGTGCTGCTGGGCCAGTGTGTGGAAGGTGGGAATGTTTCTGTGGCAGCCAATGCCTTATTTCTCTGGCTCCGGCCCCGTGGGAGCAGAGCACGGCTGCTTTTGCAGCCGGCTGCAGCGTGGTGCCTTGTCAGGCGTGGGGTGGGCAAGGCTTTTGCCTGGTTTGGCAGGGGAAGCTGCCTCTGACAGACTCTGTTTTTCTCCTCAGCTGACTTTGGCCTCTGTGCTCAGCTCAGCCGCGAGCGCAGCAAGCGCAGCTCCAGGGTGGGCACTCCCAGCTGGATGGCACCGCAGGTGGTGAGAGGAGAAGCCTACGGCCCCAAAGTGGACATCTGGTCGCTGGGGATCATGGGGCTGGAAATGGTGGAAGGGGAAGCTCCTTACCAGAGGGAAGCCCGTCTGAGGGTAAGGTGCAGCTTCTAAAGGGGCTGCTTCTAAAGGGCTGAGAGCTCTTGTGGCTAGGAAAGCAGCAGCTGCAGTGTCCTCTTCCATTTCTTGTAGGTTTTTGAACTGATAGAAAGGAACGGGCCCCCCAAACTGCAGAACCCCAGGCTCCACTCGGCTCTCCTGCGCGACTTCCTGCGGTGCTGCCTGCAGGCAGACGAGGACAGGCGCTGGTCTGCCCAGGAACTGCTGCAGGTGAGAAAAAGCAAAGCGGCCAAAGGGCCTGCGGGCTGAGGAGCCCCGCAGGAGAGGATAAAGAGGAGGGTGGGCCACGTGGGCCTGGCTGAGGCAGGGGTGGCACAGGAAGCTCGAGGGGCAGATGCTGCCCTCGGTCCTCTTTGTGCGTCTTCCCGGCAGCCAGAGCAATCCTGCTGGAGCCTGTGCTCTTGCCAAGTGACAAGGGTTTCTTTCTTGTTTTGTTTTTCCTCTGGGCAGCATCCATTTGTGATCTCAGGCGATCCTGCCTCCAGCCTGGCTGCTCTGATCATCTCAGCCAAGCAAGTGCAGGAAGAATGGAGAGGACACGCTTGCGCCTGAGGAAGACTCCGTGCCCCGCCAGCTGAGAGGAGTGGAGAGGGCATGCCTGCTCTTCAGTCTGAGATTCAGCCATCCCCTGAATTTTCTTTGGTGCTCTGCCAGAGTTAGGAAATGGCACGTTTGGAGATTTTCTTAGGTTTAGTTAGGTGTTAGTTAGGACTGTAGAGTCAAGAAAGCTTCATTAATGAAGCATTATTTAGATAAGAGTAGATGTACTTTTGATGTAGGGTAGCTCAGAATTATCCTTTAAGGAGAAATAAGAATGAAGCTAGCAAAGAAGAAGCTGAGACTCAGAAGAACTGGAGTATGCATGTCTGTGACCTGACAGTGCTCCAAAAAGCAACTGGAAGACAAAATGAGAACGATGAAGATAAAGAAGTAGCCAGAAGAGGCTGTGTTGCAGCCCTTAGTTTCAGCAGTGGCAATAAAAGCTCAGAAGCCTCCAGAGCCCTGGCAGGTTCCCTTCCTTGCCGCGCTGGGTCTGAACTGGTGCGTGCCTTGGAAGCCGTGTGCTGCGGACGGCTTCTCCCGTTCACGGCTTTGCGCTGCTTGCCAGCGGCCCAAGGCTCTTCCCCCTGACGGAGGGTCCCCTCCCGCCCCACAGGTCCCTGACAGCTGCCCCACACCAGCTGCCCTCTAGAGATGTTTTCCCTCTCGCCCTGGAATCCCCCAGCGCCAGCCGCCCCTCACGGCGGGGCAGGAGGAGGGACCAGGCCCCGCTTGCCCCCCTTTCCTGGCGGTCTCTGGCTATGGAAGAGTAAAGGAGGGCTGAAAGAGCACGTTTTGCTGACACTTCCCTCTCTTCAACCTTTGCGCCTCCAAGGAGCTCTGCTCCAGGGGATCCAAGGGCCTGCACTGGGCTTTCCTTGCTGAGGTGTCATTCCTCCTTCTCTGAGCCCTGCAATTGCCTGCTTGATGGGAGCTGACTTGCAAATGGGGAAAACCAGACACTTTCCAATTGAGGGAACTCTCCTGGGTAACTCTTGGGGCTTGGGCTTTGTTCCCTTACTGCTCCAGTTGAAAGAATTTTTCCCATTAGTATGATAAGGAAGCCTGCCTGGGTTACACCCTGCCTTTATTCAGGACTCAAGAGAAAGTGTAGGTGTGCACTGGGCTCCGGGCTTTTTTCACTTTCGCCAGCGAGGTGAGGGAGGACAACTGCCCCGTCTTCAGCTCACGTGGGTGGAACACTGGGAAGCCAGGCTCTCTGCTGTGGGACAATGCTCTGCATCCACTCCAGCCTACTGCCTCTAAAACCACAGCTGACCAACAAAACTGAAACCATGAGCAGAAAGCCCTTCCTCCACCTCTTCTCCTGTGTGGGACACAGCTGCCACTGCCCCTTTCCCCCCGTCCTGTCTGCCACCTGCGCAGTAGCACGGGCCCCAGCCCACCTTCCACCACCGGCACCGAGGGCAAGGCGAGGGTGTCTGCGGCTGAGAAAAGGACTGGAACGGAGTCATTTCTTCTGTTTTGTTATTCATTTTCACAGCTGCTATTGTTTCTGTTTGTCCAGTTAGATATATTAGGAAAGACCTGTTATTCCTAGCACCTTACCTCTGCCTGAGAGATCCTGATTCCAAAATGATAATACTCGGGAGGGAGGGAGGGGGCTTACATTCTCTGTTTCAAGGAGGACTTTCTGCCTTTATTGGCACACACCTGTCCTTCAAACCAGGACAGTAACTCCTGCAGATTTTCAGCAATAGAATTTCACACCTACTAAGAATAACAGAGAATGAAGTATGGTACAAAAGGTTGTTGAGCTTATCAAGACCAACGTGTAACCCACCACCCGCTCATTAACCAAATCACTGCACTGAGTGACACAAACAGACTATTTTTTCAACAAGGATGGGCCAGGCCTTCGCAATTGCATTGATTTACAAGTACTATCCCCCAGCATGTGACGTGTGAAGAGCCCAGCCTAAGGCCCCTCAAAGACGCTGTCTTGTCCACCTGTTGCACACAGGTCAAAGCCCCTAAAGGGAAGGCCGTGTAAAATCATTCCTCAGGTCTGCTACTACAGCTGATGAGGAGAGGACTGGGGGAAAGTGACTCAGCTGAATTGGAGGTAGAAAAGCCACTGTAGAGGTAGAAAAACCATTCTAGAGGTAGAAAAAGCATTGCATGTCTGCATCGTGCTTCATGGGGATTGGTTGAATGATGCTTTTAAGACTGAAAAGTGTAAAACTCTCTACAATCAAGTGGCTCTCCTTTGCACCTGCCTGGGGACTCCGCGTCACTACAGACCCTCACCTCACGCCCAACAGATGAGCATCTGTGTGGGCTGAGTCACCACACAAGCAAGATAAGCCAGGGACCATTTTGCCAGGGTTGAGCAGAGTTGGTTTCCAGAGGAGTTGTGTGCGCTTGATCCCCCCTGGCACCCAGTATTTTCTTTCTCTCTCAAGCTGGCTCCTGCTTTAATTTGGGATTCTGCAAGAGAAGAGACTGAGTGCACGTCATTTCTACTGGGATTTGGCAATGCAAATGCCTGCAGGGACCCTTCCAGGGAGCATGGAGCCTGGGCAAACACCTGTGAGAGTGCGCCTTTGGACTGTTGCAAAGGGGCCTTCTTTGGGCTCGACATCTGCAGGCCATTGCAGAGCCGTGGGCCGCAGGCTGCAGCCAGAGCTGCAACACAACAAAAGTGTGGCAGCCCAAGAATCAGCGCACGGCTCTTCTGGATGTTGTGAGACTTGAAGTTGCCCGAGGAACAGCAAGGAGCAGAAGAAGAGCTTTGCATCAGGAGATAAGCAGCATCTCCCTGACCCAAAGGGAGGTCACGAGCCTCCAAAGTGAGTCAAAGCAAAGTGGACACGCACAAGATGCAACTGCACACCGCAATAGGCCTGGAAATTTATTTCCCTTGCTCTTCTTTTGTCCCCTCAATGTCATTGAAGAAGTTTGGTTTTGAAAAGCAAATGACATGCCAGAAATCTGAAGCACACTTTCTTTTAGTCAAAGCCTTGGGGATCAAAAGTCATGTTTGCTTGCATCTCTTAGGCTCCAGACGGTTCAGTGCATTTTCTGAGTTTTTTCTGGGATGTCTCGAGCGCTGGCTCATGGAGCATGAGGATTTTTGCTGGTGTTTTATGCCTGAGGAGAAACCGCCAGGCTTTTCCTTTGCATCGGCTGTACAGGAGATGGGGTTGCTGGGCTCAAGGACGGCAACAAAGGCAGAGCAGCCGCTCTTGTGAGGTCACAGCAGCGGCGCCACGTCACAGCGCTGTCAGCACAGCGCCGTCCCGGTGCGCGCAAGGCCTCGCTGCCCAGAGCAGCTCTTGCGCTCTCTGGCTGCTGGAGATCCTTGTGAGCTCTCAGCAGAAAGTCTGCACCCCGAGAGGAGCCTTGCTTCAAACTTGGGGTGGCGTTCAGCGTGCAAACCTGCAGAGCACTTCCAAAATGATCAGGAAAGCCTGTGCCGCGGTTTGCACCATATTTTCTGTTGCCTATTCTGGATACTACCTGCTGCAGCTGACTCGTAAGTGAAGCTTTATCCTGGGGATGGCATCACCTGGCCTGTGCTTTACTCTGCTCTTTATGCCTGAGTAGTCACCGTGTTGATTTGGGAGCAAAATGACCGTTCAGCTGCCCCCACTGTGGGAAATCTGTTGCCAAAAGGGTCAGTTCCTGAAAGGGTGTTTCTGTACCAGGCGCTGGGTGGAGAGTATTTGCAGTTTAACCTGCAGCAGGTTGTGTTCCCTACACGGGACAGTGCATGGCAGTGGAGTCTGTCATTCCTTCAGCTTGCTGCTTCAACCTAGACCACCTGCAAAATGCAGACTCTATGGAGAGATCCTCAGAAACACTTCTAAAAACTCTGCGCTTCTCTCCGGCAGTGAGGGAAAGCATCTTTGGCTGCACATTCTGCCATTTAGGGGCCTTGGCCATCTGACTTGACCCTTTATGGTGTGCCAAGACGGCGATTCCCTTGGCCATGCAGCACAAACTCCAAAGCAGTTAGGGTTTGCTGTGAAGCCAGGAGGGCTTCCCAGGGGTCTTCAGCAGAGAACTGCCACAGGGAAGAGGGCCCGTGGGGGAAACTTTCCTTGGGCATGGTCTTCAGAAAATTGATGGGGATTACTGCATGCAATTTCTAAAGACGTACATAAAATGCAGCAAAGAGAAGAGGAAAACATTGCTTGAGCTGTTGGGTAGAATAGAAACTCTGTCTTGTTAAAAAGCAGCAGGCAATTCCGTGACCATGATTCTATTTGCCCCGTGGCACAAGCAGCCCAAACGTAGTCAGAGCCTAGGGTAGCGTCCTTGTTGTTCTCTTCCTTGCCGTGGCAAAGAACGATTGCTCCTGGAGGCATGTTGGGAAAGGGGAAATGTTCTCTTTTGGGACTAAAATCTTCTCTGGTACTCCACAAGACAGGCACATTTCTAAGGGCATCTGACTCCTTTTCCTTTGCTCGTTGCAGGTCAACTCAGACGCGCATGGAGAAAAGACGTTCCTTTGGTGAGTGGAGAAGGAACTTGTGACCTTGCTGGTGTGTAAGAATTGTGGGGCGAGCTCTGAGCTTGGCCTGTTGCAGGAGAGTGGAGAGTGCCAGCCTGGGAGGCTGATAGAAAGCCCAAGTGGCTGGTGGCCTCAGCAGTAGCAAAGGCAGCACTGGCTCTTTTGTCATTGCCAATGAAAAGCCTTTCAAGAGAAGAAAGCCAAGTGCAGCAGCCAAAATGCAGAGCAAGATGGAGTCCCAGCTAATTCACCCATCATCCTAGGAGTGTCATGAGCTCTTTTGTCATTGCCAATGAAAAGCCTTTCAAGAGAAGAAAGCCAAGTACAGCAGCCAAAATGCAGAGCAAGATGGAGTCCCAGCTAATTCACCCATCTTCCTAGGAGTGTCATGTCTCTGAATTCCACTTGTGATTCCCCTCTTGTGGCTGTATACGCAGCTCAACAGAAGCCAGCTCCTAAAGCTTTGGCTGCTCCCAGTCTCTCTCACTGCTTTCTTTCTGCAGGGTTCAACGGCAGACTCAGCATCTCCTCTGGCTCCCTCTCTTGCTGAGGAAGAGGCAAAAGAGGAGCAAAATGACATCAAGACGCCAGCTGCTGTCCCTCCACAGCCACAACATGCAGAGCCAGTGAGTGGCACCTGTGGTTGTCAGTGCCTTTGGTGCAAAGCCAATCTTCAGGTTTTGGAGGAGTCAGCCCTTGGTGCCGGTGGCTGAAGATGCTGGGGGCTCTGTGCCTGCCATGACTTAGTGCTGCTTCAGCCAAGCCAGGCACCCCTGCCTGATAGGTTCTGAATTTGGACATGGAAGCAGCTCTTTGCGGGCATGCTGAGAGGTTCCGAGAATGTCCCGTGGCATCAGACAGCGGGCAGCATTAAATTAGGGCCAGTGTAGAAGTGAGCCCCTTGGTGCCCCGTGTCTGTGCAGGCTGCCTGTGCTCAGCGGGCAGAGCGCTCCAAAGGCGCAGACCACAGCCCTGCAGGATACTCAGGAGACACTGGCCCCTGGAAGGACCCTGCCCATAATTAGCATGGGCTAATTAGCTGCAGGAGCAACACAGACTGCGCTGCACTTGCACAGGGTGCCAGCAGAGCTTGCTGAGGAGAATCCTAGGCAGCTCAGCATTGTAAAGGGCAGTGGGTCTTGGAAGGGCTGGGATGCAGCTCTGAAGGGCCACTCCTTCAAGCCTGAAATGCAGAGGGGAAATGAGTAAAACAGATCCGAAAAGGCACATGCTCTTGGGTGTCTGCTTAGACACCTGCATGCCAGCTGCGGGCTATCTCAGTTGTTCAGGGGAACAAGGAAGAAGAAAAGAAACCAGGCTCTGGGGCCATGCTCTGATCTCCTTCTGGATCTTTGCAAATGCCTCAATACCTTGTGGCAGGCCTCTAGCAGAAAAGCTGATAAAATGTTGCATGTAACAGTCAATCCATGAGCTCCAGTATCCTAGTAGCCTTTGAGGTTTTCCCATTGCCTCTGAGTAGGGGACATCCAAAATCCCCCAGCTGAAGTGGCCAGGCGGTGGCTGACAGCAGCTCCCTAAAGCCTTGCCCTTCCCATGTGCTCTGCGGAGCACGTGTGCCAGCCACCCTTCTGACGGGCAATCCTTTCCTCTCCAGCTCCACACACCCTCTGCACTTCAGCGAGCCGCCGCAGCAGCAGCGCCTGCGGCTGCCAGCGCTCGGTCCAGCAGCCCAGCCCGGCAGCCCCAGAGGAGAGAGGAGCAGAGCCTGAAGACCCTGAGTACGTCTGGTGTATTTCTTGTTGCCAGAGCACTGTGTTGTCTGCGTGTCTCGCTCTTGGCCGTGGCAGAAGCTCCTTCCCGGTTGGGTGTCTCACAGGCACTTGGGCCTCCCTGCAGAACCTGTGCCTGTGCTCTGAGGCGGCGACAGAGCGCTGGGGCTGCTCCTGGTGCCCCTGAGGGCAGCTGGGACTGCCTTGGCTCTGCCTGGGCTGCCTTCTCTGCCAAAGACAAAAGCAGAGAGGATTGTTTCTGATTGAGCAGAAGGCTGGCCCCTAGCTTGTGACCAGGGCCCAGGCAGCTCTCTTGCCCCAGCTGTTTTCTGCCTGTGGGTTTTACTCCTCCTTTGGCTCAGACACTTTTTGCTACTAAGTGGCTCTGCTAGTGAGAGTTCATGTGACCAGAGAGGCTGCCAAGGCCTTGCCTTTGCTCTGAGGGCCCAGTTCTTAAAGGCCCGTCCTTTTGGCTTATCTCATGAGATGCTGTGCTTGAAACAAACAAAACCCTTCTTGGAAAGGCCAGCTGCTGAAAGGTGGAGAAGATTGCCCTCCCACCTGCTGATCTCAGCAGCTGCAAGCCAAGTGACTGCAAAGGTCCCAGAGCTCGCCACAGTGGGGCTGCACTTGGGATCATGTGTGGAGTGGCCTCCGTGCATGACAGTGAGTGCCTTGCACTGCTTTTGTCTTTCAGGGAGCATTGTGAGTCTGGGCCAGCCGAGGCAGAGATACACGGCATTTGAAGAACTCGGACGTGGGTAAGTGTGACGCCTGCTCCTTCTACAAAAGTGTTTTACATGTGCATGCATGCAAACCCACACATGAGTACAGTTGCCCTTAGGTTTAGAGCAGATCTAACTGGGCGTGTGCCTTGGAGATTTGCAGCAGCCCTTGGTCTTTGTGTTGGAGCTGATTTTGCTCTTGCACACCCTGCTCTCCATGGCACAGGCTGGTGGGCTGATGAGCTATGGGCTGAAGAGACTCTGCAGTCAGGCATTTTCTAGAGTGGCCAGGCAGCCTGGGGACGTCTTCTGCCTGGGCTTGCTTTCACTGCCACAGACTGAAGGGCTTTCTCTGCTGCCGTTTTCTTCCCAGGGGATTTGGAGCTGTTTATAAAGCCCTCGATGCCAGCACAGGACAGCAGGTAAAGTGCTGACACCCCCGGCAGATTTTGCAGCTCTGGAGCGCTTTCCCTTTCACTGCTGTCAGCTCAGCCTGCAGCTTTGGGTGGCCGCTCCATGTCTGCAGAAGAGGCTGTTGCTCTGAAGCACAGTCTTGGTTTGGAGTGCAGAATGCACTGGGGACAGGCTATGCTGCTTCTCCTAAGCTCTGCTGTCCAGTACTGGGGCAGTTTGGCACAGCTCACTGTGTCATTGCACAAGAACTTGCTCCGTGAGATCTCCCTGAGATCTCGGGCAAGGAGTGACTTCTCAAGTTAGTGGTCTTCAATGTCCTTTCAGGTGGCCATCAAGACCATGAGCCTTCAGGAGGAGACATTGGAGGAGCTGGCTGTCAATGAAATCCTGGCCATGAGGGACAACAGGAACGCAAATATTGTCACCTACTTCGACAGGTTGGGCTGCTGTCATTTTGCTGTTCCTTTAGATTGGGCAAGGCAGAAGAGAGACAGCCCTTTGGTGCATGCCAGAAAAGGGAGCTGCCGGTGATTTCTGTAGTCATTGCCTGGGCACGACAGGAGGTGGCACTCGGCGTGCAATGATCTCTTGTGGCACACGTAGCTTGGAGAGCAGGTGCAAAAGGCTGGCTCAGGCCCTGGGGTGAGCGGGCTGTGGCCATTGCTCTCTGGCCATGCTCTGGTTTTCTTCTTCCAGCTACCTGGTGGATGGGGAACTCTGGCTGGCCATGGAGTTCATGGACGGCGGCACGTTGTCGGATGTGCTGAGGGCAGTGTACCTGGAGGAAGGACAGATCGGCGCTGTCTGTCGGGAGGTGAGGGATGCCGCTTGTGCTTGCCCTGGCCTGCCCAGCATGGCCCTTGTCAGTTGGTGGGAAGGAACTGCAGAGATTTCTTGCTCACACCTTTCTTTTGGAGATTCTGTCACATTACAGAGAAGGAGTAGAAGGACCATCTGCAATGAGCTGCCTGCCGGTTTCCCTGCACTCCCTGGGCTCTGTTCTTGCACGCTGGCATACTGTCTGTCCTCTGGTGCTCAGGCTCACTCACTTCCTTGCATTCACTTCTTTTGTCTTGTCAGCTTTTCCTCTCAACCTCTGCACGCATCGTATCTGGCTCTCCTGCATTCCTTGCCCCTCTAAGCAGGCTTGCAGGTTGCAAATTTTCAAGCTCAGGGCAATGGAGATGTCCTCAGCCTCAAAGGAGAGCGTTTCAGCCAGATGCCATTGGATTCTGGACACAGGTCTAATGTGTCTGCTTCCCCCTCTGCTACCACAGGGCTCTCAAGAATATCTTTGCCATGACTCCTCTTAGCCAAAGTGCATGTGGTTTTTCCTGAAAGCAGGAAGGGCTTTAGGAATCTCAGATGCATTCCAAGGAGACAGAACATTTCAAAGAGTGTTGAAGCAGCACATTCTTTCCCTTTCTCTTTCTCACCGTTATGTTGCTCCCTGCCTCTCAACTCCATGACAGAGCTGTCAGTCTTGTGGAGACCTTTCCTTTTCTCTAGGTTGGAATCAGGTGCTGAACTTTTCCCCTTGCCTCTGTCCTTTCTCTCTCAGTGCCTGCAAGGACTGCGTTTCCTTCATTCCCGCCAAGTCATCCACAGAGACGTCAAAAGCGGCAACGTTCTTGTGGGCATGGACGGATCTGTCAAGTTGGGTGCGTATCCCTGGGCAAGTGCAGCGTTGACAGCATGTGCTCTGGGGCAGCTTTTGGGTGACTATCAGTTGCCCAGAAGTGCTGCTGGGCCAGTGTGTGGAAGGTGGGAATGTTTCTGTGGCAGCCAATGCCTTATTTCTCTGGCTCCAGCCCCGTGGGAGCAGAGCACGGCTGCTTTTGCAGCCGGCTGCAGCGTGGTGCCTTGTCAGGCGTGGGGTGGGCAAGGCTTTTGCCTGGTTTGGCAGGGGAAGCTGCCTCTGACAGACTCTGTTTTTCTCCTCAGCTGACTTTGGCCTCTGTGCTCAGCTCAGCCGCGAGCGCAGCAAGCGCAGCTCCAGGGTGGGCACTCCCAGCTGGATGGCACCGCAGGTGGTGAGAGGAGAAGCCTACGGCCCCAAAGTGGACATCTGGTCGCTGGGGATCATGGGGCTGGAAATGGTGGAAGGGGAAGCTCCTTACCAGAGGGAAGCCCGTCTGAGGGTAAGGTGCAGCTTCTAAAGGGGCTGCTTCTAAAGGGCTGAGAGCTCTTGTGGCTAGGAAAGCAGCAGCTGCAGTGTCCTCTTCCATTTCTTGTAGGTTTTTGAACTGATAGTAAGGAACGGGCCCCCCAAACTGCAGAACCCCAGGCTCCACTCGGCTCTCCTGCGCGACTTCCTGCGGTGCTGCCTGCAGGCAGACGAGGACAGGCGCTGGTCTGCCCAGGAACTGCTGCAGGTGAGAAAAAGCAAAACGGCCAAAGGGCCTGCGGGCTGAGGAGCCCGCAGGAGAGGATAAAGAGGAGGGTGGGCCACGTGGGCCTGGCTGAGGCAGGGGTGGCACAGGAAGCTCGAGGGGCAGATGCTGCCCTCGGTCCTCTTTGTGCGTCTTCCCGGCAGCCAGAGCAATCCTGCTGGAGCCTGTGCTCTTGCCAAGTGACAAGGGTTTCTTTCTTGTTTTGTTTTTCCTCTGGGCAGCATCCATTTGTGATCTCAGGCGATCCTGCCTCCAGCCTGGCTGCTCTGATCATCTCAGCCAAGCAAGTGCAGGAAGAATGGAGAGGACACGCTTGCACCTGAGGAAGACTCCGTGCCCCGCCAGCTGAGAGGAGTGGAGAGGGCATGCCTGCTCTTTAGTCTGAGATTCAGCCATCCCCTGAATTTTCTTTGGCGCTCTGCCAGAGATAGGATATTTTGTGTTTTGTGATTTTTTCTGTTTAGCTGGGTTCAGTTTAAAACCGTGATTTTTTTTTTTTCTCAAATTAATATGTTTAAAAATTAGGGAAAATTTGGAAATTTCTTTGAAGGACTGTAGTCCCCAGATTGCCTAATTGATAAAGAAATTTTTAGCTAAGAATAAAGTATTGTTAATATAGGTGTTTTTTGAGATTAATTTTAAGTAAAAATTGCTGAATGGTCATAATAAAGATTATACTGTTAGAGGTAAAGCTGTGATACAGCAGAACTGGTTGTTGCGTGTGCTATGAGCCGTCAGCCTGAGCTGGTCGCCTGATGGACAGAATGATGGACATGTAGCAGTAGCTAGAGGGTACTTTGTCTCAATACTTTGTTTTAACCAGACTATTAAAAAAAATTCTAAAATATCGCAGTGATGCAAGACTCCCTTCCTTGCCAATCTGTAGCTAAGCTGTACAGTCCCTGTCAGAGGCCCAGAGAACCTACTTGGGGGAGCAGCTTTGCTGGGCAATGTGCACCAGGTAATGAGCACACATTCAGGACAACACCAGGAGGGAGATGTGCCGTCCTTCCTGGGCCTCTTGTCCTGAAGGTGTCAGGGTGATCAGCAGGAATCATCATTTTGTTCCCACCCTCCTCACACTATGTTGCCTGTGGGATGTAATGGCATTCTCATAGTGACATCCAGCACTTCCTCCATACTTCCCATTTCCCCATTTTCACCCCAGACCCACCCAGGGACCCTCTGGGCCAGCCTCATCTCCCAGGGGTGTGTGCAGCCTCCTGCAGGTCCCCGTTCCCACTCTGTGTCTCCTTGTTCTCCTCCGTACCTGGGCTGGGCTGCCGGGTGCAGAGTGACGTGTGGGTGAGCAGCTGGATGGAGGAACCCACGGCTCACCACCCCGGCACTTTCCCTGCCATGAAGCCTTGGCTCCATTTCCACTCTGTCTCCTGGGACACCCACAACGCGGAGTTTGACAAGGACTGTCAAAATTCAGTATTGAGCAAGCTGCCTTTCTGCAGACAATACAGAAACCTCGATTTAATTCATCCCCAGACACAACTGTCAGTCCTTGTTATTTCTGGGAAACCTTCTGCAGACATCCACTGCAGCAGATGCTCCTCCAGAATGCAGGACCTCTCAGGATGAGAAACTGGGACTGCGAATAACTCTGTATCATAATTCTTCTAATTTTGCTGGAACACAGATTTCCTTGCAAGCCTGTGCCAGAACAGACACATTCCCAGATGAGCTGTGATACAATTCAACCACCAGTCAGGGAAAGCCCTTGGCAACCTGGCTGCTCTAATTCTGGGATGTCATGGCACATGATATGAAACTGAATGGTGGTGAAGCCAAGCAGCTGGGATCTCTCTCCTGGAATATGGGCATTGACAAGAGGATTGAGAAGAGCACAGAAACTCCCAGCCTCCAGGGAAAGCTCGTGTCAGCTGTAATGGAAAGGTATTGTCTCAAGGATGATCTTGCCTGATCTCTCAGAGGACCCCCTGCTATGGGACTGCTGAGGGTTGAAGAACAGATACTGATGGCTACTACAACAGTGCAATGTCAGCAATATCACACCAACCAGCACTCTGTGACTCTCATCCAGGAGATTATTTGAGAGCTGGAGAGCCAGGAAGTCGTCAGCAAGATTTGCTGACCCTATGGTAGTCCTATATGGCCAATGGAGCATGGAGACTGACAACAGACTGTCAGTGGCCTGAATGAGGTCACACCACCTCTGACTGCTGCTGTGCTGGACATGCTGCAACTCCAGTGTGACTGCAGTCCAGGACAGTGAAATGGTACCATCATTGACATTGCTAATGTGGTTTTTTCCATTCCTTTAGCAGCAGATTGCAGGCCACAGTTTGCTTTCACCTGGAGGAGCATCCAGCAATCCACCTGAAACTGATTGCCCCAGGGGTGGAAATACAGCCCCACCATCTGCCATGGACTGATCCAGGCTGCACTGGAAAAGGGTGAGGCTCCAGAACACTTGCTGTACATCAATGATATTGTATGGGGCAACACAGCAAAGAAGTTTTTGAGAAAGGGGAGAAGACAATCCAGATCCTCCTGAAGGCTGGTTTTGCCATAAAGCAAAGCAAACACAAGGCATCTGCCCAGGAAATTCAGCTCTTAGAAGTAAAATGGCAAGAGGGATGTCATCAGATTTCAATGGATGTGGTCAACAAACAAGCAGCTATGACCCCACCAACCAGCAAGAAGCAAGCACAGGTCTTCCTAGCCACTGTGGGTTTCCAGAGGATGTTGCAGATTATGGTCAGATTGTAAACCCTCTCTCTATTATGTGGAAGAAGACACGGAAGAAGATCAATTTGAAGTGGGGTACTGAACAATAACAGCTTTTGAATGAGCTAAACAGGAGATTTCTCATGCAGTAGCCTTTGGACCAGCCAGGGTAGGAAAACATGTGAAAAATTTGCTCTATTTTGACTAAATTTGACTATTTTTTTATTTTATTTTACCTAAGAACAGCATTCATATTTTTAGAAAAGATAATTTTGTCTTGTATGGTAAGATGCTGCACATGGAAGCAGATAAAGTTCTTCTGCTGAATCAGATCTTAATTCACATCACATTTATCCAGTAGAAATGCTCTAGCTTTGTCGTGCTATGTTAATGTCTATTGAAACAAAATTGTAATCTTTTCAGTACAACAGATTTCCTTAAAAGACTCTCCTAGGCAGGTTTGATCTTTATATTACAAATTTCATTTCACTGTAAGTTTTTATACTTATATTACTGCTTAACGTGAATTCTCATTGAAATGTGACCTGACAATTTATATCTGTATTTATTCATGCTAAGCTTTCTGCTTCACAACTACTGAAAGTGTAGTATATTCATTGCAGAAATAATACTTCCTGCTGTTTCCAACAATGAAGGTCACACCAAGCTTCACATGAAAGGAAATATAATGTTTCATATTTTTCAGTTGTGGCACACCTTTTAAATTCCTTATTATAATCACCTATAGAAGACCATTTCTGCAATTTTTTTCCCTAACTCCATTTTCTCTCTTTTAGATCAGGAAAATTGTTTATGTATATAACACAGATAGAAGAAAAATCAACAAACATACATATTAAAAACTTACTGAGCTGTACAGTTAAAACCAAACAAACCAGACCAACCCACTCTCAGGCTCAGGCCTGTCAGTGCCTGAGTTTCATTCGTGCATTCTTACCCCATCAGAAAAATCTTACATATGCCATATGCAAAGAAAAGATCCCAAAGAGATCTCTAAGCTGTTGAGCTTTATGTTCATATTAATCCATATCAATAAGAATAACTGCACAGCTCTAGCTCCATGATGAAAGTAAGGTCGATGTTTAATTCAGTTTTATCTGCACACTAGTGCCTCAGTTCCTAGCCTATCATCAGTATGTACCAACCATAGCTACTCTGCTAATTTCTGCATTACACATCTGTACATTACACCTCCAAGGTATTGAAGGCTCAGAACAATAGATATTGCTGTCATGGAAAGACAGCTTCTGAAAATTTGAGTGCATTTTTCTGGTTAAAAATGTTGGTTTCTTTTCCTTTCTGGATTTTGAAATGTACAAATATCATTTGTACTAAGTACATTTCCAATGATCTATCATATAGAAAATGTTTTAATGTATAATTTAAAACAATAATATCAACAATATGTACATGAAATATTTATAGGATAGTTCTTAAATAAAAAATGTATAGTTTTTGTAGACTAGTTACATGAAGCATCTATTGAACATTACTAGGCTGTCTACATTTCCAACAGTTTAACATATTTAACACAAGATCAGTTGGATTGGGAGGGAGTTTTTGTGCATGTTGTCTGCTTGCGGGATTTTTTTTTTCAAGCTAAACATTTTTGGTACAAAGTAGGGCATTTTCTGAAGCAGGTATTCAATTCTTCATGGTATCTCTCAAGAAAGCATATTTCATGTGAAAACAATTATTTCCATTTTAAAGCACATATAATAAGAACTGTCAAATGTTAACACTTTAAGAGGCAGTAGTTTAGCACCTGTAGCAGGAAAATGTTTTAAAAAAAAAAAAAAAGCCATTAGAAACTAATTCAGCTGCAAAGTGAGTATTGTGTCTGCACAAGTGTTAAAAGATTTCCATCCTTCTCACCTTCCCCAGGCACAGCTTCACTGCCAAATCTCTACCTGCTTCTCCCTGCAGTGCAGGGCTGTGGTCAGCTCATCACACGTCTCGGCCGCTCTTCCTCCAAAGGGGCAGGATTGACAGCACGCTTCTCCTGATCCATGGCAGGAATCCCTCCCAAGGGAGACAGTCCTCCATGAACTCCTTCCACAGGCAGCACTTCTTCACAAACAGCTCCACTGTGGGTCCTTCACAGGGTCACAACTCCTGCCAGAAGACCTCCCCCCATGGACTCCACGGCTGCAGGAGCACAGCTTCCTCACCATGGTCTGCACCAGGGGCTGCAGAGGAATCTCTGCTCTGGCACCTGGACCACCTCCTTCCCCTCTGACTTTGGTGCCTGCAGAGCTGTTTCTACCACATATTCTCACTTCATTCTCCCCTGGCTGCCATTGCTCCTGCACAAAAGCTTCTCCCTGCTCAATTTGTTGTCTCTGATGTGCCCCTGCTGTCACTGCTGGCCCAGCTTTGGCCAGCACTAGGTCTGTCCTGAAGCCCACTGGCTCTGTTGGACACAGGGGAAGCTCTGGCAGCTTCTCACAGAAACCACCCCCACCACTGCCACTGAAACTTGGCAATACAACCCAAATACACCCATAATACTGCTGTTTGGATTTCAGCCTCAGCCTTCATCTTTCAGCAGGCAGAGATAATTTCCATCAGCAGGACACAGTCTCCTCATAGTTTTCAGGAAAAAAAATGTTCGATTTACTTTTAAAATGGTGACTCTCTTGAAGTATGTCAACCTTCCAAGCCTAATTCCCTGGATACTTCAAACTTCTGGGTAGACTTGCACAGACATCAGTTACTTTGAGCAACAGCAGGGCTGCAGCCAAAGCTTGGTGGTGGAGGACCAGGATCATCATTTGCTGCTGCTCCAGATGCATCAGCAGACTCAACTTCTCCTGTCCTTAAGGACGAGACAATAGAGGAAACAGAACATCTTTTGATGTTTAGCATCTACAAAGCATGAAAATAATTTCCAGGCAAATATGAAATATGGACCAGAGCAATAATATTTTTTCAAAACCTTCTTCCTCAGTATCTCTAGCAAGTTATGGCCGCCAAAAGAACCTTATTAAAGCAAATACATCAAGCAATCTTCTGTAGTCATTCTCAGTGGTGAGCCATAATTTTTGTACAGTTCTTGTACTACATACTGTTGCTATACCTGGGCAAACCTGTCCCAGCTGTCTCTTGTTGGCTTGGCCACCCACACTTTCTAAGCACACGGACACTGCCCTTCCTTCCCAGGCTGCTGAGCTGAACACTACCGAGGCTACTCCACTGAAGGAGAGGAGGAGGAGGGCAGGAATTGTTCAGAGATTGAACTCTTCCTCTTTTCTCTTTCTTCTTAAGGGTGTTCAATACTTAAGAGAAACCTAGCACAATGTTTTGCTCAGCCTAAACTGCAGGTTTCAAATGCCCATTAAACCTTTTCAAGACAAACATTGGTCTTTCACCAGCATTAGGCTCAGTTCTGCTATCCTGGTGTCTCCAAAGGCTGGCAACTAGCTTATATGCTTTTGCAAAAGTCATCTGCAAGAGGAGACCAATGGCTTCATTTTTGCTTTTTTTAAAGGAAAACTGGCCCCAGAGAAGCCCAAAAGAGCTGGGAGGAGCACCTGCTGCCAACAAGCCTTTTAGCCCTCCCTTTTAGTCCCACAGTGCAGCCAAGCCCAACCTGCGCTCCAGCAGGCTGCATCTGCTTTCTCTGCTCCTTCAAGTCATGGCACACCTTCCTAAAAACAGCTGAACACCTTGCACACAATACCTGAGGCTTCATGCTGTTATGATCCACACAGTGAGAGATGCTTCCATCTGAATTAAGGTGCTACTGAGACCATATGACAAGCCATATGACAAGTAATAGGGATTGATTTTTTAAACTGTAAATGTGAGGAAGAAAGAAGAAATAGAAAAAAAGGAGTGGGATAGAGGACAGAGAAATCAAACAGAAAATAGTCACCACCCATGGTTCCAGCAGTGTCCCACTGCTGCTTCTTCACCCTGGGCCTCTCAATGGGGGTATCCTGGAGCCATTCTTCTGGAGGAACCATCTTTATACAGTCCAAGTTCCAGATATCCACATGTTGGTCATAGGTGTTCCTGTAACTTGGGGTGGCATGTGTATGAGCAGTTGCTTCCTTTCCCACAGTTTGCCAGAGTGGGAATCTTTTGTCTGGACATGTTAACTAGGCTGAGTTAACCAAATCTCACATTCATCAGGCTTGGAATTAGCATCTTTCTCTGTCGTAATCTTCTCCTGTCTGTGATTTTCTCAAGGTCCTGCTTGGGTGATCCATCTTATAGCAAGCTCTTTCTGTTGCCTTGACTGTTTTCAGATGGGCAACTGTGTTCTTTAGGTCCTCACACCCCACTGTAGTTATGCACAGCAGCTCTGCAGGCCCTTGGGGTTGTCCTGCAGCCCTTTAAGCACCCACAGTTTTACATGGTTGTTCACTCTGGTAAAATTGTCTGCTGTGGCTATGCTCAGGCCACAACACCCAAATGTCCCTCCCCGACAGTGTAAGCAAAAGGCTGGGACTCCAGCACCCATCAGACTGGACTGATTCCCCAGTTGGCACCCAGCCAGCAGACTGCCAGACATCTGGAAATAAACCATCCAAATTATATGCACTTTCCAGTTGTCTTGTCATTTTATGGCTGAATCACAGACCTAGGATCTAATCTGAGAGCTTTCCGAGTTTGTGTAAAGCTACACTGAATCAAATTACAATGGGGGCATGATTTCAACTAAGGTGGAAACACACTTTCTACCAAAACCTAGTGAAAAAACATTCCTGTTAGAAACATTGAAGAAGACCAGTGGACACATTTGATCCAGATGTTGAAAACTAGCCTAGTAAATGTGCTTTTCTGCAGAGGACAAGCAGATTTTGCCAACCTCCAGTTTTCTCAGCCCCTGGGCTCCAACATAGGTGCACAAACCCCAAGAGTGAGCAAGAATATCCACTGTGGTGTGGGGAGGAATCAGCGGAACTTTAATTTATATTTATTTTATAGCAAAACCAGATAGACAAACAAACAAAAATCCCAACAACAAAACCACTTTAAAAAAATTAAGCTTTTGCATTAAAATTATATTTCACATGCAAATAAACACCAGTGTTTCCACTCACCTCATGTGTCAGAGCATCCCAGGCCACACACAGTGCCAAGGTTTCCTCAGTGAAGAAGGTATCAACAGCACAGAGAGCTTCAAACAGTGCTCTCCCTCATCCACTCACTTTCAGTGTATTGCCACATAATGCAGCTCATATGGACCAACTCAAGTGCATTTACAGCATCTGTGCTCTACTCTGAAGTAAACTGCCCTTGCAAAATGGACACAGCTCACAGAGCTTCCTGCAAAGAAACCACTGGTGAAGACAATCCTCATATTCCAAGCAAGCAAGAACATGGCAAAGCTGACAGGTTTACAGCTCATCCTAGAAAGAGCTTTTTTAATAATGCACTACACAAAACTGATGCTTAACTGGGTGGCAGAATTAACAGATACAAACATTCTCTGTACTGGTCATTGATACAGAGGGCTCATTTCACCTGCTACATGAAAGAAAATTTAGATCGAATTTAGATTGCTATGTCCAGCTGCGATTTTAGTCCATGCAGGGAGGTTTATCAATCAAACTGAAGTAATTTATATACACTTACTACCTACCTAACTCTTTGGAGCTCTAAAGAACTTTGTCTTCAGTCCCTCTTGTTCATGGAAAGAGGGCATTAATGTGGAAAACAAACCTCCAGCAGGGGATCCTCAGGACAACTCTTCATCTATGGCTCTTCAAGTACAAGCAAGGGCCAGTCAATGCATTTGAAATATGGTATAATAGTACATTCCTAGCATTAATACAGAATTCTGTTGCAAAAGATCTTTAGGATCACCGAGCCCAACCCCTATCAGCACTGCCAAGCCCACCACTAAACCAGGTACCAAAGCACCACATCTACATGTTTTAAACACCTCCAGGGAGGGTGACTCCATCATCCCCCTGGGGAGCCTACTCTAATGTTTTGAGAACCCCTTTGAAGAAGAAATCTATCATAAATATCCAATCTAAACCTCTCCTAGTGCTATGTCAGGTCTTTTCCATTTGTCTTGCCACTTGTCTCTTTTGAGAAGACACTCTCAAAGTCACTCAGCCACTCCACACAAGACTCGTGCTCCAGACCCTTCCCCAGCTCTGTTGCCCTTCTCCGGACTGGCTCCAAGCACTACAATGTCTCTCCTGAATTGAGGCCCAGAAATGGACCACAGACTTGCAGTGTGGCCTCAGCAGTGCCCTGTATAGTGTGACTGTCCTTCTGGGACTATCCCTGCTGCTACTGGTCACACCAGTTTTGATACAGGCCAGGATGTCTTCTTCTGGGCACAGCTGGCTTGTGTTCAGCACCCTCAGGTCCTTGACTGCTGAGCACCTTTCCAGCCACTCCTTCCCCAGCATGTAGCTCTGCCTGGCATTTTTGTAAAAGCAGGACTCAGCACTCAGCCTTGAGGTCTTTGTTCAATTAATCTCAGCCCACTGATCTAGCCTGTCTAGGTCTCTACAAGCCTCTCCAGCAGATCAACATTCCTGCCCAATGTAGTGTCATCTGTAAATTTACTGAGGCTACACTTAATGGCCTGCTCCAGGATGCAGATAACACCAGCTGCCAGCTCACCTCCACTCTCTGGGCCCAATCACACAGCCAATTCTTTACCCAGGGAGGAGTGCAACCATTCTAAGCCACGAGCAGCCAGTCTCTCCAGCAGAATGCAGAGGGAAATAGTGTGAAAGGCTTTATTAATGCCCAGGCACACAACATTCAGTCTTTCCCTACTCCACTAAGGTCTCCCTGTCAAAGAAGTAGACCATGTGGACTTAGCAGGACTTGCCTTTTGTAAACTTGTGTTGGCTGGCCCCAATCCCCTGCTCATCCTGTGATGGTAATCAAAATTATTTGTTCTATGACCTTCCTCAACACTGAGGTCAGGCTGACAGGCCTGTTGGTTCGTTGGATCCTCCTTCCAGCCTTCTTGCAGATTGTACTCAGTCTGGCTGGGATGGGCTCTTTTCCCCACAGCACCCACAACTAGCTGTGCTGTGTGTCAGGGACTGGTGAGATGCTGGTAACAGAGTGGTGCTTTGGCTACCTCTGAGCAGCCCTGGCCCAGCATCAGCCCTGTCTCCCCAAGATTCTGCACCCCTACAAACAGCAGGCTGGGGTTGGGCAAACCTTGGGAGGCCACACGAACAGGACAACCAATCTGAACTGACTGATGGAATATTCAATATATAAAGTCTGCTCTGACATGAATCTGAAAGGCCACAGTCTATCCTCCAGAAGTCCAAGGTGGCAGTTCTGCTGATCCACCTCCTCACTTCTCTGAGAACCAAAAGCTCTATCATTTTGTGATCTCTGTACCCAAGACAGTCTCCAACCACATCACTCAGCAGCCTTTCCTTGCACACAAGTCCACTGGAGTGCCTGGACCCAAACACCCTTGAAAGGCAAAAGCCTGCTCTTTCATAATCCTGGGTACTATTTCTACAGACATTTTCTTTTATAGGGCCAACTAACTTAAACTTAACATCTTCATAATCAACCATGACCACGAGCCACAAATCTTCACTATCTTTAGCTGCAAGCAACACACCTGGGAACAGACCTTTATCAAAAGCTACCCTCTATATACCTTCTATATATATTTGGAGTGCACCCATGCAAACCTTCTGAAGGACAGCAAGGACAATATCCTGCACTTGGCCCAGGGCAACCCCCACTCTAAGCAGAGACTGGATGAAGGGTTTGAGACCAGAGAAGGACTTGAGGATATTGATGAATGAAAAATTAGACATGACACCACAAAGTGCACTCAGCTCAAAAAGCCAAACATGTCCTGGGCTGCATCCAAAGCAGCGTGGGCAGAGGGGAGGGAGGGGATTCTACCCCTCTGCTCTGCCCTGGTGGGACCCCACTACGACCAGCTCTGGGGTCCTTAGCATGTAAAACACTTGCAGCCTGTTAGAGAAGGTCCAGAGAAGGCAACAAAAATCATGAGAGGATGAGAACATCCCTCCTATGAGGAAAGGCTGAGTATTGGGGTTTTTCAGCCTGGAGAAAAGGCGATGGGGCAATACCTTATTGTGGGCTTTGCATAAAACATGGAGACTTTTTACCAAGGCCTGTGACAGAAAAGAAATTACAGATTAGACTGAAAGAGGGTAGATTTAGACTGAATATAAATATGACCTTTTTTCCATGGGGGTGGGTGAGACAAGCAACAGGAGCAAGTTGCCTGAAGAAGCTGTAGATACCCCATCCTCGGAAACACTCAAAGTCAGGCTGGATGATGTGGCTTTGAGCACCCTGATCCAGTGAAACATTTCCACACTCAAATTAGGAGGGGGTAGTGGTGTTTTGTGTTTGGACTAGATGTTATTAAGGGCCTCTTCTAACCAAAACATGTTCTTTTCATGCATTTCCCAGACTTCTTCAGGTCTTTTTTTAGGTGGTACAGACCACAGCATAAACTTTAATCCATGAGTAGATTTCAAATGTGTGCATTGAGGTCTCCTCACTTCATTATCAGGTGTATTAAAGCACAGTAACATAACATAACAACATCTGTTAAGTAACCAAACACAACTGTAAGTCAAGATAGCATTATAAGAATCATGCTTTCAAATTCCTTGCCATCCAAAGAGATTGAATTTGTTCAGCACATCCTAAAACATTATTTCATCTTAAGACTGTAGGAAAAGACACAAATTTTAAAAAACTATCTTTATTTTTTTTTCTTACATTTAAACAGGGATGTGTTTCAGTTCTAGACATCCAGCTATTGTTTACTTCATTACTGTAGACAGGAAAAAAGTATATAAATGCAAGTCACATTGGCATACCTACATCAGTGCCAACTGCTTTACTAGAAGAAAACCTTTCGCATTAAAATGAAGAACTTTAAAATAATTACTGAAAAGCAAGTGCCTTGCTAGTCATTTCAGCAAATAAACAGCTTTTATATATTCAACCATGGTAAGTCCATAATATTCATACTGTCTTGTTATGGAGTACAGATCATACAAACACTGTAGAGATCAAAAACCTCCAAGAATAAAATTCATCAGGTGTGTGAGAAATACACATACCACATGTACAAGCAAGAGATTTGGTCAAGTACTACAAAGAATGATGTGTTTTCATAAGAGAATGGTCATGTGACCTACTTCTCAGCTGAAATAAAAACAAAGAAGTGATTTCATGAGTCTGAAATAATTCCACTCTGGTGGAGTGGAAACTTATGGCCTGTTACAACAGTGTGTTTTTATAGGCCAAGTTCAGGTTTTCTAAAACAAAAACTTACGAGCATGAGCAGTAATAATGACAAAGATCGAAGTATATATATGAGCACATAATCCAAACAATAAAATACACTTTTGGCTCTTAATGAAAAATAAATTACAAAATAAAATTAAAACCCTTGTAAATGCAATGATTAATTCAAAGGTGTACCTTTGCTTTTATATACATTTTAAATGCTATCACAAAACAGATTAAAAATAAATAAGTATGCCAAAAGACATTTGTGCAAAGAAAAAAGATGCTACTTAGCTCTGGAGCAATTCTAAAGAAAGAGATAACCTGTGTTTTGGTCAATAAATCTGTCTAGTCATTTCCATCTTCCACAGCCCTTCTTCAATAACTGGCATTAAACATGACAAAACCCCAACTCTGTCATTATGGCTTTAAAAGAAGCATATATTTTCTGAAGCAGAAAATATAAAATGGGCCTTGGCTACAGAACTATTGGTTTGTTCATACTGCAAGCACTTAATCAAACTGTAGAGGACCATCTGACACATCTTTGCCATCCTATGATACTAGTGAACTTACACTGCAAGACGAGAAAATTACAGCGGAACAAAAGGCAGGAAATTTGGGATGCTTTGGGCTAGCACGCAATGAAGGCAGAAGTCTAACCCATTTCCATTGCATTTGTTTTCTAAATTAAGGAGCAAAATAATATACCTCTAACTTTGCATGGCACGTCTGTATTTTCAAGTTAAAGATGCTATTAATCATCAACTACCTTAGTGAACACACAGGCTTTAAGGCTTATTCTGCTTTAGCCAGATTCAATACCAGATTTGCTCTGCAGACTCTTTTGAAGGTAATTCAGTCTTGTTAACATTACCAGATGTACAGCTTAAATTATACAAACATTTGTATTCTTTGTACAAACACTTACAATTTCTACTGTACTGCAATTTTCATTGTTGGCAAAATAAAAGCAGGTTTTCAAACTGAGAGGATACTAAAAATACTTTATGTTAGTAGCACCAGCATTCTGACAATTGTCAACAGTTAAACCAGCATCCACAGTATCTCTAGACAATTTGACTAGAGCAACAATTTGACTAACCAGTAATACTGAGGGCAAAAGAAGAAAAACAATGCAAGAATCATAAAATAAATCTTGAGATTTTATTATTTCGCAGTATGGTTGTGTACCTGTTCTTCATTTTTGAAGAAAACTGCTTTAGATATACTGCTACAAAGTCATATAACTGATTTATGACATCTGTCTTCATCTAAGACACTGCTACTTTCTAGGAAAGAAGAAATACTTCTCAAGTTCAGTTTTGCTCAAGATACTGTTCATTTACTGTCATTTCATTGGTCCATGGGTTGATGGTCAAAGAAGCACTCCTACGTGACAATATCTTAAAGCTTTCAGAACAGATGAATTAAAGAAACAGAAAACAGATGCAGAGGAACCAAATCAAAGCACAGAGGCATGATATTGTTTTTCAGGGAGTCCTCGGAAAATGTGTTTATTATGGAGGTTTTTGCTTTGGGTTTTGTTGTTGGTTTTTTTTTAAGATCACAAGACAACAGTTGAACAAATAAGCATTTTCCCGTGTTCTGTTTGGTTCTAGTCATTTGTTGCGCTGGATGGTTTTCCTTTTCCTCCGCTTGAATAAGCAGCAGCACCTGCAAGTGTGACATGAATTACATATGATATAAAAAGAAAACACAAAACTAAATTATTTACTGTATGTCTCACTTGAAGTATGTAGCTCAGGTACAGCCAGCACCACAAGGAACACATTAAGTTCTACAGCAGGCCATTGATTTATTAGAGAAAGAAACTGAAGTAGAGATATTTTTTACATATTTCACCTTTTTTTTTTTGGGAAAAAGTATCAAGCTAAAAAAAGCTTTAATGAAAGTAGCTATTAAGTTTAGAGTATTGATGAGAGCATCAAAAGCAAAGGTATTATAGGCTGATTTTAAAATGCATTTGTAAGAATAAAGAACATTACCTGAGTACTCTTTCACAAATAACTGTCAATATGCCAAATAGAAGTTTATGACTCTGTCAAGTGAACTATGCACTTAAGACATTATTGTTGCTAAAAGAAGAAAACAATTTGAGTTTGCTTTCTCAACCAAAACTTGGAAAAACTTTCTCCAAGGCTGTTCCACAAGACAGTTTAGGAGGAAATGTTAATGAGAAATATAATTAATGTTCTGATTCAGTGCTGTGATAATACAACAGTAAAAAATCACAGCTTAAATATAAAGAACACTGATATTCTCTCTTCTGCTTTATTGCATACTACATGAATGAAACTAAAACTGACAAACACTGTAAATTTCCCTTAGCAAATAGAGACAATCTCAAAGTATCTGAAAGAACACTACAAAATGAAAGAGTGGGAGGGTGTTAAATATAGATAATATACAGGACTGCAGAAGTACAGAAAGCACTTTTGAAAATAAACTAAAGAGGAAAGCAACAAAGAACACATACACACACAAAAAAAAATCATTTAAACTGTACTATTACACTTATTTTAAGCAAATTCCAGGTCCTGAACAGCACCTTTAAAAATAAAGCTTCACACTAAAGTGTTCACAATGTGTGTGATGAGAACAGAATATGCAAGTTGTCTACTCTAATAGCTTGCCCCATGGAGTTCTGAGGTTTGGTTATTGAATTCTCACTTGCAGTGTTATACACTGAAGAGTCCTAAACTATGAAGTACAGCAGTAGTAAAAATATAAATGTACTGCATCAATAGCCTCGATCCGTAAATCCTTAAGTTCACCAAGCATATCACTAAAATTCAAAAGGAATTCAGATGATTTAGTTTGGAATATAGGAAATGGGGAAAGCGTTTAAAAATCAGGGAGAACAAGGGTCTAAAAATAAGGTTCTACAGGGGGTGAGAACAACATCCAAAGTAAGGGGAGACAGAAGTTACCTTTTCAAAATATCCAAGGCACCCTGTCGTTCAGTCACTGAAAAAGTAGCAGTGGGCAGAGGCAGACCAGAACTGCTCTGAGAGTTACATAACTTTCAGTAGAAAAAAACATTGGTTATTCATGAAGAGGATGGCCAAAATTAAAATTCAGTAGGGGAAACTACATAGGCAAGTATTTTTACAGCTAGCAGAAGTATCATACTGCATTTACAAAATTTAAAGAACTTCTTAAAGAAGAGATATAATTGATTTTGAAGGGTAGTAGCCACTGACTGTAATTGAAATTCCCCATAACTACTAAACCTTTTTTTACCATCTCCCTATAACCACTCATATTCACTATCACTTCAGATTTGAATTTACTTGTAGAAGTATGAACTCCAATTTAGTTTAATTCTTTTTTCACTCCAAGTATTTTATATATGTACATGCCACGTATCAAAGCAAAGCAGTGCTCCTCCCTTTCCATATGAATTCTCCTATGATCCTGTAGCTGAGGAAATCCTACCCTCAACTGTGATGGCAAATCACTTTTATACTTGCTCGAGATTAGCATGCCTTAGGGAAAGCCCACAGAAAAATTCTGTCTTGATTTATGATATTAGCATATACAGAATCCAGGTTACATAAGTAACTGCAGGAAGATGGTTAATTTATATTCTAGAACAGCTATCTAGATTTTTAACTCTTCACTCTTCAAATAAATTTTGCTTATAAGGATCACAACCCTAGTAGATCAGACTTTTTAAATATTTAGGACTACTTGGATCCTCTTTGTAATTCAAGGACACGTCAGGTTTTCTTGCTTCCCTTATCAGAGAATTTTAACTTATCCTTGCTGCAAATCTTGCACTGCTTTATATTCCTTCTGCATAGCTTATTAGTTTGCTACATCTCTGTCAACCAGAGAGAAAGGGCACCATGCAATGGTGAATTCAAAAGTTCTATTTTTAACCAACATAAAGCACTGCTTTTTAATCCTCCAGTCATCTGGAGTTTGCATAATACTAGTATAATGAGTATAATTTCTATTAACAGTTCTTTTGTTTGGGTTTTTTAAATTATAAAAACTATTCAACTGTATTTTAATTAAAGGAGAAATCACTAAATGCTGAAAACTTTTAATTGGTGTGTAAAAATAAATATCTTACTAATATATAATATATCTAAAAAGGACTAAATGAATGCAAATTTTATGATGAATTGTAAACCATAGAACTGTTTTGGAGATCTGAACTGAACTACACTGAAACACTATATCTTTTTAAATCTAGAAGTGCTAGACTTCACATTGGCTTCCAAGGCCAAATAAATATGATTTTAAGATACACATTCTTCACATGGAATTACGACAGATCAGACTGTATTGCCTGATAATAAATCTTATGAAAGAAACATAACCCTGAGTTAGAGATTAATAGTGCATGATCTGTCAGTGAGTGTAACTCACAACAGAAATGTAGACTTGTTCTTAAGCATACTGTCGCTAGAGGGTGTTATTGTCACTCCCACATAATACAGATATTACATTACTTAGAGCTGTATTTAAAGCTATAGATAGACAGGTGCATTGCTAAGGACTATTAAACCACAAATTCATTATACCATTCAATATGCATGCAAAATAAATTCTACTTCTAGGAAAGGATTTTTTTAATATAAAGCATTTAATGACTACTAATCTTCAATTGTTTATGTAACATTTCTAGAGCAGGCAGTGCAATAGCAATCTATCAAATGCAGGAAACACTGCACTTTTCCAGCACAATCTAAAGTGACCTTTCAGGTATTATCTGAGGTAGCAATCTCAGAATTATGGTTTTGAACAATTCTCGTCCTTCTTAAGACATTATCATATTTTTTTCCTATTAAATACCCTTCCTTCCATTTGAACTTGGGCCAAAATTCTAAAATAGCTTAATTAGTCATTTGTGTTTAGATAGCAGTGTTTTTATACTTGCCATCAAGCACGTGGCAGGCACTTTACTGCAGCATTAGTAACAAGTGTTTCAAGTGGTAAAAAAGATGCAAGATGCAAAAAGGACAGATCATATAATCAGTTCTTGTTTGCCCTTCTCTGCCTTCCTACAGAAGAGCCTTTTAGTTATCTAAATCACACAGGCTTCATAGAAGCAACTGTTCTGATGTCTAATAAAGAATAAAGAGAGGCTAATTGCTCAGTGATAAATGAAAGAGCATCAGTAGAAGATTACAGATAGGTCTGTAGATCCCCAAGTGTCAGGGCAGCACAGTGATCAGGTTAGTTTTCTCCTTGCTTTACAATTTCAGTAATTAACAACTGAAATAAGGAAGAAAGCAACTTTTCTAAAAACCCAAACCAACAAAAATAACCAAATCACAACTCCTCTGCTCCCAACACTCACAAACCAAAAAAAAAACCAAACCTACCTAAATTCCCAAAACACAACACACACTGCTGAGTCATACTAGCTGCACAAACACCATGAAAATGACACAGAAAAAGATTTAGAATATATACTGCATGTAAGTACATAAAGGTTTATCAAACAAAGAATGTTTGATTAAATGTTGGTTAAATGTCCCAAAACACTAAAATCCTTACTGAAGAACCCGAACTTATCCTTTCTGATTTACAGGATGAAATGCTAGCAAGAAGCACTAATATTCAGCTAAATTACATTTATGTTTATAGTTAAAATCATGCATAATGGAGGCAATCCCACATGAGGGGCATCCTTTTAAAATCTTTTAAATGAAGATATAGTCATGCTAGGTTTCTAAAAATAAGAAAACATCTTGAACAAAAAATGAAACATTCCTAAATGAGATTCCAGTTTGTCTTCTCAGAGTATGAGGAAATGTTGCAAACACTAGACATGAGCAAGACAGGTTAGCTTTGTTCATACTTTCAGGTGGAGAAAAGATAATAAAAGAGAGGCAAAGTGAGAGTTTTTTGAGAAAACAATGTCTCCTTAAAACCAAAAATATACATGTCTCAGACATGAAGGATAAAAGTAATCCCATTCCCTTAACCTATTCCACAGTGTAAAATTTATAAACAAATGTTTAAATGTCTCACAGTCCCTTTTGATACTAGGCTTGTAATTACCATGTTAAAATGTAAAATTATCTAAATCTTCTAAAGTGCTCTTTCTGAAAAATATGTGTACCTATGCATTGATGTTCAATAGCAAAGCTGGAGAGGAGGTGAGGGTGAGTGGGAATGAATGTATGTTAATTACTGCCAAAATATAAAACAACTTCAAAATATAAAAAACTACCTCCAAAAAAACCTCTTATCACTGAGGAATCTTCAGTTTAAACAGACAGTGCTGAAACACCAATTCGAGTGTTACATCCTCAAAAAAAAGAAAATTAATCCAAAGAGTAGGACACTGAGACTGTAACAAAACCAATTAAGAGTAAGTCAAAAAGGTCAAGAATATCATGTATGGATAGCATATTTGTCCATTATGTATTCAAATCAGAAAAAGTGAACTTCTACATTTAAGCAGGTGAGCATCTTGGCTCCTGATAATTCCCTTAACTTTCTGCAGATAATTAAGTGAACTAGGGAATTGAAAATGGATTTAATTGTGCTAAGCATTATCAAAGTGCAAGAAATTTAATCTTTTTCATGCATACATGAGCTGAGCATTAGGAAGATTATCACTGTGCTTACTGGAAGAGAGGGGACAGGGAATTTATCTATGGGCAGCCTATCAATATCCTTGCCACTTTGGATTTTTTTTTTGTTTTGTTTTGTTTCAAATATGTATGTAACAGAACTATATTCTTGACAGTAAAATAATGCTGTACTCCACAAAGATTTTAGCACTCCAGCAAAGAATTTAGTTTTTGTCAGTGCTCACAGAAAGCCACTGCAAAAATGTGGCCCTACAGACACCTCCACTCAAAATTTTTCGTTACACATGCAAATAAAGCTTACCTACCAAAATCAGAACCTGTGGAACAATGGCTTAAAAAAATGCACTTTGAGAAATTTTCCTTTTCCCCAAAGGTAGGAGAATGGGTCCTAGAAAAATTGCAGCTACTGAATTGCTCTGCTACTAATGTATCCTTTAGATCTGTGTACCTGTATTTTATGGCAAACTAGATCCATACCCTTGCAAAATTCTATTTCAAGCATAATTGTAAAATGAAACACACTGGAATTCATACCACCTTTAGATGTCAAGAATATTTTTCTGTACTATCTTGCAAATCTAAGTTTACTACTCAAATATATAAACATTAGTGTCCATCTCATAGATCTTAATATTTTTCCCTTTCATTACACTGCAACAACATTAAGGAAACATAAAGTTATGTTTTAGTGATTAGTCAGAAAGTTGTCACAGAGTAAAACTCTGGTAAATACTTTCTTAACAGAGATCACTGGAAAAGTTGAAATATTTGCTAACAATTATTACTTATTCATGCGAGTTATTGTCTAGATGTTAATGCACTATCTGAATGCTGCAACACTTGAAAGGAATGCCTTCCCCTTTCAAACAGAATAGAAAATGTGAAAAAATACTTTAGCATCCATTAAAAAGGCTGATGTAAAGTGCATCACAAACTACTCAACTAAAAGCAAGCAGGATTTGAAGCAGGCAGAACAGCTCCTGAAGGTGTCTTTTTGTAAAAACAATTGTTTCATATAATTAAAATGCATTTTGTCTTTTCTAAATAGACATTTTATTTTTAAGTATTCTGAAATTAAGTTTTAAACCCAAGAACAAAGCTCCTGGGGCTATTTCTGCCTGCCTGTGCTGTTTAACTCACCACATGTTCAACACTTTCTGGCAGCTATACAGAAAGAGAGTAAGAGAAGAAAGAGAATCAGAATACATATAGAGGAAGAATTTTACATCTTCCAAACATGGCTTTTGGTAGTAAGAACACTATCTTAAAATAAATATTTCAAAATGAGTTGAAATATAAAAAATGCATGCACTTCTCTAGCCAGCATAGCAAGACATGTCATTAAAGGCTTAGCCTAAAAAAAGCACAAGCTATAGGAACTCTACTATTTAAAAACTTAAAGACAAAATTAAGTATAGCACTGTCGTTTTGCTTCTCAACTATAGCTACTCAGTTCAGACAATATTTTCTGAAAAACTGTGAGAAAAATATTGAAGCAGCCAAGTACAAAAGATCTGAAGAACATGAAAAAGACATACTTTGTTTCATCTGTAACTTCTACTTCTGCAGGAGCTGTGATGGGTGCATTTGAACGGCCTGCAGTTGGGTCATCCGTGTTCAGCTCTCCATTTGTTGAGCTTACTACCTGAAATCACAAGAAAGACCTGAAATTATACTAGTGTCAGACATACATTTGTTAATTCCTAAGGTTACAACACAGCTTTAAAAACCAGTCATTTTTGTTATTTCCATTGTGATTTTTATTCCAGTAATAGTTATCTTCTCCAGGTCTTATTCTGGCACACCTGTGTCCTTGTAATTTTTCTTTCATATCTGTTAGTGGAACTGATCTTCACATGATGGACTCAGAGTGAGTGGAAGAAGCAAAGCTACTCTGTGCATGCCGTTTGCTAATCTCCCCCACATCACTTCAGAGCCTTAAGGGAAGGCACTAAGCACTTTTCTGATGCCAATTCAGTCAGTCCAACCCTATCTCTGCTCCTTCAGTGTATTTATGCTCCTTAGTTTAGCTCTTTATATTCAGACTAAATATGAAAGCCTGATTCAGTTGTATCTCCAAGAACTCTCACCAGAAAAGGGGAAAACTAAGGCTGTCTTCTACACCTAAGTGTATAGATGGTACCTGATTTTTAGAACACAAAAGCATCTACTGCCAAAAAACTTAAAAAAAAATTAATCTTCATTCCTATTAATTTACCATCAAATTTCTGTGTAGATTTTTCAAGTCACTCAAGTACTCTCTCCCAGCTCCTCAGTCAGTTTTCCTGCATGACAAATGGAGCCATTCCAGAGGCCTCTTTGTTATTCACCCCACAGAATACAAAAAGGAAGATGGTTAACTGGCTGTAGACAAGTGCCTACCTGATCAGAGCTGCTGACAGTGCTAACTGACCCATTAATGAATTGACTGACACCACAGAGAGGTCTATTAGCTGCTAAGTAGCAGCAACTGCTTTGCAAGGCAGCAAGCATAAAAACGTAATTCTGGACAAATAATATAAAAGTTTGCAGAAAACATCTGTAAACAATCAGCTATAGAGACTTAAGAGTAGTCCATAATTCCAGATTATTACCAGCTGTTGCCTGATGGTTAGAGACTGAGGTAGATGAAAGGAGAGGGAAGAAAAATCACCACCACAATATTATTTCCCTCACTCTTCCAAGCTCTCCTCTTATTATAGCAGTTATGTCTCATCTATTTATAACCAGAGCTAAGAGCCTAGCCTACTGAGGGTTTTTTTTTGTGGTTCCTATTGTAACTAAGTACAGCACTTCAAAAGTTTGCTGCACTCAAGGCATTTTCCATGCCCTCTGAGGACATGAGGCTGTTTTCTCCTTTTTCACATTTCACTAAGAACACAAATCACTGCCAAAAAAACCCACAGACTTGTAATGAAGTAAAAGATATGTGACATTGCAGGAATCCAGCTACTTAAATTTTAGTCAATATAACTCAAGGAATCATGGGATGCTAGACTTTATCCCTGCAATGATAAACAAGACAACGGAGTTTCAGCTAGGAGTCTTAAGCTTAGTTTCCTATCACTGGGCATGGCAGAAGCACTTCACATTCAGTGACAGAAATAGGTAGGAATTGTACTTTAACAAACCTTTAAATGGTGGAAGCAGGCATCCTGAACCAAACATCCTGTGCTACTAGTTACTGGGTTTTACAGAGTCACAGAATATTCTGAGTTGTCATCATTGCACATATTTACTAAAAATGGGGATATAGTAATATCCCAAACACCTCACCAGGTATCTTACTTAAAATACCCAGAGTGGAAAAGTGCATCAGAAGTACTTGCTAACTAAGAAGCAGTCGCAGAAATGTAAGGGTAAAAAAAAAAAAAAACAAACTTTGCTCAACCTGACCAACAAAAGAGATTGGTTCCAAAGGAAGCACAAAAGTACAGAATGGTTATGGTTGGGAGGGATCACTGGTGGGGTCCTGCTCACCTTCAGCTCCCTGTGCCTAACTATAAAACTAACCATAACTACAATCTGCACTAATCCATACTCAGCAATGCCACCAATTAAGATTGTAGTCAACCTTGCATCCAGCAGGATTTCTACTCCATAATCTAGGCTCAAAAAGAACTTTTCTAAAAATAACCTCAGATCCAATGCTCAAGATTGTGTAAGAGTGATTGATGAGAAACAGAAGCCTTTGTCTTCAGTTTACTCAAATACAACTAGGATAGATCAAGAAATACCCAAGAAATATGCCCCTTTCTGGATGGGAAGCAAACACAGTACAACTTAGCAATCCTCACTGTTGTAAAAAACAGGCCACAGTTTGCAGAAGAATTGCAAGAACTCCTGTTTGCTTTGCCTTTCCTAAAAAAAAAAAAAATATGAAAAAATTTAAGACTTTTACACAGATATAACATACTGCCCAATTGTAGGGCAACTGTAGGGCTTTCATATGACACTCTCTTTCACACTTCTTTCCCAGGAGCACCTGTTCATTGACTGACATCTTTCTTCTTGGACAGCACATTCAAATAAAGAGATGAAACTTAACTATGTACACATCTTCATTTGAATTGGAAAATACAGAAGCATCTAAAAGTCCTTCCTATATTAGTAATATTGTAAATATTATGAATGTGCTGTGCTAATCTAAGCCGACTTCATCTTTAAAGGAGTCAAAATCATCCTCTGCTGGGGTCAATGCACTACTGTCTGGTAATAAAGAACAAAGCTTATTGCAGATTATTTTTCAAAGTGACTTCAAGCTCAGTTTTTTCTTGACAGCGGTTTCCATTAGCTGGGTAAATAATTTTTCCTAAGTTGGTTTATTACTTTGACTGTTTAAAGAGAATTTGAAACCCTTTGTTGAAAACTTCACACAATGTAGCAGAGGACTGCCCTGCCTTGCTCTCGTCAATAATAGATAATCTCTGCCTGTTTGACAGGTATCAAGGAGAAAAAGATCATAGTCTTTTCCACACACATGCACAGCAAATACTCAGCAAATACAGAAAAAAATACTGTGAAGTGTAACTGTCTGTTGCATGACTTAGTTTAGATGGGTGGAACACAAGGTTCTTTTTTTTTTTGGAAAGAGTTACGACCACTGAAAGCATGAGTGAACCATGGCATATAAATTCAAAAATCAGTCATGCTTCTCCAGGACCACAAACACCTTGAGTTTCACTCAAATCTACTACTGCTGAAAGCAGCTCCAGGAGCTTATCACTGATGAAGGAAATGAAAGAAACGAAGACTCGTACAAAGAAGTACAAGAGATAAGAACTGCTTCAATTCCACTGTCAGTAAGGCTACAGCTGTATGAATTTAATTTCACATTGCATCAGTAAAGTACTTTGCAATCTGGCCTAAAAGAGCCTTCAATAAGGCAAATCATTACATTTTTCTCTCCAACTATACGCCAATCTGCTCAAAAATCTGCAAAACACAGGCAGGAAAATATGGGAACATAACAGAATTGAGCAAGAAAAAGTCACTCAGAGGACACAGTATGCAGTGAAGGAGTGTTTCACCAAATTCTGTATCCAGAATGCACACAAATAAGCCATAATGAAAATTCATCACAGCAGATCCACATAAAAAACTAAAACTATAGGAGAGAGAAGCTACATGGAACTAAGTTTGCTTTAAGAGAAAATTTTAATTTACTTTCTCTACTTGTGACTCAAGTTGGAATAGATTTCCCTTGATAAAATCAATAGCCTGTTGAAAAAATGATGAAAAACAATATCTTAGAAGACTTTAATAAAACTACAGAGAAAAAATTATTATATTTATGGTTTTGCACCTAAAAATTATGTTACAAAATGCAGATTAACTTTCCCTGAAGAGTAACATAATTAGGTTTCATAAAAACAAGTATTTTTAAAGTTTAAAATTAGAAGTATTGGTGAGTAAGCTACTCACCTGTTTTCAAGAGGAAGAATAACCACTAAATTGAACACCTAAAATTACTTTAAACATTTTTATAACTTTTTATCCTGGTTTAAATTTAGTTTCTTCAAATTTAATCAGTTCTTTAAAAGTTTAATATGAAGAAGCATATATATCACTGGTTATTTCTTGATACTTACTATCTATTTCTATGCCATGAGGTAAAGAAACAAAAATTCCACCCACTAGCCATTAATGACACATTAATTATGGAATAGACTGATTTCTTAGATACATGGTCCTCTGGCAGCTTGATAAAAGCCATTTATAACATGACACAGTTAAGCCTAAATACCAGTTCCCTAAATGGCAACAGTAAATCTTCAACCTCTACACTTTGTTCTGGATTAGGAGGCAAACCAATCTTTCATTTGCTATATTCAAAGACCAGTTAGAAAGTCTGCCATGTAAAACAAATTTTGCTGACTTTCACTACTATAATCACAACAAGGAATTGCAAAAATTTGAAACAGAAAAAACCCCTTCATTCCATTAAGAATCTCAGTAACTGAATTCTCCACTCAAAAAACATAGGCAGTCTGTATCTCTGTGTAATTCATAAGAGATCCTACACAATTCTTTATTTTATCTTCAAAAAATTTCCAGTTAAGACAAAAGAATAAAAGTCATCACATCACTTTTTCGTTCACAAAATCTTAACAAAATTTATTTGATTCATCTAACACTTTACCATCTTGACTTCCTGAAGGAGAGGAATCTTGCAACTCAAAACTACTTACATCAAATATAAAAATCTTTCAAGCACTCTTTAACCCAATCTTTCAATCTAACCTCCTTTTAAAGAATCTCCCAATAGGAAAACAGAAAGAGAAAAGAGCTGATGAAAAAAAGAGTAATGGAACAGATTAATACAGTCTTCATAGTGCACAAGCAGATTGCAGCACATACAGAGAAAGAAATAATTCAGTATAGTACAACCAGTATTTTGAGAAGTGAGGCAAACTTACAAAAACAAAGGCACAAAAGTTACTAAATGAATTGTTGGGAGGCATGAGCTGATCATTAATAAGCTAGGAAAATGGACTGAAGTAAGTGGAAGAAGGGATATCTTCCTTTTACAGCTCAATTTTGTAATACTATTTGAAGTTTAACTGATTTTATAAAGTAAAATTAGACATGTCTAAGCACATAAGGATCTCTTGAACAGCAGCCTAAGGTCTGGGATAAATTAAACTAACACAAAAATAGAACAATATCTGTTAATGAACAAGCCAGTTCAGCAGTTCCCACTTATCACTAAGAGCACACAAATGTATGCAAGCAAATGTACGCACCACCACTCAGTCCCCTTGATGTTAACAGGATACAGAAAAGAATCACTAGCACATTTTAATAACTGCCTAGATAAAGAACCTCAGGGATGACATCAACAACTAACAGGGATGACTAACAGCACTGACCTAAAAACATTCCACGATCATTTTAAAATAATCTGACAGATTTTCATATGTTGCAGAAAGAATTGATAAAACTGATCTCAAAGATGAGCAGTGGCTCACTAACATTACAGAAAAAAATTCACTAATTTCACACCTCAGATTCAACTTTTCCTTTGAACAATTTTCTGTGGGAATTCCAGTCTTTGTATCCTTGAAAGCCATTAGGAACCCTACTAAAGCAGCTAGCTAATGAACCAATTTAACAAATAGCATGATGCAGTTAGCATCCCAGCAAAAAAGGGGTATTTGGCAACAGACAGGGGCTATGTCACAGCATAACTGGAGATACTATCTGATTTCCTAAGTGCCCTTAGTAAGGAAGCATGACCACTCCACAACAAAAAGCAATACACTATGAGAACACCCTGCTGCACAACACTTTATCTTCAAAGACACAGACCAGGGCTGCAGTTTTGCACAGTGCTTTTATTCACATGGCAATTGCTTAGCCTCAACTGATCTAAATTATCTGAACTCAGACAGACTGCCTGTATTCTGTGAGGAAAAAGGATAAAAACAAACACTACATTAACAGTAAGGAATATGAGTGTTATTACTTGTTTTATTTCCTAGAAAATGTTCTCCCCATCCCTAAAGGGTCTTTAGCATATTTAACAATGGAAGAAAATTCCTTGCAATTGTTATGTTCTACCTGACAAAGAAAGAAAGGTTTCTTAAGTGAACAATTGCCAACAGTCCTATGACGATACTTTGAAAATTCTACTACCTGTAATTTAACAAATTCAATGTGTATTTTTCTAACCTAAAACATGGGAAAATGAAGGTTTTTAAAATGTTTTTTTAATGAGAAGAACAAAACAATTTCTAAATTCTTCTTGATATGCTATAATAATTATCACCCAATAGATTTTGTTACATTACAGCTGTTTCTAAAGCAATCCAACTTAGAGAATGTTATCACACTGACAGGACTGCAGCCTTGTTTTCTGTACCCTGAACTTTTCACTCTTTCTTCAGACCATGACAATTTTTTTCCAAGACAAAAAATTCAGAAGAAACATACATAACATAGATTGCCATAATCAAAAATGCAGCAGACAATTTCCACACACAACCCTCACCCAGATAAGACTTCACAAAGCCAAATAACTTTCATTTTGGACTCAAAGCTCAAAATCTCATGTACACTTCAGAGGTGGCATTTTGAATACCTCAGTATTAATTCCTCACACATTACTCCAACTGTTTCACATGTAAATATATTCGAAGAGAGAAACATCAAAAATCTCAAAAATTAATTTTAAAAATTGAAAAAACAACCAGGAAATGAGTGCTTTGAAAATGAAATAAACTACTAATATAGGAAAAAACTGTTGGTTTCTATATGTTTTTTCACTGACATGTGTAAGTTTCCCACTGCCCTGGGAATATTTTTCTAGTTAATTACTATTTGAAGAAAGGAGTGAACTTAAAGCAAACATCACTAAACAGCATTTTAATTTGATGTCTACTTAAGGAACAAAAAACATGACTTGAGCAAAACTGATTCAGTGGGTTTTAGTTGCTAATATAATTAACATATCTGAAGTCTAAACTTCAGATATGCACTGAGGTAAGTGTATATTCTGTAAAAAAGACAGTTCAACTGTTTTAAGACTTTTACTAAGAAACATCCAAGAAAAATTCCATCAACAAAAAGCTGCATAATTTCAGCACCTGTTTTCAGTTTGAAAACTGAACTGTAAAATAATAAATAATAGCAACATTCTGAACATTACTGATAAGCAATCTTAATATGAAAACATGAATCATGTGATATATTACAGGAAAGTAGTATTATGTTGATTCAAATCATGCAAAGAAGCAGAAAATACCTGTACAGAGCCACCATGTCTGTCGGATGCCAGGTGAGCCCTCAAATGATGTGGATTGGTTTGCTGTGAGTCCCAAGCTGCTGTTGACTATAATTTTTTAATGTATTAGGATTTATGCAAAAGAAGAAAATAAATTAAAAACAAACAATTTGTGCAATTAATATTAATTGTCATATATAATTTTTTAAAAGCACAGAAGTACTACACACTCAATCCCTATGTAGACTACACTTCCACATTATCAACATTCTTACACATGCCTCCAGATAAATTTTCATACAGAGGTGAAGCAGCTAAAACTCTAAATTCTTAGTAAGAAACAGTACACTAACACAACCCTCCAATTTTGCTTAGGTAAACTGACACGGCTCTGAATTCCTAATATTATTACCACCTAAGTCATTATCCTGGATCAAAAAAAACCCCAGTGAAAACATCATACATACATGTTAGAACTGAAAGAGAGGATATAGTGTATGGAGGAGACACAGAAAATAAAGAAGGTTGAGTAGGGATTACTGGAACTACTGATTCACTACACTATATCATAGCTTCAAACAAGCAAGCTTTTAGGAGATATTTATGCATCTCTACATATGTCAACTTTAACAAAGATCTCTTTAAAGTGAAAACAAAGAAAACCTAGAGTTAATTTTATTTTCAAGTTCTAATAAAAACATAGCACAAACCATTAGACAAAAGACATAGTAATGTACATAATCTTACATGAGCTGTTTACCTGATTTTTGGATTGTTGCATTCTGTCTCTGTGCTGACAAGTTTCTCTGTTTGAAGACATTGCAGGGTCTGAATGTATTGAACCCACTGGAGTAGGCTACAAATATAAATAATATGTAGCAACTGGTAAAAAAAATAAATTTCTAAGTCTCACCAAAAGTTTCTGGTTTGTTATAGAATACAATCTTTAAATCTGACAGTTTCAAATAACACAAAATTACCAGATTAAAGCAGAAGCTTCACTAGACATTTACTAATGCAAGAAAAAAAAAGCAAACCATGATTTAAAGAATGTATTGAAGTAGCATTTCTAAGTATTATCATACATTAATTTTCTATAAGACTTTAGGCTGATGCTATCTACAGTTAGCAGTTACAACATTCTGATGAAACTTGATGAAAGGCTTAAAGTAATTTTTAATGTTAAACATTGAAAAAATATGTTGCAATAAAATAAATGCTAGTATTCTTTAAGAACCACACAGAGAACTGCAGAGTGAAGTGAAAAATCTGCAACTAGTCAAACATACACATATTAGCCTTGCCTTCCCTACATAATAAAAAGAAGTGAAAAATTTGAGAAGCTGAAGAAAAGCCTATCCTCCACTATTTCTTAAATTACATAAACAATGCTTCCTGAAACCTTATATGCACTGTGATGAAATATGCAATGAACTATGCAATACTTCTTCATAATGAACTGATAAATATCTGAAATAAATCTCACATGCAGAGAAGTTGCAGCTCTGCATTTTAAAACTACTGGGAGCAAAAACCAAAATATATGCAGTAATGACAGTTATTTGCATAATTTTAAGTTACTTCAACTCAAAAAACAATCCGAACTTCTACCACCTCATTTTGGATTGAGCAGAGATGTACTTTGAAATTAAGAGCACATTTGGAAAGAGACTGAGCATGAAGGACTCAAGCCAAAAAATAATGTTAGAACATGCATCTGCAGATGGGCTTGCAATAGCAGCTGTTCACAACTCTATTAGCAGCCTTGAGATGAACATATCTTATGAAACTCAGAACTGATCACAGAAAAACCCATTATACCACTAACAGCTGAAGTGTACTCACCAACTGTTTGCCAATCCAGTCATATTCATAATCAAATGTGTAGCCTTTCCGATCCAGTAAGTCTGTGAAGAGCTTTCTTAAGTAGTCATAGTCTGGCTTTTCAAAAAAATCTAACCTTCTTACATAACGCAGGTAAGTAGCCATTTCCTCTAGATAAATAAGAAATATATATATTTGCCATTATCTGTTGTAATGGAACTCAAAAAAATCCCCACCACCTTCTTTAATTTTAAAGCAACTTGTACTTCTCATCATAAAACCTGAACAGTTGTTCACCATGAATCTGTGAATTACCAGAAAGAAAATTTACTTAATAATGTTCTTTGAGATGCTACCATGTTCTGAGATATACTACCATATTCCAAACATATCCTAGCAAGTGACACCTCACTAATTTTTCCTTTGTGTTACCTGTTGAGATCTTCTATTCAATGTTCCAATTCTAATGCACAGTGTCAAAAATTTGTGGAGAGAAATGCCTCTGCTTTCTTTCTTTCCAATGAATTTTACAGATGCAAGACTAAGGAAAGGTAAAGAAAGGGGTATACAACTTAAAGCATCAGCCTCGTGTCCACAAGGCCTGCTGTGGACACGATTTCCTTTCACTTGTCATGAGCTACTCTTCAGCAAAGTCCACTTTGCCTATCAATGACATTCTGATTACTTTCCAAGGTGTTCACTTATATTTTGGCAGAATCATGCCCATGTCATACATGTCCCTTGTTCCAAGCACTTTATTTCAACTTTTAAAAAATATCTTATTTCCTTCTGTCCATCTTTCCAACACCTCATTGATTGTCCTTCTACTTACAGAGAACTAGAACTGACACATGAAGCTTACAAGTTATTTTAAATATTAATTCAAACTATTTCTAATGCAGTTTGCTTTTAATAGAGGTATGATACCAGATTTCAGCTGAAAAGGCTTGCAAAATTTTCAGTGTGCAGACTAGTTGATCACTGTAAGAACACACATAGTATTTTTTTAATGCTTTCTTTAGAAGAATCTATATTTGAAGAACAACAGCATTTGCTTACTGCTGCTTCAAAGGATAATTTGTCTATCTAGGCCCAGGCATGTTTAACTTATCTATCAATGGCTTGAATGAAGGGGCAGAGGCCTCCTCAGCAATTTCACTGCCAACACACAGCTGGGAGCAGTGGCTGATACCCCAGAGGAATGTGCAGCCCTCCAGAAGGACCTCAACAGGCTGGAGAGAAGGGCAGAGAGGAACCTTCTGAAATTCAGCCAAGGCAAAGGCAGGGTCCTGCACGTGGGGAGGAACAACCCCAGGCACCAGCACAGGCTGGGGTGGCCTGCTGGAAAGCAGCTCTGTGGAGAAGGAGCTGGGGCTCCTGGTGAACAACGAGCTCCCCATGAGCCAGCAGTGTGCCATGGTGGCCAAGGCCAGTGACATCCTGAGCTGCATTAGGAAGAGCAAATTGAGGGATGTGATCCATCCCTCTACTCAGAGGCTGAGTCCAGTTCTGAGCTCCTCAGCACAACAGAGACATGGAAATCCAGGACCAGATCCACCAAAGGGCTACTAAGCTGATCAAGGGACTGGAGCATCTCTTGTATGAGGAAAGGTTGAAGGAGCTGGGCTGTTCAGCCTCGAAAAGAGGCAGCTGAGAGGGGACCTGATTAATACATGTAAATACCTAAGGGGTGGTTGTCAATAGGATAGATCCAGGCTCTGCTCAGCAGTGCCCAGCAACAGCAGGAGAGGCAACAGGCAGAAACTGACACACAGGAAGTTCCACCTGAACACAAGGAAGAATTTCTTTGCTGTGCAGGTGACTGAGCACTGGAACAGACTGCCCAAAGAGGCTGTGGAGTCTCCCTCCCTGTATCCATACACAATCCTGTGCCATTGCCCTGGGATGACCCTGCTTGGGCAGGGAGGTTGGAACACATAACCCACTGTGGTCCCTTCCAACCTGACCCATTCTGAGATTCTGTGATCTGTACACATACTGTAATTTTAAATGCATATATTAAGCAATTACCTACGCCAGTTTTATTTTATAAATTAATACACAACAGTTTTATTAACAGCAGACATTACCTGGGAAGTTTTCACACAATACTTCTATAGGAGTTGCTCGTTTAGTGTCTCCAATTTTCTGGTAACGTTCTTTTAATGTATCCGCCTATGACAAAAGAACAAACAAGCTTCTCAAATTATACAGCTTGCAGGCACACATTCAGAAAACATGTTTGGACATGTCAATAAAAGCTGATGATCTGAAAGTAAGATAGAGGAAGATATCAAAACCCACTACCTTTAAACCTTGCCATGGAAGACTTCCTCTCAGAAAATACATAAACATATGACCCAAAGCTTCCAAATCATCTCTTCTACTTTGCTCTGAAACAAAATGCAAATATTATTAGAAACTTCCATCTATGTAATTTTACATTATATTTAAAAGACTAAGTTCCAAATTATATAAAAATAATCATTAGGTATAAAGTACTTGAAACCAAACTGAGCATGGGGGCCATTCTCATGTACTTCAGACTGCCGCAAGGATGCAGCTAAACAGAAAAAAAGCAGACTGCAGGTATATTCATTACAACAGCACTTTAAGCAAATTAGCTTGCTGTTAAGAAATTGTTCTCATTCTGAAACACATTTGATCCTAAAAACTGACTTTCAATTCTGACATTTTCCTATCTATTATTTTTTAACTTGAAACAGCGTAAGAAAGCTTCAATAGAATTAATTTTTCCTCTATAAAATCATGGAGAAGACCGTGTTTTCCTCAGGGACCCATTATGGAATTTCTGAGTAAGCTGAAGGTAGCTTGAAGAAGGCTCAAAAGTACTATTATTTAAACAGAATGCAGCATGTACATACAACCTGCTATCAAGTCTAGCAGACATAAGAGCTTTCCCAGAACACAATGCCCACCAAAGCTACAATTTTTCATCTGCAGTAAAGCAGCAGCAGTCCTTCAAAAAGTTCACAGAAGGTTAAAGAAGAAGGAAAGTAACAAGGAAAACACAGTATATTCAGAGTTTTCAAAGCACATTTCACATAGTTCTTTTATTAAATCTCTCATTCTTGGAAAAACAAGGTAATAGAGAATAGCGAGTCTTTAAATTACTAGAGGAAAACAGATCTTTTCATTTCCACCTGACTTCATTCTGTATTGCAGTTGAAAGAAATGTTATACATTGTATTACATATTGTTGAAAGAGGCAATGTTTATTTCTAAATTTGACTTTCTCCCTGATAAAAGAAAAAAACCCCAAAATATTTACATTGTTTTGACTCAGTATTTCAAAAACCAAAATTACTATGCTTTGATAACAACAGAACTAGAGCAGAAAAAAAAAAAAAAAGATTTTTTTTAACATAGCGAAATCAACAAATCCAGCCTGGCTCTGATTTGATCAAACATATTGCCATAAATATATTACACCTGAATTTTCACATAAATAGAACAATGTACTTACTACTCTGCTTTCTCATACAATCTTCTCATTTGAACACTGAATAACCACATTTTCTCAAATGACTAAGAAAATATAAAAAAAGGATGGTGGTAACACGTAGGCTACATCTAGCCCTTCACTTCATCACATATCTGCCAGCCATATAAGCATCTTTCAGTCATTTCTTCTTCACTCATTTCCATGTTCCCAATTCCCTTCTCAACAGTCTTCCTGTTTGTGTTCACTTCTCCACTCTTGCTGTCCAACAATTTGATTCACAGTGAGGGCCCTCCAGACTACATGGTCCTATTTGAATTTCTTTGCCAACCCTACAGCATCCCACTTGCTGACCACATGCTACCCTGATACAATCTCACAGGTTAAGAAGAAAGCAGAAGTAAGCTGCAGGGTTCTGTGCCTGACAAGTTTCAGAACAATAGGTTCAGGTGCTGCAGAAATCCTGTGGTCTTTATGTGATGGGTGAACAGGCAGAAAATCACTACTTCAGGGGCAGTGCTTCTGACACACATCTTGTGCAATGCAGCACACTTCATGTAAGAAGGTGGCAAAGCATACAGGAATGTTACAAGTCTGCAACAGATGGTCCATCTATGGGCAACACTAGGCTACAGCCCACAAAAATGTTCTGGAAAGCTCCATTTGGTCCTTGCTAAGGGACAATAATTCCTCTCTTTCAATTAATTTCTATAAGTTATGCCAATGAAAATTTAACCTTTGCTCCTTTAAAAAAAAACCAACCAAAGTAACAGCACCTTACTGAAGCAATTGCTCCTTTACAGAAAGTCTATCTACGACACTTGTAATGTTTATTATTTCAAATTTAGGCACTTTGAGGTGCTATTTTGCTGAGTTGTTTTGTTTGGTTGGTTTTTTGGGTTTTTTTATGAGATGGGGACTGTTGGCTATATTTCTGTAGCACAAGAGAAATTTCTCAGGGAGCTAGGATAGAACATTTAAATTCACAATGCCCTCAAAAATATGCCGTGGGAAAGTTCTTTCGAGTTCTTCACTGACCACTTTGGAGTAATAAAAACAGTAGTCAAATATCCTTTACTATGGGAATCTTCAAGATGAGCCTGAAAAGCAGGAAACCCAAAAACTATACTGCAATTATTCAAAGAAGGACATCCAAAACCAGGAAAAAAGTTAGAAGCAGACTAGCTGAAAGACAAAAGGATTTCAAGCATCAGCTGGAGGAAGGGCTGCTGATGTATAAGGATCCTATTGTATCATATTTTAATGAGACTGAGAGGATATGCTGCCTAAAAGATAATACAATCATAACAAATTCACAACAAAGCTTTAGGGCACATGGTTTCCTCTCTCAAAGAGATAATCTGAAGCTAGTTAAACTGGTAAGAAACTAGTATTTTTTATTTAGCTCATAAACTACAGACAATTCTCTCAATTCAAATAGGCCAGCAGCAGGTTATCCTCAGAAATTAGGATAAACAATTTTTTTAGCATAAACAATTAAGTAACCATAACAGTTTAAACAACAGACAGTCTTTACTAAGCACCCAGCTCTCTAAAGAAAGTTTAGGACTGCTCTAGCAATAGAAAGATATCACCTATTTGGATCAGAAGAGGACATGGTTAGATACACAGATGGGAAGTAATTACCTAGTCAGATCCATAAGTTTAGCAAAAATAAATTTGAACCCTAGAGCCTACAGGCTTACTAAAAATGATTGGATTTAATTTAATAATATAAGGGAAGAAAGGCTTTTTTCCTTAACAAAACCATGAATCCTGAAGTTAATGATTCTGGTTCATAAAAATGAAGTTGAACGACAATTTTATCATAAGCACACTCTGTACGCCATACTGTTGTCTTAAGAACAATACAGACTGAAAAAAAAACCAAACTTATTTTCATTTATACCTTTAATTAAGGGTGCAAAGAATCATTTATTGATTTTATTAGAGGCACTGTTTCATGTAACTGTGGATTTATAAGGTTAACTTACATACAGAAAAGGATTTCTCTAAGACAGCTAAAATTCTGCCCTGAAGTCCAGTGATAATTCACTGAATATGAGAAGGAAAACACTGAACTTCCTAGAGGAGAACCCAGATCTGGGAAAGACTTCACCCTCCACCATTGGCTCAGTGACAAGTAAAAGTTGCTGCATCTCCTGTAGAGCCATCACCACAATAATCTACTTCAAATGCAGAAGAGAGTTTTGAGTTTTTTTGAGCTACAGGAAGAACTTCAGGATTTAAGCTAATAAAATTTTAGCACTAAGTGTTTATTCTTGCATTAAGGAGTTAATTAAAATAGATCCAATAAAGATCCAATATTTGTGGATGGTTTAAATTAAAAAGGAGTCTGGCCCTACAAAACTGATTCTAAATCTAGAACCTATGATAGCTCTGACAAGAAAGTACATGTAACTAAAGGTAAGAATGGGGTTCTCCTAGTTTTGAGGATAGGCCCTTGTTTAAAGAAATTGGCTCAATTTGGCCTTCCTATTCATAGTAAGAGCAGACTTGCTTAATTCCCTGCAGAGTTTCAAGTATTCATTGTATGATAACTAACCTCTGCTTCTGCAATAATTAAGCACTACCATGAAAACACCAATGCAATCAAGGATATGGGAAGTTCCCCAGAGACCATTACAGATGTCAGAATTAGAGTAAGTCATAATTCCATGTAACTATACTTTTTGTAGCCAAATAACTTAGACGACACTTTAACACACTGTTCTTCTGAATTTAGGGAAATCTCAAAATAATTACCAATTTACATATCCAGCAAACACAGAAAATTGCAGGACTTTTACAGATGCAGATTTTTGTCTTCATTAATTTCCCAGTCAAAATCTATACTCTCCAGAACCTCACTTTCCCTGCCTGAAAGTGAACTGGAAAAAAAAGCACAAAGTAATTTTATCCCTAAGAGAAATTATCTTATTGAAAGATAGGCCACCAGTTACATGCTAGTAAGGGCTGAAAAGTATTTGTATTTCCTTCAAACAGCTCTCTGAATATAGCCACATTATTCTTCACATAGACAAAATACTTTCTATTCCATATACAAACTTTCAGCTTGGCACAGAATTACCAGAAATACCTGATGAAATGTCTCTTCTGAAACAAAAGATGATTGGCTCCAGGATGCTCAGTAACTATGTATTTCCTATATAAGCCTTAAAAGAGTGGGCTTTGGTGATTTTAAGCAATTTTTGATTACACATTAAAAAATCTTTCTAGTAGCTATGCATTTGTTACAATAGTTTTAAATTCTATGGATCCTAAAACATACTTTTGATTCATGGACAACAGCCATCCTTACTCACATACAATAACAGATAAAGTTGCAGCTCAATAGAGACATATTCAAAAATAACTTTTAAGACAGTCTTCCTCTTTACTGAAAACATTTTTTTTTTTTTTACAAGGGTCAGCTGTCAGATGATTCAGGCAGCTCAGGAAATTATCTACAGATTAAACATACCACCTTAACAATTGTCTAATTATCAGTATATTCAGAGCAAACTGTATCCTATATGCCATTGTCTCTGTAAACACAGAGCTTGAGGATCTTCTGTGTTCTATATGTCTCACTGAATGAATTTTAAAAGATATTCCTCTAAAAATGTACAGAACATAAAACAACTGTTGGAATAGAACAACTCAGGCTCTTTAGGAAGGAGAGGCAAGGTCCAGGAAGCAGTGTCACCCTCCATGACAACAGCAGGCTGAGTGCTTGGAGTTTTGTCTGGGGATGGACAAGGAGCTGACCAAGAGCTATTGGGGAAGGATTAATGTGAGGGCAGGGCTAGGCAGCCACAGGCCCCCCACCCAGGAAGACAGAGCAGCTGAGTCCTTGTGGTGATTTATCCCTCGCCCATTCCTTCCAGGCCACATTGTGATCTGAAAAAGGCTCATTAGGTCTCAGCTTGACAAGCAGCACCTGGGCTCAGCTCTTCTTGAGTTTATCAGACACTCTGCTCCTAGAAACCCCTACTGTCTAACAAGCTCATGTTTTCTTTATCAACAGCCTTGGAAACTGTTTTTCTTCCCCATGTAGCATAATATCCCTGTTCTCACACTTTCAAAGAAAGTGTGCAACACACACTGTGGCCAGAATGAAACGCTATTATGACTAAAGCCCACTCTCTTGCAACCCTATTAACAGTGGTCTAAAATGTGAACCTTTGAGTTCTTCTGGATTGCAGCAGGGGTAACCAGCGACCTCTCTCTGAGCAGGGCCTCTCAGAGCACATGAACTCTCAAGCTTGCTGTACTTAGAAGATTGCTGAACAAAAATGAATGCTCCCACTCCTCAAGGCTCACATCTTTGCATGATGAAGAAATGCAAAAGTCCCAGTGAGTATTTCACTGCCTTTGAGTGGAATCTTTCACAGCTACCTTGCACTGATTCTGCCTTAACATATAAACATATGCATATGCTACAGCAAATTCTGGGAGAAATGCTGCTCTCTTACATGTTCAAGTATCTTGGATAGCAAAGCAAATTAGGCCTGTAAGTAAGGTTAAGTTATGAGTTAGGTTAAATGCTGTTAAGTACTATTCCCGTGTTTAATTGTTAAGTTTAAAGTAAAAGTTAAGGTTAAATAATTTTGAATGCTGTTAAGCTTTTAGCCTGTTCCCTTTTTTATAATTGCCCTCACTGTCTTTTTGTCACTTGTTACACACACCTTAACAACAAAGCCCTAGACAGCTGTCAGTTCATTTCTGTTTTGATTGACTGGATTTTGTTGTGGTTTTGGGTTTTTTTCTCCTTTTGCTGAGTGCTGCTTAATATCAAATTAGGTTTTTAACTGATACCCTTGATGATGATTTTCAAAGCAATTCAAATACTTGTTTGTGACAGCTGACTTTCAATATACAAGAACAACCTCATGTTCACAAGTCCTGGTCCTTATGGGGGACTTCAACCACTCTGGTATCTCTTGGAGTGACAAGACAGCAAGGCATCAGCAATCCAGTTAAGTTATCATTGATAGCAACTTCCCTCTCCAAGTAACAAAGAAGCTAAAAAGGATATGTGTCATGCTGGAGCTTGTTCTCACCAAGGAGAGGTTGGTGGGGAATGTGGAGCTCAAGGGCAGCCATGGCTGCAGTGATCATGAAAGGCTGGAGTTTGAAATCCTAAATAAAGGTAGTGAAAAGGGAGCAGAGCAAGCTCAGCACCCTGAATTTCAGAAGATGCAAATTTGCCTCTTCAGGGATCTGCTTGGCAGAGTACCATGAGATAAAGTTCTGAAGGGAAGCAGGGCCCTAAGAAAGCTGGTTAAAACTCAAGCATGAATTCCTCCAAGCCCAGGAGCAATGCCGTCCAACAAAGTCAAGCAAAAACCATCAGGAGGCACGCATGGATGAACAGTAAACTCCTGGATGAATCCAAAGGGAAAAAAAGAAGCACATACAGAGGGGAAGCCAGGACAGGTAGTCTGGGAGGTATAAAGAGAAATAGTCCAATCAGCTAGACATCAGCTTAAGAAAGCTAAAACCCTGATAGGATTAATTGTGGCCAGGGACATCAAGGGCAACAAGAAGACCTTCTATAAGTAAGTTGGTGACAAAAGAAAAACTAGGAAAAGTGCAGGACCTCTCCAGCAACAGGAGACCTGATATATGGAGAAAGCTGAGCCAAAAAATTACTTTTTTGCCACTATCTTCTCTGGCATGTGTTCCAGTCTCATACTCCTGTCACAGAAAACAAGGGCAGGGAGTAGCAGAATGAAGAACTACACACTATAGGTCAGGTTGGAGCCCATCCAAGCAATCTGGAGGTGCAGTAGCCCATGGGACCTCCTGAGATGGATCTATGAGTCTTTAGCACACCTCAGGCAAAGACACTACCCTGTACATCCACTACATCTGAGAAGTCATTACAGCCCAGTAAAGATCCCACAGACTACAGAAGGAGAAAAATAACCCCCATTATTACAAAGGGAAGGAAAGGATTCTACAGACCAGTCAGTCTCACCTCAGTGCCCAGCAAGATCACAGTGTAGATCCTCCTGGTAACTGTATCAAGGGACATAGAAAATAAGGAGGTGACTGATGATGGTCCACATGGCTTCAGTAAGGGTAAATCATGCCTGACAAATCTGTGGCCTTCAACACAGCTATATGCATGATGGAAAAGCAACCAACATCATCCATCTGGATACCTGCAAAGCATTTCACACTGCAACATAGGATATTCTTGTCTCTGGAGAGACACTGATTTGACAGATGAAACAAGTGGATAAGGAATTGGCTGAGTAGTCACACTGTAAACTGTGGTCAACAGCTCCATGTCCAAGTGGAGACCACTTCCTTAGGGGTCGTCCTGGGACCAGCGGTGGGTAATGCCTTGGCTGGTGTCATGGACAGTGGGATCAAGAGCAACCTCAGCAAGTCTGCCAAAGACATCTGGCTGCGTGGCGCTATTGACATGCTCAAGGGAAGGGATGCCACAGGGGGACCTGGACAGGATTGGGAGGTAGGCCTGTGTGAATATGAAGTTCAAAAAAAAAAAGTGCAAGAGCCTGAAACTGGGTTAGGGCAACCCAAGGACAAACACAGGCTGGGCAGAGAAAGGAGGGCAGCCCTGAGAAGGACTTGTGCATGCTGGTAGATGAGAGGCAGGACATGATCCCACAATGTGCACTCACAGCACAGAAGCCAAACATGTCCTGAGCTGCATCCAGAACAGTGTGGCCAGCAGAGAAAGGGCGGGGATTCTTACACCTCTATTCTCCACTGCTGCGACCTGTAGTGCAGCACCCAGCTCTGGGGTCCCCAGGGTAAAAAGGACATGGACCTGATCAAGCAAGTCCAGGAAGACTTATGCAGTGCCCTCCCATGAAGGCAGTCTAAGAGTTGGCACTGCTCAGCCTGAAGAAGAGAAGACTTCATGGAGACATTATAGCATCTTCCAATATCCAAACTGAGCCTACAAGAATGCCATGGAGGGACTTTTTACAAGGACATGCAGTGACAAGACAAGTACTAGTGGTTTTATACCAAAAGACAGTAAGTTTAGATTAAATATTCAGAAGAAATTCTTCAGTGCAAGAGTGGCAAGATACTGAAAGATAGTGCCCAGAGAAGCTGTGGATGTCTCATCCCTGGAACTGTCCAAAGCGAAGTTGTCTGGGCCATCGAGCAGCCTGGCGCTGTAGCTTGAGGCAAAGCAGTAGCAATTGATGATCTTTAAGGTCCTTTGCAACCCAAACCATTCTATGATTAAACAAGTTATCATTAGACAAAAATAAACACATCCTACATTAATATGAGACATGATCACAATTTAGTTTGTTTTTCAAGTAAAAAACTGGTAATTACCAGTTTTACAGTTTGGTTTACTTTTCTTAAAATGTTTGGGGGCAATCTTCTTAATTTAAGGAGGAGTAAAAAAATTTATTTGATTTTAATATTGTTGTGCCAAAGCTGAAAATTTAATAATAATCAGAAGTCTACTCTGCCTAGTGGAAATGAGAGCCCAGTGTCAAAAATATAACAGTCACCCTAAGCTGACATCATGCCTGAAAAATATAGTGAATGCTTCTTTCATCTGAAGAACCTGAGTTCCAAAAGTTAGAGTTAGAAAGCTCAAACCCTACACTTGAGGTGCTGGAGTATGACCACTAATGAGCAACGAAACTGGTGAAGAGTCCAGAGCACATATCTTATGAGGAGCAGCTGACAAAGCTGGGGGTGTTCAGAAAAAAGAGGATCAAGGGAGAGTTTATCACTGTACAGCTCCCTGAAAAGAGGGTGTAGCCAGATGGGGCTTGGTCTCTTCTCCCGAGGAATGAGAGATAGGACAACAGGAAAAAGCTGTATGTTGTGCCACAGAAAAGTTTAGATTGGATATTGGGAACATTTGTTTCACCAAAGCATCCTCAAGCATTGGAACATTGCCCAGGGGAAGTGACTGAGTCACCATTTCCAGAGGTATGTTAAAAGCCTTGTAGATGTGGTGCTTAGGGAAATGATTTAATGGAGGATTTGGCAGTTGGACTGGTGACCTTAAGGATTTTCCAACCTAAGTGATTCCATGGGTCTGCTTTATTGATAAAGCACCTTACTTCTGTCTCAGAAGTGTGACTGGTTTCTCATTTGCTGCATTAACAGTTATACTTACAGTTAAACTGTGAATTGGTCATAAAAAGGTTTCACAATACTTAAAGAGTAACCTAATTAGTGATTACCATGCAGTGATAAGCAGCTGCCTTACACAAATTCAAAGAGGTCTAACTGTTTTCTAGAAAACATCTCTGGAAGTTATAGCTGGAATAAACAAAGATCTGAGTGCTCCAACCTTTTTCAGGGTGAATTTATTCATTCAATAATAACAACTTTCATATGTATATACATCCTGTAATTTTTTTAGCTTGCTGGCATAACCTTTAACAACTCTGACAAAGCATTATTAACAATGTAAGCACTATAAAAATGACCATCTCTAAGTTACTTTATTATTTTACAGTGCATTTCAAAGAGATCAGAAAAGCAAGGAAGCATTGAAAACCCATCTTATTACAATCTACTGACTTTTCTGTATTTAATAATTTATTTAATGATCTATTTCCTGGACACCTCACTCTGCCATGGTATATTTATACTGTGAAGGTATTATGCTACAAAAAGCATAATACCTTTCTTTCAAGGATAACTGACAGAGAGGACAATTCCCAAGACACAAACATGATAATTAGAAATTCAAAAATGATAATTCCCATAAACAGTACTTCAATAAGGACAAATTATATTTTGTACAATACACAACATTTGCAGTTCTTAATGACAATAGACTGAGAAAAACTTGAAAGCAAGATGGTTTATGACAAATCACAGCTGTTTCTGTACCTAAAAAGCACACATACCTTTTCCTAAATGAGTATTTATACTCATGTATCTAGCAGTTCCTGTAAGGCTCTTGTGTTCCCGATATGGTATGTGCTTCTTTGTTTCTGGATCTACATACTCCTTCGCCAAACCAAAGTCTATAATGTGAATAATTTGCTGGGTTTTGTTTCCAGGTCGTCCTATTAAGAAGTTCTCAGGTTTTACATCCCTGTATATCAAGTTCTTTGAATGGACATACTCCATACGAGAAATCTTCAATCAAAGAAAAGAAAAATAGAAAGGAAGTTTAGTTTAAGCTTCAGGTTGCCACATTAAAATATATTATAAGTTAAATATCTTACATTGTCTTTATAAGTAGAAGAGACCAGCCTTCCTAGTATCTTAAGACCAAAGCGATATTGTTCTTAACAAAATATCTCCCAGATAAAGTCAATAAAAATTGTACACTTTTCCAAAGCAGATACACCAATTGGCATATCAGAAACTTTCACACTTGACATTAGACATGAATCTTGAACATAACAGAAGTTTTCATCTCTCAAAAACAGCCAGCACAAGTATGTTTTATGTACATTAAAAATAAAGCCAGAAACCATGTCACCAAGCAGTATGCAGCAAAATTTGATGTAGATCTATTAAATATTAAAGATATAAATGTGAGAAGCACTAAATGCTCATCACTATGCAAATAAAGTATATTTTAGCTGGACTGCTTTCTATCAAGATTTCCATATTCAGAAAGGAACAGGAAGTATTAAATAAAGCTGATCTTTGGACTTGTGAGGACTTGAGCATTTAAAAAAAAAGAACTTGGTCATTTTGGCTGTAAATAAGTTCAATGTATCTGCACGTCTGTAGTTGGAGGCCTGCTACACAATTACAGTCATGTTTTAAAGACCTATTTTTAACCATCACAGGTAAAAGTATCACTATTAGGGAAGCAGAAATGTGGTAGACTTGCACAACCTTAACTATCTTTCTTTCCACTTCCACCCACCCTTAAGTCAGAAACAAATAAGGAAATCTTCAAAAAAGAGAACAATTGTTCGTTGAATAATTTGTGCTATAATCTCTGGAAGGATTTGGGGAATTTTTCATTTGTTTGTTTCCTTTTTTATAAGAATGTGCAGGAAGAAAATATTTCTATTATTTAGGAGTCCCATAATAAAACATCCAGTGTGGGCTAAAATTACTTTTCTTTCTTTAAGGTTGTTTTCTTCTTTGAAGGAGTATGTTGAACTAAAATTTATGATTTTGGGCTGTGATGAGAACTTAGAAGACACAAGTAATTACATTCATGAATTGACTTGAAAAACTGTAACAAAGTAAATGAAAGTAATGTAAGACTATCTCTGCTTAATAACAGGCATTTCAACCAACACCAATTTAAAACATGACTAGTGCAAATCTCCTAAGTAAGCATTTAATCCACTGAAGACTGGTTTAGTTATTCTAGTGAACACTCAAATTAACATCTATTCTACTTACCAACTGTATGGCTATCATAAGAACGGTTTTAAGAGAAAATGTCCTACCACACAAATCAAATAAATCTTCCAGACTAGGTCCAAGTAGTTCTAGCACCATAGCATTATATTTGCCACATGGACCAAAATAATAAACCTGAGGTATTCCATCTGTAAAATAAAATAGTAAAGTAATGATAAGAGGTTAAACAAGATTAACAAACACAGCAATAAAATTTCTACCCAATTTTTAGTTAATCTTGAAAGCCATTTTTCACATAAAAGCAAAAATAAACCTCAAAAACTACAGGTAAAAGACACAATAAGAATACTGAAGACAATCACAAAATATTTAATTAAATTAAATATTTAATGAATATAATTCATCACAAAATATTTAATGAAAGTTATTTACAAATATGTAATGAAACTATTACATAATTGCCCTGGGAAAGATACCAAGATTTTAATAAAAAATTAAAACTAGAACCTCTCTATTAAGTTTTGTAACCATAAACAGAAACAGAGTTTTAAAACACTATGAAGAAAGGCTTAAATAAGCTCTTGTACAAAAAAATACATTTAAATTAAACTTTTTCAATTCAGGCTACTCCTACCTTTAGGAATAAAACCACCTCACTATCTAGAGAGATTAATGAACCCAAGAGTTTAATGATACATTAAGTCTGGACTTCATAGTTTTAAATGAAACCTGCCTTAGGAAGACAGGCAAAGACAGGCAATCCAGAAGTTTTAAAATGTAAATAGTTAAAACTTTATGATGCAATTTTACTTTCACCTTTTTGTACAATACGCATTGTCTGTTTATGTAATTAAAAATAACTTGATATCATTGCTTCTACTTATCTTGTACTTTACATGCACAGGATATCTTCCTCATTTGGCAGAATTTCATTTAGGAAGCTAGTTATTCCAGATTTTTAGGTTTGTGTTCTTCAGTATATATCCTCTGTTTCATTTATTCCAAATATTTAATACTCTGAAAATGTATTCACTTCTTGAGAGCTTTTTCTACATTGTCCAGTCTTACCATACCACACTATACAGAAGTACCAAACCTATTTTCAGAACACCTTAATGAAACACTGGATTTCACCTTCATTCTCTGTAGGTCAAATGTAATCCTAACTCTGACTGTTTTCTCAAGTACATAAAGCCTTCAATTTTTTATACCTTACTGCAGGGAAACATTGAGGGCACAAATTTGAAGTTGTATTCACAACAGTTTTGGATAAAAAAGAAAATTAAAAACATTGTTTTAGCAAAATCAACAACAAATGAATACACAGTTTTTAAGAGACTGTTCACTAATCCCTTTTCCTACAAGTCAGAATATTGAAAGAAGAACCCCAAAAAATCCAGTTTAACTGTTCAGTTTTCAGAAGACTTGAGCTATAATTTGTTTCTCAATATGTATCATCACACATCTCTGTACTAATATACTTAAAATACTTAATATACTTCAGAAAGACTTGGGAAAGACTTCACAGGAGTAGCTTATTGCCACTAAGAAGCATTGACCCTATTACATCCTGCATCAGAACATGGCATGAGATAGCATTCTTCAATTTAAAAATATCATCCTGAATTATCAGACAGATACCTAAAACACTTGATCTTCTGATTAGATGAGAATTCCAAAACATCCCAAAACTGTGTTTAACATGCAATAACTTATGCAATGCATATGGACCATCCTGTCTAAAATTACCTATGTTGATAAAATAATTTGATAATAACAATTCAAAGTACTAGAAGTTAGGGACTTTGATTCTTAATCAAAGCACTCTTAGTCCTTTTATTTGAAAGCAATAAGCAAGTATCATTCTGCTACCAACAGTCTTTCTTCATGTCTCTAAATCTCCCAAAGTCAGAAAGCAATATTCTACTAATAAAAACATATATGAGGCTTTCTCTCCCACTACAGAGAGATAAATGTAAGCTCTCTTATATAAATCTTTAAGAGATATTGGTTAAGTGAAAGACAAGGAAACTCTGTTAAGAAACCCCTATTTTGTTGACAAGATATTCCACTACTTATTACCAATTAATAGGATGTATTTTATTTCCATTTTTAATTATTCTAGCTCAAATCACTAAAGAACAAAAGAAGGAAATACTCTGAGCTTTTAAGATGCATCTCATTTGTCTTGCTGTAAAAATAAAAAAGCCATTGGTCTATGGTTTCTTGGTTGATAATTAATTTGATTGCGATTCAACCCTTTCTAGTACCTTGACAGATCTCAAAAATCTCATTTAAACTCTCAAAAATCCCTTTTTAAAAGTAGTACACCTCCCCAGTCACAACCAGAACACAATGCTTGCCACACAAACGTCACTAGAAGTTACATATAACTTCCTTCTCTCCCATCAAAGAAGAAACTTACTTGTGGCCAAAAAAGCAGATTCACATACTCCCACTAAGTCACTTTAACATTTAAACACCTTTCCTTTCTAGGTTTAAAACTCTGAAAATAGAATCCTTTTTTTAGGTACAAGTCGTATTTGCCTATCCCTGGATATTTATACTTGTTGACAAGTAAAACACTTTCATTTGAATGGGCTCAATTGACTGCAGCAATCCTGTCATAAAACCGTAAATCTATTTTAAGCCAGTGTGATTTTAATTCTATTTACTCTTCACAAAAATCAAAGAAGTCTTGACTTGAAAATTAACTGTTTGAACATGACTTGGATTCCTGTTTCTTCTATAAAAGTTAACTTTCATTAGACACCTAAAACATTACTGCTGTACACCTCCTGTCTCCCAAATCAAGTCCAAACACTCCAAAAGTACTTGCCAATCCACTGGGAAGGGAGGGGGGGGACAAGGAGAGTCCCCCTAAACCAGTTATTTGGACTTATGATTATACTGTTTAATTTTCACTCAATGTCCAGAAAGCTTTTAAAGCTGAGAGATCTGACTTCTTCTACAATGATGAAAGGATAAAAATATTAGAATAAAGAAAATGTTACTAGTAGATTAAACTGTATCTGCCAAACCTCTTTAAAATAAAGGAAATACTAACTATTTCTACTTTAGGACTATTATCCATCTTGGTCATTGCCTTTCTCATGAACTTTATCACTAAGCCTGATATAAGCTTGAGACTGCTATTAACTCCAGTTATCTAGAGCAACACATGAGTACCATAAACACACATTTATATATTGAGGAAAAAAATCCCATCTATTTGCTTTGACATAAATATTACATCATGGATTGAATTATTTTATGTGTGTCCTTGTGCAGGAAAAAAATTAATTTGACAAACTGGCAGCAGAGACAGCCAAAGAAATACGCAACCCACAGGTCAATGGCAATATCACTTGCATTTAACCTCATCCATTACTAACTTAATTTTGACCTGTAACTCGGCAAAACGTCTTTATACAATACAATCTAAATTTGTAAAGCTATTAAGCTAGTAAGTAGCTTTCCAGTGTTTTTCAGTTTTTTGGTAGTATCAATTTCCTTTCAGAGCTTTCTCTAGACTGATAGTATCTGCATTATATCACATTGCTTAGAGTCTGTTAAATCAGACACATAAATGTCAGCAAGCACGCAAGACTGCTCTTGCAGATCACGGTGTTGAGTACTCAGCTTCACACACCCCACTGCCTATCATAGGCAGTGTTAATTCTCCCATGCAGCAATCCATTGGACACAAGCCAAGTACTTGAAACTAGTTGGAAGATTTGAAGTAACAGTTGTCCTTCACAGCACATTGATACTTTCGTCAAGGATACAAATCAACAGCCACCAACACAAGTATTCCCTAGTTAGTGTATGGAATCTGGTTTGAATCCACTGTAAGGAAGCGATTATAAAAGTCAGGGTAGTGTGTTCTGACTTGAACCAAAGTTGTATACACAGGTCATAGAGTCTCTGGAAACATGGCACCTTAATGCTACAGAAATCATGATCAGCCATGAACTACGAAACACTAAACAGAATGAGACACTACATCACAACACCTAGACTACATCTCTTATTACAAATATAAGAATATGTTTGCAAAAAGAAGAAACAGTAATTAAATAGTTAGAACTATTTCAAAGGAAAACTTTATTTACATTACTAAAACAGAATTAGAGATGCATTTCATGTAATCATTATTAAATCAAATATCCATTTATCTAACAATTGGTTCAGTGAACAGTATTATCAAGCTTCCTTTCACAATTACAGCTATCTATTGTATGCCTCACAACGCCCACAATCTCTGAAATCTGTGTGATGTCACAATACAAAACCAGCACACATTTTTGCATACAACCAGGCTTTTATGGCTAGTAACTACTGTTGCTCAGAAATATTCTCATGTAACTCTATTATGCGGCTGCCATTCTTATCAGATCTCTTGCACTTACTCTAGCAGAAAAAACTGCTTTAAATTCAGAAAATGCTGCACATGTCCTTAAGCTAAATCCTAGAAAAGCACTGTCATAAAACAAGAACAACTGCAAGCAACATTTTCATAATTTGTTGGACAACACTTAAAAAATAAATTAGGTATCATAATTTATTCACATAAACATAAATATTAGCATATTCACATTAATAACTGAGGATCTCAACCTTCCTATTAAAGGAAGCATATCTCCAGCAAAAACTCAAAACCGAGGCAATTTTCCCCAAACAGTCACAGTACAACTGCAGCAGCCATCAGTACACAGATTAAGAGTGCTTATGAACAGATTCCTCTTTAGTCAAGATTCCATATTTGATTCAGTTTAAGTGCTCCAATAAAACAATTCTTAAATTAATCTTAGAGATTTATTTTCCAAGATCACCTGTTTTTTTTATTTTTTACTTAATAGTAATTACCAACCACTTCAACTAACTGCTTATTGTTTATTCCCCAGCACAAATAATGCCTGCCAGTCAAATCAGAATAGAATTAAAAAAGCAGGACAGCATGACTAAAAAAACCTGAAAGAAACAGCTGTCAGTTGCTACCTACCTAGAAGCATAGTTCAAAGTAATATTCATATGAAGTTACTAATAAAACTCACTTTGCATTTATATTGAATGATGGCTAGTAAGATGTATAGAAAGAATAAAAGACAAAATGTTATTTAGATATGTAAATTACAACTACCCTGAACTTACTTGCTAACTGTAGTTTGCAGCTAGACATTCTGTCTTCAATTTACAATTTACATTGTCCAACACAACACCCTTGTTTTAGAAATCAAATTATACTTTAAAATCTGAAGCTCCAGTAAATTATTGCTGCTTTGACTAAGTAGTGGGAACATTCAACTAATACAGCTACATATGCTACATCCAAGTATTCTTGCAAAATCTTCTTTTCAAACTCGCTTCAAACCTTCATAAATTTGATAATGTTTACTCTATAATAGCAGCAAGGCACCAATCCCAAAATATTTTGAAAAGTACAGAATAAGATAAGTTATTTAAAACTGCTTCTTGAAGATCCATGAACAGAAATAATCACCTGACACAATTCAGCTGTAATGGTCTGTTTCTAGCACTACACTCAAGGAGACTTCTAGTGAGACACTTCCTCATTGTATGATAGAGTATCAGTCTAGTAAAGTACATTAAAGTCTACCAACTTAGAAAGAAATTAAGGTTTTATCATACTAAAATTTTTGTCTTGGGAAGAATTATAGCAGAACACAGATGCTGATACACCACGATGAAATCATGCTGGACTGCCTCGTCTCCCAGAGGGTAAAGTGGAAGGAAAGGTGGCTATGGCTCAGATAGGATGAGCTAGAAATGGTATCAGTAGCAATCGGAGATCCCATTGCCTTCTCCCAGTGGGTCAGTGACAGGTAAAGTCACCTATATTAAATACAAAAGATAGCTTGTCTTTCATTGGCAAAATCTGCTTCATGAATTCCATACCCTGAATAGAGATGTAAAAAAGCAAAAAAAACTAACAGCTGTCACTGAACATTCAGATCTCACACAAATCTGCTAAAGCTGGCATGAACTGAAATTAAATGACAGAAACATTTTCTCACCTTAAATATATGTATGTTTACCTAGAGGAAAAAGCACTAAACACTGAAGTACTGAACCACATTCTTGGCCTTCAGCCCACAAAACTCATTCCCAACACAAAAAAGAATACTATGAACACCAATGTCTATCGTACTAGCGCACATTAAACTCTGCATAAGGTACCTCATAACAAATAAGTGTTCTTCCCTCAAGGTACCCTGCCACCCTCAAAATCAGAAACTCAAAGTATTTCAAACTCATTTTGCTACATTCCCAAACCAAAATGTAATTATCCATCTGGCGAATCCTGACATGCTCTAAATGGTAAAATAAATATTCTACTGAGCTTGACTTGCAAATGGTGAGCAGACTCAACATACTGTATGGCAGTATTTCTGTATCTTCCAAAATCACATTATGTCTACACTGCAATCTTTCAGAATCACTAATCCAACAATAATTATGTCATTACAGCTGACGAAGTACTATGATTCTATTGTGTCAAAGGCAGGTTTGCATGATCCAAAACCAAAAGTTGCATTTTAGATAGCAATACAGAGCACATCATATGAATGCTGATACCAAATCACAATGATTGAGGTACAGAATGCAATACTTAACACTCATTTCACAATGGCCATGATCTTCATAAATACAACACCATTTTCCACAGACAAATATATCCAATACATCTACTGGTCAATAGTAGTAACCGTGTAAGAAAAGTGTCAGGCTTCCAGTTTTACAAGTGGAAATGTTAATTAGATTTCAGCCAGAAGAACAGATGTACAAAAGTTAAGAAAAATAAAACCTGATTTACAATACTGAACAACTACCTTGTCTGAAATAACAATACAGCAATTTCACCAGTAGGATAATCCACTGCTGAACAGATCTATGACCTGTTTTGAGATCTGTGACCTCAAAAATGACCTCAAATGAAAAAAGTAACATTTAATAATAGATATATAAACAAGAACCATTCTAAATATTACTGTTCTTACAACAGTATTACAAATGCAAGTTCTACTAAGTCACTTTAATCAGCAGAATCTGCTTGCCATTCTTTTGCTCCACTTGTCAGGTAAGTACAAAAGAGTTCTCATTCACTTGCAAAGGCTTCCAGTCATTATGATAATAAGCCATTTATTAAGAGAGGTTAGAAAAGTCAGAAAGCTGCACAGCTTTTACACTCTTCAACATATAAAAACATGTAACTTCATTTACAGACTCGTTTTTGCAAAAGGGAACTGAACCATACTGTAAATATCCATCTGTCAGTTACATTACAGCACAGTGCATGAAATACACCTACACCTTGTCTTTTAATCATGCAAAGAAAGGCTGATAGCATAAAAGATACATTAAAAATCAGTAAAAAGTACAAAACTGTTTTCTATTAATTGCCTTAGTGCAATTTCAGGTAAGAATTTAGCAATCATTTTATTTGGAGTACTGCACTTAGGATAGTACAACAGTTTTTCTTATACTGGCATATTAAGAAAATATACATTAAACAAAATTTACTAATAGCAAAGGTTTCAATTCTAAATTCCATCCATATGTTCCTCATTCAATTGACCAAGATTCAAAATTCCTGAGAAAAATGCCCTCAGTAATTACTGAATGACAAAACTGTCAGAGAAAAGTAAAAGCAATTTTCATTAAAATCTCTGTTCGTATATAAAACCTAAATGATAGCTAAATAATGATGAGACTAAAATAAGCCACATCGCTAAACTAATTTTAAAAGTTGTTTTTAATAAGGTTGAGGTTCATTTCTGTAAAAAACTAAAAACATTTCAAAAAGCCCAAAAGCATTGAAAGTATTTCCTCTTTAAGAAAGATTCTTCACATTTTTTCCTGACAAACACCTACATGTTACTGCACATTCAAAGGCATGTCAAAAAGCCTATTTAAGAGTAAAGTTACAGTTAAGCCTTCTTTATTAGCAGATCCTCTCCAAGGGAATACAGTTTTGAAATTCTTATTCATGAAAGACAAAAACACTTCTTGTCAAATACAAAGAATTAATACTCTCAGCTCCGAAGTCTCATCTATAAAAAACGCACATTTATCATATTTTGTGCCTATTTTCTCCTTGCTCTCTCAGTGAGCAGAACTATGAAAGAACCCTTTGATTTTTTATTTTCAGTCAAGAATGCCTTCTATCTTCATGGCATTCAAGACACAAAACATTTTGCATGACTTAGCACAGAGATTAATAATATAAATATATATTTTAAAAAACCCCAAGCTACAAGGTCATTTAAAAAGCAAGATAAATGGATATTTATAAAAAAATAAGCAGATTTCGTAGACAAACACTGGCTGCAGATAAGGAAATACCAAGAACACATACAATTTCAAAATGCTACTCCTTTCATCAAGGATGACTACAAGATCAGAGAAAGTACAAAGATGCTCTGTTAAAAAGGGTTTGAAAGCAAAAAAAATCTGTAATCACAGTAACATTACTTGCTTTCAAGACAATATTGCCAGAAAATAGCCTAATTTTCTTCTATAAGTATTCATTAACATACTAATGCTTCTCCATTCTTCTCCAGTTACCTCCAAGTCAAGTGGGATTCCACAGGGCCTACAGGAATTTTATCCCTTAAGCTTCAGGTTATTTCACACTAAGTGCAAGTCAATTCATAGCATAAATTGTTGAATTTGTAGTTCTTATTTGGGAAAAGCAATTAGGGATTTTTATAGAAAATAATGGCTCTGCTTACAAGACTGGGAAGGAGTACTGGGAGCTTAATCACCTTTTCATCAATTGCTTCTGAAACCATAGTTTAGTAGTCACTTGGTATTAATATACGAGTATACGTGTGAATGTGAGGAGAACAAGGGGAAATGCAATTTAGTACAATTAAATGCAAAATACACAGTCCACACAGTTATAAAGCTATCACCCAAATTACTACGAGTTTGTGCAAATAAACAAAAACAACTATAGAAAAGACTACTTCATCATAAAAAAGCCTGCAAATGTGGATTTTTAGAAGCTTAAAAGATGGAGAGCTTCATACAACTGAAACTCCTAGTATGGTGCATAACTGTGTATCAGAGAAACCTATCTTCACAATTACTGTATTTCAAATTTCTTCCAGCAATGGCAGCTATTTTTCTATCTCCTAGGACAGGCTCTTCTGCAACTTGCATACTGAAGATCACTTCCTTCAATCTATTCTCCCTCTGATCCAAGTACCACCACTGGTCATACACCAATACGGTCTATATGGATAGACCTGGTGTAAGTTTTTTTTTTTTTTTTTACTATCTCCTGTTTTACATAGGAGGTTTATATTACTTGCTTCCTGAATTGATTGCTGGATCAACTTTCCAATACTATGTTTTCAATTGTTCGCGAGATAAAATTACTTAAATCTGTGCTTGACAGTAAACATGCATGTCATAAAATATCAGTAAACTAAAACCAATTATCACAGATACAAGAAAATCACTTTCTTCTTAATGAGCCTTTGCCACAAGACCCATTAAAATAAACCTCAAGTAGAGTTCCTGAGAAAGACTCACACAAAGAAGCTTTCAACGTTCTGTGCTGGGAGAGAGGCTTTCAGTTTAGAATAAAAGCAGGTTATTGCAAAAACAAAGAAGGTCTATAACAAAGTTCTTCATAAATATTGATGATGCTCACCAAGTCTCCAGCCCTATCTTTGCATTTTCACCCTAAAGGTCACCTCATCTTCATGCAAAGAATCAGAGTGGCAACTCTCCCTTTCAGTACTTAACAAAGCATCAGAGAAAAAGTTGTTGCTACCAGCAAATATGGTTAAGAAGATTGAATGATACCTGAAGCAAAGCAGAATATGACTTGACTATGTTCTTACACTAAACACAGCTCCCAGTCTTACTCAGAAAATAAAAAAGATAAACATAGTTACACCCACTAATACTAAGACATACTCCTTTAAGGGCTCCTACCTCAGAGAAGCACTGCCTAATTTCTGGTCTGAACTAGAAACTGCAGCTTTATTCTTACCTCCACTACACAGCTCCTTTGCAATTTTAGATAGTTACCCCTCTATATTCAGAGATAAGTAATGTACTTAACTTGTGGGTTGTCATGCCCCATTAGTTAAACACTTAAAATCTCAGCTTTCTACTCATCAACTATTTCACAATGCTAGTGTACGGTATGCTGACAATTTATATTATTTATATTATGACTACTTACAAAAAAACACCCATACACCATACTCTGATTACTTTCTCTGAATAGTAAGTTTATAGATTCAAAATTTTGCCTATCTTTACCTAACTTTATTTCCCATCTAGGAAGAGAAATTGACAATGTTGTGTTTTGCCAGAAGAAATCTCTAAAAATTCCTAGTTGCAAAGCACCCATAGCACAGCAGCAAAAAAGTATATATTAATTGAACATATTAGAAACTTTGTTTCATCAGATACAGTCTTTCAAAGAGTAGCATGAAATTGTGAAATCTACCCAAGAAACAGTATCAGTTTCTATCCAGTCAGTGAAGCAATGAGCATATGATCCCAAATTTTAAGGAAAAAGGTAAATAGTAACTAAAAAGTATTAAAATGAATCATAACACACACACATTCAAGGTAACAAAATCTAAGTGAGATGGACATGATTATTTCACTCTGGAAACAACTTTTCATACTATGTAAGATTTAATTCTAGTTTAAGCACAACTGAAAATCACTGTTACAAATTCCACACTGCCTTTGCTGAAAAGACCCTGAACACACATGTAGAAAACCACTGTTAGTAATGCATTCATAAAACAAACTTCTACATTAGTAAAGAAATTTTAAAACCAATTAATTTAATGACCTACTCTACAACTAATTTCAAGGAAAATATGTCAAAAGACTTCTTCTAAGTTACAGCTGATTTAGAGAATCTTTGTACTCACTTTACTAGAGTAAGAAACATCTTCCTAACAGACTATATGCAATTTCATGCAAGGCACAAAAACATGTGAGAAGTTTTATGCATCACTCACATATCAAAATAAAAGGTGACAATTGGATCAATCAGGCGACCACAATAAGAGTACTTCTGGGTATAAAAGCACCAAGGGAACTGAAGTGAGAAATTCAAGGTATTTAACTGCATTAAACTTCATCAAACTTCTCCTAGAGGTATTTAAGAGGTTTAAAACTAGTAAGAAGCAATATACAGTGTGTATTAATAAAAGTGAAGTAAAGTAAAACTGAATCTGAAACTATTTAAATATCACATCAACTTTAATTCAAAATACGTGATTAGTAGATTAGCAGTTTGGAGATGTACAGTACTTCTGCAAAGAGTTGTACTGGGAATAATCTAAGATTACTTAGTTAAAGGAATACCTGTATGCAGACAAATGCTTTTATTAAATAGCCAGGACTTTATAGATACACTTTAAAGAACAGGGAAAAAAAAAAGTATAAATTCCAGTATTCTGACATTAATCCACTAACTCCTGGGGCTTTTTTCTGCTTTAAGTAGTTAGGAACAATTTATTAAATACATTTATACCTCTAAACCAGAAAACTTCAGCCAAAAATTGATCCTGGATTACATCACAGTAAAATGCATTACACTGCTTTTTACCTCCAGATCCTAGCTGCTTGTAGAATCTGTATTCCAAATGTAGCTGTGGTGCTCTCGACTTCATTGGCTCCTGATTTAAAAACAAAAACAACATTTAAAACAAAGCCTAAAAGCTAATACACTAACCTACTACCAGCAAAACTAACCCTACTGCGTCCAAGTCACACAGAAAGTTTGAATGTTTCTCCTGAAATGTCTGGCAATTAAGAAAAAGAGAAAACTAAACCTCCCTCAAGTGAGACCAGTGCATATAGGGATATTTACAGCTTGTGTTGCTCCACTGCACCAGAGTTCAACATGCAAACCAAGTAACAGACATATGATTGAACAGCTAACAAATATGTTTCTCTGAAGGGATGGTATGTCCCACACTTCTCAGGAAGTGGCATTAACTTGTAGCTTAACAGACTGAAAAGAACCTCCAATTACCTAATACTCCACAGATCTTTATAAGAATAAAGTATCATCCTAGAATCTTCACAAAAAATACTAAATCCTTCCACCACATAGTAACTGCTTAGCAGAAATCAAGTATCTCCATTCCAAACTATAAATCCAAAACAAGCAAAAAAAAGCCCCAGAATAAGTTTGTAGTTGATGAATATTAATGAAATTTTATTTCTATGTTTAACATGTTGGTGTGTCAGGGTGTTGTAGAATGAAATGAAGTGACATGAGATTAGGCAGAGGAACACACATGCAGCCTAAACAGAAACCCGAACTTCTTGATTATTTCCTTTGATAAAGAAAAGGTTCTTCAGCACCAGATTGTTGAAGTAATTTCCTATGGCATCCTTTAGAAGACATGACTTGTTTCTTGCGATACGCAACATGATCTTAAGATTAAGCTCCACCAGGTAGGTTTAGGTTGGACATCAGGAGGAATTTCTTCACAGAAGGGATGTTCAGACACTGGAATGGACTGCCCAGTGAGGTGGTACAGGCACCATCCCTGAAGGTGTTTAAGGAAAGACTGGCCACATCACTGAGCGACTTGCTGGCATGGTGGTCTTCAGTCAGAGGTTGTATTCAATGTTCTCTGAGGTCTATTCCAGCCTAATTGATTCTGTGATCTTCCAATACATCAGCAATAATTTGGAAATTCTGTTACTACCAGAACTGCAGCACATATTAAGTAACTATTAATACAGTTATCAGCAATAAAACTCATATTACTGAACATCAATTTTCAGGAAAAACTTGGGCAAAGTGCTCATCTTCTACCTCACACCATCATCTTAAGAATGTACAAGTTTATAAACCTGTGTTGTTTCTCAGTGTCACATTCAGGGCATAAAAACTATGAGACAATGTGCAAGAACAAGAAATTTAGTGTTCTCCCTCAACCCATCTCCCTCTGAGACTTAGTTGTTTCCAATCACTGCTAAAGTCCCTGACAGTGTACACTAATGCATTTGATCTTGCCAGGATGCCAAAGGTGGATGCCCAAAAGTAAAGAAGGACTTACGTAACAGCTTCTGCAAAAAACAAACAGGATTCACTCTGTTTTTTATGCTCCAGAGCAAATAGCATAACCAAACATTGTATTCTTTGCAAAAATGTGAGAAGTGAGCAAGAATTTTCTAAAATAAGCAAGGGTTTATAATTTAAAAAATTACTTACTAAGCCAGACTAACAGGGCCACCAAAGGCCTAGTTACAGTTTATGAGAAAGACACATAAAATTTATGGTAAAGTACAGAAGAGAGATATTCCTTAATAAAACACTTGGGTGTAAATATGAGTCAAAGTAAATCAGTGTAACTATCAACCTTCAGTACTCAGCTTTCAGAGGTATGAGGAAACCCACTATGAAGTATTTGAAATACTCTAATGTTTTAGGAAGCAACACAAATTTAGCAATTAGTCTGTCTGTAGTATACAAGCCTGTCAGTTACAAAATACACCACACTCTACATAATGCCTAATTGAAACTTATGATTCTGCCAGCTGAGAAGAAAATATTTTAGTCCACAAAACTCTGCATGTCTGCTGCTTATAATAATGCAAGACACAGACTTATAGGAAGTTTAACTTTGTTCAATTATACAGTTCTGTCCCAACTGATGGTATATTAACAACTTAACCCCTCATGGCTGTAACACGGTCCCATTAAAAGAATGGAAAACAGCTTCTATGTATTAAATTTACAGGACTAGATTAAAAAAAACTAGGAAAAAGAAATAGCTTCCAATTTCTGATATACACACACCCTCCTTTTCATGAATGTCCCAGTCATCAGCAGAAAACAGTCCTAATAAATCTCCAGAAGACAATGCTCTTAAACAGTCAAACACATCTATTAAACTACTACACAGAGCCAAAGACTGAAACTAAGCAAAGAAACAATTAAACACTTTCATCCCCTCCAGCAAAAGTGAAAAAAATATGGCAGTATGTACTTGCAGTTCATTCACTGAATGACAGCCTTAGGAATTGCCTTATTTTTGTAAGAAGGCTGTCATTCCAAACATGCAAAGGGAACATGCCATATTGTTCAACAAAAGACTGTATAAGGGCAAGCACAATAACCTCTTTGCATACAATTATTTTATTTCTCACATCCCACACCCATATTGTTAGCATGCATCCCGTACTATTAGACTGCAATAACTACACATAAATGAGAAAGGACAGAAAAAGATAAATCAAGACAAAACAATGTTCAATGTAATCCTTCATCATAACATAAGAGTGAAGAATACACTACTGTATCTACAAATCTGAAAATTGAGTAATAAATAATGAAATGGCAAATCATAGTTCTTTGGTTTCACCAGTGTTTCAGTACATTTCACCACCTAAAAATAAGTATAAAATACGTAATTGTTCTAACATCATGTTAATCCCAGAGTGCCTTGCAGCCAACTTCCAGTCTTGCCAAAAGAAACTAGCTTTTTTTTTTTTTTTTTTTTTTTTAATTTAAAAAAAAATAGATTTTTTTAAATAAACCCAGGTCTTCACTGAGGCATCCTGAAAAATTTGTTCTGGGATCTGCAAAGCCCTGTACACAACCCTCCCTATACCACTTTTACATTCACATCTAATTATTTCAAAGTTTCATTATTAAAACAGACTAATTTTTTCCCCTGCAAAAGAATTCTACTTGAAGAATTCTTCAAACTTCTCTCTAAATGAGGAACATGCAGCCATCTAAGAATTAATGTGAAACTTATTGAGCCCCAGTTACCTCAGTGGCAGAAGCCAGAAACAATCACTCCCTAGTTTATCAGAGAGGCTTTTATCCCCCTTTTTTCCCTCTATGGAATGCTTATACATTCAAACAAAACAAAAAAAGGCACCTGAAATGTGAAATCTGTTTCAAGTTCATTATGAATTCATTTTACAATTATTTTCTCCCACAAGGAATACAATGAATAAAATACTATTCAATTTTCAAGTTACTTCCTGTTAAATGGGCTTAGAAAAGGCAGTTAACCTGAACAGTAAGGTCTGAAATGTTCAAGAAGTCTAATAACCCAAAACACAATATGAACATTCAGCTATTACCTACTTTTCATGGTTTCAGTAATTCAGTGAGAACTCATCTCACTTTATGTTTTGTGTCTGCTTTACACATTTGTAAGCAATGGCAAACAAAAGCCATTTGAAGGAAAAAAAAAAACTTCAAGAATTAGGCTCTTGTTACAGGAAAAGATCAGTCTATTAAACAGACTTGCACTAGATTTGGGTTTACTGCCTATCCTGGAGGGATTCTGAAAAGGTGTGACAGTAGACCACGGTTATTTCTTAAAAACAGAAAAAGTGAGAGAAAAAAACATTTCAACCTTAAAACAAAGCACATCTTCATTTCCACACACACCTCTCACTTATATTTTTAGCAATCCAAATCATAGAGTGGACTAGTGAATCAGTGAATTTAATATTATAGTTTAAAAGGCAGAGATGACTACTTTGTAACTTTCTATCAACACCTTCTGAGTCTAATAGTGAGGGTTGCCAGAGTTATAAATAACAACTGTGCAATAAAGCACAAGGACTCCCCAGTATGTGGTGTGGTGGCTTTGCTTAGACCTGTAAGAATTTACAGCAAATACCACACTCCTACCAATGCATCACAAACAGGAATCATGAGGCTGAGAGGGACTAAACAGCTCTTGCACTATTTTTAACTGGGATGGGCTCAGGCATCTCCATCTCTTAACGGGTACAGGATGGATCAGAAACAGAGAGGAGCAGGACATGACAGCCCAGGAAATGTCAAGCATGGATCCCTTTCCCATTATGGGAATATATGACCTATACTCATCTTCAAATGCGGAGTACTATGCGTCATGCTGATGGAAACACAAAAGGACAAAAATATGAATGACTCCTTACTAAAATGTCTAGATAGAGAGCAAAAAGAGAGAGACATTTCTATAAAATCTGGCTGACTCTTTACAAAAATGTTCATACGGAGAGCAAGATGAGACAGACTTTTTTTTACTAAAAAGTTTAGAAACCAAAAAAGACAAATTGCTACAAAATTTGGTTGCAAAAGCATTTGAAAGCCTTGGTTGAGTCCTTATAAAAACATCCACAAGATTTAGCAGACCACTTGCAGAGATATTTGGATAGAGAGAAAAATAAAAAAGCAAAATTGGAATATTTGCTGAGTAGAGAAAGAGACTTTTACCCAATTACTACACCTTGAGCTCTGCAAGGCTATAGGGCAGGAGAAATTATTGAGAGATGTGCTGGGTACCACGGCAGGGATGAGAAGCTGGCCTTGGGAGTACAAGGACTTACTCAAGTGCTCAGATAGGGAACTAATATGTGAAATTAAGAGGCAAGATTAGGATGCTAAATTTTTAGAAACAAAGACAGTGACTTATCCAGTAAATGAATCAAAAGAAATGAGGGACAAGGAAAAGGCAAGAAGCATTGGGCAAGGAGACAAAGGCAGCTGAGCAAGAGACTGAAGTGAGAGGAAGCTATAGGAAAGACAGGAGCGCAGAAAGAAGCTGCAGAAGAGGATCCCAAGGGATTCTGAGAATCTGAGGTTTCCATACAGGTAAATGATCCTTATAGTCCTGGTCCCTCATCCAGTAGGCTGCCAGCTGGTCAAATGGTAGAGATTTCCTGGAAAGGGAGAACAGACCTCAGGAGACAGCTGCTTGCTGCTGAGAGCAATCAGGAAAAGAGGCTGAGGGCAGAGGGGCTGTTTGCTGTTGAGCACAGTCATACTGGCACAGCTTCAGCACAGCTTCAGGATGTGTGTGAGAGAATCTTTAATGAGGAACTGCAGGATGTAGAATCTAGATTCTGGACCATTAGTTAAAACTAGAACCAGAGATGATGGACAGTGTCAGCAAACTGCTACAAAATAGTGCCATATATGGTAACCAAAATATCAAAATTACTGCAGGGTAAGTTAAATGGGGAGAAGCAAAATGATATATGTATGCCCACCTCAAATATGGAGGTTTGGACTAATCCAAGTGGAAGTTGTTAGTCCAGGCACGGGCAAAAGGACACAGTTTTAAAGCAGTGCCCAAGCTCAATTCCACACAGTGAGACAATACCACTTTACTGCTCCAGTGGTACAGGAACAGGCCACAGGAAACTGAATCAATTGTATCTTTCACAAAAGGAAAGACAGATCAAACTAAACTCAAAACAATCAGTTTTAGCAGACTTTTTGGAGCAGTGACTTAAGAAGCCTGTCAGCAGCTATTTGTAGATAGCTACCAATACCCATGACAAAGAGCACTGTGTTCATACCAGGGGATAGTACCTTCTTTTCAACCATTGATTTAGGACAAGGCATTTTCCCTTTTACTTTTCCTACAAGAACTCTGACAAATCAATGACTGATGTTAGAATCAGGCATTTTGACTGCATGTTGTTGTTGTTTTATAATTGTACCTAGCAATACTGACCCAAGATGTTTCAGCAATGTGTCCTTTTACCTTCATCCTGCTAAACAAGAACTACTGTAGTAAGACTCCAACTTTGGGAGCTAACACAAGAATCTGTAGAGAATATGGAGACCTAACAGCCAAGGGCTTTGCCTTATCATGCCTACTTCTGAGGAAGGAATTAAGATCCTTTCTGTTGCCTGTAAGTTTGCTTGCTATGATGTTTACCACTTCTAACACTTGACCTGAAGACCTCCCCTGAAACACAGTCATTCTTGGTATTAGAACTTTGAATAGATGTACTTGATACAATTGTAATAGGACCAACACTCCACATATTTTCCAGTGTACTACCTGATGGCAGGAACTAGCCTGCCACAAAGCCAAAAATAATTTTCCTAAATCTTACTGACACTTATAATTGAAGAATGACAAAATATATAGCCCCTTTGGGGTTGGCTTGGAGGACTTCAGATGAAAAATCTTATTCCTAGCAGTAGAATATCATGCTACATGGAAATGAGGTGTCTGAATTCCTTTCCTATGCCCTAACAATGTTCAATTTGACAACCCCTCAGAGATGGATGTACCACTAGCATACCCATTATGGAATAAGCATTACATGGGATGCTCAGCTGCACAGAAGGGGAGTGTTCTGTCACCATTCACAATACTACAACTTCAACCGAAGAGGCATGAGGAAAGATGAAGGAAGCTGCTGACCAGATTGCTGAACAATTCCAAACTGCAACCAAAGAACTGGTTCAATGAATCAAGCCTTGGACATCAGATTTATTTTATTTCTAAATCATGGGGTAGGAAAAGTGACACAAATGGGGATTGTAATATTGGTGTGATTTCTGGGTTTAATGATGAGCACAGACGTTATCTGCAACTATAATTAGCTGTATACTGTCTTCTGCTTCCTCCCTCTTCTAGCCCTCTCTCCAATACATAGAGATCACCACAGCCAAAGATAAGCCATATGCCCAACCAATAGTAAGGAATGTCTGAGCCACTGGGTGGTGTGGAGGACACACAACCCAAGCATGATTTGTCTCAAACATTGTGACTGTCCTGGTGGGAAAGCTGTGATTAAAAGAGAGGGTCTCACTAAGGTGGGGCAGCACAGTGCTGAGCAAACTCCCTGCTCCACCTGGAGACTTGTGCTCACTTCCCCAGCCTGCACTCACTCCCTGGAGGAGGGCTCCAAGGGCTTCCTATGCATCCAACAACAAAACAGCATAAAAAAAATCTCATTCATGTAAGAGGCTGAACCAGGTTAACTATGAAAGGAAGAGACTGGGCTCCCATGCTCTCTTTTTCCTCTCTTTCACTGCGTCACAATTCCAGCTCTGGACCAGCCACACAGTGAGACCAAGGCAGGATCTAAGAACTGATGATATTCTTTGTTCTCTTCCTTTCTGCTTTTCTTTCTCTTATCCCTCCCTCTGTCTGGGTAAAGAAAGGCTATTTCTTTCTATTTTATATACACTGTACTGAAGTTCATTGTGGGAGTGGGGAGTTGTGGAAATGTGGTTTGTGAGTCAGCACCTTGAGTAATGTACTGAGGGAGTTGAGAGTTTATTAAAGTGTAATGTAAAAATTACAGGCTTGCTGCCCAGCACTTGTGGAAGTCTTCAAACGTAAGGGCTTGTTAGCCAACACCTTTTAAGTATAAATAGCGGGCTGGTTGCCGGACACAAGGTATTCACACAAAAAAAGAGCTCCCTAAAGCATGTCCAGTGTCCTTTTTGAACCCTGATGACAATTTGCAATGAACATCATGGCCCCTACTAATGGGTCATGACATGCTTAAGCAGAAATTCCTTTAGCTAGTCTTTTGGCAGTGGTTAGGCATCTACAAAGGAGGTAAGTTTGAGAAGTAGAGAAATATGTCAAAGGGGAAATGGAAAAATAATGATGAAGAAGGAGAAATTGAATAGTGAATAGGAAGTTTAAGTCAAGTACAGGACCACGTAACAAAAGTAGTACATCTAACAATAAGAAGAGGTGAGCAGGAAAGGTAGATCTTTCACACACCAAATAGCTGTTGCTAAAGAACCACCTGATCACAAAGAATCAGTTTGCATACTAAAAGACCAGCAGAAACATACAAACACCACTACACAGCAACAAACTGGTAAAAGCCCAGTTCTTAAGAGTTTCATTATAGCGCTTTAAAAAGTCTATTCTGACCTCTCAAACTGGAGTATGTTCCCAACCAGAACAGGCAATAATGAACTAAGACAGATTAAGAGGAAGATTCTGGAACTGCAGCTGTTCTACCAAAATACATATAATAGGAATATGCTTATATGATTTTTCCACAAGGGAAATATTAATTCAAGACAAACAGTTTGAGTCAAAAAGCACTTGTAAAGAACATTTATTTTTTAATATTGGAAGCAATCCTGAAAGCTGCTGTGTAAACACAGCCATTCATAGCACTTGAGAGTAAGCCACACAGTCCTCCTGCACTACAGTATATAGTTACCAGTGATGCACAAAACATCTGGCACAGGAGATGTCTTGCTGCTTATAAGACAGTAGGTAAACAGTGAAATGCTACCATGAGGAATTCAAAAACAATTTTAGAATACTGCACAAGAGATTACAGCAACCACACCTGCCAAGAGTAGCTTCTTAAACTACAAAATAAACCTAATTCAAGTAACCCCATTCAGGAAAGCTAAACTTGAACTACAACAGGTGCAAAACAGAGAGGAAGTTAAGAGTGTCTCATTTACAATAACAAAACAAGGGCTAAGCATAGGCCTAACAACTGCTCTGAAAGCACAAAAGTAAATGTGACAGAGAAAACAAAAGCTTGCATTTAAAAAGGAAAAGGATGGCATGCCACTGTATCTGTAACAGTTAGAAAAAAGTTCTGGCACTGTCTCAAATAGGAGAACAGCAGAAAAAAATACAAAATCCAAAGAAATCCTATAGTTTGATGGAGCTGCTTTTAGCAGACTGAACCTTGTGACTCAAATCCCTTCCAGTTTGGAAATACATACTGAAATTAAAAACAGAGAAAACCATATTAAAATAATCCAATAGTTCTACCTGCTAAGAAACATATTTTTATCTTACTATGATGATGCAAGCTCCAGGGTTGATTTTCATTTTGATTCTTTCATATGTTTTTCATTGTAATGACATTATAGCTTTTTATGCCTCTAATGTAAGAGGACAAATGGAAAAGGGCAGTACATATTCAGAGTTCTTTCAGCACTATTAGTAAATCTCAGATATACTTAAATATATTTGTTCTTTAGTGACTTCAAACTGAGTTACCTCAAGCTTTTTACTCAGCTGAAAAAAGCAGCTTGAAGATTGAGATATTTGGAAACTAAAAAAGTAAATGTTGCCAATGAACAGCATCATCTGTGACAGCTGAAATGGGTTCCAATGGTAGCCAAGCTTACTAAGTCACATATGTAATAAAAACCTTTTACCAAAGCCAAACAGATAAAAAGTTCTCTTGCTCCACATCATCAGGTAATTAGTGCTTAAAAAACACCCACTAACTTGCAAAGTATTTCTATGCGTGCTTTGTAGTAGAAAACCTTTAACTAGAAGAATTCTCAGACTATTTTCAACTTTCACCAGACATACAGAATAAGTTCAAGAAATGTTAAAAAAAAAAGAGTCTAAATCTGATTTAACACACAATAACCCTTAAAACTGTATCCAGCATTGCTCTCTCAAGCCACAATTTGCATGTTTGAAAAACTTTTGCTACTCCCAAAATAAGTATTTTCCAAAGCAAAGAGAGCAACACCAGTATTTTTCAGGAATTTATTACATGTTTGTAATGCTTTTCAGATTTCTTATCTAAAGTGATGCATTTCTGTTCCCACAGTTTAGCTTTCACTTTATTAAGCCATACTACAAGCTATGTAAAAAGTTCTGTGCTACTGCAGCAACAGAGAAAGAAATTAACTGAAGTTCTAGAAGTCCTTCCATGACTAAAAGTAACCAATGAAAGATTTTGGTTATGAAAACAGTCATTTACCAAGAAGTTAAAAAAATCCAGAAGCAAATTACAGTGTTACCAAAGTAGTTCTGATGACTGATAAGAAGCCAAACAATGACATATTAACATAATACCCAAAAATATCATGCTTGCAAGAGAAGTAAACATATTACACAGCATTGCAAATAAAACATGTATACCAAGGTGATGTGTAAATACCAGCAGTTAAAGATGAAAAATACTTGGGGCAGAAGTGTGGGACATTAAAACACATGCAGTCTCAAGAATTTCTGGAGTTTCTCTGTAATCACCTGAAATTAAGATTCACAGTAAACTTGTTGTTCCTCCACTTGTTGGACAACAAAGGAATCTACTAGGATGACTGCTGCAGAGCACATCCTTAAAGCAGCAATAAACTATCACTGACTTTGCAAACATAGTTAGCCTTGAAAACAGTGACAACAATTAAAAACTAGTTTACTCAATATGGCCAAACGATTAGATCTATCACTAATTGCTTTTATCTAATTCAATGAAATCATACAACTCTATTAAAGGTTTCAATTAAAGAAATCAAACCATTAACATCTGAAAGGCAAATTTCAATTAGTTTCTCATCCCAAATCCTTTTAAAAAATATTAACTTACCAGCTTAATTGCCACATAGTCATTTGTGTATAAATTTTTTCCTTGAAAAAAGAATAAAAACAAGAATGTGAGACACTGGCTTTTCTGTTCAAGTAAATGCTATTTAAACATCAATAAAGTTTTCAAAACATTTTTCATCTAAGGTGCTAGATGTTCTGGCAGTGACTTAGGAAATATGGGTTTATTAGTCCAATACTTTATTTTAAAAAGAATTTTTCCTTGAATAGTGTAAGAGGTGGAAATTTCACAGAGTTTCAGATACTTCACCAAGTTTGTGATATTTTTATTAACTAAAAAAGCTTGAAAAATTGTAAATCACAATAACAAGAATGTGGTATTCTACATTTTCATTCTACATATTTACTGCTGAAAACTATTTGAAATTTATTTCTAAATTACCATGTAATTTTGAAACATCAGCCACTAATTAAAACAAGAATTAACTGAGGACTTTTTTTTCCTCAATTATCTAATTTATTAAGCTAAAAGTTAGGACAGGACAAGGACATTCCTGATAGGTTTACACTACATGGGAAAATGCATCTGCTGCTTTAAAAGTGATTCAGTAACTGGATAAGAACTCTTCAATAAGCATCACTTCAAACTATATGCAATGACTAAAATGTTAAACAAATTTTATAGGTGTAAAATTAAAGTAATAACTGATAAGGGATAAATTAAGTTGTCACTTCCAATGCTTTTGTTTCTTTGCAATCTTCAAATGCATTTAGTGTATACTGTTCTTAATGTTAATCCTCCTTTTTTCTCTGTAGAATTACTCAGGTCTCAATTTCCTATGTTTAGCTCAGTTTTGTTAAAGAAATCAAATGAGGAAAAGACAGACCAAGTCTAAAAAGTTTCCTGTGAAGAGAGTTACCTAGAATATTCTGATTTGGAAGGGACAATCAAGGCTCATAGAGCCAACTCTTAAGTGAATGGCCCACACAGGGAACCCACTACCATGCTTTGACCAAGTGAGTTACACCAATTGTCAAATACTGAAGTGCTAATGATTGTTTAAAAAAATAGATGCATTAAAAGCTTGCATCTCTTAGTGGATCAACTGCACAAAAAAACTAACCTACATTACCTGCGGGCTTCACAACAGCAAACATAAAATCAGTATGAGCAGCATGCCATAATCTGACTCACAAAAGGAAGTGCACTCCAAGATCTATGTAAGGATTAGAGGGTATATCCAGGCATCCTAAGTATTTCTTATCTGATGATCACATTTTTGATAAAAAGGGTACTTGGCTTGAAGTTGTTTATGTGTCTTTGCATGGTACTACAACCTATAAGACACTAAGAGAAACTCTCGTGGGAACCCTGCTCATTCAATTTCTTAGATATATACATCACTTACTCTGAGTAAGTAACAATTTCAGTTACAATTACATAATTGTATCTTTAGTTCCAAAAGCTGTAATGACAATAGCACCAGAAGGGGCACTAACTTTCCAGGAGGTCAGTCAGGATAGCTGTCTCTTTAAAACAGAGGAGACACACATATATGACACCATTGTTCATCTGTCCATACACACACAACAGGTATTGAGGAATGCATCACTTGCAACAGCAACAAGTTCTCTTCTACCTTATTAGTTTATTTTAACTATATCAGTTTAAGTATAACAAAGAGTCTTAAAATTAACAGCTCAATATCCAAGTCCTTTGTAAGATAATATTTGAACATCACACAGTAATTTGCTAAACAGAGCCAACTTTCCATTTGATTTACAAAACACTACTGAAGTCTGACCACCACTTTCTTTTCAGATGGAAGACCAACAGCTCCCACTGAATTTTTATCTGAGCACAACTTCATCACTCTACAACTTTTTTCCTCCTTTAAGTCCCTCAGGTCTAACACCAAGAGATATGCTCAAAACATAACCCCATCTGCAGAAGTGTATATAAAAAACTAAGTGTTGTGTACATCTTTAGATGTAGAAAGGGTGCACACTAAGTACTTGATACTGCATCAAAGCAAATGAAAAAAAAATTAAAATTAATTCAGAACCTACAATAGCAATATTAACTCTCTTTCAGTAGCTTACATTTAAAACATCTTACCTTAGAAAAAAAAACAAACAATAAATGGGAATTTTGAATACCTAGAACACATACAAAACCTATACATATTAATATGAGAAAGGCTGCACTTGTCCTGGTGACTGTTGCAGGACTGTTGCCTCATAATTTTCCTCCTATTCCTTCTACTTGTTCTATTTTATTTCAGTACTATCAAACTGTAAGTCTTAACTGATTTAGTATTGTATTTAAAATAAAATACATTGTTTCTGTAACAGCTGCAAGTAAATTAGTTAATCAGATATTAATTTTTTATCAGCTCTGTAGTTTGTGACCAAAATAACAGACAAAAAATTAATTAGTTTGCAGTTGCCTTTATGAAAAATTAAGTTTCTGGTTTGATTTAGTTCATTGAGGGGTTTGAAACAAAAATTAGGATTTGAAGTCAGTATACAAAAGTTTGAGGAATAGTAATTTTGCAGCTTGATTTGTGGACTGAAAAGGCATATATGCAACACTGCAAATGTCAAAAAGTAACAATTTTGCTTAACTATTAATAGTAACAAGAGTACTGGTTACTGAGACAGTAAAATTTAGTGTCCTAAATCAGAGCTGCAGCAATAGTCTTTAATTCCTCTACAGTATTAATTTGCTAAACTTCTTTACATCCTGACAGCCCCCAGAATGGACTATATTAAAAATATATTTTATGCAAGCACTATATCACAAATATTGTCTGAAGGGCAATGAGTATTAATTCTACCAAAGGCGAAGATCTACAGAAATAACACCTATATAGCCCACCATCCTCTCAAATATCTAAATTTGAAACCCACCTCTATTTAATACATGAAGCACCTTAACTCAAGCCTCCTAACAATATAAGAATAAATTCCTGCAATTAAGTGTCAAGTTGTATTTATTAACACATATCTGAACTTACACATCTTGAATGCTGGCTAATCATGCTGTCCATCCTGGAAATACAAGTCCCCAAAACTAAACATATAGTCTTCCAAAAGCACACACCATCAGTATCTATTTTAATAAATGGTAACATTTCCAGCTTTGCTGCACAAATTCTTCAAAACACCATAGGTCATTCTCAGGCTGTGCAGAGAACTAGAGCAACTGAATTATTCCAAATTTTCTCTACAGATGGATTCTCACTGCCCTTTTTAACAGCAACTCAATGTTTAGCCTCACTACACTAGAAAAGACACCAAGGAATTTCGGGGCTAGCTGGTATTAAAAAATGCTGCAGTACCTGGTTACAGTGTCTCCAGGAGATCTGCCCGACCCAGAGGACAGGGGTGTGTCTCACACATTTAGCCCTAAATATACCTCAAAAAAGTGTTTCAGGAAGTCAGAAAAGACTGCTACAATAACTATGACATAGCTGCCAAAATATTTTAGTCCCAGAAAGTATCCTGCTGTACAGATTCTTCATGTCATGAAGTTTGCACTAGCTGGGGTAAAGCCACAAAAGATGGCTTAAATATGCCTTGCACATCTGAAGCTTTAAAGCAGTTTCAAGATCTGCACAGTAATTTGAAATTTGCTTGCCTAGACTGCATAAAAATTGCCTTGAATAATGTAAACTGAAATAAAGAAACAAGGATCTTACCTAACCGCAGTTCTCCAAAATTACCGCATCCAATCTTTTTACCAACTCTGAAGTTAGGGCCAACCATTAACACTCCAGAATTTGAAGAACCAGTTCCACGTGAATTATGGCCTGATCTCCCACTAGGCCGTGCCATTCTTTCATCTGGTTTGTCTTTGTCCTTCTTTTTATTTTCCATGTCAAGTTTACGGTACTCCACCTTGATTTATTACTCTTTATAAAAATCAGTGTAAGCAAATTCCCATTGGACAATGTGAGAATGAAAACATCGTGAATGAAGTGCCCAGCTGGTCACTGTCAGTAAGAAGTCAACAGCAGCCTGTACATCCTGTTTGCAGAACCTTGGTGGTATATGTAGTAAAGCGTATTTCCAGAATGCAGGACACCAGCAGTATTCCCTAGTCTTTAGAGAAATTCTGTTAAAAGAAAAAACGAAGTTATTTAAGACACTAAGATTCTTGTACAAAATTACCTTTCCCTTCAACTAGTCACATAACTAAGGCAACAAAGAAGCCCCATAAAACTTCTTACTCCTTCCTGAATAAACACACAATTAACGCCTGGACATGCTCACTTCACCTCATGCCAGGCTATTCGAAAGAAAGCTTTTATTTTATTATTTTCCTTCAAATATTATCTTCTGTTTTAAGCAAATGCTCAAGCTGCACAGTTATTGAAGTTACAGAAATAGACTGTATTTTCTGAATTACAGTTTCTGAGACGCACAAATAATAAAATCACGGCAATGACACTTGACTTCTTCCAGTAACTCCTGGAATGTAAAAATAAACTATATTTACTTATTCTCCCCTAAACCATCATAAATCTGTTTACCTGCTTCCCTTCTCCCTTGTTTAACATCACTGCCTAGACACTAATTCCTGCGTGGATTTCGGCAAAAATTACTACCATAATAAAAGACCACAAGAAAGCTTCTGTTTTTAAATCTCAGCTACAAGAACACCAGATATTGTTTTATATTTGATGATAGTGATGTAAAACTCCACAATTCAGAAGCCTTTACATCGGCAAAATTAATTGATGAGCAAAGTACCTGTCCAAAATTATTTTCCTGCATTTGCTTCAATGTTGAGAATAGACTGCAGTAATGGAGAACCCCCTCTGGAAAAATGCATTTCATGTGCTACAGCCTAGTTTAAAAGTAGCCACTAGCAGTTTATTTTTAACATTTTGATCTGAAGACATTTTCATTTTCTAAGCCAATTTCTCACAAAGTAATATTATTACTCACATCACAGCTTACCACAACATTTCGAAAATCAGAGGTAGTAGTGAAAATATACCAAATAATATGACCAGCCACATAAATAGTTTCATCCACTAAATCATACATATAGCATGATTATAACTAGATGACATTAAAAAATCATTAATCAACAGCTGACTAATCTAATACCTGAAAAATGAAGTACATGCAAATTTGTTTGGCAAATAAACATGACTACAATACTGGGGAAGGGAGATTGAAAGGCTTATTCTGAGAGCAATCAAAAAAACCCCCAGAGATTACAATCCAAGATTACTTCCTTAATTTCAGGGAAAAGGACTTCAGCAGTCAATAATGAAAGCTGTAGTGGTTTATGGTATAGAGAGAAGAGAAAAAGACAGGCACACTAATATATAATCTTTCAGGTTTTCAAGCACCACCACCCAATACCCTAAAGCCACCTTCTAAAGCACAGATCTCAAAGGAACTGACTCAGTGGGAAGCAATAGCTAATCTTCCCTGACCCACTATGCTACAAAAGCTAGTGAAGAAATAAGAAAGCTAGACATTAAGTGTGTTGAACTTCAAGGTCATCATTCTATTCTTTGAATGAAGGTCAGCATATTTGATGCAACAGAATGCAACTAAATATTTTAGGTGCCAAAGAAAAGAAGATTTATGTTCCATATGTTACTGGCTTCCTCAGGATGAACTACCAATAACAATCCTAGTATATTTAGTGTACCAAATACACTACAAACAATATGAATTTTGATTTCCAGAAATGTGCCTATTAAATCTATTGCACAATAACTTATGCCCTTCCCGTTTCTCCTGTCGAGCCAACAGATACTCCAGGTACATTATTTATAAGCTTTCCTGCATAAGCTTTTCTTGCATAAAATATTTTAAGATACCTGCTAAACAAACAACATGAGTTCCACACATTTTTCCCACACCACATATCAAAAGGCAGACACACAAGCATTCCTGTCACAGTTTCTCCAGGACACAGGTGTTCTCTTATGCCTAGTAAAATAATCTGCAGTTATCTCAAAATAAGGGCAGTAGTTCTTACTTTCTTTGTTTTGAAGTTCCTGTACAATATTTCATGATGTGTTTACCTGAAAAATATAAGTTTTTCATGGTTATATTTATTTGTATTGCACTTACCTAGACAGTGCTATAATGTTGATGGCAACATCTTTTCTTCACCATAATGCTCACATTCTAGAGAAGAAGCATCAAAAGGCAAAGAGATATTTATGCAGTATTTGCAATTACTTAGCATGCAAAAAAATTCTGATACAGAATGAAAGCACAATTTTTGGAACTGCATTAGTTTTCCTAGACTGTTAAGGAAGATGCTATGTCTCAAAGACTCAACGTAATTTTTAAGACTCAGAAGTCAGGCATCATTCAAAGGTGTGCATCATCTGAAGTGCTAAATTAATACATACAGTGTAAGCGTTCTAAATTATTTGCAAAATCATTTTCTTGCTATGTGATAGTTATGGTCAATTTGCCTGAAAAACATGCCCTCCTCATTTCACAGCTTGATTTTTCTGTTTAACTTTCTTTTCTTTCATTTCTGCCTACATAAAAACACACAAACTATAAACTTCAGGCCAACATCAGGGAATATCATTAGGATTTAAGTAATTGGTTTTAGTCCAAAAAACAGTATGACTAAACATCACAATAATGGCAAACACACCAACAAAGCCAAGTTCACAAAGTAATATCAAAGGAGTGAAATGACTATGATTAAGTATGAAGAGAAAGAGAAGGCAAAAGAAGCTGTCAAAAAGAAAAAAGTTCAAAATGGTATCACATAGAAGGAAAAGCAATTAGATCTCAATTATCAACTAATCTATAATCTGTATAGACTGAAGATAAAAAATACAAGATTGGAGTAAAGCAAGTAATTTCACAGTAACTGAGTAACTGACATGCACAACTAACAATAGCTACCGGAAGTTTCATTTTTTTGGTGTAATCCAATAGATTTTTCCATGCACTGTAGAGACTCCAAGAAAAGTAAGGAGAGGAGGAGTAAGGTGAAAGAAAAATTACAATAGAGTTTAAATTGACTGACAAGTCACACTTTCAGAAGAATCTCTAGATTAAAGCTATAAATCTATACATCTCTCCCAATTTCTGTTTGAAAATATCCCAATTAGCTCTACTGAAGACTATATGGCACACAAGAACCCTATTCTGTAGCAACAACTCTCTACAACACTACATAAGGCAGAATAAAAGAACAGCTCATTTAAGCACCTTCATTATTAATTCTTTTCTCAAATGCCTGATCCTGCAGCAGCAGCAGGAAGACCACTGTAATTACATGAAAGCTTACATATTCCAAAGTGTTGTCATGACAATGTTCATACTCAAGTGTGCAAGTCACCTTTAAAAAAAAACAAGCTTACTTATTTACCTCATTCCTTTTTCATGTTCTAGATTTACTCCTAAATAAACGAGAACTTTAAAGTAAGAGAACACTCCACTGCCCAGGAATGACAAAGTTAAATGAAATATGCAACCATAACTGTTCCCTTAGGTAACAAGCATTACCTTTCACATTGTAATTACAAATCATACAACACTGCTATTATCAGTATACTAACATTTTTCTGTACTTTTACGAAAACCATACAGTAGCAAACAAGCCACAGAGGAAAAAAAAAAAATATTGGTAGATCTTTAAACTAGATTGGAAGAAAGAAAAGGACATAATCACGTTTGACAGACAGGCATTGGGATGGTATGCCAAAACTCAAGGAACTGAGTGCTAGTGAGATCCTTAAACTGGTCCACGAGGTGCCAGCTACAATGGATCATATACAGAAAGTTTCTACACCAGCACACACAGCATGAATACTATCACTGGAATAAGTGACACCTGGTAGGATGAGCCCTTGACCGGAGTGCCATGTTGGAACTTGTGACCAGAAGTTCTTCAGGAGGGAACAGGCAGAGCAGGAGAGGCAGAAGAGCTGGAATATTGCCTGAAGTCAGGGATGGCAGGCTGACAGTCTCTGAGTAAGGGTTAAGGGATATAAAAATAATGTGGATGTCATCATAGGAGTCCACTATAGGCCACCTAGCCAGGACAATGATTACAGAGGATTACTCTTTGAGGAACTAAGTGACTGCTCTTGTCCTTACAGGAACACCAACTTGCCAGATGTTAACTGGGAGCATTACACAGCTGGCACAAAGAGAACCAGAACAGTCCTAAATCTGAATAGCCTTATGATACAGCTGCTAACGGAGTCAAATACAAAAGGTGCCCTCCTTGATGTATTGCTTATTAACAGAGAGGATCTCATGAATGATGTGGAGACTGGTGGCCCCACTGGCAACAGTGACCACAGAGTGAGTTTAAAATCTCCATTATCAGGAGAAAAACCTCACATCTTCTAGAAGAGTGCAGAGAAAGCTTCTAGTGCCTCTGCAATGGATTTCCAAGAGACTTTCTCTAACATTACATGTAGTTTTTACAGACTACTTCACCCGCTACCGTCCTCAACTCAGAGAACAGTCACATTCACTTGCCAATGATCATTTCAACATTACAAACACATTAGCACTGCAGAAAAAATACTGTAAGTTTCCAAACCAACAAAAGTTCTTTAGAAATACTTAAGAGTAGAAAATCTGAAATTCATACTACAAATCTGGAACAAAGCAAGAGCTTCATTGTTAGATCATAATAGCTAATCAACTATTTCTACTTGCATGCCTCATGGAAAGATAAAGCTGTTCTTTCTAGATTGGTTGCAACTGCATCATTTTCACTCATTTTTTATATACATGTCTCCATGCGACAGAGGAAATCTACCAAATTCCAAATTGACAGCTAATAGGCTCATAATTGAAGATCCCTTGAAGGTTTAGGGCAGCAGTTTCTAACCCCAAAAAGGATTTTGGGATTTTAATTGGAAAACATCTCTAAAATTGTATATGATTTAGTTAGATCCATTGTTCACTTAAAATTAAGCATTTAATGATTGAAGAGTAGATTTCATTATTTTCACTTTAGTCAAATAAGAGAAATTCAGTCTTTCCATTACTTCAATGAGACCCAAAAAAGTTGAGTTGCTATTGCAATGATTAATATTACAAATAAATATATCTATAGCTTTACTTTTTGTATGACATTATCCTAAGCAAACTCTAAAATAAAAAGTTGTTAAGTGATTCATTACATAACTCAATTAAATGTAACCAAATTATTACTTCATTTCTCAGATTTCCAAAGCAGAAAAAATATGCCAAACCATTAGCAGTTTAGTCAAAACTAAAGACAAAATGAACATAATTCACATAAAACTTCCACAGATGGTATATACTCATATGATAACAGCTCTGAAAAATAAAGAACATTTCCAAACAAATTTCTCCTGAAACAATTTCTCTCACCAGCTATCAATAATGTGTATCAAAATTGCTCATTACTAAATTATTTTACAAGTCTTAGATGGTGCTCTTTATATGTGACCTGAACATAATGAAATTTACTCGTCAATAACTCATTTTGCTCTCCACAGTATAACCTACTTCACACACCTGGGGAACACCAAGACCAATAACATCTGATCTCATAGTTTTTTTTAAAAAAATTTAACATAAAAACAAAATACAGCTTGGCATTATGTGCTCTTCATATCTTCAAAAGTTATTTAATTCATCCAAGACTATTTTATTCTCCCACCCCTTAGGTACTTATACTGACTTCAATTAGGTAAACAATTACCTTGGAAACACTGTAAAAAGAAAATGCAAATCCTCTGAGACAACATCCTTTTCCCTTAAAAAACCACCAGTATTTTGTAGCAGATGTGAACTAATCCAATAAATAATGGTCTTTTTCAGTTTTGCATGAGAGGATTGCTGTCTCCACAATAATAAAATAAGAAGCATACAGGATATATGAGAAGTGGCAATGCACCTAAGCAAGATCTTCAGCAGGATCAACATTCAAGCCATCAAACACCACTGCCACATCCTTTCCCTGCCACTTTGCCTTTCAAAATATTGAACTACAGATCCCACATTCGTTAAATTTCTTTCACAGAGAAAAAGTATATAATATAGTAAGTTTGAATCCTTCCTAGAGTTTCATCAGTAAAAAGGGAAAACATGCAAAGTAACTGCTACTTCTTGATCACATCAAGTTTTTCACACTTCAGAAGACGCAAGTGTTTATTTAAGAAAGCAAATATAATAACCTAAATTTCAAAGGCAAATGTAATCTCTTTGTAACAGATTATGCAGGAATTCAGCTGTCCAGTTCATTTCTCAGTGTGCATGGCCTCAAAACACTTTTGATTCCTGCTCTTCAGCACTCCAAAGTGACTAACAGATCACAAGTGCACATAAATTTTGTCTGCATTACCAGAACTTCCAACAATACAATGTTTCTATCTCAAGTAACATCTATACTACCATTTCTTTTTTAAGTAAAAGTCTCATTTTTTCACAGATTCCTATTTTCACTTTCTGAAACTCAGACAACAGTACTGTTCTCACAACATTCGGTCTTTTTCCACATCTGCCTTCTGTAATACCAACCTATTCTAGACTCAGCTAAGTTTAGCAAAACCAAGGACTGAACCTATTAATTTTGGTGTACAAATTAGTCTATCAGCATTCCTAAAAAAATATGATTGTTTTAAAATATGTATTTGCTTACTCTTACCGATATGTATGATTTCCCATATTAAACAAGGGTTTAGGTAATGGAATGTTAGTCTACATACATACAGTCCCAATCTATAAACACATATGAATGAGATGCTCTCGAAGCAACATAATTAAAAGTGTCAAGGTAAATCCAAGTATCTTTCTTATGAACAAAAATTCACATAACCAAGCCTTCTAAAAGTCTTGTTTTCATCTCCAGCACTAGATCTATTAAATAAAAAATTACATTTTTCTCTTACTATATCAACTGCCACACACCATTTTCAACAAAAATAATTAATTTGAGAGTCTAGAATAAGCATTTCAATTTTCATGTATATAGGCATTTCCCTATGGAAAGTTCATCAATAAACCACATATGGCCACACATAATTCTCCTTTAATGCACAAGACATTAAAGTTAACAGAGTAACAGCTTTATTAACACATCTAATCAACCACTCACCTGTACAAGAACTAATCAAAAACCTACCTCACCTTTACTGAGGCTTGTTTATGAAGCTATTCTAGTTAAATTAGTGTAATTTTTCTTGTACCAAGGTTTGTAGTTTGAACAAATCTGAGGGCTGTCAATATCCAAAATTCAGCATCTGTTCTGTACACTTAATTTTATCAGTTAAGTCTACTACGTAAGGAACAACAATAATGCATCCTTCTGCACCTAACCACCAGTTCTGGTCAAAATGCTGTCACATCAGAAGACATGTACAGTACTGGGGGTCACCCTAACTCAATACAATTTTTCCACAAATGACAGCCTGGACTAACTATATAGCAATTAAGATCTCCAAGGACCTCTTTACCTCTGTTAACTCTAAACAAACATCAGCTGAGATGGCTATCTCTGGTCATGGCATAAACATTTTTATTTTCTCATTCATCTAGAAGGCAAGTTTGGCCCTAGTCTCTAAATTGCATTTCATCATAGGCTTTCACCACAAAATCCTACCAACTAGACTTTAGGATTCCATACAAGTGCACGCAGTTACTTGGTTAAAACCTCTGTGCATGCATCCTTCTTGCACTCTGGTATTAATCACCATTTCAGAGTAAAAGCTGAAAGTCAGTTTTCAGAAAGGACAGCCATTAACACATGGAGTAATTTTTGAAATTCTCATAATGACACTATTAAGCCTGATTTACTAAAAAAGAGCACAGAAAGGACAAAACTGATGGTTAAGCAATATTTCAAGCATTTGTTTCTTTCACCTTTCCCACCACAATCATACAGACTTAAATGGGCTATACTGTCCACAGCTGACAGAAAGCTAATGCTGAGCTAGCTAATGCTACACAATGGAGGCTTCAATTTTCTACATGAATAATTGTAACACAGCACACAACTGTTACAGCAGAACAACGGAAAGGTTCAGATTAGACTAAGGCTAGGCAAGAGAAACTGTGAAGTTAACGCATTAAAAAGCTAGAAAACAAAGCAAAGAGTATTGCACTTAATCTAGCACTGTAACTACATCTGAAGACAAAATTAAGTACCATGGTGAAACTCCCCAGTGCTACATGGGAAAAAAACCCAAAACATTCTGTCTTCAGATTAGATTTTTGGATAGACTAAAATACGTAAAGTGCTCTAGCATTCCACAATGATTGTAAAGATCAGTTTTCAAAACTAGAAGTATTTTTAGTTCTTTGACACAATTCCTTCTGTCACTTAAAGTTAAGTGACATGGTCAGATTCTATTTCAAGAACTAAAGACAGGAGCCAAGTTCAAATTTAACAACTCCACATGTGAGGAAACTGTAAACTCACAGTAAAGGAAAATATCTCCAGACTAAGTTTTGCAGCTATGAATCTGTCAAAGTTTTCTAATAATAACAACAAACTACATGCCAATCAAATGATTCTGCTGTCTTAATAGTCTCCATAAACTACACAGGTACCTTCTACAGCAGTTCAAAGTATTTTACTACGACATACACTTGCAACTCTCCTCTCACTTGTGAGCCTTTCTGCAATATACCTAAAACATATAAAATTTAATTAATTTGAAACTACCGTTCTATAGTCTCCAAAAGGCTATAAAGATATTTTCTTGTGTTATAAGTTTATAATGGCATAAAATGGTATAGATAAAGTCTTAGACACCACACCAAATGAAATCCTGCTTGACACTTTCATTTTGAATGCAAAAGAAGCACAGTGACACAAATTTAAGGAAAAACACTAGCCACAGCTAAGATCTTGGATTCATCACTGAATGATGTAATACAAAACATACTTAAACCAATGCATTCCTATGAAACTCAGAGGGGAAAAAAAAGTCTCCCAGTGTTTTACACAAATTCAAACAACACTGCAAATATGAAATAATCTGACGTGAATTAAAAGTTCTGAGAACAAAATAACCTGATGCTGTTGACATCAGTTTTGTAAAGGTCTGATGGCAGTTACTTAACCACACTGATTTTAAATCAAAACAAAATTCTCAAGCACTAAAATGAGAAAATGTCAGTATGTTGATGTGGACACTTATGTGTAATAAATTCTTGATGTACTACTTATGAAGATGAAGATAGAATCACTCCTCAAAAGCATCAACACTAGCCAAGCCCAGCTGCCTACAGATTACTGTTCAACACCCACACCCCCAGTGTGGTAATTTCACCTTGCTGGATTCTTCCAGATTTCCACAGCATTCCCAGGCCATCCTCTGATACACCTTCAGCTCTTTCTACACAAAAACCCTTCTTTCCTTCCACAGTAAAATGTTCCCTTCTTGCTCAGTGAAGAGAGATATTCTATTGTTTGCCTAGTATTACAAGGCTGAACAGCTCTCAAGCTACTACCCACAAAACACATAATATCCTTCCATCACCATGGTTAATAAGAATCTGCTATCTAAATTGTTTTTTATGAAATTTATAGGAACTTGTCTTCACAAGCATAACAATCTAAGCTTGGTTAAAACTACCCTAAAAGTTCCACATTTCTACAGGCAGCAGATGAGACATCTGCAGTCAAAAATACCTCATTCCCTTAGAAAATAAACTTTTTTCAGGAGAAAGTTCAAATTACAATCAACAGAATTTATTAAAGGTCTACCAATATTTTACATTAAAAAAAAGAGTAGTACATACTCTTGGAAAAATTAAAAGCAAAGACAAGAGCATTTCTGTAATGACATATCTCTGACAAAAGCTTAAGAACAAATTTAGTTATTGCCTTCCTCTTGTCTGTTGTAAAAATTCTGTCCTCCCTCTTTATTGTCAACCTTAAATTCAAGTTTTATAATTTTTTATTTCTCCAGATTTAGAGATGCTTCAACCTACCATCAGCAAATGTTAAACAGAAACTCTAATAACCTCATACCCTGAGCAACCTGCTCCTGGAACATTGCAAGAAAAGAATGAGTACCAACTGAGGTGATCTAAACAGAAACTAAAAAACATTCCATACTGAACTGCTATGTTTCCAGAAAAAGGCATTTGCAAGGTGCAACTAAGAAAATACTAATGGATGAGGTTAGAAGTGAAACATGTCTCAGAATGACACTTAAAGCAATCAAGTCACTGACTTCAGTCTCTACAGTATTAGTTCATCTTCCCAAGATTACTGCACAATTACTTAAGATTTAAGAAAGCTGTATTTTTATGGACATTATCTACATTTAAACTGACATCAAAAATATTAATACTGCATTAAATTAAATATATTCTTTATTATAAGCTAGGAAAACTCCTCTAAAGCAATACTGGATGCCTTTAAAGATTGCTTTATATCATTACATTAAAAAGTTGTTGAAACATGCCAAGTCATGTTAACAACTTGATTTAAGTTCAAATAAAGATATAAAATGTAAAATGCTTAGTGTCTTATACTCACAGGAACTTTTTAAATAGCACTTTCATCTAGGCAGATGTATCCTATCCTGGACTAAATCACACCTACCAGCATCAGGAAGGGAACCTGCCAAAAAGCTCGTTCTTTTAAAGCACTATTTTACAAAAATGCAGCCAATGAAGCTTTAAAAATGTAACAGATTCAACATTCACTAGGTAATGAGCATCTCAAGCTCAAAGACAAACTTAACCAGAAAGAACAGTTTTATGGGTACAACAGAACCTAAGTCTGAAATTTGCAAAAATGCAAAAGACAAAATGCAATTAGATAACTTTGAGAGGTTAGTACAATGGCTCTTCTACTGCATGTGGAGCACTACATGCTCCTGTTTCTCACCAGCCTCAGTGAAGACCTCATTCATTCAGAGTACCAGAAAGCTCACAAACTCAGTAACTTACTAGGCAACAGAAGCTGAATAAACTCAGTGGAGGATACAAGAGACAGGATGGAGAACAAGAGTGGAGCTACAAAACTGCACAGCCAGAAACAGAGCAGGGGAATGGCCCATGTTAGACAGAAAGGCCTTTCCAACAGCGGGCAGCACAGCCACAAGGACTGGTGTTTCACAGCCAGCCCATCAAGTGCATCCCTTCAACAACATAACACCCCAAAACTGCCAACTGACCACCACCTCAACTCTGCTTCTGCTGCAAACTGTTCATCTATGTTCTATTATACAGGGTTTACTGAATAAAGAGCACAGCAATTCACAAATTACTCAATTAATAATTACAGAGAATACAGGAAGTTGCAACAAACCACTTCACACTTAGATTTCAAACTGATATCTAGGCTCCATTCATCATAGAACATCTGTATTTTTGGCCTACTGAAAAGGACCTTAACCTCCACTATTGTAGTCCAAATCCCACCCTAATTGAAAAGAACATCATTGAAACACATGGCTGACCATCCAGGGAACCTGGAGAAAAAAAAATTACTTCTAGGAAAATGACATTCATTTACTAAGTTAGGTAAAACTGTTTCTACAAAGTCTTGGCATGTTAAAAGCTAAGCTGGCTAGTAACCTTATAGAGAAGATCCTAAAGCGTAAGAAGAAACGGTTTTAGTTATATTAAAGATGTCATACACAAAGTCAAATTAAGTAATAAACCTCTTGAATATGCAAATCTTACTTGTGTGTGTCATGGGCTTCTGTGACCTACAGTTACCTGAGTAAACATTTGGACAAAGACAGTTCTGATTGATCAGTATGTCTCCTCCCATCCCTAACTCCACAGCACAAGGCAGGATACCAGACAAATGGCAAGATAACGGTTTCAGCTTTTCACACCTACACAAAAATAGAATATATTTATTTTGTACTAAATATCCTCCTTTAAACGGCCAAATAGGGCTTTTAATCTATCTTAAATTAAAAAGGTTTCCTACAAAAAGTCAAAAATACCAGGTAAATAAGGTGGTGAAGAGAGGGAAGTGTAAATGTTAAAAATGTAAGAGATAAGGAACACACAGTTCAATAAATGTCCTAGAAGAATGCACTGATAAACACATTTGTAATAGTCTGAAATTGTTGTATATTTAATATTATATATTTGCCACAAACATTTATTTTTAACATACATGTATATTTAATATATAAATATTCTCCTCCCCTTTTGTAAGAAATAAACCATTTTATAAATTTAAAGTAATTAATATATCATCTATAAAACACTAGAACTAAAGATATAACAGGTGAGCTAAATCTCGCCAAAATGAATTATTCCATACTTGACTTCTAAGAGTTTCAGAACTTCCTCTGAAAGTGCTGCTTTCAGAAAGCTCCCTAACCACAGCCCAAACCCATTCCACTGGTGTGTGATGTCTCCTCTTCTACCATCCTCCCTATGCCAGAGGAGACATTAAATTATAAGTGGCTTACCTAAGATGACAGGGAGGGACAGATGTTCCAGTCACTGTATTTATCTGTGATCATCACCCTAGCTTTTAACTACCTTCTCACTAGTCTGCTTTCATTTAAGCAATAATTTAGCTTTAACACATACATTTTTCTTCACCCAGCTGTTTCAGCTGTAGCTTACAAACCTCTAGAACTCCAGTGACAAAGTCAGGAGGCTACTCCAAATTGCACTTAAAAAAACAAGCATAGCAGCATCAGGCTTGACCTTATTGCATTGGTTCTGCAGCAGCATTGAGGAAGCATTAAAATGCCTGCATAGCATTAAAAAAAAAAAAAAAAAAAAAAAAAAAAAAAAAAAAAAAAAAGATTGTCAGAAAATATACAACAATTGCTCCAAAGTTACTTTTTTACCTTTGAATAGATGAGGGAAAGCAATTATATAGAAGTCTCAATAGAAGTCTCAAAACATTTTTGAAAAAGTGTTAAAGGCCCAGTGATTGGTATTGGCAACAAACCATTCCATTTACATTATTAAATGACTTCCAAGTATCACAGACAATTTTAGATCATTTAAATGCAGACCACAAGTGAAAAGGATTGTCCCACTCTTCCCTGAAGCACTGTTAGGTATTTTGTTCATACAACCTCAGGTGAGGTATTAAGGATTGATAGAAACTCTTGACATTAATTTGCAGTTGAATCGGTGAGCTTAAATTGTGAAGAAACATTCCCTTACAACTTCGTTATTCCTGTGGTTTGTGTGTGATTTTAACTGCCTTATTACTTTTATGTACGAATCCCCTAAAAAATCACTTAAAAGTAAAAAGAAAAGCCTGAAGAATGAGACATAACTAAACAGTTGGGGAAAAGTTAGATAAATATGGTTAATATATCTGATCAGTACCTTGATCTTTAGGGACTTCTTTTCTGCAATTAGAAGATACTGAAGAAAAATAACCACGGTCACCTCCCTATTCCTCATGTTCCATTTATTATTGTCTCAAAGGCATAGCTGAACTAAATTATTCTTAAACATCAGAAGACTTCCTAGTCTTTTTTTTAAACAAATTTCAAGATGAGAGACAAAAATATTAGAAATACATCTGACTTTGATCACAGAACCATGTAGCACAGTAACTAGTGAACCAAGAACAAATGTATTTCCACAGGACAAACTTTGTGGATATAGTGCAGACACTAAGATTTAAAACAATGCATGAATTTAAATAATGCAATTAATTTCATTATGAGACTATTAAAAATCACAACAGGAAGTAAATTCAGTCTTGTTAATTGTACATAAATAGGCTGGACAAGGGAAAAACTCTTTCGTAGGTTCAGTTTCTCTTTTTTTTTTAGGGGAAGAACAACTTCAGAAGGGTTAAGGCACTCTATCACAGGCAAATTCTCATAACTAATCTTGAATATATTTATGTTGATCACACAGAAGAGAAAAAAGCTCTGCAGAAAATATTATGTGTCAGAACTAGAACTCCGGATTCTGAAATTTATTTACATTTTATAAGCCAATATATCTATTTGATGCAGAGTAGCAAGAGAAAAATATTAATTTCATTAGCTGAAAATTGTTCTCAGCTAATGCAAATAGTTTGCAGTTTGCCAGGTAATTTCTCTATTTCAGACCAGCACAACAAAATATCACCTTTTTCCATTGCAAATGCTGTTTAACTGTTGAAATATCTCAATTAAAAAGAAACTGACAAAAGGATGTTGAGATCAAGAGAAGACATCTCCTAAATTACAGTTGGCACAGAAACTTCTAACTCATCTTTTCCCTTTAAAGCAACATTGCACTACTCTAATCTTGGATTTTGCAGCTCGGGATAAAATATGTTCACAAGATAAGTGGGTTCAGAAGAGATGTGAGTCTAAAGAACGGGTCAGTTGTTTATCCTTACAAGCAGTCATAGCCCAGGCAGCAAGGCTTAATATGCTTAACAGTGTGCTTCACTTATAATCACGCTTAAGGACATGCACAGTATCTATTTCTAACTATGTGTGCACTTACAAATAATCTTAACTAAAAAATTCAGCAAGAAAAAAAAACCTTCGGTCACATTCAATTTTTTTTTTTTTACATATTGCATGTCACTTCAACACTCATTAAGGGTGTACCAGTAAAATGAACAAGAATGCCTGAAAATAAGGTCTGTCCGAATTCCACAATGAAAAATATCACTTTCAAAGATTTTTTAAAAATCAAACCTAAAACCACCGCATTTAGAACGTGCCCATAAATAACTTCCTGAAAAGCAACATAAAAGGTAAGAATAAAAGTTCACTGACATCTCAGTTTGCCTCTAACCCGCTAATCTGCTAACCCAGCACAATCCCACTCTGGCAATCTGCTCCTACAGACGAGGAAAACAAACCTACTTTTTCCTACAAACCCATCTAAGTGTCGGTCGGACCACCCACCGCCAGCAGCACCGACCCCGGCCGCCACTCGGGGAACCGCAGCAGAGCCACAACACCTCCCGCAGCAGAGCCACAACACCTCCCGCAGCACAGCCACAACACCTCCCGCAGCACAACCACAACACCTCCCGCAGCACAGCCACAACACCTCCCGCAGCACAGCCACAACACCTCCCGCAGCACAGCCACAACACCTCCCGCAGCACAGCCACAACACCTCCCGCAGCACAGCCACAACACCTCCCGCAGCACAGCCACCAACGGCTCTGGCCCCGCGGAGCGCGGCCCCCGGGACCCGACGGGCCCTCCCGGCGCCGGCCGCGGCTCCGGCGAGCGCTCCGGCCGGGCACGGCCCCGCACCGGCACCGGCTCCCTCTGCCCTGCCCGGCCCGGCCAGCCGCCTCCGTCAGCGCCGCGCTCGCAGGGGGCTCCGGGGACCCCGCGCGCCCCGCGGCCGCCAAGGAAAGGGGGCGAAGGGAGCCCGAGGCCTCGGCCCGTGGGGGTGCTGGCGACCGCCGCCGCTCCGAGCGGCGGCCGGGAACAGCAACCTACCGGGGAGCCCAGGGGAGCGGCGCACAGGCTCGGCGTTCGGCCCTTCACCTCCGGGCACTGCTTCCCGAGCCGCCCCGCCCCTGGCGCGCAGCTCCGAAGAGGGGCCGGCCGGGGCGGCGCTCCGAGGCAGAGGGGAAGCGGCGGCGGCCCCGAGAGCCCGCCCCTTCCCACCGCGGCACAGGCACCCGGGCGGCAGGGACGCGCCGCGCGCCCCTCGCGCAGGTGATTGACAGGACGCGCCGGCCACTCACGGGGCAGGAAGCGAACGCCAGGTTGCGAGAGGGGGCGGGTCTTGCTGGTGGGCAGAGCCGGCAGCCAATGACGGCGAAGCGGGGCGGGGCGGGGCAGCGCGGGGCGGGGCCGGCCGCTGCGGGGCCGCTCCGGCGGCAACGTCCGGAGGGGCCGGTGGGAGCCGGCCGGGCTCGGGCTCGGGCTCTGGTGCTCCTCTCACAACGCAGGGATCGCGCACAAAGGAGGTCGCGGCGCGCCTGCCCCGGCTCAGCCGCGGCCCTCCCTCGCCTCAGGCCTCTCCCTATAGGGGCAAAGGTACCTGTTTAATATGTGGAAGGCTGGCCTCCAGGGATTGCCCTGTGCTCAGCGGCGGCTGAGTCAGTGTCAGACCGCAGCCGCGGGGCGCCTGGGGCTGCATCTGTTCCATCCTCTGCTGAGCATCAGTCTCCAGATGCCACCACCCTTCGTCGCCGGACGGATCGCGCCTGTGGAGCGATGTTATTAATGTTTCACATTAATGCTGTGCCCGCCTTCTGCTCCCTTGTGCGCTTGTCAGCTGCCGCGCCGCCGGTCCGGCGCTGTCGCCGCATGTGGGTGAGGTTACCCTGCTCATCACTCCTGCATTCCCTGTCCTGAGTGTCCATGCAGGAAACGGGGAAATCAGAACCCCGCTCCCGCTTGATGTCTGCAAGACACGTAATTATTAAAAAAAAAAAAAAAAAAAAAAATAAAAAAAAAATTACTTATAAGTGTTATATCATAGATTTTGTGCCAACATTTGTACAAAATAAAAGATCTTCAGGCTCTTTTCTAGTTCTCCAGTCAGGGGAATAGCATTTTAAAAACCTTGACATTTGGGTATGATTTTGACCACTGAGGGTCTAAGGCTTTAACTAAAATAATTACCTTTTTTTATATTTGAATACATAAAAACAACTTTAAAAGTTTATTAGCAACTTGTTTTACAATTATTATGAATATAGAGGAGAGAGGTTGCAAAGGATAACTGTTGGAGGTTCTGACAGATCTTGGAGTATTGCTTGTTCAAATAATTTTTTACGTAAAGTTGGCCTATTCCAAAACATTCTAGAAGTCCTTATGTAAAAAAGAATTAGAAGCAATATAGCTTCAAGAAACTTTCAGAAGTCATTTGTTCAAGCTTCATTTCCTTACCTTAGTAGACATTGAATTACTTTTGCCAAAAGTCCTCCATAGGCAATCTGTGCTGTTAGTCCTATTAAGAAGGATCTTGGTGACATTTAACTGTGATCTTGCAATTTAGGCCCATTGATAATTGCCCTGATCTCATGCTAAGTATTTGGCAGTGGACTGGTATATAGAGCAGGCCTCAGGAACATCACTGTCCTTCGTTCACAGAAACATGTAACTCCTCACTTACCCTGTGGAAAACACATCCACCTTCAGAACTTCTCTCTTCCAGCAATTAACCTCAGCTTCTCTAGCATCACACGTGAATGCACTCTTAGGATAATACAGAGAGCTGGTGTTCTGCTCTGACAGTTTCCCCTCTGTAAAAGATGCCTTAATCAAAAAGAGCTGACCTTGTACTTAGTTCCAGTTAGTTTTTCAGGATCCTGATGGACACAATTTTAATATCCAAGAGCAACAGAGACATACCATGCCATATATCAAGTACATAAAGTAGAAAAACTGTGCTATGGCTTGAGCTTTATACCGTTCTCATGGTCTAGTCCCAGCCAGCCACCAAGCTCCACATAGCCACTCACTCCCTACACTCCCAGTAAGATCAGGGAGAGAATTGGAAGATTAAAAGCCACCAAAATTGTAGGTTGAGATAAAGACAGTTTAATAGGGAAAGCGAAAGCCACACACAAGCAAAGCAAAACAAGGAATTAATTCACTGTTTTCCATGTACAGGCAGGTGTCCAGCCATCTTCAGGAGAGCAGGGCCCCATCACATATAACGGTGACTGGGGAAGAGCACATCACTCCAAACATCTCCCCTTCTTACTTCTTGCACCAGATTTATGTGCTGAGCACGACACCACATGATAGGGAATATCCCTGTGGTCAGCTGGGATCAGTTGTCCTAGCTGTAGCCCATCCCAACCTTGTGGATCCACAGCATGGTGAGAGGTAGGAAACCAAGCAGCCATGAGCAACAGACAGAGAAGGCTTTGGCTCCTTGTAAGCACTGCTCAGCATTAACTATACACATACTAAATACATGTGTTAGACATGGTGTTTCTAGCACAAACACTAGCTACTGTGGAGAAAATTTACTCTATCCCAGCCAAAACCACCCTGTGAGTATCCCAAAAGGTGATATAACTTGCTGTGTATACGTATGGATGCTGTTCTAAGTGAAGGAAGAAGTATTTCTAGTGTTTAATCCTAGACTGAGCAGTATTGCCCTCATGGAATCCTTTGACAATTCCTGCACACACACAGCATAATAGAAATTGCCAGGTACCACACCTCTTAATTTTTCCAAAACTTTATTTTTTTTTTAAGTATTTTATTATAAAGGTGACATGGTATTTTGTTCCCTGTAATATTTCACCTTTCATTTTAATATTCACCATTTTACAGTATTTCAACAGCTGTTTCCAGTAGCCTTCACTATTTTATTTATGCTGTGTTTCTCTAATGAACTTATTCTCCCTAGCTTTGCTGAACTATTTATTATTAGATACTAATAAATTAAAATTTTGCACTAGAAAAACCACAGACGTAACATCTGGCTTTTAAGTATTATAGTTCTGCTTTCCCTTCACATCTTAAATGCTCTTCCAGCTTCTTAAGGTCTTTCTTCATTTCACTCATGTGGAAGAAATAAATGTGATTCCTCCTTCCACCCTATGTTTTAAACTCTCATCAATTTCTAAATGTTGGGGTTTTTTCAGTGGCATAGGATTTGAACCAATCGAGCTCATTTAGAATGATTGTTCTCACTGTCATATCTCAAACACAATCCCTTAGAATTTCTTCCATTCAGGATCCTGTAACTTAATCTATATGCCTAGGAAGATCTCAACACCTAAAAATAGAGCTGAACAGGCTGTAATATAAGCTACTGCAGTAAATTAATTCTTTTTTATGGACCATCCAAATTCTGTTTAATTATCCTTTAGTGTAAGTTCTTTATAAATTTACCAGTGTGTGAAAAAAATTACTGTGACATAGTAAAGTACGTAGTCACAAGCCAGCACTTCACCAGCATTTAGGTCTGTATGGAAAGGCAGTAGAGGGAATCTGTTTCTGGCTGCTGCAAATGTGTGCCTACAAACAGAGAAAACAAACAACCATGGGTACCTTTTATTTGTTCTAAAGTTCATGAAGTTTGGCAGCAATGCTGATGTGAAGGAGAAAGTCTTACCTGACTGGACTTAAGCATTGCAGACTGGAGTCCTCTTGTAAGTTCCAAAATTTTAGGACAATAAGGAGCATTTAATGCTCCTTTTACGAATGTAGAGAGCACAGCAAAGAACCTGGATTTGGTAATACCATGTGAGAGAAATGTGAGGCTCATGCAGTTCATGGTGTAGTGCTAAAAGCATGGTTACATGACCAGTTAGAGAATTCCTGTAATATATCAATCTCATACATCATAAACAACAATACACAACAATAAAAAATTGATAGAATGTGATTACCTTAAATAAGGTAACTAACTTTGGCTGTTTATGTCATCTAATCCACATACAAATGTTATACTACTTTCTGCTCACAATGCTGAAGTTGTTGATTGAGGTAAATGCTCATCAGTTTGCTGGTCACCTGTTTTCTTTGGAAGAGCTTCCTAAAACCAAGGAAGAGTACTCCTACATGAGGGGGAGATGTTGAAAAGTTCTGTGACCAGGCTGATCTCCTCCATACTAATGAGCTTTTGAAAGCTGGTGGAAATCAGAGTTGCACCACAAACAAAACAAAACAAAACAAATCAAAACAACAACAAAAAAAAAGACATGAGAACATGAAGAACTTCATTGGTGATTAGCCCTCAACTGGATCTAAATCTGTTTCTATATAACTGGTGAAATATCCTGTTAAATTGTATAATGAAAAAAATGTGAGTCAGGTCAAATGAAAGCACTGAAAAGACTACATACGTAAAAACCACATGATAAGATACAGAAAATGAGGCACTTTGGCACAATTCTGGAATTCTGCAATTTGACATAGTGATCACTCATCTAATTGTTGATCTAATCCTGCTTCATGTACAGAGAGGATTTTGTTTGTTTTGAGCATTTAATCATAGACCTGCTTTTAACCTATTGTATCCAAGAGATTGAAGAGAAAACACATAATTTTTCATGTAATTAAGAGTCATCATTGAAGTTCAAAATCTAGAGACAGGAAAACATGGAGATTGAAAGTTTTTGGCAAAAATCAAAGAGGTATTTGGAAAGGTTTTCTGGCTCATAAGCATTTTCAAATCTGAGCTTCCCAGTCAATGTTGAAAATAAAACTAGACCCTTGTATCTAGAAAAAAAATCTATTGATTTAATTATAAAGCTACTTCTTTGTTTTCATTCTATGATTCCAACTGTAACTATTTTAATTTAGAGCTGGTACAGGCTTTTCTAAAAAATTGAGTTTCCTTCTATTAATATAGAGTATTTTTAAGAGTAATTTTCCTTTTTCAGCAATATAAACTTCCTTATATTCTCTTTATCCTATTTTCTGTTTTCAATATGTTTTTGAAGTGCCTCCATAATTCTGGAAAATCAATTTAAAAAACCCAAACCAAAACCCAGAAGAGTACTGCTATGATGTAATTTTTTTCCAATCTTTTTCAGGCACTGAAATCACATCTTTATGTCTGTTTTCCTCTTTTACTGTAACAGTAAGGAACTACAAATAACTATGTGTTTCAAGCTCATCTGTAATAGTAGTAGTTAGTAATATTCAAGCTTTTTAAAAGGCGACATTTGCTAATATATTGCAAACTGCACTAGAAATTGTACTTGATTTTTTTGCCAACAGCTAAAATGTTCATGATTTGGCTTTGCCAATATTTTTAGTTCTTCCCAATTTTTTCACTTGAAGAGCAACAACAAATAGTCCTTTGAATCCAGATTTTTACCCTTGTTACACCCAAGACTCTGCCCTCAAATCCCTTCTCTAGGTTACTAATTGCTTGAATGTTACTTTAGAAAATCAATAGTACATTAGTCACATTAGAGTTTGGCTTCCTTCTTGTCTGCCCAATCAATAACATTCTGCTCATTGACACTAAAAATTTTTCCTGAAATAGAATAATTGATCAGATTCATAGCTACAAGGCAAAATTATGGCTGTACTACCTAGACCAAATGGTTTTTGTATAATAGAAGCTAAAAAATTCTCTGAAGATTTGTATCCTATTATGAACTGTACTGGCTCTTATGGAAATTAATGGGAATGTATGTTTCTCATTAAAATGTTAAAGAGAAGCAACTCATCCATCATTGGTCAAATCATGCTTTCTTGTTGGAAGTAAATAGTTTTGCAGTAGTAAAATGCATGTTCAGATTTGTGTTGCTTTTACTTGGCTTTCTAGATATAAATTTTGCACTGGATTGATCATGGTATTTTACATTTTCTTTGAAAATTGAGATCAATGGGTTTTATTTTACCGATAGAAAATAAAAGTAAACATGAACTTAAAAAATAACTTTGCTGTTAAATCACATTCAAAAGGAAGTTTTCCTGGCTTTATATTACTATCTTTGCTATTGATTTCTTAAGAGTTTATCCCACTAATTTTGTCCCTTAAAAGCCCTATGTATCTTCTTAAGATATAAATTTCTGAAAATTGGATTTACATGGATTTGGAGGACAAAATAAGATTTCCTGCTCAATCCAGAAACAGAAATAATTTATACCATCAGATGGAACATAAGGAAGGAAATAGCTTGGCTTCCTTAATATCACTGCCTTTTCATTAATTCAATAAAAATCTGTTTTTAAGGGCTGCTTATGTGCTCTGTGTTGCTGCTATTACATAATTGACTCTGGAAGCTTGCCAATGATGTGCTGAAAACATGGGTATTTCCACAGAACTTGTCTTCTTTAATCATGGAGAATAATAATATATTCAGCAAAATACTAAGCTCAGGGGATGATGATTACTATTACAAGATCAAGGACATTTCTATGAACAGCATTTCTGTGAAAATCCTTGCATTTGTAATCCCCAAATTCTGGCAGCTGTTGCTGTACTGAAAAAAAAAAATGTTTGTGTGCAGAAAGGTAGAGAAAGATAACGTAAGATAAATACAATGTGAGATTTTTTATTTTTACAAATAGTTGCTATATGTAAGTTATTAGACATGTTTGGAGGTTGTTTTGTATGGTTTTCTTTGAGTTTTGGAAGAGTTTGCTTGTCTGGGGAAGGGGGGTTGGATTAATTTTGTTTGTTTGGTTGGTTGGTTAGTTGGTTGGTTGGTTGTGGGGGGGGTGGTTTGCTGGTGTCCCAGTAATGGAGTTATTACTTTAATATATTAAACTTAAGAGAATTTGTCAATCCAAAATCATACCAGAAAATTTCGGGTTCTAAGAATCATATTTTTATCTTTGTTTATAGGTTGTTTCTAAAGGTTGCTAAGGTAAAATATATCCTGATTTATACTCTTGTATGAGCAATTGAGACAATGGAATATGCTGTCTTGATGTAGCTGTTGGATCTCTGAACAGATTGACTCATATATTTCTTAGTTTCCCCTGCACTGTTCTTCCTTCTGAAAACAGAATTATACTACTGCCCAGAAGTATCATTACATGCTTCCCATTTCCATCTGAAAAAAAAAAGAAAAAGTTGACTTTTACAAACCTTCTCAGAGTTTTCCTCTATGAAAATTACTTTGGTAAGGTACCTTGTAACCACTTTGTATTCATAGAAACCCCATCTGAAGAAACTAACAGTAAGATAACACCAGTCTGATTAAAAGGTATACTCAAGAACTTCCACCTGCACCAGCAAGACTGGAAGACTGCAGCATCTTTTGAAATCAGCCCTTGACCTTTATATGAGAGCAAATGAAAACAGCATTCCACAGGATCTTTGTTATTTGTCCAAAGCACTCGAACCATCACTGCCCAAGGATTAGTAAGAGCATAGCAGTCACATATGAGACTGCCCCCACATATTTTCCAAGTCGCCAATTGCTTTCAAGTCAGGGAGTTCCTTTGCTTTTTCTGTTTAACAGCCCTCATTAGATCTCTTTTGCAATGTTGGTCCAGGCTCCGTTTGAACTCATGCCAAGTCTATGCACTGACAACATCCTGTAGTGAGGAGATTCACAGAAAATGTAGCTCCTGTCTCAAGAATTTTGCTTGTTTTGAACCTGGCTCGTCTCTGCCTTGAATCTAGTTAATTTATGCCACAAGTGATTCTGCAGCCTCTGACATAACCCTTACTAAACCATTCTTTTGGCAGGAAGGTGGGTTCTTTTGTTTGTTTGGGGTGTTTTTCCCAGACTGAATCACCATTCTTTTGTTCCTTGTAAAGAAGTTTAAATAAACTGTTACATGCATTGGTCATTCTTGTTACTCTCATGTGAATCTTCTGCAATTTCAACAACCTCTTTTCCAAGAACAGGGGAATGAGGATCAGGATGATCCTCCTTGGCTCTTTCAGTATTATTTTCAAATTATTTATAATTTCCAATTTTTTTTCCTTTGGTTTTGGCCTCTATACAGCATTAAATTGAAGTTTAGCACATAAAATAAGTTCCATCTTCTGCATAGTTATGTTCAGGCCACCTTTGTATGTGTGAAATTGGCATTGTTTTGCCCCAGGTCCACCACTTCACATTTTTCTGTCTTGAAGTTCACCTGGTATTTCAGCTGCTGGGTTATTTGGTCTTTTAAGATGCAGGAATTTTTATCATTAGATAATTTTAAAAAGTGTGCATCAGATTGATGCACATTTCTAAGATACATTTAAAGTACAGATCGAGCTTGGGTTTGTAGTTATCTTTTGTTTTTGAAAAAATAGAGTGATATTATAGGACAAAAAGGCAAAGGGTGAGTCATGTGTCTTAAGAAAAATGGAAATTCCATCATTGCATAGTACAGAAAGCCATTGTACCACTGAAGATTTGTGTCTATGCATCTGACTCAAAAACCTCAACAGCTCTTTTCAAAGAGTAAGCAATTTACTCTTTTTCAAAACATTGCAGTTAAGTTGTATTTTTTTTTTTCCTATTTAAATTGGTGTTAAGTTCATGTCTTTGTTTTTCCATGTGGAAAAAAAATCCCTGCCATGTAGTTTCAGATAAAACCCGCAAGGTATAAAGGCATTTAATCCCATTTTCACTGCATACCTGAAGGTTTAAAAGAGTGTGAAGATCCACTTCATGACAATAGAAACTGTCTAGCAGGATATCACTCTTTAAAGTTTTTGACTGTGTTGAATTTGAGGAATAATGAAGATAAATGTCACGACAAAATATAGGAAGTTATTTTCTGCTGGGAGGACAGTAGGAGAGTGAGGAAGGAAATTCTTTAAGAAGCATGAACCAACATACTTCTGTTGTGAGAGAAGTGTGTCTCATTCTTTCTTAGTGTGGTTAATAAAAATATAGGCTGTGTGCAGTGTATGCATTTTACTTCCCATCACAGTCTGGAATGCAAGAAGAAAAAAACAAAAATTTAATGGCCTGAGTTACCAAGGTATTGCTCAGGGTCACAAAATCTAAACACTGTAGTTTACTTGTGGTATACATATACATTGTATTTTGAGAAACTTGTATTTTACACTTAACCCTGATAGCTTTAACTCTGCTATAATTATTCTTCAAATTCTGTAAACTTCCATATATTCTGCACTAATTATGTTTGTGTAAATTCTCAATTATTTCACTAGTTGTTTGCAAGTCTCTTGCAAAGCTAACAAAAGTAGAACCTTGAGAATTTGAAGAAACTATGAAATCTTCTCTTATTCCTGTTATGCCATTAAAATGCTATCCATTCTCAGACAGCCCACTGTAAAAATTTTGACAGCAATTAGTTTCTTAGTTATTTAGATCATTGTGACGAATCAAACCTACAAAAAGAAAAGAACATAAAAATCCCAAGCAATCAACCAAATTTAAAAAAAACAACCAAACATCGAAGCAATTACGACAAGGGGAACTACTTTTTGTATCCACACAAAATGTTGCCAAAATTAATTAGTGTTGTTTACTCAGTGTATTTTTAATGCTCACCCAAAAGATTCTTTTATCCTTCATCCAAACAGTACTGCTATTCAAAGGGGTCATCACCCCTCCTTTCTGAACTTTTTTGCCTTCTTGGGAAAATATGTCAGCATTTTATCCTACTTTGCAGTGGGATAAAGTGGTCTAACACTGCTTTTTCACTTCTAATAAATTTGTTCCTGAATTTTGAAACCTATACTCATGTAATTTCTTGAAATCATGAATTAATTTAATCTTAAAAACACCAATTTGAAATTGTCAATACACGTGTTGTAGGTATGTAACAATTAGATACAACTAAATTTAAAGAAATAATGTTCTAAAAAGCCCTTAAGGATCACAATTTCTAGTTCCCTATCTCCCTATCACCTTCATTAATTCAAGCCAATGGTTGTCTCATCTTTTCTGAAAATATTTACAATGGCCATATAATTGGGCAAACAGGCCAAAACTCACCCTTACTATACTTTCAGTACTATGTCAGTCTATAAATTCTCTACTACTGAAAATGGGGGGAGGGGGGAATCCCCATCTTTATGGGCATAATATTTGTATTATTATGTTCTTGCCAACTCTATGAGAGAATAATAGAACTTTAAGTTTAGATAAAGTATATAATCAATACTTGCAGGTGAATTTTTGTTGCAAAAAAAGAGGAAGATGGAACTGTGTGAATTAATACTGATGTAGTTTGATCTGAAAAAAATAAGTAATTCATGTCCTAATCTAAAACCTTTTTAAAGTCAATAGAAAAAATGTGGAAGGTTGAAATGCTGCTGAGCATTCAGACTGATAATTTAATCCACTTTTCACTTGAAAATTATTTCTATTCATGTAAAATCCTTTTTCTCCAGTGACTTATATACTTATTTTGTTTTGTCAGGGAACAGAAATATGCAATAGTCATCAGGTATAATTTTCTTTCCTACTATAACTGTTTTTTGATTTCTGGAGAGAACATACATTTCTCTACCATGTAGAATTATTGTGAGCCAACTGTAAAGTTATATGCATTCTCACTCTTGATAAGAAGTCATCCAAAAGATTTAGGACCTTTGCACTCCCAAGGATATGAATAGCTTTTCTTCCACATGAATTATACTGTTGACTTCATTAGGATTGCTTGCATTTTTCAGGCAATTATCCCCAGAATACAATACAGTAAAACCCCATATATTAATATATGGGTTAATATTAATATATAATACTCAAATATTTAAATATCCAGTAAAATTAAATATTTTTCAATTACAGCTTTTCCTGTTTTAGTGTCATCTCTCAAGGCAACATTTGTCCATGTATCTTTTGTCATTAAAACATTCTTCTCAATAACACACTTCAGCCCTTGATTCTGATCTTGCCTAATGCCTCGGGTGAAGTCCTCCACCCATCAGTGCAAATAGGCATTGTGTTCCTGACTTCAGACTGAAAAATTCTTAACTGGAACTCTGGTTACATGCAGTTAAAAGGTAGATTATTCTATTCAAGAGGTCCATCCTTAAAGTGCAGGTTATTTATCTGTATTGAAGCACATAAAGCAAAAATAACTGGTAATCATGCTCTGCAATGTGGTGTGTTCCTCTTGGCAATACACAGCACCAGTAAGAAAGATTTCATTACATTTTTTTTATTAATAAAGTAGGAAAAAACAATTGAATCTCTAAAATTCTTGCCTTAAAAAATACTTCTAGTACCATTCCTGTATTTTCAGTAGGTTGCTCTAAATGTAAAACCATAGATAAAAAACAGAAGTAAGAGAATATCTGGAAAGGGATGTGCTTCTATAATTTAGTAATCATTCATTTTATCAATACAAGTAAAGTTTTTCAATCCCTTTACAACATACTTCTGGATGTTATTGTAATTCAAATTACTATATCATTCACTTACACCTTTACTATTAAAAGACAGGCATGAGAACATACTAGAAATACTTTCTGAATCAGCAACTATGAAAGATTCTAGAATTTTAAATAATTAAATTAAGTTCTTAGATTTTTTTTTCAGAGGCGTTGTTGATTTCATGTGGAGAGATTTTTGGTGCTTGACATGTTAACATACAGCAGAATATGTTGACTTGCAAATTAATGAAGTATATTTACTCACCCCAGAGTTGGAATCATACAGAAATCATCTTACAACGCTGTCTATTACTAAAAAGTTATGTCTTGAGACCAGTGTCCTTTGCAATCTAGTTATTCTGGTTTCATTATTCATCTTTTCAGTAATTGCCTCATTCTAATTTTTTCAAGGTTATTTAGAGAATGGCAAAAGAAAAAATACAGGCACTGCTAAATTTTGCTTATCTGGGACTGTGAGTACTATTGATTTTTACACACCATTTTTATAACCTTACAGCATTTAGGTTGAAGTCAGGGGCAGAACTAAAATCCTCACTATCAGTAAAGTGTGTATATATCTATTGTATGACTGCATTTATATGCATGTACATACATGTATACAGCTCACACCTTAGTAGTGAAGAAGAGAGCAAGAAACACTGTTTTCCTTTAATGTATGTCAGCATTTTGTACTGAGGAACCTTGATCCTTCTTTGAAGCATCTAGTAATCAGTACTAGGGAAAACAGCCCCAACCAACAGTGGTTGATTTACAGTAGTCTTACAGTAGCTCTAATCTGCCACATTAAGTGCATTCAACAGTGTGAAAATCTAAATAGTTAATATTGATGGCCATTTTATTATTAGTAATAATGACAATGGCCACACTTTACAGTCCCGTATCTCATGTACTTCCAGGAATGGTATATGCTTTCTAACAATGGTGAAAAAAGAGACCTAACACAACACATAATTGTGTCAGCATCTCTGTATACACAGGCAGAGACTGCAGACTTTGAATAAATTTTATTATGCCTACAGAAACATTCTCCTGGGTTAGACTAGGCATTTCATCTAACCACTTTACCTGGATTTTATTTTTCACATTAAAAATATAATTAGCAGTTGCCTTATGCAGTATGGTTCAACATCACTTTATGCATAGAGAGAAAAAAACAGAATGGCTTGTGTAGTGTAAATTTATTTTTTTTTTCACTTAATAAAAGTGCCTTAATTGGCCATGATGTAATGAAGTAGTATTAGTATTAGTAGTATTAGTTGTAGTATTAGTATTACAAACATATATATATGTTTATATAGCTATATAAACATAGCTATGTTTATTCATTTAAACACAGCTATCCCTAAAATATATGATACTTAAGGGGTAAAATTCTTACTATTCCTGTATAAAAACTATGCTGAAATATTTGTTTACATTCCTTCTGTCATGTTCCAGTCTGGATGTTACAATAGATTCCTTATGAAGTCCTGAAGTATCAATTTGACTAATTCAACTGCACATCCAAATACATCTTTTGTGAGTATAGCACACTAAAATGTGGTTAGCTACTCCAGAAGTTTATAACATCATACTTGTAACAACTAATCTTTCACTTAAAGTCTGTTTCAGACAGATAGCTGGCTGAAATTTTGGCTATATGGGAAAAAACTTATGACAGATCTTGAGAGATAAGATGCTTATTTTACAGTTGTGTGAAGATCACTGAAAAAAAGAAGTTACATCTTTATATTCCAGCATTTCAACTTGCTATTCCTTAAAGACTAAATGGATGATGAAATTCTAATAGCTAGTATTGCATATAATATTAACAACTAGGTAAAAAAGTAACACTCCTCTGTTTATCACTGAGAGGAATTGTAATAGAAATCCTAAATACAACTGAAAAGCTTTTCACAGGAACACTTCTGAGCTTAACTCCCTGATGAACTGAAGTAGGAAGCTATACATCGCTACATCGCACATTTACTTAAGAAGAATTTATAACTGCTGATTTATTTTTTCGTCATGAAAATTGAAAGGTGATTTTTTTTTTTTTTTAATTAGATTAGGAAAAATAAATTGTGTCCGCACTGTGTCCTGTCTGCAGTTACTTTTGATAACCACTTAAAATATAGGTAGCACCTCTGTCACTGTCTGGTGAACTTTCCTGTGGCGGGAAAGGAATATGTGGTTCAATTCAGTGTACAAGCTAATTTGCAGTAAGCTGTACTTGATACTTGATAAAAAGCTGATTTTTCAATGCAGAACATAGTCTGTCCTTTTCTGCATTTCCTTATTACATACTGTACTAAATCTCTGAAGTGATTTAGCTTGTGAAAAAGAGCACAGATGTTTCACCATAGTATACTCTTTTGCATTTTCACTCTTATTTTAATCTGCACCAATAAAGAGTCTGAGAGATGACAAAAATTACTAACTGGGTCAAGCTTCTGGTTTCTGTGTCCTTATAGGCTGACTTCATTGAACACAAAATTTTTGAGCTCCAAAAGCAAGATCAGAAAAAAATCAACTTTTCTCTTTGGGTATCTCCTAGAGAATTTCACTCTAGGTCTCTCAATGGAGTGAAAGTCTTTGATTTTGCTTTCCTGTTCAGGAAGGATACAGAAAATTTCTGAGGATGGTGGCAAAATTAATGTACCCATAAAGGATTTATGTCTTAGGAGCAGTCGAGCAGAAATATAAAAAAGCTCGATGGGTTATCTGGATGTGTAGTTATAGATCCTTCAGGAGAGACAGGTAGGGCAGGCAGAGCAGAGGGGTTGGTCTGTACAGTGTTTGCATTAAAGGAAAAGCAAATAAAGCAGATGGTTTTCTGAGAGTTTGCTATAGATTAGCCAGCCAGGGTGATACCACCAGTGTATTATTCTAAGTGGAATTAATGGAAATCGCTAGAGCAGTTACTCTGATCCTTAGGAGTGACCTCAAATTCCCAGAGGTTAACTGGGTCTGTGATACAGCAGACACAAAGAGGTCCAGGAAATTCCTGGACCACATTTAGGAAAACACTTAGGTACAGATACTAAACGAGAGGAGTGGGAGGAGTGGAGTGATCTCCTTTCTCTGATGCCTGGTGATAGGACACAAAGGAATGGTAAGGGAGATACAAGAAATAGCAGGGGAAGATAAGACTAGATATTAGAAAAATTTCTTCTATGAGAGGCTGGTCAAGCACTGGAACAAGCAACACAGGAAGGGGCCCCAGGCCTGTTGGGGTTCAAGGAGGTGTTCAATTGACAGCTGCATTTTTTTACACAATTATTTTTTTACACAATTTTGAGAATTTAGAAATTTTAAAAACTGCCCGCTTCCAACCTGCACATAAATTAGAAGAGGAAAAAATAACAACTACATATATATATATAACACAGCAAATACTGTCTAAAAGCAAATGTGATAATTGGCTGCAAAAGTACCTTTGCACATAACATGTTCTGGATAGGACATTGCAATGGAATTTGGAGGACTAAATTAAAGTCTTTATTATTCCAAAGCATCCATGGGCAAGGCATACAATCCTTCTATTAAAGTTATCTATCTCCATAAAGGGATTAAAAAACCTGTCTCTAACTCTGTCCATCTGGTCCATCTAAGACCAGATGTTAACTCATACTGGCAGTTACGTTACAGAAGTTGTTTGTGTGAGCAAATGATACAAATTCAAGTATAGATTACTGCTTGCTAGAATTAGATGGCCTTTTCCATGTATAACTTTCTATCATCTATACTTGCCTTAAGGATTTGCTTTAGCACACTTCCAGTATTCTTTCAGTATTCTATTTCAGTATACAGTCTTTGGTACTGTAATATTCATATCTGTTTTTTTTTCTTTTTTGTTAGGTAATTGCTATATACATATTCATCATGTTCTGTTATTCAAAAAAACCCAGCAGACTAGTTTCTAATTTAATTCTCGGTGAGAAGTTATACAGGCTAGCACAGATACTGGAATGTGACTTGCATCACTAGATTTTAGTGTCACAATCATAGAGATGTATTTGATATTCATTTTCATTTTTTCTCTATACCTGAGTGTCCCAGAATAATAGTGAATTTTCCAACAACATTAAGTTGTGCATCTGTACAGATATAATCTTAGAAATCATGTATCTGTGGGAAGAAATATGTTAGAAAAGTGACTGAGTGCCAGCAGTTCTTGATTAATGTCATTCCCTCAGGGCAGAACAGCATTTGTGCTTTTTATCATGATTAGTTCATTAGCACTACATAACTATTTTGTTGATGTCTACTCTGAGACCTACACTTGTTTTCTTATAAGTACATTTATATTTTTAGTTGTGATAGAGGAATTGGGAAAGTTATTGCACTGAACATGCTTCTTTTTTTCCTTCACTTAATGTCCAAAGGATTCTTACTGTGTACCCCTAGCAGACAAGCTTATCCAAACATCTCTGCAGCCTCCAAGTCATCCCTGAGTCCATTTTCCCTTTTGTTTTTCATTGGATGTGCTCCTGTCTACTCTTAACTTATGAAGTCTAAATAAATTATTTAGATGCATATATCCCATTATTAACAGTGGATCTGGTAGCAAACTGGAATACCACACCCAAATATATTTTTTTTTAAATACTCTAAAAAAATCTCATTTTAGCATATTTGCATCACTTACTGTAGACTACAGATGTATTTTTATTATTTTGTCTTTGATTTCTCCACTCTTATACAGCACATTCAGCTTCATAAGTGTTCTCTTCAAAAAAGAAAGATAATGTCTTGATTTGTATTAAGGCCAGCAAGGCCCACTGCACAGATGAAAGAACTAAGATTTGAGAGATCAAGGTTCTCAGATTTTCACTGATCCGCCAGGTTTTGCAAGTCAAGATGATAATATTCTTTTTAGTTAAATAACAAAAATTCACTATGCTTCCTGTTCAAATACAACCTGAACTGCATGGGTAAACTGTCTCCTTGCAGAGACGTAGGAGTATGTTTGTAGTCACTTGGGTAAAGATCTGAAATCTGCTGAAGTTATCTCTTAAAAGGGAAGGACAATATCCCTTCTCATTAACTCATGTGTGTTCTGAATCAGATCCTTAGTTTAATTTGTTATTTAACTTACTAGCTCTTTCAAGATGCAAGGAGTTTCCTGGGAATTAAACAGTGATAAAGGGAAACTGATGACATAAGAAATTTCCTTCAATGTTATCATAAGGAGATGCCATTTGCAGAAATAATTTAAGTATCAGTCACAGGGTAATCTCTAAGACATTTTACCTCCAACTAAGGACATTAAATTTTGAAAAATGTAAAGGTCTCTAAGAATACTAAAAGTGAAAAATAGAGCCCATGAAATATTCTCACCTTTACAGAAATTTTTTTTTCCCCTCTCAAATGTTGACTGAAAGTTTTACTCTTTCCAAATAATTAGGGTTTGGTAATTCTTTATTCTTCATTATTAACAATATTTACTAGGTGAGTAGTGAGCAGTCAAACAGTAGGAGACCCTGAGACCAAAGACCACTCATTATGTACCCCTTGAGGGCATGTTTATGTTGCAAAGCCATTAGCCATTTTCAGTCTCAGAAATTTCTATCACCAACAATTTCACACAGGATCTGACCTGCTACTTTTGCAGAAGAGGTCTGAAAATTTACAGGAACAATCTGGTAAACTGCATGAACAGTCCTAGAAATGTCACAGCATAGGAATGCTTAAGAGCAATGCAGAATATATTCCAAAATTCTTCAGAATGCTCTTAATTTTCATTATAGAGTTCTGGGTAATTCTGGGCTGTAAAAAAACCACCAAAAACAAACCCAGTGTTTTGTTCCCAGCTTGGAAATATCCACGGGATACTTTCTGCTAATTTTTCATGTATGTAAATGTCTGTTTGCTTTAGAGTTCAAATACTTCTAACAGTTGTAGTGGATTGATTGTGGCATCCACTGCCAAGTACCCACTGTTCTATCACTCCCCTCCTCAACTGGGGAGCAGTGATATTAGTGTAACAAAAAGCACACAGGGAGAAATAAGGACAGGGAGAGATAACTCCCCAGTTATAGACAGGGACAAAACAGATTCAACTGGGAAAAAAAAAAAAAAAGTTTCATTTCCAGTTGAATCAGTGTGAATGAAAAATAAAAGCAAAATCTTAAAATGCCTTCCCCCATCCCTCCCCTTTCCTCAGGCTCTTGATCTTCTCTGCCTCCTGCCCACAGCAGCACAGGGGGACAGGGAAGGGGCTGTAGCCCATGGGGGCTCTGGTCAGCTCGTCACGGGGGGGGATTCCCACAGGGTCACAGCCTCCTTCAGGCACTTCCACCTTCCAGACACTGCAGGTGTAACCCTACTGCCCCGTGGAGATATACATTAATACAGCTCCTGTGAATAGAATTAGGCACCAGATAAACTGTCCAGTGACATTTACACCATGTATACATACCACAGCTATCAGTGGAAAAGAAATAATGATTTATGAGTTTTTCTGAAGAAATATAGTTCACCTTTTTTCCCCCTATTTTCAGAAGAATAAAATTTACTGCTTTTCTAATCTAATCTAATCTAATCTAATCTTTGAAAAGAGCATTCCATTTTCCTTCTTCTTAAATTTTATTTTTTCTCCTCCAGGTCATACACTATGGATCAGTTGTTCCAGTTCTAAGTTTTGCCTTAAAAACAGTATTTAAAATTTGTCTCTGGTATCCAAACTTCAAATAAAGTATGTTCTTAGTGAGGCTGTTTTATGATAATAAACAACAGAACACCTAAGGATACTTCCAAAGTATTCCAAAGTGCAACCAAAGAACCATAAAAAGACTATTTTTAGAGCACATATGCCACTTACATGCAATTTAAATCCCTGCTACAAGGGTTTACAGTTATTAATTATTCTCTCTGCATGAAAAATCCTGAAGTGTAAAAGAAGCTCCAAAACAGGTTAAATGAGAACTAAATAAATGATCCTAAGCCAATTAGAAATGCAGCAAGTAAAAATCTTCCAATGTCAATAGAAACAAATTTTAAAATTTTTATTTTAGAGAATGAAGTAAAGAAAGCAGAATTAATAAGTTTCTGACATGTCATGTTCATGGGAAGTGAAGCTTCCATTCCAAGAAAAATAATTTAATAATAAAGAACTGTTAATAGACTTTAAACAAGGACATAAACAAAAAGTCTTGATTAAAGCATTTAATAATTGCACTGTCATAAATTATCAACTCAATAAATTATTAACTCAATAATTAGTTTAAATATTTACCATATGAAAAAATTTTGTAACCAATGCTAAGTTAAGCATTGTACCTAGCATTCATTACTTGATTTGATTTTATGATCTAATCTATAGTATGTATCCACTTGAATTTAATTACATTGTTTCCTTAGACATGTGGCATAAGTGAAGAGAGTAATGAAGCAAAAGGTATACTGGACAGTCTCTACTTCACAGAAATTTGAGTACAAATTGACAAATGAATACTTTAAGTTTTCTAATTCTGTTGCTAAAAGAGAAGCATAATAACATTAATTTGATGAAGATTAATTAACAGGTCAAATAAGAAAATGGAAAAACCATATCAATGTAATGCAACAGAAACTGACTGTAGTTGAAACAGGCTGGTTTATGACTTATTCTCAGAGGAGTGGTTTTTTTTAAACATTGTATCTTGGGGTTTTAAATCTATATAATTTCAGATAAATTAAAAGAGACTCACAAAATATTAGAAAGAAGTGGGCTGAATAGCAATAATATATAAAACCTTTTTTATACCAGCATTGTCTTTATATTGTTTCATTTAGATGCCTTTCCAAGTCTAGAACATTTATTGAAATGTGAGAGTCCTTAGGTTGTCCCTGCTGTTTGAGTTTCCCTTAGTTTGGAGTCAATAAATGCATTTAGAAAACAAATTTCAAGAAAGCATCCTTTACTCTTTCATCACTATTGTCAAGCTCTAAATGATAGTTACAACACTCCCTAACCCCTCCACTTCCTATAGGGGACTCTTTTTCTGCTGATTCTGAATAGTTTATTGTCACTTCTTGCAGCATTCCAGAAGTGCAAGTTATCACACCACTTTCCAATGATTGCTTATGCTGTAATTTTTGGGCTTGACAATATTTTCTATTGGTGTAGATGCATTCTAGTTGGGCTATCAATCCTGTCACCTTTTTAAAAGAAGAAAACCTAATTCATGTGTGACTGTTGTCATGTTCTTCCATGGTTTCTAACACTTCAAAACCCACCCCTCCTGCACAAATGAGTACAGGGCAAATCAAATCTGTTAGTGTCCACTTGCACACCATTCTTGAATATTTTTGATCATCAGGCCTGCTGCTGACAAATGGAGTGCACCTGTATTACAGGGAGAAAAGGATCTTCCCTCAGGAGTTAACAGGCCTCATTAAAGGAGTTTTAAACTACATTTAAAAAGGAAAGGGGATAAAAACAGGCCCACTAGAAATAAACCTGGGAGCACCATGATGATCAAAACTCACAAAATTATCCCAAGGACCAGTCTAATCAGGGTCAGATTCAGATACTGCTCCGCTGTTGTTCTGTTATTCTCTTGATCTGCTTCCTGTTTCTTCCTTCATCATTCCATGCAACAGGAACAATGGAGGAGAATTTTACATGTACTCCTGATCCCTTAACCAGTTAGTCTCAAGGTGCTGAATTCCCTTTTTGATTGCCCTTAGACTTCTTATTGCAATTTCATCACTGCCTGCCTTGAAAAAGTATTAATAGTTAATAATCTGAGGGCTGCACTGGAGTAGAAAGCTTCCTCCTAATGTCTTTAAGACAGGCTTTGAGGGACAGCAGACTTTCTTTAAGATGTGGGTCCAGTGTGCATATTGGGTTTTGTTTGGTCTTTCTCAGAAGAAAGTCTCCTGTGACAATGAAACATCTCTTTTTCTGTATAGAAGCAGTCTTGACACAGGCAGTAGGCTGACTTAACCTCAGTGACACCTCTGACCTAGATGAGCAATCCCTCTCAGTACTGTACAGCTGCACTTTTAGAGCCTTGCACCTCTTGTGGCAGGGCACCTGGCAGGGTGGGGTAGTAATGGAGGGAATGCTCCAGTGTGCAAGGCTGGAAATTGTCACCACTCCCCCCCATCTCTTAAGTCATGATCTACAGATTAAAGATAGGATAGGGAATTCCTGCATCATACACCCTGTCTGCCTGACAGATTTGTCCCTGGGATGTAGGGGTTTTTTCAGGTAGTCTGTCTCTCATTCAGACTCTCTAATTCTGCTTAACCTACTCACTTCCTCCCACAGTTCTGTCAGCACACCTCTCACAGGTGTGCTCACTGCCACTGTTCTTGTAAAGGACACATCCTGCATCTGACACCTCGGCAGGCAAGTGCACAAGATGAGGTACAAGTTAGCAAGACTGATAGCATAATAAGAAAACAATCTTTGGTGGTTCAAGGATGAATAGAGAAAACTGTCTTTTTAATGTCTATTTTCTCTCCTTCTATCTCCTCCTTTTATTTTTTTATTTTAAAAACGTCTTTACTGATAAGAGTTTGTTGTGATAAAGCTCTTGGCACAGTTAATACCTGTAACATGAAGATAAAAGTCAGGTTAGAGCCAGGCAAGAATGTCAAAGGATAAAGATCCGTGAGGTAGGTGACCTGATTTAAAGGCTTGCTGTTACCAAAAAGAGAGATTACACATGCTCTGCCATGTGCAGACATAAATACCCATAAACTAGCATTGTTAGTCACATGCTCTCAGTCTTTTATGCTGGCTCTGTGCTGAACCAGTCCAGCTTGCTAAATAGGCAAAAAGCAAATCCATGAACAGTTATAAGAAGAAGTGACTATTCATCAGTGGTTCACAGTAATATTATTTTCGTGCATCACACCAAGAGAAATAAATTTTCAAGTAAAAAAGCTGGACAGGTAAACTATCTATTTTTGTTGTCATCTGAGATCATGTTCTCCCACTAGCCAAAATCATGCACTTTTCAGAGGTGTGCCTTCAGGTTTTGTGTAAAAAGTATTTATTAAAAGTACCTACAACCTGGTTTGCAGAAGGTGATAGTGATAGAAATTCTACTTTTACTGTAGAGATAAAGAGTTGCTGTGCCACATGCCATGATAACACAATAACACCCAAAGATGACACAACAAACAGGAGCAGCCAGAATTGAACTTGGGCAGAGTCAACTCAGATATAAGAAACTGTCTTTTTGGGAAGTGTTTCAGAAGCAGAATAAAATTCTTGCAAAAGGAAAACAGGTTCTCCCTCTCCTGGTATTCATAAATCATGACTCAGCAACTTTACAGAATATATATATATGTTACTAAAACTCGAGGATTTTAAATCTACACAAAGATTTTGCTAAGCCATCTACTAAAAAATTACTGTTAACTTAAAAAGGTTTTGCCTCACAGTCAAGATGTATTTGTTTAACTTGGAATGCCAAATTCACACTATTTTGTGATATTGCTGCTTTACTGATTATTACTTGGTATGAAAGACAATACTCAAAAAAATTAGCTAAGCTGGAAAAAAAAAAACTGCATTTCACTACAACTGGATTTAAATTCTCCTGCTCTGACGCTCATCAAAACCGGGGGGAAAAAAAAAAAAAAAGTAAACAAACTTCCTAGCTTTGATAGAAGGCACGTCTTTGAATCAGCTGGCATTCTTCCACTGGCAATGCAAAGTGCTTGTGAAAAACTTCTTTTATACTTTTATTCGAGAGGTTTTCCACTAGAGTTCCACTCCCCCGCCGGACTTTCCGCTCCACAGCACAGCCGCGGACTCTGGCCATGCGGGGCGGGGCGGCACCGGGAGAGGCGGTGCCGGGGCGGGACCGGGGCGGTGCCCGGGGCGGTGTGTGGGGCGGTGTGTGGGGCGGTGCCCGGGGCGGTGCCCGGGGCGGTGCCCGGGGCGGTGTGTGGGGCGGTGCCGGGGCGGTGCCGGGGCGGTGTGTGGGGCGGTGTGTGGGGCGGTGCGCGGGCGGTGCCGCGGCCCATCAGTGGCGGTGCCGGGGCGGTGCCCGGGGCGGTGCCCGGGGCGGTGCCGGCGGCGGAAGCGGCGGGGCCGGCGTTGCCGGGCGGAAGCGGCGGCAGTTGGTGTTTAAAGGCTCTGCGGCGGCAAAAGGGCGGCGAGTGGCGGCAGGGCGGGCGGAGCGGCCCGAGGGTTCCCGGTTCCCTGCGCTCCACCTCGGGAGCGACAGCGCCCGGCCGGAGCGGGGAGATGGTCTCCAGAGCCGCCGATCGGCTGCTGATCGTCGTGTCCGTGCTGGAAGGTAACCGGGAGGGGCGGGAGGGTCGCTGCCTCCCGGCTGCTGCGCGTCCCCTCTGTCCCCGGAGGAAGATGAGGGCTGGTCGCTGCCTTCGCGGCGTTTTCTCTGGTGGCGTGAGCGGGGTAAACCGAGCAGCCTTGAGTAAACCGATTTTATTAATAAAGCTTTGGACGTGCGTATCTTAAGGCCAGGGTTGGCCCTCCCTTATGTTTTGGAGGTATTTACGCAAAGTACTGTTTTAAAGGATGGAGAAAAGTAGCTATTCTTCCCTGCGGGTTTAGGTTTTGTTTTGTTTGAGTTTTTTTTTTAGAGTAGCAAAAAGGGAAGGGATGTTTCTACCCCGTCGTAGCAATTCCCTCTAAGGCTTTTTTTTTTTTTTTTTTTTTTTTTTAGTGGCATTGACTCAAACATATCTAGTTATTCATCTCGCATTTCTACAGGTTTTAGTTTCTGTGCATGTGAGTTGTTTGTTGGGATGTCTTTTTCTATTTTAGGGTGCTTTGGCGATCAGTGGAGGTTTGGGTTGTTGTGGCTGAATTATTTCTCTTTGTCAAGCAAATCCTGTTATCTCTCTGTCCCTTTATGTAGTTTCCAGAGGAGCTTACAAATAAGATCCTATTGTCTGATATGCCTGTAGTATGATCTCCCCACAATGTGATATAAGTAAATTTTTATTTCATTTCAAATCAGAATATTGGATGATCCAGAACCCAGGACCGATCCCATACAGTTTTAGGCACTATCCTAATCTGGTAATGATTTTTATTTTTTCAGCAAGTAGCAGGAAAAATACCTTTCACTATAAGATCATGTTTTTCTATTGTGATGTCAGGCAGTCATAACTTCTTCACTTGAAGTACAACATTCAGTCTCTTTCTCATGCCTGCTCCTTTACCTATTGCCAATCATAGATTTCTCAAATAATTCTAATTGTTTACTACTTTGTTCTTTGTTACTTAATTTCCTGTCTCTTCACAAATAGTCTGTTTCATGTTACATTCTTTCATGTTTCTGCACAGTGCAAACACTTTTTCTTTAAAGAACAGGGAAGGTGATATGGGAGATTAATTTCACTGGTTTATAAATCAGAGCTCTTGCATTCTTTCAGCGATGGTGCATGCAATGTCACTTTTTTACAGGGCGCTGTTTCCCAAAACGACCCAAGCACGTGCTTATAGTTGAAGCCAGGTTAGATGGTGAGCAGTTGGCTACTGACCCTGTGGAGCATACTGATCAGCCACAATTTGCTACAGAATTGGCCTGGGAACTTGATAGGAAAGCACTTCATCAGCACAGGTAATATTAAAAGCAGAAGCCTAATTTGCAGATAAAATTTAATTTTCTTGTTTTTACAGTTTTTGTGTTACTGTAATCTGAATTGGTTTTTAGAAACTTGCTTCTACTTTTAGCTACCATAATGTTGTGAAAAAATGTACTAATGTACAAAAAAAGAGTATGTGGCTGATAAATGATGTTTAAACATTCTAAAGGGTATTGTTATTCACTACTAAAAAACACTCCACAAGCTCTTAGAGCAAATTTATAATGCTATAATTCAAATTTTGTAGTCAAGCTTCCTTATGTATACTGTGACACAAAATTAATTTAACTTCAAATCCAAAAAGCCTATGTAAATAGTTTTTGAATATGTCATGGAAATAAGGTGAGAAATTGAGTGTTTCCATAGCTGTCATTGAGTTGTACAAGTCTTACACCTTGTTGTAATATTATGACCATATTAGCAAATAAGTTAGGCTGCATTTGCCGTGTGCTAAACGTTTTATCTGTGGCTCGAAATAATCAGGTGCTTTACACAAAAATCTTCTCCACAAGTCCTATCTTTAAGATGCCCCTACAAGTGAAATTCAAATTTTGTGTGAAGCTTGATGCTTATTTCTTTTACGTGGATGAGGTATTTATTTGTTGCTAATGTCTTTTTAATAGTGCTTGAGACTCTGAGGCACCAATGCACTCTTCTTAAAAAATTAAGCTACATGTTTCTTCCCTCATTTAATGATGAGTTTTTATATGTTCAATATAAATTCAGTTTCTGACCTAATGAAACTAGTTATATAACAAGTTCTGTATCATTGGCTTGCTGGAATCTTAGTAACTGTCTTTGAGAACTGTTTTCAGAGATACATTTCATATTTAATATTTGAACTGCACTACTTCTTCAGGCTCCAGCGTACACCTATCAAACTCCAGTGTTTTGCATTGGATGCTGTATCTTCAGCTAAAGAGAATATAGGCTATATTGTACTGGATTTAAGGGCTGCACATGAAAAGAAACAGGTATGTTATGGGGTTTAGATATTTAAAAATTTGTTTTGACAACAACATCATTTCAGATAATGAATTAAATTAAAGCATAGGCTAAACTTTTGAGTCTCATTTTGGAGTATCACTGATCATGTGCGGGGGTTCTGTTGCTTTTTTTCAGAGAAGAGACATCTTGACTCTTAAGAACATGTGCAAATGAAAAAATACTCTTGGTACTAATCCTGCTTACTTCTGAATTGGATCACTAGCAACCAGCTAATCTACACAGTCTCATTATTTAATCAACTGGAAAGTTTTATCTAAGCAATAGATGTGGAGCAATTGAATTGAGTCTCCATCATCAAATCATCTCTTAAGTTCTTTTTCAGTGGGCCTCCATGGAAATAGATGCATTAGGTGATCATTTCTAGCCCCTTAATATACCATAGAGTAAGCACAATATAACTGTTTATATAAATTTAATTAGCTTGTATCAAGTTTGATCAAAACATAACATTGATATGGGTCATATGAGGAGCCTGGTATCCTATTTTGCAGTCACTCTTCTAGAGAATTTTCAACTGCGTATTGTGCAGTTGAGGACTTGAAGTTTTTCTAAATAAAGATTTCTGATATATTTCTCTATCTAACTCTTGCACTAAGTCAGTAGAAAAAACCCAGTATGTTCAGCTGGTTATCCAGTGACCATTCTATAGAATATTTTAGTGTGCTAAATAGACCAAATTTTTAGAAATAAAAACCAAAGTGTATTTCTGTAGATGAAGTAGAAGTGCTGTATTAAGACTGAGTTTTCTGTAATAGTAGTATACTATTGTTTTCTGTGGTTTTTAAACACTTTCGGGTCTCATTTTTGTTTTTCACTATGTAGGCACCTAAATGGTATCCTTTGCTTAGTAACAAGTACCCTAAGTTTAAACCTGAAATACAAATCGGTGTTGCATTGGAGGCAGATTCAAAAGTACTAGTTGAAGATTTTAAAGCAAAGGAGGCACCCCCTAGAGAAGGGAAGGGTAAGTAACATGACATAATTTTGAATTAAGAATCTTCCTATGCCAGATGAGATCTCTTGTTGCAAATGTGTTGCTTTAAGCCTCAAGAGAATTTTAATTTCACAGCAGGTCCAGTGTAAATCCTTTACAGTTGATTAATGTAACTTTGTGGAAGTAAGTTTTTCAAGGATTTCTTACTGTGGTAATTGTGTGACTTTTAAGGGTATTTAAAATGAGAATCAGGAGTTCATAGTTAACTCCCTTGGGTATTTAACTTGTATTTATGGGCTTTGGAAAGTTATGAAAGAAACAGAAAAATACTTCTTTGTAGAAGGTAAAGTTTCAGTAGTTTGGGCTTGGAACTGTAAAGTAGTAATATGTCTCCTTTGTTGGGTAGGCTTGCTTCTTTTTTGGTAGGTTCTTCTAATGTTTAATGTTTCTAATCTTTAAATTATGTACTATTGTTAAGAGTTTTTTATAGTAACATCTGCTTACTGTTGGGACTCATTCCAATTCTAGATTCTCTTGTTCATTTTTCTCAAAAGAAATTAGTGAAATGTGTCAAAAATCTATTGGAACTCAAATGTTAACACTAGTAGGTACCTGTATATGTGCTGTGCCTTCAAATCACTTATTCATCTGTGATTACTTTTTTTTTTTTTTAATGCAAGTTTGTAGTTGTTAAAAAAACAAAAACAAGGTCTTAGAAATTTGATTTAAAGAGCACCAAAGCAAAAACTTATTTCCATCTTGCCCTGATCTTTCATCCAAATGCCTGTCAACTTTTTGAAAAATGAGCCTTTTGGTACAACTAGTGGATTTTCTCCTGCATACCTTACAATACATTGTGTTCTTGCCCTGAAGGTACCCTTTCCTTAATTCTAAATCCATCATCTCTCAGTTGATGTTCTGTGGCTGTGATTTTGTAAAAGCACAGTGGTCAGTGGCAGTAAGTGTTTTACAAGCTTCTGGCCCAGAATTCACTGGCTTGGCTGCATTTCAAGATTGGTTAAGACAGGATTTATGCTTTGGTGTAAGATAGCTTACTCCATTCTTTCAGGTCTACAACGAAACACAGGGACAGCAACAGGGAGCTTTCCACACTGTAAAATCTGTTAGGGAGGAAAAGAACTACAGTAAATTATTCTTTAGTCTGCACTACTCATGTGGTCTTTGTGCCTGCAAATTCTCCTGTTCCTCATGACACTGGCAAAAAATAAAAGAAGACCTTTCTGCCTTTACTTATCACTGTTTCCCATTTCATGCTTTCTGTGGTATAATAGCTACAAACAAATTTGCCAGCTTTTTGTTTTCTTTCATCGTGTCAAAATTAGTCAATATCATATTTATCTAATGAGAAAAACAAACTTCTGGGTTTTTGCAGTTGTAAAGTTAATGTTCCAGGGATTGGGTATGGCAAAGCTGGATTACCTAGTTCTGGTCTAGTCAGATACTTTTCCATTTAGTATTCTTATACCCTTTTTTTCTTTTCTGGCTTAAGTTGTCTAAAGCTTACAAAATAAAAATAGGAACTAGAATTCTGTCTAGCATGGTGTTCAACATAGCAGTTGTGAATATAAATTAATTTCAGAATTTTTGTAGCTGTTCTGAAGTATACCTAGGGACTTTTTTATGTTTTGGAAAACTTGGATACTGGACATCAAAATCTTTATTTGTAATTTTTCTTTTCACATGTAATTTCCATGTGAAATGCTTAAAAATATAATTGCAATTACATATTAGATTGCTGAAGCAATTATAAAGACCTTATGTTTATTTCTTTTCTCTTAGCACTCACCCTTTTTCCTGGACTAGACCCTAAAAGTATTGTGCCAGTCTTGAATGAAGAAGAGGGCTATCATCAAATTGGACCAGCAGAGTATTGCAGAGATCACTTTGTCTTGTCTGTAACCATTGCATTTGCCACACAGTTGGAACAGGTCTGTTTCCTTGCTCTCTGTAGTTTTGAAGTATTATCCCACATTAGTATTTTCACTCTCCCATTCCTCATTTGTAATTAGTTTTTTTCTATTATTTTCTAAGTTTATTTCAAGAAATAACCTTGTCCCGTAGTGAATTTATATTCGTTTTAAAACTTTATGAAATCCTTAACGTGTCAGACTGCAGATGAAATGCCATTCTTTTGAAATGCTAAAGCTATATTTACTTTAAATCATGCAATCTGATTAAATATATATTTCTCTTCTACAATATAGTTTAAAAACTTTGTGTATGGATACCAGTCTTCAGCATGGTGCCCATGCACTGGGGTTCAAACAAGGTGAAATAGTTTTCAAGTATTTAAGACCGAGTTCATGTATTGCCTGAGAGAAGGGCTTACTAGCTTGGATGAAGTGCCATGCTAATGGTTGTTTCAGCTTTAAACCTCAGCTGATGTGTTTATGCTGTGCTGACAGCATGGTTTTAATTGGTCTAGAACTCATGGTGTATGATAAACTCTCTTCAGTCTTGTCATCTTTCTTTTTTTTCAGAGAAAGTAATTTTCCATTTCAGAATTACAGGACCTTGAGAAGTAAAATTTACTGTGATCATTCTGGTGTGGCTTGTGCCCTTTTAGGCATTGAACTCACTGTTACAGTTGCCTACAGGATGAAGTAGCTGTTTCAGTTTTTTATTCAATCACATAAATTATACAACAGTATCTACTCTTCATTATTTTTATTGGAAACATTTTATGAAAGCATAGCTTATTTCTGAGTATTTGAGCAGTACTTGATGTTATTAAATACATGTCTGTTAGTGCCCTTGGTGTTGTCAAGTCTTAAAGTTAATTCAGAATATTTTGCAAGTTACTGTTATGCTTGTAAATTAAAAAAAAAAAAAAAGTAAAAAAAGTAAAACATTTCCAAAAAAGTAAAACATTATTAATTTGAGTATCAATATAGTAAGTTATATGTGGAGTGCAAGCTGGGATTTAGGTCAGCTGGTCACTTTAAGCTTTAATTTCTAATCTAATGCTTCAGAATTACTCTTTCAGAAGGAAGGAGATATATTACTCTCTTCTGCATCTCTTTCAGTTAGTTCCTAGTACTATGAAGCTCCCTGATCGACAACCTGAGTTTTTTTTCTACTACTCACTACTGGGAAATGATGTCACAAATGAACCTTTTACTGATTTAATTAATCCAAACTTTGAGCCAGAAAGAGCTTCAGTTCGAATACGTAGTACAGTAGAAATTCTTCAAGTTTATTTTTGTGCACAGTCAAAATTGCAGGTAAGTTGTAATTTCAAATGTGTATGAAAATAAATAATTAAAGAAATAGAGTCTGTCTCAGGCTGTATCTATGAAGCATTTCTGTTTCTAAAGCTAAGACTGTATTATAGTATTTTGGCTCAAATATTAGTTGATTCTCTTGCTGATATGAGGGAAACCATAGCAGCAAGTTTCCTAGCTCAGGTGGAATGCTGTCTTTTTAATTAGTTGCTATTACTGCAAGCTGGTTTACATGTAATGATAAAAGCTGTTGCTGAAATATGATCTTCCCAAAGAGCTAGTGTGCCACTCTCAAGAGTTCTGAGCTTTGGGGCCTGCCCTGCAATCAGACCATCTGCAACCCAGAGTCCTGCTTTGTGCTACCTATGGTAGTCCCATGCCAGCTGCTCAGATCACTCTTGCCTAAGTTCTAAGATCACTGTCCTCAGCACTCTTTGTGAATGATAAGGGAGGTCTGTCTTTTTTACCCTCTCTGCAACCAAGTGCTGTTTCTAAAAACACTAGAGACAGTTTTGGGCTGTCACAGGATATTGCTTATCTTTAGCTTTGCCTTTAAATGGGAGATGTGGTTTATGGTGGGTTAGCAGTGTTAGGTTAACAGTCAGACTCAGCAGGCTTAAGGGTCTTTTCCAAACTAAATCAATCTGTGATTCTGAATATCAGGTAGTACTTTGAGCCATGCACAGATGGCCATAAACACTCTAAGTAATTACAAAACAAGAGACTGCTTTATTCAATGAGGGTGGTGTAAGGTTTCTGATAATGTAGCTGGTAAATTAGATAGTATTAGTTATGCAAAATTTGTGAGTCTGGAGCCTTTTAAAGTTACTTTTCTCTAAGTTTATACACTCCATTCTAGGGGTTTTATTAAGGGTGATTTAAGAATGCTTTTGTTTAAATTTTGTGTTGTTTTTGCTTCAGCTTAAAATATTTTCGAATCAACACGTGCACTGGTGTCTTTGGAATTTATTCTAACTCTACAGTCTTAAAGTGTTTAATACAGCATATATGATACCTATGTGCATATATGGAGAATTATGCATGTTTGCATCCTGCATAAAGAATGACTTATTGAACTAAAATGTGGTCAGATCCACATTTTGATTTACATTTTCTTTCTTTGACTTCTCACTCAGCATCTTAAATCTTTGGATATAGGGTCAGTGCACTGTGTTCTGATTCTTAACTTTAGCATATTTTTCCAAAAATGAAGACTTTGGTTGTAAAAGGTGGTAGTTGCCAGACTAGGGTGTGTGTATAAATGTATGGTATGGCTGTATTTGTGTGTGTGTGTATAAATATACACCTAGGTATGTATACTGACAGCTCCCCCTTTCAGCACAGTTTTCCTTAAGTACAAGAAATATTAAGGATGAAATTAGTATTCTGATCTGCTAAATCAAAACTGAAGTGACTCTTATTTGGGAAAAAGCAAGTTAGTGTTTAAGTTTGAAAGAGTAACTTTGAGGGAAATAGATTACCTAAATGTGTCTTGGTTTTTTAAAATCCATCTTTTCTTTTGTATAGATAAATATTAACTGAGTAAGGAAAAAACAGTTGAGTCAAGTTTTCAAATAATTATATTTACCAGAAATTAAAACCGCAGTTACTTAATTACAAAAATCCTTGCTACTTAAGTGGTGTCTAAATATATGCCCAAAGCCTTGAAGTAACCTTTATTTCATTGCAGTCATGCATTTTATATGCCTATACATTAAGGGCAAGTATCTGTGCTGTGTTTAGAAGCCACAGAGTTCTGAATTTATCCTACAGAAGGAATGATGTGGTAGGCCCTCAAAAGGGCAGTGATTTGCTGCTGCCCTTTGCTGTCAGTGAGCAAATCCCACCTGCTCAAAACTGGCATTTCACAGCTGTTCTTATTCTCAGCACGCAGGGACTAGGTTAGGGATGATTACTTGTTGTATTTATGCTACCTTTAGTGGAGGATGTACAGATAGTTTCAATGCAAATCACATATATCAGTTACTTTCTAGCAGCTTTGTGTGTGTGCAGATCCATCTTTGCTGTGGGGACCACTCTCTTGGGAGCACTGAAGTTCCCCTGTCTGGACTACTAAAGAAAGGAAATGTGGAGATTGACCAACACCCTGTGGCAATAGAAGGGCCATTTGTTCTTGTTCCACCAAATAGAGCTAAACAGAAGCTGTCACAACTGCCTTTGGATCTGGCTCCTACTGTTGGGGTATCTGTAATTCTTCAAAGGGAGAGCCTGACTACCCAGGTATGTCTCACCCATTCATTGTTGGTTTAGATGCTGTTGCACAATTTCACGTTAAAAAAATTATTGGTGTTTTTTAATCAATTTTGACTGGTTTTTGTATTTAAAAAAACGGACTTGAAAGAATTAATTGCTTTATATGAATAATCTTTCCATTGGCATTCTTCTACATCTGAAAAATAACCTCATACTGTGAAGTTTCATAGACAGAATTTTTCAATGCAAGCCATGACTAATAAGAAAATTAATTTCATTCAGCCTTTGATTCCATTGAATGCTGTAACTGAGGCCACACAGCCACAGGGGAAAGAGCTTTCTCCTGTTACTGGAAAAGCAGAAAGCCAGCAGCAGAGATGCCAGAATGTCCCATCTCAAGCTGACAAGTGTTCTTCAAAAGAAGATGCAGCAACAGAAAGTGAAGTGGAAAGTCTTAAGTTTGAAAAAGGCACAAAACCAAGGAAAAGAGGTATGTGGTATATAATTTTTTGCCAGATGTGGATCTTGAATCATGTACTACTCCTTTCTAGTATATTAATGAAGTAGTATTCATTTCTGTTGATAAACTTCCAGCGAGTCAGAATTGTTTGCATAAAACAAATAACGGAAGGGGGATAAGTGTTGTGATTTGAACATAATTGTTGTTAAATACACTTGCAAGAGCCAGATTAGGGATTTGGGAGTGTGTAGATTACAAGTGATGTGGATGGTCATCAGCTTCAAAAATGCTAAAAAAGTTTTTGGAATTTCCTGAAGTCGTGAATGAGGTGGTTTAGTGTAAATCCTGTGAAGAAACTGAACTTCTTAATAACATGAAAGGGTCTAATGTTAATTTATTCAACAGAAAAGCAGGGCTAATATGGGATTTTTATAAGTTTTTTATAAGTTTTACAAGGGATTTACTATGTGGGTAATTTGTGAAGACAAATATTTGTATTGTACACATTCCTGGACAAAACCAAGCAACTGGATTATTCTGTTTGTTTTTATATGATCCTTTTGTTTGATTGGTAGCCCAAGCCCTAGGAAGACTTACTTCTGATTTGAGAACTGGGTAAGGGAAAACTGGAAGAGGAACAGATATGAGAAGTTCTGTAACAGAATAAATCTCAAAAAAATGTTGTTTTGCCTAAACAACATGAATCTTGCACGTTACTAAGCGTGAATCTTCTTAAGAGATGATTTATGAATTAAGTGGAATTTTTTTTTTTTTCTCTAATGATATTTGTATTTCTGGTCCTTTGAGATTTGTCCTAAAGGCACACAGTTCTGTAGAGGAAATTCTGGGTCCTAGAATGGGCTCTCAGGATATGTCTGCTAATTCATCCAAATTTTCTTTTAATCCTAATTGATCTTTTCTCAGCAAGGATTAAGTCCTTTATATGGAATGTAAAAAAAAATGTATTGTGAACCCAGCAGCTGATTTGAATCTCTGGTTAGGAAATTCAGGACTGTGCTTTTATTATTAATAGTAGTAGTAATTTTATAATTCTGTTTTGCTAAGATGTAAAACATATAATTTCACATTTGTCTTTCAGGGCTGGTGGGTGGCTGCCCTCAAGAGGTAAACAAACAGTCCCTTGAAGAGCTTCCAGCTTTGAAGTCACAGAGCAAAGCAAAGTCACCTCCATTAGATCTGCAAAATCTCAGTAAGGCAAAATTTATTACATTAAATTAATTTAGTACATTAAATGAAATTTGACTGTAGTACCAACAGTAATCTGTATGTACTTTTTTGTATTGTGATGAGCTTAAAATTCCACTCAGCCATTTCTTTGCATCGAGCAATCTACTGACATTTTACCTGAATCACTTAAAATTGTTTCATTCATATGGCATGTTAACTAACTGATGTTGAAATATTGCTGCATTTTTCTTTTTTGTAATGTTAATGTCTATGCAAAGAAAATGCTTAGAAAAAGGAGGAAAGAATAAAGTCAATGCTAGTAATGATATATTTCTTTAAAAATTATAAATGTGGAAATGTTTTAAATAATTATGAAGGAAGTATCAGAACAAGTAGCACTCACAAAAGGCAGGTGAGTTCTTATCTGACACTTTAATTCCCCCTCTTTGTAAGGGATTGGTAGCCCAAATAGACCTTAAAGACTTAAACAAAATGTCCTGAATGTTTTTCAAGAACACTTTTGGAGATGTCTGTGGAATTTGTAGTTTGATGTTTTTGATGTCTGAGGGCACTATTGGGTCTCAATGTACAGATGTGAGATGTGTCTGGATTCAATTGGGCAGTTGCTTCTGCTTCTTAAATTAGAAACTGCATGTCACATTATGTGTGTTCTTTGACAGAACCAGATGTGCTTTGCACATTTTAGTTTGCTTCTACAGCTAAACCTCAGCTTGGGGCCAATGATGCATTGCATGTGCACTGTATTTGATCTGTTAATCTGTCATTGCAGTTCCCCTAAAGAAGTTAGTTAATTTTAAAAAACCCTGAATTGATAAAAATATTTTTTCCTCTGCATGCCCTCAAGGTGGCTATAAACAATTAATGTAAATTGAGGTCTTACAGCATCTTTCCAAATAATTTAATATCTGTTGATCTTGATATAAACTTTATTCAGCAAGTTAAACCTACATAGTTTCAGAAATTAATAAAAGAAAAAATATTATTATGCTATTAAAAGATTTAAAGTATATTTGGGTTTGGTGTTTTTTCTTGGAAGCAGTAGTTTACACAAGTGGTTATTTTTCACAGTATTAATTTATTTTATGAGAAATAGAAATCTCTTAGGGAAGCAACCTATCTACTTGCATTTAAAATGTGGCACTAGTCTTTGATATATTTTGGGTTTTTTGAGCAGAACAAGTTTAAGAAATGCACATGAATTCTCTTCTGTGTTTTCAGCTGATAGAGGTCCAGTAGCAGTATCTCAGCCGAACCCTGGGGGTGTGTCCAGTTCTTCTGAGCCTGTGTCAGCACAGAAAATTGTCATTCCAGCAGCCTCTCACCATTTTTGCTTTTCAATAGACTTAAGAAGTATACGTAGTCTGGAAGTTGGTTTTCCAATAAATTGCATGTTAAGGTACAATAAATTTTTGTTATTCTTGGTAAATACAAAACCTTCATAATGTCAATGATTATTGGCATTATGCTTCTCTCTGTCTTCGTGCCTATTGTTTTATGATTTTCAGTTGCAAAATACTTTAGAATGTTTATCTGCTTTATCACTGAGCATTAAAGATGGTGTGTAAAGCTTTACCTTTTACTGTAACTGGTATTAAATCTCATTTAAATGTCTGAGCTCAGATAACAAGGAACATCAGTCTTTAAACAAAGAGAAGAATTCCTTTTCATGTTACTTTCAGGCTACATTTCCAGCTGATCAATGAAGTGATTTTTTTTTCTTGTTATTTTTTTTTTTCTTAGTTTTCCAAATTTGACCAAGAGCTACTTATAGTATTTTAGCAAGAGACAGATCACTGGTTTGTGTATGAAACCAGGGGAAGCACATTCTAGTTTTAATGGATATTCAGTGTATTAAATGCATTTCTGAGAGATTTTTAGATGCAGAAATTATTTTGGTGGTTTAAAAAATAAATTCTACTTTTGTTATATTAATTGTTGGTGGTGTATTTGAAGTCAGTGATTAATAATAGTATTTACAATTTGTCTTCCCATTTCCATCAGGGTGCTTTTGGTGTTTGTGATGAAATATATCTTTAAATGGTGATTCAGTCTAAAAGCATTGAGGATTTCTGGCTGGGGAGGTGCTTTTGCATTTGCTCTGCCTCTTTTCTGGCAGAGCTTGATTCATACAGTTTTGACTGGGAAGTCTAGTTGTGGTGGTGGTTCTTGGGGTTTAAATTTTGTCTGAACAAGGTTGAAGAGGTGTGGATAGGATGTAGGGATGGATTATTTTAAAATACTGCTAATACAGAGTCATCATTAATAAGTCTTTCCATATAGGCCACATTACATTAAATAGTATGTGGAAAGCAACATACAATATTCTGCAACATTTCAAAAATTAATTTGTTTTAGAACAGTAACAGCACATAGGGTTTTTTTTTTTTTAGTTTCATGCACTTGACTTTTTATAGTCAGTGATGAACATGACTGGAAGCTGAGGAGGACAAACATCCAGATACATAAATATTAAGAAAAATTGCAAGGTAAAAAATTACATATTCACTGTAGATTGGAAACATTTTTTTCCAGTCTAAACAAGCTTGCTTAACAGCTCTCTATGAAAGGAGAATAATTCAATTTTTATATAAAGAGGCATCATTTGATGCAACTTTTAATTTTTTTTAGGAACTTAGCTGACAGCTGGCATCATCAGTTTGAAGGAAATGAAGTTTAGGAGGCTCATGGCCTCCCCTTTGTTGCAGTTTATCATACACTGAAATGTGCTGGTAAAGTAGATGCAGGCCACATTTTAAGTTGTATTGGTAAAATAATTTGACTTACCAGTTAAGCTGTAGAAATTAAAAGCTAATAAAATTTTCTAATGGTTGTGACATTGTGTACGTGTATAGCTAATTATCAGTTATTGCATGTTAGTCTAGTCTGAACTATAAGTATAGTTACAGATGTTCTCAAGTAACAGTCTACATGTTAATATAAGTTTTTCTTCTGTTTGCTCAGTTATACGATAATTGCAGAGTTCTAGTAAAATATGAATTCATCTGTGTGTGAGCATACAGGTTATTAAAACTTGTTTTATTGAAGCCACAGCCAGTATAAGGAAGCTGGATCATCCCTGAAGTGAATGAAAACATGAATACTTGAGAACAAAGTTCTACTGCTCTATGTACAAGTATAAATTTCTCAAACATGGATACCAGTCATGCTTTACTAAATTATGTCTAAACTGATTTTCTTGTTGCAGAAGGTATAAGAAAATTATCTATTTGTAGAATTACTATTTTTGTTATTGTTTTTATTAGGTACTCGTACCCATTTTTTGGCAGTGCAGCACCTATTATGACAAGTCCACCTGTGGAAGTTAGAAAGAACATGGAAGTCTTTCTTCCCAAGTCATATTGTGCATTTGACTTTGCAACTATACCTCATCAGCTTCAAGATACATTCTTCAGGTAGCAATTTGCAATTTTTTATCATAATTATACATTGCTAGATTTTGTTGTAAATGCAGTCGTATTAAGATTATAAATTCTAGAATTTAGTAAATAATTCAAGGGCTAGTGCCAATAAATACTTAATAGCTTATTCTTCCAGTTTCTCTATTAATTACATGTAAAGGTCAAGAATTCTATAGTTCTTGATTTTATTGCTTGCATAATTAGGTATTACAGAAACAAAATTTTAAAAGTAAAAATTGATGGCATCATTTTTGATTAAGTACTTCTTGAAATATATAGTTTTTTTCTTTTTAATATGCAATGACTCTGATAGCTTTGAAAATACAGCAGAAGCTCATGGTGTTGAAGGCTGTAAAACACTTCTCACAGTAGTTCCTCCAGCTTTCAATAAAAGATTAAGATGTAAAAAAATTTATTGAAAATTAGTTTTGAATATTTTGAAAGGAGGAGTGAAGGGAAATGTATTTTGAGTGACAGTTCATTTGTAAAAAAAATTATTTTTAAAATTCATTTATAAGTATTTATAAATGAAGATGATCAAGTTGTGTTAACATTATTCTGACAGCCACTTTCACTATAACATTTTTAGTTCTTAATAACTGAAGAAAGGAAAGCTAATCTGACTGAACCAGGAGATTGAGAAGATACAAAGTCAATCGATCTTACTCACTCTAGGTGAAAGGCAGTTAAACCAACTCATTGTTTGACATTTGCAACCATCACTGATTTACAAAGTTTATTGTAGAACATGAGGTTCTTCTCAGTAAGAACACTTCCTCTCATTTTGATGCTTGATGCTAAGATAATTTCATTGTTTCAGATTGCCTCTGCTAGTTGAATTGTGGCACAAGGATAAAACAGCCAAAGACTTACTTCTAGGACTGGCAAGGCTTCAGCTTTCAAATGTTTTGGCTTCAGAAAAAACACGCTTCTTGAGTGGGAATGGTGAACAATGCTGGCGTCAGACTTGTAATGAAACAGTCAGTTTCACAGCAGCACAAGGGTAAAACTATTTAAATAATACTTAACTCTGTAACAAGTTTTCTAGAGTTATTTATTTAGTATTTCTCTGAAAAACAGCAAGCTTTTCCTGCTTATCTTTTTGAATAGGTAAACAGGCTGCAGAGTACTGCAGTATGCAGACTGTGGAATAGACATCCAAAAGATGAAAAGCTAAATTGCCACTTCCTATTGGGCAACGTCCATGCTACTTCCAAAGTCATTGTAGTAAACCTTTATATAATCATGATTCTGGGTAAATTAAACTTCAGACAGATTGAGAAATATGTAATTGGAAAAAAATGTTATTGAGGCTCTTCCTTAAGTAAGTTACTAAATTATAGAAAGTGTTGTTATTCCACAAAATAGTTAACATTGTTTGTCCATAATATGCTTTTAGATGCAATTGACAAGTGAAAATTAGGACAGATACACCCAGAGAATGGAGACATCTCCTGTTTTCAGTATAGTAGGAGGTGTTTCAGCCTACATACATCAAAAGGAGCAGTATTAGCTAATATTTTGTCTGAAGACCGGTGTTCATTTACGTACAGCAGTGATGCATATATATATGTATATATATGTATATATACATATATTAAAAAAAATTGTAATTACTTCTGTCCTGTGTCATTGTTGAAGATAAATAGTGTTCACAGTCAGTGTCTAGACCCTCATCTTTTCTGCGTGGTGATAGAACTTGATTATGCACTTAAAAATGAACGCTATTGCTATTAAGACTGAGGTCAGTTTTAAACCACTAACGCAACAGATTTTTTAAAAAGTATGTTGTATTTAACTCACAGGAAATTTCATGTTAGTGACTGATGTCTCCCTCCTCCTCCCAACTTAATAGAGAATTGACCTCTGGCTTTGTGTAAACTTCAGTGGAAAAGTCAGCATGACCTGATTCTGTGAAGAGTTACTTTAAGGTTTCACTATATGTTAGGGTTTATACTTTTACAGTTCTTTAACTGAAACCTGGTTTTGCACGAAACATAACCACTAGATGGCATTCTCGAAATGTAATCAGGTCTGTGTTTTACTGAACTGACTCCTTCTTATCCTTGCTCTTGTTAATGTAACCTTCTTTTTACACTGGTATGTTCAACAGTCTTGTTGAGTGAATTACTCAGATTTCTGATGTCCACTAATACAAATCTTGTTTTCTTTTTTAGTTAGTGGTTGATGGAAAGAATTTAGTGCCGCAATTTATTTTAAGTGAAGTACAAGCATTTATTGGTTTTTTTCCTTTGCAAATAACTGCAGAAGGCTGCACCCTTGTAAAAAGCATTTTGTTGCTGTCTATATATATTTGCTGATAGTCAATTTCTGTGAAAACTTTAGCTGTGGTTAATTCCTTCAGTACCTTGTTGCTTGATATGTTCTGCAGCTTCCAGGTGACAAGTGATTGTGTAATTTGCCTTACTGAGTTATCACTGAAATCAGAGGTTTTCTTTTGAGCAAGGTCTATACTGCAGTGTACTTTCATGTGAAACTTTTGATGATTTGAAGTTACAGGACTTCTGTGTCTTCCTTAATACCTTTCTGTGCAAAAAAAAAGACTTTATTTGCTGCATTTTGATTGCGATTAGAGATGAGGCAGTTGGAAACAAATTTTTCTATGCAGAAACCTCACTTACAGATATTTTAATAATTTAAAAGTTACCTAGGCATTGTTTGACTGTACAAGGGCAGGTAGAAATTTTAGCCTCTAAGTGATTTAAAGTTGCCAGTTCCCTGTGCTGAAGCTTCCAAAAATTGTTTTTTAATAATTCAAGGACAAATTATATGCTAAGATACTTATATTGTGGATAGCTAGAAAGTTGCTGTTAAAGTCTAAATAAGGAAAGCTAAGGAAATTTAATGAGTGTCTTAAGTTGAAGTCAGCAGCAATGTCTGTATATTAGCAGTTATGTCATTAGAAAGGTTTAAGAATGTAGATATAATTTTGTATTATTCCCTTGTTGCAGTGATATGTTGATTACTATAATCTATTAATTAAGTAGGTTTCCAATGACAAATTATCTGTTTAAATTAGAGAGCTTGCTGCACATTCGCAAACTAGGCCCTAACAACAACATACATAGAAAAGCACGTGTGGGTTCTGACATAGGCAACTGTTTAGAGATTCTGAGCTTGCACAGAACAACTTCACCTTTGCTGTTTTGTGTGTTGCCTTACAATTCTCGTGTTGTATTTTTAAGCAGTTTTAATTGAAATAACTTCTAATGCTATTTTTAGGTCAGGCAACAGGATAGCAGAGCTTTCGTATGTCATCACCTTGGAAGACTACGGACTTGTCAAAGTGCAAGAAGTTTTGGTGTCAGATTCTTCTCAAGTAAATTTTATATAAATCTTTTCTTTCTCCTATAAACATTTCTTTGAAAAGTTGAGGTTCCAATGAAAAATCCACTCTTATTATGTCAGGATATAGGTGCTTGTCTACAACGGCATGTCCCTCACACTCAGCCTCACCGTGCCGCAGGAGACCACGCAGAACCTCGAGAAACTCTGGAATACAAAGCAGCACTGGAGTTAGAAATGTGGAAGGAAATGCAAGAGGACATTTTTGAAAATCAGGTTTTTACTCTTTCTTTTTTATTACCCAAATTACATGATTGCCAGAGAAGGTTTAGCAGAATTTGTATGGAGAATGACATCAATTATATTTTATCATTTCAAGAACTGAATTTTACTCATATAGAATATTAAAACTTCAGATGTAAAGTACTCCATCCACAAATTCTGTGCTCTTAAGGAAGAAGGTACATTCTGAAGTAAACAAAGAAGGTGCTAGGTTTGAACTGCAGAATACCATCTTCACAATTTCCTCTTACTCTTTTAAGATTCAAGCTGTTAATGCTAAGTATTAATTCTGTATTCCTTTAGTTGCATCTCTACAACTATTGCTGTCTACTTCTGAAGTCATTCAAGGTGTTTTTATTTATATGCTTCTTTTTAAAAAGCAGTGAAAATCTAGTACCTCTTTGTTTGGATATTTTTCTCAAACACGCATTTTGTACTTCAGTGTAAGAAATCTTTCAGTATCCAAATCATATAGTGAGCTGTACAAGTCAGCTTACAAAACTCTTGCATCAAGACTTAGGTCTGCTAGTACTCTAAAGCTGCACTTCCAACGGTTTTGATCTGGTTTGAGGGGGTTGTTTCTCTTTTTTTTCATTTAAAAGCTTAAAAAGAAGGAAATGGTCCATATGCAAGCACTTGCAGATGAATGGAAGAAAAGAGACAGAGAGAGAGAGGCATTAGTGAAGAAAAAGGTAAGGAAATTCCCCCTTATACTTGCAAAAAGTCTAAATTGCTAAAAATTTGGCAAGGCATTTGAGAACATGTAACAAAGGATGCTGGCCTTTGCAGCTATTGATATGCATATATCTAGTCTACAACAGTGCAAAAGAATTAAAAGTAGCCTTTAATCATAGAATATTTGTTAGAAATTTCCTTAAGTTAACTTGCTGTGTTTGAGAGCTCTTTACTTGCATTTTGCTTGCCTGGTCGAAAATCTCTTCTATGGCCTGGCAGTGTATGACAACACAGTAGCCTGTACTGAGTTAGAAGGATCCTCCATTGCAAGTTCTTAATTAAGAGCTGGAGATCTGTTTTATATGGAAATTTCTAAATAAAAACTACAATATTTCCACTTTTTCCCTCCCTTGTTTAGGTAGCAGAATATAATGTTTTGGAAGAACAGCTTCAGAAAACCCTGAGAGATCTGGATAAGCGAGAACGACAGCTTTTTAGTGCTGAATCAGAGGTAAAAACTGTTCATATTAAACAATGTAATTGCATTAGCTACCTCTGTAAAGTTTGAGTTTTCACATAGTGACAATTGTGCTCAGTGTGTAAGATGTTAAATAGCCAGATTCATAGTGATACTTAGATGAACATTAGTTATTAAGCTAAGTTTTGTTACAACTACATTTTTTTTTCCGAAATGGAAGTTCAGTGAACTTTAAATGGGTTGCTAACTGTAAACCTTCTGTTCTTGACAATTAGTGTCAGTGCAGACATTTATGTAACATTAGCATGTTTCAGTTTTAAGTTTAGCACTGTCAGGTGAGTATTCACCTGAGAGTCACAAGAGTTCCTCTCTTCATAAACTAATTATGCTAGATTAATTGTTGAAGTAGGAGAAGGTGACAAGGAGATCTGGAAGAAACTTCAGGTTATCCAACGTTTTCAGTTCCTACATCTGTTTATTTTTTTTTAATATTGACAGGGTCTAAGAGGATGCAGGAGAAGCCAGTAACTATCACTGTACTAACACCTCCAATGTGAGGAAGTGAGGTGTGACTTCAGAGGTGCTGGTCATATGAAAAAAAGAAAATAAACTGCCTATTCTTGTATTTCAGAACAAACTCAAAACAATGTAGCTAAAACACTGTGGTGTTTTAGCTGTCCAACAAACTTTCTCTTTCCTTCTTGTAAATCAGATAAATTAATCTAGCCTACTAATCCCTTCTGTGCTTGTAACAAAATTGAGAACTCCCAACACAGAACTGGCTGGCTGAGCCTGTGTCCTGTTCAGTACTCAGGTTATCTGTACCTCAGGATGCAGTTTGTGCTGTAAATAATGTTTTGACTTTAGTATCTGTGCAAGAAAAACTTGGCTCAAGTTTGGCCAAGTGCATTTCAGTCTGAGTAGAAGTAGTTAATTTGAATCTCATGTTTATTTCTTTAAAACTTTCTCAAAGGTTTGTGAGATTCTAACCTGCAAGCTAGATATGATAAAAATGTGGATTCAAAAAACATCTGGACAAAATGATGTAGTATTCTGTTAGCAATTACACAGTTTGAGAAGTGGGCCATTGGAGAAGTTTCTATTCTGTTAGCAGTTATTTGGGATAGTAGCATCTTTCTAAACAGTTCAAACATTTCAAGGATTGTACTTTATTTAGCTTGATGAGAAATTATCACAGCATGCTGAGTTTGAACAGTCCAGTCTCACTGACCTAAAGACATTTTGGCTGTAGCTGTGACTTTCACAGTTTCTGCAGTGAATTGAAATTGTTAGCTTTTCACTTTGTAGAAGGAAGGTAGATGTGAAACCTACCTGAGCAATTATGTAGAATCATATAGAATGTACAGAAGAGCTCCAGAGAGCTCTGTTTTTACAGTAGTCAAGCAAGGGTATATTTGTAGCTCAAATAATAGTGAACATTTGGACAATGGGAATTTTATTGTTTAATTTCAGAAATTAATGACATATTTTCTGTTGTGAATAGCAGTAACAGTTGTAAGAAACTTTTCAGGTTAAACTTTCACTCCTGTGGATTAATATAAATGTCTCTTTTTAAGCTTCAAAGATTAAAGAAGGAGCTGCAAGCAGAGCATGAACGAAATCTGCAAGTGCTTCAGGATTCTGTGCGTCGAGCCAGGGAGGAATGTGCACACCAGCTAGAGCTGGAAAGGTCAAAAATCAAACAACTGGAAGAAGACAAGCTGCGCTTACATCAGCAGGTAAGTACACTTACGTTTTCTAATACAAGTAAACATTTTTCTATGTATAATGAGTTAAGGAGTGTTAAGAGGCAATTGTATTATGGCAACTTTGTAAGAAACATTTTAGTTAAATTCGGGAGCTCTATGCTGAGATCCATCCATGTCTGTCTTGCTCAGTTGTATGGCCAGTTTGCAGTGCAGTGCCTGTAATTATTTTTTCAACAGTGAAAATCAAGTTTCATTTAAAAGCATCAATTACTTAAAGAGCCTGAACAGCACTATACATTTCAGTAACTTAAAAAATTGTTGGCAGCTAGCATCTAAGTAGTTTGACTGTGCAGTTAGTTTTATTCTTCTAGTGCAAAAGATTAGTTTTAGTATCCTTATTGGGACAGAGGGAGAAACTTCTTGTTATTGCAGTCTTCTATTCTGAGACTAGTACTTTCTAAACAGAAAATTTAGACCATGTTCTGTTGTCCTGTAAGATGACTTTGGCACTAACAACAAGGATAGTCTAGTTATTTTTCCTGACTATAAAATAAACCATAAAAGTATTTATATTTTCTTAGCTGTTACAACATTAGACACTTAATTTGTTATTACATAGATTATATCTTACTAATGCCTAAGTGTTCTGAAAAGTACTTTGTGTAGATTAATTACTTGCTTTGCTGTTTTTCACGTCTGATAAGTGATAGTGATAATCCCATACTAGCTTTCCCTGTTTGAAGAACTGTGTCAGCCAAAGCCACATTTTTGTATTTAGGAAGAGTTGTGATCGATTTTCATGTGTTTTTTAGTTCTGTGTTAAGCACTGATATTAACATATTTGTTTTCTTGTTAGCATATGTGAACCTCGATACAGTGAACTTTTTAAAAATGTAACTGATACAAAAATGTTGCTACTCAAGCAGTCACTTATGAGATGAACATTTTCAAACTTCAGAATGCAGTCCTCTTCAGAGTGATAGGTGGATCACTTTTGCATTTTATGTTGTTGGCAGTTACCACTCCAATGCAACAGCCAGGAGTTCCTCTTGCTCTAGTGGCCAAATGCCATCAGCTAATATTCTTATTTCAAATTCATTCTTTCAGCTCCCACTGGCCATTTTTAGCTTCAACAGACCTTTTCTAAATAAAACATTACAATTACTTTATTTTTCCTATTCAGAACAGATATACAGTGGTCAGACCAAAGATCATTTAGCTCAGGATTATGGAGCAGCAATGCCTGGATTTAGAGGATGAGAAAAAGAAGTGAGACTGTGGGGGAAAAAAAGCAATACCATCAAGGGTTATATGTACTTTTTGCCAGAGTACTTACTAGCCATCAATGAAAGTTTTCTTCATGATCTCATATGATTCCTTTTAAAAAGTATTTAGTATTGCAACATCGTATGGCAATAAGGTCTAAAATTTAATTATGCCTTTTATATTTGAAAACTTTTTTGTTCTTTTGAAGCATGTTTCTTAATAATTATGGAGAATCCTTCAGTGCCTGTGGAACATACTGTTCCTGACTGCATAGGTGGTTGTCATTCTGTCTCTCTTCCAAATACAAGCCTCACTATGTTTTCTCTTGTTTTATATGAAGGAAGTTTTTTCCAGAGTATCCTGGCTGTCTTCCTCTGTGCTGTTCCTGCTATGCTTCAGTATGTGGTGGTTGTTGCCACATATTGTACATGAGACAGGCTGCTTCTTCTTTAGCTTTGTTGGGGGCGGGGTTTTGTTTGCTTACTTTGGAGTTTCACTCTAAGACCCTACTTTTTGTAATGTGCACAAACAGAAAGTTTCTATTGCTACCAGATCAGGGTTTTTTTTTTTTAAGACCTTTATGGATGTGGAGTTTTTGGTTTGCCTGGCTTTTTTTGTGTTTCTGGTTTTGGTTTTGTAACACAGAATGTTCTGGAATAAGTTATCTTATTTCATACCTTTTTTAAAGGAATTTGTCAATACACAATTTTCACACTTAGACGTTTAGAGAACTCTAGAATTCAACTTGTTTTGAGGTAAGCCCCACTCTGTACAAGAGAAGGTCCTTGAAGCATCCTGTTTGAAGAACACTCTTACTTTCTCAGTAAGGAAGTTCGGCTTTATTTGTGGGATTTTTATTGTTTCCTCATGCCCACATTTATGAGGTCTCATGAAAAATTCAATATTTGAAAGTGTTTCCAGAACCAAACGAGAAATTTAAACATTTTTCTAGAAGTTCTAAGGAGAACTGATATTTCTAATAGCAAAAAAAATAGTTACTATCTTTGGCATCATGTCTGTATATCTTCTTTAAAAATAAATAGGTAAAAATGAAAGGTGTTAAACAGCAGTATCTTTTATTTAAATTCAATAGGCTATTGTTGTTCTGTGAGGAAAACAACAGCAGCGAACTCTGGTTTTGTATGGCTCCCTGGGAAATGTCTTTGCTTTCTTATATCCATTCTGTACCAATTATAAATGAAAAAAAGCAGAAATTTGGGAGAAAAATAGAGGTGATCCAGTTAGAAGATCCAAATAATTAAAATATTGTTGTTCTAGTAAAAATTTTTGGCTTTGAAACAGAAATGAGTTCTCTAAAGCATTTTCACACAGTATTTAAACTGTTGGATGCAGTTCAAGTGCTTGCATTAGCTGTACATAAATAGAAGATCAGCATGTGGGATCATATTCTGTTAAGCAATACTTCAGTTCCATCAGGTGTATTAAGGCTGAGTAATATTTAACAGAAGAAGACATTACAAAATGTTCTTAGTATCTTTAATATATTATTAAAAAATGCTGTTAAACATTTGACTTCCTTACTTTCTCTGTAGTAAGTAATTGCATATTTCATCATTTTTCACATTACCCATTGTGTGTGAAAAGCAAAGCACTCTATAAAAGTCTTCTTGAAGCTGTGGAAGTACACTGTGAGGGCAGAGGTACCCAGCATTAAGCCATTAGTCACTGAAGCCTTTCTGCTTCAGCCTTTTTTCTAAATCATTTGGCTGTACAAAGTATTAGTAGTTTCCTTTTGCAGACATTCCTGAAAAAGTTGTGCTGTGAAATTGAGTAAGTAATAAAACTTCATACAGTAGATAATGCTGGCTTTCTTTAAAGGATGTGTAAATCTTAGTATTATGCTTTCTGTGTTTCTTCTGCAAATTGTTTTAGAATGTGAACAAAAATGTGCATGTCCTCTTCCTATGTTTATGAGGACAGACTTGCTTTTTTTCTTTCCAGTACTGAGAAAAGATCCTCTTTAAAACTCTTCCTATTATAACATTGCTGTGTGCCATCATCAAGAAATCATTAATTATGAATGTGTAACTTTCAGTGTCTGTTTTATATCAGATAATTGATAGTAAAATGTTTGTTCCAGGGACTAAGAAGTAACTTAAATTTTGTGATCTGTTTGTCTGTGAATGGGCTTTTCTGCTAACTTGCATTTTGGTTTCTTTAATGTAGCTTTATGAAGCAGAAAATAAGTATAAGACTTTGGAGAGGGAGTTCCAACAATACAAAGAACAGCAAAGTAGCAAACCAGAAATCCAGCTACAATCAGAAATAAATCTTCTCACTTTAGAAAAGGTATATTAAATTTTTCTAGTATTTAAAAATTGTCACAATGGTGTGTTCTGATAAAGGGGATGTAGAATAATACTGTGTGATGAAGTAGTTAATTTGTCCATTTTGGTTTACTTTTTCCAATAATTTCTTCAGAGTTTAAATATTCAGATGCAATTAAGGTCAACAGTGGCCTTATTTCTATAGAGGAAGCAGTAATGTTAAAACAGGAAAGAGTCTATCCTTTATATTTAAATAATGATTTATGTTGAGGTCTGAACATTCTGTTTAAAAAACAGAAAGATTATTATTTTCTTGAGGATTAATTTAAAATGGTTTTCCATTATATGCATTTTCATAATTAAGTATTTCTGCAAAAAGATTATGTTACTTACAAGTAAAATGGAATCACTGTCATAAACTGATTTTCTTAAAAGCCGTATATTCCCACAGTAGAGCATTAAATTGACATGGACATTTAATGCTCAGAATTATTATGAACTTTGAGTAAAATTGTTGGTCAAATAAAGTGAAAGAAAATTAAGCCAGCCTTCTTGGCACAAAATATACTCAGTGATATGGCCAATCTGTATGTTACTGTGTGTTTTAATAACGTCTAATTATGCAAGCAACTGATGCAAAATATTTTTGTGTTTCTACAGACTTTTTAAGTTGTACATTTTTAGATTTCCTATTTTTGTTAGATGCATTAAATGAATCAGTGCTTTAAGATCTTCAAAATACAATGGAAATTTGTCAGATTAAAAAGAAATTACTTCCTCCAAGATGTTAAAAATACCAAATTTTTATTGTATTTTGTGTGCTTCATAAATATATTCTTTTGCTTTTAATACAAATTTTTTTGCATAAATAATAAAATAAATCTTTTTAGTGGTAAAAACTTTTAGATATTTATTTAGTTAGTAAAATCAAAAGGTCACACTAGATCCAGAGATTTTAAAGAGTGGTTTGAGCAGATGGTATTTCAGAGAAAAGAATGTAGGACATATCATCCATCGGCAAATTAAAAAAAGTCTATATACCTTTTTAAGAGAGATTTATCCATAAGCATGTTTGTTAAATTAGTGTTTATAACCTTACTTTGAATAAAAAAGGAATGAGGGGACGGCTGATTTGAGAATCTTAAATTTAGAGGTTACATCAGCAGATTTAGTGCTAAAAACTAATCTTTTTCTTTTTGTATAGACGGCCATCCAATAAAAATAAGGCTATATTTTAAACAAGAAAATGTTCTTCTGCCATAATGTTTATGTTATATTGTATAACAGCTTTAGATGATGTTGTATATTATGCTACATAAACACTTTTCTTAAACCAGACCCTTTGTATATATACATCTTTCAGTGATTGTTACTGCTGTTTTTGCTTCAGCTGATATGATTTTAATTGCTTTTAGGTTGAACTTGAAAGAAAGTTAGAGTCAGCTACCAAGTCAAAGCTCCACTACAAACAGCAATGGACAAGGGCTTTGAAAGAACTTGCAAGGTTAAAACAGGTATGCAGGTTTTCTTTGTTCGTATTAGACAACCAAGTTATTGTCATGTTGGAAGCTACTAGGATCACTTTTAACTACTTGTTTTAATGTTAATAGTGTTTGTTTTTGCAAAGTAAAGCTCTCAGCTATGCTTTTAACAAAAATGAGAATAGCAAAACTGGCTTGTGTTTGATTTTGAACTCAGGAAAGGCCATGGCTCAGACCTGCAAAGTAGGCTGAATTAGTTAAAAGCAGATGTGATTTTTAAAAATAAGAGGTTTAATTTAATCCCAAATAATTCTCGTGCATCAGCACTTTCAGGGAAATATTTTGCCACAATCCCAACCATCTCGATCAGTTACAGGCCTAATAACTGTTTTGTATTTTAATTGTATAATGAATGAAGGATAAAGGTGAGAAACAAAGCCTCACTTTTAGAAATAAGGCTTTAAGTTTTGATGAATGCTGTAAAATGAAGAAAACTTAAACTGAAAGTGAAATTCTTCTCTGTTTTCAGAAATTCTAACCTCATACTAGTGTGTCAGGCTATTTTACTGCTAGGTTTTAAGAGCTCTCTATCATGTCTGTAGGCATCTGTATAAATACAGTTATATACTTTTGGCTTGAAATTACTCTGTTTAAACTTGTAGTAGGAGCAGCTTCATCCTTGTCGAATCTGTATTACATGTTGCGTTTTGTCATCATCTGTCTTTCATGAATTCCAGTAAACATTAGCTAAACAATGTGCTTAAGAATGGTTAGCATTTCCATTGGCCCTGACAAATAAATTAGTAAATCATTAATCCCAATTGATTCCTGAACAAACATTGACATGAATACATGAACATAAAGACTTCAAGTTTAGTAAAAGGTTTTTGTTGCCTGTATTCACACTTCCTTCCAGCTTGAGGAACAGTATTGGGTTTTCTTAAAGATTGTGGTACCTGCTTCATTTCTACTGATAGAATATTTAGGTTTTGGTGAGGAAGAAGTTTAACCCATGCTCTTCTAACTTATAATGCTTCTTTAATCTGTATTTCAGTTCAAATAGTCAATGCACACCATAGTCATTATTAGTAAGTTTTGACTAACCTTCATTTGCAGTCTTCAAATTGTACCTTTTTTGCCCAGTGATAAAAGGAGTCATCTCCGATTTTTGAAATATCTATGCTTGAGAAGGTGATAGGAAGAATTCTCTGATCATACTGATTAAGATTTCTTCCGCAGTCATGAAATATCCAGCCTATTTTTTCTTGCTATGTTTTAAAATTCTTGTCGAGTAAAAGCAACTTATCACACTAACACTAATGTATATTACTATCAGGTTCTTATTAGAAATTTCATCACCGTAGATCTGATGATTTGAATTTATTAATATGTGTTGATGGTTTCAGATGAGCCTCTTGATGAAAGTCTGACCATGAAATAAGCTGGCAGGTACAGTGTATTATGCTACCTAAAACTTCTACAACAGAACAAACACTTTCAAAGTAGTTTCTTGTGGTTTTTATACTGTTGTGCTTCCTCTATACTTAGTCTTTTGATAAAGGCTTTAATTGACTTTAAAGAGCCAGATAAAAGTTGAAGCAAATCTGATAAAATATTTACTGTGTTTTAAATATAAATTTGGAAACTGTACTTTAAGGAATTCTAGATTTCCTTTAGTTCAGATGATTTGTGCAATTGCGCATAGTCTGACCAATTTCTTGTTTGAATTGGATTAGTACCATGTTAATTTTGCATTGCCTCTGGTGAATAGCCACAGGGCTGTAATCTGTGCCAGTAATTTGTCACACCAAAGCTCTCTAGAGAACTATACAAAACATTTGTGTAGTGAGGATTAGACGCTGAAAGCCGTATCTTAGATTGTTAATAAATGTTAATGACAAAACCCAGCTGGTAAGCCTTGGAAATGAGATCTAATGCTTTGTGCCCATTGCCAAAAAAATGTTTAAACACAGATTTCCATTACTTAAAGGTGACCTGGTGCAGTCAATTTGTGAATTAAAGAAGCATAATCTACAGGCTAAGCATTTAGTAAAATGCTCTTCTGATTTGCAACCATAAAAGTCAATGTTTCCTTAATTAAAAAGTTTTCTTTTACTTTGGAACTAGTTCTTAGCACACATCTGGGATAGTTTTATATTTTGTAGAATATGGGAGACACAGCACATAACTTAAAGTATGGGACTGTTAATAGAATATGATCTAAGCTTCTAAGCCTGGGTAGGATTTTGAATGCCAAACACAGTGCCAGTTTTACTGAAAGACACAAAGGCACACATACATGACACTTACCTGTGCTTAGAAAATTGAGAAGTTAGTTAAACAGCTTGTAAAACTGAGTGACAACAGTCTTCACCCAGCTTGCTTTTCTTCGCTCTGTTGTGTTAATACTGTTATTCTGTAAGTCTGTGTTACTACTTCAGTTGTTATATCCCTATTCAACTTCTAGGGAGACAAAAATGTCATCAAATTAGCTAAATATTACAATTTCTGGACATTTCAAAAACTCTTTCAATGCTTGCTGATTGGGTGATCTTAATACTGCACAAATGAGTTTTTTTTTTTTTTTAATGTGAGCATTAGTTCTCAGAATAATCCCAGCTATTTGCACGAAATTGCATCCCTGCTTATGCAGAACTTATATATCAAATTTAATACCTGTCTGGGTGAAACAAGCATTATAACAAAACAAAAATCAAAACTGGCAGAAATGTAATTTTCAGCAGTTGATAATCAATTAGATTTAATCCAAATAGCCCAAATCTCAAAATGTGCATGCATCCAGTGTTCTATTTTCAGAAGTTTTCTAATGTGTTTGTGTCCTACAGACCTGTTAGAACCAGCACTGAAGTATTTTTTTAGAAGAGCGTAGACCATATTGGCTGGCTGACAATTCATTTTGTCTTGTCCGGTATCTTGCTTACCCTCTCAGTAATTAATTTGATTAATTTATAAGTAATTCAGCCAAGGATAGGATGTAAATCTTTGTTAAAAAAAGTAAAAAGGCACACATACACATAAAAAAACCCTACAGTTAAAAGTCTAAATCTTGGTTAAAAACTGTGTCTTGAAACCATCCAGGCCCTCCTACTGACTTGTCAGCTCTGGGTTATTTTCAGAAAACTTTACTTGAGTTCCTTAGCTTCAATTGTAAGTTTTTCCCACAGACTTGCATGGTATGTATGAGTGGGAGAGTGAATAGTGGCTGCTATTTAGCCATTGTTTAGTCTAGTGTATGTGTGTTTACATCTCCCTTTTGGATTTATAGGCAGCTATGGCAAAATAAAGATTGTGCTTCCTTGATTGAAGAGCCTCTTAACTAAAGCACCTGGTGGCATACAGGGATTCTTTAATGATCTGATTATAATTCAAATTTTGATGGTTTTTTATTATCGGTTAATTTTTATTACATGCTGATATTTCTGTAGTATCATAAGTTTCAAAACATGATTGAGATTTCCACCACACAGGCTTCTAAAACAGTATTCCATTTCTCAAGCACTCCATAAGAGATGAAAACTGGTGAAAAAAATCAGTAAAACCTTGAAGTAAATTATCTGATAACTAGAATGCAGACTTGTTTAGTATGGGTTTATTTTGTTTGTGGAGGAGAATGGCAAATTATGAAATTAATAAGTGACAGGAATATTGGTGATGAGTTTTACTAAAGGAGGTGAGTGAGGAGCTGAAGGAAAAGGACCAGGAGGAATAGCAGGATTAGCAGTGCTGAGAAGGTACCTGGACCAACTAATACATATTGCAGGCATAATTCTTAATATTCTTGCACATAGTATTCTTGATTCATCTGTTATTGCCCTACTATGGGTTTGTGGCTGATAATTGGGTGATGGTGCAAGTGTAATATATTTCCAAGTGTTCTGAGTTTACGGTTTTATTTTCTGTTCGCAGAGTTGCCTGTAGTCCAGCAGCTGATGATTCTGGAGTGTTCCCTTAGATGAAATTTAGAAATGCAAAATGTTTAGAAACAAAAATTCTAATACTTCTTATTGAGATTTAAAATAGCCTGACTGTCTTGCATAAGCGGTTGGGAATAAATCTGAAATGTTACTTATTTTAGGATATATTATAAGAGTAAAGTTTGGAAAGTTAGCCAGAAAATCTTGACTGAGAATTTTCAGCATGCAGCATGTATGTTTAAACTCGCGTGCACTGATACACTTGGCGAATAGCAAGTATTCAAATATATCTTAATTTTTATGTATACACAGAATATAATGAAGGGAAGTTGCAAGGGGATTTAGAAATGTTGAACTTAATTTTATGTGAAATAAGAGTGCTGAAGTGTTTTATTAATATTGTTTTTTTACTTCAAAACATCTCACAGTAAATTCTGCTACATTTCAAATCCTACTATACAGTAGAGATCTATTCCTTCTCTATTTAAAAAAGAAAAGTATTTGTTACTCAGTGGATTATTACTTTATCATGGGAGAAGTGGATTTAATACCTGAGTGTCTGATAAAGTGACACCGTGGGTTTCATCACTGAGATGAATAAGAAATCCTTCTTTCTCTCTCACCATAACAAAATACAGTCTTTTTATGGTCCCTCAACATATCATAACAAATTTGTATATAAATTAATTTAAAGTGAGCTTGCCTCCCTTCTTATCAAACTGTTGTAAATCCTTTGACATCTTCTTGTATTGATGGATTATTAGGAAATGGGTTTCTCTTGCTCTGCTATGAATGGTGTACATAGAACAAGTTTTCTGTTATGTACCCTACAAATTGTTATGACAGACTTTTTAAAGGAGTCAAAGACTAATGTTGGGAAAGACATTTGAAAATCACAGTATGAAGTGTGTAATGTAAATTGCGCACAGGATCCATCATGAAAGAATCCCTTCTCACTTGTTTTAGTGTCTGTTTTCCAAGCTGGACTGTCATGAACTGAATGATAGAAAAATCTTGCTTCAGCAAGTGTTTTTTTTTTTTTTTTTTTTTTTTTTTTTTTTTTTTTTTTTTTTTGATTTAATGTTATTGTGCCTAAATGTTGCTATTCAGGGCCATAGCATGGCATGCCTGGAAGATTCTTGACTTTCAGCGACTGAAATTAATCTGAGCTTTTCCCTCAACATACCAAATATGTACACCATAATTGTATTAGTAATCAAGTTAAATATCAAATCACATTTATCTGAAAGGAATTTCCAACATTAAGGAACAACATTAATTCCCAACATTAAAGGAAAACCCAACATTAGCTTGGAGACAAAATGTACTAATCAAGGTGTTCCTCTCCTCTATTAAGAAAACAAGAATTAAGCATACAGTGTATTTTATCTTGTTTCCCTACGAATCTAGGGCTGTTATCCTTAGCAAAGAGCATGCTCACTAGTGACACTGGTTTTGGTTGGTTTTGTGTTTGTTGGGTTTTTTTGATAGAATTTTTCTCCAGAGAAAAATATCAAAAGGAGTAGGAACTGAACAAAGGATTTTGCAGAAAAGCCTTGCTTTTCCTTCATCTGTCCTTGGCTTCTTCATGATTCTATGTTGTCTTTTTCTTGGTTTAATTAGACATTAAAACATTTCTTAAAGTTGTGGTTCCATAATGAACTCGTTCAATGAGGACATGAAGTACTATTCTATTAAATAATGTCTGGTCAATACAAAAGCATTGGGACTGGTGTGTTCTCTTTCTGGTCTGATTGAGCTTCAGACATTGTTCTATTCACCTTAAATACATGTACTTCTTCTAACATATACCTCTGCTATCAGCTAGTCTTAAAAAAAAAAAGCTGTTTGGCTCTCAGATTGCCGTCGTGAACATGTTGCTGGACAGCAGAAATGGATGAATGATTGAACTTTCCTGCCTCAAATAGTAACTCATCAACATATCATGAAGCCTGTGGTCCCACATGCTGCTTCTGGCCAGCATGCAGTTGGTTATGCCTTTCTTCTGCAATGCAGGTGGAAGAGCACTTTCAAAATTTTCTCTCATTGATCCGAGTAATATACTTCACAAACTGAAGGACTGGCTTAGAAGGCTTCTATTCAGTGTAGTCACAACTATGTGATGATTTGTGTTTATATGAAAGTATTGCTGTTCTAATAGCAAATGCTACTCTGTTTTACATTGGTTTTGCAATATTTAATTTTTGGTCAATTTTTGCACAATGTACCTGCAAAATTAATTCTCTCATACAATTTTTGAGATACATCTGCCAAATTCATGTAAGATTCATACCCCAGCTTCTCAATGAGACAATGAGAACATGAATAAATTGAATTGCAGAAGGAGTTTTGTAAAATTAATTCTTGTCTTACAATCTGCAAAAAAATTTATTGGACTGAAAATGATTGTATTGCAAATCAGCCTGGGTTGAAAGGCTGGTAAAAGAGATAATGGCAATTAAAAGTCCTCTCTTGTATAAAAGTGCTGAATTTTTGACATCACCTAAGAGGAAAATGTCAGTCTCATCCTCCACAGGAACAGGATGGTTTTCCTACAGGTAAGTCTGTTTCTTGTAATGATATTATATAATTTGTTGTGAGTCTTTCAAAACTCTTTCTGCAGTTAGATAATGTCAACAGGAAAGCCAGGATGTACTAGACATTAAATTCAAAGCCACAATTTGGATATGCAGGTATATTGTATCTATTTCAGTGGTATCTCTGTTTCTTATGTTTGTGGTCAAATCTGGAGAAGTAGCTAATCACCAGGCAGATTTTCTGGATTATTTACCTGTAAAGACAGATAACTAGAAATTTCTGGATTTGTTCTACATATACAAGTCAAGGGCTTCTCCCCTGAGACTAAATAGGACTTCACAAAGGAGATTTACAGTACTCAAAATTTTAGGTCTCGTGTTTGAGTTAAGGTCTTAGTCACAACTTTTTTTTTTTTTTTCCTGAAACAGAGGTATTTTAATTTGCTTAATTTTGTAAAGGATTTAGCTTAGGAAATTGAATGGGGACACTGAGGATAGTGATTGATGGTCTCAAGAAGAAGTAAATACTTGCTTGTCCTGATACTTTTAGATTCTATGTAATTGAGGTAATCAGATTGACTATCAGTATATGTACTTGTTCTGTTAATTGAAGGTGAGCTGGTTTTGTAGCAACCTGCTTAAGACAGGATCATGTTCAGTGTTTTTTCTTACTACCTGCATTTAGCAAAATAAACATTATTTCAACTATCAAAATAATTATGATAATTCCATTCTTCCTCACTGCCTGTTTATTCCATTCTTCTTTGTAGCCTGTTTTATACTTGAAATATAGCTTTACTGTCTGGGTACTGTTGCCTATTGGCAACAGACGTATTTGGGAGCCAGAGAATAATGTTGTGATATTTGCTGGGGTTTTAGGGAAAAAAAAAACCAACAAAACCCACTCTCTGCCTCTTCTTGTAAATACTTCAGCAGTACTGCTTTATTTTTTTCAAGCATAGATGTCTGCCTTAATTCAAAACTTCTAGCATGCTCAAGTATGTTGTTTAGTGATTAATTTCCACTCTTTCAGTAACTTGAATCATGTCTCTAATTGGAATATTCCTAGTTTTGAGGTTTCAGCCATGCTTTCATTGGATGGGAAAGACTCAGCTAGTGCACTGATGTGAGATGTCAGTCTGGTCCATACAGAGGCTGGCAGTAGATGCACAAGATCTAGAAACAAGATATCTTGGATATCTTGAATAGCTTCCAGCATCCCCCAGTCACTCAGTTAAGTACATTGTGAGCCAGTTCAGACTATTGTCTTTAATGGACATAAGTGAAAGTTTCCTTTTCATTTTTGTCTCTGTAATATCCCACTCTTTATTCCTCTGCTTTTTCCGCACTGAATTGCATTGTATCAGCAGCAAACTTGCATAGGGATTTTTTCATTTATGGATATGTTGAAGAGTAGATTCTTGTGGAATTCTGCTGTTACCTTCTTGCTCTTGTGGAGATGATCAATTGCTGTGCTTTCCCTGGTGTTACAAACCCTGAGTCAGCTGGGAGTATTTTTAGCTGTGACTGCTTCGTTGTGTGTTTGGTAGGAGATTTCTTTAGTGTGGTGTTTGGTTGAGTTTAAGATTAGCAGGGAGAGTGACATTTCTATAAAAGCTAGATTCGTTCTGCCTGATCTACCCATACACTCCAAGTTTGGATTTAGTTACGGTTTCAACTAGTTCAGCCACTATGGAAGTTAAATTCTGCTGGTACTTTCTGGGTATTTCTAAAGCCCCTGTTTAAAGAAATAATAAAATAAAAAATGGAAAAACTGTAGTGTCAACACCAGTTTTAGTGAAGGATTAAGACTAATTTCCAGTCAGTGTCACAACTTTTTGTTTGAATTTCCTTAAAGCTCTTGAAAATTCTGAATAGTAACTTCTGTAGTAACTTGCTTTAATATTGACTGTATGTATTTGTAGATTATTTTCAGGCTAAAGCAGAACAGGTTTTGTTATAGTATTCTTCAACTCTTTCCCACATAAAAAAGGGTTTCTCTCACATGGGAATGCTCTTCTGCAATGAATTCTTGATGGGGAAGGAAGGACTATGGCCTTATCTTACCAAGTGCTTTTTTTTATGCTTCAGTCATCTATCAGCTGTAGACTTTTTGGCAGGGTTCCTGCTTCTGGTTTTTTTATTAGTATGTATCTCTTTAGCAAGATGTTCTTCAGGATTTATAACCTGTCTCACTGAAGTTCTAACATTTAATTTGTCTGCCTAGTGTATTGAATATAGTATAAAAACAAATTTTTTAGAGTATTTAAGGTTGATTTCTTGTGGCACCCTTCTCTATTGCATTGTCTGTTCACATTAACAGTTAAAGTCTTTTTTTAATACCAATTTCTTTTGAAATTCAGATTTTTTTGCCCTTTATTGATCATCAACAGGGAGTGTTTAAAATGCTGGCAGCTGGAATTCAGGAAACTACCCGATTAAATTCTTTAAAATTTTATGAGGTTGACTGTATAAATAATATGCTTACACATACCAAACAAAAACATTTACCTTTTTTTACCTGCATTATAAATATTATACTGATTCTATTAACATAATCAAACACTCCAGATGAAAGCAATGTCAGAATTGCAAAGATAAACTTGCACTTCATGATATGCCTAGATCCAGGATGTTTGTGTAACCTCCTGTCTTATTTTTTAACTGCTTGAGGTCTTCTGTCTTATTCTGGGCATTAGGCTGACTGTACTCAGTGCACAAGGTCGTATGGAAAATGACTGGGAGGAAAAAGTGATAAAGGGGAGAGAGGACCACGTTTACTAAACTACTTTAATGTCATGAAGTGGTAGTGGATCCAAACATTAGTTCTTTAAATATCTGTATAGAGCTTAAAAATTTAGAGCCAACCAACTTTTAGAATGGATAGACTGATTTCAGTAAATCGAAAAAATAAATTATCTGAACTTTTACATAGTGCTGTACAAATGTGAAAGCACACCTTGCCAGAATTTTGTTTCCAATGCTTATTTTTTAACTACAAGTTAAAATTTTAAAAAGCAGTTCTTCAAGCTTATGTACTAGGCACTATGGGGCTGATAAATAGAAGCTTCCTGCAGCTATTTAGTTTTTATTTTCTGAGAATAAAAGGAAAAAATTCATATACCATATACTGGAGAAGTAAATCTCAGTAGCTCGAGCAGTTCCAGAATTGTAAGTTTTGTGTCTACCAACTTAAGCCAGAGTTAGTAAGAGGTTTTGTTAATAATTTTGCTATTTTGTTAATGGGAGGATATCTGTGCTTGTGCTGCAGGTGATCCAGCCTGGACAGGTTTACTGTGATGCTGATAGTCACTAATCTTAAGCATTATAGATATCACTAACTAAGACATTGTTAACTCCTACATTTCTAAGACCCCTGGAGATGTAATTGTCATGATTTCATTCCTAAAGTTCTGCTCTGTTGCTATAATTAGCACTTTTACATGTAATCACATAGTCAACTGAGTTATGTCTTCACCCTTTCCCACTCAGCGTGAACAGGAAAATGCAATGGCTCACCTTAAAAAGCAGCAACAAGAGCTGGAGCACATGAGGTTGCGCTATTTGGCAGCAGAGGAAAAAGAGCTGGGGAAAACAGACCGACAAGAGCTAGAGGATATCAGAAATGAACTTAACAGGTACAAAAAGTATTTGTAATATTCCTCCCAACTGTCCCCTTTCCCTTTTTTTTTCTTGCTGTCAGTCTCAAAGCAGTAGAATACACAAGTAAACCATTACTGGCCATCAGTTCGGTGGAAAAACACGACTTGGTGTCCCCTGGGTAAAGACTGGACATTTGTAAAATGCAGCAGTACAGCAGTGTAGGAAAATCCATGTTTAACACCACCTTTATTTTTTGTTAAAGTCATAGATATATAGCACCAAGCTTTTTTCTCTTTTAAACCTTCAGTTCTAAGCACAGCTGCTGTGTTAAGAAAAGAATAAGGTGCATTTTATTCTTATTCTGAATACATTAAAATTTTAAATTTATCTAATGTTGTCCTCCAAAAACTGTCTGCACTAGTTTTGTGTGTTTTACCCTGTTAATTTGATTGCAGTTTACATTATCAAGCAAAAGTGTTGACAGTGAATATCATAGTTATATATGCACAGATAAAAGGTTTTGTTAATGTTTAAGTATTATATTAGTATTTCTTTTAGGTGTAGTTGTTTTCCCTAGAGACAGAGTAATTTTTTACATTTTGTAGATTTCTTTATTTTACTTAGCAGTTCAGTAGATAAACTAAAGACTTAATGCAAAGACATTCAAAGTGGGGATTAATATTCTCTAATTCTTTCTGTTTTATCAATATCAGGCTAAAACAACAAGAAGAGAGAAAGAAATTGCAGGATGCTAGAGATAATTCTTCTGATAAAGTGGATAGTCTTCCCTATAGAAAGCTAAATGAGAATACAGATGATTATCTTTCTCGTCTGATAGAGGAGAGGGATACCCTGTTGAGAACAGGAGTCTATAATCATGAAGACCATATTGTCAGTGAACTTGATCGTCAAATCAGCGAAGCTATTGCAAAAAGGAACATTACCATTTAAAAGCAAAAAGTTTTTAGAGCCGGAATCTGAATGGAATGACTTTTATAAGCCTATAGTACTTTGCGAAATATGTAACATCATGCTTTGTTTTGCACATTATGGTCAGCTCTCTTTGAAGTCAATGTAAATATTTGCAACATGTCAAGTTAAGCACAGTTGTAAGTTTTATGGGGATAATGACTGGTTTTTAATGTTTTTATGCTCGTATATATATATATATAATTGTGTGTGCTTGTGTGTGTGTAAATTTATTTATCTTGTGCACCCTCTTCTGAAATGTTTCTTTTTGCAACACCCTGACTAGGTTTATTTGTAACAGTTTTAGTATTGATTCTAAGAGGTTTTTAGTCAATATTGTTATGATTTCATTCAGTTTTTAAAAAATATCTCTTCAGCTATACTAGGGCAAAATTACATGAGCTGTTTTCTCTGACAAAACTCTTAATTCTGGACTGAACTAAAGTACCCAATGTTAATTTTTTTACTAAGTGCAAAGTAGTAAGTTTTTGCTTCTTTGCAAAAAGAAGCAGTCAGTAAATAAGCAACAAGGTTTTGAGTGTGAGGGGGGAAAAAATCAAACTGTATGAAACTGAAGCCGAATCAGTAATTAACTATCTTGATTGTGCAGGGTTGCCCCAGCAGTTTTGCACATATCCTGGTAAGGGTATACCATAAGGGTGAAGACATTCAGAAGTATACATGCATTCTTGTATTAATTCCTAAAGATACTTGAAGCCATAATACTGAAACAAACATAAAACAAGAGCTTTTTTAAGTCAAGATATTTTTTTAATCAGGATGTAACCACTTTCAAGTTACCTAACATGTATTTCAAAATATGTTATCTCATTACCAGTTAAATTATATGTAAAGTTTTGTTGGATTGTGGAAGTACAAACAGCGTGCAAGGGGGAAATCTACAATTAATGTTAGTTTGTGCATAATTGCAATTGAAAACCTTTAGTTTGCCAGCTTTCATTCCATTTCCGTTAGGTTTGGTGGATTTACCTAAATAACATTAACTTACTTAACACTGTCCATTCAATAGGCATTCTTGTCTGTCTTGTAGTCAAAAGTGTTTCCATTTGAATGTCAAGTACAAAAATCATCTTAGATTTATTACTTTCAGAATGAATGAAGATACCAATGGAAAAAGTAGTGGTTTGGGGATTTTGCATAAAATAGTGAATTTCATAGAGAGGCTTGTATACATGTCACCTTCCTGTTTTGTGGTTTTAATTATAAAATGGGAGGAGGGGTATTTGTACCTGGCTTTACCTCTCCATGCATTTTGTCCTCGTCTTTGCCATGAGTGTAGGTCCTAAATAAACTATTCATTTAGACTGCTTAGAAAAGTTACAAACAAGCTGTATAAATATTGAGATCATATTCCCTGAGGAATACTTGAATACTTCTCAATACCAGATTTCGTAAGACTTTTGTAAATGTATTTTTCTAAGTAGTGAGCTTAGAAATCTCTCTCCACTAGTAAAGAAAATATCACCCTCTTAAATCCCATAGAAATCCATGAAATGCAAATTTGCAATACTTTTTTACATGATGCTGTGTCATATCACTGATATAAGGTTATATGCAATTTTGTAAATGATGCAGGGAGCTTCTGTCTTGACAGGAAAACTTGTTCATGGCTTTTTTTCTTCAAATGCTTGTGTAGTTTCTTCTCTAGACACTGGAGGGTGCCTGAGACTTAAATATTGCAAAGACAGTGTTGAGTAAATTTTTGTAACTGGCTGGTTATTGAACTGGTATTTTATGACTTTTTAGGTGTATTGTTTTATAAAATAAAATTCGATTTTCAAGTAAATATTAAGGACTTTGCATTTATTTTTAAACTACATATTTGAGCTAATAGTTTTGTTTACATTTTTCAGTCATTACAGATTTTAGTGCTTGAATTTATAAAATAAAAACTTGTTAATGTAAGTTAATTTAACTTTTTGGTTTTTTTAATAATTATTTTTAATGGAGTCTCTTTTGTGGCATGTAAAAAATTACAATCATGTTGCTGCATGTTTTAAAAGGAACTTGAGTTTTCTTTCTAGCAAATCAAAGTATTGAGTAAATTAAACAGCATGCTTGTTTAACAACATTTATAAACTTCATAATTTAGGTTATTTGCATCCATTTAGCCATTTGAAAGATCACAGCTTACAAGGTGCAAAGCATTAATTTTATGATTATTAAAACAACTTATGTCAAATATTTGTTTTGTTTTATAATCATTACTCATAGTGTTCATTGTTTGTATTAGAATGAGGAAATTAATGATAATCTGAGCTGTATGTTTCAATTTAATTTTTTCCAGCATAATTTGTCTCTCCTTCAGTCTGAAGTAGTCCAGAAGCAAAATACATGTTTGTAATAGATATGTATTGCAGACATGAGCTCAATATTTCTCTTTCAAAGAAAATTTTTGTTGGGTTCCATTTGCCTTTTTATTGTCTCAAAGCCATTTCAGAGCTTAGTTATTCAGTGGAAAAACCAAATGCCATTGTTTAATCAGAAATGTCTCAAAATTTTTATCTTAATCTCTCTTCATTGCACAAGAAATGTAATTTCAGCCAGATGCACGGGATAAGAAGCCCATTTTAATTTACCCTGCATAAAAAGGCTGTTGGAAGTGGGACCTGTGTTTGCAGGTTCAGTCTTGGTTCCATAGGCCAGAGAAAATGGTGCTATATCCTCCTGAGATTCTGGCAAAGTACTATTGATTTTTTTTTCTTTTTGTCACTAGGGATGCTGATGGAATTACTTCAAAACAAGTTCTCTTGCTGAAATGTTTCTGTGAACCCGGGTGGTGGGTGTGTCAGTTCCATGCCAAATCAGTTCCAGCTTCATCTGCCTTAGGATTTGGGCTCAGAACTTGCAGTTCACTTTGAGTAAGGAAAATTTGGTTATGGCCTGAACCTGTGCAGTCTGATCTAGCAAAAGCATTAGTCCACTTTGAAATTGGGGCATTTGGAAACAGTTTTTTCATTATGATCTTGGGGAAGAGGATTCCTCCCTGTGTCTTTATGTATTAACTTTTCTTTCAGTGGTGAGGACTTGCCGTTGCCTCAAATTACTTACTATGGGTTTAAATGTAGGGAAGGAAACCTGTTTGATATGGAACATTTGCTAGGATTTGAGAAATCTTACAAAGGAATAGACCTTTTCCCCCTGATAATTGGTTAGGCTGTTTCACAGAAAAATTGTGTCTAAATTCTTATTTACATATTAAAGCGGTGAAATGCTTATACATATATTTAAAAAAAAAAAATGTCCAGTTATTTCAGAAATAAAATTGTTTTGCTTTGGATCTGAATTATGTAAGTTTATAGTTACATATTACTGATCTTTATAGTATTTTTTTATTCTGGAGTGAATCTCTTACTGCTGTTTCTATAATATTTCATCAGTGATCCAACACTTTTAACACTAATACACTTTCTAAACTGCTGTTGCAGAAAAGAAGCATTGTTGTATCTGGCACTGAGCTTTCAAGTGTTCAATCTGCAGTTCTCCTTCATTGCAGTTTAAATGCCTCTCCCTTCCATCCCCCGAGATAAACCTTAATGCACAGCTAAAAACAGAAGTCCTTTATCGTATCTTCTAAGTGCTACTGGAGTATTTATACCAGTTATAACATATTTACACAATTATTTATTTTGCTACTACTGTGCCTAAATGATCATGACCTGTGTCAAGGCTTGGATGGGTAGCACTAGCCTCGCTATTGTTAAAGACAGAGCTGTAGAAAGGCGGCTGCATACTTAGATCTCATTTCATTTGTTTCTCCAGGGGGTTGTATTAGTAGTGTTTTCATTAGAAATGTTTTTACAGATGTCGGCTATCCAGATATGAAGTCCCTGTAGTGGAGAAGCAGTCAGGAGTTTGGCATTCAGAACAGAAAGGGGAAAAAAAATCATCTTTGAGAGACTAATTTATAGAAAAATAATTTACTGACTTTCTGATGTATAAATGTACAGTAACCCCATGGCAGCTTTAATGCAGAGTAATTTAATTCTTGCGAGTTTAGTTATTTCTATTCTGAACTTGAAAAAATGCTGCAGCGTGTCGTTCTCTGTCACTGAAGACTAAAATAGTCCCCATTAATAATGCTGCTGGAAAAGTGATGTCCCTTGCTTTGTAGTCCAGTACTCCTTTTTCCAAGTGAAAAACATGTGGTAGTTTGACAGCATTTTAAGCAATTTCTGTATTGCTACAAGAAGTTTTGTTCTAACAACATACATAGCGAGTAGATGGTTATGGAAGTATAGTGTTGCTGGGTGTTTGATCAAAAAATTTTAATGCAGTTAATGAGACATAACTGCATTGATAAAATAATATGGCATCAAAATTTAGAGTAGGCTTACTGGGGCAGATGGAGTCCAGGAGAACAGTCCACAGCCTAATAGTCTTTCAGCAGTTACCACACATTCCTCATAGCTTTAAATGCACAATGAAAAAAACTGTGAAGATATGTATGGTGAATATAACAAATTTTGGCTTACAGAGGCAGATATAAATAGAACAGCAAAATTAAATCACCAGGGTTTTGAGGAGCAGGCAATCAAGCTAATATTTTTTTACATAAAATTTGCGTTTAAGAGGTAATGGTAAATCTTCAGCACTTGTGTATTTGCTTGATAGCAGAAGTGAGGGTGGTGTTTTGGTTTGGTTTTCTGATCTGGAGGTACAGAAAATAGTTGTATTGATCTCATGTGAAGAGATGTTTCTTGTACAGACACCAGATTATCAGTATGTTTGCCTGAAAAGGCTGCTTTTTACTGTAATACAATAGGTCATCCAGATCAGGGCTGGAAGGCACCATGAGCTGCTACTTGCTTTATAATTAAGGGTGGACACAGCCAAAGTTGTGTCCCATTCATGTGAGATAAAAAGTGGACATGATGCTTCTCATCCAAATGAATAACATAGTTTAGTAGTTTGTTAGAGCCAGCACTGTGGGTATGTTCTCATGAATACCAGTGTGCATTTGGTGTAAAGCATAGAGCCTACCTACTGCTCCAGGAGCCCTTCAGGAGAGGCATAGGGCATATTTGGTCTAGATAGCATTTTTGATGTTTCCATAGCGATAATGTTTTTTACTGCAGTTTACCTGAATATGGATGCAACAATTTAAATACTCTAACTTACTAGTTTCTCCTGAGTCTCTGATAATGGACTGAATAAAAAGGGCTAATAATCCAAAATAAAATAAAATAAAATAAAAAGCAAAATGTAGACTATCAGAAGCAAGAACATACCTGTACACTAGGGAACTGGTAGGTACATCTCTGTAAGACGGTACTGCTGTCTGTGGAAAAAGTTTCACACCTCAGCAGCATGATTATATGTCTCTAAAGTGAGTTTTACCTCCTGTCCTGTCCTAATACATCTTGCAGAACACATGGCTTTTTTATTTTTTTTTGTCTGACTATTTTCTTGCTGCATATGTACAGCAAATCATTAAAATGTTCCTAAAATTTTACCTGAGGATACATCATTTATACTACTGATCCCATTTAATTTACTTGTATCATCATCAAGGCAGATGGCTTTTAAGTGCCTAATTAGAAATAGGTAGGCTTAGCAGGAGTGCATTTTAAAAGCCATTATCTGTCAAACACTGTGCAAGGGGCTAGCAATGCTTTGCCATCCTGACCAAGAGCTTAGCCTGTGTTGCAGTACTTTGTGCAGCATTGCAAAATCTCCCCTGAGTTACTCATGAAGGTGATCCCACTGGTAGGCTGAGGACTGGACGCCAAGTCTGTGCTTACTCTGCCCATCTTGGTTATAGGGGTGTTGAGTGATCTTAAACAGGGCTCTAGGCTTTCACTTCCTATCAGCAAAATGAGAATAATGTGGGAAAAGCTTTTCTGTGTAAGTGGTTCACAAACTGCTTTAAACTCCAGCTATTTGTGTTGTTTGCAGTTGTCTTAATGCCCTTAAAGGGGTAGATGCTGGCTTCTACTGAGATGCTTCTTCAGCAAATGAGTACAAGCTATTTACTTTGCTCTTTTATAGCAGATAAAGCAGAACATTCTTTCATTCTTCTTGCCAATTACCAATTCACCTGAAATCTTTAGAAAAAAGCAAACATTACTTCAATCCTTCTTTATAACTCTAATTTCTGGGGAAGTTAAGGGAGTCTAAGGCTGCAGCTTTCCTGAAAAGCTAGGTTAATCTTTTTATTAAGACATTATTTGAATAAAATTATTTGATGATGGCAGGAAGATGGACAAAATATCTGAAGTTTTGGGTCTGCCCCAAATAAGATTTTTTTTTTACTGCTGTGAGAGAGTACTACTTGCTCTTGTTTCTCTCTTGGTAAGATGAAGGTGGTTCCTCATTATACTGATGCTTTGATGAATAGCTAGTTAATGCTTGGTTGTTACAGCTATTTGAAAAAGAAAAGGTCAAGCGTTTTTTGCCATATCCCATTTATTGAGTAAATAAGTAATTGCAAGGATTTTAGTGAAAACTTTTATAGGAAAATCATTTCATGACTTATTAGTATTGAAATACTAATAAAAGCAAATTCCTATTATCCTAACAAATGCAACAAATGCTTCTGGAAATGAATCTTGAAGGTGGGGGGAGGCCAACTCTTATCTAAACTCTCAAATGCTGTGAAATCAGCAGGCCACTGCCCACGTGCCAAATGTGACTGTGCCCATGAGATGATCACAAATTCTCTATCCTGATCTGGAGCTCTGTACAAAATCCCAGGGGTTGCTGGGCCACAGTGGGGGGAGGAGGTGACTTTGCATTATTGCACTTTCCATCACATGGAAAAGGTGCCTTTACTGTCACTCACAAAACCTTCGCCATCCCTGTGTGACAAGAAATTCCCATTTCTTTGCCAGAGTGGACTTTTAGACACACACCTTTTTTTCTTTATTTCCCCTCCTCTCCTTTTCCTGTTATCAAATATAACCACATGATGATGAGAATAGCAGATTTCTGTACCAAACAAATTAACCGAACTGGTTTTTTACAGTGAATAATAGAAAAGTTTAATAATTAAACATGCAGAGAAATTATGTGCTACTTTATTATTGTCATTGATCAAGCGATCTTGATCAAATAATTATTATTTAAAGAGCACTCTACATTAAATGTTTGTTTGCTTTTTAAAGATAATTTTTATGCTTACTCAAGCAATCTTTCACAAAGGTCGGAGGGTTTTCATGAGTTTTCTTTATTGCCTTTCCTTCTACGCTCATTTAGTAAGTTGTTCACATCACCTACACCATTATTCCTGGAAATAACTCACCACTCTAAAAGTAGAATATCTTAGCAAAAATAAATGCTAGTAGAATAAAACAACAGCAACAAAGAGAGAAAAGGCTGTGCTTGTGTTTAATTTGCTGCTTATTTTTCCACTCAAGTTTCAGATAAAAAGGCATTTCATGCTTTATGGAATGCAATTTTTTACAGAGCATGGACAGCATACTAACTTATGCACCACAAAATAACAAGCTTGTATGAATACAGGCAGGGCTCCTCTTTGTACTGCCAGATTCAAACTTTAAGTCAGATAGTTTTTGGCAGTGAAAGCACCTAGTCTGTTACTTACACACCAGTTAATCCTGACTTAGAAAAAAATGATAGTCCATCTAGGGCCTTTAAAACCCTAGCTAACTTTTATACTGTGTTAAGAGATGATTTAGAGTATGTCACAGTAAAGACTATAATTCTTAAAATCTTCCCACTGTTGTGGGCATTAGGTCTTAAAATGCTAACACTTTTTTTTTTTTTTTAAACACAAAAATGTAAGAATTGATCCTAAGCCAAAATCCAAGTAATCTTTTAGTGGTCTTAGCTTAAAATTTGCTCTATGCTAACAGAGAGCAGAGGATAAAGCAGGCATTTTGTGTTGTCTGCTTTTTCAACAGAGGAACAAGAACTGCAATGAAGAATAGCAGCATGAAGGAAATGGACTAACCTATGTGGTTTGAATAAAGGTGTATATGTGTTTAAATATGCTGATAGAAGAAGGAATATAGTAAAAAGAATCCACAGAGGTTTGTTGTGGTTTTTTTTCAGGCAGAGAAACTTGCTTATCTCATGGTGCTTTCTTGATTTTCTTCTGTAGGACAGAGCAGTACTTCAATGGCTCAGCAGCCAGATTACAGAAAGTCATTTTAGAAAGAAACAAAACTCTCTTTGGGGACACAAGAGGCAACATATAATCTGGTCCACAATATCTTCTAATTCTCTGCCTATGAAAAAAAAACCCCAACTAAAACAAGTCCTCCCATCTCTTGAGGGTTTCTTACAGAGATTACTCAAATCTTGCATTTATTCATGTAAGTCTTATCAATATGTATTTTTAAAATATCACAACCTTGACTCCCTTTTCTAACTCCATTTTTATTATCACAGTATCTATTTTAATGGCTATTAAGCTACAATGTCCCTACCTTATCTTTGTCAGTTAATGTATCTAATTCCACCATCCCAGAGGGAATAAACCTGAAGCTAAAGCCTGCAATATATTATAGAATCAAGAACGCTTATGCAGAACAAACAGAGGATTTAGCTTGGATAAACAGCAGAGAGCTCAGTGTCTTTTATGTCCAGAGCTCAGGACTGGATGAAGAAAATGACTATAAATCATCCCTGAGAAACAACATAACATAAATGTTGTATGTTTATTTAAAACTTTATACAATCATTTATCTGGGCTATAGCTCAGTTTCAAAAAGTGGTCTGCTGTAATGAGGTACTGAGTCTAGCAGTGATCAAGAGCAAAATGATATATAGTCTTCAACTAGAATTTGCTTATGGGAAGAATGGAAAGCACTTAAGCAGACACCAAGTATCTGTAGCTAGTAGATCAAGCAGGAGGATAATGCAATAATAACAAAAACTTTGATAAATTTTTTCCTGTTTCTCTTCAAAATATCACATTTCTTGTGGTGTGACATTATTTTGAGAGCTAAGCAGCCAGCAATTTATGCCTAAATTTTCACATTTGAATAAAGACTGATTTGTTGTGAGTGTCTGAGGTTTGATGTGATGTTCCACCAGACTTAAATTTTTTTAAAAAGAGGCTAAATCTTTGTCTGGCCTTGCATTCCAGGGACAAGCACTCTTTAAAACGTGCTGCTGTTTGGTTGTGGGGTTTTTTTTTTTCTCACAGGAGCAATCATTTCTGTGATTTCATGGCTACTGATTGCTAATTTTTTCACTTTGGGAAATTTAAGAGCCATTGATGATACATTTACTACCTAAAGTAAAAATATGATGCCGCTTTTACTTCAGAAGGAGATTCTTCCAGCAGGTACTTTGCACCCTGGAATGCTCCAGAGGAGAGCCTGTGATGTCCCAGAAGATGCCAGGGTTTGGCTCCAGGGCAGGGTTCAGCTGTGACATCCCCAGCAGGACTGGCACCTCCCATGGTGTGGGCACACCACAGTTCCCAACACAGTGCCTTTTGCTTTGCATCTCAGTGCTGTTCCAGCAGACCTTCCTCCGTGGAGATCCTGTGTTCTGTGGCACAGAAGGTCCCACCCAACCCTTAGCAAAGTGTCTTTGGCAGTGGCACCTTCTGATGTGACTGCAGGCACTGTCCCTCTCCCCAGGTGCTGCATGCAAAAATTTTTAACTCTGCCTGACAAACCTCCCATCACCTTGACAGTGCATTTGGGCCTGAAACTCTATAAATTGTTTATTTCCTCCAGAGATGACCCAGTGGCAATTCAAAGCCTGCTCTCTCTTGCCAAATTAATGTTAATTCAAGCTCTCTCTGTTACTAAATTAAGGTTAATTGAGCTGCCCTTTGTCACTCTAGTAGTACTGCTGGACTAAGGTAAATTTGTTAGTTACTAAAGAACTAACCATCAAAAAAAAAAAAAAAAAAGTAAATTAAGTCACACCATTTTCACCTAGATATTTTTTATTTATTTTGTGGTCCATGAAGTTGAAGACCTGCAGAAATGGGGCTGTCAGAAGCACTGTATCTCCTGACAAGAACACCAGAGGTGAAACCCTCTATGCTCCACTGTTGACAGCACCCTGTAAAACAGTGCTGCAAAGAGCACAGGCTCATAAATACTTCTATGCCTATGCAGCTCCGGATGTTTTCAAGCAAATATATTTATTATGTCAATAACTATTAAAAAAAAGATTACTTATTCAATAATTCATAATGGTTTTAGAGCTGCTGGAGGCTAATATGGCTCACTTTAGATAACTTATAAATGTAGATTATTTTCATGACAGACTGAAATTACTTTCTGGTAAATATTTACTTGAGCTTTAATTTTCATATTAACCCAACATATACTAGAAAAGAAGCTGATGGTGCTGGTGTTTGTATTGTGCTGCTCTCCCAGACACAAATAGCAAACTCTGAGATGTTGCTAGTGGAAGCAGGCCTTAAAAATTCCTCCATGCCATCAACAGCAGAGCAAGCTCTTGTAGATTTTTTTTGCTAGCTGAAACTGTTTTGTATTTTCAGTATCTGAGTATAAACAAACATCTCTACAAGAAATGGGGAGTGCTGGGCCACTGCTCCCCCCATGAGAGCTACTCCCAAACCCTGCAGCAGCTCTTGCACAATGCCCAGGTGCCCAGGACAGCCCTGGCAGAGCTGGAGCATCCTTTGTGGCCAAGGCACCTGAGGGAGGGATGGGACAGTTTAGAGACACGATAATGTGTCAGCACATCAGGCACTCACATATCCTGAGGGATGCAGGACGCTGCAATGATCAGAACCCTCCAAACTTCATCCACATGGGATAATGGCCTGATCCTGGTCTGCCCTTTGCTTGCACATGGCACATACTGAAACAGAAGAGGCGTCCAAAATCCAAAAAATAGTTTAAATTGCCTCTGCAGTTTTCCTCTTCAGAGTAAGTAAAAGCTGGAATATCTTCTGGAGAGGAGAAGCAGAGAAGCAGCAGAAAGCATTGGAAGAGGAGGGAACCCCACACAGAAAAACTCAGCACTTATCCCTATGGCAGGCTGACTTCCTTCTCTTTTTCCCTAGGTGAAATATCCAATACAAGACACTGTTAAGCATGTGCCTATACCCCAACAACCACAACATTTTAAGTGAGAACTGCTGTGATGGTTCTTGAGCCATCTGAAGGAAGTTTTAATTTTACACACAGGAAAACATACTGGGCGCAAGTTAAGCGTGGCTTTTCTAGCTTATTGTTAGAAGTTAAACTATACAAATGAATAAGTTTTGAATTTATGAATGTCTTTTCCACAATGTCTTTATTTCAAACAGGACACATCTATTCTATACTTTTTCAACATGAAGTTGTTTCATTAATTGAATTTTGCACATGCAAGAAATATGCAAGCACGGGAATCCATAAATACAGGCATGTTAAAAATAAACCTTGCCCTAACACCAATAAAAGCCAGCAACAAATATTTGAAAACTTGAACTCTGCACAAATATGCAAGAAATCCACCCGGAGCCAGTTTGGAGCCAGTTTCTGGGCAGAGAAGGGTGACAGAGGAGCGTGTCTGAGGCCGTGCACCCCTGGCCAGAGCCAGGGTTGTCTGCACGTGGCAAACCTTCCCAAAACCTTCCCAACCTTGGCAAACCTTCCCAAAACCTTCCCAACCTTGGCAAACCTTCCCAAAACCGCGCAGCCGCACCGAGGGCTCTGCTCCCCAGCCTGCCGGCTGCTCGGACAGAGAGCACCCTCTCTCTTTAATCACTTAAGAAGTTACTTATGATATGCAACTAAATATTTAGTTGTGCAGAGGACAGCTTGTCACAGACAGCTTTGTTGCTAATGTATACAAATGCTGGTATGGCACTGGCTTCCTCCCTGCTCGCACAGAGCTGCACACACACTGACCACAGCCTAAATAAGCTGATTTATTTGTTTCAGTTATTTGATAAGTGCATCATACCTCAAACCCTACGAAACCACTTTAAGAGGATTATAAGTTTTATGATGTGAAAAGATTACCCTGAGTGTGCTGGGCAAAGTTTATGTTCAGACCATGCAGGAGGTGAGGCATTCACAGAGAAAGAGGGCTTGATAGCTCAAAAAGGGATTTTCTTTGTTGCTGAACCACTTGCTGAATTTTTTTCTTCCATTAAAAGAATGGCAAGCCCCAGATTTGCTTACCTTGTGACACTCCTCTGCCTAACTCTCAACATGGGAATTTCAGAATCCACACTTTTTTAAAAGTAAGAAGCCATCATTTCACTGGCAAATGAAGAGAGGGGAGAGTTGAGTCAGGGGGTTACCTGCAAAATGTGTCTGTGAGTCTCATCCTGAACTCGAGTGTGGGGACAGTGGCTCAGCCCAGTTTCCCTCAGGATTCCATGAGTGTACCACTGCCAAGCACAGTGCCCCAAGGAGGCTGGAGCAAACAGGGCACCTGTAGAGAAGCCAGGTACTCACCCAGTCTTTGGGAGGGCTGCCCCATCACCCTTCCCCGTGGTGGGAGCCAGCATCCACCAGCCTCAGTGCAGCTGAGAGTCCAGAGTGGTCAGCAGGTGAAGAGAGAGGTGACAACAGGGCTTGGCTTTGGCCTTGAACTGACAAAGTTGTGCTCATCTCATGTGGCTTTGTTGGGCTTGACACCAGTTTCATGGCATGGCAGAGAGAGGAAAATAATTTAGCCTTCTTACCCTTAATGTTTGACAGATGCTCAGGGAATAACTGTAAATAGGAGAAGGAACAAAATTGCTGATGCATGTTTCTATCCATCCTTTTGTAAGGAATGGTGTCGCACAGCAAATGTTTAATACTGTGCTCTAATGATGTTCTTATATTAATAGGGCAATGTGAATTAAAAGGGCAGCACAAGAAAGAAGACAGGAGCAGCGAGCAGAGGTAGTGCACATAACATCATAGGAGGCTGATGTTCTCAGAGGGCTTTGCTCAGGTGCTGGGGCAGCACTCAGGGAAGGTGCCTGAGGGTTTTTCTTTCCACTAAAGTCCTCTGGGTCCTGCCTGACCTTGTGCCTTCTGTTCTGGCTGCATAAAAGGAGGGTCCCTTATTACCCTCATCCCCACCCCCCTCCATCATGTGGTTGGGCAGTGCTGCCCCATGGAGCTCTATTAGAAAACATGCCCTGCACTGAACAGTCCACAGTACTCTGCTATTACTAAAAAAACATTTATATTATGTTCTGTCTCCTGTGTCTTTCATAAGGGAGTTTTTATGTGTCACCAGAAAATACTGGGTAACACACTTTATTAGCCTCATGATACTGTGCCCATCAATACTTGTCGAGGCCTGATGAGATCATGCTACGATTGTTAATCAGAGCAAAGGAAGGAGGAGGAGTAGTGGGAAATACCTTTAGGAAAGAATCAATTAGAGAGAACAGTACTGCAGGTAAGCATGCAATGTGTTTTCCAGTGTGAAACAGCAGGCAGCAGCTCAGCCCATCACCGAAGTTTAAACATAACTTTCATTTAATAACAAACATTCCTTTATTCAAGGAGAGAATAAATACTGCGTTAGCAGAATATGCTTGTGATCAGTGTGTGGCTCTTTCAACCAATATCAGCCTCCTTAAGATCTGTTATTTAGGAAAGTACTCGGGTGCACAGCTGGCTTTAAACAGATGGCGTGTTGTTGGGACAGTCTCATTTATTCTTTGTTAGACTAAAAGGTTTCAGCTTCAAAGACCTTGCCCGCACAGTTCAGCACTGATAACTCACTTGGAAGGGTGCTCTCGACTTGGGTTTTTCCTCTTCAGTGACAATTGGTTTCCTGGAGAGGGAGGTGAATTATTTTTACTTCTTTGCATCTTCTTAAAAACTCAGAGCAAAGGCTGAGTGCCAAAGTGATCTGGGTGCCACACAGGTGAGGTGAAGAGTGTGGGAGATGGTGTCACCACGCAGTGATCACCAGGATGTGTTTAAGCAGTGTGGCTCCAGGTGATATTTGGTTTTCAAAGCCCACTATTGTTGCTTTATACTGATAGTGCACAGTTCCTCTCTGATGTATTTTTCATCCTGTCCAGGAACAGAGGAGAGTAAAGTTTTTTGTGACTGACAGTGAGATTTCGTAGTAATATGACTTTTCTTGGGCTGCAGCAGAAGTCTGCAGCTCTAGTGCTCACCTCTCATCCCTCCAAACTCTTGCTTGAGCTCCTAGGAGAACCCTTTATGTTTTGGTTAGTGTGAAAAGGCCAAAATACTTTGATGTCAGCTTGGGTGAAAACCATGGAATTTACAGAGCCTGTAAATTTACATACCTGGGTAAGAATGAGACAATGTGTTCAGTGGTTCCCATCCCTCCAAGTAATGCAGTCCAGGCTGATGACAGATGCCAGGCTGATTGCTCAGTGCTACCAGCCTAACTAGCACTTTGGTTTAAGAAGTAAAAGTATCTTTTGCTCAGAGATTCCTTGATGATTTGGTGCCAAGTAGAGAATTTCAGGAAAAAATGAGGAAAGAATCAGATCAGACCCTGGTAAATCACACTGGCAGAGTGCTTGAAACACATCTCCCTATACTTTTCCAAAGACACAAGTGGGAAGGATTTTTGCATGGCTGGAACCAGCCATCTTTTAAGGAGAAACCTAGAAATCCTATTGCATTATTAGTACAGCAATATCCTACTCTATTAATTTGGATCCTAGAGCATTCCTGTTGAGAAATAAATGGGTGCTTAACAGTCCTAGCAGAACAAATACAGAAAATAAGCAGTAAACAATAATACCTCCTTAAACAGCTGAATATTTCAGAGTCCTCAGAGTTATTTTAGGAAATTCTCATAGACAACCCTTGGTCTGATCTATGTCAGCACTTCTGAGAGGTTTCCTAAGGACTCTTGGCAGAAGATACCTCATCTGTGGTTGATAAGGTCTCTATCTTCACAGCACAGTGAATGCTCTTATGAATGTTAGACACAGCACCAAACTTGGGGGCTTTCATTAGAGGACAGGAGTAGGTTGGGTTTTTTAGTGTATATCTCCAAGTTTAAATTAAATACATAAGCTCAGTAAGTATAAAGATAGCAAGAAATCTCAAAAACAAAATTCCAAGTAAAAATCCCACACCACTAAAACAAAGAAACAACAGAACAACCACAAAACAGAAAAAAACAGAAGAAACCAGAGGGCAGCAATCACGAATCTGTAGATGCTTTCACAAGACAAACATACTTAGTTTTACTAAAAGGCACCTTCCTGAACTACTGACCAAAAGAAGAGAAATCAGTGCATCGCAATGAGCTGAAGATGCAATTCCCTGTGATCCCTAGGAGCTGCTTTTCTTGCTGAGTGTCTGTACTCTCACCTGCCCTAAAAAGAGCTGGGGCACTGCATTTAACAGCAGCAGCCTCATTCCATGGCTTTTCTAGAGCAGATGTAGTCAAAAGAATTTCTGTGCAAGTTCCTGATGTGTTTGATGACTGTACTGGGTACAGGGACCACAAAGCTGTTTAAAAGTATAAATTTACTGTCCATTGATTAGCACAATTCTGGAAGGTCCCATGATTTTTTTTTTTTTTTTTGGTGGATATTAGGTACAAGAAAAAATATGTGAAATAAAATACCAATCTGCTTTACTGAGGGCAAAATTCTGTGTTCAGAGTTTATTCCTATGCGTTGTAGAACTATTCCAATTAACAGTGCATCTGATAAATGGGAAAAAATGTCCTAAATACTCCAGTTTTGGTGGAACATTTCAGTTCAGAAGGGACCATTAGATCATGCAATCTCATTTTTGCTTATTAGGGGGCTTTCTGTTTAATCTATCTATACTTGGGTAGGGTGCAGTGGTCCCTTTGGCTAGAGAACACTTGCTTTGACTGAACTATATCTTCCAGAAACATTCTCTAGCTTAATTTGAGGACATGGGCTTAGACACTACGCATCCTGCCTGCCCACATGCAAATCCTATATATCTCTGCCAGGTTGATGGGAAGAGAACTCTTCAGTAAGTCTGAGCAGGGCCAGATCCTAGAGCAGCCAACAAAAGGGAGAAAATTTTTCTAAACCCATTTGCAAACAATTTTCACTAAACACTTCCGTAAACCTTCTGGGCTCTGTAATTCAACACTGGCTTTGAGCTCCAGCCTTTTATTGGCAGTGTATCTTGGCTTGAACTTATGCCTCCAATGTTAAAAGCCAAGTTTTGAAAATTAAACTGTTGGGTTGACTATGGGTTAGATACACCCTTGATCCAAGTACAGCAGTTTTTGAATCTGTTTGTACTGATTTACAATGAAATCAGTCTCTTTTTTTTTCAGTTTTTCCTCTTTTTCTGTAAGAATAAATAATAAAATCTGTTCGTTTATACTGCTTTGCTTTCTATTGAATTCTGGAGTCCTTATGGGCATACGTGGCTCTGACTGTTGTAAGACTGGTGTTTCCAGTGCTTTCAGGTAATTCCCTCCCCCAGTCCATCTCATGGCAAATGAGTATTTGCTGTGAGAAGAGCAAAAGGTGATGCAAACAAATGAGAGTGTGCAATGGAGACATACTTTAGGAATCAGGTAAAGATGGAAAGAGTGAAGAGCAAAGATGTCATTCACATTCCTCCTGATCAGCAGTGAGGAGGAATTAAAGCTTTTTATTTAGATCTTGCAGTTTACTTGTCACGGGCAAGAGAACCCAGTGAGATAAACTAGTTTTGGATTTAATACAAAGAAATCTTCACACAATTTTGTTTATTACCTGTGGGCCTCATGTGACACCTCACTCTTTCCATGTGTTTGTTTCCATGTGTTCTGCTGTTGCCATACACTGACATTCACTTTTCATTTTGTCCTTGTCATGGGCAAGAGGTGATTTCTCTGTTCCCAGCTCTCAGGGACACTGAGCATATGGCAGTACATTGGACTTCCTGTGTCCTTAAAATAAAGTGCAGACAGGAGGCAAACAATGAAAGATTTGCCACCTGTGTCTGGGATAAGGGCAATTTAAAGCAAACAGAAGACATATGTATGTATGAAATATGTATATGCTTGTTCAGATTCTTTTTTTACTGGCTTGTGTTACTCCCTTCATTTTTGCCTGTCTAATAATACAATACCCTGTTAGTTTAAAGCTAACTTAGGAAACTATGCAGCATAAGGGACTCATAACTTTGTATTCTTCTGGGAACTTGCCGACACACTCAAAGTGTTCCCACAATAAGGTGGAATAAGTGTTTGCTGGTGAGACATCACATGGCAGCTTTGAGATGTCTATCACTCACCATACCAGTTTTCTAATTTTTTCCTTACAATTCACTATATCTCCTTGGAAAGTTTACCTTAGAAAACTGTTGTGGGAGTAGAATGAATTGTTTTGGTCTGGTAAATGGAAATGTGAAGTTTTGATCACTTTCCTCGCCCTAAATACCACAGAAACTCAGCACAGCTCTCCTGTCAACCGTCCTCATCAACCAGACAGGTGCTGCTCTACTTTTGCACTCATTTAATCCAGGACACGTTTGCATTTCTCATTAATTTGTCAGCTCCCATTTGGGGAGCATTCTTTCACAAATACTTGCAGGGGCTGTGCCTAATAGGATCATTCAGGCAGCTTTTGACCATAGTGTCCCAGGGATGGGAATACATCCTTGGAGAAAGCTCATGCACCTTTGAGTGTGCACAAACTTGTGCACTCCTCCTCACACACCCCTTCTTTCCTCTGCTCCTCAGAAACCTACAGGGGCACATGTGGCCTCAGTGCATGTGCTGTGCTAGGATGTCACTGAAGCTAAAGTTTAACTTCCTCATATGAATAAAACTAATGGTGGTATTTAAATACAATAAAAACACACAGAGCTTCTCTGCCAAGTTGTGCAAGGTCACATTGCAATGTGTCGGCTGTAAAGATTTCTGAGGAGCCTGTTTTCTTGAGTAATAGCAGTTGGAGAAATGCACTTATCTGAAGAATGAGACTGTTATGGGTTTCTGTAAATCAAACCCTAGCCAAAGAGCAGTTCCTTAACATCCATTTTCCACTCCAACACTTTGACTGTGGCACACACACTGGGCTAAATCCTGCCCAGCTCACACAAGCAGCCCACTCAAATTGATGCCAGCATGACCAGCCCTGTGTAAATGTAGGAGACAGCTCAAGCGACTCCACACAAGCAGGAACAGAAGGGTTTGCTGCTCTCTGCTCACAAATGCTGGAAGCAGTACCAGTCCCAAATTTTTCTTCTAGGTGGGCTCAAGCCATACAGCGTTGCAGATAAACCAAGCTCGGTAAATCTGGTGGACTGAAGTATAAAAAGCAGTGGATCCACAACTGCCTCCTCTTGGGGTTCTATCACCCCTCCTGCACTCTCAGGCAAGGAACACTATTAGTGGGTGTCCTTGGGGTTCACAGTGGATGATCATTGAAAAATCTTCAAGGTGCTTTTGAGAAGGCTGTAAAGTGCTTTTCCCTTTAAATTTCCTCTTGTGGTTGTCAGTGTCAGGAAAATGAGGCTCCCATCCAGCACAGCTTCTTGCCACAGGTGTGCATGAGACTGGCTCAGCTTCCTCCTGTGTGGGGAATATTCGGGCAGGATGAAGAGAGCTGCTTTGGGGAATCCCCCCTTGTGCAGAGCTCCCAGGAGCAGTGGGTGTCAGCAGGGAGGTGGTGGGGCAGGGTCCAGTGTGAGCCCCCATCTGAGGTGGGAGCTGGCCGTGGCTTCCCACTGCACCCAGCGTGTGGGGCTGCCTCCTGGGCAGCCCTGCCAGCCAAAAACAGGCATCTGCATCTGCAAAGGGCTTTTTCACAGGTCCTGTTAAACGCCATTATTCACAGGAAGCCTTAGAAAAATCTAACACTGCATTCACTTCTGAGGTATAATAGATGTAAAGTCTTTTTTTTAAATCATTTTAATGCGATCATTTGTTGGGCCTTAGGGTAAAATTACATTTCACAGCTCCCTTGTTCCCATGCTATGTTAAAAAAGAGATTGATGTCTGAAATTTCAACTGTATTTGTCTTACGAATTTGTCCGACTCCCTGGAGAATAATTGTCTCATATCATTTGAAGGCTGGTAATTCCTTTGGAATGACCTCTGTGTTATAATTACAGCAAGAGTACTAGCATGTAGCTAGGCAAAGTGAAAGTTAATGTTCTTGGTTTCTAGCTTTGTTATTTTTATTAAACTGTTCCCCTTTAAAAGAAATACCTGGAGATATGGACTCTTACTCAAAAGGGCTTTTTGCAGATAACACAAAATGTCGTTTTTCCTGCAAAACACTTACATGCATTAACAATTATCTGAAGGTTGCAATGTATTCTTAAAGTCATGTGCTTTTCTGGAATATATTAGAAGAATTGGAGACTTCAACATGTCATTTGCCTCAGGATTATTTATTTTATCCCACTTCAAATGTTTTGAAATTTTTTGAATATATATTCAGCCACGGCTCACGTCGTTTTTCTATCATGATATGGGATTGAACTGAGAATAACCTAAATATACCTTCTCCTTAGGAAAGAAAATCCTGCAGAGCTGGGAAGAAATCTGGAGAAAACTGGTGAGCAGATCAAAAGGCACAGAGAATTAGAGATGCACTTGTAGAAGTAACGAGAAAGAGGATGCAATTTGGCATCCAGCTTTGTCCTGTTTGTGTTGGTCCCTGTGGACCCCAGCCCTGAGTCTGAGCCGTGCTGGGGCTGCATGAGGGGGTGCAGAAGGAAAACCCTCCCTGCAGCCCTGGGGGCACTCTCACTGAAGTGCAGGCACTGGGATGTAGAATTACTGTTACCATTACAACGATTTACATGCTCAAATCCTGTCTGCCTCAGCAAGGTGATAAATACCTCAAAATATTATACATTATAGGGCCTATTCTATTCTTGATTTACAGGGTCAATTGCCTATACTAACCTCTCTTAATGTTGGTGGGAATTTATTTTATAAATTTTCAGCACACCCAGAAAGGACATGGGAGTTAATCTGTCGTGATTATTCTCTCTAGGGGTAGGACCAGCATCTTAATTCCCCCAGCCATAGTCCTTATGCACATTTTTGGGTGATATTTGAAAGTAAAAATGTGGTTTGGTGAGTGGGATGGAACTGCATGCTTCATTTAAAAAGAAAACATAGACTCTGCTTAATGCATTTACTGCATTAGAGTTCTTACATGGGAACATTTATCATTTGTTTTACTAATAGCTGAGATATTATTAGTATTTTTTTAGCCTCTGCCCACTGTGAAAGTACAATATCTTATAGTGGATATCCATTATTTATTAGTGGATAGGTTTTCATACAGGTTATGGCCTTAGGACAGCCCAGTTACAGCTCTGACACATTAGAGTAGCCTATCTTCATTATTAAGAGATGCATGTCTATAACTGTTTAATAATGACTAAAAAAAAGTAACACTCCATTTCTTGTATTCTCCTGGAAAATTACCTTGCTCAATGTCCTTGAGCAATGTCTTCTTTAGTCTAGTGAGTGCAAAACCAAAACTGAGACTTCTGAAACCAGCTGATGAATCTTAAGGGATAGTCCTTGCTCTTGCAGGCAACAAGAAAGTTTTGATCTGTGTTTCAGCAGTTGAGTTAATCTCTATTTTTTCTTCATATTTTCTGAAAATTCTAGAGAGCTATGCCTAGTTTCCAACTTAGTAATGACAGTATATAATTTCACATTTTCTGGCTGATTTAAAACATATATGCTTTTTTTTTTTTTTTAACTTAACAAGGGGAGGGGCTCAAATTCATGTCATAAGTGGCCTAGAACACTCAAAATTATGGGCATAAAGTCACTAAAAATAAAGCTTCGCTAAGTTCTTTTAGTTAAATGACTGGATATATTTGTAAAGCAGTCTTGCATGGAGGCAGTATGGTGACAGAATTAAAGGAAAATGAGAAACTTTGTTGAAGCCTAATGAGAATTAATGTTTTGGCCATTGAACTTGATGGATATGTTGGAAAAATAGTTAAAGTGCTTGCTGTGTTAATGTCAGCTGACATAACAATTGTTTCCAGAGAACCAGACTTCTGAATCCTCATATAAAGCACTGGGGAACTTGAACAACACAAAAGAATGTAAGGTTTGGAGAGAATGGGGGCAGGGGAAGGAAAGAAAAACATTATATAAGTTTAGCTACTTCCAGCTCATTTTTCCCCATTGAAATAATGAACATAAGGGTGTCTCAGCAGCAGTCCAAGCCAAGTTTGGAGAGAGCTTCAAGACTGCTATCTTAAGCAGAAGAACCATCCCATGCACTTACCAAGGAGTCTTTAACTTATGTTTGTAGTCCTACATTGAAATGAAAAATGGGTTTATTGGATGAAAGGTAATAATGACCTTGGGGGAAAAAAACTAAGCTATTGACTAGCTGAAAACTGCTCTCCTCACAGAACTCAGAGGAGCCAAACGCAGTGCTCAGAGCCTGGTGCTGTGTGTGCACAGCAGGGAGGCAGAAAGACAGCCCTGACCTTTTTACACAGCACAAGCCCACCACTCTCCTGCTCAGTGCAGATGGGGGAAACGTGAAGTATCTTCAGTGGCTGCAGCCTTGGACCCAAACTCTCCGTTGCTCTGAAGTTTTCAGTCTTCATCTCTGCTGTGCTTCAGCACCCAGGCATCAGCCATGCCCTGTGGGCCCCTGACAGCTCCCAGAAATCTCACACCCTTTGTAAACTCCTTTCTTCCACGGAATTTAGAATTCTTTTTTCCCCCCTAAGTGCATAATATAATTCAAGATGCTACAGAGCAACTTTATTTGGTCTGGATCAGCTGGTGTTTGAGCTGGCAACTGGTCCCACAAAGGTTCTCTGCCATAGTTATCATGTTGCATACACTCATTAACCTCCCTGTATAAAATAATGAGTAGAATATGCAAAATGTTACCAGTTTTTTGTAAGCTCAAAATCCAGAAGTACACAAAAACCACCAGAGGAATAGTTTACAGCATTGGGGTAAATTGGAGGACACATCTATTACTGTGCCAGAACAAAAAAAAAAAAAATGTTTTCATTCTGAAGAAAGATGTCTTCATTCTCACACAACACATGCAGAAAATAATATCTTGATGGTTTCCCATGGACTGGAAACCTTCCAGTGGAAAATGAAAAAAGATATATTACCTCTACCTTCTCTCCCTCTCACATTTTCTGAAGCCATGTAGAAGCCTCTATGCCATTTGTTTGGAGTTGTTCACGTATCAGGGCAGTGAGTGGATCTAAACAACACATTTTGTCTGAAGAGGAGCTTTGTAGCTTTTGCCTCAACTCCAGTGTTCAGCTCTTGTGATCCAGCACAGCTGAGAAAGGGGTTTTGATGGCATGGCCCTTGGTTCCCACCCACTACTGGAGCTGTGATAGTCCAGTTTGTTGGCCCAGTTTATTTCAGTGACTGCCAGAGGCAGCTGTGAATCATTGTGAAGTATATGTCCTTACTACATCTTTTTTGAAAAACCTGACCTAGTGGGGGCAAGTTCTTCATTACAGACTTAAAGTTTAGGTTTTACAGCTCTCCTGGTCCTCATAGAGGACAATCCTGTAGGCTGTTCATACACTCTTGTTGCTCACATATAAGGCACTTCCATCACTTTCTAAGTAGCCACCTCCATTCTCTAAAACGCTTAAATACCCACAGATTGTATTTCACAAGATAGCAGCTCTGATTATTCCAATCTGCATATAAGTTTTTTTGGTCATGGAGAGTGTTAGCTGTTTCTAGAAAAGCAAGAGTGGTGACACTGGTAATTACAAGCCTGTCAGTCTCACTTAAGTTACTGGTAAAATCACAAAGATTTTTCTGGTAGTTGAAGAAAAGTACCTGAAAGACATGATTGTCCTGCTCTGCTGCACACTGGTATGGCCTTACATGCAGTTTTGGACACTACAACACACCAAAGACACTGAGCTGTGAGAGTGTCCAAAGGAGCCATGAGGGGGTGAAGGGTTTGCAGGGGAAGCTGTGAGGAGTGGCTGAGGGCACTTGGTCTGTTCAGCCTGGAGGAGACTGAGGGGAGACCTCAGTGCAGCCACAGCTTCTTGTGAGAGGACAGGAGGGGCAGGCACTGATCCCTGCTCTCTGGGGACAGGGATGGGACAGAGGGAATGGCTGAAGTTGTATCAGGGGAAGTTTATGTTGGATATCAGAAGTTCTTCACCCAGGGGGTGACTGGGCAGTGAATAGGCTCCCCAGAGATGTTGTCACAGCATCAGCCTGACCAGAGCTCAAGAAGAATTTGGAAAACATTCTTGGTCACACAGTATGATTCTTGGGGTTGTCTTGTGCAGGGCCAGGAGTTGAATTTTGATGATCCTTATGGGTTCCTTTCAACTCAGGGTATTCTAAAATTGCATGATTTTCAAGTCTCATTGTAAACCTCATTTTAGAAGAGTTTACCTGCCCTGGTCCCAACTTTTCCATCTTTCCTCACATAGAAAATATGAGAAAAAACACAAGTCCCTTTCCTTGCATGGACAACAGATTGCTGGCAAACCAAACTCTACAGCAGCCTTGCAGCAATTCCACTTACCAAGAGGAACATAATTTCTGTTTGGCAACGGCCCCACTGAACACCACACTGCCCACATCTTTTCCTTTTCCTATCAGTGTCCAGTACAGGCTGAATGAGCGAGACACAGCTGTGCTCACATCACAACCCCTCTTTCAGAAGGGTGGTAGTGGCTAGGATGTTGTTAGCCTTAGAGGCTGAGTTCCCCAGGCTGCCATCAGAGACTCTCTGAAGGAAAAATTTAGGAACAATTTAGAAATTATAGACCAGATCATAGAGCTATCATAAAGCTTTCATCAGTCAATAAAACAGGCTTTCCTTTTCATAAAAAATGCTCTCAAACATTTTTGTCTTATAAAAAGAATATTGATGCTGGAACCCTGAAAACTTCATCTGAACTTTTATTTTCTCTGCTTCTCTTTTCATTTCCTGTTTTTCTTTTCTTTCTATGTGGTGAGTGCTTTCATGAGACCTTTAATGCTTTTTTGATCCACTTATGGGTGAGGTGTCTCAAATAACACCTCCATGTTGCCTATCTCTGATTTCTATCAGCAGGTCACCAGGCAGCCATGACCTCTTAGAAGTTGTGAGAGGGATGTCATCTTCACTCCTCTGCATCATCCAAGACTGAGGAAAGATTAGGTGGGGAGAAGTATGGCAGTTATAACTCCTCTACCTTTTTTAAGGCTTCTTGAAAGGGCACTGTGAGAATGGCACACACTGAACGACCTTCTTGCTGTCTTTGCAAGGAAAACCTTCTTCCTGCGAAGCGCTTGAGCCAATATCATCACAAGATGCTCCAGCCAACACACAGAGCAGGTGCCATATTTTTCCATTTCAGTTCATGTTCCCTACACAGGTGGAAAACACAAGCCAGTTGTCCAGCTGTCCCCTCTGGCTGAGCCCCACCATGCCTCATGCTGCAGCCTGCAGAACTGCTGGTGTTTTGGCTGCTGAGGCTGAAGCCCCAGCCCTGAGCACAGGGTAAACACATTGTGGCTATCTCATTCGTGAAGGCAGTATTCAGAAAATATTTGGCTATGTTTCCCCAATGTTTGTACGGTGGTTAAGCTTTTTTAAAAAAATTTAAATCTCTCTTGTTGGGATAAAGGCAATGCTTATGCCTGTTTGTGTTATACCCAGAGGTTGAGTGTCTGCTTTCAATTGTTGACAATCAAATATTACTAAAGTAAATAATGATAGAAAAGAATTACAGCTGTTTTCCCCAGGGTGGTGCTGCATAGGTAAAGCAGAGAGCTTTCCATATGATTTGATTACTGTAATATACTCATTTAGCATTTGTTGACACATTAGTATTTCAGCACAAATCCTACTAAGAGTTTTGACAGCATAAATATTTTGAGTCTATCTGTCATGAGGATATATTAAGAAATCAGAACCACAGGGAAAAAAAAAATAAAAGAGAAAAATTAATCACATAACCTATTCACAGTGAATAATTTGGTTCACTCCATCTCTAACTCTGTACAGGCAATACTGCACAGCAGTTGAAAGCCCTGGGTTGGTGACAGTCAGGAAATCAGTTCTCTACACCATTGTCCTCTTCCCATGACTCAAACTTTTGCAATTTAATAGTAAGGGATTTTAAATTATTGCTGGACAGTTGATTGAAAGTTGCTGTACCTGTTCTCAAAATGTTGTAAGTAAAAATTGATGTGATTTTGAAAATGGAAAACTATTGTATGAAACTCTTTAGCATCAAGAGAGCTTCCTGGACCATGGCCATAAGCTGCATTTGCTCAAGTCAATTTTGCATTAATCAGTGTGCCTGGAAGATTACGTCCTATGTTTTTTTATTTAGTGGGTCATATATTTTAAAAAGTGCCTTTAAGTGTTTTGATGAAACACATTAAAAATCCACTGTAATGCCTAGGTGGCTGACAGTGTTAATATATAGCAGGTACCTTTGCCTTTGCTGTTTAAATAATCTGGAGGAGATGCTTCATTATTTATTTTTAAATTTTATCACCAGAGATCTGTAATATCTGAAAATCAAAGTTATGGTAGTTGTCTCCACTATATTCTAAAATACTAATGAATGTTTTCCAGTCACTCAACCACAAAATCAGACTTTTAAAGGAAGTTTTCCAACTAGAAATTACATAAATGATCTGATATTCTTTTACACTACCAAGAGAGCATGCAAATTGACCCTGTCTGTCTTTGTGCTGCCTATAGAGTCCACAGAAGGCGTAGTGTAACATTTAGTGAAATGGCAAAACTCAGCTCCCCTGTGCCCTGGCTGTGGAGGGAAGAGCTTCCTCCCATGCCCTGGCCAGGAAGAATGGAACTTTTCTGCTTCAGACTGCAAGTTGCAGAGGCATGAAGAGACTTCCCAAGGCTTGGAGTCTCCAGGGGTGTGGCAGAGCTGTGTGAACATGGAAGAGAAGTGAGAGCAGCCATGCTGAGGTGTACTTCAGTCACTCCTCAGCAGGAACCCAGACAGTGGGTTTTTTAGGGCTCTCTAGAACGACATTTTTGCAGGGAGAAGACCAGCCCAAACCCCTGCAGTAAGAGCAGCCTTGTTCATGTCCTGGAACTGGCTGTCTGCTGAGCTGAACTCCTGTGGGGAGGAGGCTTCTCCTGCAAAGGGGCTCCACGGTGGGGAGAAGGGATGGTCGCAGCAATCACACGTTATGGAGGCCAGGATGCAGGGACCCAAGCTGTGAATATGAATATTCACAAAAGTTATACTCACAGCTAAATGCAAAGGACTGGCTTCAGCTCAGTCTAGGATTTGAGCACATATTTTGTTTCAATGCTAGTCTATCCAAACTAATTTGTCCCTCTCTACTAATTTTGCCCAGTGGGCCCCATCTCACAGCTTTTAGTCTTTATTCAGGCTATAAGCCCATTGACCTCGGTGAAAGCTGTGCCAGGATAAAGATTGAATGAGGACCGCAGGATTCAGGCTGAATATCTTGAATAGCATTTAGATATGATTTCCTGTATAAAGTTCTCCAGATTTTTTAAAATAAAATCATAGAGAAGTGGGAGGATGATAACAATTTCAGTGACACGATACAGAATAATCACTTCTCAAATGTAGACATGAGGTAAAAGATAGGAAATTAACCTTTTGAAAGAAATAGAGCCTAGGTAACATGCTGGGAGTGGTCAATGGGTAAACAAGTGCTGGCAGTAGTGAAGTTATGTGAATACACAGGAATTATTTAGTACTTTCCTCTGACTAGAAGCAGGACCACACAAATACAAGCCTGTCACAAATATATATGAAGGGCATGATGACTCCAATTCATTACATTTAGTAGGATTCCATGTGTTTTGCTGGGCTGCTGACCTACTGCAACAGTATTAAAATGCACTGGGGCGCATTTTTTAAATTACAGAGGAAAAATGAGAGGAGCCTTTAAAAAGGCTTTGCATGTACAGCCAAGTCCACAGTGGGTGCAGCTCTCTGAGACTACACTACCAGTAAGGCTGAGTAAAGTCCTGGGGCTGGAATAGAAATGTTCACTGACTGCTGCCCTACAGAAGGTCATTTAGCAGGTTTTACAAGCTGTTCTGTAGCCATATTTGAACTACTTTAATTTTGCATTATTGTGCAGTTTTACATCCCTTTCTATGTCCAGCCACTCTTGGAGGTTTTTCTGATCTTGGTTGCCATTTGTTAAAAACAGAGGGAGTCTGGAGTGGTTCACTCAGAATGCAAGAGAAGAAAAGATGAGAGAGCTGCAGACAGGGGCTTTGAAGAAATTAAATATTAAAGCTGCAGATCTAGTAAACCTGAACTCCTCCATTTTGGCTAGCTCTAAAGTTGAAACCTGTGGAGTTTTCTTGGCCTTCCATCTAGATCTGACCTATCCTCTGAGAGTATGTGGATATTTTTGGCCTTTTAGAATATACTGCACAGTTCACAGATCAAAAAAATTACAGCTGGCAAAAACTTTTCCTCATTTAGCTTGGCTGTCTGTCTGAGAAGGATCATTCCCTAGAGTCTGTCTTTTGTAGAATTCATAACACAATCTAGAACTAGTGAAAAGGGGAAAGTTTGTCCAGAGAAGTCTGCTATTTAGGAGAAGGGCTTGATTTGGATTTTTATTTTTGGTTGTTGCTGTTTTATTTTGTCTGGATGAAACACACTAAAATTTACACTGAGAATTGTTGAGAAACTGTTTGCCTTGGTACAGGAGAAGATGTGCATGGCTATTTATTTTTGGGATAACTCGTGCTTCAGACAGATCTGAAGAATCTGTTAATCACCATCATAGCTGATTTCCACCTGGGTGAGAATGAAGGACCAGTGCATGACGTGTATTATGCATCACAATAGAGGCTGTAATCTGTTATTTGCACTGCAGTAGCACTTTCCAGTCCTTCAGAATATACAGTCACAGGTAAGCAGTGCCCAAACCAAGATTATGACTATAACGAGGCAACATCTTTAACATTCCATAAAGTGAAAAAAACCAAACAAACAAGCAAAAAACCCTAAGAGCCAAAACACTTTAAAGAATCTACAAAATGCTTGCAATCCTTCTGTCTTGATTACTTCTAGGTCACATGGGAATGCACTTCAGGGAAGCTTCCACAGTGCCTACCCAGAAATGGGGGCTCTAGGAGACAAAAATCCCTTAGGCAGCCTGGTTGCACAGCCTTTTTTCCCCTGCTTTTCACACCAAGTGGAGTTCGTAGGCTCAGCCCTCTGGATCTTGCCTGGCAAATGGATGAATCACAAAACAGCACATTGCTGGTCTGATTGGTAATCAGAAGGTGATTATATAATACCCTCACAAATTGTATTAAGCTTCCCTTTCACTGTGTTGAAACTGAGAAAAGTAGCCTCTAGTTTTCCCTTGCTTTGAATTACCAGTCCAAGGTTTAACATAGTGCTTTACAAATTGCATGACCCCCATATTGTAGCTGCTTTTTGACAGGTCTGACTATGCTTCATTAGCTGGCTCCTTCTGGCATAACACTTACACCCATCACATTTACCTGTTCTTAACTGTCTTGAAACTCCAAACTGTGAGTAGCAGTTAATACTTCTCTCTGTACCACATCTGGTATTGCTTAAGTTTATGCATAGGCTCTTAACAGTCATTTTCCTTTCTGAAGCACAAAATGAAACATATTGATTATAATTTGTTTCCACTCCCTTTTATCTTTTTTTTTTTTTTATCAGAACTTGGAAGAAAAATATTCAGAGAGTACTTTTCTCTACTTTTTCTTTGTTTCTGTAGCAAGCTAATATCTATGAAAAGTAATTTTCAATGAAGGCAAAAGGATAATTTTCATTGTGATTTTGCCAGATGCATGCTTTCCCTTATGGGAATCGTCTAATAATCTCAAAATATTGGATAGAGATATTAAAGTTAGGGCACAGAATATAAATCTAAGCATCCCTCAGAATTCTGTGGCATTATAAAGCAATCTAATTTTGCTGTTGGGTTATCACAATGACTTTGTGAATCATGTGGATGGCTTTCAATAAGGTGGAATGAAGGCCCCGAGTCAGGAAATGTTGCTGTCTTACAAACAGATGAGTGCAGCAGCATAACTCTGAGAACATGAAATCTCAATGAAGTCAGTGGGATTTGCATTGCTCATGAATGAGGAACTGAAAGGGAAATTGACAGCTGATAGAAGTTTCTTCCTATGTCCCTTGATAACTGTTCGACTCTGGACTTGCTTTTCAGTTTTTTCCTATTTTCTAATTTAAAAAAAAAAAATTGAATACAACATGTTTAAGGATCCAATTAGCTTCTGTAACAGATCTGGCATCCAAATTATTGAAGACAGAAGAGTTTGTTTCTTAAAGTACTGTGCTTATGTTGCTTTTGATTTGGAATTTTTTTTAATATCCTCCTTTACTGCAGGGGAGGAATCAACACAGCACTTCCAATGATAGGGTTCAATCTAACCTGGGAGATCTTTTAACAGTTTAATCCATTTTTTTAAACAGTTTTAACCCAGTTCCCACGAAAGGTGTCCCATCTGACTCTGAAATGCAGTGGGGTCCAGGAACTATTAGACCCTTTTTCCCTACTTCAACCACTTCTTTTAGGTTTTCTGCATCTGCACACTCCAGCCATATCCCTAATCCAGATCAAAAATGGAGCTAAAACTGGGGCATGTGGCATGCAGTGCACCTCTCCCTGACACATCCTGAAGGACTATTTTAAGCTTTATTAAGTTAATTAAGGCTTTGAACTGAATTTTAAGGCAGTTTCTTTCATCATATTAGCTTTTAAACTATTTCCTAACAGTACACTCTTTTGACCTATGGAAGAGCTTTGTTCCAGCCCATTGCTATGCTTTTCTAAGGTGTTCTTCAAGGTATTTCCATTTCTATTTCTTAATATGTTTCCTCTTTCTCCCTTTCTTTTTCTTTCTTTCTTTCTTTCTTTCTTTCTTTCTTTCTTTCTTTCTTTCTTTCTTTCTTTCTTTCTTTCTTTCTTTCTTTCTTCTTCTCTTCTTTTCTTTCTTTCTTTCTTTTCTTCTTTCTCTTTCTTTCTTTCTTTTCTTTCTTTCTTTTCTTTCTTTCTTTCTTTCCTTTCTTTCTTCTTTCTTTTCTCTTCTCTCTTTCTTCTTCTTCTCTTTCTTTCTTTCTTTCTTTCTTTCTTTCTTTCTTTCTTCTTCTTTTCTTTCTTTCTTTCTTTCTTTCTTCCTTCCTTCCTTCCTTCTTCCTTCCTTCCTTCTTCCTTCCTTCCTTCCTTCCTCCTTCCTTCCTTCCTTCCTTTCCTCTTCCCTCATTCCTCCTTCCTTCCTTCCTTCTTCCTTCCTTCCTTCCTTCCTTCCTTCCTTCCTTCCTTCCTTCCTTCCTTCCTTCCTTCCCTTCCTTCCTCCTTCCTCCTTCCTTCCTTCCTCCTCCTTCCTTCCTTCCTTCCTTCCTTCCTTCCTTACTTCCTTCCTTCCTTCCTTCCTTCCTTCCTTCCTTCCTTCCTTCCTTCCTTCCTCTCCTTCCTTCCTTCCTCTCCTTCCCTCCTTCCCTCCTTCCCTCCTTCCCTCCTTCCCTCCTTCCCTCCGTCCCCTCCTTCCCTCCTTCCCTCCTTTCCCCTCCTTCCCTCCTTCACCTCCTTCCCTCTTTCCCTCCTTCCCTCCTTCCCTCCTTCCCTCCTTCCCTCCTTCCTCTTCCCTTCCCTCCTTCCCTCCTTCCCTCCTTCCCTCCTTCCTTCCTTCCTTCCTTCCTTCCTTCCTTCCTTCCTTCCTTCCCTTCCTGCCTTCCTCCTTCCTTCCTTCCTTCCTTCCTTCCTTCTTCCTTCCTTCCTTCCTTCCTTCCTTCCTTCCTCCCTTCCTTCCTTCCTCCCTTCCCTCCTTCCCTCCTTCCTCCCTTCCCTCCTTCCTCCCTTCCCTCCTTCCTCCCTTCCTTCTTTCACACTTACTTCTCTTGCACCAGATTCACCATCACTTCCTTGCCTCTTTCCTGGCATGTTTTTCCTATGAGGACCCCAGCTGGGCCTTGGGATTAGGAAGAGAGAGAGACTGACCAGTCCTTCATACTGTGAATAGTGTTTGAATGTGCTTTCTGCAGTTCCAACAGCAAAACAAACACCAAAATTCCAGGAAACTGAGAATTATATCTTCAGTTACTTCCTTTGCTTCTGTCTTCCTCAGTGTCCTTATTAGGGAGTGGGATTATTTGGGAAGAGCTTTCCTGGCAAGGACAAATATTACTGTAGTGATGTAGCTATACTATTCCTTGGCCTCATGGCTAGTCAATTTCCATTTCTTTTACCATATCCAAAACATGCCTAATTTGATCACTTCTTTACTCTAAAGGATATTTGCAAATGATTCTGATGTGATATTTATGGAGAACATCTTCTTTATTCTGTTAAGTTTATCTGAAAAAAAATATAAGCAGTGAATAAGGTGTAAATGATTTTGAGAATAGCCTTATGGAATGGTAATTAAATTATCCAATAGAGATGATGTGTGCCTTTCTTTGCACAGTGAAATTTTGTTTTTTGATCACACTTTTCATGAACAGAAGATGTTTAAGTACCAGTATTACCATATGATTCGCTATACTTGTGGTACCACAGGATGATGAATTCAGGCATATCTGCTGGGAACCAGGCATTATCAAGAGGATTTCACAGAGGAAAACTAATTATTTAAAAGAGCAGCTGAAATGTATTTCTGTTCTGAATGTCCCCTAGAGCCTGGCTAGTAGGGACATTCAGCCCATAAATATGGACTAAACTCTATTTTCATAATTGATTTGCAGTACATCTTTAAGTGCTAAGGAGGCCAGGTGGTTCAGCAGTGACTGCAGCTTGATTCCTGTACAATAAAGAATCTGTGCATGCTGCACTCGGGCAAGTTATACCATGGACAGTTGAGGCCGACAGAAATCCATGTAATAATTCTCACTCCATCATTTTCAAACATTAGTGACTTACAGGTCCTGATCTTAGTTCTGAATTTGCCTTCGTTTTCATTGATTTTGTGGTATATCTCATGCCCACTGCAGTAAATTACTGAGATCATAAATGATGACTCATGAAGCCGAGAGTGAAGTCAATGCCATTGGGGTGAACAAAATTAATGGATGCTGGTGGATGATCTTTGTGCTTTCCTGTATCTGTTGTTTGAACCTTTTCATTGCATATGGGCCTTAGGAAGCCTGGGGATGTGATCATGAAAAACAGCTCCATGGCTCAGATTTTTCTTGTACCTCAGTAAATGAGCAGGGGGCTGGGGAAAGAATTTCAGTCCTTTTTAAAAACTTCTCCATTTCTTAGGTAACAAGGTGATGCTGATATAGTAGTTCCAGGATTGTGATCTTTACAGCATTAGGCCAGCAGAAATTGACATAACATTACCTAAGAAAGTTATAAACTTCCAGCAACATAAGGTTCACCTATATTTGGAATATTTTTCTCCTTTTTCAGGGCAGGAGGGAAGAATTCTTACTGTCATATTTATTGTTAGTATTGCTGAGGCAATCTTGTTGCCCAAAAGCCTGGCATTATCTTTCCTTAGGAGGCCAAGTCACTCACAGCAAACAATAGTGGAGCCTTTGAGAAATGCTTTGCATATTGCTTAATACACACATTAAAAATGTTTCACTTTCCACTAGAGAATCTTTTTTAAGGAGGAAAATGTAGTCCAAGTGGGCGCAAAGGAGCTTGCATGGACTTAAAAAAATAAAGGGCTCTTTGATAGAATTAAACCAGCTGTTACCACAGACACCACAGAACAACATCTCTGGTCATATGATGTGCAGCAATAGAGGTTGCATTAATTTGCAGTTCAGTGACTGCAAAGTAACCATCAGTGTTTGGATGGCTGTGCTCCACTGACACAGACACAAGTCAGCATTTGCCACCATGGATGTGATGTGGATCTTTCATGATCCTCGTCACATCAAAAGACCCTTCCAGAAATGATGCCCAGTTGTCTCCTGTCAGTGACAGTGTCCCTTTGGTGGAAAATACTGGGTTTTTAAGTACAAGGTCAGTCAGAAGGCTCCTAGATGTGTCTGTACCCAGCAGGGGCACCACATGAAAGTAGTCCCAAGAACAAAAATCTGATGTTCAAACAAAGAAACTATTTCAACTAAGCATGAACAATACCTGAAAGAAGCAGACTGGGAACTGAAATTACATAATTGCTTGTTGCTTTTGGCATTTTGATGTTGCCACCATTGCAGTGGTCAACAGTGGAACAGTACTTGAATGGGAAAGTATTTGGTCACACAGTGACCCCTCTGATCAACTACAATGCCAGTGAAAGTCTCGGGATTCCCAACATTATAAGCCATACAGAGAAGCATTGTTACAGAAAACTTGCCAAATCTAAAAGGCCTTTTAAATTCTCAAATAAAAAGCCTAAGAAATTTATGACTGTGTTGCTAGATGTGGAGGCCAAGTAAACTCACAATGTTGATCTTAGTTGTGTTTAAATTTCTCCTGCCTTCTGGCACTTTGAGCTGTAGTGGAAAGAAATCATTTACTTCTAGCAGCTTTAAGCATTTGGAAACACAGGGGCAACATGGAAGAGCATTAAAAACATAAATTAAGTGGTACAAATGGTCCCAGAACTGGTGTTGGGTGCCTTCCCTCTCAGACACTGCAGATCTACAGTGACATGTGTGGGTACATTAAGTAAAAGCCCCTGAACAAAATGTACCAGCCCTTGGGTTACTGGCTTTCAACATCAAGCTCATTTAAAACTCCATTGCAAGCAAACAAATAAACGCAAACCTTCAGCTTCTAACCCTGAAGTTCCTTGCTGTAAACATGATTGCCTTTGTTAGGCAGTTGATATTCAAATACATTCTTTGTTTATCTGTATACATGCATCCTTTTTGAACATGGTTACATTTGAAATATGGAATATGAAACGTGGTCTCCCTCTTCTTGGGCTTTTAATTGTTCTGCAAGTTTCACGTTTAGGAAAGAATCTATTCAGCTTTTCACCCTGTTAGAGATGGGAGGTTACAGAGAGCTCCTGGAGCCCCCAGAGCAGGGCAGCTGAGCAGTGAGGGTGCAGTCCCCCTCTCCAAGGCAGGATATGCTGGATGAAATCTCCTGGAGCAGAATAGCAGTGATCCATCTCCTTTGGAAAGGTTTGGGTTAAAAGAAGCTTAGTTTTCATTCCTTTATGGTGCATTTGATTTTAAATGCAGGGTAAAGATGGTCAAAACCCCCAAGTACTACTGTGTGTAAGAACAGTCAGATGATCTATCATGTGGAAGATTAGCTTGATTTAATGCAAGGCAAAATGCAGTTTGTTGAACTCAGGGAAAAATTAAACACTTATCTCAAAAGTAAATTTAATGAAAAAATTATGTGTGACATACGCGTGTTCCGGTTAAGATTATTAAACTTAGACAGTAAGATTTCCCAGTAGAAATTTTCTTTCTTGTTTTTACAAAATCTCAACTGTATCATTTTTTCGCCTTACCTTTGCACTCTCTCTTCACTCTGAAAAATCTGAATCCTCTGAAGAAGAAAGAATTAATAAAGATTAGGGAGAGAGAGAATGAGGGTGAATGCCTGCATGTGTACCTGGACACACACAAGGAAAAGAATGTGCCGTCCATGAGTTACACAGATCAGTATGACTATATGCTGCTAGAGACACTTATTAAGAAAAATATTATAGGAAAAAGAATATAAAACTATCATGTCTTAAATCTGGCCTAGATCTTCAGCTGTGTTCAATGTGATTAAGCCATCTCTTAAAATCGTTACAAATCATGCTATGTTTCCAAATGTGAAAACATTTATTTCTATGCAATCAGGATTTTTTAATGTTTTTTTTTTCCTACCTTTTATTTATTTTCTTTTCTATGCCCCCCCAAAAAACCAAAATATATTTTAGCTTGAAGAGGTATGTTTCTCTTTCCTCATTTTAAGTCCTTGATTTTGTACTGGACACAAGATTTGAGCAAAAAAATCTATGCAAGAAAAAAATGTTCTTTATTCTCTGACCAAAATTTCATGTGATTCTGTCCAGAAAAGATGAGTTGCTGAAGTTTCATTTTTTAATGTAATGAGATCTAGTGTTTTTCTTTGCTTTAGTACAGAATGACTGCATTCTTCAGTAGCACAGACTATTATTATTAGTTTATTCCATTTCTCATGATCAGTCTATTAAAATACATGATTATGTTAGGCAGAATCACAGGCACATTTTATTTTATATTGAAGCTGAATAATTTTTCTGAAAGTTCACTGGCTGTGTTCTCTGAACAAGAATATGCTGCCTGCAAAAATAGATCAGTGAGGAAAGAAAAGAGATTTGGTGAGGCTGTGTTTATTGTTCAATAAATCACAGTCACTATAAGTGACCTGCTGACTTCAAGTTCTTTAGGTCAAGGAACCCTTTGCTATTCTGCAACTTCACCTCTTTGCTGAGCCTCTTAATCAAAAGTGTAAAGCCAGAAAGAACATCAAACAATCAAGAGCTGGATGATTGGATTGGTTATTTTAAATGACTACAGCTATGGTTGTGACAGATTTGAGGATAGATTGCATCATCTCAGCCTCACTAAGTAGGTTGAATAGGTTGAGCATTTTGTGAAAAACAGCTCCCCTTCCTCCAAAAAAAAATTTACATGAAGCCATCACTCAAGGTGCTTTGACAATTAATTTACTACACATGTAAAAACTGCAGGGATTAGAAAAAAATTCCAGTATAGTGACACCTCAGCTTCGCTGTAATAGAAACTAAAGATATTTTTTAATGTCTTTATTAACATATATTTGCTGTGCTTTTTTATTCAGGCTTATATCCTGATTCAACCTGGTAATTTGTATTGGTTCCTGGGATTTTACCTGTGCTGTTAATGAGACATTCAAATATGAGAGAGCTACAAACAAAATTAAGGCACAAAGAGATTAGGATTGATGCAGATTCCCTTTCTCTTCTGCAATTTCTGAGACGTGTGATCTCCATGATAGCAAACATCACAATAGAAAACAAGGTAAAATGAAAACCATCATCTGAATCATCACCATGGGATTGTTTTAGATGATGAGCCAATAACATAAAGGAAGCTATGCTGCCTTTTACTGGGGTGGAAGCAGATCTGGGAATTTTTACACCTGAAGACAATCTAGAAGCAGCATGCTTCTAGTATGCTACTTACTGAGACATCCATGGGACTACCATGGGATTTTGGGGGCAAAGAGCCTTGTGCTTGAGCTGTTGGCAGAAAGGGAGCTAACCTTATTTAACACAGGAAAATCCTCAACTAGAAAGATGCCAGCAAAGAAAGGAGACAGAAGAAAAAAGCCACTCAAGGCTCAGAATTTTTCCATAATCTACAGTATAACTTGCTAATGCATATGTACACAATGCAATCCCTCCATTAGGACTTAACCTGACGTGAATTAAGGCTGTATGACCACACAAGGCTGATAGATAAAAAATTGTTTTTGCAGCCACAGTAAAAATAAAACAACGATTTTAAAATCAACAATATTACTCAAAAGCTTGCATAGAAGAACTAGCCACAAAACTCTATGGAGAATCATGATCCATTGTATAAAAGTGTTCATAATTTTTTGCTTTAGTAATTAGGTCTAGACAGGAAGCTCCTCCTGAAATAATTTTTGATGAAAATGAACACTTGAAGAATCTTGCACAAATCAGCCCATTTTATAGAAATATTTTAAACTAATTTTCCCTGAAACTTATAGAAGATATTTCTCTTTTCTTGTTTCTTCTCTCTTAATTTTTCCCCTTTTTTTCCACCACTTCAAGCAAACCCTTTCCTTTTCCAGAGAGCAAATTCCTAGAGCAAAAATGAAAAACAGCCTGAAAAATCTTTATTGATAATGTGAACTTGAAGGAATCTCCTTCTCTAGGAGCTCTACTATAAATACAGAGCAAAGCAGAACCAGGAGGATGGAGGGCAGACACAGTTTGGTTCTAAACTTCCTTCAGAGCCGAAATGCCCCAGGTCTGCTTACCTCCCAAAAAAGATGAGTGCACACACTCACCTACTGTTAGCTTTTAAATGAAAACAAGCTCAACAAACTGATGTTAGTAGCCAAATACTGCTTTCAGCTGTGTCTGCCTATGGTCATGGAGCATACATCTTTGTCACATAAGCTATTCCAAAAACTGAGATGGGAGTTACATGGTGCTGTTATCATGGGCTGGTCAGACACTACTGCAGCACTTCTTTGTGCAGAACCATGGTGCCACTTTCATTACAGCAATATCTTGTCCCCACTCTTGTGGATTTTATGCGTAAGTAGAAGAAATTTCTTTTATATATTAAAAAAAAACCCAACAACAACAACAACAACAACAACAAAACAAAACAAAAAAAAACAAAAAAAAAAAAAAGGAGAAAATTGAGATCCAAACAAACATACAGACATTACAAATATGGCTCAGTGTATGCATTCATTGCACTCTTTTTTTTTTTTTTTTTGCTTGATAGAAAGTACTTTTCTAAATGAAAATTTTAATCTACTTCATATATAATTACTGTTATGCCATGGGAAATACAGAAAACTATTGTCCTGTTACAAGGCTAATAAAAAAGAAAAAAAGCTAAATAGCTTCCAGAAGAATTATTTGATCTCTGTAGTGTGTGCTTTAGGCTAAAATGTTCTTGGCTTCCTAAAAAAAAAATAAATTCCAGGTTGAAAACTCTGCATGACTATTACAGTTTGACTCATTCTATTGAGGCTAAGATTATAAAAAAAATGTATTTCTGTGACTTGTTGTGCCAATATAAACAAATACAAGTTCCTTCCCTGGTCATTTGCAAACTTATTTGGAGAAACTCTAGAGATGAGAAGAATGATTGAATACAGTAATGTCAGAGGGGAAAAGAAAAATAGAAGTATAATAGATGAAAATTGTAACAGGCAAGATGGGAGGAGGGGAGAAGACTGAAGACTGGAAAAAAAGTTTAAATCCATGGAGAAGTATTGGTAACATTCATCTGCTGTGGTTGGTGGAGAAGACAACATTGGGGAGAAAGGCAGTGATGCAGCCACAGCTATAATGGATGGCCCAGGCTTTACTAATATCCTTACCCAAGACAGCAGGTTGTCTCCAAAGTTATGTTATTTGTAATAAAATTAGTTTAAATAAAAATTAAGGTTTAAATAAAAATTAATGTCAATGCCTTCTTCAAATTTAAGACACACTGAGTGTGAATATTTTGATTCCTTTTGTGTTAGAATGTATGTTGCTCTTCCCTTCCTATGTCCTTGGACCAGTTACAACCATATTTGATTATCTAGGTCTTCTTCACTGTTAAAACTGATGTCCTTATTTACACAGGTAGGAAATCACCTGTGGCTATGTTCAGATATCTGTAGTCATTGTGTTATACCTACAAAACTGATTCAGACTTAGAGAAAAGCAGCCACCTGTGGTTGTCCCTTGACTAGCTGCTCAGGGGTCGTCCTCAGGGCTGCCACTAGGAAATACAGAGAAAAAAAATAAAGCCCCCATCTGATGCACAGACCTGTAGCATGTCTGATTTTTAGGGACCTAATTATAGTTGTGCAAGAGTTGGCAGGTGTGTTAAGCACCCTGCATTGTATTGGTTAGTCCAAAATGCTGCCACATCCCCTGCAACCAAGGAATATGAGTCTGGCCAAGCTTGCTCTCAAAATCTTTTGCTTTTAGAAAATTTGAAAAGAAGTCTGACTAAGGGGAAATTGATGCTGGAGATACCTGGAGGTCAGAGTGCAGCTTCAACATCTGTGTGTCTTCAGGTCAAGTGTGGCTTGGGTTTGTGGTGTTAAGAAGTCATCAGTCTTGTTCTAACTGGCAGAGGCTTTCTGGTGTCAAGGAGGCAACGTAGGCAGCATGTGCTGTGACCTGGGTGCTGCTGGTGTCTTGTCTACTAGTTTGGGAGCATGTGTCCACTTTATTTGGACAAAAAACCATCAAAAACTAAACATTAAAACTGGTGCTGTCTAGCGTTCCTGGTCTTTTGCTCTTTAATATTTGATTCATTCTTCCTCAGACCTCAGTGAACACAATCAGAGACAAAGTAAGAAAGCAGCACACTGCTGGTCCTCACTTGCTAAAAAAATTCAGTAGATGAGTTAAAAGAAAATATTAGCAGACCTGGGACTCACCCCTTCTAAATCATGCACCAAAGAGTTTCAAGGTGGTGGACCCCAGGACTTTTCTGTATCATAGACTGGGCCATCAGCCAAAGGACTCCTCTACCCGCCACCCCCTTCAGACGTTTGTGTCTCATTACCTCATGACAGATTATGCAGGTTTGGGTGATATAATCTCATATAGCATGACTCAATACCATTCTTGTTAGAAAGAGCTTTCCTCATATGTGTGGAAACTTGCCTTGAATGATTGACTATCCCTGCTACTTGTAAATCAGCAGGCAGTCAGCTGGCTGATTTACCTGAGCATTTTCTCAAATACAGTAGTTTTGCACAATTGTTCCACCATGGTGGTTCTTGTGCATATGTAAAAGGTCATATAACATGAAAAATGACAGAAACTGACATAATTTTCGCATACTCAAGTGATTTTTTTTCAAGTGGAACAAGGGGTAACTTAGTAAACTAATTGCTGCTGTTTGACACACACAATGGCAGTGAAATAATGCTGAAAAAGGCACTTTGCAGTGGAGCATGGTTACTGCTTTTAGCTATGGATTTAGAGAGACTTCTGAGGAATGAGTTCAGATTACACATCAACTGGAAGTTTGAAATTCTGCCTTAGTCCACTAGATGGTGATCCTTTTAATCAGGATTCAGGTAACCAAAATGACTGAAGCCATCAACCACAAGAAAGCCCAGCACTCGTGTGGAAAGAATAGAAAAAATTGTCTATAATATGGCATGACTTACATCATAATCTATACAAAAGTATCCCAAAATACCTTTGAGAAATTGCTTGAGCATGACTGCAGCATTTTCTCAGCAAGTGACTCAGTGAACAAGAAACCTAAACTTGATCTCATTCTCTTCTGACTGCAAGAGTTTGCAACTTCCAAGCTGCAAATACCTTTTGGAAGCTGATAATGACAACTACAGCCAGGCATGCTGATTATTTGAGGCTACCTTCAATGCACATTCATTCAAGAATATTTTATTTTCTGCAGACCACAGACAAAATTCCACATGTAATACCAACATAAGACAAAGGCTCAGGGTACAGTAATAGAAATGTTTTATTAATCAAATATATTTACATTTCTTCATCTTCTTTTTGTGAATGTGTGCCTGTTATTTTCATTTAAACACAATGTAATCTTTACATTTGATATCACAAGAATACAGCTACATGCATGACTTAATTGGTCCTTTACAGTAAAAAAGAGGCAATTTTATGAAGTTTAAAAAATGCAAGCAGTGTTGATCTTTCTAATTACAGGGTCGTTATTATTTTCATTACAACACAGGACCCCTTCAGCATACTCTACATCTATAGGGTGGATTTATGAACTTTTTCAGATTGACTTGATGATGTTGAAACTTCCAAAATCTAGGAAGAAAAAAAATTTTATGCAGTCCCAGAATATTATATTTTCTGGAATCTTATCCCCAGAAAGGACTTGCATGGAACAGGATACCATTCTAATTGTAATTTCTAAATAAATAGGATCAACTTAACTACTCTTCAAAAGTGATGAGGACTTGATTTCGGACATTCACCTATTTATTTGTTTGAAATCACACCATTTTTTCAGCTATAAGACAGCATCACATAATGCAATGGCACCATACCAAAAAATAAATATTAATTTAAAGGAGAGATAATGCTACCAAAAGTGAAAGGCATACACACAATTTTTTGTAAATTTCTAGTACGTAATGTCCTGTAATTATTATATTATTCCAAATTTAGGTTTCATCCATGGGAAGAAAATCACATTGTATTTAAAACTATCACCTTTAGGGGTGGTAAGTAGGTTTATAAAGGACCTAAAGTCTTTCTGAAAGGTATAACTCTATGAACATATAAAATTTAATTCCACACTGAAAAAGAATCAGAACTAGGCACAATTTTTAAATATGATTTCCAACATGTTTTGGACAAAAAAAAAAAAAAAAAAAAAAAAAAAAAAATCAAAACCAAAAGCTTGTAATTTTTTACCAGACTACAAAACAGAGATGCCAAGTGCTTCAGAAATTCTGAAATGGCAGGCACATAATCACTACATTTAAAGATAATTGTATTACACTTACTGCTTCATATTACTGTGTGCAAACACATATTGTATGCATAATAGACCTAAATGGACAGTTGTTCTGCTGATACATGAACTGAAACTCACTCAGCATTTGGGAAGTCCAGACTGGAACTGAATTCTGTTTAATCCAAACCCAGAATGTATTTCAGCTTGTTCAACATTGTTTTTTCATTTGCCATACTGAATGCCAAATGTGGTGCTTGAGAAAACCCCACTATCAAATAATGGATTTTCACTGTATTGCTTTTGTATGCTGCCAAATCTGTTGTGAAAATGCAATGCATAAAATAATACAATAATTCAAATTGTTTTTAGGTATATGGAACAACATAGTGATTTACACTAGAAAGAATTATTTGGAAGGAAAATAAAGTAAGTTCTGCAGACATACTACTCTAGTGCATTTTTTAAAAAATCCAGTACAATATTGAAACAATTGACCTTTACTTCACACCCATTCAGCAGAATATTTAGACATGTTTAAATGAAAACATACAAGTAAGCCTACCTGTAGTCAGCAGGGAACTTGCAATATCTGTAAGCACATACTTAGGTACTATTTGCACTACAGGATTTGAATACAGTGGAGTGCTCTTCACTGCCACAAACCTCACCCCTGACCATAAGAGCATGGTTGGATAATGCAACAGCACAACTCACTGATCTAACATAGCTCACAATTGCTTTTCAGAGCATGACATTTTCCCACTTACTCCATTTATATATTTCCTGAACTCTTGTTCTTTTTTTAACTGTTTGCCTGCAGAAATAATCAATAGATACTGTTCAAGTAGTTAACTAAAAGTTGGTGCTCCCCCAGAATGTTCCTTTATATTAAGTCACTTAAATAAAGGAAAATGTGAACTACCAGGCATGAGTGTCTGAAAGGTTAGGATTTTATTTTGGTTTCTTCTGTTTCATTAACCTTGCTAGGAACAAAACAATGTTCAAATAGTCACCTTTAAGTTACAAGTCTTCCTACCCAGCTTCCCATGCTTCTTTGAACCTAAAAACAAACAAACAAACAAACAAACAAACACATTTATATAGTAGCTAAGAGTTTCTCATAGTTTTGAGGATAGAATCAGGCAGGTGACAGAATCGCTCACTCCCCATGCCTCTCAGAAATACAGCTGAAAACTCATAGGGATGAAGCTTTTTTATGAGATAATCTGGTGTTTGCTAGAACAAAGATAAAAAATCTTTTTTCCTCACAATAGTTTTTACATTTGTAATGGCCAAACATAAATACTCCTGAAGTAATTCCCTGCAAAGCTTTGGAAACTCCATATTCTGCAGTGTCGTTTTTACCATATAATAAATGAACATCATGCAGTATGGATGTCTTAGCTTTTAAACTCCTTTTAAATGCATTTGAATTTTACTGTAAGCTCTTTTTCTGCTTGAGCTCTTTGCAGAATTCATAAATGGTCTGAACCAGGTGTTAAATTAGTAGCTGATTCTGTCTAGCCCTTTACAGAACTGGATACTTTATTCTCTACATATTTAAAGTCATCCCCATAAATGTGTTTAAAATATTTAATATAATCAACTGAGCCCTTATGAGCCACTCAGCGCTTCAGTTTTGGTGCAAAACTGAATTATTCTGTTTTAATCCCCATATTCTCCACAATTTTATTTTGCAGTTTTACCTTATGATAAAGTATGACCTCAGACTGTTTAGGTTTTTCTTCTTGGTGGTTGTGATTTTGCTTTTTTTTTTTTTTTTTTTTTTTTCCTGTTTTTTTCCTGGGTTTTTTTGTTTTGGTTTTTTTGTTGTTTTTTTTTTTTTTTTTTTTTTTTTTTTTCCTATTTGTAACATTTTTATCAATCTACATCTCTAGCATTGAGACATTCAATATATAAACAAATGCTGCTGGTCTCTAAAAGTGAAAACATAACTTGGTTAGACAAAATTGTGAAATCTGAAATACATCATGGAAATAAAGCATGGAAAAAAGCCAATATGGAAATTGTTAGATCAAACCAATGTAATGACATCTAAGCTTTTTACATTTGTGTTGGGAATATTTTGGCTTTCCTTCATTCATTGTACCAGGCAAATTTCCAGGAAGTGAATGCTATGAAGCCTCCAAGAAGTTTACAGAGTATCTGTATTCAGATTCATCTTTTATTTTTCAGCTCAGCCCACCTGTATTGAAAGCTTCATCTAATACAGGAGCATTCTTCAATTTTATCTTGATAACAGACAAAAAATATCAATGGACCATAGTTTGGATTTCTGCTTGGTTTTCCTAGAACTCAACACCACACTAAATCAGTTATCTAAATCAAAAGTATCTTCTTGGTTTTCTGCTCCTTGTAATATGATTTACACATGGACTGGAATATTTAGTGTTCAAAATACTTTCTACCACCTCTGTCTTTCATAGCTATTAGGCTGGATTTGGAAGCTCTATTAGTTTAACACAGTTTACCTACTAGTTTCTTTGTATAATGTATATTTGCAGATATACAACATTCAGTTATTTTACTATATTTTCTTTTTGGTTTTGTATTTTTCTTTCTTTTCCAGGATATCTATGCCAATGCCAATGCAAACTACCTGCATGAAAAAGTGCACACAGTGTGAGGCATGAGACTATGGAAATGGAATGCCCTTTGGTCTGAGGTGGCTGACACTGACCCAGGTATAGCTCATGACCACTTTCCATCCCACACAGCAATTTCTATTACAGCCATGTCAAGATCAACTCAGCCCAGCCCAGCCAAATGTACAGATTACATCTGGGTCCTTTGAGTCACTCTACAAAAAAAGGTGCAACAATAAACAAGCCCATGTGCATTCTCAGTCATAACTATGAGCAGAAGAACCCTTGAGATTCCTCACTTTGGCATTAAATAACAATTATAAAGGCTTTTAGAATTAAAGCAATACATGAAGGGACTTGAAATGTTAACAGTCCCAAGTAACTTGTCAATTGAAATAAGACTCATCCCTAGTCATAAATAAATAATCTCTTTCCTGGTCTCACTTCCATGCCAGGATCAATATCTCTTAACATCTTACTTATTTTATTACTGCTTTTGGTTTTCTGGGACTGATTGAAAGTTGCTCAGAGGAAATCTTTGGTTTTGCTTAAGTGTCCGTGACATTTAATCATGACTTTCCTTGCAGTTTAATTCCAACCAGTCAATCAGTTAATCCACTTCAATTGATTCTGTGCTCTCTGTTATTGGCTTGCACTCATTGGGCATCCTCTGGTGTCGACTCAGCTGGGTGGCTTGTGTGAAGCTCCTCTCACACCTCTCGCACCTGGTGAAGGCAAGAGAGAAAATTGAGACCAGGGAGCTGCCCCAGGGGGGGTGATGGGCTTTGTCTCATCCTGCCTAATCAGAACAGACACTCAAAAGTGGCTTCAGATTTTACTGGCTCAAGAGGTTTAATTGGTGGCTACTTCCAAGGCCTTGATGCCTATGATGGGACAAGGCCTGTCTGATTCAGAACAGAGGAATCTGTCAATAGACAGGGGGAAGGTGATTTCTCCAGAGAGGCCTGTCCTACTGTAGCTCTGATCACTGTCAGTTCAAATAGATAAAGAACAAAAAGAGATTTTTAGGAGTGAGCCATCAAAGAGGCAGCTTGTCTGCAGTTTTCTGCTCTGTACCCCCTAAGAGAAATTGATGACAAATAGAATTTCACCTGCTTTTTTAAAAATCCACAATTGCCTATTGGAGGATTAGAAATCACCAAGCAGTAATCGTTCAGTCCTAGAACAGATGAAAACTCTTTGTTTATCTGATGTGACCATGTAGTGGGATTAATTTTAAAAAGGCACATAGAGATAGTCGTTGCTAATTATCTGCAAACATCCACACTATTTAAGTAATCTGTCTGTTGTGCAAGAACTCAAAACAGCCATCAGTGCTGCTTCAGCTTTGTATTCTCTCTTTCTACCCTACCCCCTCTCTTAAAGAGACAGAATCTGCAAGAAAAATACTGTGCGAATGTGTGAACAAAGCCATTGAATTTTGCAGAGGATAGGGGCTTTTGTTGCCTTGGAATTAGTCCCTTATCCCTGCTCTTAAAAACAAACTACTTATTTAATCTCCCAAATGCTGCCTTCATGATTTGCATTCTGAAAACTAGAGAGGGTGTTGGATGAGTCACAAACATGGATGGAGCAGATCCCATCTTGTATGGTGCTTGCTCTAAAAGCCATCTTTATTTTAATGGTACCTTGTGATGTTTTATCTCCAAATAAGATTTTCATAAAAGTATCACTGCAATGAATTCTTCACCTTCAAAGGACAAGTGAGGAATACAATGGACTCAGCGAATACGTTTTAACCTTTCTCTATTCACTGATGTGAATGCTAGAAAGTGAACTGTCTGGAATCTGCTTTAAAAAAAAGATTTTTACACATATTTATAATTGTGGGTACTCTTCACATTAATAATTTAGTGATAAGGTTCTTCTTTATCAGGACTATTTAGCACAGACATTAGAGAGTCATTCATCCAGGTTACTGTACCAATCTAAAATGTCAACACTTTAAAGTTGTATTTCCTTGATTGTCTTTCATGGAATATTTTTAGCATCCTATGCCACTGTTAAAAACTGCACTGTGATCTTGACAAATGTAAAATGTCAGCTTTAATGTATCAGACCTATCAGCTCAATGAAAATAACTCAGAAGTATTGATTACTTAATGATTTTTGGGGTATTCATTAAAGTCTATGTGCAGATCATCCACTCTCCAGAGCTCCTGAAGTGCTGATGACACATTAGTGCACTGCTGATTGTTTATTAGAAAACTGATTACTTACTGGATTAGTGTGTCAAAATATACTACCTTTCATTGCCTGACAAACTTGCAAATTATTGTATTATTTTTATATACATACATATATATCTATCACAGAGGCATCATAATCAATTTTAAGGCTGGGGGTTTAACTTAGTCTGTGTGAGATATTACCATCTACTTGAACTTGATAGTTTTGTTATTTTGATATCTACAAAGACAAGTACTTTGCTTGATGAGTAATAGGAGCCTTGCATCCTTGCCTAACTAAGCTGTAAGTGATACAGTTGCAAAATAACCTATAAAATCAGGTTTGGCAAATCCTGATTTTCAGAGCCCGGCCAAATAAGCAAAATACAAGGGAGCAGGATGCCAGGCACCATTAGTGACTTAGATAAAGTCTATAGACAGTGTTACCCACTAAAATAATTTGCTTTGGCAGGCCTCCTTACCCTTTCTGGAGCTTGTCTGGGAGACCAGAATTGGGCAGGCATTCACTCAGTACCTTGCACTGCTAGTGAAAAAGTGCAGGGCATGGTTTACCATGTTTCTTTAAAATGCAACTTCCTATCCTTTATCTACAAGATTCTTCTCATGTGGGAGTGCTCTGCCCGTTGATGCACTGGCATAAAGGCACAGGAAAGAAGAATAGTAAAGAGAGAACAGAAAAAGGATAGATCTTTTGATACAAACATCTACTGTTTATGAACAGGAGGGCTGTGGGTGCCAAGTGCTGCTGCTGGTCAAACTATGATGTCTTGGGCAAAAGTCAGAATGAAGCCTCTGGAAAGGCATTTAATTTTCCTGTCTTTCACTGGTACTTGGATAACCTTCAGATAGTCCCCAAGGTTCTAGGATTTTCTAGGCACTTCCAAATGGTGTGGGTGGTGCTTTCAGGACCATAGGTTTGCATAAGTACCTGGCTTATGGGCAGAGATCTGTATTAGGCTCCTGATTCCTCTTTTCAATGGGGTCCAGAGAGGTTGTTGCTGGATACAAACTGATAGAAAAGGTGAAGATAATAGTGTCACAGCAGTCAGCATTACTGTCTCATAGTAGGTAGGAATGGGAGGAAGGGCAGGAGTACTTTTTTTCTGTGATGTACTCTAGGCAGTCAGTCTCTCCCTCCACTAACCATTCTCTCCCAACCCATCACAGCAGAATAACCACTCTCATAAGCTCTGTCCATGAGATTGGTGAGTATGTGTGTGTTTTTGTGTGCATATTCCTGTAACATAACACATACATGTTTAATATTGTGTTGGAAAGTCGAACAGTAGTCAAAATTGTCAGAAAGGAAAAAGAGTCCTAATCTCATGTGACCAATACACATCAAGCAACCATGGGGCTGAGCCCAATCCTGAATACTAGATATACCAAATTTTGGCTAAGCCTGCACTGTAGATACATATATTGGCAATAATTACACTTCATGACACTGATACACGATTTGATTTCCATTTAGGGCCATCTGCTGGCATTCGAATGGAATTTAGGTCCAAAGCAATTCCAAAGCCCTCAATTAAATACCATCAGTGAAAACCGGGTCCATGTTACCTTCTTTTACAATATATGTGCACACTGTAATTGTGAGGAACAATGTACTATAGCACTCAACCTCCTCAGCCTCAAGGCTTCACTCTGCCACAAGGCTTCCTGGTATGGTTTGCTTGGGTGGAGCTGGTAAACAGGATTGTTCTTAAGTTCACAAAGTGCACCAATAGTTCTGGGATATTTCTACAGGACTGGGGTTTCTGGTTTTGTTTAGATAGTCCTCATTGTTTCTGGTCTGCTTGTTTGCTTCACAGTGCTTTCAAAACATTGACAGTGAGGATTATAGAGAGGATTGGTTTAATTTGCACGTTTATGTCAGCCTCTGTGAAAGACTTTGGACAGAGAAAATGCTGAGGATCTACTTTAGAGAAAAGGCATTAATTTGATACTCTCAAAATAAGCATTTTAAGATTTCATTAAACAAGTACATTTCACTCATTATAAACTCCTTTGGAAGGATATCAAAAATCCAAGAAAAACTATCAACCAAAGAGAACCTCTTGACAATACTGAGATGTCACTGCAGGTACAACATACATATTCAGCCTAAAATGAATGCTCCTCAGCTTTGCATGTCAGTAAGAAACGATGTTAAAACAGTGAGCTATTGTATGCTGAAAGAATCTTTCCTCTTAATTCTTTTGGGTTGACTCCTAAATATAAGAACTGTGATTCTGCAGGCAAGTCCCTTCACTATTTTTCAATTTTGCTGAAATGGAAACAGGGAGGAGGTGAGAAAAATTTAAGAGGATAGAGGTGACAAATAATTTTCCTTTTTCTCCAGCATTTTAATTTACTTAAGATCTTTGTTCCCAGACTAGCAGCCATAGTGGAGACTTCAGTAAGATAAGAATACACAAAAACTTTACAGTGGTCAGGCTGGCTTGATAGCTTGTGATGACATGAAAAGTCAAATTCAGCTAAAGCTTTGACTACAGATAACCTCACTTAGCATTGTTATCTTAATGAAAAGCAAATAGAAAAGTCTTCCACCATACATCCAAATTTACCAGGGACCTACAAAGAAAATGCCCTCTCACAGAAAAAGCTTTTTAACCAATCCCAAACGTCCTCTTACAAAACAATTAATCTGAAATATTTTTTAAAATACTGGGACCATATGTTTGCCATTTTTAAAGCCAACTTCTGGAAATAATATGCATACAAACATGCTTAGTGTTTAACATTGCTGACTTAATCCATGCTCACTGTAATTTGTTTATATACCACTTATGAACATAGCTGCCTACTGCATTAGAAATCATGAGATTACATTCACAGCAAAAGCATTTTTAAAACTGAACTTAGTAATACTTTTTAAATTATACCTGCTATTTTTAAAAATTAAATTAGCTAAAATTTATGAAATTTATCATTATTCTTGCATGGCAATTCTTTCTAATATTAAAAATATTATTTAAAAGAAATATGTACATCATCACAAATACAAACTTCCCTGAGGTACAGAAATACTATCTCATTGGACTTTTCCATCTTGGTTGTTTTTTGGGGTTTTTTTTGTTTTTGTTTTTGTAAGTGTACACTCAAAATTCCTTCATAAACAAACATTTCAAATCTAAATTGCATGATCAAGAGACAGAAATTTTGTTTGTTCTATTTATGTTCTATTTATGTTCTTGCTTAATAGAATTTGGTGGGGGCTTTTCCCTGAACTTTCTTAATACCAGATCTTGTGCACTCCTTCTCCAAAGGAGGGTATGAACTGTTAAGAGACATCTAGATGAGCTGCAGCTCTCTCTTTTTCCTCCATCAGAGATAATAGATTGATTTCTGGATAAGTTTTCTACCACTCCTCTCTCAAATGCAAGCAGTCCTGCATGAGACAAATGTGTCCTTTTGAACAGCTTGCAGGATCAAGGCTTGTGTGTCCTCTTATCTGACTAGCAGGGATGGGAAGATCTGCAGCTCCAGTTTTAGCTTCACATGAAGTTCCTAGTCAGCTTACTGCAAATATTTCAACAAGCCTTCCAGAGAGAAAATAGTACTACTGTTTCTTGTGTGTAAGGAAGAAACTGAAGGAAGATCTTGCACAAGAGAAATTATGCCATACATCATAAAGAATCAGTACAAAGCATATACTTTTTTTTTTTTTTCACACTGTCCTGTAACTTAAGGAGTAGTCAGATACACCCTAGAATACTTATATGCTTCCACACGACCAGGGTAAAACAAAACAAAACAAAACAAAACAGAACAAAAAACAAAGCAGAACACAAACAAACAAATCCCAGACCTCTGGTTGGTTGTACTACATACATTAAGCTCCTTCACAAATGAAATGGTGCTGTAATCAAGGCCATTTTGGAAAAGGGTAAAAAAATTAGTTAACCAAAGGGGAAAAATAATGACTCTAAATGGGGCAAAACAGCAGATCTATTGGAAACATGACAAAAACAGGATGTTAAGGAAAAAAATTAAGTGGAGTCAACAAGGTTACACATAAGTAACACCTTAACATTAAACGAAATCTATTTTCCATTTTGACCTGGAAACCTCTTCCAGTAATTACTAAAATCTATTTACACAGCAACTAGATAAAATCAATCTGATTTCTCACACCATTTTTGGCTCACTTTCTGTGGGCTCTGACATTCAACAGACTGGCTCGAGAGAAGTCGATACTTAGACGTCCCGAGTTTCCATGTTTTGCTTCCTACAACACTATCCTGGCAATTATTTCTGTAATGCAGGTTTTTCTGTAGTGGATCTGCAGCGTTTTGTTCCTGGCTCTGTCCCCTTGCCCCCAGCAAAGACATGTATGTATGGGGACCACGCTTCCTCCCAGCCTTACATGGAGGCAAAGCGAGCTCTCCAGTATCTCTGTCCAGCCTGTTACGAGTGGTTCTGACAGCCCCCACCACTGAGCTCCCTTACATTAACCAGATCAAAGGCACAGTTTGGCAAAAGAAGGAAAAAAAAAAAAAAAAAGACAAACAGAGAAAAGCAGACAGAGAACAGACAGGAGTCGGAGAACTGAGAGAGACAAAAACCTTCTTATACACTATTCCCCTTCCTCCTAGGAACATCCAGGAAGCTTCCAAAAGAAGTGATATCAATACATTAGGTGGAATTGCTCCAGTGGCCACATACTCTGAGCCTGTCAGTTCAGCCAAGGCAAAGACACAAGTATGGGATATATTTGTTCTGCTTTGGAGAACACTTCTTGTCATGTAGGCAGAGTCTTGCACAATAGAGGGTAAAACATACCTGGATCAGCTGCACTGTGGCTGGAAATGAGCACTGCTGGAAGATTTCTGAGACAGGTATGTGCTTAGCTTTAATATCAATAATTTAAAATTTCAGAAATTAACAAAGTCTGTTTAGTGTAAAATCACTTTATTAGGTGACTTTTCTTTTTCTTCTATCTTGAACAGCTGAAGACTATCAATTTATTACTAAGATCTTTCAAAACTTATGCCACAAGTCAGAGTGACATTTTCTATCCAGTGTTTCTGAGACTAAAAGAAGGTGCATATTTTTTGCCCATATGCAACTGGAGCAAAATTAACTTTTAAGTGAAGCTCCATCCACCTCATCATATAGACATCAAAGAATCATATTAATATTCTTACAGCATGGCCTGTCTCAGTCTTGATCATATTTTCAGCTGCGGCTCCCTGGCAGCAGCTTGCCACTTAATTAAGACAATCAAGGTATCGTTAAAGATCAGAAAATTGTGCAAGGCTTTCAAGAAACCCAAAATCAAACCTGTATAAATTCCGATTCTAACAGCACCACCAGCCGTTTCACCTCATGGAGTGACCCTGGCTTCCAGGGAGCCTCTGCCGAGCGCAGGCAATGCTGCAGGCAGCAGCAGCAAGGCATTTCCCTGCCTAATCTCAGCTGGCCAGAGCTGCTGGCCCCGGTACTCACTTGAAGGGCTTTTCCCCGGTGTGTGTCCGGATGTGGTTGTTGAGCGTGGTGGCGCCGGCGAAGGCGCGCCCGCAGTAGCCGCACTTGAAGGGCCTGTCGCTGGAGTGCGTCACCACGTGGTTCCTCAGCTCCGAGGGCTGCGAGAAGGACTGGGAGCAGTGGCCACACTGGTAGGGCCTGGGTGGAAACACAGACAGCCTGCCATCAGTGCCTTCCGCTGGCCTGGGCGCCAGGCCACGCGCACGGAGCTCCCGGGAATGCCCAAACGCAGCTGCGAGTGCTCCTCGCTTGGGAGACGCGTACCCAAAACTCCATCATCTTTTAACAAGTGGGAAACTCTTGGGCAGGATTTAACTGAGAGTCTGTGGGGCCCACGAACCATAATGCAGCCAACTGTGCTGCACACTAAATGTCTGCCTCAATTCTCTCTGAACACGGTACTCCTTAGTCAAAATAAAAGATCCAAACACATTGGAGCTGAGGGACTCGTGAAATCCTCTGTCTGTTGCTGCAGTCTTACTTATAAATGCACATCTGATGATTATTTGTATGTCCAATCTGTACTCTGTAGCTATTCACAATTAAACTCCTCATAGTTTTTTTAGAGATCACCTATTTCAATAAGAGACTTGGAAAAAAGGGACCACTGCATTGCAATTATCTTTCTGTTTTCTTATTTCAGTTGAAAATTTTTACATTTCATTAATGCTTTTCTCCCATCCAGACTGGAAATGCCTTTCATGGGGATCTTGAAAGGAAACCCAGAACCCCAATTTTCAACAACACATCTTGCTAAAATAAACATGACAAACAAACACACAAAATTGACTGATATGTTACAAATTCAGAATCATAACAAGCAGACTGCAAACACAGAAAAAGGGGGTACAAAACATCAATGTGAGACTGGTCTGCTGAAATGCTAACTGAAATAAAATGCCAAGAAAACATGTCTATATATTTCTCTTCAATGAAAGTGGCTTTATATCAACATCCTATGAGGGTTTTTTTTTCCACTGCACATTTGTTTTAAGTTAGTAGCAGAGTCCTGAATGCTTATCAGACTTTTTGCTTAGAAAATGAAGATTTTTTTTTCTGGAGGGATAATAATGATTTTCATCCTACACAACATTTTAACTCTTGATGTCTGCGTTTCCACAGCCAATGGCCAACACAGCTTAATTGCTCTCTCTATAATAAATGTATATGTTTAAATGGCTAGAAACCAAAGCTAAAGGGAAAGAGACAATGGTGACCAGGCATGTACAATTCAATTAAGTGCAAAATAAAGTGAACTATCTCATTTGTCAAGTGAACTGCTTAATTGTGGCTACTTGCATCACTGAACACAAATACTATTATTTTACAGTGCTTCAGAGCACTGAACCCTGATTGTAGAATTTTTTAGCTTGATTAATAGCTCGGTATTCATCAATAATTCGATAGCTTACAATTTTAATTACTTGCATTTGAAAATCTAACCACTCTCCAACAAGTTTGAAAGCAATGTATAAAATCTGTGGAAAGATAATTTAGATGATGTGGCCCTAAAAGATATACATACATATATATATATAAAAAATAATACTTTAAAAACCCAACAAAACACAAAAAATCACAAGAAAGTGTTTCTCTGTTTCTCTTACTGGAAGACCTGTAATAACATGTCCAGTTTTCACCTTCCTTGGAGTGCAAAGTTAATTTGTAGAGAAAATATTTATCAATTTGGTATGAAATTTCAAGAGTTGGTAAAACAGAGATAATTGGTGAATGCAGTAATCAAATGTGTTTAAACAAAATAGTGAAATAATATATTGCGTATCAAAGAAACATTGATTTTTTTTAATAGTGAAGGAGACCATTAACATCTATTAGCCTCTGGTTATCTATTTTTAACAGCAACCACAAAAAATGATACAATGCTACATAAAACCAATTAATCTTTTTTTTTAAGTGATAAATAAATCAATGTGATTAATTCAACACAGTGAAAATTCACAATGTAATTTGTCTGTAAACAGTCAAAATTTCAAACCAGATATAAGTGAACATTGTGATACCAAATAATATGGGTTCATTGGCTCAAAACCAAATGTCTTTTTTACATAATACTCAGAATATATTTCACTGGCTTATGTTAAAGGAAATAAGCCCTGTAGAAGATCACCTATTGTTGGATTGCTTCAACTGCATTTTTCTGATTCATCCACATCTTGGGAGAAAAATTGTTAAAGAAATTACCCTTCTCTTTGCTGAGGGTGCATTTATCCAGTTTATACTCAAGTAATTCTTATAAATACTAAAATCAGTAATTTTTTTAATGCTTATATAAATGACACACATTGGGTAAAATTCATTTTAAAAAGAGAGCCTAAAAATGCAGTAAAATACTATAACATGTTAAAATGCTCTAATTTGCACAACTGCAGATTTAAGTACGCCAACTTCTGCCAACTTTTGGATTTTTCAAAGAGCAAAAAAAAAAATTGCATTCAAGAAGTACAAAAGTACAAAAGTTATTCTGTTCTCTGGTAACCATTTTACTGTGCTCAGATTTTTTTTTTCCTTGGAAGAAAATAAAATCAATACGTTATTTTTCAAAAAAAATGAAAGTGGTGCTGAAGGACTGAGCACAAGCAGTGCTCGGTTCAGTGAGTACATTGACATGGGCAGAGCATGCCTGCCTTTGATGTAGCAGTTATGTCTTCTGCCATCACTTTTGTCTGCACTGGGACAATGAATTAAGATGGTGACCTCGTTGTAACAGAGTTTTGCAGAAAAGAAGGAGCAGCAGCAGCAAAGTGACAGAAGTGCTGGTCTTCATAGGCTGTACTTTCAAAAATCCACTGCTGGACTGAATGCACTCCCAGTTCAGAGAAACTCATTTCCTTGGAATAACCAGTACATGTAATAACCAGTACTCTTATTGTGCTTCACAGTATCCATGTGAATTAAAATCTTATCAGATAATAATTATAACTTGCAGTTAAGAGAAGATAAACTGATTACAGCAATGTGCAGAGGAGAGTGATGTTCTGACAGCCATCATCAAAAGCAGTTCTAATGTTTTTATTAAACACCTAGTTACATGGGAGCTTTTAGCTCCACATCTTTCTTTTTGAGCTTAAAGAAAGAAAATCTACTTACTCAGAAGACATTTTTCGTGCTGGAAAAGTTACAGTTTTGTTATTAATCCCATGCATCTTGATAGGCTATCTAGGCTTGCTGACATTTAGAATTCATCATCTTTTTCTAGAGACACTAATCCTACAGTCTCTGGCTGTGTGATGGCTATATAGGAAGACAGGCCATCTAAATTGAAATTCTAAAAGCAATTCTAACATAATCGTTTTCAGAATTTGTGGTGGTTTATACTTTGAGCTTTTCCAAGTTGTGAAAGACACATTTTTCAAAATGAAAACACCAAGGAATAAATTTAGCTCTGTAAGCTAGAGAACGTCTTGAATGATTTTGCTCTTTGGTGATGTCTTTTCCTGTCTTAAAATTTTCTTACTTTTGCAGCTGATATTTTTCTGGGTGAAACTACATCATGTATGGGACCAGTACAAAACTTAGGATTCCCTATAAGGCTTACTGAACCTCACCAAAACTCATGTTTTGGGCAGGGAATTTAGAACCCCTAACATTTTCAAAGTATGTTAAGGGAATACAAAAATCCATATGATTTCACCTGAAATACTTAGTGAGAGACAGTTATACATTTAGATTAATTCTTTCTATATTTCTGTTTAGGAAAACTGACATAGCTTTATTTGTCTTTTACTATATCTCTGCCAAAATAATATATTTTCCAAATTCTGACTCCTAAGTATATTTAAGTATTATAAATTTATTTTCTACATCATAAATTATGAAGTCTTTGAATTTTTAGAACCTTGAAAAATCCAATAATTATTTTTCCACTCCATTTTCAAATTATTTCTTTTATGATGAATAGGTTTTTAGTGTGGCCTCTTCAGAAGGGAATTTGATCTTTTCAAGGGGCACATCTAATTCCAGTTCAAAACTTAGAAGAGAAATTGCTTGTAAGAGGGAGTTCCTGAATATTTGTAACTTTGTCATTGAAATTCTTTCAGCCTAGTGAGACAAAATAGCACAAAATATTTTCACTCAGAAAGAGCAAGAAAAACACCTGTTGAAAGGAGAGACTGCCATGTGATTGAAAATATTTTTTGTCTCTTGTTGAAGACTAAGAAGTGAAAAACTAACATGATCATAGAGTTGTAAAATGGTCTATTTTGAAAGGGATCCTAATGACCATCTTGTTTCCAACCTCTTGCTATGGACAGGGATGTCTGTCACTCAAGGCTCTGCCCTATTTGGCCTTGATCATTCCCAGGATGGGGCATCAACAGCTTCTCTGGGAAAATTTCAAGTCTGTCTCACTGCCCTCACACTAAAGAATTCCTTTCTTACACCCAATCTAAATTTACACTTTTTCAGTCTAAAGCCATTGTCTCTTTTTCTGTCATTAAATGCCCTCACAAGAAGTCTCTCTCCAGCTTTCTTGCAGGTCCCTGTGGGCTCTGGAAAGCTCATATAAGGTGTCCCTGAGCCCTTCTTTTACTTACACTGAACAGCCCAAACTCTCTCAACCTGTCTTCAACCCTCTTTGGGATTGTCCTCTGGACTCTCTCTAGCAGATCCATATCCTTATGTTGGAATGCCCAGAGCTGGATGCAGTGCTGGTGGTGTTTCCAAGGATGCAACAATCCCAGCTGGATGCATCCAGGTTGGGTTTCACAAGAGTTGAAGAGAAGAGACAAATATCTCCTGCCCTTGCTGCTTTTGACACAGCCCAGGACAGGTTTGGATTTCTGGAGTGCACATCTGGTTCATGTCCAGTTTCTCATCCACCAGCACCTCCGAATCCTTCTCCTCCGGGATGTTCTCAGTCCATTCTCCATCCAGCCTGTATTTGTGCTTGGGGTTCTCCTGACCCACTTTTAACACCTTTCACTTGCTCTTTTTGTATTTCATTATGAGGTCACTCTGGATGGTATCCCTTCCTTCCAGCATGTGCAAGGGTGCACTTGATACCACTGTCCCAACAAACACTGTTGTGCTGAATAGCATCAGTGCAAATAGCAGCCCCTGGGGAACATCCCTGGTATCCACCTGGAAATGGAGTCATTGACCACAGCTCTTTTGAGTGCAGCTTTCCAGCCAATTCCTAATCAACTGAGACATCTGACCACCAGATCTGTCTCTTCACTTCAGAGACAAGGCTTCTGTGTGCAAACACTTTGCACAGGTACAGGTAGATAACCTCAGTCTCTGTTCCTTGTTTACCAACTCTATAAATGTTGTAGAAGTCTACCAAATTTGTCAGGCATGATTTGCCCTTAATGGAATTGCTGTCATCAGTCATCACATTATCCTCCATATTCCTTAACCAAGTTGCCAGGGGAATCTGCTTCATGCTCTTGCCAAGTACCAAGGTGAAACTCACTGCCCTGTAGCTCTCCAGGTCTTTCTTTTTAACAGTGGAGGTTTTGTTACCCCTCTTTGAATCAGCATGAACTCCACCAGACTGCTACAACCTCTCAAATATGACAGTGGCTCAGCCACTCAGTCCACCATTTCTCTCAGGACGTGCACATGCTTCTCACCAGCCCCCATGGGCTTGCATATCTTCTGGTTCTTTAGATGGTCTTCAGCCTGATCTTCTACAGCTGGCAGCTCTTTGTTCTCTCAGTCCCTGCCTTTGCCCTCTGTGATGTGGGTGGTGTGACTGAAACATTTGCCAGTGAAGTTATTGACTCAGTCTTTTCCATGTCCCAGGTCAACAGACCTCCTGCTTTCTTTTAGAGAGGTCTCACAATTTCCCTGGTCTTCCTTTACCACCAATGTAACAACAGACATTTTTTTCTCCTAGATGTCCCTGCCCACATTTAATTCTACAAGGGCTTTGGCTTTCCCAAGGGCATTCCTGACTGCTTATACAATTTGTCTGTAAATCTCCCAGGTTACATGTCCATGCTTGCATCCTCTAAAGGCTTCCTTTTGGTCTTTGATTTCATCCAGGAGTTTCCCCTTCATCCACTCATCCTCACCATCCTGGTGGTTGTGCCTGACTTCCTCTATGCTCCTGGGCTTAGAAGAGGTGATTGATGTTACAGTCTCAGAGAGTGGGACACAGGGTTCCCTTGAACCCTGGACAGCATTTTTCATTGATACAGGGCACAGATTGCCACACCACAGCCCAAAAACAGGGCAGGTGAAGTGGGGCCAGCATCAGCTTTCAGGACCAGGACCATACAAACACAGCTTTAAGAGCACAGCTGCAGTCAGAGAGTTAGGTCACAGCTGTTCTCATAGGAATGTATTTTTGAGAAATGCCTTCCTCTAGCAAGTCAAATTAAGGCTGGAGAACAAAATGGCACCTTAGGATACTGCTGACTTGCACACAGAAACATCCCTAGCATCAGCAGAGCTACCTTCACTGGCTCTGGACTCCACATCCCCTGATGCCTTGGTGTCCCCTTGGGCAGCACAGCTGCTGTCCCGAGCACCTCAGGCACCAAACAGCAGCAGGGGTGGCAGAGATGGACCTGATGGGAGTTCTGCAATCATCTGCTACAAATGTTCAGCAAAATGAGAAAGCCAGCACACTTGGAGCATCTGCAAGCTTCTGTCAGGGAGAGTTGTTGCTCTGTACACCTGTTATTGTTATTAGCTCTGAGTGCTGGGCACTTGAAAACCTTTATGAAAAGATCATGCAAGAACCAGCATTAAATTCAGCTTGAAGTTTACTTTAACTGAGCAATACTCAATAAATAGAAATAGGTAACTCTTGCTCAAAACATATTTTTTCTAAGTCTGTTTTGGAGAGGTTCAAATCAACTAGTGGACTTGTAGAGGACATCAAGGTCAAAGATACAGAACCTATAAAGCAAATATAAACACAAAATGGACTAAGCCATGATCTTAGAGAAAAACATCTATTAAATTGGTAACTTCAACTTGCTCTTAAGAAAACAAAACAAAACAAAACAAAACAAGTTTGCTATTTAATATAGAGGTGATATTGCAAAACATGAGTGTAATAGTATCTTTTAAGTAAAGAAGAATTTTGTGTGCCAGATCACACCCATAATCCATCAGTCATGAACACATTTAAGGAGTGTGCTTTGCCTCAGATTCTCAGCTTGAATGCATGGCAATCAATGAGAATATATATATCAAACAGATGTACAGGTTGTACATGAAAATGTGCCACGCAGAACTCTTGAGAACTGAAGACTTCTGGTTTCCCTCAACACCAGACTACCCTGAATCTAGTGATCATAGTGATATGAAAGCATGATGTCATTAAAAAAGGCTGCCATTATCAGAAAAGTGGTTACTGTTAAAAAAACCCAATATCAACTTCTGTAAAAATTGTTCATTGTAATAAAGAGTTTTGGTTACCCCCTTTTTGAGCCTTCCAAACAGGATTGGTATGAGTTTCTGCAGCAGAAGGGAAGGAATAATAATTTTTTGTTTAATTTATATATATATAAATATAAAAAGTATGTATTAAAAAATCAACTCTCCAACAAAATAAACAAATAAAAACCCTAAAAATATATATTTCCATAAATATCTTCTCAAACTGCTTCTGTCTGGTCAAGGCTTAAACAAGTCTCAAAGATTCAGAAGGTCCCTGAGTTCAAGATTTTGCTGATTTGAATTTCCACTTCCCATACCCACTTTAAGTCCAATTACCATTAATTTCAAAGAGAAGCCCTACAAAATGTAACAAGCTGAAAAAAATTTGGTGGAAAGGGAGAAGTATAAAACCAAACCAGCAGTAAACAATTAAAAGTTATTTTAAATTAAAATATTAACCTTGAAATATAAGAAAAAGCACAACAGATTATTTTAATAATTTCTCCTATTTGGGATTCACAATATTTTAAAATTATTTTTATTTATTAAGTGATCTGCCAGTTAAATGGGATAGTTTATTTCTTACTATTTCATGAAATTATGTATATTGTGGCCTGCTTTATGTCTGCTATAATTTAGATGTTTTCTTAATCTCAGTTGTTGTATTGTCTTTGGTTTTCTCAAACTTCAAGTAGTCTGCTTTTCTCAAATTTCAGACCATGAGTTGGATTTCTGCATGGATTCATGGATTCCCTGCACAGCATTGCTGCAATACAAGTGCCAGGCCAGAACAGATTGACCAAAGTCTGTTTCCTAGAGACAAGGGGAACAGCCTTGCTGCTTCAGTCACATCAAAGGTGAGTGACTTGTGTGCTCACAGACTGCTGACAGCAAATGTGGAGTTGTTTATCAGCTGGAACCGTGCTGGAGATGTCACTGAGAAAATAAAAACCAGAGAGTTGCATCCAGTACTTTGGGCTGGTGAGCAGGTATTCTTTCACAAATCCGTGATTTCATGTTTCCTGGGAATTTTGTACAACACTGTAAAAATTTATCATCTAGAAAAATGTAGTATGTTTAAGAAACCAAAGGCCACTATTTCTAGACACTGCATCACTAAATAACTGGTATCTGCTAAACACAAAAAGTTTCCTGTGATGTAAACTCAAACTTTAATGATTTCTAAGCAGGGATATGAGAAACCAGGTCCTAGGACAGTACCTGTTATTCATGGTAATTTCAAACATAGAATGAATTGCAATGACCTTAACCATAGCAGGATGATTTCCTACTATGCCCTGGGATATTTTGAGCTGACAATCCTCCAGACTTTCCTGAAAAAGCTGCAGGCTGGGTAGGCAAAAGAGGGACAGAGAGGTAAGACATCATGAATCAGCACCCTATTAACGAGAATGTTTGCTTTTAAGAGTAAAGATCAGAAATTCAGTCTGTGTTTCAGTCAATATTTGGCACAAGCTGCTTAGGAGGGAATAAATAAAAAGAAATAAAATTAATTTTAAAAAATTAATCTCCCACGTCCAAGATGAAAGATATAATGGTAAGACAGACTTATCCTCATTTTCTTTCTCTGACAAAATGAGTATTTAGCAGTCACTTAGAGTGAAGAATACTGCCATTAAGAGAGACTCTCCTTGCACTAACTGTTATCTGCAACTTGTTTCTTCATAAAGAAGATACAGGTTCAAGTAAAGGATGAAATCCAGGTGTCACACCTGACTGGATGAATCACTGAAAAAGTATATGGAGGGCATCACAACATGCCTTTTCCAGTCTCAATACTCTTCCAGATGGCTGTACCATTTTATGCTTTACAGTATGCTCAGGATGCTGTAAGCACAAAAGTCTGTGATATGTAGGAGAGGGGACTTTTCAGGACCAATATTCTATTAAATATTCTATTACATATTAAATTACTGATTTTGTCCTACAGCTTCCTTAGCAAGGCTTTTTTTTCTGCTGAGGCAAGCATAAAACCCAGAAAAGTCTTGAAAGGGCTTGTTTGCATTCACAACGTTATCAGTTATTTAATTTCTATTAATATTAGCTTGGGACCTAATTAGCCTCTTACATGCTTGATATTTCTTCTGGAAAAATGGACTTACTCCCTCCATATCCACAGAATCACACAACCATATGCATACATGTAGATAGTACACAAAGTACACAAAGAGACATAGACATGCACACAAACACATGCACAGACTCACTCTTTGTTATTTTTTAATAGTGTTTTGTTAAGTGCAATTCACAATCAAATGCTGCTTTTAGAACTACATTCCAGGGATTCAGCTGTTCTGCTCAAATCTTCACAGCTGAAGAAGAGACAAAACATGGGCAGCCTTTTTTATTGAATTAATTTGATTTTTGTCTTTTGTCCTGCCAGCTATCAAAATTGTCAAATAAACCAGCTTTGATTCATAAATAATGGTTCCATTATATTTACTGTGCCACCGGTCAGAGTACCTGAAATTTTAATTCACTTGTTCAGCTAAATTTCATCCTCAGTTCACAGCCATAAAATTCTGTATTGACAAACTTTCAAACCAACTTTGACTCTGAGGTATCTAGTCAACATTTTTCTTCTGTGTGGATATTAGTTTATTGAATAAGTGGCATCTGTTTTCCTCCACATCACTGGTGGAGTAGGTATTTCCTTTTGACAGCTTTGTACGATTTATGGGTTTGCATGCTATGAAGAAAAATAGTACTAAGCAAAAAATTCCAATTCATTACCTCTTAGTACTTAATTAAGTTCATACGCATTGCACACTATAGGTGAACCCTGAAATGACTGTGACAGCCACTGAGCAGCAAGTTAGATTATCTCTGGAAGACAGAGAGACTTTTAATTATCTTGACCTCATTTTTTCCAACTATGATATTCATAAATTTTCATTCTATTTTGTTGCCTCCATCAGATGTACCAAACCATTCTAAAACCAAGATTATATCCTTAGCTATTTCCTTTTATCTGCACATTTAGGCACCGAATGCTTTTATAAATAGTGAAGGCAAGCAATAGTTTTTATCAGCTTATTTCACGCAGCTGCAGATGAATTATGTCATACAGGCTCCTCATAATAATGGTTTGGTTTTGAAAATGATAACAGCTTGATAAAAGAAGAAAGCAGTGGATCTGGCTATCAGTAGATACAGAAATAAAGAGAGCCTGGGCTTTACCTGTCGGGGTTCTGTGTACACACATGCATCTGTAAGAGGATCCGCTGGGTGAAAGTCTTAAAGCATTGCCCACATTTCCAAAGATGCCAGTCACTGAACTCAGAATTTAGTTGGCTTGTTGAAGTTGGGCTTGCAAGAACTCGTTGGTTTTTGACACTGATCTGGTTAAATCCTGACTCGATGGACCCAGACTTATCCAGGAGAGAAAAATTTCTGCTACACGGAGTCTGTGGAAATACTACGGATCGCTGTGGAGTGGCAGGGGATAGTTTGCTACTTTTATTAAATGGCTGTAGGGTGTCTTGTCTGGACATGGCCTCCATTACAGTCGAAGGGACATTCACTGGGAGAAAACAAGAAAAGTAGATAAGATCCTTTTTATGCCTTTTCAAAACTAATACAATTTTGGGAGACACCAAAAAAAAAAATCAATACCCATTTTCTTGACACTACAACGAAACTATTTTATTTTAACGATGTACCCCAAAAAAAGGAAAAAAAAAGGGGGGGGGAAAGGGAAAAAAAAAAAGAAAAGAAGGGCTTGAACGAGACAGTGATCTAAATGGATGGTGCTGATTCTGTGACACAGAAATGAAAATTCATGCAAGGGAGTGACTGAGAAAGGACCCAGAGAACCCTGACTGTGATATGTATTTATTACACCATGGGATTGTCATCTGAAGGAAAAAGCTGCACCACTTGTGATACCCTGACTCTGCATGTTGCAGTCAGCATGTCTGACTGCTATATCACAGACAAGCGTGGATTTTGAGAACATGGAGAAAAAAAATCCCTGCTTGGACACTGCTTGAGATACAACAGGGATTAAATAACTACTGCAGCAATAGTTCCTTTATCCTATGAAAGGGTAGACTCTTAGGATATTTTACTATTACATCCCACAAATAGTCACACTGCCAATGCAGTAAGAAGCCAGGGACTTCATCATGTATCTTGTATCATGCCTGAGGTTAATAGCAGGTAGGTCACCATAAAACACTGCAATGTGCAGGCAGAGAGATCTTTGTGCTTCAGTTTTCCACCTACAAAACAGGCATAAAAATGTTTTAAAGTCCCATGAAAATTATTTCTACCCATATGATCATCAATTAACTCTGTCTTATGAGGCACTCAGATATTTCAGCAACAAATGCAATATGCTTTTCACAAAGAAGTGATTTAGTGCTGAATCTGAATGCTTTGTGATATGAAAGACAGGAGGTCAAGCAACTAGAAGAAATTGAACAGTTGCCTCACACCTTGAGAACCATGTAGATGATACAGTGAATGAGGCAAAGGTCCTTTGGAAAAATAGTCAGCTGACAAAAGTTTGCACCACAAGGTAAAAATAAACATAATTTAGGCCACCTGGACCAAATAACTTCTAATGCTTACTAATTTTGGCACACTCAGGCTCATGAGCTCATATTTTAATGGAAGTTTTTAATTAAATACATTATATACATATAAGTCTATATACATATAAGTCTACACCAATTTAATTACAAACTGTTTATATCTACCAGTAGGTACATAGCATGTATTTAAACTTATTATTAGAAACTACAGCTCTGTTTTGGTAAGCCATGATTATAGATTTCTAAGAGCAAACATGAGAAATTGCATTTGTAAGCTGGAATCAGCCAACATTATTTAATACACACAAAAAAACCCCCAACCAAACAAACAGACAAAAGCAAACAAAAAATAAAAAATCAAAACAACTACAAATTAAGATTTGGTAATATTTTAAATCCTGCCAGTTGCTTTAGAGTTGTATTTTAGTATCTATGACCAATGATAAAAATTCCAATATTATATTATTTCAAGATATTTAATTTATGTCAGTTGAGGTCTTTCCTAATCTATTCTTTTTAGTAGTATCTGAGAACCTGATTTCTAAGTAGAGATACATCCATGGAGCTGTCTAGCACAAGTTTCCAGATGCATAATGCATCTTCTATGTCTCTTCAGTACCAGGAGCAAGTTGTATACTATAATTTTGCCTCTATATAGTCAGAAGACAGAAATCACTTTTTTCCCTTCTTTTCTTTAAATTGTACTCATAAGAGTTCACAGAAGCAATGAGATCAGGCTCCTGGAGACCTAAGGAACACAGGCAGAACTTGTGCTGTTGAAAATACCCCTCTGCAGAAGATAAGCAGAAGGTACATTCTGGGAGTTTAAGTGGAACTTAAGTCCTATGCCATTTTGCAGCTGGCTCCATAGTCAGAGACTAATTTCATCTACTCATGTCAATATCTCTGTGGATGAAGCTCTAGTTTGTCTCACAGAAAAATAGCAAGAGACAATATTTACAGATTTTAGCCATAATGTTTTTCTTTCCAAATAAAATTTTTGTAGTCTTTGGTCCCTGAAAGAAAAAAATAATATTTCTATATTGTACACTGCAGAGCATACCTTTCATCAGCAAATATTTCTGACAATAACTAAATTTTTTTAAAATTTTTTTCAAGTCAAACAGACTTGAAAACTCAAGATGGAAAGGATATTTATTTCCAAAAGATTAATCCCAGCAATCTTGCTGTTTAATTGCTGCACATTTCAGTATTGAAGTTGCTACAAGACACTAACTAGTTCCTCCTAGCAGTTCATCCTCTTAGAGTATGCAGTTGAAGTAATTTACAAAGTGTGGGCAGTCACAGAGTCAAGGAGTCCATTATTGTTTTCTTCCACTTCATAGACACATATAGTCACCAAAATGGATACGAGCTCTAACAAGTCTCACACACAAGCAGTAAAATGGAAGGATGTGCCTGGATCACCCATTCTATTACAGACAAAGGTATCCAGCACTAGATTTTGCCTGTACTTTAAGTAACCATGCACACTTAATTTTGTGAGGATTCCTAGCAAACTAGGAATAAAATGTTGAGAACAGGTAAAAGAATGGATGAAAATGGGGATGGTCAGGATAGAATTGAGATTTATTGTCGTCTCAGGGTACTTACAGTCTGTTGGTATTTTTTAAAGTAGGTTTTAATGCCTAACCACAAGGATCTATCCTCTTAAATCAGCCAGCCAAAGCTTTTCTCAACATACTCAGAGGTAATAGAAAAAGGAATCACCAACAGAGGCCCTATGGGCTTGCAATGCATTACTGTTTTGGCAGGAGAGTGTTTTGTGATAGGTCTGGTAACAATGAGGAGAACCAAACAAACTTGTTTACAATAGATTAATTAATCATTTATAGTTTTAATTGGAAGGGGCCTTAAAAAACATGTAGTTCCAGCTCCACTGCCATGGGCAGGGACACCCCCAGAGCAGGTTGCTCAAGGCTTCATCCAGACTGATGCGGAACTTCCAGGGACAGAGCCTCCACTACAACACTCTATGATATATCTGATTAGGCATGAAAAAGGAATTATGGCTTACACAGGTAGAAATGCAAGGAAGAACTTACAATTTTCGTCTTGTGCAATGCACTGGAGAGGGATTCCAAAGAAAGATGTGTAGCTGTCATTGTACCACACTAACAGCTCAGTGCCCCTGGGGATATCTATACAAGCCCGGTAGAATATGTTTGACCTAATCAAGAAAAAAGAAAACATTGCATGATTTAGCAATAGAGCATTCTCATCTTATAGTACATGATATTACAGTAGAAATTCATTGTATTGGAAGCATTTCTGCAGATAACTAATTGAATAACTTACTGATTGTTTTAAAACCAAATCTGTGGAGAAGGACTTTGCTCCTGTAGCACAGGCTAACAACATTATGGATTAACAACATTAAGTTGTATCCAGCATATCTTAAAAGCAAAGGTTTTAGAAGGACCAAGATACAACAAAAATACAGGTATTTTCTTGCAGTGTCTGTTTCTGGGGTATTTTAGAATGGCACTTTTGCTTATACAGTGTAACCACCTGAGAGGTGTACACAGAACAGCAAGTCCAGCCATTTAAGCAGCTTTGTATTTGTCATCTAAGGTGAAGTTAACCTATTTTAGGGTAAATAGACAACAGCTCTTTTATGTGAACAAGTTTATTTAGCAAGACCTTTCATGGCACTAATATACCATCAAAAGAGAGATCTTGGGTTGTTGAGAAAAACAGATTTTGACTTAGGGGAAATAAAAAATTTGGGTTAATTAATCATGCAGCGCTAAAATCTTCCCCTATACAGAACATGAGGCCAGTGCCAATGATTTAGTATGTATAAATCAGTGTCACCATAAGTGTGATATCTCATTATTCCTGTGAGAAAAGACTGGGTATTTCTAGACCACTGAAGTGGGAATTGAGGGTGGGGAAAGAGAAAAATCCTAATGTCTTTAGCATAAAAACAAGAGTCTTATCTTGATGTTGCACTGATGTAAATAGCTTCAAATTGATACTTCTGCAGTTAAGACATTTACATGGCAGCAAAAACTGTGGAAGATTAGAATCAGGCACAAGATAAAAGGCAAATGTTATCAGTTTGCAGTGGCTCTTTTCCCTTACGCTTCACATGGAACAGTAAAACACACTCCCGTGAGATGGATAGAAATTCAATATATACAAGAAGAACAGTCCACTCTTGCTGAAGGATTACATACCAAAGTGATACAGTCAAAGTACCAAGAAATGACCATTTTTTATAACAGCTTATGTAAGGCAGAAAAACATCTATAGACAAAAAAAAAAAGAAAAAAAAAAAAAAAAGAAAGAGAAGTTAGGCCTCAACCAGTTTTCTGAGTGAAGAATGGCTACAAACATTATTCTGAAGTTCAAGATAAAAGTGTTTAGGGTTGGTAGGCCTTAAATTTAGACTTTCTATAAAGAATTGGCTGTAGCAATGCAATTTGTTCCTTGTATAACACTGCAGACATAAGGAGAATCTTCTACCACATTTTTCATGGCAGTGAGATATGCACTTGTCAACATATTTTGTCACCGCAAAGTGGCTCTTGGCAACAGGATCATAAAGATCAATAAAAAAGTGCAGATTCTCAATATTTTACTAGCAGCTGCAAAAATTTCATTTATCTTGTTATTTTCCTCGCTTACTGCCACCCTGTCTCAGGAGGGCACTGCTAGCTAAGCAGAACGGTTTTCTTAGCCTTCTATGAATATCTGACAAAAACTCTCCCCTTTGTGTCTCCCCTTCATCTTCCCTCCTCCTCCTTCTCCTCCTCTTCTTTTCTCTCTCGTTCTTCCCAGGGCTTTGCATTTGTTAATTCTTTCCACCGTTACATAAAAATGAGAATCGGAGCCACGCTATAAATTACCGGCATCTCTTAACTTGAGAAAAATTGAGTCTACTTTGTACTTCACCCTTGTAACATTTCATCTCTCAGTTTGGCTTCCCTTAACATAAACACAGCAGCCCGGCAAATGAATGTGCTAAAACCAAATGACACACTTTGCCGCTGAAAGAGCAGAACTGTTTTTGAGCAATGGGTGGTCTGTGGGGCTTGGAGTAGGCAGGCAAAAAAAATGTGTAAGTGTACACCGTCCCTTACAAGTGTGCAGAGCTTCCAAAACTCGCAGAAATCTCTGCATGCTGAAGTACATCAAAGGGATTTTTCCCTTTTCGGATAATATTTCCTTTGCTGACATGTATTTAGTATTGTGGTTGGATGACTCATAAAGATAGCTTCATGGCGTCCCAACGCAGTTGAAGCAGAACACATGCCAACAAACATTATTGTCAGCCTCAAAATAAAAACAAAACGTTCAGCTAAGGGTCAATCAATCAAGAGCACTTTGAAGAAAATTCCATTTAGATATTACAAATCATAACAGAATGAATTTAAACCAGCTGACTTTCTGTGAGGAGGACGTCCATGTACAATAAAAATTAGGCTGGTTTTTCAGTGTCCAACTTTTCTATTTTCTTACACTTGGATGCAGTCACTGGTGATGGATGCCAGTTTTTTAAATTGTGTTTTTGTAGTTCATTTTATAAAGATCTGAAGTAATCGAAAACAGATCAACAGAGGGAACTCTAAGTAAAAACTCCATCATGAAAGGAGAGTTGTAAAATCCACTTAATATTGACAGATGTGTAATGACTTTCTCATGTTCACTTTTCATTTAGTTTTGTCATCTATATATATATATACACATAGGCATATTTTTTCTTTTTTTATATATATATGTGCACGTACACATCACTATATAGAGAAACAGTCCACAAGATACCTACAAAAATACTCTTTCATCACAACAATCTTTATTCATTATCCAGTGTGTTTATTTAAAATCCTATGGTATTTTAGCTATAGATAGCAGATATTTAAGTATATAATAAAAGATTTGTCATGTATAAATAGGACTGTTATTTTTTTAACTGCAACATTGTTTAGTCAACTGGCCAGAGAATAAAAAAAGTTGAAAATGCAATTGAACAATTTTACAATTGATAAATTGGATCCCTATGGGTTAATCAAACTTCATATATTTCATTTTAGCTTGCTTTTGTATGTTTTATTTTTAATTTTAAAGGTAGTTTAAATAAATTTAAGGTTTTTTCCTAAATAAAAGAAACTGCTCTCTAAAGCAACCAGCAAAAATCATTGCTCACTACGACTGGCAAGCCTGGGGCATTCTTTGATGTGCTTCCTACCACATTTAATAAGGCCAAGCAGTCGCTTCTGATTCTGAAGGCAAAAGGCTTGTTTACAGCTGAGATCATGTATTTATGTAATGTGTTGTCTGGGTTTTCTGGATCTATTTGCCAGTACAAAGTAAAATGCATAATTTCTTTACATTTGTCTTCACATTTTGGCTTTGTCTAGCCAGCAACACGAGAGGTGCAAGCCCTAGCAATCCGGGCTAGCAGGTGCACTCACAGAAAAGCACGAGATGCACACACGCCTTGTGACTGACCCTCAGGATGCCTCTGGATGCCACTTCTCCCCCTCCCCTACCACAGTCATTAAGGGTGGAGAGCTGCTTGTGTTGGCTTGCCTCTGCTGGGAGTGTTTGAAGAGGTGCAGAGAGCTCTGTGCCGCGGGGTGGCCACAAGTGACACTGGGCTGCCCTCGCCCCCCGGAGCTGCCCCGTGTGAGCACATCCCCCAGAGCTCTGCCTCTGCAACCAAAAGCAGCAGTGCTCCTGATGGCTACAGGCTGATCAAACATTCTCATTTTGTGTCGTGGGGTGAAGCAAAGATGACTTTACCTGTACTGAACCACTGTCAGGTTCTGCTCCCCGCAGTGCCTGGCGCAGCGGATGTACCTCATCCAGCTTGACTTGCTGGGCTCTCCTCCATCGATAAAGTGCTGCAGTGTCCCATCTTGGTCGTATATCTGGGGGAGATGTCACAAGGGCAGGTAGTTAGAACAAATCATCAGCAGTCATTTTCACTGCTTTGCTGGTATCGGCTTCTCCAGGACTTTATTGCCGTGAAGTTTTCATCTGTGCACTGATTCTCTCAGAAATACACATGAAAAAGCAGAGAAGTATTTTAGGGGATGCAAGTTTATCGTGTTTCTCTTATCAAGCCAATCTTTTCATATTAAAAATATTTGTGGTGTCTCAAAGATGTGACCATGTTTCCCAAAGAATATTTAACCTATTTTGACAAGCTGGCCTTAAATAATGAACTGCCAGATAAACAAGAAAATCTGGATGTAAAGTGTGCAATAAAATGGCTGAGACATCTGAGCAAGGGGCAGTAGTAATCTCTAAATAAGAATCCCTTCTTTAACATCTCAGTTACAGCAAAAGCATATACTTCAGCAACCTCACATGATATGTTTTAGGGAGTTATAGGATTTGTAATATCAAAACAAATGAGAGTAGAAGGAAAAATGGACCTGATGATGCCTTTAGGAGCTCCCTTGAGATATATAATTTTTTTGAAGTACAAAATGAGAAACCAGTCCTGAGGGAATAATTGTTTTCCTAAACATGACATCCTTGCTAAGAACATGAGAGCCAGTTATGGTGATTTTTAAAAACACAGTATTATGTTTCTATTCAGAAGTAGGTTCTCTCTCTGAAGTCCATAATAGAGCTGCTCTGGAGGCTCTGAAATGAAAAGATAAATACATCATGTATACCTGCTCTCCTGACTGCTTAAAAAATGTTATCTAGGTAGCTCCTAGTAAAATCCTAGTAAAAGCATGTGATCTCACAAGACTTTTACTTGTTACACAATTACTTTGGCAAACATCTCAAATACATCTGAACAATTAGGTGCCTATCCGAAGTAAATCTCATTTTCATGCCTTTTTCCACTCAATGAACATCATTTGCTTTAATATTTGTAACCCAAAAATTTTATCCCTTTTGAAATTATATGATCCTAAATTGATGTCTTCTTGAAAGTATTAATTCTGCTAACTAAAGAGGAAGAACATTTATTACATTGATTGAACATTTCTAGTATATACAGATTAATAATCTTGAATGTCCATTTCAATAACAAGAGAATAATCTCAGAAACTATGTGACTACATTCAACACTTATTATTTTTTTAAAAGAGGATTCAATTCACAGAAAAATATAGACAGGAATCAAAATCTAGATTTTTCCTCCAACAAAGTAGAGTCTCAAATTCAGGAAACAGCCTTGCTTTTGCTTTTGGCCAAGAGGGACTGTGAGTAATGAGGAAGAATATTTCCATTGCAAGAGCACAAGAGACACAGGAATCAAGTGCGTATGGTGATCCTTATCCTTTTTTCCTGAGTGTCTGTGACAAGGACCAGGTGGAACCTGGCCAAATACTCCTATGCTGGATAAGCAAGATGCTACCCCAACATGCACTGAGTGCAATAAAGTCACAGAAATCAGGAGTCCTCAGAAATAAACAAATATTCCAATCCCAGGGATTAAGTTTATCATTTATAAATGGTAACATGCTGATTATCAGCAAGGAACTATTCTTATGCAAATATCTTAATGTCTGTTGAATATATGAGCAAAATATGTTAAACTATAAAAATCTGTGTAGAAATCAGAAAAGTTCTACAGAACATTAGCCTGTAAAAAGGAAGAGAAGGAAAAATTAATGACCAACAGTACTTGGCTGAAACCATTTTGGCAATATCTATGCAAACATTCTCAGCAGTGTTTATTACATCCATTTACATGCTGCTTATTCACATAACAATACATGACTTAACTTGAGGAGAAAACAGTTCCCATAAATAAAGAGCTCATATCTTCCTAATCCCCAGATGATATGAAACAGGAAAGACAAAGAGGTCTGCCATAATCAGTAGTGACACCCAGATCTTGGCACACAGGGCCCTACCCAGAACTTTGTGTAAATAGACAGCCATTAACTGATACGAAAAGCAAAAATCTGTCATGACAACGTAGGACTGGATCTTTCCTGGTCCTTGGTCTGGAGTTGGAAGGATGTGCTGTAAGACTAAGTGTTTTCAAACGCTTTATTCTCACAAGTACCAATGCATCAAGTGACACTGTGCCCCCCTTTCCTAGGAGGGCATTACTGACATTGCTGCATAGTCATAATCTATCCAACAGCATTCTTTGCCCTGTTCTTACAGGTCTGTAAATCCATCTGTAAGGAAGCAGAAACCCTAGGCTTAGAAGGTAAATAACAATACTGTGTTGAATCTATTTGTCAAATTGCATAATACAGGTTAAAATCCAGGAAAAAAACCCCAAAACTCAGATGTGGTTATTATTTTTCATGTCACCATCATACAGGACTTCTTATTAATTTTACAGTTATATAAATCAGGAAACCAGTGAAGATATAACTGCCTGAGGAAATCCTCACGAAGCAGCAAACCATAACCAGCCATAACAGAGAAAAAGCAAACCTGGAGCACAAGCTGTGAACACAGGCACTCCAGTAAATTATGGATATATATATATTTATTCACATCTCTATTACACATGCAAATATCCTCCAACAGTATCTATTAAGAAAATGCTTCAGAAAACTGTGATAAACTAATGTTATTGAAGGCTTTCACTACCTCACGTCATTGCATCTATCTACACTGGCATAATTTTTAACACATTGCAATAGCCTCATGGCAAAACAGAATGCCATTTCTCCAAGTCCCTTCAGATTCTGCATTTATTTTTCTCTCACATCAGTCACTGATCTAACTGGTGGAAACACAATCAGTTATTTCATTTTCCTACTTTGATTCCTTTTGGAAGTGTTACCTAAGCTTCTTACTGGACCTTGATAACTGTTGCTTTGCTGAGTTTTAAGGGTTTGCTTTTTGTTGAGGTTTTTCTTTTTTGTTTGTTTTGCAATGGAATTAACCAGATTTGTGGAAGAGACTGGAATTGATAAAAGAGGTCTGCACTCACCTCATTTGGCATGCATTACAGTCCCCCTTAGTGTTTACCTTATAGTAATTAACTTCTTAATAGGTTCTTGACTGTTTACAGATATTTTACTGGTATTTTGCAAATCAAGAGGCTCAGAATGTGATACGCACTTCTCTATGAACTTCATCCTTTGATTGCAGAATAAAACAGAAACTGCTTCGTTTTCCAAGAAGGTAAGTCTCAAGCATAGTCATCAGAATACAAGTCTTCTCTTTTTGGTATTTTCTATTCCCTTCCTTGCAAGCACTGCTTTATTACACAATTGAGACATAAATAGAGGTCAGATTCCTCTTCTAATGGCATGCAAACAAACATTAAATATGAAGGACTGAGGTATAACTTGCTGGATTGGTTGAGGATAATTATTTGGAAGATGTAGATACTATTACTTTAATGACAATGATCAGAGCAAGGCACAATGGCAGTAATAATATAACTTCTCATCTCATATAAGTGATGCTCTAAAATCTCTCAACAACCATAACTAACAGAAATAACAGAAGCGATATAAACATGTACCATCTAAGATTTAAGGAGTATTAAAAGACAAGGTGGAGTGCAAAAGAGACTTCTGAGAACCTTGGATTAGTTCAGCACTGATGTAGTCATTATTGCTCACTTGGATCAATGGGGCAAATCCATTCCAATGAAAAAGAGTTCCTCCAGTTTCTGGTATAGATGTCACAAAATTTTAGATTATAGAAGTTCAAATATAACAGCACAGCTGCAGAGAAACCCAAGTTACGAAGCAATTAAAAACAATTTCACACACCAAAGCAAGACCAAAATTGTTTGCTGAAGTTCTTTCCTCCCTATCTGTTGACTTCTCTTGTTCCTTTCCATGGTCTGCTAAAGGACGTTGTCATTAGAAATTCTTCCTGCATTTTATTTTTACATTTAGTCACATCAGAAAGGTATTAGCAGATAATTATTTGGCTGCTCATTTTCATTTCAGGCAGTGAGGGAATAGAGTGATCCTGAAAATATAATTTTTCTTTTCACGTGCCTTTATATAGTAAAAGTAGCTACTAGAATATTTATGTTTCAAGACATCAAAAGAGATGCAAAAAGAACACCATAAAATATACAATAATTAATTCTTACCATTATAGAGACTCTTGCATTTTGCTGTTCACTGCTACTCTTATTGGTATCATATGCATAAAATAACAGAATTTTCAAATCACTTACTATGAGCCTTCTCCTCTCTGAAGAGGTTTTACTCTTAGCTTCAATGGGAAAATAGCAAAGAGGTACCTAAAACTACTGGCAATGCAGTGAAAAAGCTGTAACCAGGCATGTTAGGCAGGGTAACATCCATACAAGTTATATTCTTCCTGTATCAGTGCACGAACCTACAAGACACAGTTACACTTCAAGTTTCTTCTTTGCTACCTTGGACATCAGAACTCAGTAAGCTCTACATTAGGCAAATCTCACTATTGTGAGACCCTGCTTCTGATGTAAAAACACTACAACATCTTCTGAAGGTGTCTATCCTAAGCAGAAGTTTAAAACAATGCCAAAAAGGGTAATGGTTATAAGCCTGGTTATTAAGCTGACGGTCTGTAAAACGTGTGCAATTATAGAATGATAGAATTGTTTAGGTTGCAAAAGACTTTTAAATCATTGAATCCAACCCTTAACCCAGGCCTGCCAAGCCAAGCAGGGTTGAAGTTCCTAAATGAATTCCCTAAGTGCCACAGCCACCCTTCTTTTTAATACCTCCAGGGATGGTGACTCAACCATTTCCCTGAACAGCCTGTTCCAGGGCTTGACAACCCTCTTGGTGAAGAACATTTCCCTTATATCCAAGCTTAACCTCCCCTGCACAGTTTGAGGCTGTTTACTCTTTTCCTGTTGGTTGTTACTTGGGAGAAGACACCACCTTGAACACTCCTAGAACTTCCATTCAGGCAGCTGTACAGAGCAATAAGGTTCCCTCAATCCTCTTTTTCTCCAGACTAAACAGCCCCAGCTCCCTCAGCTGTTCCTCACAGGGCTTCCCTGTTCACAGACCCTTCCCCTGTTCCACTGCCCTTTTCTGTGTGCAGCAGAACCTCAAAGTGCTTTTTGTAATGAGGGGCCCAGAACTGAACACAGGACTTGTGTGCCCTCACCAGTGTCAAGCAAAGGGTATGGTCACTGCCCTGGTCCTGCTGGCCACACTGTTGTGCACACAGGCCAGGATGCCCTTGGCCTTCTTGGCCACCTGGGCACAGCTGGCTCATGTTCAGCTGCTGTCAACCAGCACCCCCAGGTCCTTTCCCACCAAGACATCTTTCCATCCTCTCTGCCCCCATCCCGTAGCATCATGTTGTGACCAAAGTACAGGAACTGGTACTTGCCCTTGTTTGACCTCACAGACTTGGCCTCACCCTGTCAGTCCAGCCTGTGCAGATCCCTCTGCAGAGCCTATCCATCCTCCAGCAGATCAACAATCTTATGTAAATTAGTGTCACCTACAAATTGACAAAGGATGCACTTGATGCTCACATCCAGATCACAGATAAAGATATTGAACAGGGATGTTCCCAACACTGAGCCCTGGGAAGCAACACTTGTGACTGGCCATGAGCTGGATTTAGCACCACTCACGTCTATTCTCTGGTCAGGTCCAGCTTCAGTTTTTTTCTTTAAGAATACAAGCCATCAGCATCCAATTTTTCTAGCAGAATTCTATGGGAAATGTTGTCAAAGTTTTCACTGGTAGACAATATCTACAGCCTTTCTCTCATCCATTAAGTATGTCACACTTTCACAGAAGACCAGGTTGGTCAAGCAGGACCTGCCTTTCATTAACCAGTGCTAATCCTGGTTGTCTGCATGATGGCATTTAAGATTATTTGCTCCATGACCTCCCCTGGCACCAAGACCACACTTACAGGCCTGTTGTTGCCTGCATCCTTCTTCCTGCCCCTCTTGTAGCTGGGCTTTACATCTGCTGACCTCTGGGTCAACTGGGATCTCCCTGATGAGCCATGGCCACTTATAAATGACTGAAAATAGCTTAGTGAGCTCTTCCCTCAGCTCCTCAAGACTTGTGTCAATCCCATCTGACCCCAGAGACTTGTGGATGTTAAAATGGAGTAGCAGATCTCTCTCTTGATTACAGAGAGAATGTAATCAGTTTCATTCTGCTTCCCACATCTGCCTTACAGCTCAGGGGATTGGTTATTCAGAGAAGAACAGGTCCTACTATTAAAGACTGGGGCAAGAAGACATTAAGCTCCCCAGTCTTTTCCTCCTCTCTTGTCATTGTTTCCTCACATATCCACCAAAAGGATTCTATTTGGCCCTCCTTAAGTTGCTACACAATTTATAGAAACTTTTTTTTTTTCTTTTACAGCATATAAATTCTGCTTGGGCTTTGACCCTTCTAGTTTTCTCCCTGCATAACCTCATGACATCCTTGTAGTCCTCTGGAGTAGTCTGCCCCTTTCTTTTAAAGTCATAAACTCTCTTTTTGTTCCCCAGCTTCCAGCCAAAGGTCTCTGTTTGACCAGGCTAATCTTCTGCCCCACCTATTCATCTTTTGGCATATGTGGGCAGCCAGCTCCTGCTCCTTTCAGATTCCTTCCTGAGGCACATCCAGTGTTTCTGGACTCCTTGCCATTCAAGACTGCCTCCCAAGGCACTCTGTCAGCCAATCCCTTAAACAGGTCAAAGTCTGCCCTCTGGAAGTCCAAGAGAGCAGTCCTGCTGATCTTCCTCTTTACATCTCTGAGATGGAAACTCTATCATTTTGTGATCTTTGCTCATGACAGCCTTTGACCGCCATATAACCCACAAGTCCTCCTCTGTTCACAAACAGCAGGTCCAAAATGATACATTCCATAGCTGACTTCCTTACCATCTGTGTCAGAAAGTTATCTTCCCCACAAATCCACAATCATACTGGATTTTTTCCCCTCTGCTGCATCCCATTTCCAGGCAGCTTGGCTAAACTGAAGTCTCCCATGGGAACAAGGGATGGCAACCATGAGACTTCTCCCAGCTCCTTATAGAATATTTAATCTGCCTCTTCATCTTGGCTGGATGGTCTAAAACAGACTTCCAAAATCTGCTATATTGGCCTTTCCCTTTGTTCCTGAAAAGCCCTGAGACTCAGATAACTGAACAGTAAAATTCAGTGATTTGGCTTGCCTAAGGCAGTGATTATTAAGCAAAATGCCGATGGACTCGGGAGTTTATTATGATATGTACACATTACTTATTTGTTAGAGCTTCTAATAATGTCAAACTGAAAGTAAACTGCATTGTATGCATGACTTGACAACTCACTCATTTAGGTTGGATTTTGTGTAGTGTACTGGTGCCTGGCTGGCTTTGAAATCAGCACACTGCCAAAGGATCTCATTATCTAGAAAGCTGGAAACCTTCAGAAGATGTATGAACTGAAAGACAGAGGACTACTAACAGAATTTGCTGAAAATATTGCATTTAAGGAGCATAGTTTAAGTGAAAGTACTTGTATTTAAGTGAAAATACAGCTGGGTTCATATTGATAGAAGTGTTCAAAGAATAAATACTTTTTAATTTTGATTGCCTTAATATTTGGAGGTGGGCATCTGCTTTAGGACAGGAGAGCCCTTCTAAATATGCACTCTCCTTGTTACACACTGAATGAGAAGGGTGAGTAGAAACTAACATGCATGTAACCATGACTTTCTCATTTCTTTCACTAACTTGATGACCAAGTAAGGGTATTCAGCAACCTTTTAAGAACTCTTTAGTCTCACTGTATAAAAGAAAAATTAAATATAATGAAACTCAGAAACAAACATGAAAAATTTTCCAAGTACAGTTTAACTAAAAAGAAAAACTGATGTTGATTTATAACAATAATCACATATTTTGCAAAGACCACATCTTAAACATTGAAGTATTTAGTAAATTACATGTTATCTGTTAAGTTACCTGCAGAGTGAAGAGATTGAACAGCCACAATAAAGAAAAGACTATCACATTCTGATAAAACCACTTTTGGTGCCTATTAAATATTATCAAATCTGTAATAATCAACCATACATGTAAAACTAGTCCACAACAATAGTAGTATACATGTTCTCAACCTCATTCTGCTGTAAGTGGAAATGCTTGGACAGGTTCCCTGTTCAGTTGCACAGTCATTATTTCAGAAAGACATTAGTTATAAATACTGCTCATATGTTCCACTATTTCTTGATAAGACTAATTGATTTGCTCTACAGTTAAAGTATGCTTTCATTTTATTTATGGACAGGCAGTAGAATCAAAAATACAAATACGTTTCAGATAACATTCATGCTTGTTGTCTTAGGAGGAGATAAGGATGCTTTGGTTTATTATTACATAGAAAATGAAAACCAGTTACTATGGTCTTTATATCTATATGAAATAAATCCATGTCAATAACTAGTTATTTGCTTTGAAGTGCTTCTGTTTTTATAATAATAATTGATGGTATCTCCTTGCCATGTAGAAAATGCAAAATTCCGTTCAAAGAATGATTTTTCTTTGTTGTGATATTTGCACTACATGCAATTTGTTTATATTTAGACTTATGATCAAGCTTTCCAAAGCAATTAGCGTAATAAAAAAGCTGAAATAAATGAGCAAGGAGGAAATATCAGGAGACCTCACTGGTTAAAGTTAAAGCAAAATTTTTGTCCAGTTGGATGCAACCTCTATGAAAATGCACAGAAATATATCCTGACAGCCAATGGTCTTCTTTGACTGCTCACACAAATCAAAGCAATTTTCCAAAATTAGCCATATCTGATATGGAGCGTACATCTTGTAATATCTACTTAATGTTTTTCTCTTTAATCTAGCAAACATCATCTAGCGAATTTTATAAAAGAGAATACTTGCCAAATAATATTAAAAGCTATTTAGTTTTAATGTTTCTCAAAGGATTATGGCGAATGAAACTATAAACATTGGTTTGAACTGTCTGTGCTAGGTGAAAGGCTTCATCTCTCACTTAGACCTCAGTCCAGCAAACACTTCTGCACATGTTGTAGTCCCATTGATCTCAATGGGACTACTCGTGTGTGAAATCAAGCATCTGTGTAAGCAGTTGGAGGATTGGGGCCTTATTCCAGAAAGTGTCATGAAAGCAATGCCCTGCTGATTATGTGGACTTCATAAAATTACTTTTTTTTAAGTCAAATCTCAGTGGTTTGTTTTGACATTAGCCTGTGGAGGTCCTGGAATAGGAAAGAATTTCATGCAACACCACAGTGTTACTCAACACCAGGGCAATGAGAGGAAGACACAGAGCAGAAGAACACCCCACGCATGAAGCTGGGATCTTACACATATGTAAACAGATCTGTAAATGCTCTTGCAGCCTCCACTGACATCACAGGGCCTTCCCCGTGCTCTGCACTCTCCTGACAGGTCCAGTGATAGGACAAAAAAACCTGTGGTGCTCCAGCCATGAGTCATTCCACCACGGAGACATTTTTGTTTAACATTGTTATTTCCACCCTACTCACTACACTGTGCTCCTGTGCAGCCCTGGGAACAGAAGACGATGTGGAGGCAACAGGCTGAAGTGGTAATTTCTGTGGAGTGTTTTCTCGAAACAAAGTTCCAAATTGTGTTTTCATAGTTTTGTGTATGAATACTTCTAGAGAGGTAGCAGATCTTAGACATAAAAATCCTAAACTTAATTCTTAGAGTTATTTTCAGACATACTGAAATATGGAGCATAGAACATATGGTACAATTATCATTCCATAATTGATTTTAGTGTGGTTTCAATTTGCAGCACTTGGGGCTTCTCATTATTTTCTTTACCTTTAGGATTTTTAAAAGCTCCAATGCCATGTTCCTTTAAGCATTTTAAGAACTAGATTATAAAGGTACTTTTCAAGAACAATGCTACTGGAGATTCTAAGTTATCTGCAGGGAGGGTGTGAAGAGGATGGAGTCACTTCTTGGTGGTGCCAAGCAAAAAGACAAGAGGCAATGGTCAGAAACTGATATGCAGGAAGTTCTGCATTAATATGAAGAAAAACTTTATCATGAGGATGACTGACCATTACATCACGCTGCCCAAGAGGTTGCAGAGTCTCCTTCTAAGGAGATATTCCAAAGCTCTCTGCACACAATCCTGAGTAGCATGCTCTTGGAAACCCTCCTTGAACAGGGAGGTTGGACTATGTGACTCAAATGGTCCATCCAAACCTTACATAAAAAAAATCCCAGCCCTAATGCAGAAATGCACTACATATGAAAATATTCCCTGAAAAGAAAGTCTGTCCACAAGTAGCCTCCCCTTCAAGAAATATCAAGGGCATTACTGAGCTCTAAAAAAAGTAATGCTGCCTAATGTAATGCCTGTGATCCACTGATACTGGTTTGTTCCTGGACTCGGGCAATTGTAGTTATATTCAGGTGTGTAAGCTTCAGTTCCCACTAGTGTTTCTGGAAGGTTCAAGTATTCCACTAAAACTCCATGACAGCTCCAGATGACAAGCAGCTATCCTTAAGTTCTGAGCATTACTTGTCAGTCCTGTCTGTATGTCTTAGATACTTTCCAGGATTTAAAATGCCACTAAACACCCCCATTCAGGCACTTGAAATGCTCTGCAGATGCCTGGGTTTAGCTCCAGCCCTGAAAACAGTTTGTCACATGGCTTACAGCAAGTACTTAAAGGCTTGATCCTGTGGCTGTAGAAAACAGGGATTTTGATAACATTTTTTGTGCACCATTTGCTTATCTTCACTCTGAGTTTGTAAGTAAATATGGATAGGGACTGTGTTTACAGTGTATGTGTAGAACATCTATCACAGCAGAACACCCATTTACTACTACAATACAGACTCCAGAGATAATTCTTTCAATCCTTTTTAAAACTTCTCATTAAGGCTTACCATAAATGAGGAATTTCAGTAAAAATTACATACCTTGAAAAATATACTTAATTCCTTTGTGAGTTTTAAATAATGAGACACAGTGATATTTTTAGTTTGGAATATTTTGGAATGTCTGGAATGTCAAGTTCCCCAGATGATGATTAAAAGGTCAAGTAATAAAGTATATGATAAACTGTGCCTAAGATTCCTCATAAAACAAATGAGTAATGGCTGTACAAACTGCGTTGCCATGTTTTCATATCAAAAAATTCCTGGAGTCTATTATTCCTTCAAATTCGGTAAATTATAGGATTGTCAGAAAAACAGCACAGGAATGGCTAGTTTGTAGCTTCTTTGGGGCTGAAGTCAGGCTCAAGAAGAGAATGAAAGGAGTGCAGTGAGGAGTAGTGCTGATGCTGCCAGGGGACGTCATGGTGGAGAATGTGAAAAGGGATTTTTTTCTCTCCCAAGTGCAGGTCTGCTGTTGGTAAGTATCATGCTAAGTTTCTTTAGAAGTGTGTTTGTTTCTGTGAGGATTATAACATTAGATTAGAACATTGCTTGAGACACAATCACAGGAGCCCTCCAGAGCTGTCAAGCATTTGGCATATCTCACTTATCTCTAAGGGTGGCAGGGGCCATCAATACAAAGTGGACCATCAATCAATATGGGTCTTCTTCAGACATTGCCTGTCAGCTGATCAGAGGGAGACTTTAGGGAATCAGCTTTCCATTATCAGGATTTGGTCTGTGATCAGAACAAGCCACTAAACCTTTTACTTTTCACTTGGCAAAAACATACACACTGGAAAAAAGTCCTGACAGTTCATTCATTTTGCTCCATCACTGGAGCCAGATGATGTTTGACTGGGGAGACCCACCCTCTTTGATGTTGTACTCTTTTGAGAGTGCCCTGCTGTGAAGAAAATTTTCTCCTTCCAAATTAAAGAGAAATATTTCTGTGTCCAGCTGTTAAATGTGACGTTTGCCATTTTTCAGTGCACTGGCTTTGTGCCATCTCACAGGCTGTGTTTCAAGCCTATCTTTTTCCTTTCCCCTTCTCAGCAGCAATATCCACAATGTGTTAGTGTCTCCAACTTCTACATACATCAATACCAAAAGGGAAAATACAAGTAATACTGCATTTCTCTGAACTGCGGCAGCAATATTTACATGTCTCTTCTGATTTTTTTAATTAGAGCCAGCGATCCGTCATGCAATGAAGGATAAAACCCTTAAATATGATCTATGAAAAGCCGACCTCAGTTTCATTTTGATTGCAGTAGGCAAACCACACTGAAGCAAAGCCTTAGTAGAAAACATTTACTGGTTAAATGAGTGTGGATATTACTAAAACTTGTTTCATGTCCACATCAAAAAAATGGCACCCATTCAGCAGCCCTAGCTCTGTTTAAATTTAGACAAACTTCTCATGAAATCTTGAGTAAATATTTAGGTTTATGTAATCAAGAAAATCTGTATCTTCTCATATTTATTAAGTGTAATTTTTAGAGTTACAAAAACCACTGTCACAAACTGTGTATACAGTAAATAAAGGGTGAACTCATCATTACGACATTTTGCCTATTCATTGAGGTGGATGAAATGTAACAGGTTCCAAGTATTCTTTAGTTCAAGCTGCCCATAATCCTTTTCATTTCCATATTTGCTGATACAGAAAAGAATCAATGTTTGATGGATTTTGGCAAAGTCATTATTACAAACCTGTGTTCTGTAATTAATCTCAGACTATGACTAGCAAATCTGAATAACTGCTCATGTACTCATCACATCTTCATGCTGTGAAAATTAAAACCTGACTGAGAGCCTCAAAGGATGAGAATGAAAACACTTAATTTGGAAAATTACATTAATGGGAACAAAAACAAAGCACTTCCCCTTTAGGTATTCCCTTTGTAGATCCATGCCAAGAAGGAGTATTTTTAGATAGATTTGATCTAGAAATAAGCAGTAAAGATGCTCTTAATCTGAACTACAATGGACTCATGGACACAGTTTTTTAAGTTTTAGAAAAGTGCAGGTTTACAAATAAATATAAATTAGGTTCTCTCCAAAAGGCTATCAGAGAGCCAAGCTGCATTCTGCAGGACTTCAGGCAACTCTCAAAAGCTACCTGGTGTCTCACAAAGGCAGCCCTGGGCCAGAAGATGTCCAAGCAGCACAGAGAGGTTGTAGTGCTGCTGGCAGTTCATCAGCAGGCATGCTTACTTGTTCCTGGAATGAATCAATCACTGCCACTCCTAAAGCTGCAAGCAGCACATACATACTCTACAAATGGTTCATTTGGAGCTCTACATTATGCTGGTTCCATGACTTTAGCTCCCAAGAGGTGATACCTTTTTGTACAGATATAATTTATACTGCTATGATCCTTCTCTATCCTTATTTCTAAAATGATTAGGAAATAATTTTCTTAATGATAATTCTAACTTTCTCTTACTCAGGTAGCCAGTGCTATCAAAAATTTTCTTTACTTGCCTGTAGTTCTTCCATCAGCCACTGTTCCACCATGTTCCTTTTTTCTGTCCCTCAATCAGAAAAACACCCAAGAATACCTTATTAGAGTGAAAATGAAAGACTGATTCCAAAGATTTATGTTGGACTCTTTCACTATTGCTTTCTGTATTACTCTCTTTCATCTTTAAAAGTATACACCTTACCCTTATCCTTCCAGCTTTTCTCAACTCTTCTCCCTGTGCCAAGACAATTTTCTGTAAAAGGGAAATTTTTGACCCAAACAGGTATGAGTGAAAATGTATAGCTGGCTTACATAGGCCAACACAGATGGAGCAGGAATATTTCAGAAATAGTTTAATAGTTTGAGTAGCAAATCTGCTGGCCTTAAATGACCACTTTTTTACAAAGAAACTCAAGGCAAATGAAATTATTTCAAACTAATAGGACCAGTGATTATAATCCATTTTAAATAATTTAGCAGTAAAATTTTTTATGCAAGGTAAGTTTTATTTTTCTCAAGACTAGATTTTTTAAAAACATTAAAATTAGCCAACCATTTTGATGATTTTCCCACACTCTCAAAATTTAATTTAATTTTTTTTACTGAGACTGCCTGTAAAATTATTTTGCTGTATCTGTTCAAAACGTCACAATGTTGCAAGGCAATAACACTAACAAAATATTTTGGAGCAAGGGCTTTATTGCTTTGTTTTGTTTTGTATTTTAATTTGGATTATTTCAAGTTTTCATAAACCAAAATATAAAGTTTCCAGATTTTATAAACAAAAATATAAAATATTGTAAGCTTACTGTGGCCTAAAAATAAAAGTAATTTTAAATGGAGATATATATATTTTATATTTTTATATTTTTAATATTTATTTATATATTTATAAAATACATATTAATTTTTATATTTTTATATTTTAAATAGAAAATGTAATAACTTTATATTTTGATGATTTGTGACTATTTTTCCCTGTTCATGTTTTATTCATGAGACATTACCATGAAACTGAAATTTTTTTGCAAAAATTTTATTTCCTGAGCATTCACTTGGAGACAAAAAATTGTTTCCTTGGGAAACTCCAAAAATTTGTAACCAGTTATCTGTTACTCTCCAGTTAAAGACACGCATAAAAACAGTCATGGCACCTAAGAGCTTGCAATCTAAAAGACAAGATAAGGCTAAATGAATTGAGAGACCCAGAAAATGTGATGAAAGTGCAACCTTTCTCCACTCCTTTCCTGTATCTTTCTCCCTCATGCACAATCACAAATTTTCTCTGCTTAAATATAAAAAGAATAGCAGGGAGTAGGACTTCACACTTCTCCTGAGTTAAGCTGGAGTTGCCAAGCTTCCCCTCTGCCAGATAGAAAAGCTTTGGCTTCCCAGTGGGGTACAGATCTCCAGCAGCCCCCTCCTGTTCCTGGGGAAAACAAACCCTGGATGTATCTGCAGGCAGGTTAAAATCTGAGTCCTTTCCTGCCCAGCTGTTTTCCCCTGGCTGTGTACAGGCAAACCAAGCTAGATGTGTATTACTCCAGGTATTTGGGCACAGAGGGAAGCCATGCTAAAGAATGGGCAGGGAAACTACACAGTGTAGAAAACAGATATTTTTGCAACTAGTTCCTCAAGAACCCTTTGCTGATACTAAGCAAATGAGTCCTTGTTCAACCTCTTTTTAATGCCTCACAGACTGTACACTTACTGTATGTGGCTGTCTCTCCTAACTGGTTTGATTAGTATATTTGTAAGATGAGAGAATATTAAAAATAACTGTGAGCCAGTTCTTAGCAATACCCTCAGACTAACTGTTTTCAAAGAATTTGATGAAGCTGTAATAAAAATCAATTTGTCCACAGAAAGAAGCACCTCTTGTTCTCAAATGACAGATTTATGATTTCATGCAAGCGTGAATATCCTAGAGCTCACCCTTTTTAATAAGGAGTCTTTTAAAAGACATAAAATATTTGTCCTAATGAAGTAATGGTTTCCTAAGGTTTTGCTTCTTTTCTGTACTGCCTACAGTTTTATGTCTTTGTTGAAATGTGTCACTTCTTAAATTATGATGTTTTCCTAAGTCTACTATATTCTTTTTCTAACCCACACTAAGAAAGCACAATTGTCAGACATTATGTTTTGAGGGCGAAATGACCTCCAACATATTGTGGATAACGTAAATTTAATATTTTATAGTTATTCTCAAAACATTCCTAAGCTCAAAATCCTTGGTTGCTCAGTATTTTTAACTCACTCCACCTAACAACAGTAAACTAAAGAGGCCAATGTTTTCTGCAGAAAATCAAAGTAAAAGGTGAGAGGCAAAGATGGAAAAGTACTTTAACTTTTAGGGAGTCGCTAGTATTACAGAGTCACTGCCAACTTTAGATAAGATGCTGTGCTGAGACAGCCAAAAGAGCTGCTGCAATCCCAGGACTGTCATCTGTTCAAATTTGTCTAAAAATTATCCAAGAAACTGGGAGTATAGGATGAGTGAGACAGGAGAGGTTAATGCACTGTGATTCTAGCCTCTGCTGGCTCCTTCTGTCAAGAAAACGTGAGGTTCTTCCAACAGAATATGATAGTGTGCCACTGTGGTAGATTTTGCTTCTTTTTCTCAAACGCTTTTCATTTTCCAGTAGAGAGCAGAGAAGGATCTGAGTTACTCCAGGCTTCAAAGGAAAGACATTTATTTTGTCCAGATAAGTAAATTGTCTAGTAATCCCATGTGGCATCTGGATAGGAAATATATTATACTTACTAGAAAATTGAGCAAATCCTTGGAATCAAGGATGAATAAACAAACTGACTGAGAGGAAAAGACACTTACCAGAGTCTTAATAATGAGATACATTCAGGAGCATTCCATACTTTAAAGGGTAGTTTTGCAGTGACTAATGAAGCCTGGTTTTAGTATGAATGTATATCTTTTGTCCCCAAAACATTCACTGCTGTAACAATCTCTACTTTGACACTGATTCCAGTGTATGACACTGATATGTAAATATTTTTCAGTTATTATGCACTTAGTACTGCTGCTATGACTGGAAGTTCAGCGTGCAAAGAATCAAAATGCACAGTGCAGTCTGTCCTGTGAGTGCAGGAGGAATGGGGTTCTGGGGCACTGGGCCTTGCAATGTGTAAGCAGACAAAGCTCTAGGGGTGACTAAAATTGCTCCCAAAAACACCCAGTAGCTTTTGCTCCACAGTGAGACATAGATTGGGTCACTGAGCTTTGCTGAGCCCCAAAGGGCTTTTATCTTGTTCTTGAAACTATCCCAAAAGCATGTAGCTTCTTCTAGATGTCACTTTGTGTGATGTGAAGTAGCAAGAATGTGAAATCTGGAACCATGCAGGGCAGAAAAGTCCTGGTGGACCATTTGCACATGCTCAACAAACCTCATGTGTTTTACCAAATATGCAGGCAATAGGTGCAGGTTGCAGCTATTGTTTTCCCAAATCTCTGGAAATTTAAGATGAGGCATATTTGGAAATGTACTGTTGACCAGATAGAGTGTGCCCTGTATGCTTTCCATATTTGACTTCACTATATATACAGGATATCCTGTATTATACACACTGTCTGGCAGCTCTAGAAGACAAAAACTACATTTCCTGTTTTCTTTTTTTTTTCCTACTTTTTCCACATTTCAGGAGCTTTATCTTCTCATCTATGACATCAAAATCAGTGAAAATTACTCTGTTCCTATGAATATAGTTCATAGACTGTTAATTAAATCCATTATTAACTCTACAGGTAAATCATTAGCAATAACACACTTTATATAGATATTTTATAGATACAGATTAGATATAGATATATTTTATAGATATATTCATATAGATACTTTCCATAACCATTAAATTTAAATGTCATGTTTTGTGACATTATCTCAATACAAAATGTGTTTTACCTAAAAATGTTTGAAACCAAAAGTAACCAAAACAAACCCTCAGATTCTAACAGAGTTTTTAATACCATAATTATGACCTGAATCAGACCCAAAATTGTACTACTATGAGCAGCTCTGAACACAAAATTGCATGGAACTTTTGCAAACAGTGTCAAAAGGCATCACACTCCACAATGAAGAGGATGTTAATTACAGTGTAAATCCTCTAAAAGTCAGTGCAACAATAACCAGCAGAAGCAGATAGCTAGCAAAAATTAAAATTATAGTGGTGATGGAAGAAAAAGAGCAGGAAGACCTTACCACATTTATAACAAATGGTTGCAGCACTTTTCACCTATAATATTACAATGATATGTATTGCAATTCGCATTTTACACCTGATGTAAACCATACCATTAACTTTGCAACTCTGCTTAAACAGTCTGTCAACTTTAATGTTACATCTACATATACTGTTCACATAAATGAGAAAAAAAACCAAACCTCATCACATATGTCATTCACATGGTGAATACAGTCAGTTCTGAGATTTGTATTGATTTAATATCCTTGAGAGTAAAATAAACAGGATTCAAAAGATCCATCATGATGCAATTATCCAAAGTTTTCCTTTTAAAATGCATCTCTGCTTCATTCCCGACAAAATAATTTTAACTGTAAATTTACAAATGTCTCAGTTATAAAACTGCATAGATCTGAACTATAATAGCCAATGCTCAAATGTTTTATAAATACATTTTAAATATGGCATTAATATAAAAATCCCATACCATATAACCAAAACAATTTAAAATAACTCGCTATGGCAATAACCAGGTCATTAAAAAAAAATAGATAAAGTCCTTTATGTAATTTTGAACTTCTTCTGACCTTCTCATGGCTCTGATTGAGAACAAATGTTACCCAATAAATACATTGGCAGCCTTTTATTTGAATATAAAAGAGGACAGTTAATTTAAGCAGCCTTTGTTTCAGTAGACATGTCTGATGCATTGCATAGGAAACAATACCAGTCTCTCATATATATCAGTTATAACCACAGATTAAAAATCTTACTGATTTAGAGCATATCTTCACTGATTCAAAGTGACAGATGAGTGCAGAGGAGTCTGTTCTATGGGTGTAAATCAGTTACCTAGGTCATGACAGCAGAGGATGTACTTAGGCTACTTACTGTGCCTTGCTGAGAGTTTGCAATCCTGTGGTAAACTAATTTCTGCTGGACTTACATCACTTATGAGATTTAAATAATTTCCCTTATTAAAATTTTTTGGCTTGTGCTTCCCAGAGCTGTAGAAACATCTTAGGATGTAGTGTAATATGTTCTGAGTGAATTTGCAACAGGGGAACCTGATAATAAAAACTGGGGCACTGTTGGTGATTTCCTTCATTCAAGTATAGCTCAAAATGAAGCTTCACACTCACTGGAGGGTAGGATTCATTTCACATAGCCCTAAGCAGCAAGGGTTAAGCATACAACCTCACTCTATTGCAAATGTCCTTGTAGAGACAACAGAGAGAAACAGGCAACATCCGAGGGCAACAAATAGTAATCAAGGTTAACTCCAGCAGATGAGGTACTTACTGATATCCAATGTTATTGTCTGATGCTGCAAGCACAACCTGCTGTAAATTGCCACACCCTAGGTGTGGACTCTAGTCTCTCACTGAGACTAGTACTCAAAGAATTCAGCCATTTTTTGTATAGCTTTGTCATGCTCTTGAAGAAAAGGGTGTGAAGAATCATCTCAACATTGAAGTGTGACTATTGTAGTACAGTTTTTACTAGAAAAACAAAAAAAATCTTCTCTATACAAATACATTTATAAGTAAATTTATAGAATCATGTCAGTATTAAGATAGTCGCCATTATGACTACAAAATCATGCTGCCAACCAATCTGGAGTTTGGAGTTTTTAAATTTTTTCAGCATTCTTTCCAAAATATACTTCTCCCTTTTTTATTTTTTCTTTTTAATTTTTTTTTTTTTTTAAGTAAGTACACAGAAGTAACAGCGGTTTCTCCCTTTTTTTCTTTTTTCTCTTTAATTTTTTTCTTTCTTTTTTTATTAAGTACACAGAAGTAACAGCAGTTTTTAAGAGAGCTGTGGTTTCTAAGACAGCTGAAAGCTGCTTTCCTAAAATGACCTTTCCTACCCAGCAAATTATAACAGCAGGACAAAGTGAAAAAAAGCAAAAGGGGAAAAGCCACATTTTCTTATCATATTGCTCACAAAACTACTGCATTTTCAGACACATGCTCAAAAGTTAAAATAAACAAATAAATAAATAAATAGAAATGTTCCCTTTCCACTCAATTTTAATTTCAGGACTTGACAAGCTGGCACATCTCAAGCCATTTTATGGAAGCTTTGAGATAATATGTGGTGGCAAAAACATGAGAATGTCTGGGGCATGACAAGAATGGGATACCATTGCTTGAACTGCAGCAAAGTCTTGATGTTACAAATGAAAGCATAAAATAGTAAAGCCTGGCGAGTCTAAATGTTTCAACCTCATCAAAAGGAGGAGCAAAAAGCCTTTACTTAAAACAAGAGGCTCTAATTCCTGCACTGGGAGAAGGGCCAAGGGAAGACGTAGCTTCCACATGGAAGATGCAGAGGCTCCAAGCAGTCCGTCTGACAGTCCATGTCAGAGCAGGGCTGGTCTGGGAGGGCAGGTGGAGTTCTGGCAAAGCAGCTGTGGCTGCCCTGGCTGCTCTTTTCTCTCAGTGACACCACCCCAGCCCACCCAGCCCACCCTGTGTCCCGTGCTGCACACCCCTGCCTTCCGAGCTCCCCAAAGGCTGGGGGCTCTGCAAGCCTTTTCCTTAATCATTGCTGCCAAAATTGGGTCTCTTTGGGACACAAACCACACTCAACTTTGTGCAAAAGAAAGTGCCAGCTCTGCCTTCCAGCAAAGTCTAATTAGAAAGACTTAATCAGAGAGAAAATCATCGTGATGCTGACGCTAGTATGAGCTAATAGGAACAGAATCACAGGAGAGAGTACAGGGTATCTACACAGGCACTAAGAAAAATGATTGTGTCAAACTATGTAACAGTGTCATCTAGTGACTTTTGCCATAATCTTATTATCCAAATAGTGCAACCAACTACAGGGAAGGCCAGGTTTTACCCTGCCGGAGGGAGCTGTGCCCACACACTGTATTGACATTTGACATTCAGCTGTGGCAAGATTCACAAGCAAACTGAAAGCCTGCATACACAAATAGGGCATTTGCAAACAATTGCCTGGTGGGCACACAGACATCCTTAGCTCTGTGTGTGGAAATCATAGTGGAGTACCAATGCTAGGCATTGGTCCTGTCTTGTGTCATGGAAAGCATCTGTCATGACAGTGCTGAAATACAGCCCATGATTTTACCACCTAGGGAGACTCCTTTGAAGTCAGTCCTTCATGTAATCTGCAGGACACTTCACAAGGTCCTGCAGACCACCAGTGAGCCATGGACAGCAGTTTAGTAGCCTGTGGTAAAAGCAACCACAGCTATGAGCAAGCAACTTAGCTATCTTCTTTTTCCTGTCTAACATCTGACCCTAGCACCAAGGACTACCCTGGGAGTGTTCAAGGCCAGGATGGATGGGGCTTTTGAGGAACCTGGTCGAGTGGGAGGTGTCCCTACCCTGGGAGAGGGGTTAGAACCAGAGGGTCTTTAAGGTCCCTCCAAACCCAAACTACCCCATGATCATGTATCAGTAACCAGACTAAATCCCATATCATGCTTCCTCATTTCTAAGCACGTTCACTGAATGCAAACTAATCTGCCCATAAGGCTCATGAGAGCTCTTTAGCATGACACTAGAGAGTTGTTTTTTCCTTTTTTTTCATTCTTCTTGCCTGAAAGTCTGCTTCCCACACAAGAAACCACATAACAAAGACCATTAATAAAAATGAAAAAGCTTAACTAATATATTGGATTCCTTCCTTTTTAGAGTTATGAAGTTCTTCGTGAACTGAAATACTTGCCAAAGAATACAGTTAAAGGCATGAGCATTTTGTTATATTTCCATTATAATTAATTAAACTGTCAGAAACATTGTCCAAAGTGCATTCACTCTGACAAACTTGGAAAATCTGGAAAATGTAATGCAAGTCTGTAATTCATGCTGCAGTTTACAAGGGTATTAACTGCACTGCAACCTTTATTACCTGTTTGTAAATAAGAACAAAATAGAATAAACGCAGTTTAAGTACACTGGATTTTTTTGCAAAGACTTTAATTTTCGAATCCTATTTACCTCCTTCCTTTGCTTTGCACTGTACTGCTTAGTGCTTTAAATGATATACATCAAAACTTAATGTAACATTCCAGAAAATTAAGAAAACTTTTTGTCATTGGTTTGATAATTAAACCAATTTTTCTGATTCTGCTGTAAGCTTAATATTTGAAATTGGGTATAAAACATGCACATGCACACACACACAGACACACAGGCACACAAACACAAATAATTTTAAAAGGATTGTCATCCATGTTCAGACTTTCTTACTTGAGCTTTGTACTTACCACATAGCTGAAACATCTTTGGCATCTAATTAGGTGTCATCATAGCAATGGCTCAGAGCAGGCAAACTGGGACACCTTTTTTTTCCTAGAGCACTTAAATCTTGTATGCACTTTAATCACCAAGCTCTGCTCAGAGCCCTGATCATTAGTTTGGGTGCTTCCAGCATCTCAAGCCTTGCTAAGCTGTGAGTGCAGCTTAGTGCCTCACACCCAGGCACCCTGAAAGGATGAATCCAGGTTAGCAATACTGAAAACTCACCTATATTGCACCAATGCAGGTGGCAATTGTTCATTCAGAAATAAACAGCTCAAGACCTCATTGTAGAGGGTAGATACAGCCTGGTGAACAAAGGACACTAACATCAGATGAGCACACCTCTGGTTTTGGTGATATCAGCTCAGCTCTCTCTGTTTAAGTGTCTGTGCACAGCAATCTCACAATTAGCTCTAAATGGTTCACTGTTGGCAGCCCAACAGAAAATAAACTTTAAAACCAAAACATGAGAGGGGGGAAAAGAGAGAGGAAAATTCTTACAGTAATGCTTTTAAAACTAGGTTAAGACAAATTGAAAGAATAAAGAGGTAGAAAGAAAGTTCCAGACGTGAAGGAGTCCCTTGGCTTTCATTTTTAAACAAAGTTAGAAGCACTTTGCTTTGCCAGAGCAGTCTTAGAAATCTGTAGCAAAAAAAAAAAAAAAAAAGAAGGAAAGGAAAACACCTAGGAGTATTTCAGCTCCAAAAAATCCTGAACCTCCTTTCTGTACCATGAATAAAAGAACAGGCTGCTCTGCATCCTTTCTCAGACCAGATCCAAGGAGCACCTTACTGAGGGACCCCAGGGCCCAGGAACAAGCTGTAGCCAAAGCTAAAGCAACAGCCTGTTGCCTTTAGGAAGAGGAAATCTCCAGATACCACAAGCTGTTCTCAGGTTCCTCTTCTCAGGGGGAGCAGGAGGGCCAACACAAGCACTTCTTCAGCTCAACATCTCAGGACAGTTCATGCCCAGCTGTCACCTCATGTTCTCATCTGCAGCACTGCTGATCCCTCCTTTCTCACACTGCCTAGATCCATTCCTTATTCCTTCCCTGCCACCTCCCTTTATCCACCTATTCTTTCTTTCTTACCTTCACACTGCCTTCCTTCTCAGGCTTTTCATCCCTACTCCACTCTGCATTCCCAATATAGATAGATATATAGATTTTAATATTCCTTTCTAAAAAAGTGAAGCCTTTGGATACCTCAACAATATATCAACTGACATCTAACAAACTCAAGAAAACAGGGTATTTTTGTTGCCTTGAAACTCATCCCCTTTATCTGCCCTCTTCCATTATTTCCTTTATGGCACCACATTGACGATAAGCTAGATTTTTGTTGGAATATAATTTATATATTTATCATGAAAGTGACTCCAAGATGCTGAAAAAGCAAGCATTAAAATGTAAGATGGATAGAGATTCTTCTACAGCTAGTTGGCTTAGTTCTTAGTCCACTTTATGAGAATAAAATCTAATAATAATGCAGTGAGATTGAGAGGATGCTTTGAAATCCTTTAGCATATGAGTTTGGGGTCTAATTTCACACAAGTAACACCCTCAATACAGCCACATGTGGAATTGCAAGACGTCTGTGAGAACTACTAGACTGAAATAATTGAATTTCAGACAGTAGTTTTTCTTCGTAACTACAAGAAAAAATCAAACATATATGAATGATGTACAAAGAAACAAAGCTAAATTTATGAAGCTAATTCTGACTTAGAATATTTATAGCAAAATAGTGCAAGGTTTTGTATGTGCTGCATAGATTTATTAGTTAAAAAAATATATTTAATAAGTGACAAGCCTAAATGAAAAATTTTATGCAGTACTGGATACCCACCCAAGTAGTTAAATCAATTCCTTTCTGTTTAATTTTGCTATTTGTTTTTCTATCTGAGCTGCCAATTTTCTAACATATTAGGAAAGAAGTAGGAAAGTCTTTTTGATTGATAACAAGTTCAGATTTTTGTGTCAGATCTGTAGAGTTCTTTTTTTCAAAGTAAGAATTTCGTATGTTGCTTTTACATTCTTAGACAATTATTCTACAAAAATTATTTAAATGCTCTTTTTTTAGCTGCTTTGACAAGAACACCAAAACAGTTCACATCACCCTTGACCTGCAGGGTGTACATCATCTTGTCAACATATAAACAAACACATGATGGGCTGTATTTTAATAGATTCTGTAAATATCAAGATCCAATTCATCAAAAGGTTTGCCAAAGTGACAGCTGTGGGGGTTGCAGTATGTGGTTACATGTCCATTCAGCGTTCTTGCAATAGGATCACTGCAAGAAAACCCAGAGCTACTGTTGCTATTTCTTCCACATTATTATTTCTCTGGAAATCTGGGTTAAGCTGCAGTCTGTGTATGCCACGTCATGTTTAAGAGAAATAGGCAGACTTCTGGGCAGAGCCACAGGGACAGCTTTTATAATAATCCCTCTCCTCTCTTCCCATCTTTATCAGACAGTTCCTCTGATGTGCTGCAGTCTGTCATAAAAAGAGGCTGCATGGAATTTATAAGCACAGAAACTCTTACTTTGGAGAATGAACAGAACTCAGTTTTGATAAGGTTTACTCAGACACAGTAAGTTTTCTTGGTTGTCTTTGTAGCTTTATGGATTTCAGAGCTAGAAGGGACTGTTAGATCATCTGCTCCAGACTATATTTCATGGGCCATTAACTTCTACGACACAGAAAAAAGAGAGAGGACCAATATGTGCTTGAGGACTGAGTGACATGAGTACCTGGTGCCCCTATAATGCCAGGGAATTGTTAAAGGAGTTAACAATCAGTGCCCTGAGGCCCAGAGAAAGCCAGGACAGCCACACCTGAAGCTGTAGAGATTGTGACATGTGTGCAGGGAGAGTGTCACTCAGCCTAGGGCACAAATATGCTGGCTGTGAAATGAAAGTCTAACCCCTCACATCACTGCCCCGAGCCAAGGCCCTGCAGAATCTCTGGCTCCCAAAAAACACAGAGAAAGCAGAATCTGTCTGGGCAGCTGAGGGAAGAAATTCTTAGAAAACACTCCAGTAAAGATGAGATTCTTGTGCAAAGTACTACAGGGTAGGTGCAGACAGTCTTGCTCTCCTCATGTACAGCCTGGGAGGTAAAGTAAAGGTTTTGGAGTCACACAGGCACAGGAAGACAGAGGCTGAGATTGTTGAATGGAAATAGATGCACAACTTTACACATCTAATGACCCTTTAAAAGTCAAAGGTGCCAGACTCTTTTAGCAAGATATTCTTATGTGTTACTGCTAAACATATTTACCTTCCTCTTTTGAAATGCATTTCATCTAGCTTCAGCTTCTAGCCATGGTATTTTGTTTATCACGTCTCATCCATTAAATAGAAAATCCCTTCTGCCAGGTTGGATTTTCTTTTACATATGTAAGTGTCTAAACCAAGAAGTCAAACCAACTCTAACCTCTTCCATAATGAAGGCAATACATCACACTCCATTAAGAACTATACTCAAAGGCTTTTTTTTCCAGAAGCTGATCACCTCCACAACCACCTTGTACTCTTTTACCACAGTACTCTGGTTGTGGTCTCTAAACACAAAGTAACTTTTCAAACACATTTCAGTCATATTATACAATTTATAGCTACATGATCCTTTGGTGGAGAATTAAATGCTGCAATGCTCATGGGCAACTCAAACATAAATTCCTATGCTCACACACAAAGCCAACTTCTCTCTCCTTGGCCCCTGGTGCCTCTCCAACAGACTCCTCCAGGATGAAAAGTTTTAGAGATTGAAGTATGAATTTTAAATATTTGTCTCTCTTTGAAACTCCTAGCATTTTTGGTTTTGCTTGAATGGAAAGTAACATTGGAGTCTTTTACTAACTACAAAGTACAAGCAAGCATAAAACGTAGAATGAAAATGCCTAAAAAATCTTGCAGTCTGACAGTAGGGTGAAGCTCAGAAGCCCTGATTCTGTAAGCCACTTCATACTTCCGGTAAGCTCCTCAACACCACCAGCTCCCAAAAAAGTTGAAAGGAATAAATGAAAGCTCAGAATTTTGCAGTGGTGTTGTGATATGAGCTGAAACACCCAGGCCTCCATTCATAGTATTTAAAGTTGTCATGTACTCAAGAGAAGAGTCTTCTAACCCAATTGGTTGTAATTAGGCACAGCAACTGATTCTTGGTTTGGTTTAGTTTGGTTTAAATATTGAAGTTTACTTAGAGTTTTCAAGACCTTAACACGAAACCATTCTACTTTCACCCATGAGAGTTGTGAGCAGTTTGAGTAAATGTTACAACTGATTTAGCCTGTGTGTATGTGCAAAACTGCCCGAATACAGAGCACACAGTGTAAGACCTCTTCTGGAACTTGCAGTTGTGCTATTTGCTCTTGATTAACTTAACCCCAATGAGTAGCCCAGTCAGTGCTACACATAGGATAAAATCACCTGCAACTGTAAGTGTAAGAATAAAATTATCTCTCAGTTTTCATAAAATCTAATAAGATGTTGATCAAATAGTCACAGTTTTTTTTTTCCCAACAGGCATGGAGCAGAATCATGTCAGAACGCACGGGCACCCAGCTCCCTCTAATCATAATAAACACTGCCTGGGCACAATGGGATTTCAGCCCATAAAACAATTACACTTGCAAGGATTTGCATTCTTGGGCATAGCACTGTGCTAGCAGACACATGTCCACATGGCTTACAATGCACAGCAAGCTTTCGTCTGGTCAGTTTAGACCAGAGACACAACAAGCAGTTGCCCAGGTGTTCCTGCCCATGGTCCACCCTTGGTGTGGATATCAAGTTTCCTAGTACAGTGCTGGGGACACTGAAAGATCTTTAAGAAAACCTTGCATGCTCAAGTATCTTCATGAAGCTATCTTTTAAAGTACTTGCAAGTTTTGAAATCTTGACCAAGGTGAAATATTTAAATTCATCATCAAGAGGGTGGGAAAAATCCAGAGCAGAACCTAGGAAAATTACTAATTCTGAAGGCTATCACTTTTTAATGTTTTGCCCGAGACTTTCTGTAGGATACCCATGACTTATCATCAGACAGCACCAGCACAAAAACCAAGTAATAGATCAGTAGTGCAATGCTCATGAAAGAAGTCTAGCCTGGTTTCTGAGAGTGCTAAAATTTCCTGTAATCTTTGAGAACAAAGAGAAAGAATAGCAGTAATCTTCTGCAATACTCCTAGTCAGAGAAAGCTCTAGCTCTTTCTCCAAACTCATTGGCATTATTCTGCCCTGCTGTCCTATTCTTCATCTTCTTCAAACACATTGTTTTAGCAGCCTGCATCTCTCTGTTGTCCCAATTTTTCCTGTGATCTAAAGGTTTGCTTTTTCAGCCTATATTGGTACTTAAATTTGCTGAGAAAAAGATAATCTAGCTCTCTGATTTATACATTGAGACTTTCAAAGGGCGTGAAGAAGGAAGAAAATCAGTCAGCCTTTCAGCCTGTGGCAATCTGATCCTTGGACACTGAAAGACACAAAGTCTTTCTTATACAAAAATTTCTCAATATTAATTCTATTAGATATTTAGCAGATAAGTTAGTATCAAGTTGCAATGAATGGCTGTAGCATTCTTTTAATAAAACAGTGGAATTAACCGTAGAAATGTTAATGTACATCCAGACCAACTTTGCTTTTGAAAGAGAGCACTTTGTTCCACTTTGTTTTTTAGTGTCAGATGACAGCTAGAATGGATGCTTCCAACAGTAAACTTACGGTGAATTTTTCAAGTAAATCAAATCACCATCGCTGGTGAAGGAAAATGCCAGAATGTTCATTCCCTTTGTAGTAAGCCCTAAAATAAAAGCATACCCTTTTGCACAAAAGATCACAAGAATAATTTTTACATCAGATTTTTTTATTACAAATAATATAATAAATAAGAATTTCATTTAAAAAAATAAAATTTATAAATTGGTAAAACAAAAGTGAGAAATGTTAAAAATTAATAAAACAGACACAGTGGTGGTCCATATAGACACTAAGTTGTCTATAATCATAAAATATTGCCAAGACAACAAATTGCCTTGTCTTAGCTATCACTGTATCCAGCTACTTTCTCTGCAGATGCAGCAGAAATGTTAAACTCTTGATGTCTTTCATCCCTTAAAACAGATGAGTGAAAGCCAAACGTGGCAGAGAGAGGAGCATTTCTCCTGACCTGCTTGCCAGCCAGTGGCTGGGCACACAACAGGAGCAGTGTTCAGAGGGAGCAGGAGGCACTGCACAAACTTCTTCAGTGGCTGCCCCTGTTGCTTCCAATTGTGATTGATAGCATCCTGAGAGGCATTGCTAACTATTTCTGATCATAAATACAGCCACTGAGGTGTGCAGGCCACAGGGTGTAAATGACTGGTGTAAAGTATAATATGTGGAGCTGTTAGATTTCAGCAGAGGTAAGTAATAATGTGGAAGAAATATAAATTAAGAATGAAGGATTAAGGAGAGTAAGACTCTACCAAAGTCTTTAAAAAATTACCCAAAATGGCAGCTACTATGTCTTTGAATGAGAGACCATCTGGTTTGGCTTGGCAGCAAACTGTAAAATTGCACACAAATTAGCCTTTCAAAAGTAGAAGAAAAATCAGTTTTAGACAATGAGGTAAAACTTCTGCAATGCTACTGCCACTGGGTTATGTCACTTTTGTGTAATTTGGGCATGAAAATTAACATCTTATTGAATAAACAAAAACTCATAAAGGTTAAGAAAAGAGACAGACAAATATAGTCTTTGGAGGAAAGGGAGGCTACAGACCTCAGCCTGACCTTCAGCCATCTTTTGCTGGGAATGGCAGACCCCGAGGTCAAACAGCTCCTCAGCCAGAGTTAGTCTGAGCCCACCCAGGCTCAGGTGTAGAGCCTGCTCTAACACAGCTCTGCCCTGTGGTGGGCTACAGACACCCCAGCCCAGGCTCTGTGGTTGCTGCTGGACAGTCCCTATTGCTCAAAATCCACCAAAACCCAAGACTGGGGGCATATTAGCAACAGGAGAAACAGGCAAAAAGGTAATATTCCTAAAACACAGCTTTTCATTCCAAGAAACTTGAACGTGATCTTGGTTTGATCAGAATAGAGAATGGAATTCAGACAAGGCAACACTGATGGAAAGATTTGATCATCTATTTGGTACCCATTTTTTCCCTATACTTTTCATTATTAATGTGTGGACTAAGGGAATACCAATGTTCATCTTCATTTTGCTTATCTTTTTATAAAACTCTATCAGAAACTGAGCTTTCTAAACTCTGACTTTTAAACACACTGAAAGACATGCAGCAAATTAAACTCCTGGGCAATGAACAACAGAAGATATTCAGCTGGGTGAAAACCTTTGGTCCCACACAGAAAGAGGACCTCATGTTTATCAGGAAGAAATAATGCCAGAATCAGGGCATGGTATCTAACAATACACAGGCTTGGGTCCATGGAAAAAAGAACACTGCTGAAAACACAGCTTCAGTAACTGTCCCAAAAAGTCACAACAACTTCAAGTGAAATTTCTAAATTTGTGCAACTTTTTGTGTATTTCTGTTGGAACTGGTCAAAACTAATCTGCAACTTATACTTTTGAATGAAAGCCACTTTCTTAAAATCAAACTTTTTTTTTCCCCCAGGAACCTATGAGTTTTGTGTAAGTATTGTGATGATATTTTTACATCAGTTAAAAAGAAACATTAAGTTCATTAAATGTTAGTGTTTCTTCCTGAATTTTCCAAAAGCATGCCATTCAGGAATCCTACCAGTCTTCCTGCTCTGAGATGGCAAATGGCCCTAAGTCATGGATGAGAATCTTTTTTCTTCTTTTTAAGAGTCTGGGGGTTTTTTTAAATCAAATGTCAAATCTCATAATTTTTGCTCTGAAAAACAAATATTTTTTTTTTTTTTACTGGCAGAAAAATCTCACTTTGTGCTGTTGCTGTCACTGAAATATTGCTGGTCACAATGAAATGAATTAATACAAACTCAGGTTAAAATCTACAACTGTCTCTTCACCACTCCAGTTGGAAATTAAGATGTGCTTTATTAGAAACTGATTATACAAAAAAACCAAAAAAACCCACCAAAAAACAACAATAACAACAAAAAATAAACCCAAATAAACCCATCTGACTTCTCCTCATTTCTGTCAAAGTGATTTAGCATTTCTTTCATCTCCTTTTACTGAAGCAATGGAAATGCGGAGAGCATTTAATGCAGCTTAAAATAGAAATAGGAATAGGAATAGAAACAGAAACTGAAATAGAAAGAGAAACAGAAATAGATATAGAAAAAGATAATAAAAATAGAATCTTTAAAAGAGAACACTTAAAAATTATTTTTACTTAAATGGTGACCTCTTTTTGAAAATTTTTTCTAAAAATGGTGCCAGTCACCAATTCATACTGCTATAAAAATCCTTTCACAGATTGATAAAAACTAATACCCTGCTTTTCACAGTGAATGCTGACATGGCAACAGGCAAAAAATGCATAAAAAATATTTTAAAAGACAAAACCAGGGGCCTTTACATAACTGGAAGATTAGTCTAGGTAAAAACTGTGAACCTTAGATTTTTTTAATTCATATGTGTTTTTGATGACACTTCACTTAATGGAGGATTGCTAGTTTAAGATTGTCATACTGACCACTACCCTATTTGCAAATCCAGGGCTCCATTACAGATGAACATCAGGAACAACAGAGCCTTCCATGGCCTCTGTTCTATAGGAACTGGTAGCCATGATAAAACTTTTTTCTACTGTATAGTTCCACAAATGAAATTCAAAACATTTTTAGAAATAACCTCAGGTCAAGAAATTTGCTTTCTTATACACCAATAGGTCTCCACACAGAAAGTATCAGGTTAATTTACTGATAAAATACTGAACTGTTTATGTATATCTTGCTAAATCTGGGCAACTAATATGCAATGTAGTACAAACAACAAATTTATGACCTACACATTTTTTGCAAGATACAGGAAAAAAATGTTTTTCTTTGATTCTAATATGCACTAACTAAACACAATACACTACTACACAGCCACTGGAAGCACAAACCTCCCTTTCTTCACAGCAAAATATTGTCTTTAGGTCAAATTAATGCATTTATACAAAAGTCCCTCAACATTTACTGCAAAATTTTGTGTGTAGACAGCAGAAGACAATATGCAGGTGGTTCTGCCAATCTGAAAGAGCTATTCACCTATCTTCTAAAAAAGAGATTTAAGAATTGTGGTTACACTGATACTGTGTTATTCAGTCATGCCTGAAGCCATCCTTAAATCAAAGTTACTAGTGACATCAACAGCTATCTAATCTAGGCAAGCACTGATTAACAACTGGACATGAGTCCTGGAAACTCTTGATATGCATATAATACAAAGTAGCTTTTTGCCAGCTACGACTGGACATCGTGCACAATTTGCAAAAAGAAATTCCTGAAATCACCTGCGTTTTAAGGTTTTTACAACGCACATAGCTTATTTCCATGCAAGTAGAAAGCATTGTGGTTTTGTGGTTGATGGAGAGTATTTAGTGGCTTTATTGTACTTGTTTTAATATAGGAAAACTTCTAGAGCGTATTTGCTCTGTGATATCATTTCTTGACTGTGTCTTGCAGAAATAATTGACCCAAATCAAGTTACTGTACTCTATATGTATTGGATAATTAGAATTTTAAGATGCAACAAATAAAATACACTATTGACTTTTAAATCTTCAATCAAATAAATATTTACAGCTGCAATTTGCCAAAATTATTTACCTTTCAATAACAGATCACAAAAAGTATATGTGTTACAGATTCAAATGAATGCCTTGGCTGTCAACAAACAAATTACAAAGAGAAGGGAAAATAAGTGTTCAGGCTATCATTATAGGCTATAAATAGCTGATGTGGTTCTCCTTTAAAAATGTGTGATCTTCTACATTAGTAGACTTTTTCAATGCATAATTGACCTTGAGATGGAGAATAACCTCTCAGTAGAGTGGCTTTTCTTTTAAAGAACAATGAGCATAGGTATTAGAGGATGTGCCTGTTGTCAATGATCATTGCTGAAATCTGCCTATACCACACTGGGACAATCAATTTTGTAAATGATTGCAATAATCAAGGAAATTGCCTAATTTATAAATCCTGGCATACAGCATTTTAATGGATTTCTACATTTTAATGCTGATGCTTTCAAAGCCGAATGAATTGTTGTCCAAGCTGTCACTACACAAAATGATAAAAACATTCAGTCTTGCGGGTAACTACATCTCATGGATATTCAGACCATCAGGTGCATAATCACTCATTAGTGAAACCTGTGATAGTTTGCAGTCACAAGGCAATGGCAAAAAGCCCCCACAGTTTCCTTATGAAAAAACCTTCTGGGAATAGAGGATTAAAAATAGTTGAGAACTACTGAAACAAGATTCCTAGCATCCTTTGTCCAGATAAGACAATGCACTGTTCTACCCCCTACCCTCTTTTTTTTCCATAGGTAAAAAAACAGAATAATCTTATTTCTTTCACCAAAAGACTGGTCAACAACTTTTAGACTGTGGATTCTGTCAGAGCAGACATTGTTCCAGTGGAAGGAGAGCAAATGCAGGACATGATGCCATGGCTGTGGCTGGTGGGTAATTCCACCTAAACCACCCTCCAGCTCACCCTCCACCCTCAAGCTGGCTCTGCAGACGTAGTGGTGCACGCACTGCTATTCTCAGTTAAACCTTAAGCGATTGATTTCAGCCAATAGTGGGCTGGCAGTGCTTTACTTACTGCTCAATCTCACTAACCTGACATTTATGGTGTACTGATTGGCCTATGTCAGTGGTGGTGGTTGTAAATTCACTTTGAAAAGCTTTGTGTTAACAGCCTTCAACCAGGCTCCGAGACGAGTATGAGCAGGCGAGCTGACAATTGCTCGACCTCCTGCCCTTATTACAGTGAGTAAATCAGGCTTTGAGCCATTAGGCTGGAGCCCCAGGCCTACGCAAAAAGGATTGACATGACTAAAGGTCAACCTCTGTCACACATGTGTAACAATTTGGATAATGGAATTCTGTAACTTATCTGGAAAAGGTGCCAAGTGCGTGGAGGGAAGGCATAGCCAGGGCTGAATTTTCCAGCTTTTATGTTAAGGGATTACTTAAAAGTCAGCACTTTAAAGTCCATGTGCATTTGATGCCACAGAATCTGGGGGGACCAAAATTTGTAGGGCAGTGGTTGAGGCAGTTCTGCAGAATATTGAGTGTCACCACCACCTGGAAAAGCACACAGCACTATTTCACTTAATCAGATCTATGATAAATACATTATTGACCTCAGGCCCACAACACATTTTGGATACTTGTATAGGTCACTAAAGTACTGCCTTTATTCACCAGTTTTGAATCAAAAGTCGGTATAAATAATTGCCTGTTAATAGTGTCATAAATTAATTGCAATTTCAGACCTTACAAACTGGTCTCATCCAACCGTGGAAATTGTTTTTATAATTAATTAAATGAAAATGTCAAATTTTTCCATAACACTGATGCCTAGTCAGCAACACAGAAAGGTAGTGGTCAAATAAGGACAGAATTGAGCTTTTATATTTGTTTGTGTTCCACTTCAGTATTTTTACATATTACATAATGAAATCTCCAAGGTGAGATTATGTGCCATGGCAAAACAGATAGTCCCTGCATGATCTAGCAATTTAGAAAATATTTTTTTTTTCTGGGAATAGCATGTGTCCAGACGCATGCATGCTCCATTCAGTCCTTGGAATTCCTGTTTTCAGTAATACTGCTAAAATTCTGGCGCTGTATCCAACTCCAAACACCAAAGTTTATTCCAAACTTCACTTAGTTCAATAGGAAGAGAATCTGTCCCAGTGCCAAATTAGATTTACTTTGCAGCACATGTGCTTAGGCATACAATGCATACGCTGTGTAGACAGAAAACATACCAAATACATGGAGATACATGAAGATAATGTATGAGAAAGTCTTGTAAAAGTCACAGGTCTTCTAAAAGAAACATCTTGTTTAGAGTCTTGTTTAGCTTTTCTAAGAACAAAAATTATTAAATATAAAGTACCTTCCACACTTGGGATCCCACTAAATTTTTATGGGCCTTAAGAAAGGAGTTTGTAGCTACAGAAATCATCTGGGAAACTGTGTTAGTAAGTGATCCAGAAATACCAATGACAGAGGCTGCTTTGTAGATGTTTAGTGCAATTTTCTTCTAAGGTACACCAATTAAGGAAGCTGTGGTGCTGAATGTCTTCTTACTGATCTTATGGCTTAGCATGTTACTAACCACAACATTAGTGATATTTTCCCACAGAAAGGGAACTTAAAATCTATACAAGAATAAAAGTTACTGGGCTCTTTCAGTGGAAAATAAATGCAAGGATCATACATCACACATAGTCCTCAGAAATGGCAAAACAAAAAAATAACAGAACACTAGCTGTTACTCTGAACAACTTAAGATACAATAGTAAAGTAACTGAGGTTTTTCAAGACAAAATTACTTGAATTTCATGAACATGACAAATTTGAAACAGAGCTGACAAACAGTCTGGAATACTAGATGACGGACTGCCGAGAAACATAATTTTCACTTTATTAGAACAACAGCATGCACATAATTCTACCCCTCAGTGCTTTTCTGTAACAGCAAATTTAGTCCAAAACTGAAGCCTTGAGCATCTGAATAAGAATCTATCACCATAACTGGAATGAGTGCTTCATTTGAAGGGTAAGGATTCTCTGTGCATATTATTTTGTTAAAAAATATTCAGTATTTCTGCGTGGGCCCTGGCCAGAATGCATCCCAGCAAAATGCCTGCTCTTGGACCAGCAGAAGGCAAAGGAAATGTTTTCTTTTGCTGCAGTTGAGGCACAGGAAGGCCAATAAGTACCCATATGGTGCTTTATTAAGATGACACTGGCACTCTTTCTTGTGCCAATTAATTTAGAGTGAAAAGGGGAGGAAAGGAAGCAGGGGAAGACAAGGAATTTTTTTAAGGGGAAAATCAGTTACACAGGTTTACCATTTTATATTTACTAATGAACACCCTGATACATTTATATGTATGTATATATTTATATACATATAACTTTGCTCATTCCTGTAAAAAAAAGAGCTGCATATGAGAAAGCATTACTTCCAAAAATGCAAAACTTCAATTAAGTAAAGTTGAAATGAAGCAAAATAATACATTTGACATTCTTAGGCTGTTGCAAGGAAAAAAAAAAAAAACTATCTGACCACTCATAAAGGAAGAAAGAAGAGACAGCAAACTCTTTATCAGGCACATGAAGAACAGGAAACTATAAGACTGTAGCCTTTGATATGTCTGTCAGTAAAGGTTTTTTCATGTAAACTGCATTTGCTGGGGAAAAGACCATTTACAAATTAGCTGTTACCAGAATTCACAGTTTAAAGTTGGGAGCCTGAAAAATTTTTACTACTGAAATATATGCACGTTTAAATCTCAGTGTTTTATTCTAATAGAATTTAAGTTTATATCGTATACATTCCTTAAGTCTACTCTTATTAAACTTTGATGTTAAACAGAAAGGGGAAACCATGTGCAACTAGATTAATTTATCTCCAGGGAGTAAGGACACATTAATAATTGAGATAATGTTTTCGTATATGTTGGAATCAAGTGTGCCTTTCCACTTCTTTATTAGAAAACACATTAGCAGAAAATTATCTCGTTCTCATCGTTAAGACCTAATTGCTAAGAAAGTCTCTGTTTCTTTGCAATAACAAAAGGATTATTCTCACTATTATAAAAAAAAAAAAAAAAAAGGGATCAGAAACATTATCAAGCACTGCTGGAATAAATGCCTGTATTACCAAAGAGACTGTTTATTTAATACACCCAGTCCTGTTTTTGTTTTAAACAAATCAGAGTTTATTGTATTTTTATAAAATACAAGCAAACTCTGGTTATAGAAGTGGGCCAAAGGGGAAAAAAAGGCACTACAACTGAAATGACTAATATTTTTGGCTTTCTGAAAGACTGATCTTTCTGTAAGTTATAAAAAATTATCTTGGCTGATTGTGAGAGAACTCTATAATTTCCCATGAACACCCATAGGTGTCAAGGCCTGTTGTGAGGTAATGGAATGGTATGTAATTCACTCTGAGTCGTTGCACATTATGCTGTATGGATTACATACAAAGCAAACATCGAGTGCATGGTGGGAACACTTGTGCAGACAGGCTGAAGCATATTTCCATAGCATTGAACTATACATCAAATGCAGTGCTTCTGATGTTTCCCACAACAAAGAATATTTTTAAAAAAAGCAACCAAAACAGTTACTACGCTTAAAAGTGTTTGCCATAGTCCTTTTGTTTGCATGGTATACACAAAGAACTGTAAACTAAAACAAATATCTATCAACTTTACAGTGCAGCGCTGAGAATAAAACATTAAAATATAAGTTTTGGTACTAAAAATGTTAAATTCTCTCCATAAGGTCCATCAAGACCTAATGCTGAACAGCTGATCTGCAGACCAATTTGCATTTGCAGTTGTCTGGGAAATACTGGTTGAAGAGAATTTACTGAAGTCACAACTTTATAAAGAGATTATGATGATACATTCCTTTATCATTTACAGTGATTTAATCCACAGTCCCATGCCATGTAGACTAAATGAACGCAGACTATTTAGATATATACTGTCATTTGATTTTACATATTTTCATGGATCAGGTTTTTTAATATCAGACACACTTTCAGATTACTTTCTTTTAATATATTTTTCTTTATTAAACATTGTTTTCTGATAGATAAGGTGCCCCAAAATGAAAGACAAAGCAACCAAGAAACAGCAAAATTTTGGCTAGAACTTAAAGTATGTGTTTCTTTGATAACAGTTTTTGTCATTGACAGAAATAATACAAGACCATGAGCTCCCCAGCAATACATTATTAAATCAAATCAAATTCTTATTTCTAAGGTAATTCAATTAAAATAAATACAAATCTGTGTTGTATGCTAAGAGCACAGGAGTGGTCCTACCAAAAACTCAGCTGACAACCACTTGCGGCCCAAATCTGGTACATACAATAGTACTGGTTTTTATTTTTACCTTAGCATGTTTTTGGTTTTTGCTTTTAATTTTTTGAAAAAGCTTTTTTCATTGCTTCAAAACAGTTTTTAAGTAACCTGAAATAGGATTTTTAATTCTTGCCTATTTAAAGAGATACTGTCAAGATTTGCAAATTCACTTTCATAAAAATAATTAATTGATTTTTTAAAACTGAATTGATTATGTAAATATCTAAGAAAAAATATCTGACTCCATTTCTTTTATCTAAATTTATTTTATGTAATATGTGGATCTGGCAATCTCATTTTACTATTATATATTCTGTTAATTAGACTAGACTAAACCACAACACCCATCTTAACAATTAGAGCCTCCACCATCATTATAAAGTGTTCCATAAAGAATATTTCATTGATAATATATCCCAAAATACTGTAATTATAATCACTTTGGTAGGAACAGATTTAAATCCAAATTATCAATATCTGCTGTGCAAGAGAAGTTCCACCTCCACTGGAGGCAGCTGCAAAATTCCCAATTCGTCCAGTTCTACTGATCACACGCAGGTGTGCTCCGAGACTGATCTTTTTAATGTGAAAGTGTCCTTCTTGCCACAACATTTTTGGGTAACTACCTTGAGACAAAGACCCTGATGAGTTGTTTAATATCTGCTTACACCTAGGAAAGCACAGGAGCTCTTGCTCTTCCACACCCCAAATATCTCTCAAGGATTCATTCACTTTCACTGTACACACACTGAAGACAGCAAAAACACTCTGCATCTTCATGGATCCCCTATATTCTGAAGATTTGGATTTGATCTACATGAGCAAATATTACAGATCTATGGGCCTGTTTCTACTGACTGTTGCAGTTTGTTTGAGGTAAACAGAGATTGCAGCCACAGAGGACTAAGCAGAACTAAAAAAATATACCTCCCAGTATCAAAGAAGAAATTAATGGCAAATGGCTAGGAAGAAAATAAGTCTTTCTGGCACACGAGCACTATAGGTTTTCCCTAACAGGTATCAATTTTAGCCTCTCCAAGACAGTGACAGATTTTTTTTTTTAATAAATAAATAAATAAATAAAACAACCTTGAGATATCTGAAACTGGCTTTCACACAAAAGTACTGGGAACTTCAGCAGGGGAATGCACAGTAGGAACAGGAGCAGAGCTGTACTAAACAGAACGAGCACCAACTCCTTCACACTGAAGAGGGTTGGGCTGCAGAGGAGGGTCCTGGGCTGGTTTCTGCAGCTTTCTTGCAACGGTGCAGCACTCCATCCCAGCTCACATGTGAGCTCTGCCATGGTACATGTGGGGATGTGACCTGAGAGCTCCGTCAGCTCCTGTAACTCAGGTCAAAATACAGAAAGCACTGGGTGTAGACTTCTCTGATCAAGTCTCTCTGCCACATTACAGCACCTCCAACAGTCAGCTCCTTGCACAGACCAGTCCGAGGCCTGTGCTGCCCACTGGCTTTCTGGCTAGCTTTATCACAGAAAGGCTTTTCTTGCACTGGCTACACTTTCAAACCTACTTACGCCATTTATTTGAACTGTGGGTCTGTTTGCTTATTTTCGTGGCTAGTTCTGGTGCTAGTACTGCATACAGTCACACCCCACCTTTACCTCAAAGCGATCAGATTTGACAAGGAAGGAAAGACGATAACTTACTTCCCAGAGATGCTGCGTGTTCCTGACGGCGCCGGCTTGGACCTTCTCCGGCAGGAGCAGGATTCCCTGGAAGGGCCCGATCCAGGTGCCCTGCTGGATGCGCTGGGCGGCGCAGATGCCGTAGGCCAGGCCGGGCACGGTGCTGGTGCACAGGCACACCTCGCGGGGCAGGTCGCGGAGCCACTCGGGGATCTCGGGCGGCGGGGCGGCGGCGGCCGCGCTGCTGGTGCCCACCAGCCGCCGCAGCGAGTGCAGCGGGCCGTGCATGGGGCACTCGCCGTTCCGGTTGTCAGCGCACATGTCGCAGCCTGGGGACAGGGAGGGGAAGGCGCTGTCAGCACGGGGCGCTGCCGCCGCCGCTGCCACGGCCGCGCCGTCGCTCCGTGGCACAGCCGGCGCTCGGACGCCCCGCGCCCTGTCCTGCGCTGCTCGGCCGGGTTCCCAGGCCTCTCCAGAGCCCCGAATCAGAAATTCCAAAGGCTGAGCAGAAATCCTGCGCTACACTAGCATGCAAGCCTGGTGTGTTCACAAACCTGCCAAGATTCATTTACTTTAACAATGTTTTTAAAGATGATTTTTTTTTTCACTAATGTAAGTAGCCCAGCTAAACCATCCCAATGTGTTTCAGTGAGACATTTTAAAACACAGTCACAGTGCCTTACAAGTCCTCTCAACTGCCTTACCACAGCTCAGCCCAAGGGCTTAATGGGAACAAGATTTAATTTAATCCTTATTTTAAATGAACATTCAGTCTGCTTTTCACACTAACATGTGTGTGTGCATGCCTGTCTGTTTGGAAAATAAAATAAATAAACCAGAACCTCGTGAATGACAAAGTGGAGCCTGCATGCACATTTACTTTCCTAAAGACAAATCTAATCTTAAAACTGAAATTATGCAGCAAATTCTATTTGCACATATTTGAAATCTTATGTATTGAAGGAAAATGCATATTCTTTGCCTGTTACATGTAACTGAAGCTAGGCAAAAGACCAAAACAGCACGTCTGAGTTTGTGAGCAATTTCTGTGAAAAAAGACCCATTTATAAAACTCTTAATTTCCCTAACTGTTGCTAATAATGAATGATGTGTCTCTACGTTGGGAAGATCCTACAAAAATTTTGCTTAAATGTGTCCACTGCACACTGTTCCACACACCACAAATGTACATCTTCCAGGAAAATGTTTAAGAAATGTTCAATAAATTAATTTCTCTGGAGATATGCTGAGTTAACATTACAATGAATCCCTTGAAATAAGTTGCCACCCTCTTCACATTTCATTTTTGTAGCACAATAAATGTTTTTTGTATAAAATTGTTCCAGAAATACAAAGAAAAACCCAATAATTATGGTGTAGTACTCTTGCAGCAAGTCCTACATCTTTCTCCTAATAATTTTGCATACCACTCCTCATAAAAACAGAGCACGGCATTCACTACAGAAGCAGGAGTTTCTAGGTCTATGCCACAGATTTAGACTTGCTAGGCTGCCTGCAACCACAGTTTCAATTCTCAGGGGCCCTGACTCAGATGTTCCTCTTTCCAAAGTGGATGTACTATGTATTAAGTAGGCCTCTTTCCTACAGACCCTTCAAAGGAAAACCTGCCCCTCATTTCAGCATAAACTGCTAAAGCACAATAAAAGATGCATCTTCAAATTGTGGTTTCTATGGGGATTCTCCAGTTTTAGACATGCTACATAAACATTCTTTCCTGCAATCCTCTTTCAAATTTTACCATTTAGAAAGTGGTAGGTTCATCAACAAGACATTATCACTAAGTTACACGTGGAAGCTAATTTCTCTCAAGACCATTACACCTTTGGGTCTTGCAGAAAACACATGCCTCCAGCTGGTGCTCGTCTGTTCCAGTTCCCCACCTGCAGCATGGGTGACAGATCTGAGCAGAAAGCACGGAGACAAGACCTGGGCTGTGCATTACTCTGGTGCTGCTGCAGAAGGGCTGCATGTGCAACTGGCCCCAGGCCATCCATCCTTCACAGGGACAGGCAGGAGGAAGGAGGAGGCAGGAGGAGAGAGGCAGGAGGCAGGAGGAGGCAGAAGGAGGGAAGCAGGAGAAGGCAGGAGGAGGGAGACAGGAGGAGGGAGGCAGGAGAAGGAGGCAGAAGGAGGGAGGCAGGAGGAGGGAGGTAGGAGGCAGGAAGCAGGAGGAGGCAGGAGGCAGGAGAAGGCAGGAGACAGGATGAGAGAGGCAGGAGGAGGGGGGAGGCAGGATGAGAGAGGCGGGAGGCAGGAGAAGGACGAAGGAGGCAGAAGGCAGGAGGAGGGAGGAGGCAGGAGAAGGAGGCAGGAGGCAGGAGGAGGCAGGAGGAGGGAGGCAGGAGAAGGAGGCAGGAGGAGGCAGGAAGCAGGATGAGAGAGGCAGGAGGCAGAGGCAGGAGGAGGGAGGAGGCAGGAGGAGAGAGGCGGGAGGAGGCAGGAGGCAAAGGCAGGAGGAGGAAGGAGGCGGGAGGAGGCAGGAGGAGGCAGGAAGAGGGAGGCAGGAGGAGGGAGGCAGGAGCGTCGGCCGGCACGGCAGGACAAAGCCACCTAGTGGGGACGGCGCTTACACTGTCAGAAGCCTTGGCTGACTTTGGCTGGAGGTGCAATTTCGCCTTGCCTTAACGATATAATCCCTGCCGCAAAACGACTTCTGTCGGGCTGAACCGCAGCTGCAGAGGGGTTTTGCTCTCTCAGCCACGTCAATTAGAGGTGCATGCAGGACGGAATTTTCAGGACCCCAGGGAAGGAATTTCTGGCTAGTCCAAAAAGAGTGCAGCAGATATTCCTACAACCATTCTGAGGCATGATGAATAAAAGGCATCAAGTATATGCTGGGGGGCGGGGGAGAGCGGCTGGGGTTTTTTTGTTATTATTTCCACTCCTAGTTTGGAAAGTGAGGTATCACCACTGCATCTTTTCTTCCCTTTCCTCTTCAAAACTAGTCATCAAGAAACCCTGTGGTTTTGGCACATCCAAAGATATTAGAGGCAGCACTGTGGTTTGGCACTGGAGGTCACATAGGAAAGGATCCCAAATAGAAGAGAAGAAAAAAACCCAAACAACAAAAAACAAACCTGCAATCCGGAATAGTTTGGCATGTGATAAACTCTAAACAGATTATGGCTGAACTCTATGGTCTACACTTGGACTTGATGACTTCACAGATCTTTTCCAACACAAATTGTTCTATGATTCTATGAAATCTGGCATCTACCCACACAAGTTAGAAAGAAAACATCTTACAGGAAAACTGAGAGCTTAAAGAAATTATGTTTAACCATGATGTCAGTTAGCACCTAGGGTAGGCCCTTGAATTCTAACTGTTTGCACTCCTTCAATATTTTCTAGATGTGTAGCCCTCTTCAAAACTAGCTGATTACAATGGCTTTCTTAGAGGAACTGTATCTCTGGAGAAATTTACATTAAACATGCTCAAGTGTCTTCATGACGCCGGTCACACAATTTTAGTGTCAAGTTCCTGCATCTGGCCACTAGATACACACGAGTTTTCACACACAAAAATTTCAGTACCTGCCTAGAACAATAATTTCTTAACTTCATCCTGATAATTTGTGTGCATGAATGTGGGTTAAATATTTTGTTTCTACATTTCCAAGAAAAAGACACTAAGAAATTGTCAAGAAGTATAAACAAACCCTGTGTCACTGTCATTTACCCTTACAGAAAGTCACACTTGGTGATATTTATTTTCCACTGTCCAAAAACAGTGGTAATGTCTTAATGCTTGGCAGTCACTGTATCTGATCCCCTGCTGTGTTCCTTTCCCTTTGTCCTGCCAAAGCTGAAAATTTGGAAAATGGAACATCTTTTGAAACTGTTTTGGCTAATGGCTTGTTGATGAGAAGGAAGGAATCTGTCTTTAATACTAAGCAGTACTGAAATTCTTCTGAGTTTCGTGCTTTATACATTTAACTTTAGTTGTTGTGTAGTTTTACAGATTGAATCTTAAAAAAATTCTCATAATGTTATAAGGAATGGAAACCATCCTAGCTGTATTTTACTATGCATGAAGTAAAAAGGTACTGTGCATCTTTTCCTCTTCTGTGACTAACTTTTGTGTAATAATGTGGAAGCGTCCATTTAAAGACCATAACTGTAGTATATTCCTTTGCTTCAGAGGATAAGGGCAAGATTTCCTTTATGTAAGACTGGGAGAAAAAAATCAAGATGGCACACTATTCTGCCTCACAGCAGGATCATCACCATCATCTTTGTGTATACTGCAGAGCACAATGTGACACACTGCACAAACATGCTTAACAAGACATGGAAAAAAATGGGGACTAGGGAGGGAGAGTGCTGTGCTCCACTCACACCACCAGAGTCTCCAGAATGGATGGTGGCCATCATGACCCACCTGGTGTGGGGAGCTCACATGAAAGGGATGCTTGTGCAAGTGTGAACTTCCCAGGGGATGGCCACACAGGGTGACAAGTGGCGGTGTACTGTTCCCTTTCTCCAGTTTTGGCCTCAGAGAGCTGCTGAGTGTGAGCACAGGACTTCACTGAAAACAGTTGAAATGGGTAATTCCACTGTCTGTAACAGCATCAGTCAAACCCCAAATCAAGTCAAGAAGAAGCAAGAAACGTGAGAAAATTGGAGAACTTGCTGAAAATGGAAAAATAAAGGAGGACTGCAGCCAGAGCGGAGTATGTCCTGATAAAATCTAGAGATGTGGAAGGTGAAGTCAGTGGGAATACTCCATTGCAGGCCCAGATACAGCCAAACACTTTGGAAGGAGACCAGTTCCTTACTTTATACCTTCATATTCTCTAGATAAGAAGGATTAAGGAAAGGAAGATGCAAGAAAAAGAAAATTAAAGGATTTCCTAGTGGAGTTGTTTGGCAGGATTCTTATGGAAGGACTGCAATATGTTACTGTTTATGTGCTTCCAGAGAAATGAATGCAGTGTAATGCCAATACTATAACTCCATGTAAGTACACTTTAAAGTACTGAACCTAAGCAAAAGGACATATCATTGCCCCCAAAATGTAATTTTAAACACGCACCAACATAAATAACACTACTACTGCACACTTTAAAGCAAATTTGAAAGGAAAAACCTTTAGTCAGTGAAAACTAGGGTTTAACACAGTGTTTTTACCAGCAAGCCAGCTGTAACAATAAATGTAAGAAATACATTTTTTCCTCGGCAATAATATGCTTCAAAGGTGCAGTTAGACTGGATACCTGCAGTTTACTGGTATTAAAGAAGGGTGGCCTCTGACCCTCTGCTTCATAATTCACCACAAGCATGCAGGTATCCAGTGTAAGTGGCCATCATTTCACATGGTATTACTCACTTACAAGTATAAATCACTACGAGTGGCCCTGCATCCCTGTCTGGGCCCGGGTACCCAGCCAAGCAGGAGGGAGTGCTGGAAGCGACAGTACCCTTTCGTTTCCTGCGCTTTCCAGGGAAGCACAGCCTCCCCCTGCTTCAGTTCCCTCATCGATGAGCTGGCATCTACCTCCTTTCACCAAATTATTGGCAGTTTCTTTCAGACTGCCTTGCCGGACAGACTTTCGGGGGCACAAAACACAGATGCGCTTTCCCGTCGGGCGGCCTCTATTTATTCGCTTATTTATTCTAAATACCCTTTGCATAGAACAGGACGGAGCCCGGCCCGCTGACCCACGGCCGTCACCGGGTCCCGGAGGCCCTGCCCCGTGTCTCCAGGGTCTGCAGTCCCTGGCCGCTCCTTCCCCCGTGCAGGGAGGCAGCGGAGCCCTCCGGCCGCACGGGCGCTGCTCTCCGCCGCTGCCGGCGGGGCCAGGCGCACCCCGCTCCGCTCCTCCGGGCGAGGTGCTGCTCGAGAGCCCGACTGGGCTCCCCGGAGTGGCTCAGGGGGCCGCTCCGCCGGCAGAGAGCTTGCGGGTTACTTTAAGAGGGGAGTGTGTGTGTGTGGGGGGGGGGGTTGATTTTCCCTGCTTTCATACTGTTAGGTATGAATGAATTAAATTTCCGTGTCAGGTATGAGAAGGGTAGGAGAATATTGTGTGTAGATAAACCTTGCCACCCTCTGCCCCTGAGAGACCTCCATATACAATGTAGAGATGATGAATAGGCGCTAGGAGAGAAGATCGAAGTTCAGTCCGCACCGGCTCCACTCTCTCCTACAAAACTATAGGGCAATTAATTGTGGCTTGTCCCCTCATCCTTCATCTCCTGGTGGCACATATCGATGGAGATTACTGCTGATGGACCATTTTATCACCCTAAATAAACAGTCACCACCTTCTCTAACCTCAATCTAATGTATGGCTATCTGCTATGTTTAAGGGTGCTGGGTAACTAATGATGTAAAATAGCTAAATCATACAGGTTACCAGCAGTCCAGAGGGGAAAAAAAAAAAATAAAACGTCCGAATATTTTCCACACCGATCCGCTTCACAACATGTTATACATACACTGTCTCCCCATAAATTGAATGGGAAAAGGCGTGCAAAGTGCTTGGTCGCGTGACACTTCTGTTTTACACAGCGTATTTATTACCGTGGCAGGTTGGTGCCTTTTGCTGAAGGTGGGGGAGTCTCAGAGCTCTCAGTGCTGAAGCGTCTCCCCAGAAGCTAGGGACAAGCCTCTAAGGCAACGAGCTGGCCCCGCAGCCCCCGGGCTCGCCCTAGAAGATCTTCTGGCCGCCAGAGCGCCCCTCCCCCAGCACACAGAAATACCCTCAGCCTTCCAGATTCAAGGCTGGGAAGCAAACGGTCCCCAGCCGCCTGCCACATTATCGGGGCTTTAACATAATCCCCTTTACTTCCCTGGGAGAAAAGACTGCTGGGCTCTAATTAGGGGTTTGTCTCTTGATTGCTTTTTTTTTTTTTTTTAATTATTTTTCCCTAGCTAACCCCCTTTCAATTTAAAACAATTACATACAGACGCTTAACCCACAGCTCCTAGGCGGCCCTCGGCCCCCTCCCTCGCCCTCGACCGTGCCATATCCATTGATATTTGACGATCAAGGCGTGTGTCTACTGGGAAACCGCCGCCCATCCATCTTCCCGCGGCGGCCGCCCGGCGCCGGGCGCTGGGGAGCGGGGCCGCGGCGGGGCAGGGGCGGCGGCCGGGACAGCCCCGGCGGCCGCTCGCAACTGCCCCGAGAGCCCAGAGACCGCCCCGGCGAGCCGACCCGGCGAGCCGACCACCGCCCCTGCCCCTCCGCGGCCCCGCAGAGCCGCCGGGACACAAGCGGAGCTCGCCTCTCCCGAGAGGGTGGGAGAGCAAGGGGTGATCGGGATGGAGAGGGGTAGGATCTGAGAAAGTAGGGGGACGAGGTACTCGCTCGGTTGGTGAAGGAGGTGCGGCTAAGATTAGAGCCCGAGAAGCGGACGGAGGCCTGCTGGGCCCGGCAGAGGGGCAGACCGACGCCCCTGCTCCGGGGACGGAATGAATCCCGGCGTGTGAGTGTCTGTGCCGGGCTGGGGAGAGCCCGGCCGTCTCGGGGTCTCAGCGGGGCTGTCCGGAGATAGAAGTGCAGCAAGCAAGTACAACTCAAAGTAAAGTAGACGGCTCCTCATCTCACCCAGAGCCCCCACCTCGTTCCCCTCAGATGGGCAGTGAGGCTGGGAGTGATGCGGAACGGGAGTGAGGGTGGGAGTCAGGGCGCTGGGGATCCCGCCTGCCCACGGGCCGCTGGCGTGACCCCGGCGGCGCTCGGGACAGCCAGGCCCGTGCCCGGCCGCTTGCTCCCTTGATCGTGCTTGGAGTGCGCGGCACGGCACAGGCTGCAGTTGCGGCACTCCTTCTTCACTGGCAGTTTATTTCTTTCTTTTTCCTTTTTTTTTTTTTTTTTTTTTTTTTTTTTTTTTTTTTTAACAAGTTCAACTTGCCCAAAGCAACTGCACTTGGTCCCAGAAGACTGGAACACTCGCTTTGAAAGTTTCGCTCAGAGGCTGCTAATAACCCTTGGAGCGAAACCCTCCCTGCAAACAAGTAAATTATAAGAATGTTTAGATCTAACTGAAGGGGAAAAAAATTAAGAAAAGGGCGAGATGGCTCTGGCTGCTCCCTGCCCGTCCATCCGACGGCGACAGCTGCCTCGCCAGAGCCGGACGCGATTCACAAGCGTCCTTTCCGCAATCGACCCGTTTGCTTTCCAGAATCCTCCTTTAAAATCCCGCTCGAGAAATTATTCAGACTTCGTCTCCGGCTCTGCGGGGTGCTGTTATTCCACTCACTCCTTAAAAATGTTCCCCCCATAAACCGCTTTTTAATATTCCGTCCTCCTTTTAAAACCTTTACCCTTTAGATTTATAGAGCGGCTACGAGAGGCAAAACATGTATTGTTCGCTTTTCAATTAGAAGTGCATTTCGGATTCAACTTTCTGCATGTAATTTATAAGACCGCGTTTTCTTCACCCGAGAACGCAAAATACACGAACAGGTTTCACTACAGGGTAAAACTAAGCATGAGGAACTCGCTCAAAATAAAGTCGGCGTTCAATATAGAAAGATTTGCGACGTTATGAAGGCGGGAAAAATCTCCACCAAACTCCGACTCAACTTTCCTCCCACATGTATGCACAGCGCTGAAGATGAAGCATCTATGCTGTTTAATTAATACAGAACAGCGTGTCATGGAAATTTTCAAGACAAGCTCCTCATCTGAAATTAAATTAAATGAATCCGCGTTTTGCTTGGGAGTATGTTTAGGGATTGCTGGTTTGGGGTACCGTTTGTCTGTTCAACAGCATTCCTTAAACAGGCTTTTGGGGAATGGTGATTGAGAGGGACGACGAAAATAAACAGTTAAAGAAATCTTAGGATAAAAGAGAGTGTTTGAAACAACTAAAATATATGCATGGGCCAAATCCATGTGTTGTAAGAGGGACAGATCCGTGTGCTTGATTATGTTGATTATGAAACTGAGGAACTAACAGTAGTTCACAGAGTTCTTTTCATCCCGTGAATTTCCTCGGTTGCATCGTATTGATAGATACGGGGGGGGGGGGGGGGAAAGACAGACAGAACCCATTTCTAAAATCACAAACCTCTCATCCATACAGATGTTTAATAATGGGGGCGCCCCCTCCCTCCAAAAAAAACCCTCCCAACTGGGTAATTGGCAACAGCAGTATAGAACTCTTTTTAACCGCCAAGTCCTAAATTAATTCTGACAATCAAGCAGACTTTTTCGTATAGAAAATCGGCTTTTCTCTTTAAATGACCATGTCATGCTTTTCCGTAGGGGTAAAAACTAAAACTAGCGAGACGTTGACGAGGTCTGAAAGGAAACGATACTCCGAGATAAGAAAGAAGAAAACTTTGCCATAGACCATCTGATGAAAACTGCAACTTTCCTCCTGCCCATGTCGGAGGAGAAAAATTGATTTCTGTTTCAGCTAAGCCTGGGCTTTCCGAGCGGGATTGGAGTGGGACATGCAAGGCAAGAAATGACCAGTTTTGCAGCTAGTTGCCCTGAACCTCTGCTGAATCCATTTTCCTAAGCAGCCCTCCGAAAGAAATCTACCCTCACCACAGCCTTTTCGGGGAAGCGTGCCTTCCAGGGAAGGACCTGGGCTTTAGACAAGAAAAACTGCTACTGAAGGGTTGCCGGCCGTCTCCTCAAACGACTGGTACCAACGCAAAAACTAAAGGAAGGGAAAAGCGAGACGCAGGATGCTCCTCGCGGAGTGAGAGCGGTGCAGGCACCAGCTGCGGCCCCCTGCCCGGAGCGTCCCCGGGCTGGCCCGGTGCGGAGAAGCGGAGGGTGAGGGGTGCCGGAGTGCGAGAAGGGGCACGATACGTACGGTTGTTGGGGTCGCTGGTGTGCTGGTTCAGGGGGATGATTTCCATGCGCTGCTGCCCGTACAGGTAGTAGTCCAGCTCCTCGGCAGTGCAGCGGTACCGAGCGGCACCACGGTCGCCGCATTTGCCGCCGCCGCTGCCGGCCCCGCACAAATCCTTGCCCTGCAGGGGAGCCGGCGCTCCCCCGGCCGGGAGCTCCGAGCTCTGCAGCGGCCCGAAGACTGGGAGCTGGGTCACAGGCAGGGCGGTCAGACCAGCCAGAGAAGCCGCCGCCGCAGCGACGCAGGACGAGGTGGAGGAGGAAGACGGAGTGGACGAGGAAGAGGAGGAGGAGGCGGAGGAGAGGGAGGTCGGGCGCTGGCGGAGATTGTCAGCCGGGGGCTCGGCTCTCTCGGGCGGCTGGAGTTGGGCGAGGGGCCCGCTGCTTTTGAGCTGGCTACTCTGCGGGAAAAGCTGCTGCCAGTGCTGCAGATAGGCGGGATCCACCTTCAGGAACGCGGATCCGCCGGGATCTCCTGGCTTCAGCATCGCTCTGCCTGTGGAGCGGGAGGGAAGGGGACAGAAGACGTGAGACCCCCGCCCCGCCCCGGCAGGGCCGCCCCGACCCCACGGTACGGCACACGCTCGGACACAGCGGGCCACGCGTGGGCTCTGCCCCGCGGCTGTGCGGGATCGGCGGTCGGACCGTACGCCCGTCGCTTCCCCTGCCCGTGGCCAGAGTCGTCAGGAGAAAACCTCGTTCCCGAAAAGCCCCAGAAAGAGAAACGTGGTGGCCGGGGCGACAAGGCTGTCCCCCGGTGCCCGCCCCGGAGCACGGGCAGGACGCGGGCGGTGGCGGCAGCCCCTCAAGCCGAACAGCCCCCCGCCGACCGCAGGGCGCGCAGCTCACCCCGGTCCCGGAGCACGCACTGCCTTCCCTTTTCACTCCCTTCCCTCTGCGCGGAAGCAAACGACTCTCCGCTGACAACAGGGAGGAGGAGGAGGAGGCGGAGGAAAGTTCAGTCACACGCACACACGCGCGGGGCTCTCCTGTCCGGGCGCTGCTGTTTTCCACTCGGGCGTTCACAGGCGGAGTGCGCAGACAGCGCCCTGCCCCCGGGAGAAGGTGCCCCGCTGTGCCGCACAAGCCGGAGCGGACCCGGCTCTGCCTTACCTGAGCGGGGTGAGCGCTGCTGCGCGGGAGGCGTGCGGAGGTGCCGGCTGCCCCGGGAGCCTTCGAGCCGGACAGTGGCCGGGAGCCAAGACTTGTCTGGTCTTTGTCCACACTGGAGCGGGGCGATCCTCCTCCAGGTGCCGGGGACCGGCGGGCCGGCTAGCTGCGAGCCGCCGGGCTCCCTCTGCTGTGGCTGCGCATCGCAGTCGCGGCCGGGCGCTCGGATCGGCTCTGGCAGGCTCTGGGCGAGACACGTGGGTTTTACGACAGCGCAAAATACAAGTGTGTGTGGTGTGTACGAGAAGGAGGGGAGGGATCGGGAAGTTACCAGCGAGTCTGGATGCAGAGCTCTTTTTTTGGCAACTTCCCCCACTTTGTTCCTAGCTCAACTTTTAAAGGTGCCCCTTTCTTCCCTTCCTTCCTCCTTCTCTCCCTCCCAACCCCCAGCTTTCTATCTCTCTCTCTCTCACGACAGTTTCCCTCCCTCTTTCTCTCTCACTCTCTCTCTTGTTCCCCCACCCCAGCTCCCAAGCAGAGTCGCCCCGAACAGAGCTGGGCTCTTGGCTGTTATCCTGCCGGGAGGGGAGCCACGAGCCCTCCCGAGTGGGATCCGCTGCCCCGACCCCAGAGCCGAGCTGCGGGAGCCTCCCGACCTCGCCGGCCCGATCGCCTCTTACGGGCCAGCCTCCCGCTAGCTGAGCTCTTGCCTCACTTGCTTTCTGCCCCTCGGGGTAGCTAGGGTGGATTTTACACACCTACCCGACCCATCCTGATACTCTCAGACAGTTCGCTGAACACCTGCACTGGATGACATGCCTCCCTTTACCCTCGGCTACCTGAGCCCAGTTCCAACACAGCTGAGGGAACCCACAGCTCCAGAGTCTCTCCTTCCCCAGACCATGCATTCTCGAGCACCGCTAGCACGCCTCACTCCTGTTCCTTGTACTCGGTTACCGCGCGGTGCAAGAAGTATGCCAGAGGGAGATGCAACCTGTGGCGAGAAACTTCTCATCTCTAGCGACTTTTCGTCCCCACTCTTCTCAGAAATTTGCGTTTCCCGGCCCGCTGCTCACTTGTTGAGCTCACTATCAATCAGTATTTGACAGGCTTGGGGCTTTTTTTTTTCAGTTTCTTTCCTACACCATATGAAAAACCAGACGAGAACTATAATCTCTTAGGTATATGGCACGTACATAGTACGTCTTGCATTTGGAACAAAATGCACGAACTGTGCATCTTACCAAAACATCTCTGGTGTCAGAGGAGCCCTCGTAGACAGGTGTTATGCTGACACTGAATGCACAATTGCCTATAAACATAACACGTGAGCGTGTAAAATCTTTTTACCATTCTCCCCATCCTGTTTCTAGTTTCTTTCCCACCCTCCATTCTCGCAGAGCCTGGGAAAGCTGCTGCTGTTTAGACTTTGTCTGTGTCAAAGGCAGGACATTTTAACACAAATTTGAACAGGAATGGGGCAAAAAATGTTTTGACTAGAGTAATTTTGACAAGGCCATCCGTCATCTGGTATATAGATTGATAACACCTAAATTAAAGGCAAACACGAGTAGGAGTACCCCCAGCACCCATTTTTAGGAGTTATAAAGTAGGATATAAAAACCCTCTTTAAGTCTTTGATCAATTCCATTATGCAATATGTAGTAATTTTCATCCCTCTTGCTCTATTAATCCTCTTTCTGAAGTTCTGCAGCGCTACTGCTCAGCTGGGGGACAGAGGTGCGGGTTGGAAGTCTGTTTGCACTGTCGCTGGCGTGTTGACTGCACTGACAGTGGGCGCGCTTGGTTTCCTCTGTTTTCACTGCATTAATACGTCTTGTCCATATCCAGGTCCTTCCTGGTCACAGTTTTCCGATTCTTTCAAATTTTTTTTTTTTTTTTTTTTTTTTTTTTTTTTTTTTTTAACGAGAACATCTGTGCGAAGATTGTTTTTCCTACTGGACTTCTTTCGAAAGCACTGAATTGTTTTTAGTGGTAGCAATCTCAAAAATTCGTTTTGCGCTAGAAAAATGCGATGAAGTAGAGCAAAGATCCTAACTAATGGACTTAAGAACATTGTCAATACCAGCATTTGCTCCGAATTGTTAGCAGAAGTATTCCATGAGGGTTTATATTCAAGAGTACTTCAATCTGTTGCTTACGGCATTTTTTAAACAGACAGAAAAGTAGCGCTTTGAGCGATCAAGGTGTCAGAGTGAAATTTATAGGCTCCCTTGACACTCCGGGACCCTGCCGAAGCAGAGGAGAGGAGGAAGGAGGGCTGGCGGTCCTTGCCTGTCCTCAGGCCGTGCGGAGCGCAGGGAGGGAGCGGGTCCCTGCCCGCTGCTCCGGCCAGCCCCTCACTGGGCGGGGGCGGCGGGCACACTGCGATGGTCATTTGGCTTTTGTCCTTAGCGACAAGAAGCCCCGCTGTCCCCAGGGTGGGAATGGAGGAGAGCCCGGCGGGGAGGGAAGGTGGGTGAGCCGCGGGCGGGCGAGCGGCGGGCGGGGAGAGCGGAGAGCGGAGCCGGGCCGGAGCGAAGGGCAGCGGCGAGCCTCGCCCGGGCACTGCTCCTCGCCCAGCCTCCCCAAAACACCGCCGCTCCCGGCCCCGCCACTGCCTCGGGAAGGGCAGAGCAGCCGCATCCGCCAGCAGGGCTCCTGAGCCTGCACCTCCCCGAGGTGGCTTCAGCCAACCCTGACCTCTGGTCTTGCTTCCCCAGGCAGAGTGGTTTGTGCGCGTCCCTTCTGTCTCTCACGAGTTGGTCTGTTTGTTACTATTTCTTGGGTTTGATTCTGTTGTGAGGTTATTTCTTAAAATAATAATTAAAAAAAATCATTTCTTTGCTCCTGGATATAAAGATGAAAGGGGAAAAAAAAAAAAAAAAAAAGGAGGCTTAAGCTACTGCTATCTCCTTCCGCTTCTCTCAGGCTTTTTCATTATTTAGCGGACGAGTGCTGAAACAAATCACATTGACCGTTTAGAAGGCGATCAAACCTTTATAAAAATCCATCGCCTACAAATCGATTGCTGAATATTTGCTAGGAATTTGTTCAAAAGAAATAAATAAGGAGGGTAAGTGTATTAAATGCAAAAGGGGAACACGGTGGTGTTTTTCTTCATTGATTAATGACCTCTAAAATAAAACAAGTGGGAAGAGGAGCCAAGATCGATAAATTAACTACCCAAATTCATCATTTTCTCTGCGATTTTTTTCCTTTTAGGGTGTTTGGTTGGGTTTTGTGGGGTTTTCTGCTTTCTTTTTTTTTTTTTTTTTTTTTGGTTGGTTGGTTGGTTGGTTGGTTGGGTTGTGTATTGTAAACAACACTTATGAAGGATGCACTTCTCTTTGGAAAATTCGAGGGCTTTATTTTAGGCTTGGGTTAGAAAAGGGAGCTAACCCCCTTTTAGCAAGGGATTGGAACGGGGACACCCTATCTGATTTCGTTTGACACACAATTAAAAAGTTTGCCTTTCATATTAATTAATTCTCCTGATCTGGGGAAGACAAATGGTCGGTTACCTCTGACAGGAGTCCGATAAAGGATTCAGCAGCTTTCCTTCTTGCCCTAGGCGTCTCCTCATTCCAGTTTTAAGGTCACGAGCGGCCGAGTTAATAATTCATTAATATAGACATTTATTCAGATGGGATTCACGGGGATTCGCGCTCTCCTACATCTCACCACTTCGGATTCCAGTTCCCCTCGAAGAGGAGGGGGAGGAGAAGGGATAGAGGAAGGCTGTACACAATGGCATTACACGGACCTGTCTCCACGCACGTGTTTGCACCGTGGTGCTCCCAAGGCGACCCGTGCCGGCTCAGCCCAGCCCCGCTCCGGCGGCGCCGCTCCCCGGGCCCGCGGGCAGGGCGGGCTGGAGGCGCCTCCCGACCCTTCCCGGGCCGGAGCCAGGCACTGCCCTCCGCCTTCTGCTTCCCCGGAACCAGCCAGCCGCCGAAGCGCGGCAAGAGTCCGTGAAACTGCCCGAAAAAGCCGCTGGCAGCGCGTCCCGGGGCCGGGCACGGCGTGCGGGCAGAGGGGGCTGCGGCCACAACCCCCGAGCCGGGGATGGCTGGGGGGTGTCAGTGAGGATGGCTGGGGGGTGTCAGTGGAGGTATCAATGGGGATGGGTGGGGGGTGTCAGTGAGGATGGCTGGGGGGTGTCAGTGGAGGTATCAGTGGGGGTGGGTGGGGGGTGTCAGTGAGGATGGCTGGGGGGTGTCAGTGGAGGTATCAGTGGGGATGGGTGGGGGGTGTCAGTGGGGATGGGTGGGGGGTGTCAGTGGAGGTATCAGTGGGGATGGGTGAGGGATGTCAGCGGAGATGGCTGGGGGGATGGCCTGGGGGTGTCAGTGGGGTGTCAGTGGGGGTATCAGTGAGGATGGCTGGGGGGTGTGAGTAGGGTGTCAGTGGGGATGGCCTGGGGGTGTCAGTGGGGATGGCTGGGGGGGTGTCACTGGGGGTCTCAGCGGGGTCTCTGCCGGGGGTCTCGCCCGGCTGGTCCGCCGGGGCTGCAGAGGCCGGGAGGAGCCCCCGGGGGCGCCCCCGAGGCCCGGCGGGGCGGGGCTGGCCGGGGTCGCTGGCGGGGGTCGTTGCCGCCGCTGTTGCGATTTACCCCAGGCCCGGGGGTATCCCTCGGAGCGGGTCGGGACGGGCGCCCGGTCCGGCTGTGTGACACCGCTGTGTGACACGGGCTGTGTGACACGGGCTGTGTGACACCGCTGTGTGACACGGGCTGTGTGACACGGGCTGTGTGACACGGGCTGTGTGACACCGCTGTGTGACACGGGCTGTGTGACACGGGCTGTGTGACACGGGCTCTGCGACACCGCCCTGCTGCCCTCCCCGCGGCCGGCGCAGCTGCCGTCCCGGGGGGCTGAAGGGGCTCCCGCACGGAGGGAACTGTGTCCCTTCCTGGGGAGCAGACAGCAGGAGGCTGTGCGAGGGGGTGTGCTGCGGGGAAGAAAGGAAAACACCTGGCCACGTGGAACTGGACAGCGAGTGTTAAATGATTTGGCAATGGCCACGAGGCAGATGCCAGCCAGATCCGTAATGACTTTCTGCCACTATTGACCTGATACGGATGTGAACTAGTGACCCTTGGGGCAAAATGTGCTGTAGTCTATTACCAATTTCCCCAGCCACCAAATCCTCCTCACAGACAGATCCAAATATTTATGCCCGTCAACAAAACAAACTCTGCTCCAAGAAAGGCGCACTGCAGATGGGATGAGAAAAGGAATTCTCAGTTGTAAAGACCAACTAAAAAGAAATCAGTGGCATTAAGGAAGTTGCCATGAAGTTGCCAAATTTGGGTTAATTTCATTTCTGCTTCCACATAGAGCCCATATGAAAATACTCTCAATTATTTGAGAATTCTAGGTGGAGTGTTTTGTTTAGTTTTTGGTTGTTTGTTTTGTTTTCTTTTTTGTTTTGTTTTATTGGGTTTTGGTTTTTGTTGTTGCTGTTCTTGTGGTTTTGTTGTTGTTGTTTGGGGTTTTTTTTTTCTTTTTAAATCCAAAGACAGTGTTTGGTCTATAGTGCAGTACTTAAAGATGTTTTTCCAGATAGGATTCTAGAACTTAAAATACAATTTCTGGGTAATGAGAGGATTAATAGGCAGAATATTTTAATCACCTCTGCATCTTTAAGGCCAACTTCTGTGGCTTTTTGATGCTTGCAGTCTGGGTGCACACTCTTACATGTACATATGCAACAATTAAAAAAAAAAGTGGAAGGGAGCAGTCTGAAAGGCAGACCTGCTTTAAAATCCCTGATGTCAAGCCTTCCAAAACCAAGTGACTCAACATTTTGAATGTAACTCTGGGTGGCTACCTCAAGCAGAAAAACAGTGTAGAGAGTTTTCCTTTATCTAAAAATAGCTCTCAGAAATACAGAATCTATTAAATATGATTGTTTGCATATGACATAAGAATGATAAGGTCTGGACAAAGCTGCCATAATATTTGCAGAAATAAATGGAAATTGTGGGGTTTCTTTCCAATTTTGGTGCAGGATTGTAATCGTGACTCAATGTTTTGGACAGAAAAACTTCACATTCTCTGTTTTCCATTTAAGTGCTTTTTCAAAACTTTTACTTTTCTTACATATTTCTGCTGGTCTGAAATCTAGTAGTTTGGTCAGTGATTTTTTTTTTTAGGAGGGAGAGGAGTTGAGTTTTTTGTTTGGCTTGGTTTTTCTTGTTCTATTTTGTTGATTTTTATACTTTACAAACCACCACTGATTCTATTGATGGGCAAAGGGAAAGACTGACAGTCCCAGGGAACAAGAGTTCAAAGCAGGGATTGTATCTTCCTTTGCTTTGTGTAGTAGTGAAGTAGTAGTAAAAGGCTGCAGGTACAATTCTGAAATACCTGCCCGGCCAATGTTCACTTTTTCTTACTGGTCTATGTCTGGCAGGTGATCATTTGCTTAAAATAAGACCATATGTCAAACTAACTTCAGCAAGTCAGATTCTTAAATGCAATTGTTCATTCTGACACCATTATTCAGGAATAGTTATCTTGGATTTTATGGTTTAATCCCAGCCAGCAGTCACTTGCTCCTCCTCCACCAGGGATCCAGGAGAGAATGGGAAGGGTAGAAATCAGAAAACTCATGTTTTGAGGTAAAAACAGGTTAGTAGGGAAAGCAAAAGTTGTGCATATAAGCAAAGCAAAACAAATAATTAATTAACTGATTCCCATGGGCAGTCCACTCCAGGACAGCAGTACACATAAAGCTGACTTGGGATGGCAAATACCCTCAGTGCAAGAATACATCCTTTCTGCCTTCTTCTCCCTTCACTTTATGCATGACATCAGATGGTCTGGAATGTCCCTGTGGTGTGTTGGAGTCACCTGTCCCAGCTGTGTCTGCTCCATCCTCTCATGCACCCCCAACTTTCCTCACCAGTGTGGCAATAGGAAAAGCAGAAAAGGCCGTGGCTCTGTGCAAGCCCTGCCCAGAAATAACAAAAACATCTTTGTATTATCAACCCTGTGCTCAGCACAAATCCAAAACACAGCCCTGTACCAGCCACTGGGAAGAAAATTTACCCCAGCCAAACGTAGAGCACTGGTAAAGTTTTGTGTGAGAGAAGGAACTGGGGAGAGGGTAATGGTTCTGGAAGAGCTGCTAATGAGTATCACAATGTGTACCATGAATACTGTGAAAAATGTCTGGTCACAGCTTTAGCACCAAATAGAAAATTTTACTTGCTACAACATTATTGCTAGATAGCACCTTATGAGCAATGGAATTTTCTAGGTAAATTAATGAAACTGAACATTATATGAAGACTCTAGGAATATCTAAATCAAGAACTGAGATACCTAAGTAACTACAGTACAGTACTTGCCTTTCCACCACAGCTGCTTCAGATAATTTTCCAGTGCTTTACCAGACAAATGCTTGTTTCAGTTCTTCATGCGGTTAAATGTTTTCCATGAAGTTATCTAGAACTATTGAAGTCCAAAACTGGATCCAGAAATACAGATGTTAAAAAATAAATTACAGAGATAAAACATCTGGCTTTTCATTAGACAGTGAGCCTACTGAAGCTGGCAATTTTCTGCAGCAACATTTATGTTCTGACATTCTCTAGTGTCAATTATTAAAGGTAGGAAGCCCAAACCAAACAGCTGATGTATTGAAACATATAGAATGACTACACACTTCAGGTGCTGCCAAAGTACCTCGTTGTAAAATCCTGCACTCTTCCCTTCTGACGTAGAAGAATCAGGTTTTCTGGATTCCTGTTTGGCTTCTGACAACCAGACTGGTCTTGTTATTTCATCTTGTGCTCCTGACCTAAATCTATACAGGGATCTAACCCCTTGACTGAGAAAAAGAAGTAGAATTTTGTAGCCTGTCACAGGTACTTACCCTCTATCCAGCTGAACTGATATTAAAAAAAACGGACAATCCTAAAAGGCAAAGCTTTAGACACACATGATTTTGTAAACTGTTCCACATTTTGGCTGGAACACGTTAGGTGTTCTGCTACACTGGCAGTGCAAGAATGGATTTTGGGTTTAGATGAGAAGAGAAAGCATAGACTGAGAAGAAACACTTTGGTTGCTGAGTTCAGTACATTGATATTGCAGTCAACTGTGGAATAACTGCTAAGTCCAAAGAAGTTTTAAAATAAATAATTTTTTAAAAAGCAGCATAAAACTTCAGAATACAATGCACCATTGGTAAAGAAAGGGAAAGAAAATTGATGCCATGGACCTCTTGCACTGAGACAAGAGTTGGTTAAGTGGAAATGCCCAAGGGACCTTAGAAAGTGAATACCCAACAGAGAACAGAAGACATAAAAATGTCGAAGTGTAATAGTCAGGTTTATTTTATAGACATAAAAAACCTTGACTATAAAACCACAAACTCACCAAGACTTTGAGCATATCAGTGCACTTTTATCAATTCCTGATATTTGAAAGAAAGACAAACAAATAATTTATCAGAGTATGATTTTGTACCAGGAAAAAATAGAAAAAGCCCTGATGCAAAGCACCCCATGGTGGGATATAAAGATTGCATTAAAAAAAAAAAAAAAAAAGGAGGTGAGAGTCAGCCTATAGCAGCTGGGATCAGGCAACACCTGTCCTGGCATTTTGGGGTAACCACTGAGGAAAATGCAGGGTAAGAGTCAAACAACAAGCAATAGCATTCCATCTAACTTCTGGACAACAAACAATGCAGGAAAGCATCAGGGACTGGGGCAGCAGTTACCTGCACCCCTGATGGCACAGTCTACAGAACAGCTGGAGGCCAGAAGGGAAGGAGGAACTCGACCAGAACGTGAGGATCAGGTAGTGTGCTGCTCCACGTGGAGCCCTCGGTGAAGCAACATGGACAAAAGGTTCAGTCTTGCCTGACAACCACTGTAGACAAATCTCAGTTATTGTGGCTAAACTCTGCTCCTCTGCAGGAACGTCCCTCACAGCCACTGCTGTGGCCACAAGATCTCAGTTCCACCCCAAAGCCGAGAGCTGTTCCTCCCACACTCCATTTCTGGCATGCAAACTGTTCCTCTAGGATGAGTAAGGGATATCTCCTTCCCCTTAATCCCAAAAGGTTCACTGCTGCTTCTTTTGTTCCAGTGAATGAAACTCATTGCAGATACATTGTCCTGATCTCCATGACAGCAGAGCCTGGAGGTTCTTGGAATTCACAGACTGTGAAATTTGTTTTCCTGACACTCTTTTTGTTGGTTATTTAATTTAAAGTATGAGAAAGTGCACTTTAAGACAGATTCTAGAGTTACTACAGGAAACTTATAGGACAACACATGAGTAGTAAGGTACAGGTGTTTCATATGTTGGTAACTTAACCAAAGTATTATACTTTCACTTTGAAATTTATTCTCGGACTATAAAAGGCTATTGTCCTGAAATAATTTTATCACATTTCTTCTGGGGCTTAAAATCTGCAGATAGCATTATGCAAAGGAATCACATCCTTAGTCAATTCATGCCAGTCAGATTAATACAAAATATCCTCAGAGGCAGGTTGAGCTGACTGAAAGGGACCTCCCACATTGATTGTTCTGCTGGTTGAACATGTTACAATTTTTAGCTGTCAGGTGAAAAAAATCAACTATAAAAAGTTGGTAAATTCTTCTCAACTGTGTGGAAAATAAAGTCTCTCTGTATGGTCTTTGTGTGACACTGAAGGCCATGAGAATCTGCAAAATGACCTCTACTGCTATACACAAGGGCATTTGGGATCCATTTAGATTTCCTTGTCAAGATTTCCTTGTCTACCAAATGCTCTATTAAAGAAAATGTGCTTAGTGTTAAACTTGAAAATTTGTTTACTGTTACCATATTTTAAGTAAATTAGTCATATAAATGCATTCATTTTTTATTGTAAAGTTCCTGGTAGGACTACTGCTTCCACTAGAGCCTTTATAAATTTCAAATTTCTCTAAAGGTAATAATTTCAATCTGTTAAGTTTACATTTCCAGGGAATGTAAGATAATCAAAGTCATGCTCTCAATATCATATATGATAAGGAATTTAAGGCACAAGCAGCATATGCAGGTCAGTGGAGTTCTTGCACAAGTCATTACTCGTGTTGCCTCTTTTCAGACATACAAACCCAAATCACACTTCTTAAATATAAACAGATTACTGAGCTATTTATGTGAAATAGATTTACAAAATTCTGGAATGTTCTCACTGCTTTTCATATGAAGCTACCCATTTCTCTGGTGAAACAAACTTATATTGCATGCCAGGCAAATTAATTGACCTGGTGTGCCCTCCAACATTCAAAAACTTCTGTATTTCAGAATAATTTCCTGTCTATTCTGCACCTGCATGGATTATTGCAACATTTCACACAAATCAATGCAATGGCACTACCTATCATAAAATACCCTAAAACCCACTGATAGCATAAAAATATTAAGCTTAGCTAATAGTATTTGTACTATACTATATTTACTCTAATACATACAAGTGATCTTCATTACAGAGAAGAAACAAATGCAGTCACCACACAAATCTAAACCATGTCCTATACATTTAAACAAAACCTACTATGGTACTTTCACAGTACTTTAAAAGTTCAAACAGATTCTAGCAAGAAATTAGTTTTACATTCTCTGTTGACAGATTGCTGTCCTTCCTGTTCCTGAGCAGCAGATTATAGTTACATCTACAGGAGGTGAGGTGAGTACACTCCTGATCTTGCTCTTCTGCTCTGTTAAACCTCATGTTCCTTGAGCAGCCCTGGCATGCACCTTTTCAAACTTTTTCTTCCTGTCATTTTCACGGTTAATTTGGTTGTCCAACATGTAATCTTGCTTTCCCTGAAACTTCCAGAGTCCTTCAGATTTGCAAAACCATTAGAGAAGAGCAGAGGCAGGAAAGTTGAGCAGCTAGCAAGAGCACTAGAGACACTACTTTCAGAAATTAGCATCCAGGAATGTAAAGATACAGAAGTAGTGCCCAGAAAAACAATTAGAAAAAAATGCAGATTATTCTTTTCGTGAGTACCTCCTAGTTCCTTCAGGCCACAAAGTCTCATAATAAAGGCTGGACACACTTAACTTAGGACTGCAATATTAGACTCCCTTCAGTGAATGCAGAACAATGTAAGGCATACAGACCATAACAAAAAGTTATGTCAAATCATTCATTTAATGATTATAGTTATAATTACAAAACAAAAGATTATGGGTCTGGAAGAGAGGAAGTACCTCAAAGACAAAGCATACATTTTGAGAAGCTCTCTTATATACTATATATTATTTATTTATTGATTTTAAGTTTTTGGTAATCAAGAATAAAGAGTAATAAGAGTGAGCAAATTTTGATGGCATCAGTGCATCCCAAGTCTCACTGATTTCAGCAGGACAAATGTTATAATAATCACTACTAGGCACTGAGAGGTCAAAGCTTGCATTTTTCAATCAAGCTCTCATTTTCCATCTTAGAAAAAATTGAGGATCTGAAAGACACGGCTTTAATCACATGCTTTAGACAAAAGAAGAATCATTTTAATATAACTAAAGACTGCAGTAATTCTCTTGTCATTTGGAGTCATTTGGAGGGAAAATGATTCCTCAGCTAAAACCACATGACTTGAAGAAATTACAGAATCACTATTACTTCTTTTGAAATCTGCCTAATCATGTACAAAGGGAGACAACATTAACAGGCTAATTCAGAATACCTAAGCACCTCTTTCAGGTTCAGCACAAGAACTGGGCCTTTCAACAAAGTTGGTTTAGTCTTTGGAAAAAAAAACTTTAAGAGACATTTTTCAGAGTGTATCTTCCATGGAGAGTGCTCAAGGGGTATTTTCTGCATTAATTTTTATAAAACAGACTTTTCTAGAATGGTCAATGGTATGCCAATGTGTGTGTAGGCAATACAGTGCCCCCTGAGTACAATTTGAACTTGAGTTCCAGCAGGTTTATCTCCATTCATTTCTGTTAAAATCTGCACATACAGACAGATATAGAATTCTGGAAATTAATCTGACAGCTATGCATTATGTTACCTTTGTATCCTAAGAAGCAGATTGCAAATCAATAGGGGTTCAGACAGAAGAAATAGCCTCTGCATAAAACAGAGTATGATGCTGGATTTATTAGATCTGGTTTAGCATTCAGTAGAATCTTGGAACATATTTTCACTTGCAAAATGAGCAAAGTATATACTTACACCAAGATATATATAGATACACACATACACACACACAAGGAATATAAAAATGTAAAATGTATATAGATGACTAATTTTTTTTATACATATTCATCCCCTAGATTTAATAGACCTCTGGAAGTCGTCATTTGAAAGAAAATTATTACTGCTAAGTGTACTTAATTTCAGTTTATTTAATGTGAATTTGACACTGTGCTGAAAGCTGGCCCTAAGCCTTTTGCACTAAGATTGGTACAATTATATCTGTTTAAAACCAAAATGTGACTGTGGTCAGGAAAGTGACTACATAAAATGACAATCTTCCAACAGCCTTACTCCTGGTCTTCACTGAGTCATAATTGCTTTTCCTTCTTCTGTTTTTCTGTGATTAAAATATATTTTTCCACCACTTTTAATTTCTGGTAATTGTGTGGAATCAACACAGTTGTAGGAGAATTAGGTAGACAGTTTTCCATTTATATAAGATAAGCAGATTTATTAGTTAACCTCTGATTCTTTAATCTTTATTATCTGTGATATGGTGAGATGAGAAAAAAGAAAAATGGCTTCCGTTTCAGGTTGTATTTTCAGGAATAGCTGCATTAAAACAAATTTGAATTTCTCAAAATAATAAGTGCAGTGTAGAAAATCTAAGAGACAAAGTAAAATACAATCTTCAATACTGTATAGTTGCAGTCCCTTAACATCCATATTCTAAGTATTTTCCCACATAAATTCTATAATAAAAAATCTCCAGTATTGGAAACCTGGAGTGTTCTATTACTGGACTCATCTAAAATGTATTTTTTATTAAATACATCCATAAGATTTCATACAGTCTTATAAATCATGGAATTAATGACCCAAGAAGGATGGAATTAAGTTTTCCTTTTTCTAACCTTTTAAGGCTTTTTTTTCTGACTTGAAGAAAGTCAGATTACTGACTAAATATCCCAGATACTTTCAAAACAATCTGGAGAATAGATGCTGACATTGGGAGGACATGGTTACATAAAGCATTTTAAAAATGTAATCTCTAAAGAGAAATGGAGCAGTATTTTGGTAGCCTTTTTAAGAAACATGATGTGTTGGGTCTGTTGCACACAAGAAATAGCAATTTTAACTTAAATAAAAAGGACTGAGAACAATAGTTACTAGTTTTCTATACGAGAAGTGCTGGTAAAACAGGGCATTTGATTTATAAAGCAGGAATGCCTGGAGTATCAATACAGAATGCAATCAAGGCAATAATATGCAAAAGCTTTCTGGAACCAATGACTGGTCATTTCACTTTACATGTCTTTGTTTTACATTTCCAGAGAAACTGAGAAAAAGACAAGTGCTGTGTTGCAAAAAGAAGGGATCTAACCCCTGAAGACCTAAGCAGGCCTTCCAGACCATATAAAATTAAATTATATCTGAGCAGACAGATACCCAGTTGACAGTGCTGTCCACAAAAAAATGGCATGGAAACTAACAAAATTACACACAAGATTTGCATTGTGACATAGAGAGTAAAAAAAATCAGGACCTAAACCTGTTTATATCCTGAAAAGTGTGCACAAAACCGTGTCAAATAAATAGGTTGAGACAGAATGGCTGAAAAACCATGAGAGCTCTGTAATGGTCCTCCTTTCTTCATGATCCCATATCCCTGGCTTCTGTATCCAGGCTGACTACTTTCCCCAGTAATCTAATAGGCAAACCTTCCTGTCTGCAGCAATATCTCTACAGAGGTACCAGTTATTACTGCCTTGTAAAAAGCTTTGATGTCTTCTGGAGAAAAACAATGTACGTGCTAGGCTATAATCTGTTAATAGAATGGCAGTGAGTGAAGGCACACATTGGACAGGAGAGCTGGTTATTAACCATCAAAACACCTTTTCTTGCCTCTTTTTATGCTGTGATATGCATAAAATACTCCAGTGTGTGCCTGTGAACACACGCCTGAGAGAGAGGGACAGGAAGAGAAAGGCAGAACTACTCTGTGCATAAGAGATCTCAATGAAAACTAGAACAAAATCAATCTGAGTTGCCAAGAGACTTAATGTTCTGTTATGATCAAAATAGTGTCAAAGTAAATCGAGAGGTCAAGCAACAGCAGCAAAAATTCAACACCAGTCAGGGTACAGAGATCAAAATGAACTCCTCAGAATACTGCTTCCCAATGCACAGGACAGAGTCCATATTCTTTGAATGATATTGCAACATTTACAGTGTACAGCAATGACAAGGAAAATAAAAGAAATTTAATACTAAATAACAAATGTAAGATCTTCAATTGGTAGATTTTCTTTTTAAAACTGGACTGATAATTGTTTTACTTTTTGTCATTATTAAGATGTTCCACACCATCAAAGAAAGATTAACAATGTGAGAATCCAGAGGGATTAGAGAATGAAGAAAAACTGTAACTGTTTAGACCAAAGATTTGGCAAAACATAATAGTGCCCCGAGGTGTTGGAACATAAAATGCCAAAAGTATTTCTAGCTTGAAAATTTTGACAGGCTCAAGATTTGGAATTAGAGAATTGTTAGTGTTGGCAGCTTTGTTAGGGGGCAAGTAACTCACAATGATCCTAATTTTGTTCTCAAAGTGGGATGTGAACAGTTCACAAAGTTCTGTTGATGGAGGAAGAGCCAGATTAGTCAGCTTCCCTGCAATAAAAAGTTACAAGAAAGTAGGGCAGTCTGCCCGTTCAGCAATTAAGTTGGAATAATAAGCAGATCTGGCTTGTTTCAAAACATCTCTGTACACATTTATATAGCACAAACTTGTAAGTGTACATGCAGACAAGAAGTCCTCAAACAGCATTTAACTTACAGCCCAGAACATTCACTTTTGAGTACATCTTCCAAAAAGAAGTGTAGAGAGTTGGTATGCCTGTTAGGACATTATGAGGATGGTTGAGCTATTATATTTTTGAGAGAAAATCTGGAACATCCTGAAGCAATTGGTAGTATAAAAGGAAGCTGCTTTGGTCTGGCAAACAACTACATTCAGTTAAAAATTAGTGGAAAGCTAGGATATCACAAAACTTTCTTAGGTTTTACTCAGGTTTTACTTCATTAAGTGGTTGAGAGGTGGGGTGTTGTTTGCTTTGGTGTTGTTTTTTCTTGTGTGGGTGTACATGGCTTTTGGTTTCAATGTTTGTGTGTGAGGATGGCTTTTTATTTGGCTAAGAATAAGTGGTAGTAATAAGTAAAAAAAGAAATGGTGGCAATTAGCACCTCCATCAGAATTTTTATCTATAAAGCCTCTTATGAGTATCACAAACTGCAGATGGCTATCCTACAGATGAATACACCAAGTCAGTGAAAATAATAGGTCTTGATCCTACATGGATTAAGTACGGCTTTAGATTACTCACACAAAAATATATTCTTTGTAACCAACGGAATAAGTGTCATGTGAACAGCTAAACATTCAGAGGAAAGTGGTCCAGAAATAAGCATATTTCCTTTGCCTTTGTGCTTAAATTTGATGAATACACACTTTGGTAGAGCTACTGAAAGTTCTATTCATGGCAGATAAATCACAGTTGATAGATCACAATGTTGTTCTTGGAGTTAACGGGACATGTAAGATTTGGGGTTTAACTATATAATCCAAAATCTTTACTAAACTGCCTTCACATTGATATGGGTTTAGTCTTGTTTCTCTTATGTTTTTACCACATTAATTACTAACAGAGAATCCTTCAGTTATTTCTGCATAAAGAAGATGAGGATAACATGGTGCTGTTTCCTCTATTTTAGGACACTGAGCAATTTACTTCACCCTTGATGCCTTCAGTGTTTATTTTGATAAGATTAAAGGCAGAGTGCATATGGCAGTAATTCTGTTATTCCTTCTTGTGGATGAATCATACAGAACATCAGACACATTTGGAAATCATATTACTGTGAAATTTATTATCAGAAAGGGTCACAATTGGCAAGTGATAGAAGTTCAAACTCTCAGTAAAAGCAGAAGATTATTTGGTGTCCTGGAACAGGTATGATGGAGATCATCAGGTGCAACCCCCTGCTCAAGCAGTGACACCTACAGCCAGTAGCCCAGGACTGTAGCCCATCAGGTTTTTCATCTCTCCAAGGATGGAGACTCCCACCTGGGCTACCCGTGTCAGTGCTCAGTCACAGTAACTAAATGTTTCTGGGTGTTTAGACAAAGCCTCCTGTATTTCAGTATGTGCCCACTGCCTGTGGGCACCACAGAAAAGAGCCTGGCTCTCTCTGCACACCAAATGGAGCTGCCACTGCAACTTCTGAGATTTTATAAGTATTTGAGTCTGGGTCACAGAGATGGATGCGACAGTGTGCAAAGCCCTTCACCTGCTTCTCAGTCTGAGAGTTCTCTTACAGGGATTATTATGATTTCTGCTGCTCCAGGACTGGCAGCTGCCAACAAACAACTAAGGTCTGGTGCTCCTTAAAGTTTGTAGACATAATGTTTGTAATAAAACAACAAATAATTAATGATTTGTAGTTATCTATGATCATTTCTCCTGAGAAGGGACCTTTAGCTGAATCTGAAACAGACATCTTCTTCCCTACCCAAGGCAATTTTGAAAAACAGTTCCTTGGAAAACCCAGAGTCCTATTAAGAAACCAGGAAAACACATACTCTTTGGTGAAATTGAGAAATTGATGATGTAACTTTAAGTGATGTAACCAAGAAGAGTTTTGAGGAAAAAAGCAAGACCAGCAAGAAAGCTGCTATCAGGGATTGTATGTGTGAGCATAGCTGCATGCCTTAGCTCAATTACCTGAATGTTCTGATCAAACCAAACCAAACAGCACCATTTACCATGTATACAACTTAACCTTTTGTAAGAGTCTGAGTGCTACCTTGTGTGAGAAAGAGGAATTAAAGACCACAGAAGCCATTCCCATTCTGCAGGTCTAACAAGTGGCCAGAAGTGGTGCAGAGGCCTACAAAAGGAAAATGGAAACAGCTAGTAGGCAAGTCAACACCAGAATCTACCACAAATCCTGATAGGAGCCGTGTTTCTGAATTAGGCAGTGGTTTTTGCAATGTTTTGGAACAAAAGCATTTGTGTAAATGTTGAGTGGAAAGACAATGGGTACAGAAGAGTCCAGTAGACTATGAGATATTAGAACTGAGTCTGTCCTGCTATTTTTAGGGTACATCTACCTGTTGTGTACATAATAAACCACTTTTCTGCTATCATTCCTTCATCAATCTAAAGCTGGATCTATTAATAATGGGGTTTTCAAGTGAGGTGTTCTAGTTCACTGATCCATCAAGTAACTGATCTACAAAGAAGAAAGGTATATTCTCTATCAGATCACCAGGTTTACATGACCTGCTGCATAGCTGTATTGATTGCATTTCATGTGACATAAAGAAACAGATAGTCTGTCACCTGTGAAGTATAGGAAGAGAGGAGGAATGGCATCACTATTGTCAATAGCCCAAAACTGAGTTAGATGAAGTACAACACAAAGGACATAAAAATAGATGCATAACCAATGTAGTTTCTGATTCTGACTTGTCCTGTTGCACCCATAAGCACTCCCAGGAGTCTGGCTTTTATACCACATCACAGACCATGCCTCCCCCAGGGAGGTCCATGTTATGGGCTATGTGGTAGTTCCTGCACCACCTTGTATTTTTACACATGTATTAGCTCCCTTTTTTGATGACCAGGGTAAATGTTTTGGAGAAAAAACAGGTTAAGGAGAGTAGACTATGAAACTGCTAAAAATAATGAGTAGCTGCAGTTACATTGAAAAAGGATCATCTCACCAATGTTATCAGTTGCCTATCCCTCAATAACATACAGCAACACAATGGGAGGCTAGTATTATCATTAAAGAGGGAGTTACTCAGACTTGTTACCTATTCCTCTCCAATTTTAACTTGGGAAAAGATCATCTGTTGAAAAATTCTGAAGAATAAGGAGAAAATACAAAAAATCTTGATCTTGCAATGCCCTTTTGACTTCCTCTGAAACTCAGTAGGAAACACTTCTTAGGTGGCCTTAGGATATAATGTCAGAATGATAGCTTCATGGCCTTGCAGCTATGCTAAAGTTACCTGCTGGGCTGGTGAGGTCAGGAAACCTTTGGGAACTCTCCTCTTGCTGAATAGTCATGGTTCTTGGCCACTACACACTACACTCAAGAAGGAAAAAAGGGGTCAGTAAAAGCAGCTGAAATCTATCTGCAATAGTCATCTCTCAGGCTCCTGTTCTGCCATGTCAAAAGAAGAGGAAGATAGCTCTGTCATTAGGTTTCAGGTGTCTCTTGACTGCCAACTTTTGAGACACCTACTTCAGTTCTTGTGCAGAAAAAGATCCTTTACAGATCCTTTAAAGATCCTTTAAAGGGTTCCACTCTAATCTAAGTGACTTCTCCATTATTTCTGGATCTCTTCATTTTTCTCCAAGTCCAGTTGCACTACTTCTGTTTCCTATCTGGTTGAACCAAGGGAGGAAAATGGAATAAATAAAACTAACATAATGCAATTAAGCAATCTATAACAACATTCCCCAAAAAAGGTTATGCCTCCATGATTCATGCCAGCAATTCTTGAGCATATTAATCTGTGAAAAGTATGAACCTGTTTTTCCTAAAACAAAGCACCCCAGATGTATTCTATTAACTAGAATTTTATTGAAGGCTGCATTTTATATCATCCCTTCTAATCCTTACTCCTTTCAGAGTTAATGGTAGTAGCCATTAGGGCTCTATGTAGTCAATGGGAAACTTTAAAAACACTTTTCTTTTTCATTCAAGTGAAAATGGAAATAGAAGACAGAGCTAAAAATATGTATTCCTGAGTGTACTTTTGACTTGTTCTTATTACTTCCGTCAGTCCCTCTTTTTGTGCTGCTGGCATTTCTTATACAAAATAAACATGAACTACTTGTCTTTCCATGAGTCTACTCTTCAAATTTATGCCTTATTTCCAGGATAAACAAGACTAAGGCTGTTCTCCAAGTCCTATTGAATTTACTGCACTGATCATGATACGAGGATAAAAGTGTTGTTAAGCATCCCAGATTTGATCTATACTGATTTTGTGGTGAAACTAGTCTGAATTAGGTCACAATGTAGTTATTGACACCAGACTTTTATTCCTGAGTTGAGGCCTTTTGGAATCAGCTTTGTATGAGGGCAGTTTTGATGACACCTGAAGTGAAGCCAGGCATTCTACTAGCTCCCACAGATATCTCCTGGCTACATTTTTTAGACAATTTCTTTCAGAATTTCTTGCAGCACTTTCTAGGCTGATATATAAAATTCTGAGTCTGTTTTGAAATTCTTTTTTCAACTGCCTTTTTTTTTTTTTTTTTTTTTTTTTTTAAATGAGAGAAATAGAACTGGCACTGAAACTTCTGAGACTTTATAAGTATTTGAGTCTGGGTCACAGAGATGGATGCGACAATGTGCAAAGCTTCTACCTGCTTCTCAGTCTGAGAGTCCTCTTACAGGGATTATTATGATTTCTGCTGCTCCAGGACTGGCAGCTTCCAACAAACAACTAAGGTCTGGTGCTCCTTAAAGTTTGTAGACATAATGTTTGTAATAAAACAAAAAATAATTAATGATCTGTAGTTATCTATGATCATTTCTCCTGAGAAGGGACCTTTAGCTGATTCTGAAACAGAAATCTTCTTCCCTACCCAAGGCAATTTTGAAAAACAGTTCCTTGGAAAACCCAGAGTCCTATTAACAAACAATTCTATTAATCTGAAGTACAATGCCTTCCCAACACATCTGCTGTTCAGAAAGCAAAATGCAGATAATTTGCAACTGGCCAGTAGACTACAATTTTAGAATCAAGGAAGTGATTTAGCTGAATTCAACTGCTTGCCCAGAATACTGAGCATGTGCTTGGTCTTATAGCCATCTCCTGCCTATTAGTGACAGCAAGTGATACTACTCATAGCAGCCAGGATTGCTCATGCAGAAATCTTGGTTTATTTTGTTGCTTCCCCTTGCTTTCCCTCACAAAGCATCACTTTAGCTTCTGCAACTCTGAGTGCCTGTGAAGACCCTTTGAAAACATACTTTTCTATTAAATTTACTCGTCTTGCTGACATTACTGGTAGATAGACACATAAATGTAACATTAGCAGGTGACAGAAGCAGGAATTTAGAGAAGGATAACTGCTTTCTTCCTCATTCCACTCACTCAGACAATACATGACTTTGCAGATGATTCTGCTGAAAAAGTAGATGCAAAACTGGATAGGAGCTCTGTGACTGATGGTTTCCTCAAAGCCCCTGGCAGTCAGCTTCAACTGAAGCAGCTGAGATTGTTCAAGATCTCAGCAAAATACATTGCTTGCTTTATCAGGTACTTTGCCCAGCAGGGAGAGACACAGTTTCCAGGCAAGATAAATGTTAAATAAAGCAGTCATAGATACTGGCACTATCTGGTCATCCAATTTCAGACAGGATGCCAAGGCCCCACTGAGCGACACAGAGCTCTGTACACTGCTGCAAACAGTATCTCAGGCAGGTCGTCAAAGGATCATCTCACAGGACAGTTTTGCCCTTACTGTGACTCAGAATGGGTTAATTGCATAGCAACTTTCTTGTCAGAATCCTCATGTCTTAATAGAAGGGGCAATAGCATCCACTGGAAGCTGGAGACACAGTCATCATTGTACTTCTGGAAGCTGCTTCAGAGGGGACTCACCATTTTCTCTCCCAACTTCTGAAAAATACAGATGGAACCTGTAACTGAGCCACTGGTGTGTAAGTAGCATGAGGTAGGCAGATGAGCTAAATTTTTTTTAAAATCTCAGAAAATATCAGTGGGAAAAGAAGAGAAGGAAGGAAAGGGAACATGAAGTCCTAACTTCATGTTTATCCCTGTTTGCGTCAATGTGAATTTGTGCCTGTCTTCTTAGCTGTTCTTCACAGATGGCCTGCTCCTGTTCCAGCATTCACAGAGGAATTATTTTTAATTATTTGCTCTGAAATTCATGGTCATCTTATTTTCCTCCAGAAATCAGGACTGGGACACCTTACGATTTTTCTTATTCAGTTCATGGCTAAAATACACTTGTGATAGTATCTGTAGTCACAGAGTCCTATTCTAGGTCTGAAGGGAGAAGCATGAATCACACCTCTATCTTTGAACTGGTAAGACAGACATAACTATGGATAAGCTTCATTTAATCAGATCATAGCTGTGTAATGTCTTTTCTACCACTCATATCTTCTGGCAGAAACGACCACATGTGGACACTCTTAGCCTCACTAGAAAAACATCCTTAGCCAAGTTGATCCTTAAAGGCTGCCAAATATATAAATCTTACACCAGCAAATGTAAAAATCCTACTCAGACAGAAAATGCAATTAATGGGGAAGCATCACAGACAGAAGACAGAAAGAAGAGAAGGTCAGCCAACAAGGACGGTCCTGCTGGAATGCTTCACCAGTGCACTGTTCCTGTGCTCTGGAATATCCTGCTCTGACAGAGGCAAACACTCTTTCTTAGAACTGAGTTTACACTGATGCTAAAGAGGCAGAATAAAGACCCAAGTTCTAATTTACATTTCAGTCACTTTCCCAGTGAACTTATTTTGCTTTTGTAAATAGTTTGAATTTAATTTTTTAATGACATTGTAATTTATGAACCACGCCATTAAAAGACAACACTTTAGCTGGGGATGACATTGTTTATCCTTTAGGGGAACATTTGCTGCATTAGCCATAATATACATAGCCAAAGTGTTTATGAAACAAGTACCAACTTAGTCTTTATGTTCAGGAAAGCTTTACTGGTTCAAATTTACAGACTGGTGTCCTAAGTGTGAAAACAGTAGTTTGCACGTCACATGATACATCCATCTACTTTTACAACACTGTATAAGCACAACAGTTGTGAATATACTCCGTGTTTACAACACTACTGAGGTCTTCTACAAAGAGATACATATAAAGCTGTCACTTCCCTGACTATGTTGTCTGGAGTTAGAGAATTTTGACGCAGAACATTGCTGAGTCTAAAAAAGTCCTGGCTTTCCTGTCATGGGGAGACAAAGCCCCGGACAGGAAAAAAATCTTTCCTAGAAATTAATTTTAAGTATTCACTGTAAACCCGTGTCTTCAGAAGCAGCTACAACTGGCAGTCTTAGGGCTGACTTTTTTTGCACTTGTCAGATTGATGGAAGGAAAGATGTGAAGGAAGAGATCTGTAAAAAAGTGAGTTTCCTAGAAGGCTGCAATGCCAATGAAATCATAAGAATGCTAATGTTTAAAGAAGCCTGAACATTTTGGAACGAAGCAGTACATGGACTTTATCAATCTGATGTTTTAATGAGAACAAAAATGCCACCACTAGTTTGCCAAGCCAAAATTTCTCTATTTCTAAGAATACCATTGACAGATCCTTAGATACAATCAGAGAAACATCTGCTTTGTTTCTACTCTGATGCTGCTTCTGCTAGAAACCAGGACTGTATTTTAAGATGTTTAAAAACTGACATAAAAATTAGTCAGCTTCCAGGTAGCTTTTGTGGGATTATATTTAAATCCATCAAGGTCTATTTTGAACTGGAAACCAATAATCAACAAATGTCTTTGGAGCCTCTAATGAAAATTATCTAGAATTTAATGGATTAAATAAGGGGAACTCTGCAATCTGTTTCACCATCCAAATCATTAGTTTGTAAACCAAAACTGTGCAATATGCCATCCAAAGCATTATGATATTAGCATATGCTTCCAGACACAGAGAAAATATGGTATCCAGCAAAGTATAAGCCATCTAAAACAGAAGGAAAAGCAATGCTTTCAATGGTGTTTACAATCACACTTAGTATTTTGGCACATAAAATACAATGTGAAATTATATTTCTGAGAGTATTTCCCAGTGAGGTGCTATGAATACATCTGATCTTTGAGATATTTATCCCAGATTCCTTTACTTGCAGTCATGAAAATCTATGAAAATTTGATCATTTTCATAGAATAGTTTGGGTTGGAAGGTGCCTTCAAAGATCAGGCAGACCAAATGCCTGCCATGAGCAGAGACATCTTAGACTACACCAGGCTGCCCAGAGACCTGCTCTGTTTGCTCAGACCAACTGAAACTTCCCAGACTGTTCCTACTATTTTCTTAGAGTTCTTCATATCAATAGTGACAAAAGTGAAAATCAAGAAAACATTTAATGACAATATACTAAGAAAAAGTACTGACATTCAAGGCTTGTGGTAAACTTGCCATCAGCATCAGTTTCTCATGAATTAAATATTGAGAAGTGATAGCTGTAAGAGCAAATTTTCATTCCAGACAATTGCATTTCCATACATTATGCATATTCTATGTATTTTGTAAGAAATTCTTATTTTAAATGCTCTGTGAAGTCTGCAGGGCTGAGAGGGCTGATGACACCATTTTAAAAAATCATTAAACACTAGTCTTTTTCACCAGCTTAACTGTAAAACTAAAAGTGGTAATGAAAAGTTCCACTATGGCTGAAATCTCCTTTCCAAAAACCGAGCAACGTGTTTAGAATTCCCAACTTTTCATGTCAGACCTGAGCAGCCCTGGCAGAGCACCAGTACTGTCTCCCCAACATTCTGACATTCTGCCTCCTCCCTCACCCCAGAAACTGATAATTTCTGAGAAGTGGCTGAATATCACCTACAGATGGGAAGTAGATGAAAAATCTTTTGCTTTCCTTTGCTTCCATGCACAACCTTTTTTTTTTTTTTTTTTGATTAATCTTCATTTTTCTTAACTCATTGCTGTTTTCTCCATCTTACTTTCTTCCACCTCATCCTCCTGAGGAGAGTGATAGAGCAACTTGGTGGGCATCTTGTAAGCAGCCAAGGCCATCCCACCACAGAAAGGCCCTGCTGCCATCAGTATAGCTTTGCAAAACTGTGTCAGAAGTATTTCCAATTTACCTACAATTCCTTTTTCAAAAATAACACATTTACACTTCCATTCATTACAAGCACTACAACAATGAAATGCAAGGTTGACTGCTGGAATAAGCTACGGGGCAGAAAATGTAACATTTACAAACCACTTGACAATAGGATTTTTATTGAAAAAATCTCTTAAAAAGAGACAATGAATTTAGCACAATGGTAAGAGAAAGAATAGTTTCAATGTTATTTGAGCATACACAGCAAACTCCACTACAATGTCAGGGTATGCAGAGTTATTGTAGTGGGCTCATCAAAATATCACTTTCTATTTTAAGTGTGAGATATCATTACATTTTCCTAGATTCTGTGAAATGGAAATTCTTAATGAACATCAGTGTAGAGAATTTTACCTGTGACTGACTGTAACACTGTTCAAAAAAAGAGTAAAACCATGAACTATATATATTTGCTGCAATAGCTGACTACTTAATTCCCACCTTGTACACAGGACCATTGTCCTTTCCTTGATCCTTACACTGTCTTGGCAGAATTCCTCTAGCTGTTGCACAGGTTTAATATACAAAAATGTATACAAAATTATTTCATATAGACAAAGGATCATGGTAGGTATTCCTCAAAAATTTAATCTCTGATTGACAAGATCTCTAAGAACATAATAGCTCTAATAAATACTTGGTTTACTTCAGAGTATATTTTCTGAAAGACCTGAAAATGCAACAAATAGGGCAGTATCTAAGTCAAGTGTATGCAGTTACCTGTATATGCAAAAGAATAAAATCTTAATAAAAGTTAAAGTAATATAGACATGAAGAACTAGACACAAATCTTTCTTAAGATAGATTAAGATATCTTTTTTTACACAGTGTAATCTGTCAGATAGCAAATTAATACAACTTTTCAGAAACATTGCATCTTACTGAATAGAAATTAGAAAGAAACTACACATATGAGGTCCTTGATCTGACACTACTTTTAACATAGAAGTTCAGGGACAGGGAAATTACACATATTTTTTTCCCCTGTATCTTCTAACCCATTTTTCCTGGACTAATGAGGCTAGCTTTGTACTTCTGTCAGCACAGTAGGCTCCAGAGTGAGTTGGAAAGAGAAATATCATATATCCTCACCTTTCACACATCTTGAAACAAAATTCTATTTAAAACTATCCTGACAGCAGCTTTGTCCCTTGTTCTAGATGCTCAGGTGTTTTCTAAAATGATCAGTTTTCATACAAAATCTCTCTAAATATTCAATGCTTTCCTTATGGTTTGTGAAGGTAAAATTCTTGTATTTTTCACTTTCCTCTTGAACAGCTTCAAGTCTCATTTTCCCTTTTAATTGCTACAACCTCATCTGATATTTGAAAGGTAAGGGCCAAACCCATTCACACACCTTAGCACTGCTGTTTGTTTTCTTCTGAGTTTTGCACCTGGGCTGCCATTTACCTCCCAGATAATTAATGAGCTTTCCCTGTTTCACTCTTCCTAGGTCCTTCTTTCCCTACCTTTCCCTTGCTCCCCTCCACCACGAAGAACAGCTGTAATAATAATTGAAAATATCACATGAAAAGAAACAAACCTGTAACTATTCTTCACCATAGACAAGTGATGGAATGCTACTTTTTCTGTTTCCCATTTCCATATTTGAGGAAGGAATTCCATTTTTTCTTTAGAGCCTAGAAACACAGACCATATATTCTGATATGCACCTCTGGGCACTATCAAGCTGAAATTACTGGAACTTTAATTTATTTACAAAGACATACTTTTCAAACACCTACATACTTACCTTTAGGTGTAAGTAGTTGCATGGAAAAGAGAACGCAGCCATAATTTAGGGATATGCAATGGTGTTTGGAGAACTGGAATGAGCAACTTACTATAATTGGAAGTAATATTTAGGGAAGGGAAAAAAAAAGACCCTATGGAATTTTAGCTTTTTTTTTCCCCCTAAGTTTTAGCTTTTTTGCCCTGGAAACAAAAAAATCTTACTGTACATTTCCTTACAGCTATGCCTTACTGAAAAAAATTTTCAGTTCTGCCCTAAGGGATCTCATGCAACCACAAATGTTATGAAAATCAGAATTTAAATGAATGACTATGTGCTAAATGAGATGTGCAATTACAGATAGCTCTGATATCCTGTAAACATATAGCCTCAAAATGGTTCTGCCTCCAGCTGCACTATTTTGAAAACACATTGCTGATATCACCTAAATAAATGCTTTGACCATTAGAGTGGAAAGGGTGACACTTCAAATCGTGTTTGGATACAAAATTGAAAAAGCTTAAAAACTATTCACTAGAAGGAAGACACTTATCCGGAGCATAGGACACATTTATTTTGCATAAGTGCACCAGATGACAGGAGCAGTCTAAGCCATTTTACAAGTGGTTTAATAGAAGAGACAGCACATATGATACACTCCATCTTTCTGAAATCACATAAAGGAAAAGACAAAAAAACACAAACAAAACTTCCCATAAACCTCCTTCTTCATTATTCATGAGGGCCATATACAATGACTTACAATTTGCAGACCTTAAGCTGTTTTGTTTTTTTTTTTAAACTGTTGCATCTCAGAATCATTGTCAGGTCACAATGGCTCTGATCTTTTAACACTTTTAAGCATTTCATAATTCAGCTGGTATATAAAATGTAGTGGGGCATTTCTTAGTCATTGTGGGATTAAAGCTTGGCTTTAAACCTGTGATTTTATTCTGCCAGTGATACATTAAATAAACAAGATAAGGAACAGGACAACATACAAAGGAAACTTCACATACAAAGATCAGTCCTGGAAGGCGTTACACACTTTCAGTGAGAGCCTTGAGAATCATAAACTCATTTCAAAGTGAGAAAATAAAAATAAAACTCAGTTACAGCAGTCTTACAGGACACAATGCCTACTCCAAGTTTTATCCTGGCAGCTATCAAGCAGTTAACATAAATGAAAGTGCCTACAGAACCATAAAGCATTATTATGTGTACCAGAATTCTTTTACCTGTATAACATGATATACTAGAGCAATTTGGATATGAAATATTTCTATATCACTACAATAAATCATAGCTCATGTCATACCATAGTGCTGAAGGGAAGTGTTAGAATTACTGCCAATGCTAGTAGTACCAGAAATCAAAATCTGTCAGATTCTGTATGCTCAACAACTCTCTCTTCTGTACCCATTTTAAATTGTAGAGAGCCTGTAAGAAACAATGAAACATCTCATTACAGACACTATTACTTAAATCAAAGACTGTCAAACAGTAGCGAAGTATTATTTTAAAAGGTTGGTGTCTTCAAGAGACAAACATGCAAACAACATAGTCCTGTGCACCATAATACAAACACATGATAGCCTAAGCATATTCTTTGAAAGGCTACACAATCTTTGCCACAACAGCCTTATGTCACTTGGACAACTTAAAAATAAAGGGGGGAAAAAAAAGCAAGACATGACAAGGAATGACAAAATGTGCTTATCTGTAGCTTCTTCTCATGTATAAGGACAAAGGTAATATTTCAACAAAAAGCTATACATCCAGATGACGCCTGCTCTAATACTTGACCCATGTGAAAAGATAGAAGGAATTGGGGTTGTTTAGTCTACAGAAAAGAAAACTGAGGGAAGAAATGATAACATTTTTTTCAAATCAGCTTCACTGAAGAGGCAAACAACTTGTTCATGGCTAGGAAATATGGACCAGGAAAGAATGGTTTTCTGTTGTAGACCCTCTCTTGATTTTGCACTTTTTAAATTTAATTTTAATAAGGAGACATTGTCTCTGTGCAAAGCCAAAGTTAATTCAGCATAGTTCTCATCACACTGTATCCAGTTGGTGTAAAGAGTTTGCAAAGACCTCCAAACTCTTCAAGAAAGCTATGAGTAATTAAAGCAGTTTTTACACATTGTCTATTTCATTGCAAGGATTTCTTTATTTTCACAGCTAGCACAAAGTTTGTTGTTTGCCTGGCTTTTGTGCACTTCCAATTTGATAGTCAGGACATCAAACTCCTACAAAAAGAACATGCACTTCTTTTAGCATCAGGAAGAGATTTTCTGTGTAAAATTGACTTTTCACTGAACATAATAAGTTTCTGCCTCTTTTCAAGATTTCCTCTTTAAACATTGTTTTATCTTCTTCCAAAAATTATTTAGCAGCATCACCAGTATGCATAAACTTTCCAAGATAATATAAACCAGATCCCATCTCATCTTCTCATCCTGCTCTTTTTAAATATCTTCAGTGCTATCAAGCACTCCTTTCATTCTTCCTGCCTCATACTGCCATCTTGTACATAGTTGAAATATATTTACACTCCAATAAACAGGAAAGTCATCCTTGCAAACACCATTTTTATTGAGGGAGAGTGAAAGGAACTCTTGGGAAAACTGTGACTAGATAGTGTCATATCTACACCTTTATAAACTCTGTACTGAGGAGCAATAAATTAAGGGGCCTCTCAGCCAGATCATCTTTTTTGTGTCTTTCCAGCTCCTTGCTCATTCTTCTGCACCTCCTGGTTTGAATCAGTGTACTACTCTGGCTGAATTGCTCTGAGACAATACAGTCTCACCAGCCAGCCTTGGTCTTCCTTCAGATTCTAAACCTGGAATTAGCTGTGGCTCCACCTTCTCCCTTACTTTTTTACACATTCACCTGGTGACCCACATGCATTTGAAGTATCAAAAATGTTCTGTCCCACACATGCCAAATGTAAAAATACTTCAAATCAAAAGACCAAAAGGTTTAAGTTAGATGTTAGGAAAAATCCTTTATGGTGGGATGGTGAGACACGGAGCAGTCTGTCCAGAGAAGCTGTGGCTGCCCCATCCCTGGAAGAGTTCACAGCCAGGTTGGATGGGCTATGAGAAACCTGGTATGGTGAAAGGTGTACCTGTTCATGGCAAGGGAGTGGGAACTAGATGATCTTTAAGGTTCCTTTCAGCCCAAATCATTCCATGATTCTCTAAGCAGAGATGAAAACACTAAGTTTACACCTCCTTTTTTAAACTATTTTAACTATTAAGACTTATGTGATTAGATATATATGTGTACTGAAAATGTCTGTCATTATTAGACAGAATCCTTAACTGTTGTCTAATAAATTTATACAGGGATATAGATTTTTTACAGTTTATAACCAACTAATGGAAACCTTTGGACTTTGTTATATTTCTGCAGTAAACCTGAATTCCAGAATTAGTTGAGTACCACTGCTATGTGTTAGCAGTGCAATGAAGGCAGCAGAATCATAATATTAAATTCTCAGTACCTTATCAAACTGGCAAGAATATAAACACACATGCAGTTTACTCTGAATAAGCTCTCATACTAACATACCTGCTGAAAGTGAATTGACATATCAAAGAATATAGAGTAAGAGATATGTTTCCTTTTTGGCTTGCTTTGATACTTAAAGAATATGACTGTGCAATATTGTGCTCATTAGCAATGGGATCAGAGAAGAATGGTAATCACCTACACACACATGAGCTAGTTTTGGTTTACTAAAATGAACAGGTCTAAACAGCTGTAGGATAAATGTCTTGAACCATGCCCTGAAGCCCCATATCCCTGCTGCTGACAGAGTCCCCAGGGCAATGGTTTGGTTAAACCCCCAGTTGCACAAAATGCCAGCATATAGGTCAGATGTCAAAGTTAAGTCCTAGATTAGTCCAGATGGCTCTCTGACTCAGAAACTACAAGTATGCTTTACACCACTTGAGGAAAAAGGTTCTATTTGTGTCAGTCATCAGTTAAGCAAGACAGTAATTTGGTGTTTCTGTTCATGTGCTATGTAGTGTTGAATCTGTAATCACTCCCTTTGCTGTGGCCATAAAATTAATTTTTACTGTAGTCACCTGATGAGAAATCTCATTACACTCAGATATATTAGTGAAGGCAGCAGAATGGAAAAGAGCAGGAAAGTTACAATTACACCCCCAATCAAAGACAGTCTGTGATCACCCCATACAGTCAAAAGTGAGCATCAAGGTATGCTATGTTTTGGATGGGATGAGGAATGAATTTTAAAGTGGGTCTTTCCAATGCACTAGCTTACTCTGTTTGATTCAGAGAAGCCTGCCATACAGGAACCACATGCCTGTCAAATGTCTACATAAGAGAAAGTTTTCCACAAGCATGCCTGCACTTTTCAAGTGTTGTAGGCATTTGGTCAGCTGCACAAGCCACCTGAAAACACACAATGAAGACACTGTCTGTCCATGGACTGGTGCCTCCTTTGCTGTCCAAAACCAGGAGGACGGCCAGGCTCAGAGAGTGGAGGTGAATGGAGCTACATCCAGCTCGTGGCCAGTCACAAATGCTGTTCCCCAGAGCTCAGTGTTGAGGACAGCCCTGTTTAAAATCTTTATCCCTGTTTAAAATCTTTATCCATGATCTGGATGTGGGGATCAAGTGTCAGTTTGCAGGTGACACTAAGCTGGGTGGCAGTGTTGACCTTCTGGAAGGTAGGAGGGCTCTGCAGAGGCATCTGGGCAGGCTGGATTGATGGGCTGAGGCCAGCTGGATGAGGTGCAATAAGGCAAAGAGCTGTGTCCTGCCCTCGGGTCATAACAGCCCCAGGCAGTGCCACAGGCTGGGGGCAGAGTGGCTGGAAAGTGGCCCAGCAGAAAAGGACCTGGGGGTGCTGGTCAACAGAGGCTGAGCCAATTGTGCCCATGTGGCCAGAAAGGCCAATGATTTCCTAGCCTCTGTCAAAAATGATGTGGCCAACCTGGCCAAGAAAGAGACTGTCACCCTGTATTGGATGCTGGTGAGGCCACCTCAAATTCTGCATCCAGTTTCGGGCCCCTTACTACAAGAAAGACCTTGAAATGCTGAAGCATGTTCAGAGACAGTCAACAAAGGTGGGAAACAGTCAGTTGCACTGAGGGAACTGGGGATGTCCAGTCTGGAGAAAATGCTAACCAACGGGACATCTGATCACTCTTTACAACAATCTGAAAGGAGGCTGTAGCAAGGTGGGAGCCAGCCTCTTTCTTGCAAGTAGCAAGCCTTAGGACAAGAGGAAATACCTCTAAACTGTGCCAAGGGAGGCTTAAGTTGGATATTAAGAACAATTCTTTCATGAAAAGGACTGTTAAGCACTGGAACAGACTGTGCAGGAAGAGGTAGAATCACCATTTCTGGAGATATTTAAAAGACATGTGGATGTGGTGCTTAGGGACATAATTAAGTGCTGGATTAATGGTTGGACTCGATGATCCTAGATGCCTTCTCTCAACTAAACCATTCAATGACTCTGTGGCTATTGTCTCTATTTCTTGCCAGCTGAGGCACAGTCTCAAGCAGGGGGATTTGGCAGAGATGCAGAGCACGTGAGGTGGTGCAGAGCACATTCTCCCTTGGGCCCTGCACCTGAGCTCTGAACTGGCTTTGCGATTGTTGGTGTAAGTGCTGTGCCATTACACCCAGAAACACAGTGCTGCTGGGTTTAAGCTTGAGTGTGTTTGCACTGACAGCTTCCCACTTGCAGTGAACTGGCATCTATTATAACTTTCATATGCTGGCAGCTGAGAGGCCACAAAATTTCAGTGTGTGCTACAACTTACAAATTTTCTAGGGACTGCGGCAGCAACACCATTTGAAACAGGCCCTGAATGCAAATGATTTTTAGCAGGTAATAGCATGGGAGATATGTTTGTGTTTGATTAATTCTTTTAGTACTGCTGTTATTGTCCAAAGCAAGAAGCGCAAGATGACATGGGTGTCAAGCAGTGCATCACCACTGCTAACACAAATGTTCCTCATAGGTTCCTGCTTCTACTCAGCAGATTAAATACAGCAAAGATGAAAGACAAACAATCTACTCCCAAAATCACAGAATCAGTGAACTGGTCAGGTAGGGAGGGGTCACAGTGGGTCATGTGGACTGTCCTAGAGCACATGGCACAGGGTTGTATCCAGGTGGTTTTTGAGTATTCCCAGTGAGGAAGACTCTGCAATCTCCCTAGGCAATCTGTTCCAATGTGCAGACACCCACACAATGAAGATGTTCTTGCTTGTAATCAAGTGGACAACTCAGTGCATCAGTTTCTGCCTGTCATCTTGTGGGGCAACAGAGAGCTGGTCCATCCTCTTGACAGCCTCCCTTCAGATACTCATAGATATTGATGTGGTCCCATCCCAGTCATCTCCAGGCTGAACAGGCCCAACTCTCCCACTCCTTCCTCAGAAGAGGAATGCTCCAGTCCCTTTCTTGCCTGTGCTGGACACGCTCTGGGAGCTCCTCACTTCCCTTACGCTGAGGAGCCCAGGGCTGGGCAGAGCGCTCCAGACATGTCCTCGCCAGGGCTGAGGGGCAGGATCACCTCCCTCGACCTGCTGGCAACAGTGTTTCGAATGCAGCCCAGGATACCATTGACCTTTCCCACAAGGGCACACTGCTGGCTCAACCCCTTCAGCGCTTACTCTTTTCGCTATTTCATCCACATACGGACATTCCTGGACATATAGCCATGGTCGTGTCTCCCTCAGGTCCCGCAGGTTCCGCCGCCCAGCAGGAACGTGCACCAGCGACCCACCCAAACCCAGCCAGGGCACCGGGCCCGTCCTGGCAGCCCCTGCTCATGGGCAGCGCCGCGACAGCAGCTCAGCCCCGGGTGGGTTACAGCTCCTGCCGGCACGGGTGACAGCTTCTCCAGCATGGGTGACCGATCCCTGGCACCCGTGACCGCTCCCTGGGATAAGAGATCGCTCGGTGGCATGGGCGGCCTTTCCCCCGGGGGAATGGCCGCTCCCCGGGACAGTGGCCGCTCCCCGGGATTGGCAGCCCCTCTCCCGGGACAGTGGCCGCTCCCCGGGATTGGCAGCCCCTCTCCCGGGACAGTGGCCGCTCCCCGGGGTTGGCAGCCCCTCTCCCGGGACAGTGGCCGCTCCCCGGGGTTGGCAGTCCCTCTCCCGGGACAGTGGCCGCTCCCCGGGATTGGCAGCCCCTCTCCCGGGACAGTGGCCGCTCCCCGGGACTGGCAGCCCCTCTCCCGGGACAGTGGCGGCTCCCCGGGACTGGCAGCCCCTCTCCCGGGACAGTGGCCGCTCCCGGAGCCCGCCCGCGCGGGAGGGGCCGCCCTTCCCCGGCGCAGGCGCCGCAGCGCTCGGCCGCCGCCATGGCCCGCGGGGCGCTGCTCGGCGCCGTGGCCTGTCTGTGCTTCCTGGCCCCGGCGGCCGAGGCCTTCAAGAGGAGGGGACCCAGCGTGACAGCCAAGGTGACTCTCGCCCGCGGCGGGAAGGGTCGGGCCGGGGGATGGCCCGCGGGGGGATGGCCCGCGGCCGTGGCGGCGGTGCCGGGGAGAGCCGGCCGGCCCTGCCCGGCCCCTGCCCGCCCGCTCCCACCGCCGGCCCCGGGCGCTGAGGGCTTGGGACGGGCTTGGCCGAACGCCGGGACTTCGCCGTTTTACTGGGGTTTGTTGGTTGGTTGGTTACTTGGTTTTTAACCCCTTTTGGCATGCCGCCTTTCTGTAGGCGCTGGCACACCGCAGAGTTCGGTTCACACAAAGCCTCGCTCTGGCTTTTAGAAGTGGAAACTTTTAAATTCCTCACCCGTCCAGCGCGGCTGCGGCCTCTGCTGCCGCCAGGGCAGTCTGGGGCTGCTGCTGCTGCCAGGCTGCCCCGAGCCGGGCTCGTCTGTGCCATGGGTTTTATTCTTTTCCCCCTGCCCTCTGTGCTGAAACTCCTGGAGAGGATCCAGCGGAGGGTTGATCAGGGGAGTGAAGCATCTGTCTCGCCGGAAGGCTGGGGGAGCTGGACCCATTGAGCCTGGAGAAGGACCGACTGAGAAAGAAGCCTTATCAATGTCTGTGAGTGTGTGAAGGGAGGGTTCCAAGAGGATGGACCAGGCTCTGCTTGGTGGAGCCAAGCTGATGCGCAGGAAACTCCAGCTGAACACAAGGAAGAACTTCTTTACTGTGCAGGTGACTGTGCACTGGAACAGATTGCCCAGAGAGGCTGTGGAGTCGCCCTCACTGTAGATATTCAAGAACCACCTGGACACAATCCTATGCCCTGGGATGGCCCTGTTGGGCAGGGAGATTGGGCCAGAAGTCTCACTGTGTCCTTTCCACTGTCCCATTCTGTCACTGTGTGAAGCAGTTGGTATTGAGAGCTGTCCCATTGTTGGCCCGGAGGAGGTGAGCGTGGTGCCTCGCTGGGATCCCATCTCTTCCAAAAGAATCTTTGGTGCAGGAGGCGAGATGTTCAGTCCAACTTTGGATAAAGCAGGAATTCCATGTTTCAGCCCCCGAGTGTCTTTCCACCTGCAGTCAGGAGAGAGTGTGTCCATGCTGGGAAAGACACCTACACTCATGAAAGTGTGACTGAGAAGGGCAGGGGCAGAGTTGCTCTCTAGCGTGGCTTTAGCATCCTTGGCCATGGATTGTGCTCTCCTTCATTGCCACTGTTGTCTGCAACTGCTTACAGCTTCATTGCCATGGACTTCTAGACCACAGATTTGATTTTTTTGAGGAGGAGAGGGGAGGGTAAATTTGACCTCCAAATAATCTGGCAATATATTCCCATTCACTTATGCATAAAATACTTTACTTTGTCATTCCTTTTGTCTGGGCTATAATTTTGTGCCCTTTTCTGATTCTTCTGGCACGTTGCATTGCCAATTTTGCATGTCCTAGACAGCTGTAACTTTACAAAACTCATCAAATCACACTAGTTTTCTCTCTTCCACTTTAAGTAGTTTTCTGTAACCTTTCTTCATATAAAAGGTATTCCATGTTGAGCTGTTGAGCATCTGTTTTGCTCGTTTTTCTACATTGTTTTAGGTTGGTTTTATCATTCTGCAACAGAGAAGTCAGAATTACATGCAGCACTCAGAGTGTGAACTCACAGTAGAGATGTAGCTATGCCCATCTCTTTTCTGTATCCACTTAAATTATTTCTAGTATTTGTTTTTCTTCTCTGACCCTCACAAGCCCAATGCCAATCCTTTCACAAAGGTGAAAGGATGATTCCAGATGTATTTTGGCCCCCTTGTTGTGACTCTACACCATATACAGTATTTTTGCTTTTATGAGCTTATTACATTACCTGATCTCTAAGAATCATGAGATCTTGCTTTCAAAGTCAGCTTCAGTTTCCCTGAATAATTAAATGCTCTTGTGCATTTTTTCAATTAGATGTGCACCATCTTGTGTAAATTATATATGAATGTTTTTATGAGAACCAGCCACTCTTACTGGTGTGTTCTTTTTTTATTTCAGTTTTGAAATACTTAACTTCAGATTGTAAATATGATTAAATATTTATACAAATATTAATAAGACTTAAAATGTATAATACTTATTTTCTTTCAGAGTTTTGGTGAAGAATTTGTCCAGATGTTTTTTGAGATTTAAAAATGCTGTATGAACCAGCTCACAAGTGTCTGCATGCTTACTGAATTTCCAGAGAACCTGTGGAAATAAACTCGTGAGAACAAAGCATTTCTATGCAGAAATAGTGTCTAGGGCTATCAGATACTTCTGTACTAAATTTTCTGGCCAGAAATACACAGAGGCACATTTTTAAAAGTACAGGGTTTGCTGCTCAGGCAAGCAGCAGTGCCACGTATGAAGCCTTGTGGTTGTGCCAGGCTGTGTATGATGAACTCGTCTCCTTTTCTGTCCACAAAGTGAGTGATGTTCCTGCTTTCTGGGGTGATTGTTTGGTAGCCTTGGTCTTGTTACTTACATATGCCTATGTATTTTAGGCACTCCTACTAGAACAATATTTCCAGGCAAAATGGAGAGGCAATGGGTTTAGAAAGTGTAGGAAGGCAACTCCCCTTACCTAGATAACCCTGGCTGCACAATTCAGAGAGGTTTGTTTATAAAACTGTTAGAAAGTTAGTGAAAGTGTGCTGCTAATACTTTGGGAGCCACACATCTAAGAAACATGTTATTCAATGCCAAGTGCCAAGGAAATGAATGAGGTGTATCAAAAGGAATTTTATTTCCTTTATAGCGCTTTTATAGTGTTAGCCAAAAGTTCAACAGTCAAAACCACAAGGAAGATCAAGAAATGGTAGAAATGTTTAGTAGGAGAGCGTAAAAGAGGCATTCACATTGGAGAGACTGTGGTCATTTATTATCATTATTGGACTAATTTCTTAGCATTACAGACAAGTAATACTTGGTTGAGTGCCACAAGGAACAGCAAATACCACATCATAGGAATACACATTGCTGTTTCCTAGAAGTTGTAATAGCCTTTATGTAACTTTTTCAGAACTTCAAAATGCCTCATTTCCTGACAGCTGTTCCTATTTTCAGTAATTATTGGAACATTTTTGCACGTAATATGCACTCATAGATTCTGAACTATATTAAAATGTCTTATAATTCATTTGTCTTTTTGAAATTGCTTTTCAGCAACATATACATTGAAGCTTTTGGGCAATCAGCTGAATAATCTGGCCTGGCTATTTCTCTGCTGAGTTTGAATTAATGTTTAGGAAGGCGACTGCTTGCTTGAGCCGTAGGATTTTCTTCCCACAGTCAATTCAATGGAATTTAGGCTTGTACTGATGCCTAGAACAGTGAAGAATTTGAGTGGATAGCAAACTGTCATTTGTGAGGAGTGTCAGTACTATAGTTCCTTGTTATTTTCCCCCCAAATGGGAATAGCATTGTTGTTCTTTCTTACTTTCCTATTTCATTTTTTCCATTCAGCTTTAAAAACTTAGCAGTGTGGGGAAAAAAATCTTCTTGAACACTATTTTCAAACTTGAGATGCAGTAGTTCCACTGAGCCATTGAAAACAGTAAGAATTGAAACATACAGTCACCAGTTCTCAAACAGTTTCCTGCAGAACCTCATTTTGGTGGTTCTGAAAGGATTTCTCTGAAACAGCACCCTTAGGAATTGCAGGATACTAATAATATAGACCAGCCAGAAGTAATTTCTTACCACCTTACTCTTTGAAGAGCTTGGCTGTTTGTTGCATTCACATCTATATCACTTTTGTTCCCTTTACAAAAATATTCAGGTGTTCTTTGATGTGAAGATTGGAGACAAAGACATTGGCAGAATTGTAATTGGATTGTTTGGAAAAGTTGTCCCAAAGACCGTGGAAAATTTCATTGCGTTGGCAACTGGAGAAGTACGTTTGCAGTTTTCTTCCACTGTGTACTCAAGTTTGGCTTGGGAAGGCAACGTTTGTTCAATGCCATTTTAGTTGTGAACTGTGGATTTTCATTCACTGGAGCCTGTGCACAAGTGCTGGCCCCAAGGATGTGCACTAGTGTGTGTCTTCTCAGGTACTTGTTTCACAAGATGTAATTATGAGGTGCTGGCTGTGAGCACCTCAGTCTGTCCCTGCCTTGCAGATCTAGTGTATGGATTACTGTGGTCAGATGCCTGTTAAATAAAGACAATGGCTTTGGTCACATGAATAATACCTTATTTGTGACAGTGCAGTCTAATTGAGTTTACCTGCATCTCATTTTAATGTGTTTCTTATCCCTATATCCCTTGGTGGTATATTCTGTGAAATCTAGCCATTCACAACTTGTGCATTTCCTTACGATTGTACATAGAAATGGATGTTATATTAAAGAATCATTTCATTTTCTTAGAGAGGATATGGATACAAAGGAAGTAAATTTCATCGTGTGATCAAAGACTTCATGATTCAAGGAGGAGACTTTACAGCTGGAGATGGATCAGGAGGTAACATACTTAGTATCTTCCAGGTTCCCTTTTCTTTGTTCAAATGTCTGCTGAAAATATGGGCAAACCAGCATATTCCTTCGTGGTTTCTGCTCAGATAAATGAAAAAACACCAAACCAGCCCACATTCGTTTTAGAGCATCTGATACTTTTCAAAGTATCTTGTAGCCTAAGCTGCAGCTATTTGGATTATCTGATTTATAAGTTTGTGTAGCTCTTCCTTTGTCCTCAATTTTTGCAGATAGCTCTTTTCTGTCTGTGACTTGTCCCCATTCAAGAAGCATGGCTTTGCGTGCTGGGCTGGAGCCACGTGACCAGCTGAGCTGCTCCTACAACTTACCGTCTCCAAAAGATGGATGTCTCCACCTTTCCCCTGCTCTGGCTTTGTGACAGCGCTCCTTCCCTGAGGCACTCACTGATTGCTTGTATAGGTGAACCTATTCAAGTCCTCCAGCAGAAGCCTAATCCGTGATGAAACAGTGAAAGCGCATAGAGGGAAGGCAGGTAGGGAAGGAGGCTGTTCTCTCTGCCCTCAGCTCAGTGTGTTCTGAGGAACCTCTGAAATGTGCTGTGAGAAGGAATTTCATAACAGGGAGAGAGAAAGAAATTAGAAGATGAAGGTCATGCCCTCTCCCCATTTTTCTCTTCCTAAACTTGCTGGTGCTGAGTCCTGGCTGTGTGTATCACTTCTCCCTCCTGAGCCTCCAGAAGAACAGTCCACTCAGGGAAGCAATGTCAGCGCCGCATCTCGCACTGCACTCACTCTGGCTGCAGATTTCTTCTCTTCCTTTTCATGCACATTCTTCACATGCTACGATTTGAACTGTCTGCATGAACTGTTAGTGATTTCCCTGCTGGGATAGAATGGAAAACACATTCCTTTCCCTAGCAGTGAACAATGGGGAAGACCATAATACTGAAGACACAGTTTTAGCATTAAAGGTAGGCAGCATTTATTTGCCTGCTGAGGTTGTTTATTGGGATAGGCATCTGGTGGTGTTGGGAACAGTGTTCCCATTTTTCTAGGTACTGCACAAATAAAGAGTGAGACAGCCTTCTCTTTTCAGAGTGATGGTTTAATCATGACTGATGTGTTTTCCTCTGAACTATTTTAGAAACATCAGAATCTCTGTCATGGCTTGTACACATCCACACCAAGTATTTTAATGTAACTTCATTTGGTCTTCATATGTCTCTAAACATGCCTAAAGCAATTTCTTAGTATAAGGGAAAGGTTTGAATATTGAAATTGTCACAAAACATGGCAGCCTTATTGTTAGTGGCCATAAGTATGTTAACATAAGTATGTTAGTGGCCAACAGGATGAAGTATACTGTTGTTCAGTGGTGTCTGTAAACCAGACCTTTGAAGGTATTTAGCTTGCTTAAATACAAAGGATAAAGCATCTTTAGCTTTAACTATTCTCTACTTACATCTGGTGGTTTGGCTTACCTTTACACACAAAATGATTTTAGTTATGGAGTTGCTGATGGTTGAACAGTCATGCTGCTGTGTTTACTCAAACAATGAATCCTCAGGTCCTGAATTCCTTCTTTGGTTTTCCCCATTTTTGAACAAAAGGGATTTTGTTGGTTTGTTTTTTTTTTTTTTTTTCCAGTTTGCTTTCTTTTTTTTTTTTTTTTTGGTCATAGGAAGAAGCATCTATGGAGAAAGGTTTCCTGATGAGAACTTCAAGCTCAAACACTATGGAATTGGATGGGTTAGCATGGCTAATTCTGGCCCAGACACCAATGGATCCCAATTCTTCATCAGTGTGACAAAGCCTTCCTGGTTAGATGGAAAACATGTAGTATTTGGCAAAGTCCTTGATGGAATGGTAAGTTTAAAGAAGTGGTTGATCCAGACAAATTGTGTCCCATTGTATCCCTATTAGCATGGCTCAGAAACAGTATTCACCTAATATGTACACCGTAGAAATGATTGTGAAGAGCTCCAGCTGGACAATTTAGAATTGAAATAGCAGAAATGGAAATCTATACAATGCTTTTGGCTTTCACAGCCCTGATTTCAGACTGCTAATCACTGAAATACAGACTGACACTTTTACAGATTACAAATGAGAAAGTTCAGCTCCTCCTTTGAGTAACACTGTTACCCATAAATTAATTCTTGTTCTACAGGCTAAAATCTGATTTTGTAGTGCATGCTAGTTATGTGTAACATTTCACTGTTAAGGGTTTTTAGAAGCATGTGAATGTACAGCATGTCAACACATACTGGTGAGAGGCCCAGTAGAACTTTAAGCTAAAAAATTATATTTTCAAGTGATTATACTTTTATTAGTCTGGTTTTCCTTAAAATTATTCCTTTTTTAATCTGTGTTTTGAAATTATTGGGAAAAGCATAAGCTGCTGGATGGACTTTGAGGAGTTTGAAAACTTCATAAGCATACTTGCTTTTCCTACACACCTAGTGAATTCCATTTTCATGATCTACAGTAGTAGTTGTGAATTTTTGAGAAGATAGTTTAAGTTTCAGTTTAGTCAGATTAATGGACTAATAGATAGAATAGAAAAATAGAATATTAATAGAAAAATAATATGCTTGCCTTTTCTGATCTCTGGATTCACTTTCTGCTCATAGACCACAGATAGAATCCTGTGTGTGCCAGCTTAATCAGCTGAATGTACATTTTCAGTTGCCCCTTCAAAATGTTTTTGTTGGCCGAAGGATTTTCTAGGATGGCAAACATCCTTCCCTGTGCTTCTGTCAACTGTGTGTGACTTACAGAGTGGCACAGCTGCTAATGGGGAAAAAATGGATGTGGGAAGTTGACAGGGTAAAGGTCTTTGTTCACAAGCTGGCTAATAAGCAGTGGTGTTAGATGCCCCTCATTGTTTCTGTGGCACCAGACTTCAGCCACAGGAGCTTCTTTGGCTAAACTGAACCCTTGTGTTTGTTCTTTTTTTGTTTGACAGTCTGTGGTGCACTCGATAGAACTCCAGCAGACAGATGAACACGATCGGCCCCTTCAAGACTGTGTGATTGTGAACAGTGGCAAAATAGCTGTAAAGGAACCATTTGTAGTTGAAGTGGATGACTGGTGAGACCAATAGTCAGAATGAAAAGTAAAAATCACTTTTCTTTAAATGCTAGTTTTTGACCGATCTCAGCAATCCACTGAGTTTTCTCCTCAAAACATATGAAATTATATTTAGGCAATACTTGTCATTTGCCAAATACAGAAAAGATATGATTATTTCTATAATTGTTGGAGCTGCCACTCCTTGAAACTCAAGACATATCCCACCAAACTCTAGATCTTGCAGAAAAAGTCTTTAATGAAAAATTATAGCAGTAATTCTATTTTTTCAAGGTTTAAAATATGATAATTGTGTTCTGTTTGGAAATTTTAGTAATCTTTGCTTTTCTCTTTTTAACCAAAAATACTTACTGTAACACTACCAGCATTTTTAAAAGCTTAAAAAAAGGTAAAATATAGATGTGTTTTGAATAAATAAACTTTGGTTTCAAATAAATATTTGAGAACTTTTTTTACTCCACCCCCAAAGTCTTTTTTCTCACCTCAACTGTTATGAAGGGTTTTGCATTTCAGGAGATAAGTTTGTAAGGATAGAGCAGAGATGGTAAATTTTCCTAATCTTAACATGTTAGATAAAGTACCATTCAGAGAGCCACTGTATTCAGATACCATTCTGTGATCAAGAACAAGCAGCTTTTCTGTCTGTTATTAGATAAGATAATCAGTTAGAAACTGATTAAAACAAGAATCCTTGTTTTACAGCATGGTGGATTTTGTAATACCTAACTAATGTTGCTTACCATAAAGCTCAAATAGTTTTTCTTTAAGTTTTGCTCTAAGTTTGAGAATTTAAGGTTCATTTTTTCGTGATGCTTTGTAAAAATATCTTAAGCTGACAACTGGTAGCTTTCAGAGAAGGTTAGTGCAGGGTAGCACTTAGAAGACACCTGTGTTAAGTTCTGACAGAACTCCATAGGACAGATAGGTGGATTTTTTCCTTTTGAGTTGACTGTTTTAGGACTCAAGACAGAAGAGGTAATGCCAGGATCTGATGAAGAAATCACCAACCAGCAGGCAGCACACTACTCCTCTTTGTAGTAACTGTTTCCCTGAAGGGTGTCCTGGAGCCCATGTGAGGTATCCAGAGCTGAAGTGATCCAGGGTGGAATAAGCTGCTGCAGCACAGAGTTGTACGTACCTATTGGCATTCCACTCACAAGGAAACAGGAAAAAATTGAGGGCAGGGATTTACCCCAGGTTGTCCTGACATGTCATTTGCAGTTAGAGGATACTCCTCCTAGTTCATCCACAGCTCTGGGGCTCTCCTGATGGTAAATACTAATGCTTCTTTTCAGAGACCCGTGAAAGAATTACGGTTCTCTGCAAATAGAACTGGAGGATAACTTAGCAAGGGCATCTCAGTTTGCCTACTGCTAGGCAGTCAGATTTCCATTTTATCTCTGATCACTTTTCTTTCTATTAGCTGTTAAAGTAAAATTCTCTGAAAAGCAGCTCTGGTTAGCAAGCAGGAGTGAGAATGTCTCAGACTGCTTTGCCCAGCCAGCTTTCTGCTGCTAGCTGAAAGTTTTCCTGGAGGCTGAGCCTACAGACCTCATAAAGTCATGCCACCTGAAAAAGTGCTGCAGTCACAGGCCTACCTTTCTTCCAATTCTGAGTTTTCCGCTCTCCCCAAATGGCTTCCAAACACAATTAGTAGTTAGAGCAGGCAACCCACTTGTCTCCAGGATCAGACGAATGTTTGTGCCCAGCTTTGCCATTGCTGCTTCTGTGTAACACTCCCTTCTGCTGATGGGTCCAGTGACTTACTCTGTGTTCCATTACCTTGACTTTTTTTTCACCAAGACATAGTTTTGTAAGGCTACATGTTGAGCTAAACTAAGAGCTAAGAGCTTTAAATGAGCAGACACAGGTATTTTCTCACACTTCATTGGGAGACAGACATCTGTGAGACCATATCACATTACAGAATTTCACAAAAATTTCAATAGAAAAGCACAAAAAAACACACTGAAGTGGTACATTCATGTCCTAGTTATTTATTTTGTAATGTCCAGTAGCACACATACAAGTTTCCAGTTAAATCTGAACATACACATATATCTATCGGTTTTAGTTTGATCATAATCTTAATAATATTCTTGCTTTAGTTTACCACAGATTTGTATGTTCTGTGACTTACAAATTGTTAATACATGGAATACAGTCAGCAAATTGATGTGGAGGGTAAACAAACACACAGGTTAGATGTCATAAATGAATGGAGATGTGCAAAACCCACATAAAAGCTCCTGGTAAGTAAAATAATTTCAACTGAAATCTATAAAAAATTTCCTCAGAGAGTACTGTGTTTCAGAATGTTTCCAATTCTGCACATTCACTCTTCCGCACTTTAATCCATCCAGTGCCAGCAATGGATAATGTGCTGGGAAAAATTCTGGTGCAAAATGGTTTAGTGTTTGCTTTAATAGAAATTATAGAAATAATTAGTAAAACTTTTCTCTTCAAAGGTTAGCATAATTCAGTGTATGACTTAGAACATTTAGTGTTAAATACAGCATGTTAATATATAGAAGGTATAAATAACTTCAATACTGTTGTTTCCATATATTTTTTAAAAGCAGCAATTGTAATGACAGTTAATTTTTTTTTAAAGACATAATGCTTGAACTTAATCTGAGGTTGGGCCTCTTGCTTCTGAGAATAATTTTCACATCGCAGAATTTTATTCCTGTTAATTCTATTAACCATGAGTCAGAGACTTGCTTCAGCTTCTTCTTGCCTTGTATTGCTTCTACCTGGGCAGTAAATGAGGATAAAATATTCCGTGTAGAATGCCATCTATAACTACGTTTGGAAAGTCATCTGAAAAAAGAAGGGGAAAAAAAAGAAACTTCCTTATCCATGTCAGTACAATATAAGTGTTTTTGTGAAACTTAACTAGGTAAGGCCTTATTTACTTTGGGTTTCTGCATCACTCAACTGTTTATCCATGTTGGGGATGTGCTATTAGTAATGCTGTTTCAGCACTAAAACCACTTCAGGGTAGCACTGGGCATTGCATGAATGTGCTGCCAGATTTGTAGCTTATTGATTTAAAGGGATGTTCTAATACTTAATGCTGCTAGGCTCCAGCTCTTTATCTGAATCTTTTCTCACAAGGAAGATGGATTACACTGGCAATTCAGTTTCTAACAAAATCTCAATATACTTGAAGAAATTTCAAGATTACTACTGGGAATACTTCAAAGCTGTTTTTTGTATTGTGGTTTACAGCAGTGTTTAGACTGAGAAGACTTGAGGATGGCTGTACAAAGATGAGTATTTGAGGCAAGAAATTTTCAGGTTGTCCAATCCATGTAAAATGTCATGTGTTACAAAATGTCATCTTACAGTACTTGAAGAAAAAAATTCCTACTACTTTGTTGTCATGATGCAGAAGAAACTGCCAGTTAATTTTCATGTTCCATTTGGAATGAAAGAATTGCCTGATAGAACACAGTAGCAGATCCATGTACATGGACGTATACTGTTGAATTGAAAAAAAATTTTGAAATGCACCAACATCTGAGGTTTTAATGAAGGGTGTATATAAATCACCAGGCATTAAAAATAAGAATTTCTGATCACATCTTACAACCTTAAAATTGTTTGTATACTAGAGATGGAATTCCTGCTAAGAACAGACTGTTTCTGATGTGAAACTTTATACACTAATCAAACTTTCAGCTATGAGCTACAGAATATTCACAAGGGGGAGATACAATTTTTATAAAAATAATTAGTACTTGATGAATTAGATCACTTAATGTGGGTGGGGAGTAGGGTTTGCCCTAATTATTTACATAATTAATTTTGTAAATAAAAATATTGAGCAAAAGTAGACTTGGACCCTATAAATACAATCCTTATTGTCTTAAATGTGTTATTTCATTGTTATTATGAAGTGATTTCAGAATATTACAGATTTTATGAACAGAGATAATTAGGATGTTTGCATGAACTGTAACCTCCACTGTAAACAATATATGCATAATCCTACCCAGCTTCTCATAGTAAGTCATAATTATAAATGACTTGCTAATATTTTGAAAGAAATAATGTTTCCTCAAATCCTGTAAACTCATCTGTCCCAAATTACCCTGATAGAATATCCCTATGCAGTTGTTTTTAATGTTACCAAAAATATACTTGTAAACGTGATCTGATACTTTCTTTCTAGATTAAATGATGCAGTCACAGAAAATAGTTTTTATTGGTTCTTCTGTAACAGACACTATATATAGGACAATAAGGACCGATTTTCAAAATTATACAACCTCACAACATCAGATTTAATGTGTGCCTTTTCTGCTTAAAAATATCAAGCATATAAATTTAAGCTAAATACAACTAAAATATATGTATGTAACTCAAATATAAACACAACAAAGGACATTCTTGCAGATCTTTGTGATATTTGTATGGCTTAAAGAATCATCAGAACAATTTTCAAACAAGTGACAGTAAATCTAAAATCTCATTTTTTTAGCTTGCAAGGTGTCATCTCCAATTTAGAGCATATTAGGTTTTTCTTGAGAGCATTATTCCCCCTCCCCATACTGTTAAACAAAAACATGTGCACTTGCACTTGGGCACTCAGACTGTTAAATATATCATGAAAAAGAGAATCTGAAAATCAATGAGGTTTGTAACTGTGGATCTTATTTCTGTAAAAACTGTCTTGCAACTGAACAGTGCTTAACGCCCAGTCACTGAATAATGGCAAGATTCTATTTTATAAAGGCAAGTAACAGTACAATGACAGGTTAAAAATGTTCTTTGAGTATTGTATTCCAGAAATAATTATTTTGTTTGAAGTTCACACTATTTCATATTTACTGAAGTGTGTTAACAAAGGTATTCCTGTATCCAGGAAAAACTTCTGAATGGAATTCACCTTCTTCAAAGAAAACATACAACAGTTACTTGTTAATGGACACTTACTTTTGGTTATAGGTTGAACAAACTTGGCTGTTTTTACAAAGGAATCAGAGTCTATCAAAGTAAGAATTGATCTGAGAGGGAAAATTTTAGAAAGCTCATCTATATTTTCTCTGTGCTGCAAACTAAAAACAAAGAAGAAGAATTAAAGGCAACGATAGTTGTGTAAAAACTAGTGTAAAAACTTCGTTTCTTTCTAACTGGACTTGAGCCAAGGACTTGAGTTTCTTCTTCTTTGTTAAACCACAACTCACATTCTACTTTGTGTTTTAATTAACTAAGTTATAGAATGACTTGCAGTGAATTTGATGTTCTAGAGTTTTCAAATACAAAGAATATTCACCTGCCATATAAAATTATAAATACTGGGGACCAAGGCCAGAAAATGTCTTGGCAAAAGTCTGAAATGTCCCTTGTCACTAATGAGGCCTACTCAGTATTTAAACATATTACTCATTAGAAGAGACCTTTATCTTAGTGCTTTTTTGCCTTACTTAAAAGAACAGTTACAAAATTAATTGGAAAATTCCTAATGGATTTCACAAAAAGGAAACTTAGCCTACTCAGAGTATACATTATGGAAGGGAGGTAAATGCCATCACAGAACTGCAGAATCTTCAAGTCTTACAGCAAAATCTTACATGTGGGCTGGAAATACTAAGCACCATTTCAATTTTTTGGGATAACTGTGTATGAAATCCATTTTCTCTCTTCAGAATGGTGTGGACTTACATAATGTTAATGATTTACACCAGCCTCTTGAGGTATCAAGTGTACAATTAGGAGAAGCATTAGACACTAAGATTAAGACATGCAATGTGGCTCATTGTAAATATTAGTATAGGCAGCATCTGTACCAGATTTTAAACAGAGGTTACTCTGTGGGTGATTCTTCATTACTGTTGTCACTTGGGTCAGACATGACCCTGTGCAGTGACCCCCTCCCCTTACTGTGCTTTGGTTCATCGATTTTGTGATTTGCACTTCAGCCTCAAATGAACATTCAGTCTGTGAGATCAGACTAGTGCTAAGTCAAAGTAAAAGCTAAACAACCTTGTAATGTGTCTTCTGATGTGGACTTGTATCACTGGACCTCTGTTGTCTGTGTTTCACTCTAGTTATGTGTTGGAGTTCAGCAAGACTTCATAGGGTTAAGAGTGTTTGGCCCCACTGCTAGCTAGCGTGGACATTGCCTGCAAGAGAGACTGCTTAACCCTCCCAAAATACATGAGCTTGTCCCTATGGTTTTGATAAACAGCTTGAAAAAACAAGAGAACCATAGAATAGCTGCAGCTGGGAGATTACTGGAGGTGATCTGATCCAAACCCCTGTTTAAGCAGGAGCACCTGCAGGCAGTCACCCAGGACATGGCCAGGCAGCTTCTGAGTGTCTGCAGGAGTGGAGACCCAACACCACTCTGGGCATTCTGTGTCCAGGCTTGGGAAAATGTTCCTTGTGTTCTCGTCCTGTCACTGGCAGCACTGAAAAGAGATTGGCTTTGTCTTCCTTTAACCCTCTCCTCAAGCATTTATACACATATTGAGAAAATCTCAAGGAAGTACACTCTATTGTCTAGGAAAAGCAAAAAGTGTCCTTTCCTAAATTTATTCTTAAAAATGTAATGAATTTCAAGGCAGTCTGAGAATCTGATTTGTACATGGTATTTTGTAAAATGAAACAAAATGCCACATTCAAAAAAGAATCTATGCAGCTCAGGAAGAAAATTCTTTTCTGAACGGGTATTACATTTTTAAATAAAATATTTAGTAGAAACAACAAGTTCAAACAAGTAAAAGCCAAGAGAAACACACCCTAATAATGGTACTTTTTTCCCTGCACACATTTAATTTAAGACACGGTAAATTCTCTGAATTATTAATTCAAAGAAATTTTTATATTAAAAAAGTGTTTTTTAACAATTTGAAACACTCTTTTGTACCATGTAAGTCTAATGTAAATGTCCTGTGAAATACATCACACTTAAAGTACACTTTTTTCCCCCATGAAGAGCTCCAGAGGTTATAAATGGTAAGAAATAATAATAATCCAAATGGAAATACAAACATGCTTGCAGTAGATCGACTGCAAGTAGGTCAGTGTTTAGGGAAAAAGCACTTACAAAGGACTGGGCCTTCAAGTTCAAATCCTTCAGGCAAAACAGCCAAAGGGTCAACAATAAGAAAAGAAAAGCAGTGTTCTTCATCTTTTGATTTGAATTCTCAGTAGGATTGCCTGAGAGAACAACTAGGGGAGAAAATTCCACCCTTTTACACATCACCCACCTCGCTCAGTATTTTAATGGTTTCTTATACAAGAACTATCGTTTTATTGGCAGGGTATTAGATTTTGGACCAGTGTCATTTGACTAGTATTAATAATAATAATGTGGTTTATGCAGTGCAGGGTCAGATCAGTAAAGTGCTGTTAACAGATGACAGGTTTGATTACCGTTGGCTTTAGGCAAGACATATGGATCCCTTAGGAACAGCAGCACAGGCTGGTGGGACAGTTTGCTGGAAAGGTCAAGAACAGGGATGTCAGTATCAAGGGACAGCAAACAGACTACTCCACAAACTAGCTTTGATAAAGTGAGGTGGTCAAGCTGCCAGGAGCCGTGCAGCGCGGTTCGCACGCCCGCGCTGCCCAGAAGGGCAGGCTCCAGCTCAGGAAGCAAAGCTTGCTGCTCCTCAGCCTTACAGCCAAACCCTCAACGTCAAGCTGGAGTGAGGGGGCTGCATCCAGCCTGCAGCTGGCTCAGCTGGCTCTGAGACCCCCTGATTCTGCTCTGCTCCTTGGCACGTGGTGTCATGTGGGCTACAAGACCATCTACAACCAGGCTCTATGTCTAGAGGCTCTTCAGGCCAGCAAGCTGTCACACCATATTCCTGCAGCCCCAAAAGCAGTTGCTGTACCCATCACCCATGGAGATAAGTCCCTGGAAGCCCCCCCAGGCCTGACTCCCACCCCTGGCCAAGGCATGGACAGCCTCCCCCTGCCCTCTCCACTGTGCTCTCTACATAAACATTCCAAATAGTGCAACCAGATGCAGATGAAGCTCTATCAAATGCACAGGGAAGAACCCAGACCTCTGATTTCTTCTGCTAAATATTCTTGCTACAAGAAACACATTCCCAGATATATTCCAGAGCTGGCAGTATTCTGTCAGTTTTGCGAGGAATTTCTCAACACTAGCATAAGGATGTTCAAGCCACACTAAAAATGGACAGATATAGCACAGGTGATGGTAATAGTTACCAAATACATCTAATTTTAATGCTAAACTACTTCTAATTTGTTAACTGCAATGAACAACCTATTTTAAGTAGTTTATTAATCGGGTGCCTTATAAAGAGTAGAAATCAAGCTCACCTTGATTCTTCAGATTCTGTTTCATCAAAAGAGCTGCAAGTAAAGCGAGAGGAAGCTTTGGTTACAAAAAATTTACTTTTACAATTAAAACCCCCAAATCCTTTAAGAATTACCAAAGGGAGCAATCTTCTTGTGGTCAGTGTCCACATAACACCACATAAGGAAATATACGTGGGAGATTGTATCATTTTATAACTACCACTATGTGAAAATGACAGCATCCATTTTATTGCAACAGATTATTTTCCATCTATCTATCCATCTATCTATTTATCTTAGTGTTGGGGTACCATTCCACTGAGGATACTGCTGATGTCATTGACTGCAAGTGAAAACTACAAGCCTGATAGCTTCTGAATCACTCTGGACACGGCCCTGGGCCATAGACACCTCCAAGTCTAAAAGAAGAGGGCCTCAAAAATAGATTCAGGTAAACTTGGCTTCTCACCACTGCGGATCCAAACAGGCTGCCCCAAAGTGGAAAAGGTAGTTTTCTGGGAAGCATGTACTGCTAATGTTTCTGCATTATCAACCCCATCCTCTTACACAGCAAAAATTCTATCTACAAAGCTCACAGCTGCAGATGATAACAGAGCTTCCAGTTACACTGGTTTGGGCATTTCTATAGTTGGTACACTCATCACACTAAGATTCTCTTCCACCATTGTAGTTAGGAACCCTTCCCAGGTGATGGGCAATTGGGTCACTGGGGTAATGTCATCAGAAAGGTTAAAGAACCTAATTTGAACACACAGATCATAAAATGATAATGGAATGAGCTTCTATTTTGTGCAGAAACTATGATCATAAAACAGATGCAAAGGCTTTCTATGCAATTTTAGTTAGTGCTTATGAATATCTTATATTTTAGTAGATACTTCATGATCTACAAGAAAGTCGTATTTTTCTCATCTAAGCTCTCCTTTGCTTTCCAAGAATATTAAACTAAACTTCCCTTCAGTCTTTGAACTTGCTGGATTTATTTTACAACCTTTTGGGGATATATAAACATACTTAACATGAACCTAATGCCCATTTATTTTACAGTGTTAGAGTTGGCAGTAAGACCATTTTAAGTCAATGGAATTGCATCAGCACTGAGTGGATATGGACCTTTTGGCCTCCATATATTTTTTAGTAAAGGAGAGCTTACCCACAGCTTTCTGCTTTTGGCAAGGTAGGTACATGACGAACATTCAGAAAATCGAGAAATATCTTAGGGAGCTCTTCATTTTCTAAAATGACTGTCTGTTAAAAAAAAAAGGCATAATAGAAACCCACATTTTAAAAATATTTTAGATACTGTGCAGTTCCATTCAAACTACTAAAACATTTCCCTCTTTCAATACTTTCCAATTCTCCATTTTTTACACCTATTTTGGAATGCTTAATTTTGATAGGAAAATCACAGTTCTTGATAAATCACTTAGAAATACATTCAGCTTATGCTTCTACATTATTTTCACCCGCCATCACTGGTGCCAACCTATATACCTCTCAAGCAGAGATGTCTGATTCTAGAACTAAGTTACTGGCACGCTCATCTGTGAATAAAATACAGTTTATTTAAAAGATAAAATTAAACAGACTCAGCTCAGTGCTTTCATGTTCACCTCAGAGAAGACTACCATCTGGCTTATAAGCAGAAGTTGTCTTCACTTTGTGCAGTTTTATGAATGCATATCTTGGTAAATGACAACAAGGGAAACTCCTTGCTAGGCTTGACAGGTCAGCTTACAACATACTCCATGTATCTGCGCTATGGCTCCAAATGACAAAGCTCTGACCATGCAGCTGCTGGCCAGACTTGCCACATTCTTCCAAAACTGTGGTCACATAATGGCCAGATTACATCCTCTCTGTGTTTTTGTTTGATGAGATGATTTACAGTTTTCACAAGGCAAAGAAAAACAGTTCATAAATTCAACCGATGTCTCATCTAAAAGATTAAATCCCTATCTCTTTACTGTTCATACTGACGTACGTTCTGAAAACGTGTACTTCACAAGAAAAAGGAAGCCATAATCTTTCTTAAAGACATTTTCTTCACAAGTGCCTGATCTTAAGTGAATGTATGTACAGAAGAAACTTCACTGGACTTAAAATTAAATTGACTCGTAGCAGCAACGCTTTTCGTGTTCATCCTGTTCACTTTCCCATCCTATGATAGAAGAAATAAATATAGAGAAAAAACAAGTCTAGTGATGGAAAGACATTACTCTTACATTCAGGAGGTAACTTACTCCTACATGTGCATTCTTTTACATTACAAAATCACAAGGGAGAAACAATGGTATATAGAGGATAGCAGGATCACAAAAACAACAAACAAACAACAACAGCACACAAAAAAAAGCACAAAACAAAAAACCAGCAAACAACAACAACAACAACAAAAAAAAACCCACTAAAAAAACCACATACCAAACCCAAAACATTGGGAGAGATATCTAGAAGTCATCTAGATTTTATTGCAGGTTTTATAGCAAATGGTTTGGTTATTTGTTTGAGGAAAACCTGCTTAATGTTGAAATTAAGTAAGATATGAATGTACTTAAAAAAGCATTTAAAACCAAAGATATTTGAGAACTGGATCTTTTTTTTATGTTACATCTACAAGCATGAATTCAGAAGTAGCACTTTCTCAACAGCTGAGGCCATCACTAAAATGTTTGAAAAAAAAGAACAGGGAAAATGCAACTTTTGAACTTTTCTGCTCTAGATTTTAAGGGATATAACAAAGGAGGTCTAAGATGTTGGTAAGTGTTAAGCCTTTCAGTTCACCTCTATATGAAGAGGCTGCATTAAAAAATGCCACTTTGTTTGCATTCTGCAAAATCAGCACTCTGCTGCTGCAAAATTTATCCTGTTCTGCATTCAGGTTATGCACAAAAGAAAGGTGTGGAGGTGGATGCATATTCAGAGGGTATGTGAATTGCATAGAAATTACTAGCTCAAATAAAACCATCTTGCTAATTACATGCAGTGAGGAACTGCAAAAAGTTGTATAAAGATGTTTAAGGGCATCCAGTGCTTATATGCAACTTCATACTTACAATTCTTGACAGCTTTTTCTAAAAGCTGAGCTGCCTTCTGAGGCTGGTGAATGGAGTAGGGAAGAACAAAAGTAGGGAAGAACATTTTATAAAAGGAAAACTGACAGCTCTTACAAGCCTATTTGCTTCTACTTTCACTCACTTAAGAATATTATCGCATTTTATTTTTTTCCCCCACAACACGTATGAAGTCAACCCAAGCCTGCTAATCCTGGTCTGACCAAATACTTTTCACAAAAAGATGTAAGCAAATAGTATCCATTTTAGTGTGTTAAACCATACAGTTTGTAAGATGTCAATAACTCTGCTTTGGTAATCACTAAACTTGAAAATGTAGAATTTGCAGAGAAGCAAAGGCACATTTTGTACACCATTTGTACATCACCTCTGCTGATTGGAAATTTTGTCCTTTCCAGAATTTTATGAAAGAAGGAATGACTGCATTGACCAAAAGAGGATTTTTCAACTGATGTAATGTAATGTGACATGGATTTTCAAGCATTAAAAAGATGAAGTTTACAAATTAACTATAATAATAGGGGTCAAATTATCTTTTGGCTTGACTTCATTAGCTTGGATTCAACAAGAGGCAAGGACATAATATTGCCATTTAAAATACATGGTGGAAACCAAAGGACAGGAGAAAAAAAAGTCTGATAAGAACAACAACAAAACTAAACCAAAGAAAAAACAACAAAAAACCACACAAAACCCCAAACCAACAAACCAACCAACCAACCAACACTGAAACAAAACTTCCCACAAGCACCAACCAGCAACAATGGATTAGGTGTGTCTGCCTAAACATAATCTTGGGTCTTGTGGTGACCCAAAGTGGATCTAGAAAAAAAAATCTAAGCATTCTCAGCTTCCTATTTAAGTTAAAAAAAATAAACTACTCTTAAATCAGAAATGTTATTATAATTGGCATAATTTACCCGGAACAACCCCTAACACAACAGACTTTTTATGTCTGTCTGAAAACTTGTAAGAAATCCATATTTTGCAAACCTGATGATCTTTAAATGATAGGTGTGCAGAAAAGGAACCAGCAGGTAAAGTTTCTCAACTACCTATAATTTGTGATGTAATAAGCTGAACTGCAGCATTTGTTCAAGTGAGTATATGACACTGGCTTGTAAGCATGACTAGCTACCTTGTTTGCTCTGTCATCAGAAACTGAAGATAAATATTTTCACAGAAATAAAAACTTACACATAGTTTCTTTGTAACATGAATTTTTGTTGCAACCAAATTATGTCAAAATCATAGCAATGAATTTTAAATATGGGTTCCAGTGTGACAAGTAGGCTAATTTAAGAAAAAAAACCCCAGGACATTTCCTTCCTAAAGTAAATAAAACCCTCTCTTCCCCCCAACTAAACCAGCTAATACAACCTCTAGCAAGTGATATGGGAAGTGACTCCAGAAATACATTTTTCAACTCATTGATTTCAGCTGAACTAAAAGTGCCATATTTTCTTAGAAAATTGTAAAGGGTGTTTATCCATTACTGTCACACTTTAATGGTCTACTCTGTGCTTCAGGAGAAAAACCCACAACACAACACAAGGGAAAGTCTGATGTTTACATCAGCAGAAATGTCTTTTTTATTGGAAAGGTGCAATTATTATTATGTAAGACAAATCATAAAATCCCTGATTTTTCTACCTTATCAGTTTCATAAAATCATGTTCCCTAAGGATGTCATTGATTAGTTGCACATGTCTTTCAGTGACATCTGAAATACTTAATTGTCGGTTATCTTTTCTCCTTCAGTAAGTAAAATATAGTCTCAAAATTGCGAGGGGACTTGTTCTGCCTTAACCTTAGCTAGATGCCATCATGCAGTGGAAAACAGTGCTAAAATATCACAGGATAATGCTCTCCAACAAGGGAGACATATAAACAGCATAATGATTTCCCATGAGTTTCCTTTTTAGAAAATTGTCACAAAAGCCAGGCTAAATGCTGACATATCTTCACAGAGGACACTGTGAAATCGAACACTGGCATTCTAGTTAGGCCCAAACCTACTCATCAGCCAATTATAACAGTAACTGAACAGCTTGCTGAAAACCTGAACAAGACCACTTCACTAACCTTCAGCGATCATGCCACAAAAAAGCGTAGTTATATTTTCTATTATTATTATTATTATTGTTGCTGTTTTTAATGAAGAAATATTTAAAAATCAATTTCTTACAGTCATCTATCACACTTTCTTGAGGTTGCTGGACAAGCTGTTGGAAAGGGAGAAAAGAGAGAGTGGAAGCTGAGTTACAGGGTTTTTACAGACTTTTCCATTCATTCGGGTTTAGTCTGAAAGGCTCTGCTGTTAGGGTGAAAAAGTTCATGACAGTTTTTCCTCTCTTCACAGGGAAAGATGCTTCACAATACCTAATTCACTGGTGCAGCTAAAATGGGGGAAAAGAAAATCAATACATTCCAGCTACAGTAAGTAGGCTGGAGTGTCAGTCTCCACTGGGACCAAAATCCACATCTTTTGGAACATTTTAGAGTCTATATTCTTCTATTAACCTGCTTTTCCTGAACTGCTTTACACAGTCCAATGAAATGATAAAAAGGTTATCAAAAGAACACATTAGCTAAAAACCAAGTAGACAAAGGAACCAGACTTGTAATATTAAGCCTCTCTTTTTTAAAGTTATAGCAGATACAATCATGTTTTATAATACCCATTGTGAAGAACTATGAAGAAACTCACTCCTTGTTCTGTGAGGCTTGTGGCAGGTTATTAACTGAGACTAATTATAAAAAGTATTTCCACTTTTCATTACTACCAGAAGTATTCACATATGTAAGAATAGGAGGTTATCAAACGTACTTAAAAACCTGTATAAAGTTTCATGAAGTGTGCAAACACATGCACAACACCACAGAAGTGATGTGCCATATGAAGCACCAGCCAATTAACACTCCCACACAATGTATCAAAGGGAAGTCAGCAGTAAGGGTGATATCCATGCAGAGGAGCTTGAAAGGAAACAAACATTTACTATAGATACTATAAGACAAAATATATTCAATGAAGATTCAGAAGTTCCAACTGAACTATCTGAAAGACAATGTAAAGTCATAAGAGTTTAATAAAAAGGACAGAGGGGAATTGCATCTCTGAATCTCAGGATTGGAGGATACTTCCTGTGAGCTTAAAACTCCTCTGGCATCTCATGAGTGACAAATCCGTCTATCATAGTAATCTCAAGCTATGCAAAGGATAAATGAGATGAAAGGGAAGCCCAATAAGTTAAATGACTACTGGATAATCAGTGAAAATTTGTATGCAGAAATTCATGACAGTGTCTATAACTTACACTGCAAGGCAGTTTACAGTTTTGATTGAAAATGCGAACACATAGGTCTCGAGATCACTTTAGTTAGAAAGCTAGTTGAAAACTGTTACAGTTCCAACTAATATTTAACTAACTGCAGACTTGTGGCTAAGTCTACAAATATAACCCATTATATAGTCTGTAAAAGCCTACAAATATAACACATTTGATGTGAAAAATAAAATATTCCTTTTTTTTTTTTCCAGAAAACTGGGAACATAATTTAGTGGGAGCAAACAGTGAACTTCTCTTCAGTAGAAGAGGAGACTAGTCCTTGAAAGACTAGAAACAAAGTGCAAGAACAGTTCCTTTGAAAAATACAAATGAAAGGAAGCAGTCAATACAATTTCCTGAGACACTGCTCAAAGGATTGGAGGTTAAGACAAAGCTGGATGAGAAACGAAGAAATCAACAGAGCAAAAGGAAAAGAAACTGGCAGAAAGGAAAAGAAGGGCATGCCAAGTTAATAATAACATAAAAACTTAACAGGAACAAGAAAGGTATTTAAAAATAAGTAACAGGAAAAAGCAATACAAAGAATGAATACATACACTAGGGACAGACACAAAATTAGACACCGAATTCAAAATGTGTAAATTTAAGTATTTTTCAGAAGTAATTGAGACAATGTGAATAGTGGTGCAGAAATACTTTATATATATATATATATATATACACACATATAAAAGTAAATCCAGAAAATACACATTTTAGGAAGATGAAGAATTTTTAGGAAGATACAGAAATTAGGTAGTTAGGTTTGGAAAAGTCTTCTCAAGAGTACAGGGCAAGAGGGCTTGTAAAAAAGCAACCATATTTACAATTACAATACACAATAGAACTCAGGAACACTGAACATTCAGGAGAAGCAAGGAGCCTTGTTGACCCTGCCCTCTGCCAGTCCCTCTCCCAAGGCAAGCTCCAGTGGGTACTGCCATGGAGCACCAGGTTGCTCACCTGAGACACGCAGCATCTGAGTCCTCTTACAACCCCTCAGACCAACACAGCCACTGGTAAATGCCAGAATTTCCTCATAAAACACTCTAGGTACAAACCAGCCACAAGAACAGCACACAACCCAATGTCAACATAAACACATGTATTTTCCCTGTTCAAGAAGTTTCTGCTGTCCACTACCAGAGCTTTGTAAGACACCAGTTACCTAGAAATTGCATTTTGAGAAACATCAAAGAAAGAGACCACCAAGACAAATAGAAAAGAATGAAAGAGTAGAAGAAATCTAAGAAATGTAGTTGCAAACTATAACACCAGGCAAATTTCAAAATTGATAGTTTTTTGTTTTCTGTCAGTCAGGTACTACCCTCCTTCTATGCTGATGCTTGTGCATCAGGGAGAAGGTTGCATAGGGAAAAGAAGCAAAACCCTGCAAAAGATCTGACCAGGTAATTAAATATTGTCATAAATACCTAATCTACTCTATGGTGGCAATGTCAGTTCTAGATTTTCCAAATTTGCAAGTCCTAACCTTCTTCCTCTAAATACCAGGGTTTAGTATATGTTCCTGTCTACTTAATGTGTGACAACCCTTTCTTAGAATTGTAGAATTATTTAGGTGGGAAAAGGTCTTTAAGATCAACTCTTAACCAAGCACTGCTGAATCCATCACTAAATCAAGTCCCTAAATGTCACATCTACATGTCTTTTAAATTCCTCCAGGGATGGTGACTCAACTACTTCCCTGGACAGCTTGTTCCAATGCTTGACAACCTGTTCCTTGAAGGAATTTTCCCTCATATCTGATCTAAACCTCCCCAAGCCCAACTAGAGGCTATTTCCTCTTATCTTGCCACTTCTTATCTGAGAGAGGAGACCAACACCCAGTCTGTCACAAACTCATTTCATGTAGTTTTATAGAGTGATTGGGTCCTCCCTAAGGAAAATTTTCTCCAGGCTAAACACCTCAGCTCCTCTCCACAGAACTTCTGCTCCAGACATTTCACAGCTCCACTGCCCTTCTCTGGATGTGCTTCAGTGCTTCAACACCTTTCTTGAATTGAGGGGCCCAGATCTGAATCCAGGATTCAAGGTGTGATGTTACCAGTGCTCAGTACAGATAGACAATCCCTGCTCTGGTCTGGCACACTACTGTGGACTCAGGCCAGGATGCCATTGGCCTTCTTGGCCACATGGGCACAACTGACTCACACTCAGCCTCTGTTGACCAGCACCCATCTTTCTTGAAGTGAGGGACCAAAACTGGACCCAGAATTTGAGATGGCCTCACCAGCATCCAATACAGGGTGACAGTCTCTTTCTTGGCCAGGTTGGCCACATCATTTTTGACAGAGGCTAGGAAATCATTGGCCTTTCTGGCCACATGGGCACAATTGGCTCAGCCTCTATTGACCAGCACCCCCAGGTCCTTTTCTGCTGGGCCACTTTCCAGCCACTCTGCCCCCAGCCTGTGGCACTGCCTGGGGCTGTTATGACCCGAGGGCAGGACACAGCTCTTTGCCTTATTGCACCTCATCCAGCTGGCCTCAGCCCATCAATCCAGCCTGCCCACATGCCTCTGCAGAGCCCTCCTACCTTCCAGAAGGTCAACACTGCCACCCAGCTTAGTGTCACCTGCAAACTGACACTTGATCCCCACATCCAGATCATGGATAAAGATTTTAAACAGGGATAAAGATTTTAAACAGGGCTGTCCTCAACATTGAGCCCTGAAAAGCACTGGCCACGAACTGGATATAAGTCCATCTCTCTGGGCCTGGCCAGAGTTTGCTGGCTGTCCAGTGAAGAGTGTCTGTCCAAGACATGAGCAGCCGCTGTGAAGCCATCAGCATTCATCACTGTCAGATTTAAACTCAGAATACTCTGCATATATTTCCTTTTTAAATTTTTTTTTTTTTTTGTATCCTCATCAAAGCATTTCTGTAGTTGAGGTGATAAAACACATAGAAAGGTATTTGCTTGTTACAGTAACATGTCAGCAGGAGCACAATATTCCTTCAAAGAAAACTCAATTTATTAATTTTCTGGATTAATACTGATGTATAACATATTGTTTATAGCTGCTTTTGAACTGGCAAACTAAAAAAAATACAGTGATAATGATGATGGTAACAATAATGGTAGTAGTAGTAGTAGTAATAATAATGGCAATAAGAGTACCATGAGAAAACTGGGTATTAATAAAGTGATATGCCTGTACCAGGAAGTTAATAACTACAAAAAAGAGTAGAGTTATTTGGAACAAAGATAAACACAAGTGAACGGAAATACATCACCAAACTGCTGTGATTGAAACAGAGACTTTGGTTAGATGTTTACTGACTAGATACTACAACAGAAGAAAGAAACAGTTTCAAAACTTACTGCAACCCCTGAAAGCACAGAGCCTGCTTTAATTTCCAGAAAGGTTTCAACTGCTCACCCCACTGCCCCCACCAAAAGCCTTCAGGAAACTCAGCAATGATAAGTAAGTTATTACAAGATCCTTGCAGAGATAAGTATATACAAGACAGGTAAGGAGAACACAGCTCTGAGTGATGAATATTGGAAAAAATGTAACAAAACAATGATGGACTTCAGAATGACCATTAGTGACTGGGGGAGTGAGTTGCTGATGGCCATAATAGCATTTTCACTTCTTTTTAGCTTCGTAAGGAATCTCCCACAGCTCTAACTCATTTTGCTGACTTTGTTGAGAACAAGGAAAGAGACAGATGTTTGATAAGGTCTGAGGAACTTACCTATGAAAACAAGTCCTGCTTTCCACAAGAATGATAATTTCCTGCACATCTCATATCAAAAATTTAAGAGTCATCTGAGCATGGTTTCCTCATCTGCATGGTTTCTACATGATACTGTAAGAAAAATGCTATTCAACTCTACAATAACTTCTTATTTTGTCTCTCTGACATTTTCTTGTCAGATGTTTTGGGTCAGAGTAAACTCTTGAGAAATGATTCTACATTCCCTTTGAAACTAATTAGACTAAGCAGCAGGTAGCCACTCTGAAGTCCAAACAAGAGAATGTAGAAAGCCTAGGGAATTCACTGCACCTGGGGTTAATGAACTCAATTGTGTCATTTTTGCAGAGGTAAAGCAGGGGTAACACAGCTGAAGAAATATGTTTAGATTTGTATGGTGGTGGTTTTTGGGTTTTGTTTGTTAGTTTTGAGTGTTGGTAGACCTTTCAGCACAAAACAATGTTGAATAAATGCTGAATGTTGAGTAACTACTCTAGGCTATTCTGTAGTGCTGGAAGGGTAGCTACAAGGAAATTGGCTTTATTTTAAAAACTCTAAAGCTTACTTAAATTTGATCAACTTACCAAGAAAATACATGTTGTATGCAAGGTATTTACTTACCTTTATCAGCAAAAGAAAGGTTAAAATCTGTGTGTGGGACTTTTTTGGTTGGAGTTTAGTTAATATACTTAATATAGTTAATATACTAACAATTTACTTTGATATCTTAATTCTGTACTTGAGGAGGCAGTTGCTACACAATATCACAGAAATGCAAAGTATATCTTGACCACTGACAAACTCAGAAATGCAGAAAATGAAGAAAACTGCAGTCAGTCCTAACAGTACAGATAGACACCATAGGTACAGAACAATATGGATATATTTGTTTACATTTGTGAAAGCAAAGGGCTTTCTCCTAGCAAGAGAAAACCCTGCTTTAAAACACACACACATATCCATGTTCTTTATATTAACTTCAGTTTGTAAACATTCCTATGTTTCAAACATTTCCTTAGCCCCACAAGAGACCAAGACCAAATCAACTCAGAACAATGCAACAAATGCTGTGCTGACAGCATTAGCCATTGATTAAAAAAATCACAAAGGCTTGCTTTGAAAATAAGAAATATTTCATAAGAAATGCCTTGTATTGGAACCAAAGGTTAAAGTCAAAGATTCAGACAACGTCTCTTGCCTGTTTATGCTATAGAAGTATCATAACAAATGGGCAAGATGCAGTGACACTGAACCATATTGATATCAAAAAAGCATAGACAGCATTTCTTAAATTAAAGAACCAAACGAAATCAATGTCAGAGAAGAGAAACTTGAATAGATGAAGTAGAAAAATTTCAAACAGATACTGATAAGCATGTCAAAATTAAATTCTTGATAAATAACTAGCTACAAACTATGCTGTGAAAATGTTTTGCCAGGGGTCATAACTCAGTCATTATTTTCATTAAAAAGAAATACAGTATAAAAGAAATGGAGGACAGTAGAGCTGTCATAATGTAGTAAATGATTTAATTTTCCTAAATAATAAAAGAACAGGAAGATGCTCAAGGCTGTCCAAAAGCAACAGTAAGCATTTCCTGCAGTAAGTCACTGCAGAACAGTCAGGTGGCCAAGAAAGGTTTTAAAATGTGTTGTCAAAGCACTTAACTGGTCCAGTTTTGTCACCAAGAGTCTGAATTTAACTCTCATGCTACAACACTTGTGGATCTTGACAGATGGGTTATTTCTGTGTGAAAGTAGATTGATCGAGGACTGTAACCTGCTCCTCAGTACCACCCACTAAACTACTCTTTCAGGAATAAGATTACAATTAACTGTTTTGTCTTAGAACAAACATGCCTATACTATATTTGCTCACACCCTCTTCTATCACGTATCTATGTTTTGTTAATATCTGTCAAAAAATTAGAGATCTTGTTCATGCTAAAATTCTGCATTAAATATATTTTTCTACATACATTTTCAGAGAAAGCTGACTTTGTCATGTCTGCATGTCCTCCATTACAGGAGAGATCCAGCAGCAAATTATTAAACTCTGTATTCTTCAGTGAAATTAACTTTCAGCAGAATCAACATATTACAGTATGATTTTTGTCTTTCTAATGAATCAGCGTTCTTTATACAATTAGGACAAAACAAACAAGTATAAATAAAAAACATAAAACTTGTGGTGTGGAGCTTGTGATGCAAAATTCTGGCTATGTTTAAAATCCTCAGTACTTCCTTGCTCATGGATTCAATCTACATCAGGAGTTAATGTTATCAGAAGTGCCAGAACTGGATAAAGTAATTCCAGTTCCTCTGCAAACACAGAAATCCTGCTTTTTGTTTGCACAGGGCTTCAACGCTTTTCTTGTAAAGAAACCAGAACCCCACAACAATCCTCAAAACCCCCCATCCTCCCTTTTTTCACTCCTGCCACCCTGGCAAAAAACCTCACCTCTCTTTCAGAGAAATGAGCATGCCTTGTTACATGCTGCTCTGTAACTATAGGAGCAAATCAATAGCAGCTGAATGCCATCTGCTTCGGGCAGCAGAACAGCACCAAAAGTGTGAGCAATGCATCTTCCCTTATTGAAAGGTTATTTTATGCAAGTAAACAATTCATCGTCTTCTTGCACGCTTGATGCTCATTTACCACTTTTGATCAATAAAATATGCAAAACAACAAAAAAATTGAATCCTAAGAGTAGTTCTGATGCCAGTGTGATAGGTAATCAATACCAGGTCTCTGTTCAGTAAGGCAGCCAGTAGGGTAACTCCTTTATTGTATGAACCCAGGAGAAAGTGTGGAAATGTATCTCGTTACTTATAAAATGCAATAAGAGAGTAAGAAACACAACTTCTATCCTGGAAATTTAAAAATTGAAAAAGGAAAGAAGAGCCACTATTTTAATTGTGCATTCCTCGTAACTATGCAAAGGTTAGTAATGTCAACTTGCTTGATCATTTCTAGCAAAGAATCTGCTGTTGTGGTGTTGATAGAACTTCACTATCATTAACACAGATACTTGGTTAAATCGTAGTCATACAAGACATACTTTGGACAACAATCCCTATTCCTTCTGAAGCTGCTCTACCTTATTAAGTCCCAGTTTTCATGTATTTATGGTTCAGGTGAACTCAGTTTTTCTGTTAAAAACAAACTGCTATGGGAATTTCTTCTGCACAGTGTTTCTTTTAGTCAGACCACAAACTGCCTTATTACATTAAGCCTCCTGACAATTGATTCAAGTAGAATACTTCTCTCCCAACAAAGAAAACAACATCATTTTTACAGATAGTGCAGAACAAAACCTCCAATTCAAACAGTTTCCTAGAATACACATAAAATGCTTGAAATAACAGTTGCTACCCAAAAATTCTTTTTAGTGTACCAGAGATCCTAATATTTAAAAAAATATTAAAATTACTACTCTTTAATTTGAACAGCAATTTTGCAGATTGTATCACAAAGTCACAAGTTAAGCTGCACAATCTATATTCTGATATGCACTTAACACCAAATTGTCTTAAATCTTCTTTCCTGCATGTGTCTAGAAACACAACTATCTGGGTATGTGACCTTTACATACATTTGGTTATAAAGCTTGATATTCTTCTGTAGAAGATTATGTTATGCAGGGCTTCCATTTAAGAGAACTAATCAGTACAAAATTTTTTTAAAAACCCAAATCCCTAAAACTTTGATTTTTTAGATATTTGCAATGCAAAGATATTTTCCAATGCACAGGTCACAGGCTCTGAGAAAAGTTCGATTAAAGTGAAACCAAGAAATACCGAATAAAACACAATTTTATCAAACAATTACAGCCAAACTTATAGTCAAGCAGCAGCACTTCTACACAGGAAAGAAAAAGGAAAACATCTCTTCATAACAGTTCAGTTCTCATTATAATTGAAAAAGGAGCCAACAGAAGAACATATCTATAAATCAACATATATAGAATTTTTAAGGTCATTACTGGTAATTAAAAAAGAACATAGTCAAACATGTTGAAAAAGTCCTTCTGAACAATCAGCAAAACTTACTGAATGTAAGATAGATATGGGTTTAAGATTTATTTAAATCTGTGAATTAGAGGCAGGTTTGTTAGCAACAGTTAAAATTTTTTCTCTGTAAGACCCTAAGCATTTGTAGTGGTAAGAAGCAATTGCCCCTTCTGTATAATGCAGCTTGGATCATGTTCGTCCTGCATTCCTTCTTCAAAAATGCTTATGAGTTTATATGAACTTCAATATATGGCTTGCACACATTTATAGAAGCCAAAACAACTTTGATCAAATTAATAATACAGAACATAGTAGGGAAAGTGCAGTAGCTTGGAGTCAATGACCCAACTAGCAGCAAGGGTATAATTTAAAGTCAGAAATTTCCAGTGCATGCACCGTTAGCCACAGTGAACCTGTTACTGCTCTAAAGGGAATTGTTTGCCTCTTATTAGATTTTCTACAGCACAGCCATAAGTGATAAATGTACTGCTGTACTCACTGTCAAGTTAATCAATGCTGCCAAAGTTTTGTTGACCTAACAGTAATCCATAAAGTGAGCGGCATTTTCTCTATCCCTATGACATCTCGGTCCTCAGTGGGGATACAAATCTTACAACAGCTTCTCAAAAAAAAAAAAAAACCCCAAAAAATGAAAAAACAAAACAAAGCAAAGCAGGGAGAAAAAAGATATTTTCAAAATTCTGTCTTTAAATTAGCAGACTGTGAGAATGCCTTGCTTCTCTGACAAATTGGTTAAAAATGATAGCCATACAATGGAGTCAGTTTGATGGCTAAAATACTAGCAAATGGATGACTTCATGGAGGATGGAGCCTTGCCTACTAAAAAGAAGGTAAAAAACAGCTTCATGAGTCTTTCAAGGGAACAGTTGTGAACACGATTTACATGTAACTATAGATTAGTGCACTGGTTGGAGCAGAACACATTGTGGCAATTCTGAAGACACTAATGTGAAAACAATAATAAAAAATCACCACCAATAAAACTTGTCTATTGCTGTGTCTAGCTGTAATTCACAGTCCATGAGAGGCATCACCACTACAAAGAAGAAAAAGTCAGGAAACAATCCCTGGTAGAACAAGCTGCACTATAAACAAACTGCTGCTATGCTCTCACAAGCAATTATAGACATATGAAATATGAATTGCCATTGATTTTTCTTCTAGAGGTCACTCTGCTCCATGTTTTACGCAGTCTAGGCATTTATTTGGGTGGCAAACTGACAAGTTTTTACAGAATTAACAGAGCAATGTAATCCTTGCTCAATCACAGGTACTTCATTATGGTTCTATTCCTTGACACTTGTCCCTCCCAAAACTCACCAGTGAGGGAGTCCTTAATAAAGGTAAGGAACAATGCAATTACTTGTGAAGAGAGACCATCCTAACTTGTTCAGTGAATGCTTATTTAACTTTTCTGTGTTGATGGCACACAAGCAGCATCAGCTGGAAGGCTGCATTTCTCACACCACAGCAATTCTGTGGGCAATGTTATGATTTGGCAAAAACCTCTCCACATTCTTGTTACTGAAAGAGGGATGACTTCTCCAAAACAGAGGAAAAATATTGCAATTTAGTTTGCTAACAGAAGCAGAAGAGCTATCTGTATTTCTGTTAAAAATTAGCATAACATTAGATTGCTGCAAGAATACCAAGATGTTCCCTATAAATCCTTTATTTTTGATGTTATATTCTCACTTAGCAATTACTTGATGTTCCTCACTCAGCAAACAGAGAACTACTTAATTATGGTCAGTAAACTCAACAAATTAGGTTGAAATTGAGATCACAGATTAATGAATCATATCCTCTGCCATTTTAGATACCAATCTTCCTTATTTCTGTTACTCACTTTGGCACAAATACTTGGTCTCCATGTTTCCCACACAAGAAGAATTCATAAAAAACGGTGTATTGCACCACATCTTCCCAGTGCTTAGTCTTTCTCTGAAGGCTCTTGTTTACCTTACAAGAAAGCTTTAGCATCTGAAGCTAGGTAAAATTGTTATTTAAGTCACATACATAAGTTATTTAAGTTATTTATTTGGTGCTCCAATGAAAAGGCAGAACAGTACTATATATAGTGGTACAGAGAGCTAAATTAGATTCTAGAGTCCATGATGAGCAAATAAAGGTGAATATGCCACCAGATGTGGATGTAGTGTAACGGTTCAGAAAGGATTTATAGTAGAACTGACATCTACAAAAACCTTAGCATTGTCTGCTGACTGGCCACAGAGATGACCTTCACTACATGATCATCAGAAGACAATACTATAATTGATATCTAGATTGAATAAGACTGAATAAAGTCAAAGGGTCAAAATTAAATTTCAGAGGAAAAAACCAAAACATAAAAAGGTTGGATGATGGAGAGCTGAAAGAATCTGAAGTTGAAAGAATCTTCTATAGATATAAAGAAGATAATATGGTGGTTCTAACTAGTAAATATGCTGCAGGAAAAATAACTTACATGTCTCCATACAGACAGCAACAAACCCATCAGTCTTGTCTGATGATAGACCTCTCTGACTGCCTTGGTGAACATCACTGCTTCATAAAACTTGGCAAAAATAATTGACAAACTAGAGAAATTTGGATTCTTTTGGGGATTTTTTTGCCACTTAAAATTTGGGTTGAGATATCAAGCCTGGCTGCTGGACTTCTTCACTGAAATATTGTCTGTACTTTTAATTTAATAATCCAGTTCCTGAGTATCTGTACTGAACCACAGTTATCAAGAGCCTTCTACAGCATTAGAGAGCAAATTCATCATAAAACCCACTAATCTTTTTTTCCAATACTACATAAAGACCCTAATATTTTGTGGTAACTTCCTCTTGCAGTACATATTCTTGTGATTCCAGCACTTAAAGCTGGATAACTAATTCAGGTCACATAATTAAACTTGTCTGAATTTGATGAATTATAAAAAAAATCCCCCTGTAAAGCAGGTAAGCACTACTGTGCAGCATTTAAATATAATATCATTACAGAAACACAAATTGCTTCTTAATTGTGAAGTTACACAGCTGCTGCTGTTCAGAAGTATTAGCACATATCACTGCTTGACCTTGACTCAGTTCAAATACACAGTTTCAAATCAGAAAAATGTCTGATGGCATAATGTGGAGAAGGCTGCTTAAATGCTGCTGGTTGCAAGACTGTAGACTCTGAATTCTGTGCATGGTCTTTGTTCCTGCATACGCTCCTGTGGCTTTGTGAATGTTTTTTTAAAATTAGAGTTACATCAGGAACCTTTCCACCGAACTATGTGTGAGAGCTGGATCCCACACTGAAAGCACACTTGAATATCTGGAAGCCTTGACATCTGAAGAAACTTGGAGAGGTTTCACCTGTCTAACTTCCTCATGATTTTTTGGAGATAACCTGAGTATTTTTCAGAAGCCAATATTAAGGGCAAGCTTCTCATGGTTACACAGAATACAACTGTGATCTTATTCAGTAGTGACTTACCAGAAAGGATACAAAGAAAAATACTGTAAATTACCTGTATTCAAAGTCCTATGTCTGTTAAAGCATGTATCTAATCATCAGCTCATGAGCTGATACGACACCATACTATCATGGTTATAAATGATGAATTCTTCTAACGATGATATTCCAGAAATAAAAAAATATGAAGCTTAAAAAATGGAGGATGAACTCCCCCAGTCAGATACACATAACTGGAATGACATTTTCTCAGAAGGTTTTATTGGGAAAGTTATCACTGACCTTTTCATTTTCCTAGAATAGATGTACCCAGTGGGTTGCAACAGAATAAGAAATAAGATTTTTTATCCAACCATTTTAAAACTGTAATTCTGCAAAAGCAGACTCCAGCAACATTGCTGCTGTAAAGGCCAGAGATGCACCTCGCAAACTGGTCCTCTAAGAGAGCAGTTTTAAAAGTTGTGGCAGCTAGTATATTTGTGCTGTCAATTTACAGGAATGAGCCAACACACAGAGCAGCAATACAACTTATCTAGTCAAGGTAGTTCTGTAAAAACTGACAGAAATTAGTCTATTCCATGTGCCTTCTTCTTGATGGAGTACATTGTTCCAAAGCAGAATATGCACAACAATTCTCAATAAGGAACAAATTGTAAAACCTTTTTTTACCATATTAATGCTCAGAGCCTATGAGTTTATTTCTATATCTAAGGTGTAAGAGAGGCTTTCTTCTCATGATGATGTGTGCACTGTCAAAATGCTGACATGTAAGAATGTCCAGGTGCTTTTTCTGTGTTTTATCATTAAGAGAACTATCCAGAGAACCCACATGCAGAATGATGTTTACACCATGTGGACCAACACAATCTGGCATGCACAGGCAGCTGAAAGAAAGGTCTAGATATGTAGAAAAACAAACCTGTACTGAAGGGGAATAAAAAACACCATGTGTAGGCTAAGTCTCTACCAAACACAGGGCTTAGTGATTATTAATATAAGCAAAGCACACTTAGAGATTACTGTGTCTACAAACACAAGTGTTGAAGTATATGCAGGGCTTTCTTATGCTTTAGATGCAATTGGAATAATCTTGTGATGGTTCTGAGTTGTATGATCTGTGATTTTCTTTTATTTCTATATCACATATACATTTTCTTTTGTGCTAAGTGGCTACTCTCAATTCTATTTTGTTGCATCAGTGCTTCTTACTGCTTTACGTAAAATTTGCATTCATTGATAATGTTGGTTCAGTCTAACAGTTATACTGAGCTTTGAACTAATTGCTCTCAATTAATCTGTTCCACTCTTTGATAGCTTATTTATCAGATTGGGAAAGATAGATTTAATGGTGCTTGCTGGAAACAAGTTCTTTAATTGGAAATACCTGAGTGCTTAGCTCACTTCGTGCTCTAGCAATTAAGGACAATTTGGAAAAGCGTTTTTCCCCCCTACTTGATTAGATATCCAAAGAAGCAGACAAAACAAATGACAACACCACCTAGCAATATTGGTTCAAATAAAAGCCCAGCAGCCAAATTACTTACTATGAGAAATGTGAACCATCCCCATCAATTCCAATGTTGTGTTACATTCATTTTGCTGTATCTTTGCCTCCCAAGTAGGTAAATGGCAAAATTTCTTTCAAAATGCATAGCTCTATGCCTGCCTCTATACAATTATCCCTTTCCACAAATAAGCCAAATCAACAGAAGAAATTATTTTTCTTGATTAAGCTCCCACATTTCTCTTGGGATGAAACAAAACAAACAATTAATCTTTCCTTATTTGTTCTCAGAAGAACCTGCATCCCTTAAATGTACAATAACCAGGGTACCTGTGGCAGGCAGTCGGCAGCAATTAGGCTTGTGCTGAAAACGAATGGACTAGAGTCAGAATGCCTAATCTGCTGAGAGTTTCTACAGGAGGGCAAGGTTAGACCAGGAAAATTCCCTTGCTGTGGAAACACTGTTAAAAATTACCACCTGACTTCAGCATAATTAACAAGGTTTGGGAATTTATATGAACTGAGTAATTGAAAAGAATTAGCAAGAGATATATACATTAATCTTTGCCAGTTACAACATGCCTAATGAAATTAAAGGTTCTACTTCTGCTTCATGCTTTGTTTCTGCAAACTTCCTTCATCTACAGAAGAAAAAGTATATTAGATAAAGACAATTATAATTATGAGATATTAAAAAGAAGAGAATGTACCACAAGCCTCAACTTCTACATCAATACTTCTTGAAAATTTTCTTATATATAATTTACAGTATTTATCATAAGTAATTCTTGAAGTTTCCTATTTTAATGTCCATATTTCCAAAGTCTACAGGAAAAAAACCATATCAGAGTTATAAATTTAGGAATTATTCAATAATGTGTATTTGTTTGCAAATGTACCTTCACAGAAATCCAAGCCTGTCTCAGTCAAAAAATTCTGCAATGGTTTAGTGTAAAATGAACTTTTTTACATGTAACTAAATCTATATTATATTCCGACAACAGAGACAATAAGCAGGCAGAAAAAAAGGGAGACAATCAATAGTGATGTGGGTAGAGATAGTAGACAATGCTAGAGAAGATAACAAGCATTTGTTACTCTACTAAGCTACCCATGACCACAGGACCTTCTCCCCTTAGTTCACACTGAAATCCTTCAACATCTTTCAGAAAGGAGTCATGTAAGACTGCATAAATGCCAAGAAAAGGCAGCACACACAGACACACGGGAATTATATCTAATGCAGGGGCATTCAATTTACTGCAGAACCAAAGGAGAAGGCTCACTGACCAACCTGCCCCAACCTGAGGAAGATTATTCCTCTTCCTCTGCTCACCTCTCTTAGCTACTGTTCCTATGCTCCTTTCTTTCAACATCTAAAGCTGAATGTCAAGAATTACTGCTTATTTATTTCAGGATCTTTATGGTAACCCCCTATGATTAGTTCCACAGTTTGTTGAGTTTTGTTTAGTTTTGGTTTTTTTCAGAACGGTCTATGTTAAATGATACAAACAATGTTGGACAATGAAGTCATTACAGCACACTAGAATCAAGCTTTAATCCAGCTTCTTTATGTATAAGGATTTATTTAACATTGCTTACATATATAGCATGATCCTACACTACTTTTTCCTCCAGAACAAGTTCTTCATCCAAAACACATAATAAATGGCTTCGTTTTCCAGAATATATTATATATTTTGTTTTCTTCCTCTGGCTTACAAACACAGCCTGTGCCTAAGTGAAGATTCAAATCTGTAAAAAAAGAATTATTCGCTTTTTCATGAACATTTTTCCTCTGCTCTCATGTGCAATTTATAAATGTGTGAAGAATATTAATGGTGGTTCTTCACTCACACAAAAAGTGTATGAAGAAGAATGCTACCAGATTGCAAAAAGTCAATGCAATCTAGGTATGGACTACATTCTAACTTAGTGCTGTATACTACTGAACAACCTTAACAAAACACAGTGTGCTATACTATATAACAATTATAAAATACTCCTTCAGATAAGTTTATCCCTTTATTAACAATTCATTAACTTTACAGACTAATTTTGAAGCAAAAGCCCTTAAGATTTAACTTGCTTTGAAAGTCCAACTTAAAAAAGCAGTAATCATTTTTACATGTAAATATAAGAACTACATTATGTAAAACAGCACAGAATAGGAATTTAAAATGTGTTTAAAATGCTATGGATTGATTAAAAAAGATCAGGGAAACCTGAGTCTTTCAATCAAACTTCAGGTGGTGGGAATAAGACTGCAGGAATCACTGCACCCTCCTTCCTTCTTCACTATAATGGACAAGAATTTTTTAAATTTCCTCAACCTTCCCCAAAAAGCTCAAGCAAATCTATTAAGTATCTATTAAGGAAAAAGAAAATTTATTGCCTACACATCAAATGTGGAGCTGAATTCAGGACCAAATTTTCTTTCATCACAGCTAAATAAATTAAGTTTCTCATAGTTGTATGGATTTAGAAGGAATCAGGGCTGTTAGAACAGTCATCAGCAGACTACAGGTGTGTGCCAGCCTTCGAGTTTCATTATCCCTTGTTCTGCTTTCATAGTTTCATTGTGACTTAGACAGAGAACTTAATTCCTTTCTCTCTCCTCTTAAATATTTTCCAGTTATTCTGAGCATGTGCAGTCATGACAGAGACCATTTCTCACTTTATGGAAATACATGATTAGTATACTTTGATGTTCATCTAAGCTTGGGCAAAAGCATGTAATACAGTATCATTATGATAAACAGCATAATGAAAAGAGAACAAGCACTTAGACATGGTTTCTAAACCTGTCTAAACCTAGTAATGTAAATTCTGCACTTAACTGAGTAAAATATATTTTGATCACCTCTAACATGCAAGAGTAAAATGAGAGATTTCATACAGCACAATTCTATACAGCAAAAATAAAAAGATTATTGAAGGAAAAAAAAATTAATCATAAATTCCAACACAGCACAAGTTGAAAAGCAAAAATTTAACTCCTAAAACACAAGCCACGTAATTTTCTGAGTATGCTTGAAAAATGGTTCAAATAATTCTTCATAAATCTCTGCAGACAGACATTTTTAATAAATGGGTCTCCTTTAAATTATCTACAGAATTATTTTGCTTCCCTGTTTTCTTTGGCTTTCTGCTTCCTTTTAACAAATATGCAATCCTGCATGTGTCAGGCACACTTCTTTAAAATCCACAGCCATCTAAACCCAGCTATGTATCTTTACGACCAAAGAAACACGTATGCACAACAGAATCTTAAAAAAGCCAGTTGCTGCAATGATGGATTTAAGTTATTAACCGATCAAAAAAAGATGGATGGTGGTCTGCTTTTCTTAATCTACATCATCATCTAGATCTATTTAAGGATATGTGGTACACTAACAAACTTAGTTAAGGTTTCGATAAAATCAGTAGAATAATCTGCCCTGTTACATTGAGACTGTATCGATCAATAAAATCACTTGTACTAGGAAAGTACTGTTAAGTACTGACAATCCCAGCCATTAATATTATTTAACACTCTGCTCACATTCTTTAATGAGGACAAAGAACATTTTGTCTTTTTATACTTATCATACCATTGCTTTTAGAACTCCTTACAGGAGCTGTTCAGCCTTGATAACTGTACAGTAAATGGAGCTAGAGATGGAAGACACTGAATAATTTTGGATAATGGAGAGAATTTTCAATGTGATTAATAGATGTGGGTGATTCAACAGACTTTTCAGCAAAACATCAGTTAAATCTTATTTCAATGAATCAAACTTTTTTTTTGCAACTTTCTTATGCAGGACCCTTTCTTCTCAGCATATTCAGCTGCATTTAAAATAAAACTGGTTTCCAGAAACAGCAATCAGGAAGATAAGTATCTGTTCTGGACTTGAGGGGATTTTTTTTTTTCTGCAAATAAGCCAATTTGATCTTAAATTAGTTAGAAACAGACCCTAACAGTGAATGTGTACATAGGACAAAGGGAAGGACTGCCTCTGCAAAAACCTTTGTGTTGCCCAATGAATGATACAAGGAAGTCAAAGTGATTTCTATCCAGCTCCTGCTCTCAGATATGGGAAATGGTTAAACAGAATTCTAATGGGAAAAAACCCACAGGCGCACACAGAATAAGGTGGAGAAGAAAAAAAATAAGCCCACATTTTGCACAAAACTTTTATAGCTTAAAATTTTAACCTCTGTATTCAGCTTTTAAGTATATAACCAATTACCTCCCATGTGTAAAGCATTTGGTCTGAAAAAGCATTAGCCTTTACAAGCGCCTTTGCACAGTCACATCACCTGCATACCTCTTCATCCATCCATCCATCCATCCATCCATCCATCCATCCATCCATCCATCCATCCATCCATCCATCCATCCATCCATCCATCCATCCATCCATCCATCCATCCATCCATCCATCTCTCTCTGTCTCTCTAGGTACATCTCAATGATTCAAATATGTCTTCTTAACCACACAAGTAACTCCCTTTTCTTTTTAGATAGTGCTCATGATACATATAGGACTCAGTTCTCGAAAACACATTAATGTTTAAACAAATCTAATAACAAGCTGAAACACAATCATGCCTCTAATTACTTTAAGGATTATAAAGAAAGGTCATTGCTTCAGACTGAAGATCCATTTAGTTCTGTATCCTATATCTCAAAATTGTTATGAGTGGATACCAAGGAAGATTATAAATGTGCAGGACTACCAGGTAAGGCATTTTTCTTCAAAACAAAATTAGCTTAAAAAGTTATTCCCAATTAGGGAATCTATTAGGCTGTCTTTTCATATACCTTTCCAGTCTTCCAGTTGAACTCAAAATTTTGTGTTCACAATACCCATTGGTGAAGGTACACAGGTATATGGCAACAATTAAACGCTTGATACAGAATGGATTTTTGACAATATAAAGGAAGAAAAATCATAATGAATGGACATAAAATGAATAAATGTGATGAATGTGAACTGCACAGAAATAAAATTTAAATACTGGAATGATCATTGAACAGTTCTAAGATCATTTGGTCATTGCATTTCCATATTAAATAGTAAGCAACTTGATTCATTTTTATTGGGCAAAGGCAATAAAATGTCTCATAGTATTGCACATATTACACACAGAGATCTCAATAATTTTAAACATTTCCAACAGCACCAGTTCACCTCTACAGACATTACATATGTAACATCAAAAACTGTTCCACTTAGAAAGCACATACAGATTACACCTGATCCTAGAGATCTGTATCAGCTTAAGTCACAATCAAGATCTTCTTGTCTTTATAAGAAGTCCTAGTTTTTGCTCAGATAACTTTTATGTACTACCATGGGACCTTTTTTACCTCTACTTCACAAAGAGAAGAGAAAACAATGAAAAACCATATACATCGCCAAGGATTTCTTCTCCCCAAATAAATTTCTTTTCTTTTCTGATCCTACTCCAGGCAAGAGAGCTCTGAAGCAGTATTTCAGCTGTAGTTACAGCAAAGGTGTATTTGGCCATTGAAAGGCAAAGCTCTAGCAAACACACCACGAGGAGTACTTTGGCATCAGAGCCTAGATGCGTGATCTTAGAGTAGATCTCTCCAGTCTTCTTGACAATGCACAAAGTTCTAAATGGCTGAGTTCACATTCCTTCTTGTTAGAACAGCAAGAGGTCAACAGAAATTGAATCAGTTAAGCAGTGAAGAACTAATGAAACTCCCCACGAGGTGATGGAAAACTCTTTTTCTTCCCAATTTGATAAAAATCCTGAGAAATCACATTAACACAGCCCTCAGAATGATAGTGAAAAGGGGTAACAGCTGAAGCTCAAGGAAAGCCCAATCTCCACCTGAAGATGAAATGTAGCATTAGGTCTGAAATGCTCTGCAACAGAGTTTTCAAATCAACAAAAATAACCCTTCACTTTTTTAAGTGAATCTAAAACTTTTATGAAGTAACATCACAAAATTTGAACAACTTAAAAGAATAGTACAAAAATTTTGTTCATATCCACTGTCAAGTCATAAAAGGCTATTTACTTGTTTAAACTTTACCACAAGGAATTTTGTATCAATGCTTATTGAAGTAAATCAAGAAAATCATTATGGCCTATGAAGAAATGACACCTTGAGCCAAATTTTCTCTATTGATAGTTTGTCCTCTGTAGTCTGACTAACTACAGAAATAGCTCATTTGTCCTCATTTTTTGTAGTTGTGGTTGAACTGTTCCCCCCAAAAAGAGTAAAAAATTGCAATATAATAATGTGTGCTTTTCTTCTTTATATTTCTGATGAGCTTACTCAGAAAGCAACTACACATTCTTCATTACATTATTACATCCACTATTTTCCTAACTCCACCCTGCTGGAAACTAAGGCAGCTAAGGAGTATAGGATTTGATTTTAATTTCTTAAGGGTAAAATCATAACAGATATGGCTTTACTTATGTTTTTCAGGAAGGACTGGTAGTTAAAATATTTTTAAAGAGAATTGCATTCAGAAGAATACTGAAATATAGGTCAAAGTGCTTCTCAGATCTCCAGATTATTTCCTTAAATGGAAAACAAATCTCTAGTCCAGTTTCATAAGTGCCATAATTCATTTTTAAGATTTGGATTCTTGAAACTGCTGGAATGTTGAAGTTCATCAAGTCTTCATGTCTCACAGCCAAGGAGCACTTTAACCAATCTTATCTCCAGGAATCAGGACTGTTCTCTTTGTAAAAAGTTCAAGAATAAATAAAAGGCAAGTATGTTTTCTTGACCTCAGCCAAGAGAGAAATATTAGCTCTACATATTAACTCTGGTTAGAGACGTATGTACATAGAGACCCTACATATATACAGAGCACTTCAGAAGGTCTACAACTCTCTGTTTTATATTAGAGCCTTGCTAGTCACAAGAAGAATTTCTTCAGGTCACCCAGACCACATGAAATGAGTTAGTACCCTGAAACTAATAAAAAATATGGGCCTCCTTCAAAATCTCTCCCTATAAACAAATAATTTCAGTGAGGACTAGAAGCAGCTATCAAGTCTCATGCTGAGGTGTAGGTGCCACTTCACAGTGAATTCTGTTAACGATGCTTGTTATCTTGTTGGACTGATGATATCAGCAAATTATGAGATTTCTTCAGCCCAAGGGGGTTAGAAAATATCTATTCCATTGAACTTTAAAAGGCAGACCTGTCAAAGGGCAAGTCCCTAGGGCAGACAGACTGGATGGCAATAACATCCAGTGTCAGCTTACTGGGACAAGGATATGACCTAACTCCAAGTGGGCAGGTGGCTAGATCAAATTCTTCCCCATTACCAATTCACAGGAAATAAGCTCTGTAAAAGCTGCTCCTCCAATAGTATATCATATCAAATGTATCAGATCCAAAGCTGCAGCTGCTCTGATAGCCAGTTAGGTAAGATCCCCTCCAGTGCCACCCTTCAACAATGAAATTAAGACCCCAACTACCTGTTCACTTGGTACATCTACAAAATTACTTCTTGAACTCAGATGCAGTAAAAACTGTGGAAGAGGGAGTATTCAATTTAAATACACATACCAACCAAATTATACTTCTGTATTGCTTTTGATAACAGTCAGTCCAAAAGTGCACAGTGGATGAAAGGAAATCCTAACAAAACAAACACCATCCAGAAAGCTACAATGCTTGTTTATCAGCCTGGTTCATCATCTTCCACATATTCACCTTCTGGTTCTTTCCAGCAAATACATTTATCTACACTCACTATTATGAGGAGTCACAGACTTTCAGGGCAGATCCTTTCAGTAGCCTTATACAACCAGCTGCTTAAAATCCTTATTTTCTCTCTTTCTTCAACACCAAGCTCCTCATGAAGCTCATCAAGAGAAGCTATTTCTAACCATAAATAAATATTAAGTTCAAATCTTACTGCAGACTAAAACTACTATCAAGGCAAATTTTTGTCCGCAATAGTGTAACCCAGTGATTTATTTTACAAATCTTAAATCAAAACCACCTGGATTCTCATCTTAGCTCTACTGCAAGATACAAGCTCAGATATACGAGTAAGTAACTATAAAATTACCTAGTTGATGGCCACCACAAGGTAATAAAAGCTGGTTTAGTGCTTTTCTACTGGCAGTAACAGGTGTTTGGAGATTTAAAGGAGACAAAGGGAAGACCTCATTTTCAACATCCTCACAAGGGTAAGAGGAGGGGAAGGCATTGATCTCTTCTCTGTGGTAAGCAGTGAGAGGACCTGAAGGAATGGCCTGAAGTGGTGTTAGGGGAGGTTCAGGCTGGATATCAGAAGTTCTTCACCCAGAGGGTGTTTGGGCACTGGTACAGGCTCCCCAGGGAAGCAGCAGCCTGACAGAGCTCAAGAAGTGTGTGGTCAATGCTCTCAGGCACATGTAACTCTTGGGGTGTCCTATACAGAGCCAGGAGTTGGATTCAATGATCCCTGTGGGTTCCTTCCAATTCAGTTGATTCTGTGATTTGGTAATTTTCTTATTTAGCCAAGACTAAATCAGCTCAGCTTAAGTCCTTTGTGCTGTAGTTTAAGATCATGCACAGAGACATTTACCATGATAAGCAGAGTAGCAATAGCTTATTTCTTTATACTAATTTGCTTGAATGTTTGGGGCCACAATCTGTCATTCACTTATCTTTGCATCTGTTTCCTCATTAATAAATTAAACATAATCCTTCTTTCCTCTTGTCAGTCAGTTGATTGTTCTCAGTATTCAAAAGGACTCTGTAAATATTATTATACATGCAGCTGAATTACTAAGCGCATTAGTGCTTCTAGTCAATTGTTTCACAGTATAAAAAACAGAAGTTGCACATTCCAGTCAAACTTGTAAAATATGAAAGTCTTACTTAAAAATAGTGTAAAATAAATTATACTTTCAAAATTCCATTATAATTGGTCTATTATAACAAGAAAAAGTCCTATCCTAACCTTTCAAAACCAGAAGTAAAATAAGCAATCTTATGACAATCAGCTGGCAGCGGCTACTGATACATTAAAAAAACCTATTCTTTGTAGCTCACAATTTAATAGTACTTCATTTATTTGTAATTTTGCTCCTCTTCAGAAAGATATAATGAAATGTTTCTGACCTCCTGTCCATCCACTCCAAGAAACAAACAACCTGTGTTGAAAAGATTTAAAAGGGCGGTTTCATCATGAAAAGGTCACAAAGAAGTAACAAGGTCCTGGCAACTGCAGCACCTTCCGTCTTAGACAGGAGAATGTCTTGCTGCCTTTACTACTTAGTAGAGAGTGATCCTACTACTCTCATTTCATGTCAACATTTTTATCTGCATTTAATTATAGATAACTACTTAGTTAAAAATATGTTAACAACCCAACATGGTTAGACCATGTCAGGTACAGGTCCATATTTGATGGCCATCTGCATGGCATGCTAAAACAAATTCATTGAACATTACATCTGTGTAATAGTTCAATATTTGCATATGTTTCTGGCTTTTTTTATACAAAACAATTCATGACTGGCATGGCTTCATAACAATTTATCTGCTCCACAAATGTCTGGCTACAAGCACCACCACTAACTAATGACACTAGCAGCCAAACAGCTCCTACAGATTAACTGTCAGCTGTAACACCTGAAAACATGTTTGCAACACTTTATACATGGTGTTAAATAAAAAACTGATCATGTCTTTTGAAATTGTATATTTCTATACTGTGCCTTGGTAAATGCTTGGTACTATTAATATCATCTCATAACTGAAGTGCCTTACGGTGAACTTTCCATTGTCTAGAACCAGGCTCTAATTACCTTAAAAGTTAAAATTTCACTGGTGATTAATTCTGCTTTTTATTAGTGGAAACAGAAATGTATTACTTTGACAAAAGTATTAATGATTTTTCTTCTTGTTTAAATTAGTATGCACATCAGTAAGGATACAACTTAGAGGCTTGTCATGTTTCAAACAGATGCTGCCCAGCAGTTCCTTCCAACCTAAACCATGGCATGTTCCATGTCAGCAGCAATAGAATAGAGGAAGAGTTAATTAAATGTGCAAGACTGCAAAAGAACAAGAGTTGACTAACTCTTCCAGTAGGGGGAGATATTCTTTTACAGTTTATCAGCAATTAAAAAATGATAACCAAATTACATTTCTATCTTTTTAAGGAAACCAACTGCTTAAGACAAATTGCTGTATGTGCCTCAGTAGTGATTATGTCCAAAAAAAAAAGTTGTATGGAAATCTGGAATATGGAAATCTGCCTGAAAGATGGTTATTCTTGCCTTCCTCCCAAAACAATTATGTTTTGACACATTATTTCTATGATCCCCTTCAGTAAAACAGCACTTGCATTAGTGCATCTGAAAGTGCAGTGAACTGGGAACATGTTTAGAGTAACACCTTCATCTGGCTTTGTCACCAGCTTTGTCACCATCTGTGAACCTACACCATGGGGCATTTTTTAAAGCAATCATGGCAACAATAGAAATACCATTTATTAAAAATGAATGGCATTTATTTCTGATATATTTAGATTTCTATACCATTGCATCATTCCTGAAGACTCCTTTTATTGTCTTTATCATAATCATGACCCATCTAGTAGAACCTAAAATTTAAAATGCAAATGTCCAAACCATCTGAGATTAATATGAGATGACAGGTGCCTATTTCAGCTAGAGGAACAACAGGCATGTATAGCAGACTGATATGGATTGAATGAGCTGATGCTTCTCTAGTCTGTCTAAACAGAGGTGAGCTAAATAAAGCCTCCTTAAAGTTCTTCTGCAACACTTTTGATTGGTATAGTCAGAACAACTTTGGAAAGAATAACATTATTTTCCCCATTTTAGGCAGAGGAACATGAAGGTTCACCAAAGTCAGTGATCAGTCTTTGGAAAAATCAGGAAAAAAAATGCAAAACAATCTGCTTTTGCAGATGGTAGTCCTGCTAAATAAAAAGAAATCACTGCTGTTGGTAAGTATCCAGATCACTTCCCACCTCTAAAACTGCCTATCAGTAAAACACCACACTTCATACTTTCTAATGCTCTGGAAACAGATAGAGCTTTTACTTTCAGCAGGCTGCAAGGGGACACACCTGCAAGTACAACTCCAAGCCTTGTCGTCGTTGCTCCAGGACCTTGGGGACCCAGTTTCTCACGTGCTTTGAAGGGATCTCTGGAGTTCTTATGAACTTCTTGAGCTGCAAGAAAAAAAAAAAATAAAGGAAAAAAGAAACCTGGACAGAAACAAAGTATAATAAAGTCTCTTTAAAATAAATAAGTTTATGTTAGCAATGTAAAAAACCTATGAATTAAAGGACAACAGCATGGAAATGAAGTACTTGGAATCATCTCCTGGAAATAATAGCAGATGTCATACCTACAGATTGTTGTTAAAAATCTTCACATCCAGCTGTCCTGGACAGGAAAGAGGAACCTAACTAACAATTTTTTGTGACTCATAGCCTGAACATAAGATGGTAACCACTCCATGAAATACCTGAAATTGGAGTTTCCCATTGACCTAGCTGGGACAATACCTCACAACATCACCACCACAAAACCAGAAATCTTGCTGAGTGCAATGAACGCAGCATGATGGCTTCTAACTCCAGATTTGGGCAATTATGAACAGGTGTGAAATGGACTGCTAACTATTTCTCTAGAGAGTTGACAATCAAGAGAGTAAAATATCCATGCTCGCAAAGTGTACCAAAAGATTGACAGTCTGTGTTTAATATCTTACACAGAGAAATAGCAAGATTGTCACTGATTATATTTCAAAGAGATCTCCATACCTATTTCTCTAAAGATTCCCACAGGAAACCTTATACATGTATCTACACAGATCTATATATAACATGTATCTAATAGATACACACACACACACACACACACACACATATGTACGTATATATATTTATATATATGTGTACATATGATTGTATATAGATAGACACAAACATACAACCTGACAACACTAAAAATCCTCTTGTTGGAGCAACATATTTTTTTTAAATCAAAAAATATTAATATTTTCCTCAAAACTACGGAGCAAAATAATAACTGAAATAGACTCTATTGTATTTTAATAGAAGGTGGCATTCTTTTTGTTGGATATTGCCACTGAGTAAATCTGAAGCAAAGAATGCAAGGAAAGAAACTCAGAATTGACTTTGACATGCATACCCATGGGAGACTGAGAATTTACATTTCATCTTCAAGCTTGCTGAGATGTCACTATAGGAAAAAGCAGTGGCAACATATCAACGTCTCTGCAATCAAGTATGGAAGCTGCAGCCGGGAAACCTCAATTGCTCTGGAAACATTCTGCAACTTCCTTATTTCTAAACAGTGCTAAATTACAATGAAATGTGAAGTGAGAGAAACAACACTCCAAAATAAAACTCCAAACCCAGCTACATTCACTGACTGATCTTAAAACAGAATACAACCCCCTGTTTTTCCCTCTAAATTGATTGGGGATGTTGAAGAAACTATGATCACTGCAGTTGCAAACTGTGACAGCACCTGAAGGTGAGCAACAAATGAGGAGAATGCTCCAGATGAGTGCAGACAAATCTGAAACTGTACAAACATCCACTAAGACCTAGCTGCCTAGAAGATAAATACCTGTGGCTGGCAACCCATCTGATGATTAACAATCCTTTTGTGCTCTGTGGCTGTGTTACATATAAAACATCCAAAACCCAATTACTTAATGTGCTGGCATAGATACTGGTTGTAAGTATAAAGGCAACATTATACAGATACACAGAAGATATATTAAAAGTCCACTTTTTTATTGTTACAATAATCCAGTAATATATATTGCTACAACTAATTGTAACAATGCCAAAGAATATTAAGCAAAACCACATATGCAGTAGCTGTATTGCTTCAGACCTGTCCTAACACAAAACAAAACATATTTATCTGAGAACTATTATTGCCCATAATATCTTCCTGTCTGTAACAGTGACCTAAAGCCTATTGACATACTGTAGTCTCTCTTTTCTGAAAGATTTAAAGATGGCTCACATTATCAAGAGTAATTTGTCCAATTGTGAAAAGACAATATGATCTAGTGGATACACTAGTTATTCTAAAATTATAGCCAACTTGCAAAACAAGATGTTTTAAACTTCAGATTTTTGCAAATTTCGCTGCAGTACTTTTAACACTGTGAGCTTCTAGCATTATTGCACTTAAAAAGAACTCCCAATATTTACTAATGCATAGAGAAGTATAAAAAGATATTTGGGAATAAATATGAACAAATGATTGTATTTTTAACTATATTATACACTTAGAAGCAATTTAATCCTTGCTTAGAAAACTTCCACATGAGTACAACAGCACTTTTGTTCAGACCTATACATAATATTGTAATGTGAATGGTGCATAGCCTGATAGGCAAGGTTTGTTGTTCATAATCAGGGCAAAGCATAATGGCCTATGGAAACTATTTCACAGCTTCTGTGGGTGGTTTCTGTCAAAAGAATAATTTGTACTCCTAGTGTAACATGGAAGTCTTGAAAATATTTTAAACCTTTTCCACTACAGCCAGATTGCCCAGGAAGTAGGGCTTGACTCTTTTACACAAAAGGAATCTATGAAAGACTGAACCCAAGACAGAGAGAAATCCAGACATGTTTTTGGAAACAGCTATATTTAAAAAATATAATTAATCAAAACACTGATTGGCATTCTGATGAATACATAATGTCTTCTATGAGCAACAGAGTCCTCCTTCCTCCACACAATGCTAGTGAGGCATGCTGCTCTTCAGTGAAAGGCACAATCTCCTCATCAGCTTCTATGTCCATTTTCTACCACAGGTGTTCTCTATAGAAGCTTTGTTTCTCCTATGCATTACAGACATCTCTAACACTAAGGGCACCTTGAATATGCAGCAAGCCTAAAGAGACCTTTCCAACTGCCATGTACTCACAGCAATTTAGAATGAAATGTACATTTTAAATTAAAGGGGAAGAGAGGAACAAAAGATAAATACCGTATTGGCATACTGATAGCAAACTGATGCAAATGCTTTCTCTAGGATTTCTGTAACACTGAAAACACTTAGACAGGCTCAGAGCATGATATGTTCAACAATACTAACCAAAATTTTACAGCTTCAAAAAGTAAGACTTATTAAAAAGGCATATTGTTGCCAAAATATGCTATATGTTTTGCATTCATGCAGGGAACAAATAAGAAAAGTCTCTATCCATTTTCAGAGTAATATAAACAGACAGCAAGTGAATGAGAAAATGAAACAAATTGAAACAGGGTGCAAAGTGCCTGGTTAGAATACTTGTTTTTCAGGTTTGTTTATTTTGTTGCTGTTTCTGCAGAGGGATAAGGGAGGCATCATTTATGGGTTTTTTTTGGTGATCTAAGATATCTCTGCAAAAGGAGTTATTGCAGTGAAAGTGGTGTACAAGTAGACAAATCTGAGACTGAGACTGCAGTTGTCCATGACTTTTATGTGGAGTAATTGTGCAGCTCCAGAAATTACAGTGAAGTTAGACCTGCTGTCTGGACAGATGGGGGAAGCCAGTTATGTGATGCAGACATTCCTCCAGTTCTGCTACCTGTCCATCCTGCAATGGGCTGAGAACAAGCCCAAGTACCCCCTCTGCCAGAGGAGGATACTGTCAGTCTTGCAGCTGGATGACGACTGCTCGGAGCATGTCACCACACCCCCTATATCATTGCTTCCTGAGGAGGGGAAGAGGAGCAAGAGACATTGAGCATTTCTGGGATTTTTCCCTGGGATCCAGTGACAGGACATGTGGGAATGGCTCACAGATGTGCCAGGCGAGGTTCAGAGTGAAGATCAGGAAACATTTCTTTACCAAGAGGATGATCAAACACCAAACAGGCTTCCTCAAGAGGTGGTGGATGTCCCAAGCCTGTCAGCAACATTTGAAAAATGCCCTTAACATAATGCTGTAATTTCTGGTAATCTCTGCATTGTTTAGGCAGTTGGACTATATAATTGTTTCACATCTTTTCCAACTGAAATATTCAATTATATTTCTAATTCTAATTCTGTGCTACATTGCATCATACAAATACTGTACTATTCTAACAACAGGAGACTGCGTACTTGGATATGGTGCATTTAGAAGATATAAATCCTGATTTTTCCCTCTTAATGTTTCCTAGCCTATTTCACTGTATAAACTCTATTCATCTGCTTTACTTTCAACTACAGAATTATTCTCATCTGGAAAACAAAGCACTCATATATGCCAAGGCTTAGTAGTAGGTGACTGAGTTATGGTACTGTTTCTGACACTGTTGCTTATTTAGTTTAATATTTAATATGAACATAAGGATGAAAATACCTGAGACATATCTGTATTAAAACAATAAACAAGGAAATGAGTATCAATAAGTGGCAAGTGATACCACCACTGAGGCAAGAAGCAAATAGGCAAGAGGATTATGGTACAGGAAAGCAAATGGTTCTTGTCTTTGGACTATTGATGAGTCAATAGTCGCCTTTTGTTCATGTAAGTTTGCCTAAACCTATACAACTTACAAGCCTGGCAAAATCATCCTCTGTAGCACCAGGTTAATGCTTTTTTCCTGAGCTAATTTAGGACCACCAGCAAACACCCTGGTGGAAATAAACTCAGCTCTGACATTGCACTGACAGGAGCTGTAAATATCCATGCTGGTCTCTGTTGTTTGCACAAGTAGCTTTTCCATAATCAAGGCAAGCAGCACCAGTCAAAGTAGCTGACTGTGCCCACACTCCACTGCCACTCAGACCTACATCTCAGCCAAGAGATGTTTAGTTGGCCCAGATCCTAGGACTGAAGCTCTTCATTACAGCCCCACTGCAGGGGGCTGCAGTGCTCCTCCAGAATTCTCCTTCACAATACTTGGACTCCATAAAGCAGAAACAGAAAGTAAAGCTTGACTTTCAGCAGCACCACTGCACAGCAGCATTCAGTCCAGCTTGGAGAAAAAAATCATACTTTTTCTTTAACACTGATCAAAGCAATTTAAAGAAGTATTAGTGAATAACCAGCCTTGAAAGTACCGAGTTCCCTTCTACGTGTTACTAAGATGATTCAGTAGACAAGTTTAGCAAATATTGTATATTACATTAATTGAGATGGTTTACTTGGTCATTTTCATGTCTGGTTTCCTTATGTACAAAAGTTGTTTCCTCATCTTTACATATGGCAGGTTAGCAACAACATTCATAGAACTAACAAATTATTTGGCTAACTGGGAAAAAACCCCACTCTACTTACTTGTGGGTGGAACGTGGCTTTACAAGAAGACAAAAAATACAGACAGCATTTTAGCCAAACAGCAAGTAAACAATAATCAAAAAGAAAAGGAGACAAAGTAACATGTAAGAAATCATCATGCCCTTCTACAAAACAGAGAAGAAATTGAGTTAGTTAGGAATTAATTTCCAGAGGCACAAATCACAGCATATATCGAAGATAAACCATGTATAGTAACAATTACAAGAGAGAGGAAAACATCACTGAGGCAAAACAAAACTACATATTATAAAGAAAAAAATCAGTACCTTTTTATGAAGTGCGTGGAATTCACTATACCTCTTCTCCACAAAATGTTTCCTTCCATTCATCAGCACTTCTATTTTAAAGACCTGAAAATTATAAATGATAAAAAAGAGGATAATGTTACTTGCACTAAACAGTTCAGTGACATGACTGTGACTGCACATTTTACCACTGTCATTCTTCTAAGTAGTCCCAAATAAACCCAATGTGCTTCATCACTTGCTGAAGTACAACAGCAATTAATGGCAAATATGGCTGAATCTCCTGTCAACATGTTTGTTCAGCAAACATATAAAAAAATCCCTTAAGAATGGACTATATGCTTTACCCTAAAAACTAAGCATTAAAACATCTCCCTTCAGAAAGATGCAACATACTTTGAACTCACCAAAAAAATAAAAAAGAATGGTAGGAACAGAAAACAAAAAGCAGGAAGAGAACAAAGAGTTTAATTCTTTCCCCCTTCTTACAATCATACTAATACATGCACATATGTTCAGTAAGAATGCATAATATATGCATTAAGTTATGCATGGAAATAGAGAAATAAATGCATGTACTATGTTTTAGGCTAATTTCCTCCTAACCTATAAATTCATCTCTAGTCTCAATTGAACTTGCACTATGTACAGTCTAGATAAAAACAAAACAAAACACACACATGGCAAATGCTTGTTTTCTTTGTATGATACATGTGACAGCTTTTGTTGCTGCCTCTGGAAGGTTGAAAGGCCAGCAGAAGCAACTCTCCGGATCCACTAATTAGTAGTCACTCACATGACATTTTCTTGATTCTCAGGTCAGCAGGTCAGTTTTGAGGGCAAGTGCCTTGAAATATTTTGAGGTACTCAAGAAAATATGGTCTATTAAAAGAACACAAAATCAGCTGAGAAGTAATACAGAAAAGGTGTCTGTTTTATCTAGGAATTCTTTGTTTTCTGTTTTGCTCAGAAAATGCTGGAAATAATTATTTTCAGGACAATGAGAAACAATGTTCAGCACAGATGATCACATCAAGACCCAAAACTTAGACAAATAAAATGTTCTTTGAAATAAATTTGCAAACAGTGTTTATTCCTGAATGCAGAAAAAAGGTTTTCTGTCACAACATGCTCAGCTAGCATTGATCAGAGCAAACACTGACATACCATACTGGATAAACACTTTCTATTGTCCACTAGAATCTGCCTTTCAAATAGATCAAAATGCTATGGTTTTCACTGGGTAGCCAAACATTAAAAACAGACAGCATTTTATTTAATCTAGACTGAAATGCTTTTTACCTTTGTGTTACCTGTATTTACCTTGAATGCAATATGGATAGGACCATAGTCATGTCACACTAATATTCACATTACCAAAATTAGTTTGAGTCACTGTAATAACCTGTGCTACATTCTACATCTCTGAATACGACTACGCCTGTGTCCTAACAGTATGAGCAGATCTGGGGGCATTGATTTTGGACTACTTTGGAAGAACAGTCAGTGGCTATTAAACATTTTTCCTCTACACATAAAAAACTACAAGGCACCCCTACAATTTATTTTATAAGTTCAGAAATGTAAAGAGAATCATACGCAAAGGAACATTAATGTAGATGTTTTCTTTAGTTATGACTTAACATACTAATTAAAGGAGAAGAAAACACATTTCAGATTCTACACACTGTATGAAAGAAATAGTTCTGCAAGGAACAATTTGTTTTGGATTGCACAGGAACAAAGGAGTTCTAGGGATAACTTATTAGAAAGAATAGATAACAAAATATGAAAGTAGTTAAGTGAAAAGTGATCATGGGTTCCTAGCTGTGTTGCAACAGTTTTGTATTTAATTGATATTAAATCTTGAGGAATTATAAGGAACTCATAACACCCACTTACACCTCAGTTAGCTAAGAGTCACTCACCACTTTAATTTTAGCACTTTTGTCAGCTAAAGGGTTTGCCAAGCAATTTAGAGAAGACTAAGGGGCTCCTGCCTCAGCTGTAAGCACTCCCTTGACAGGCAACTTTCCTGTGAATCACAGGTTGGCATCTGCAGTTCCATTTTGATTTTACTGATACACACGTTTTCAGAGAAATATCTGTCTCTCTGAAATCTAAAAATCCATCTTTTCATGAAGGAGAATAGTGTCATTATGTGAAATGAAATACAAATCCCTATGTGGACCTCCTTTTCAAAGCATGTATCTGTCTCATCATGGGTTAAGTAACCACGTAAATGATTTCAGAACACCAGGAACTGTGCTACATTTATTCTTCCTCCTGTTTTAATTACAGTTTTATAATCTTTGCTAATGTCATAACACTGAACAATATATTTGACAGTTACTGTTACAGAAAGTGCAAAAGAAAAGTAAAGCTTAGCATGCAAAGTAATTTATTTTAAAATACAGACACTGCCACACTTATACCCTCAACTCCTTGCACCAGCGTAGAGGTTTCAGCTTGCCCCTCACTATCTAGAGGCCTCAGATCCAATTTTAGAACAGAACTAAATCTTACAAAATCAACTACTCTGCTATGTTGAAGTTGAATATCACTGTTTGAAAACAAAACTGTGCAAATGTTTGAAAACAAAACCGTGCAAATGATTTTTCTTATCTATTCACTGTGGCACCTATACTTCAGAAATATGAAGCTATCTGTGATAAGTAAGTGGACAACTCAGAAATGCTTTTGCTTCATTTAAATTAATAATTAAACTGATTTACACAGTAACTTCTAAAGCAGAAATGCAAGAAATAACACAATTGTGTTTTTAAACTTGTATTATTCCATGACTATTTAGACTGCATAAATTCCAAGTTTGCCTCCTCATTATTTACCAGATCAGAATTCACAAGGGCAAATTAAAAGTCTATAAATTAGTTTCTGTGTCACCATTTCATAAAATGACATGGCTTTGTGTCAAAGACAAAAGGATACATACATTAAGTTGGGGGAGAGAGATAGGATCTTTTCATGGATACAAAATAGCTATGAGCAAATCTTGCACAAATTTAACTGTGCAATTGCAGGTCCTGGCAGAAAAACAATGCAAGGAAACTGGCGAACGTAGATGAAAGTGCCAAAATAAAGACGGAAGAACTATGAAGGAAAAAATGCAACAGTGCTAGGAAATTACTTTTCTAGTAAAAATGTTCGTTGAACAGATAACTCCGATAAGATATATGACTTTTTTATAAGTGACAGGTAATTAAATGAAAAATGCGAGAATTAATCTCCGAATCAGACAAGCAAAATACTTTTCCCATAGTCATTGAAATACTAGAAATTACACTGCACTGAACAATTTGCAGTTCACCCTGACTAGGACTCAAGGGACCAGAGATTTGAAGACACCAATTAGAAAATTCCAAGAGTACTCTGAAACTAGAAACATCTCATAGTTCTTGGTTGGTGCCACAATACTGATCAGCGAGGTCTGCACATAGTTAGAAGATCATTCTCCATTAAAAGTATTCTTCCAACAGACTTTAAGCCACATAAATAATGTATGGGGCAAAAATCTCTGAAAATTATATCAGTATGAATATTGCCACTCTTTTAAACTAGCAGAATTGCAGATCTTCCACTGTAATTTATAACCACCAAACTTGTGTGAAAAATTTGAGAAAAAGAATTCCTAAAGTCTTTATTAATAAAATAGTAAAAACTTTCAGGTCTGCACATAAAACAGTTTTGCACCTTTTTTTTTTTTTTTTTTTTTTCCTTCACTTTGTTACAATTATATGGACTACATTCAGATTCTGGAAACCAATTTCTTATTTTCTTACTGCTAGCAACTATGCCTAATTTTGCTATTTTATTGAATTTATCTGTTTCTGATCATTACCAAATCTCTAAATGAATGATCCTTTATCAGTATTTTCAAGAAGAACACATAAATTTCTCTTCTTATTGCAGAAACTAGACAGTACTACATAACAATTAAACTGGATTATATATGGGCAAAAAGAATTGGTACTTTATCACTGTAAATTCTGAAGACAAAAAGCCCAAATGGAAGAAAACAGAACTAATGAAATGTACAAGAAACTGCCCATGGTACCCAAGAGTGCATATCATGAATTGTGGGTAGCACTGACACTGCCCCCCCTTCATTCTTACCTATTTGTGCATTGAATACAAAAGGACATATTTTATTCATAATCTGATGCAAAAATACGCAGCTCCAGTAACAGTCTCAAGAAGTTCTACAATGATCAATTTAGCAAAAAAATGCAGACAAGAATGACAAACATGACCATGAGTAGGGCTAGTAACATCTCAGCTTGATTTTTTTTAACTTAAGAAATACACAGATGACTGTCACACTCACTCATGGAAATGATACTGGCTACATAGTTTACTACTATGGTAAATTAATCCTAACATATTGTGTATACTTATACACAGAAAATTGGATTGCAATACTTTTGAAAAATTACAGTTGAAAAAGACACTTGGGGCAGTGTCATTTGGAATAAGGAGATACAAAAAACAGAAGCAGAAAAAGATAAATTTAAGAAAACCATATACATTTGTCTAACATTCACCAGGAAAGAAAACTTCACAAAATTCTAGTGTCATGCTTTTATCTCTCAAGACCAAGCTTACTGACCCTAATTCTATTTAATATATTACTTACTGAAATAAATACACTCCTTCAGATGCTTCAGTATACATGACAGACTTTTGTCTGAGAAACAGTTAGTGCATTGAAAGTGTCAAGAAAACTCAACCTTAAACCTTTGCCATGACCATATGGAAGGAATTCCAGAGCAAATGAAATGACAGCTATGGTCCATGAAACACTAATAAGTGTTCAGTGTTTCATTATTCCATGTGTTTAGTGTTTCATTATTGCTCAGACAACAGCACATTTTCTGTCATGGTTGTGCTATGACTATGACTAGAAGAAGACCACAGAAAATAGTAGAGATCAAAAGATAACTTTAAGACTATTTCCATCCCACTGTTTCAGAGGAAAACAATATTCTACACAATCAGTAAGAGCACCTGGGTGGTGGTTGTAACCAGAACTGCATGTAGCTGCAACAGCAGCTCTGAATCTTAGGAGTGTCAGTGCCTCATGGCAATGCTCCACACTTCTGAATGCCCTCCACAGCAAAGGTGGAGACAAAGATAGTACTCAGAGCCAACTCAAACTTCAGAGCCCTGATAAAACTGGATCTCACTATTCCTCAAATGAAAACACATGAACTTATTCTGACTTCATCTTTTGGAAAGCAGGGCAGCAAAACTCAGTTCTGCAGCGGGCACAGGGCAGCTCAAGGGCAAAGAGGCTGACATGGGTCACAGACATGAGGCAAGGGAAATCTCCCTTTTACTCTCCAACCATATTCCTCCCAGTTCGAATTCTCCTTTCTCTAGCACCCAGTGTTTATTTGGTTATCGGCACCATTTCAAATTGCTGAGACTTGAGACATTCTGTTCCTTGGGTGGGTTGCTTATAGTCACATCTGTTGACTCTTCTCTTTAGAAATTGCTCTTCTACACAAGCAGCTCTTACATGAGCTCCTGCAGTCGGCCTGTAAGGAAAGAGCTCCCTTTCTGCTGCAGGGGAAACGAGTTGGGACACAGTAAAGAAGAAAGCAGTATAGCCCCAAAGAGACCTGTTTGCTCCGTGTGGTTTTGCTTTGGCCCTCAAAGAAGAGAGTCTGCCAGAGGCAGTAAAGAAAGAGAAGTGAATGCCTGAGGAACTGAGAGTGTTGGGAGGGAGTATGAACAGGCACAGAGCTAAGAGTCATCCACCCTTCCTGGTATCATCCTCACACATGCTGAACATTTTCCTGATGGCTATGAGAGCAGGCAAAAAGCCAGAGCTGCAGTGGAGCAACTCAGCTGGTGCAGGTGTTGGTCCTTGAAGCTTCTTCCACCTCCCTCCTCACCTGGGGCAGGTGCTCCTCATGCCTGCACATCACCCTCCAGCAGTACAGCTCTGCTCAACACACATTTCACTTCTACTGAGGGGCCCCAGAGACTCAGATCCTCTGCATTATCAGTTGCAAGACTTGCTTATCTCACCTAAATTCAGCTCAAAAGATGGGTTGAAATCAGAGTCCCTTCCCTTATGCCAAGCACTGTGATCTCTGCTATATGAAATCAGACTGTTTCACTTAGTCCCAACTACACTGTACAAGATTAAGTTACAGCACAAGGAAAAAAAGTACACAGATTATTGACTAAGAAAATGAAAGCATGACATTATCCAATTATGACACTGCTTTGTCCAGAATTTGTAAGGGAGAAAAACCATGAGAGAGAAGTGAAATGTTCACTGTAGGATTTCCAGGGAGTATTTCCAATGGCTCCAGCCTTTGTGAAGCAGTTACCTGATCCATTCTGGCCTGGGAAAACAGCCTTCCTGTGTTTTACATACAAAAATAGATTTTCTACTATGACATAAGAGAACAAGTCTGTTGTTCCACTGACTCCTTCTGTTTAAATCTCATGTTACTGCAATGTAACTTGGGCTTTCATTGTTAAAAAGAATAACTAAATTTAAAAAATGTGTATGTAAGAACAATCACTTTTTCTTATAAATGTGACTCCTAATTCACATTCCTTCTTACTGATTTATACAACCTTCAGCCACATGTTTACTTACATAGTTTTCCTTAACAGTTACCAGTTTTACTGATACCAGTATCTACCTAAACCAGATTACAGTCTCTTCAAGAACCTTCCAGCATGCAGTTTTGTAATTCCCACCAACAATACAAAATTGTTAAGGATTATTTCCTTACTCTCCCCTACACTCTTTCGCTGTATGAGGCTCCTCCAGTTGTTAAACAGCAGTGTTAGTACGAATAATGTACCAAAGGTGTGCACAGGATCCAGGGGTATTCTTCCTGAAGAGGGCCTTTTAGAGGTCTGTCATATTTCTTAGGGTTTGAAGGAAGACATAGAAAAACAATTTATACTGCAACACAGTAAGGCAGTTTTGTAATTCTTTTAACATGGGAAGCTCGAGGGAGGCTTCTACAGAGCTGTCACTATTGAATGAAAGAGTAGCTGACAAGTGAGAGTAAGTAGTTTTCTGATTTTTTTTCAACTCTCTTTAAACCAATCTTTTGCAAACACATGGTTCATAAAATCCCATAGGAACCTCTCTGTCATTTCCTGAAAAATAACTTACTTGGCTTTCTAAACTAAAAAACCTCTTCCTTGCCAATGATACACTGGCTATGGAAATCTAATTGTAACCAAACCAAGATGCTACAAGATCTGATTTGTTTTTGGTATTTTTCTTTATTGGCCCTGCAGAGGACAATTGTTACACAGATGACAGATACCGTTTCAAAAATCTCATTGCCACCATGGTTACCTATTTGGCTAACTTCCTTACAGTCAAACTCAAGAGAAAATGCATTGATCATTTACTGAAAGAGGAAAAAGTTCACAACCCATGCTAAGTAACACAGATGAAAAATAAAATTAGCTTAATCTGCTCTATTTGCTCATCTGGATCATCTCAATGCCTCTTATCATAAATGTTCTACTAATAGAAAAACTATGAGCCTTTTTACAGAAAATATTAGCTTTCCAATACAAACAGTAAATCGGGATAAAATACTTGAATACTGCAAAAAATAGCTGATGCCAGAAGTATATTAACAAGAAACAGATTAAATCTAAGTTGGATAAAATATAATGAATCTTCTATTTTGTCACAAAATCCTTTTCTATTTTCTCTGGAGAGTCTGTAATGAATTCTCTCTCTTTCCAAGGCAGGATGCAATTCCTAACCACAACGAAAGTGCCCTCATACTGCAGCCAACTAGCAGCAAGAAGCTCCTTTTTGTGACAGGTTAGACACAACACTAAGTTTTTTTTCTAGAAACATTCAGTCTGTGTTATTCTGTTTGCACTTGAATTTGCTGTCTGGAGAACACCTGGGTGGCCTAATGCCTCCAAAGCACAGATATTTTGTTTACAAACAGAAACGTAAATGGTGCCAAAGAACGTATAAAAAAGATATACAAGCAACAGGGTAATAAGCATTTCAAAGCAACTAACTTTCTACAGTCTCATTTTCCATGGTATGTTTATTATAATACATGAATTTAGTCTTTTCTCTGCTGGTGACTTTCATATGAATGTGAAACACAACAGGATTTAGTCAAGATACCATATACATAAGCTATTAAAATCAGCTCCACATTTATCATGGTGATTAAATACCAGGGGAAAAAATACTGTATATTCACTTTGCACCATTTCTTATTAGGGTCTCTGCAGTAATCCACCTGAGAAGTCTCTGCTACTCATTACCACATAAGCAGCTCATCCAAATAAATTTTTAAGAGAAGTAGTCAAAGGAAGTTAGTTTTCTAAATAACTGTTTAACTTAGCAAATATTCTTCATATATTACATTTAAATAGTGTGATTATGGTATCTTCAGCCCAAAAATGAAGGATTTAAATGCTATTCTGTTAATAACACGATGAGCAGTCAGGATCTGTGTAACACTTTCAAGCACCTCCTTTCACTGAGTTAAATCATCCAAACTTCCATTTAATTGGCATTGGTCTGCCTTCCAAAATGGAAACCTCATTACCTCTGCAATTGCTGGCCACCTGTGTTACTCTTACACACAACTAACAGCACTGCTTCAAACATCAGCACTCATTCCTGGAAAGACAAGTCACTGCATCAATTTATCAAAGAATGCCATCCTGCTCACCAAAGATTTCCCTTGCCAGGTCAATCTCCTTGGAATGGTAACTCAAAGTGGGACAAAGAAATAGGCTTGAATAGATATAAGATAGTTTTGTTACTGGACTAAGCTGCTGTGACTGAGACAAGACCTGAAACTGGTTACCAGGATGTGGTTATCGATGAATCCAGCTGCAGAAAACCAAATGCTTTTTCACGTGCAAGGAAAGTAAAGAGAATGGAAGTGACAAACTCTGTAGAACAACCGAAGAAAATGCAACAGCAGCCACCATAAACTGCTCAAAAATAATAAAATATTGCACCCAAATTGAGATTTAAGTTTTAAGCTTCTGATTTTACAGGCTGTGATGAACAGAATATTTATATAGTTGGCTTGCTGCACAGTGAATGCAAATATTCCTGAGCCAGATTTAAACTGTCTCAGGGACTGGTGACAGCATTAATAGTAGCAGCAGCATGGGCAGCACACACTGCAGAACTCATCATAAAGTTTGGACAAAGCTCAGTGACAAGAGGGCTGGCCTGGATTTGTCCCAGGTACGTCTATGGAAACTGCAGTCAGCAAGGTGCAGGAATACCACAAAAGGGAGCAAGTGAGCATGACGTTCAGAGCAGGGTTTGGATTTTACTAGAACATAAAGAAATAACACAGGGAAGAGAAACAAATATTTTCTAACTTGCTTTCTTCACATTAGAAAACACAGCAAGTATGTAAATCAAAGACACTTCAAGCAGAGAACTATATTGGTGTTAATGGAAGAGCCAAGGTAGCACAGATTTTAACTCAAACAGCATGTCTGAGAAAAGTCAACATCTAAACCATTTATGGGAACTACTTCCAGTACAATCATGTCAACAGATCCCATAGCTTCAAAGGCAGTAGAAATACTAATATAAACCAATATCCAGCATAATATATGTAACAAAACTATCCTATCAGTAATTTTGTGATACAAAATTGAATAACCTATCCAAGAACATTGGTTGCATAGTCATGTATTTATAATTTCAAAAACATGAAAACTGATTCAGTGAATATGATATTATTTTGCAACTGGTCTCTCAATCACTTAGAAGATGGTGAAGCAAATATCAACTAATTACATGCCTGTACAAATAATCAGCCAGATAAGGTTTACATATCCAGCACATTTCTGAGAGATTTTAAATAAATAATAAGTTATAAAATCATATATAATTTTATAATTATAATTCATTTATAATTTAAATTATATATTATAATTATAAATAAATTATAAATTGAATCTGATTCAGGAAATGTGTAAATAAAAGCAAGCATTCTGCAAAGAAAGCAACAGGATGTGGATGGATGAAATTATGCTGGTTTTAACTGCTGTTGCTTGAACTGATAATACAATGTGGCAGTTTCCTCCAATGTTAACTCAAAGCATCAAGCAGTACTATTCACTGGTCTAAAAATCCACAACTGCTTTTTCCTCAATGAAGACAAAAATAGAAGACACAGCCAAGCACAGACTACCAAAGAACTAACTTGACTTGAACACTTCAGTAACAAAAGCTAGTATCTTTCTAAAAACAGCATTATGAGGAAACAGAATCCATACACTCATTTAAGATTAAATGAGTCACTGGGTTTTTGCGTGTGAAAGAAATTTTCATTTATTTTACTAAAAAACTTCATGTTCATCATGAGTAGATACCAACCAAATTCCCTATTCAAATACCTACAGACTTAAAACCCTAAATTCAGTTGGACAGAAATACCATTGAGAAAAGATAAGAGATACCACTAAGTCTTACAGGTACAACATGATACTGTCACAGATATCAGTCCTCCTTCACTCTGAGGATTCAGATTTTCTTCTTGCTTTATTAGGTACCAAGCGAAAACTTCACTTACCTATCCAAACCTCTTTGAATCTTGCCTCTTTACTGGTTTTTACTTTTTGTACTGAATAGAAAAACTTCTGCCATTTTTATTCACACAAAACCCTGCCATAAGTAGCTTTTTCTAATATTTTCTCTCTTACAAAGGCTCTATTATTATGACACTGCAGTGTGCCACTGCAGAAGGCATGCAAATGCCTAGTTTACTCTTAAGTTCTTACTTGCAGTAAAAGTTGATTCTTCTATATATTTAGAAACTAAGTGTCACTTTTCTACTTACAGGGCAAAAAAATGCAAACTACCCTATCCTAAATGTGAATGAGAAGTCATCTCCAACTGCCTCAGCAAGAAACTACTCATCTTTCTGAACAGCCTCTTTCCCTATTTATCTTTTCTTTCACCCGCATGTTTTTCATGGGAAGAATTCTAAAGTGGTAATGAAGGGGGACATTCATCTTGCATCAACTAATTCTTCACCCTTCTGTTTCATGCTGCAGCTCAGACACACTGCTGCTATTTTTCTTTTCACAATCTCAATAACATTTGAAGAGGACCTGAGATGGAAGTAATTTAATAAAACACATTATAGAATTCAATGGCAGAGCCAGGAGCAATTAGAATAATCTAATATTTTCCATTACAAGACTGTTCTCGGTTACTTATAGTTTTGCCAATCTTTAATTTTTGGGCTTAGATTTTCTGTATCAGGTATGTGATTCAGACAGAAAATATTTTTAGAAAGTTACAGCTGAGACAGTCCAAATACATACTTAACAAAAAATACATTTTACATTATCCATGCCAAAAAACCTAATCAAAACCCCAAAACCCAATCCAAAACAAAACCCAAACTGCTTCACTCAAATTTCTCCAAGATGTGGATAAGAAGACCAGGAAGACATCTGGGAGGCAAATTTGGCCAAGTCATAAACTTCTGGAAAACTGCCTAACTACTAACAAAACTTTTCACTGAGTATGTTGATAATGTAGTTTTTCCAAAAGGATAGTCACTGCTGGTGCTCTGTTACTTTCACAGCATGTCTGATCTGATTGAAAGTTCATGGCTTCTCCGCAAAGTTAGAATAAATTTCAGACCTATAGAACTTTTCTACTCATGAGCAGTTATAATGTTAGGAAGCAGAAAAACAATTGGAGAACATTTAAAAATTTTGTATAAGAGATGCTGGAGAGGAATCTATGCAATGGCACAGGGAAACAACACCTGAGAAGACTATACTGTGTTACTGTCAAAATAAAGTGGCCAAAGAAGAGAAAGGGGCTTATATTCTGAAATACTCCCACTCCTATATTCTTAAAGGAATGCACAATTCTACTGAGTGTGAATCAGAAGTGTACATCACTGCATCTTGCTCTGAAAATCCACCAATAACTCTTGGTGCCCCCCTCCCTCCCTCTGGTACTGCTGCTGGGGCAGCTGGATGACAAAAACCAAAGTGTCTCTTAGTCAAGAGCCTGTCTTAGGGACCTCAAGGGTCCACATCGACACATGTCTGGCAGTACCTATACAAATGATATATTCCCTTCCCTTAACTCCCAGTTACCTGCTCAGGGGTAAAAGAAGCAAAAGGGTAAACTGTTAAGAAACAAGGGTTGTGAATTTAAATGGTCACAGTGTCATTTAAGCTTTTCACACAATGCAACCCACACTGCTGCACACACCTACTTGCAGCAGTCAGTCACAAGCTCCTTTTCCCCACTGAGTGTCCATTTAGCTCAGCATGCATGATCAACTGTGGTGGGAACAAATGAGCAAAGAACAACATCCTCATGGGCTCCTCCCAACTAAGAGCTAAAAAAAAATTAACAAGGCAGAAGAACCACACATAGAGCAAAGTGTGACAAATAGTAACATCGTGGTTACTTTGGAAACTTTAGATCGAAAATCCATGTGCTTCTGCAATGCTGAACAACTTATTTGATGTTTGTTCTTAGAAAAACCTACTTAGAACATCCAGACTGGGCACAATTCAGAGACCTGAAGCTAAAAGCCCAAGCCCTAAAACCGTATCTTTCTATTGTATTAGGATATTCAGTCATAATTCTATTCTAATTCTATTCCCACATCTTTCTTTTCACTGGAAACATTTTCTATCAAATCTTCCATCCATTCTTTTTAAAGACCCAATGAAAAATTATTGCATACAAAGATCACTCAATTTTTTCTGGAAAAATAAGACCAGACCTGGTGCCAAATCCAGCTTATTTAATAGTTTCATTGGAAAGTGTATATTAGATAAACAGTGTAGTTGGGGCCCAGAGAAGTAGTGGAGAAAGTCAAAACATGATAGGACATGACCCTGTGGAATCTGATCTACATTAGCCCTGTGTGGAGCAGGGGTGGTGGTGGGGGATGTGCCTGGACTGCCATGGGCCTCTGCCAACCCAAATGACCCTATGATACTAAGAAAGCTCTTTCCAAGGCAGGAGGAAAAGCAAAAAGATGAAAAAAAATTGCTTCTTTTCCTATGCTCATTTTTTGGAAGACACTTAGAAGACCCAGTTATGCATTCATAACTGCCACACATTTTACAGTATTTTGGGTTTTTGTTATCTAGCAGCAATTTGCTCTTTAGATTTGCAAAGCTTCTCTGAAGATCCTGTTGCAAAATTTTATAGAAGAAGAATGGGATGGAAGATGATAGATATTCCCATTGGCTTCATGCTATTTCTCTTCTTAAGACACTTTCATCTTTCCCACTAGGTATGAAAACAAAACATTTAGGTCCAAAGGGTACTATTAAAACAAAAATTTATTTGCAACTGACAAATTTCTTCCAAATTACAAAGAAGGATGGTTTGTTCTTATGGAAATTCCAGTGACCCAGGAAGGAATCTCAAGCATGCCTCACCTCTCTGGTTCTTTCCATTTCCTCTGTGACTTCTGACATGCTATCTTATACAACTATTGTTTCCATTCCAAACAAGGGAAATATTAGCTTTTATGGTTTTACAGAAGTGAAATGTGTCAGATTGCTGGTGATCTAACAGTGGCTTCATTGCTATTATTGCTGCACAGTATCGTACTCTCCCTTGTAACAGTAGAAATAACTGGAGCTTTCCCTACATCATAAAAGTTGCTGGATTAGTGAAGAAATCTATCAGATTACCAACAGTTCCTATTAATTAATTTAAAATTACACACTGATTAATATACATGATAACACAATGAAAGTTACTATTTAATCCTGTGCTATGTGACTAGGATTTAAGGTGAAGTTTCTAGCTGGAGAAGCCTTTTCTATGTTCAGAAACCTGCAAATCATCAAACTGTGCTCAATGGCATACTAAAAATTAAAAGTTTAGCAACATTTCACAATAAAATGAATTTAATATCCAATTAACAGTATAAATTTACATAATAAAAACTCTTCTTCCATGTTTATAAAAACTGATTGACAGTATAACAAAAACCACAAGATCTATGCTCCACTAATCAACACCAATCCAAATCACACATACAAAATGTGCCCAATTCTGTGTATGCATTCTAAAATGCAGCAGAAAGCACTATGCTGTCAAAGCAAACTGTCATTAAATGTGCAGTATGTACTGTTAAAAGGGTCCCCAAAAATGCTGAAAATGTCAGCCCAAGGGTGTCCAAAAATGCTGAAAGTGTCAACCTTTTTTAGGCCCAGTGTCTATTCAGTAGGTAACTGAAGCCAAGACCAATCTCAAAATGCTAAAGACCCAAAGATACTCAAATAATCTTCATCAATAAAATCTAGCTCAGCTACTAAATGAAAAAAGAAAGCATGTAAGAGCCAGAATATTAAAAAAACCCCAAAAACAAAAAACCAAAACCAAAAAACCAACAAAAAAAAAAAAAACAACCAAAAAACCCAAAAAACCCCCACCAAAAAACAAAAAAAACAAAAACCAAAAACCAAAAAACACCCCCAAAAAAACAACAACAACAACAGAAAACAACCAAAAAACACCAAAAAAGCCCACAATAACAAAGCAAAGGAAAAAGCAACTCTTGGAAGCACAATATTTTGCATCCAACTAAAAATACACAACCATGAAATTATCTATTTACACTGTCAGATTTATATGCATTTTCAAGTTTAGGTTTTGGGGCATTTTTTAAAATTTGGAGGAAACACAAAACATCTAGCAATTCATGAACACACTGTGCTTAATACATCAATCAACTAATCAATCAGGCAATCCCCTGCCTGCTTGATTACAAGAGGCATTAAAAATATTAGCATATCAGGAATAGAAGCCTGAAAATAATTTTCACGTTTACCCTTGTTCTAAAATAGGAATTCAAATGCCTCAAATTTTTGGCAAAAAGTTTGCCAACTAAACAATGAGACAATACCTCCTCTCCTCTACCCCCTTCATACAAGCTGATTCACAGTGCTGTGATGCCGCCCTCAACAAATATTCTTCCACAGGTCTAAAACAAGAAATTAAAACATGTTTCTTCTTTTCCCAGCTTGCATTTAAGGTATTTTAATCAGTGAAAAGTTAGCACTTTCTAGACTTGTTAATGTGAAGAAAAAGGTTCTCTGACTAAAAAAACCTCAGGTGACTTGCTTCCAAATCAGATTTCTAGTGTCCCCTCTCAAGACACCTATTTACATGAAATCTCTTATAGTTTCTCTGCCTGTATAAAATGCAGATGCCACTGCACATCAGGCCTGTGTTTGCCTCTTTGCACAGACAGTCCAAAACAGTTTTCCTGATCTGTTTCAACTTGAAATGTTGTCAATATATGGATTGTCTTGCTTTCTAATTCAGTGAAAAATCTAGTTTTCCATTAGTCTCTGCCTTTCTAATTTTCGATACAGCTTTACTAAATGTAATTATTAAAGGCAGATTCAAGAAAGCAATTACTGAGCTACTGGTTTGTATCTCTGAAGTCTTAATAAGGAACAAGAAGTTGAAGTGACAGAAACACTGCAAAATCTGTAAATTAAAAAAAAAAAAAAAAAAGACAAACCAAAACACACCAGGTTATATGCTTACTTTATTATTGTACAATACAACAGAGAGAAAAAAGAATAGCATGGAAAATCACTATATGTTTGGGGCAACCATACAACCATTTGTTACCACAAATGAGTTTTAATCTTTTTTATCACTGGGCCATGCATTATAATCACAAGTATTTCAAAACTACATCAGAAATCACTCTAGAAAGAACATTATAAAACCATGGAAAGTGGCATTTCATACCCTCTTTTTGGGAGGATTTTCCATGTGTTCTGGAGGTTACAGTATTTGGAGGTGTTGACCTGGGCTATTAGATATCTAATCTCACTTGCCAGTATAAGGAATTAAGGGGAAAAATTAAAATAAAATCAAATAAAAAAGCAGACAATTACATTAGTTTAGTCAAAACCTATAAAGTATCCTAAAGCACAGGCAGGTGCTAAGCTGAAGCAGAGCCTTGGAGCCCTCTTGCCAGTTTGTAGAGAGTTTGAATAATTCTCAAGATTTGAGTCCAGACATAAAAGGCTGCATATAGACTATCTTCCTGCTGTGCAATGACCCCCTCCACTCCACAAGTCAATCACCTCACTTTCTACTTCCCAAAAAGTGGATAATATCCTGGTCACAGTGAATCTAGTTACCACAGTCCTGCTTAACAGCTCCATTGTGACATCACTCTTTTTGCTACTATTATTGTATACACACTAATATTGTTTGGCTGGTTTTGTATCAAAAAAGTGACGTTTTGCAAGACCACAATACTGGTTCTGAGTGACTTCATGGGGTAAATTAGAAATAAACCAAAAATAATTTTTTATTTAAAATAAACATCAGCCTATACAGAGCTGTCCAGCAGCCTCTCTTTCAAAACAATAGCTTATAATACACAGTAAATTAACTGAAATATGCTAGCAGTAAAACAATTGATGACCTGGGATCCCATACTTTGCATTACATTGTGGTCCTTACAAATTTATAATGGCAGGTGAGAACCTGGTCATTCCCTGTATACATCACAAAGCACCAAAAAATTGTCAATATAAAGAAAAGGTAGAGGTATGATCTAATGTCTGAGAGAACAGGGAATGCATGTAATTTAGAGTGGTTATGCTTGGCTATTCTTAACCAAGTTTCATGCCAGTCTGAAGAAACCTGTTCTAAGTGTTCCAGATAAGGACAACTACTGCGTGAAAGCCCTGCAGAAAACCCCTCAGAGAGAGGTGAAGGAAACCAGATAGCCCAAACTGAGAACTCCAGAAGCCAATGGGAATTGTGACACCCACTCTGAATCCAGGCTTCTCAGCTGAGACATCCTGGTATATATCAAGAATATGGCCAGTGACTGTTGAAGACCCAATCTCCATTACATAAGCTCTGACCTCATGGTACATACCCAAAACCTGACACAGCAGAAACACAGAGTTTCTTCATACAAATTACACTTCAGTGTAGTGGATAAGAACACTAAAGCATTATTAAGACAGCAAAGATATTGAAGAATTACAAAAGGGTTTGGGTTGTAAAGCAGCATAAAGATTATGTAGCTCTAACTCTTCTACCACAGGCAGGGACACCTTCCACTAGCCCAGGTTGCTCAGGGCCCCATTCAACCTGGCCTTGAACACTTCCAGGGACAAGGCATTTATGGCTTCTCTCAACAACCTGTTCCAGTACCTTACCATCACCACATTTAAAAATTCTTTCTTATGTCTAATTTAAATCTTCTCTTTTTCAGTTTAATTCCACTACTCCTTGTTTTACCCTACACAACCTTGTTAAATGTCCCTCTTCACCTTTCTTGTAGACTCCCCTTAGGTACTGAAATGCCACCAGAAAGCCACTACAGAATCTTTTCTTCTCTAGGATGAACAATCTCTCAGCGTTTCCTCACAGAAGTGGTGTTCCATCCCTCTGATGATTTTGTGTCATTTTCCCTGGACTTACTCCAACACGCTGGTGTCTTTCCAGTGCTGGGGACCCAGGGCACTGCAGGTGGAGTCTCACTGCAGTGGAGCAGAGGTGCAGACTGTGAGCCCCATTATACTCCTGAATGCACATGCACACCATCATACAGAGACAGTACTCCCACTTCCTCAGCAGTTTTGCTAGTGGCCAGGAGAGCAAGGTAGAGTGCAAGCAGGTATCAGTGACATTGCTGTTACAAGTAAACCAGAGGTCAGATAATTCTGTTAACACATCAGCAGGTATTACTTTAAGTTACAAAACCCATAATTTTTTAGAAACAAATTTTATTTTACTTACATATTTAGTTTCTCTTCAAAATCATGACTTCCATATTGTGCTTCTTACATAGCATATGTAAGAATTACAGTAAATATAGTAAAGACATATATATATATGTGTATATATATATGTCATGCTTAGGAAGGATTAAATCAACTCTCAAGATGAAAGGCCAAATACCGTGCATATGTTCAAAAAGCTTAAACATTTATCTAACCTCAATCATCTATTACAGAAACTTCCTCTCAACACAGAAAACTGTGTTTTGGAATTCATATAATAAATTTCTTATGGTAAAATAGGAGCAAGTATATCCCACAGTGCAAGACCCATAATACAACAATTATAAACAAAAACTGAATAGTGCTAAACTCTTTCTTCTTCATCTTAATTCTTGGCAGTTGATCTTCATTGGAACTACGAAACATATCAAAAAGACTTCAAACTAGAAAAAACCATGCACATTTCAGATACAATTCCCCACTATGGAATATAACTGTTTTCATAGTTATTCCTCTACTGCCATTTTTGAAAGTATTTTTAAGCTTCTTCACAACTGAAAAACAACACGAGCAACCAAAATACCTCCAGTTGTTTGATTTTGTAGTGAAATACTGAAGCAAGTTCTCTAAGGATTTGAAAGAGTGTCTTAGCATAAATAGGTATTTTACTCATTGAATGCTGCCTTGGAGAACATTTCTAATAAAGGCAAGAATAAAAATAAAGGTAATTTGTAAGTGGGCCATTCTGTTCAGTGTTGTCCTGCAATATAAAAATCATTTTTGCTCTCTTTGGTCCTTTTGAATGATTTGACTTGTACAAGCCAGAATCATTTTGTTGCACGCTTATGGAAAATGAAAAATCTTGTCTGTAGCAATATCAAATCATTTATACACAGCAGACATCAGCTGTCATTTCTGTCTATCCCAGCAGTACACTCCCTCCCACTCTTCTCTCTTTAGTCTAGGTGAGCTGTCAAGTTTCTAGTTTCTGATGTGTATTTACATCATTCAATGACATCTGACAGTAGTGAAAGGCCACAGAAAACTGCTTATTGATCAGAGCAAAACTAGTTGACGGAACAGATGAGGTTGTATCACAGAAATGCAGCCACACTCAGGTGATGACATTTTGCTCCCTTGTATACAAGTGCTTAATGGAATACAACTTCATTATATCATGCCACTAGTGTTTAAAGAATTGCACAGTTCTCATGAGTGTTTTGTCTATGTGGTGATGAGGACAATCTATTTGTACTGGCACCAATATATTACTAACCTGTTTTGCTCATGAACACTTGCAAACTACCAGCCAATGTGTCCTGATGAATATAATAAGAGACACTGAAGACTCAATCTTGCCAAAATCTAATTGAGCTGACCTTTTAAAAAAAGATGGAATTACCATTTAGGGAGCCAGACCTACTTGAGATTTAGTTCTGCAGAATACTGTGCTGCTTAGTAAAGACATTTTAAATGACCACTTTTATGCTTGGGACTGGTACAGTTTCCCAGTGGAAGTGATAACTCATTATTAGTATTTCAGAGGTTATTATATCAACTTGTATGAGAGTCTTTCAAACTGTATTGATTTAAATGCTGAGGCATTCATGAGCAGAGGCTCTCCATACAAAATGTTCTGCAGCTAAAATATTAATTTTCTTATTTTCATTACTTTTTTTTTTGTTATCTTGAACAGAAAACTCATTTTCCACAGAGTAACCTGCCAGGGTGTAATTACACTATGAAACCATTTCTTACAGAATCTATGCTTGCATTAGCAGCCTAACCAGAAAATTCAGGACAATGTTAGCACTAAGCAAACTGCTTTGATTCAAAAACGCCAGCCACATGCAGTACCTGAAGGGCTTGAAATCACAAAACTTCTAGGAGCACAGCACAGACATCAAAAGAACTTGCTTTCCATTTCATAGCTAGTATGAAATGGCAGTAGCAGCAGGTTTTTATTTCCAAGAAAAAATCCAGAAGGAGAAAAGATGCTGATAATCCAAAAGTTGCTCTATGCAGTAGGCAAGTGATACTCAACCTTTCTAAGTTAAGTCTTGCATTCAGGCTAACTGCTTATAAATGAATACAGTCTTCTGATTCAAAATAAAATTATTCACCACCTTAAACCCAGAAATTTCTTTCCATTTCAAGGAGAAAGAGATAAAAGGATAAGTTCTCAGAGAAGGCATTCCCAATACTATTCCAACTAAGGCAAGCAGCATGAAACCAGACAAAACTAGAGAAATCAAGTTTCAGAAATAACAGGGAAATGCATGTGAATGATGTCTTAAACAAGCAGAATACATTTTCTGCTATTTCACAGCAGAAGCAATATGGACTAATCTGTACAAACTCATTGACAACAATGGAAAAAGGTGAAAGCAGTCTTGCTAATTTTCAGTCCAGTTGTTATCACAAAAACTTCTTTCAGACAAAAACAATGATGACTAGATGTTTCTTGTTCTTTTCTTGGTGTTCTTGTAATGCAGTTTCTGCAAAAAAAGCTGGAAGAATCTTGCTTTCAGACTCAAAGAAACTAGTGGTAAACTAAGATTTTCAGAGGTCATCTGACTTAGACTGAATCAAGGTACAGGTACGGAACAATTACTTTTCTAACTCTAATAAAACTTTATAATTCCTACTTCAAAGAGGAGAAAAATAAGGTAACACAATAGTTACATGATCAAATTGATTTTATTAATTCTGCAAAGCAATTTCCTCAGTTTTTTTCGGGGTTTTTGTTTGTTTTTTTTCTTCTCAGAAGCAGATAAAATATCTCACTGAACCTTAAGAATTTCAAAATGTTTAAATTATTTGCTAAGTATTTGAGATTGAAAATTTCAGCCCAGAAGCCAGTATTTATAATTATTCACAAAAACGAAACTAAGAACTCCTTCACAGAAAATGGCTGAAGAGATCTCCAACATTTTTCACAGCTGCCTCAGCTTGCATCTAAAAGAAACTGTGTCATCTCAGATGGTTAGCTGTCAGCATTTGTTTGCACATACACAAAACCATGCATATTTAATATGTACAGATCTAAGGGGAAAATGGAAGATAAAGAAACAGTCATTTATTCAATGCATATGATGCCAAATGCCTAAAAAGCAAACTGTCTGCCTTCTTGAAGTTAGTGGGAAGGAAAGAGGAAGTACCCAAGACAATGGAAAAGCATAGATAGGATGCTATTTTAAGTATATTTGTGAAACTTATTTTAGACCAGAAGTTTTTTTAAACAAAGAAAACAAAGTATTCTCTATTCTTCTAAAATCATTAACTGCATAAGTTTTTACTCATAAGAACTCAAAATTATTGAGAAGAATAGAAGGGTATCTTTAGACAAGAAGTTGAAGACAAATTACATTTTGTTCTTTCCAAGTCTGGTCTTTGTACTTTGTGCTTATACAGAAAACAGGAAATTCTCTTCATCTCAGTTGTCTGATATGCATAAATATCTGGGCTGAAAGCCTTCACACTGATACTGATGACAGCAGCAATTCCTAACCAATTATGAAAAACAAAAAATCCCTATGTGAGCCACTTTTAATTTAACCCTGGATCTAAAACTATTTGTTTTATTTGAAATTTAAAGTATCTGTCTGAAGCACAAGAAACATCTATTTTAATTCAGTCACCCTGAAAATTAAGAAAACACTGTTCAGTATTAATAATTCCCAAATAATACCTTGGAGTCAGTTCTCTCAGGAAAATTATGAAGCCAACATTTCCACCTTATTAGAACCAGAGCAAAGAGAAATGGAAATAGAGACTGATGACATAAGGATGTATAAAGGATGTGCAGAATTTGAAAGTGAATTACGATGAACACACTTCACTCTTTCAGTATTTAAATAGTATAAAACAGCTTCACATCTAATAATGTTATTACTTAATTTCTTTTTGATTCAGCTTTTATTTTTCTATGGCATATCCCAACTGTATCATGCAATAATACAAATAGCTTGCTGATATTAAGGGCACCATTTTAATGTTCCTTGATTTCGTGACATAAAATCATATATCACAGGCATTTTTCTCTGTTCTAGATGGCATAGAAGACCTTTTCTTCCCTGTGAATAATTCACAGAAAGCCACATCACTTCAAAAGAACAGAAACTGACTCTTTATGACAGGGATATATGAACTAGGTAAATGCCCAAGCCATTGCTCAGAGCATGCCTGTAGCAGTATCATCACTTCTTCCTGGACAGGCACACTTAGCTGAAGCAATGACTTTTCTGTTTTCTTAGTTAAACTCAGTGGAGTTAAAGTCAAAGTCAAAAGAAAAAAACTAATACTTGGATTCATTATGCATTAGAAGCATCTTTCTTTGTTAGTGAATAAGTATAGATTGTAGTGCCATAGACTAGTGTTTTATAAAAGGTTCACAACACACAAAGAACCCAACATTTATAAAAGAAATCCTGAAAGCCTAAGGAAAACAAATGCATGTAGTCACAAACATTACAATATTTACTATTTTGCAGTAATTTACAGTTTTCTCTATAATTTTGAATTCCAAAGCATTAAACATTCCAAGCTGCATCAACCATATCATTACATCTTTCCACTGGAAAACATCACTTAGGAGGGCTCTTTTAAGCAGGGATTCATCTTTGCACTGAAGGCACACCACTCGAAAGGAATCCACATTGAGAATCTATGACAACTTCAGCAGTGTCTCTTTTTGATGCTTTGTTCAGGATCCGTCTTCTCACTCTGCTCCTTGACAAAATTATCAGTTTTGTTCTGTACAAAGCTCAGTATACAAGAATTTCCAAAACCAGTATGACATTTACTATTGTATGATGTAATACATCTTTTCACCATCTTTAGGTGGCTTGATTGACCAATTCCCAGTTTGCTTGGGCCTTTGAAATATTTTTCCTTTAAAAAACTTTGGTACTATTTTTTACTGTTTTTTTTTAGTTAAGTTTCAAGCTTTTTATGTTAAATACAAGTATACTTGAAATGAGATTGAGTTTAAAAAAGGTAAGTTGATGCAATTTAAGAAAAGCCTAAATAAAATCAAAATTTATAATGTACCTACAGAAAAGCAGTACATAGACAAAAAAGGGATCACATGTTTAAGAGAAACCATAAAAAATTAATACAAGTAATCACTGATAGAACCAATCGCTGGAACCAAATTCTTTTTTTAAAAAAAGAAAACAAATACAAAAAACCCACAAAACCCTATAATCTCCCAATTATCACTACTCATTTATCCTTAACCACTAGAATAAATAATCTATGGGTTATGTTAAGTAATCTGCTGTGGTAAATATTCAAAGATGTGGAAATACTCCCATGTTCACTCATTTAAAGTTATGATAAACATAATAAAGCACAATAAAGTATCTGAAAATCATTTGAAATTAATTTTGGTGGGGATCTGGAGTTAGACAAGCAGCCATGTTATGGTACACTGGGCCAAAAGGATCATGCTTGATCCCCACTACTACCCCTGAATACTCAGCAGAAGAGAGACATAAAATTCCTGGGGTGGAGCCAACAGAGGGCTTCAAAGATTTTTAGGGGACTGGAGAATCTCTCTTACAAGGAAGGCTGAGGGAGCTGAGACTGTTTGGCATTGATAAGAGATAAGAAGGAACCTCATCAATGTCTATGAGTATCTGAAGGAAGGGTGCCAAGAGGATGGATCCAGGCTCTGCTCAGTGATGCCAAGCACCAGAGTGGGATAATGGGCAGAAACTGAAGCACTGGAAGCTCCATCTGAACATGTGGAAGAACTTCACTATGAGAGCCACTGAACCCTGGAAAAATTGCCCTGAGAGGTTTGGAGTCTCCCTCACTGCAGGATATTCAAAAGCTATCTGGAAACAACTCTGAACAATGCACTCTATGGGACCCTACTTGAACAGGGATATTGGCAAAAGCGACCTCAGTGGTCCCTTCCCATCCTAAACATTCTCTGTTTCTGTGAAAAGGAGAGCAAACTTCTCTTTCAAAGATCAGTTTCAGAGAAATAAGGGCTACACATAAAGTCATTAAAATATGTTAGGCTTAGGTGACCAGAACAGTATACCTGGGGACACAGAGAATAAAGAAAAGCTATGATTTATTTAAGCCATAATGAATTCACTGGAAATGCAGGAAAAAAAACATATTTCAAGAAGGAAAACCAAGCAATTTCACTAATAAAAAAACCACTGAAGTTGAATAAAATTTGTGAATTCAAGTAACATTTGCTGGAAAGATGCTAATGGTTTTTATGTTACAGGATTACAAGATTTGTTATTCCATTCCAATTAAAAATGCAGTATAGTAATTTGAAGACATTTCTCTGCTTTTAAGATACCTATTTTTTGACTATTTAAAGAATGGAAGAAGTTAATGAAAAGAACAAACTATACTCTTTACTATAATAAAAAATAATCAACATATAAAAATAGAATTTCAACCACTGAAAAAATAGAGAAACACACTTGAGCTGATCATTTGTTTTCTTGTCAAAGTGCAGTGTATGCAAAAATGATCAGCATGAGTTTTCAGATACCCCTATCAATCAAATTAAGCAAATCTCATCAGGCACAGAAAAACAATCAAATGCTGCTCATTACTACCTTGCTATTACTTTTTCTGCTCCCATCTGCTCTTGTGCCAATATTAGTGAAACTAATCACTTTATCCTTACAGGCAACCTCTGAAGCAAAGATCATGAATATTACAAATATATTCTTACTCTTTATCTCAATTTCACCTGACTCCACATGATTATCCATGCTTTTCTGAAGCAAACTACCAGATGACTGTGACTTGCCTGAGTCAGAAACTGAACTCTCAGGTCCTGGATTTCAGCTAAACCACCAGATAGGAGTGATTTTTGCTGGGCTTTTCCCACAGATCACTCACATTGAAGATTCTCCATGACTACCAACACTTTTGAAATAAGACCTGAGCTCACACACAACTGTAGCACAGAAAAGCACAAGTACATAAACTACTGCAATAAGTCTGGAAGAGGAGGCCATGGAAAGGATAGGAATATAAGGAGCATAGCTAGTTCCATTAAAATGGGCAACACACCCCTCACTAAAAAAATTTAGTAAAGAAAGTATTATAAAGTACAAATCTCAGTATTTAACTTAAAACTGGATAAATGTCCCATTTAAGAAAGGATTACGTCCTTTCACAAGCACTAAGATGCTTTCAGCTTTCTTCAATCTTATATGGAAAACATTTTAAATCCCAAGATAGAGATTTTAGAAGACAGAAGGAGAAAAAGATATTTCACAACACTGCCACTACAGAAAAACTGGAAACAGATGGATCTTATATATTGGTTTGAAGTGACCACATTGATCATCAACTAGCTGCACAATTAACTGCCTGACTTAGAAGACCAGGATATCTTGACCCATCTATTTCATTTAGCAGACACACAAATGCTTCTGCTAGAGTTTAAAAAACGTCCTTAAAGTTTGACTTTCAGAGAAATGGAAGAATACATTATTGAAGCATTCATGTGGCACCTGTCTTGCCAGATTTTCCAGCCTCTTTTATTGAGTTGGGGCATGGGAATACAGTAACCCCAACAAGAATCCCTTTCTCTTCAGCACACTCTGTTTCAACAAACTTTGAAGTCTTTCTCAAAGACTCTTCTGAAACTGTATCATTAGATTTCCAGCCTGTGATGTAGCCATGCTTCACAGTTAGCTTATAAATGTTAACTAATGGACATGCTTTGAACAGATTCTCCTAACTCAAAGAAAAACCAGTAATTTAATAAGCAATGAGTAGAATTCTTCTCTAGGATTTCTTCAATTGTGCTAGCATATGCAATTAAAAAGACTAATTAAAATTACCAACGTGTTCCCTAAATTCAAGGCATAGAGTGACCCCTACTGGTCTGTTAGGGACCCCAGCAAAGACTCAAACTGACAAGAGCCATCACTCCAAGGACTGAACCTGAGCTAACTTACATGGACAACCCTCAGGCTGGGCATGGAGAACTTATCCAAGCTACAGAATTACTAATACAGTAACTCAGCAGAGGCACAAATCCTCCAGTGCTTGCTATGGCCTTTTAAACCTTAATTCCACTTGCTATTATAAGCACCAAAAATTATCAAGTAAATGGCTTGAAAAGAACGCTAAATATCAATAGCTGAAAACCATATTATTATGAAGAATTTTAATTAAAGAAAAAAAAAACAACTTAAAAACCACCCAATAGAAACAAACTTTAGTGTACTGGATGTTTCTAAATGAGAAAAGTGTATACTTTCTGTATATTCACAATTGAACATGAATGGGAATTACAAGCCCCCATGATTCATATTTTGCTTGTTACTCTTTTTATTTTGTACATAAAAAGCAAGTCACAAGAGCATTTAATTAATTGTCTCAATACTGCCTGCTTTAATGCCCAATTAATAAGTGAGGTAATCAATAGTGCTCTATAACACAACCAATTTATAACCTAATACATTATTTTATTATTTTAATGCTGTAGGTGAATCTATATAAGATCTTAGTACTAATATGAGTAGATTAGCAGGAAAGTAAAAGAAGGGCATGGCTGTTCATTTGAAGTGCTAATTGTTCTCTTGTATTTATAAATATATAAATTAAACTCACATACACATACTTGGATCAGAACCCAGCTAGAATCAAGAACAAGGAAACAGCAAAATTAAGCTAAACATCTTCATCTAGGACTAATTCCACCAACCTAGCAAGACAAAACAGTGCTGATTCCCTCTTCTGAGGAAAGCCTTTGCTTAGAAAGCTTAAGCAATTCTCTGCTTCAAAACTTCTGCTAATTAAAAAGGAATATTCTGTAATTACTGCAAGTTTCCACTGCATCTAAACTAAGTCAGTCCAATGTTGCTCCATGTGTGCTCATACAAGGAGCTTACAAAAAAGGCTGCTCAGGAGTAGCTGAGATAGCCTCCAGGTCCAGAGGAAAAAACCAGACGTCCAGTTGTTTCAGTGGCCACCAGCAGGCTGACTCTGCACCCTGGCTCTTACCTCTGACCACTAGTCAAGCTGTTGAAGCAAATAATTATAGCCACAAGTTATTTCTAAAATGCATTCAACCAGTTCTAAGTTAGTACACCAAATCCCTAGAGCCTTCAACAGGAGCTCAGCATTTAAGAGAGATTTTATTTTGGGAGTCATAGTTAAATATTTACAATGTTACACAAAGGAGAATAAAAAGAATAAAAAAGGAACCAACAGTGACATGCTATGAAACATTTAAGAAGCCTGTAACTCAGCTGTTTTTTCCCCAAACTATACAGTGAACTTTTCTATTGTTTTCACTGAAAGACTGAGTACTACAACATTCACTGTAAAGTATAAATTTAGACATTATTCTGTCAAAAGAAATACAACACAACCATTGAGATTGAAAGACAAGAACTCCAAAGTCACAGAATTCAAGAAATAATCCTGTTCATTTAATCAATCCCATTTGGCTTACCTCAAGTGATAATTAAAAACTTATTCCTCAAGATCTTTGCTTTATTCATTGAGCAAATGTTCTACCATTGTTGTAGTTGGTCTTGCTCATGCTTGATCCCAGGCCTTGCAAGTGCCCTCTAAACACAAAACTGAGCCAAGCTGAGCAGTGCAGTTCATTTGCTGAAGAGAAGGGATGTCATCCAGAGGGACTTTGACAGGCCTGACAAGTGAGTCCACACGAACATTATGAAATTCAACATGGTCAAGAGCAAACATAGATTTGGTTAACCCTCAGTATCAACACAGACTGGAGAATGAATGGGTTGAGAGCAGAGTGGCAGGAAAGGATTTGGGCTACTGGTGAATGAAAAGTTGTGCACGACCCAGCAGAGTGTGCTTACAGCCCAGAAAGCCAGCTGCATTGGCATCAAAAGCAGCATGGTCAGCAGGGAGGAAGAGGAGATTCTCCCTCTCTGCTCTGGCAAGATTCCACCCAAAGTGCTTGAATCCTCAGTGACATGGAAGACTTGAATCTGTTGGAGCAAGTCCAGAGAATGGACACAGAACTGACCAGAGAGCTGAAACATCCCTGTTGTGAAGAGTTGTAAAGGAAAACAGATTGTTCAGCCCAAGACAAGAAGGCTCCAGGGAAATTGTTTTGTGGCCTTTCAATATGTAATGGGGGCTCGCAAGGAAGATGGATACAGGCTAATTTTTACTGAGGTTTGTAGTGACAGGGCAAGTGGCAGCATTAAGTCATAATTTAAGAATGTAAATTTAGATTGGAAACAAGGAAGAATTTTTTATGATGAGGGTGGTTAGACACTAAAACAGGTGCTGTGATCTAATGAAAGGTGTCCCTGCCCATGGTAGAGAGTTGGATCAGATGATTTTTAAATCAAATTCTTCCAATCCAAACAATTTCCTGATTCTATGCAAGAACACATTTTACATTTTCAAGCTGTCTATACCAGAAAAGGGCCCCAAGTCTATTGGGAACCTCAACTCCCTCTCCTTGGTAGCAGAAAATAGTGCAATGCCAAAGCTATTGCCAAGCCAGCTTCAGTACCAAACATACCACTACAAGAGAAGGCTAACTGATTGAACTACAGCTTTCACCTCTTTTAGTTTCAAAACCCTGATTCCTGTACAGAAGTGCAAAATTATTGTTTGACTGCACGGGTACAAAACCAAATCTGGCTGACTTGGGGATTTCCCTCCTCAGCTCCTTTTCTGAGTATGCTTTCACGGCACCTTGTTTCACTGCTCTCCATCCAGCAGCTGAGTAGTCCATGCATGCACAGAGCTCTCGGGTTAAAAACACTCAGAAGGAGGTTAGTGGGTAAACAAGTGAAATCTGGCATCTCCAGTGCTTGCAGGATCCAGCGCTGGGGCCTCTGAAAGGCTGACAGTCAATATATGCCAGTCATAAGACAGCTTACCTGGCTACAAACTTGTATTCTCTGGAGAATGACAATTTAGTTCTCAATGCTTTTCTGCAAGTCTGCTCACAAATTGCATATTGAATCACGTTTTACTGTCTACAAACAAGAAATTAAAAATTTTTGTAATGTAGGACGTAAAAATGGGTTAACAACTGGGGACCTAGTACATGCCAACTCGTGTTGCCTGCTTATCATGTGCCCAGCATAACCTTACCCTGTTACCTTGAGAAGTATAGAAACAGCCTATTTGAGCCATGAGAAGTAAAAAAAAAAAATAAATAAAAAATCACTGTAATCATATGCCTTGTCAATGACCACGATTCTTGCATACTATGGATATTTAAATCACTTAGCATCAAACTCCCAGCTAATGACAAAGATAGCAGTGAAATATGAGAGGTTTCCATTTAGTGTTGAGAACTGTGGAACATCATCATACTGCTGTGCATCCAATATTTTCCACCAAGCCTTATGTTTCAAGGTACTATTTTTGCTGAAACTGCAGAAGATTTTTTTTTTATGATTTCCATGGTGTGAAGGGTAAAAAGCAACATCTAAACACGGGCAATAAATGCATTACATAAATCAAGAATGAAGCTGAACTATCTGAGTAGCTAAGAGTAGAAAGACAGAACTAAAATGGCAAGTGATGGAGCATTATTCTTTGGCATTGTTGTCTTTAACTTCTGGCAAAGCACACCATCACATCATGGAATGTATCATAGTAGTGCCCAACAGAAAGCACATGTGAAAATGCAAACAAGAATTCACTACTGAGAGTCATCACATCATGCCTCCTGCACTGGGGAAGAGACTAGGACTATATTACCAGTGAACATGCAAGAAAGATTGGGAAATGGAGATAATGCTGATGCTTGAGCAAAAACTGACAAAGCAGCAATTCTTCCCACAAAACTAAAAATATGTACATAATTCATTAATCAAACGCAAGACTAGGTGCTATCTACAGTAAGTTCTGCAGATAAGGTATATAATTTGGCAAAAAATTGTTCCCTAGAAATCCCTCTGAAATAATCTTTGAAAGTACAATTTTTCATCAGCTCCTGAAAACACTTTGGAGTAAACAGCACAAATTGCTTGCTCTTCTGTTATTTGTGTCATTTAGTAAACCTGAAGACCTTTCTACCTTGTACATCTATCTTGTAGTCTATCCTCATGCCCTTCAGATGAGACAGGATTGAGATGAAACATATCTGTGAGCAGAACTGGGACTAGAGACCCAAGCCTCTGACGGGAGTCCCAACCCTCCTGTCCCTGCACTGCTTTCTGCTTCACAAGTAAGTCACCAGTCCAGTCACCTCTTAAAATGCCACACATCTAGCAAGTTAAGCACTTAAAAATACTTTCATTTTGTGGCAAATACTATGCACAGGAAGAGGCATACTGACTGAAGTAAGAGTAGCACTGAATTTTTGCAGTTTTTTGACTAGTTTATAGAGGGACATGTCAGCCCTGATGTTCTGAACCTCCCTTCATTGCTGTGTACATTTACAGTTATGGAACCAGATATATGCAGTTCGATTCTGAAGCACTAAACACGTCACACACCAAATGCAAACGCTTTACTGAATATCAGCCAAGAGGAAAAAGCTGGAATTTTTACCTCCCAGGAACACCTGGGCAAATCAACAAATTATGTCTTTTGTCTTGCATGAAGAAACAGAGCTGGAGAAGCTCATAATTGTTGCAGCAGCCGTTCCATTATGAGATGCCTCTACATGTCCCAGGAAAAGATAAAGAACTACTCTGTGTGGACTCTTATTTAAGAGTTTTTGAAAGCCACTGAGTTTCTAAGAGATAAAAGATTAGGGAATAGATACCAACAAAAATTTTGAAATAATGCAAAAGATGAATGTGAAGGGGGGGCTCAAAAAAGGAGCTCTATGTTTCTTGGAATTACCTGGCTCTTCCTGCTGTCTCCAAGCAGGGCCAACGATACTTCTTACTCTTGGCAGAAACTTCCAAGCTTCATACAGACAAAGCTTCTATACCCTGAAGAGTGTTCTGGTGCTCTAGTATCTTTAGGATTCAGCACCATTTCACAATTACCCCTGTACTTCTGGTGGACAGGACAGAAAAGATCTGTTATTTAACAGCTTTTTGTTACTTGGGATTGTCACATGGTTCCTACTTTTGTTTCTGTTTTGTTTTCAATCTAAAGATCTCCTTTAGATCCAGAAAAGATCTAGAAAGCCATGTAACTTGCTGTATGTGCTCCTATGTTGCCTTCTTTTGTCTACACTTTTTCTCATACACTTGCATGTTTCTTAGCATGCAGTACCTAAAACAGGACACACTACTCCACTCTTAAAAGAGACTCCACATCATTGACCTTTTTGTTACACTCATCTTTTGAAACCCCAATAGGTATTTGCCTTGTGGTCTGGCCATCCTGTGATGCACGATAACCCCCAGATCCTTTCAGGAATAACAGTTGCCTAATCTTTTAGATGTTACTCCATGTAATTGACTATTTTTTGACAAATACAACACCTTAGCACCAGTTCCTATTGAGTCAGCACCCCATTTTCCCTTCTTAAATAAACTTTCTAACTTAACAAAATTATTTTAAATTCCATTCTTGCTCTCCAGCATGTTCACAGTCTGGTGTCGATAGCAAATTTAAATAAAGATGCTATCATTCCATCATCCACATCACTAAAACATCAAGTCATACTGGAATTCGAACAGACCCTTCAGCACTACAACCCAATAAACCCCTCCAGTGTTGATATATGTATGTTTCTGTGTATCTGCACCCATAAATATGTGTACACATACCCATCTAAGTTCAACCCCATGTGAATATAAGGATATTTTACTGACCACAGTACTTCGTTGGTTTTGATATTGGTGTAGAGGCAACTGATTTAGGTTGCTTGATGTACAAACAAAGCCTGTGATAACAGCATGCTCACTGGATTTAACTAACTTGTACTCTACACAACTACCTCTAGGTAGACATGTTTTACTGATGCACAAGTAGCAAAGCATAGTACACTGTAAAAATCTACGTTGTTTTAAAAAGTCATCCTACATAAAACTTCACCAAGAAATATAAGCAAAATATGCTTTCCAAAAGTTAACATCAAGTTTAAAAAGAAACATTACTTCTTCCTCCTTATGTGCAGTATTGAACAGTGAGTTCTGGTCATAACACAGAATTATTCTGAGGAATTGTATAAAACAACACTATTTTTATGAACAAATTTAAGAAAATATGTTCAGTAAAGGAAAGAAATGCAGGCTCATTATAAAAATTTGCTTAGCTATGCAAAGCTGCTAAGCAAATGTGAAAGCTGCTGCAGGAAAGGAAATAGCAGACTTACACAGACTTGCTAGCGGGGTGCTCAGAGTTACACTGCTGTCAAAAATTCCCCAGGTAAACATAAAAAGAAATAGTTTGTGGTGAAGCATTTTTATAAATTCCTCAGAGATACTTTAAATATTAATAAGAACATATTTTAAAACAGTTTTTTAAATATTAAGGCATGTGCATGTATACTGTGTTAATATAAAATTGAATAAAATCTGTTCTTTCCAGAAGACTCACTTCAAGGTGTGTTTTTGTTGTTGCTGTTGTTATTTTTGCTTTTGTTGGGTTTTTTTCTTTTATTTTTTGTTTTTTGGTTTTGGGGTTTTTTTTGTTAGTTTGTTTGGGTTTTCTGATTGGAGCTTTCTGTTGTTTTTGTTTTGTCTTGTCTTTTTGTTGTTGTCTCTCCAGAGAAATCCTTGTTAACTCAAACTAACATGTTCAAAATAACAGAATCCAATGATCTGGCAGTTTTTAAGAACCGATTACTGACATGGTTTTGAATGTTTCTTAGATGAAATCACTAACTAACACCTTCACATTAATCGATTGGTGTCAGCAGAATTCTGGAGAGCTATGCTGCAGGCTCCAACACCAAAGTAGTAATCAATTAAGGAAGTCAGCTGAAAAAAATGATGCAAAGATCAGAGTTGTCAATGGCAAAATAATCTCATCTCAGTTATGTCAAAGGAAGAGTAAAAAAATGCCACATATTTACTTCACAGTGTAACAAAACAATTACAAACGAAGATTTAGTAATGAAATCATTGTCAAATAAATACATCAATTAAAATCTATGAAGGAGCTCTTCAGGAATCTTCTAGGCTATATTTATGCGATTTTATAAAAGAGAACATGTTAGAATAAAGTGCACAAGACTTTTAATTTCTTTTTTTACAGTATTATATAACATACTTGCTAAAAAACCCAGGGATTTTATGTAGAAAGTATTAATACTTCAAACAAATTATAAAAAAGGTAAACACCAAAACAATATATAACCAATTTACTTCTTGGAAACGAATTAAAATCTTTACACATTTTATGCCCTTTTTAGATAGGGACAAAAAAAGCCACGGTTTTCCTGCTGTATCTCTCATCCATAAATAACTGCACAAATAACACTGCTTTGGTGAGCTGCTAATTTCTTGGACCTGCTGAGTTAGCAAGGATGTCCACAGTGGGGTGCTGAGAAGGACAGTGTTAAATACTATTCAAAATAGGGTTCTCATTTCTTCATACTCTTTGTTTGGCTATCACCATCATGAGGGCCTCCACCAAACTACATGCCATAGAAAGCTACCTGACACAATATCTGTATTGCATTCTTTACCTTCCAGAAGCAAACCATCAGAATCTATTAAAATTACTTTACGCCGATAGCACTAGAGACATGACAAATCACAGGCCAAGAGTCAGATACCAAAGAATGTGTCTCAGGGCGTTGGGGCCAGGCCCATTTGCAAGCAAATGATATTGTGTGGAGCTGGCATGCTCAGTGCATGACAAACTGATGCAATTTCAGCACTGTCGGAGAAGCTGGGTGAGATTTCTCTGATGCTGGCTATGGTTAGTGTACAGAATTGTGCAGAGTTCCCAGATTTGAATCACTTGGGGCCTGAAAGGGCTTCACTTGACAAGCCACAAATAATTACACTACACTCTTTCTATTGTACTCTATTACTTTGCCTCTTATCTCTAGGCTTTGAGCACTCATGAACAAGCAAGGTCGCTTCTATTTTGACCATGATGCAACAAAACATTGTTCTTTTGTGATATGATAAATAAAACACAGCCGTGCAGACTAAACATTTTTATCAGGTCCATTTTCCACTTTTATAAGCAGCAACTTTGGGAGCTTGTTACAAGAGTGGAGGTTGGAAATAACCATGCAGGCAAGTTCATGAGCTTTTCACTTAGGAGTGTGATATAGTTATCTCGTTATTGTAAAAACTCATTTGAGCAATAGGGCATTAAGTTCTTAGCCTGTAACAGATAACAGTTGTATCTGTGATTACTTTAAGAAGGTTTTTACCCCCTTTCAAATCAGCAATTTTTGACAATTTAGTAGCAAAAAATAGCTTTGAATGTGCAGTACATTACCATTTCTTTCCTAGACACAAAACGAACATTTTCTTTATTAGTTCACACAACATATTATTTAAATACTTAGTCAATTTGGAAAGTCTTGTGTTAGCGGTATTATCCTGACCATTCAAGAAGAGTAATGCTAACATCCACAATGGAGAAGAGAGAGAGGAAAGAGAGGAGAGAGAGGAACAAAAGCAAACAACAGTGACTTTCATGGTTTAAGTACCAAACTTCTAGTCACCTTTTCTTAGCTTACAGAACAATTTTTTTTAGAATAAATTTCCTACTTTCTCCCACTGGCTAGACAAAAAAAATCAGTTCCAATTTAGAGTTCTATACTGTGAACCAGATAGTACCACATTTTTTCACACTTAAAACTATGTTTAAAGGTTTTCTAAAGCTGCAATTAGATACAAACCAGGAAAGGAAAAAACCAAATATGAAGACTAAATGCACATAGAGAAATTTATTCTAACAAGAACCTTAAAACTGTTTCTAATCCCCATTATCACATTCTCCTTATTTTCCAGATAAAGTAGGTAGAAAAAAATAAAACATTAAAAGATGATTTTGCCACAAATGCTGAACTTTTTACAAAGTATATTTAACCTCTAATTTAGGTCAACATAAGGACTGGGTTATTTGAAAGGAGAAAATTACTTTCTGAAATAACACTCTCATCAAGCTGTCACTGAATTATTTTAAAAGACACATAAAAATATTCACTCTCTCTTCTCAAATAGCAATAGGAATTCATGGCAAAACTTGGATGTCCGATATTGAAACATTTCTGACAAGGGAAGACAAATCCAAAATGAGGAATACATTTTGATAGAGAGAACAAATATGAAAAGGAAATTTTAAATAAAAAACCCCTAACAAAACCCACAAAAAAAACCCCAAAAACCCAAACATTGAACACCAAACCAAACAACAAAAAAAATCCACCCCAAACTCAGCCATACTTCAGAATCTACTTGAGCTTTCTAGTTACCATGTCAGAGGCAATGGTGTGAGGATGCCATTCTTACCAACCACATAGCCCCATCCACATTCTGAGCACTCAACAAAAGGAAAGGCCTTTGGTGTTTGCCATTCAGCACCAAAAATAGAGGTTTTCACTAATTACTGACTTTTGTGCTCCCTCACTAGAACATAAATCCAGAAAGCAGGTCTTTGGCTTTCAATGAGACAATGAATCTCTAATTAGAAACCAGTTTTCAAATGTTCTCCATCTTGTTTGTAAGAATAAAACATTTTGAAGTTTTACAAGAAGTATGCCATTACACGAGATAATGTTTCTTAGAATTTTGAACAATTCAGAAAAATAATAGGCTAATATGTTTTCTGATTCTATAATGGCATAACTTTCACATCCAATGTTGATGCGCATTTTTTCCCGAATATCCATTTCTTCACATATTTAAAGTAAAGCTAAGACTTTTATTACATTCTTACCATTTACTAAATCATTAATTTATTATTAAACTGAAGGCATATTACCTTTTTTTTCCTCCACATCTTAAAAGAACAAGGAAGTCAGATAGCAATTACCTTCACAGATCAACTGCAAGTAAGACTCATGATCAGGGAATCCTATTCCTTGTAAGAACTTGATTACCCAACAAAAAGTAGAGAAGGGAATCTATGCACAAAGAAAGAGTCCTGTGCAAAACCAGAAGAAGAGGTAGTTAGCTGTATTTCTCAACACATATGGTCCTTTTTCATAAAAGTAGTGTACTGTAATCAATGCAGACTTGCTGCTGAACAATTCATTATTTCATTACTTAATCAAGACTTTGTTTATCCTTTTGTAAAAGATTATAAGGAAAGCTTTAGATTTCATTATTTTCCAATGTGAAGATACTGCTGCACTTGAATACCTCCTGCTCTGGTATAAAAAGGGGCTCCATTTATTAAAAATGAATCAATTACAGGAGAGACAAGAAATATAAAAAATAAAATAATGATCAGTAATTCTTACCTTCCCATTTTCAAGGTAGCCTAGTGGAACAGAAGACTTTCACAGAAGTTTTACACTGTTTTCACTCCATTAAAGAATTAAGTACTCGAATACTAAGAGTACTTTTTTGGATATGCAATGCCTTTCATAGCACGTCATCAAGAAACAACTATTATCAAGTGTATGCAGCCCCATTCAAGAGTGACTTTTCAAACTCTGTAGCATGTACATTATTCCACAACTGCCTCAGAGAGGCCCTGGTGATGTCACAAACATTGTGACATCTAAATAAATAATATACTAGATGCAGGCTGCAGTGGAGGTTTGGCTGTCACTTCTCATAAATGGCTTACCATAGTCAGTACCCTACACTGAGAGCAAATTCAACCAAAATAATCTTCTCACATTTCCTATTTATACACTCCTAGAACTGAAGTTTTTTTGAACGAGAGGTGGAGCTCTCACTGCACCAACAGAGGATGGAGAAGTAATATTCATTGTTTTGAACCTGGTGTGGACTTGGTGCTCCTTGCCCATGGTATGCTCTTTTGCCTCATCTTTTTTCAATGCTTGAAAGTATACATCGATTGTTGTGCCCCAAACACATTATTTAAAAAAAAAAAAAAAAACCCAACCAAACAAACCTACCTTACAACACTTACTGGTTTACGAAATGTGAATTTTATAGCACAATATATAGGTTGAATTATTAATTTAAAAATGACTGCTCAGAGGAAGAAGGTATTCATGCTGTAGTTTCAAGACTTATCACCATGACATCTCATAATAAGTGTATTAACAGGCTACATAAACTTCTCCTTTCATTTTCTATTAAAAATATAATGCCACTTTCAAAAGAAATGGCAACACTGTCTTTAAAATCCCCTCACAGACTGCTCTCCAAAATGCTATTTTAGGCTTCCCCAAACCACAAAAATTTCAGACTTGCAGAAAACTGAAAATGAAAAGTTGATACAAGTCCTCACATAATTCCTGTAAATGCAAAAAAAAAAAAAAAAAAAAGCTACTGATAGCAAAAGTATTCAGAATATGGTGGCTTGAAAGCCTCCATTAGCACATTTCCATGGTCCACACCTAAACCAAGTATTTCCACTGTACCCAAATGCAGCACTGAAGTTATCCCACCAAGCACTTTGCACTGAAGCACCTCTTAGGTATCATACAGTGAAATTCAAAGATAACTTAATAAATGCCATACCAATGGTAATTATCAATTAAACCTGGAATTAATTACATCAGTGCTAGATGGTGCTAAAAAATTCAAAGACCAATCAGAATCACACTACAGTAAGAAAAACGGAGAAATCTATTTCATCTTCCCTCATGTTGCACTTTAAAGCCTGGTGTACTCTCACTCCTGGATAGTGAAAAATGTACTAATGTACTATGAAGAATGTACTGATACATTTAACACTATCTTTGTGGACAAGATTATCATTACTTGATGCTATCTGGAAACATCACCAGGAGCAGTTAAGCACGAATTCTCTCATGAAATAATTTCACTGGTAGCATTACATTACTAACAAAATTTTGTCACTAAAACTTCTTAGAGATACACTGGAATTCAAACACACCATTATTGTGATCCATGTCTGAATGTCCTGCTACCGCCAATCTTTCTGAAAATGCAAATTCCTCATTAAAACTGCAAACCAGTAGATATTGTGAGACAGATAATTGATGCTTTGCAGTTGTAGCATACTGACAGATTGTGTCAACTTTTGCTCTTTCAGATGGGAAATTGATAGAGGGAATCATGCAGCTGCTTCTCTACTTAGCTGTTGACCCTCCCATCACAAATAAAGCAGAAGGTATTTCCTGCGCAGAAAAATCTTACATGGCCCTTTCCAACAAAATTCCATGATTGAATCTATGTGAATCAGGGGAACCACAGCAACTGGAGATCACTGGAGCTACAAGTCTCCATCTGTTTGCTCTACAGCTCTATCTGTTCTCTGTGTACAAATTCAGCCAGTTTTCACCTTGGTTTTACCTGTTCCTAGTTTCTGCCTTGGCTGCCATTGCATGCACTGCAAAATTCTTTGTCTTCAAGTTCCCATTGCATACTAAGTGGTTAGTTTCATATCACTGACAAAGTCTGTCAAACAGGAAAACTGATTGAAGGAAAGAAATTTAATCATCACTGCTGACAAATGCACAAGTTACTCACTCAAAAAAAAAAAAAAAAAAAAAAAAGAAAGTATCTGTCTCAAATTACCAATTCTTTTTTTCCGCCTAACACATGCACTTTCACTGGAACATCAAACCCACCAAAACCAATGATCAAAATAGCATTTTTCTGGCATTACAGAATCACTGACATCTCTCAAATTATCTTCACCATTCCTGCAGAAGAGAAATGCATCTGTAAAGACCTATGCTGTTTCCCTTTTAGAGAAACCAGGACACTTAAAAACCTTCTATGAAGACACTAAAGACTGTAAAAAAACTCTAATTAGAACTAACAGATCACATACTTCTGTTTAACTTCCTTGAACTTGGTGTGTCACTGATTTCAACAGTACTTGTGACACAAGGTTAATACATGGTGAGCTTACAAAAGCCCGACTGGTAAGCAAGTAGTCTTCACACAGGCAGATTTCATACTCAAAGCACTCAAAATCTGTTCGATTTTTAAAAACTACCAAGTTTACACAGTCTAGAAAAGTGACTGTGAAAGGGCTAGAACCGTAATACTTTGAAACCTTTTAATGCAAACTCATAATTATTCCCTCCATACTTTGTAACTAAAAAATTTATTACTTCTTTATAGCTTGATATTATGGCTTATTCTAGGTTTTCATGGAAGAACAACTAAAAATTTCCCATTTTGACTCTATATACATTTATTTTAACAGTAAAGAATGCTAAAATGCATAAAGTATACCAAACTTTAGATCCTTGTGGTTTGATACTTCCATAGAAAGAAGTACAGCCTTGTAATTAAACTGCTGCTTCTATGGAGGTAAAGCCAATGGATTTTCAAAAAACCCACATTAGTTTTTGATGTTACATGTCAGATCTTGCTTCTACATTTGCAACTCCAAGAGCAATTTGGAAAGTAGCATTGGAAGTGTTAATTAAAAATGCAGTAAGCATTTGTGTCAGTCAAGTATGCCCTCTGCTCTACAGCACATTTAAATGTATGTCACCTTGACCTGCAATATACCACTGTAAAAATTTTTTGGTCAATATAAATCAAATGTACACTAATTTATTCAGTAAGTTTCCTGGGATCTGAATCAACATTAGAAATCTAACTAGTATTTATTATTCTGTTATTGACAAAGGGAGCATATTTAAATGACAACAAGAACACGTGGGTGTCATTTCGAAGTTGAATTGTTCTCTAGGGACATCCTTAGTAAGCGCCTACATTTAAAGGTCATTCACTGCCAAATTATGAACAACTGTTGCATTTATTAGCACAGGCTCAATAGTTTAGAAGCTAGTGTCATCAATTTAAACTGACAATGAAATTTAATTGTCCACCAAGAAAACTGACACTTTCCATATTCTGTGTTTCATCATTTTATGTATACTCCGAACAGAACTGGAACAAGTGCCAAGTTTACTCTGTGGGTTTTTTTCGGTTTTTTTGTGTGGTGATGAAGAAAAAGACTTTCAAGATTTTCTATCAGACGAATAGTGCTTTAGAAAAGCTGAGCTCCTGAAACAAACACTTTTGAAAGAACTGTGTTTCCCATTTACTGACAGAACCCAATCTCAAGCACTGCACAACAAGATTTTTCACTAATTTTTCTTTCTAATCTTTTATGTCCCTAATATTTCATATCTCTGGTCAAGATCCCCTTTTCTATTTCTTAATTGCACTGTAATTTTCCCTCTGAAAACTACTTTCTACGGCAAGTAATTTCCACCCTCTCTGAAGAACTGATAGATCTCTGACCATTCTGCTTTCCAAGTGCTGGCTAGCCACACCAGGGAAAAAAAGAAAATAATCTGAAACAACAGGCTTAAGCTGAAAACAAACCAGTAAGTTGGTAATGAATTCCCATAAAGAAAAGGATGAACATCCCTTCTATGTCTTCTCTTTCCAGGAAGTAACACACAGTAGCAGCCTGCATCCAGAACTGGATTCTGTTCTGCTAAAGATAAGGAACCACAAATGCAGGGATGTCAGAAAGCATGTTATGGTTGCAATGCAGAGCCACCAGAGAGGAGCAGCTCTCTCTTCAGTCTCTCATTTCATCCAGGTCACCACCTTCACTGTTTCTAGCAGAGGCACAAGGACAGCCATCACCACTCTTCCAAAAAAACCACCCTTGACAGCTGCTTGTCTGCAATGGCAGAAGGCACCCTCTGTAACCCACAGGCATGTGACTGGGCTGGTGGGCAGTCAGCATGTCAGCAATCTTCTATCTGCTTCCATCATCCTTTTCTGCTCTTAGTTGCATAATCTCTGACAGTTCCTTTTTCCAGCCACTCCAGTCCAACAAAACACTTTAATTTTCAACAAGTTAGTACATATGGGAAAGACAACAGTAAAATGATCAACTGTGTAAAGTGGTACTTCTGTTATAATGGAATTGCATAACAGTCTGAGTAAGAAGGGACTTTTAAAGGTCATCTAATCCACTCCTTCTGCAGTGAGCAGGGACATCTTCATCTAGGTCAAGTTCCTGAGAGCCCCATCCAAACTGGCTTTGAATGTTTCCAGGGATGGGCCAACTGAAACCTCTCTGGGCAACCTGTGCAGGGTTTCACAATCCCCACTGCAAAAACTGTGTTCCTTATGTCTCTGAATCTACCCTCTTTTGGTTTAAAAGCACTCTCCTTGTTCTACTGACAAGATCTACTAAAAAGCCAGTCTCCATCTTTCTTAAAAGCCCTGTTTATTGCAAAAATGGAGCACTGGAGTCCTCTCTTCTTCAGGTAGGACTACCGAAATCTCTTAGGCTTTCCTCACTGAAGAGAAAAGCAGAGGTGCTCCATGCCTCTGGTCCATTTTATGTGGCCTTTCTCTGGCCTGATTCTAACAATCCTCTTTCTTGTGTTAGGGATCCCAGAGCTGGATGTGGCAGACCCCTTCCAGGTGGGGTTTCACCAAAGCAGAGCAGAGGGGCAGAATCCCCTCCCTCCCCTGCCCACGCTGCTCTGGATGCAGCCCAGGACACGTTTGGCTTTCTGAGCTGTGAGTGCTCATGGCTGGGTCATGTCCAGCCTCTCACCCACCAGCACCCCCAGTCCTTCAGCAGGGCTGCTCTCAATGCCTTCATCCCCCAGCCTGGGCTGATGGCAGGGGCTGTCCCAGCACAGGGGAGCACCTTGCACCTGGCCTTGCTGAATCTCATTAACGTCCCACAGACACACTTCTGGAGATTATCCAGGTCCCTCTGGATGGCATCCTGTCTTCAGGAGTGTCACTGCACCACTCAGCTTGGTGTCATCTGCAGATCTGCTGGGGGTGCACTCTACCCCTTTGTCTATGTCATTAGTGAAGATATTAAATAACACTGATCTCAGTACAGACCCCTGAGGGCACCACTTGCCACTGATGTCCACTGGGACTCTGAGCCATTGACCACCACCCTCTGGATGTGACCATCCAACAAATCCTTGTGCATCTGACAGCTGATCTGCAGAATCCAGATCTCTCCAGTTTAGACAGAAGGATGTTGGGGGACCATGTCAAAGGCCTTATGGAAGTCCAGATAAAATACTTCTGTACCCTTCCTCATGCACTGATGTAGCCACTCCATCAGAGAAGGCCACCAGGCTGTCAGGCAGGACTCACCCTTGGTAAGCCATGCTGGCTGCCTCAAATCTCCCTGTCCTCCATGTGCCTTGGCAGAGCTTCTAGGAGGATCTGTCTCATGATCCCATTTGTGTAATATGCATATCTTAGAAATCACTCTGTCATTTCACTCTGCCCAGTTAGGATGTGGTGGGATCAGTCCGTGCTATTGTAATTACACTCAATCACATTCAGGCAAAATGTTTTAAAGCCAAGTCCCCAAAATGACACAGGTATCTTGTAGGGATTTACTTACATTTAACTTCATCCAAGAGACAAAAATATGAATGCTATCACAGCCCCACATTAATAAAATGAAAGTGGTTTAACTTTTGCAAGGCCTGCAAACATTTGCTAGTAGTGAGGACCAAATAATATACAGCATTAAGCATAAGGAATATGAACTTGCTTCATGGAACTATGCCTACACGGATTAATCTTCCACAAGTTCTTCTAGGATTCAATTCTTTTTAACTAATAAATGAATATATTTAATAAAAGAAGCAAGCTTTGAATATCTACTTTCAGACAGATATCTTGGGTTTTGAGCCATCTGCCCCCACCCAGGACCAAGTGAATGTGTTACTGTCCAACAGTTTTGTGGGATGAAAAAACTACTGGGAACAAAAAAGGACCTCTAAAACTTGTGCAGACTAATCTGCTTGTTCAAGGAGGGTCATCTATACAGCTGGCTCTCCAGGAGAGTGTCCAGGCAGGTTTTGAGAACCTGCAAGGATGGAGACTTCACAGTCCTCTGGGCAACCCATGCCAGTCCTCATGATAACAAACCAGTTTTGTCTTATGTTTAAGAGTGTTCTCTGTGCTCTGATGCTTGCCCGGCACCGGGGACCAACACAGAGTCCGGCGTTCCCATTTTGTCCATTCAGATCATCAGTACACATGGCAGAGACGCCCCTGCTCCTTGTATTCTCCAAGATGAGCAGCCTTTCCACAGGCAGGAGATACTCCAGCCCCTTCACCGTGCCTGGCCCTGCACGGGCCCTGGACCCGCAGGGCCGAGTGGCGGGGGAGCAGCTGCCCCTCCTGCCTGGCCGGCCGCAGCCGCTGCCGCCCTCACACCAGCGCTGCGGGAGGCAGCGGCGGCCGGCGGGCCGGGACCGTCCCTGCCGCGCCGGGCAGGGCACGGCTGGGCGTGGAGAGGCCGGGCTGGACAATGGGGCTGTACACCAGGGCTGGGATGCACGGAGCAGGGCTGGGATGGCTCCACAGGGCAGAGTTAGTCAGGGCAATGCTGAACAGGGCAGGGCGCGGCAAGAGCAGGGCAGGGATGGGGAGAATGGGGCAAGGCAGGACAGAGCTGGACAGAGCTGGACAGAGCTGGAGGGGCAAGGACGGGCTGCGCTGGTCCGGGCGAGGCCGCGCCGGGCAGGTCGGGGCTGGCCTGGGCAGCAAGGGCAGGACGGACCCGGCACGCTGATGCCTGCCCGGAGCTTCAGCGCAGCCCCCGCTGGCCGCCGGCACATGGTGACCCCGAGACGCGGGCGTGCTCCGCCCCGGCGCACCTCACCGTGTATCCCCGCTCCAGCTCGCTCTCCTCGTATCGGAAGGACGGGATGAACACCTCCATGCCGGCTGCCCTCACCGCAGCGGCGCCGCCGCCATCTGCGCGCCCCTCACGTGACCCGCCGTCACGTGCCAGGGGCGGCGCGGGAGCCGCGCTCGGCCCCGCCCCCCGCGCGCGGCCGGCGTGAGGCGGGAGAAGCTTCCCCTGGAAAAACGTGGATTAAAACAAACGGTGCTCGACAGCGTCGGCTTCTGGTTCAGCCGGAGCTGCACCACTACTGCGGAGCACACAAAAAACGGACGGGAAAAAATAATTTTCCGAGAGATTAATTTATCCAGTTCTGAATTCACCGCAGCTCAAACCTGAATGGCAGAATCCTTAGGTTGGAAGAGACGTCTGGAGATCATCCAGACCAACCCCATGGCAGGGCAGGGTCACCTGGAGCAGGTGACACAGGAATGGATCCAGGTGGGTTTGGAGAGAGGAAGACTCCCGGCCCCCGGACAGCCTGTTCCATTGCTCCACCACTCCCAGGGTGAAGTTCTTCCTCAGGCCGAGGTGGAATTTCCTGTGTTCTATTTTACAGCCATTACTCCGCACACTATTGCTAGGCACTACTGAAAATAAATTGACACGATCTGTCTTTGAGATATTTATATGCGTTGATCAGATCTTCTCAGTCTTCTCCAGGCTGCACTCCTAAATTCTCTCCTCATAAGAGAGATGCTCCAGATCCCTCATCTTTTTGGCCTCCACCAGACTCTCCTCAGTAGCACCTTGTCTTTCCTGTAGACTAGAATTGAACACAACACTCCAGATGTGGTGGTGTCACCTGCGCTCCCTCGCCCTGCTGCTCCCCGGACACCAGGGGCCCTGCTGGCCACAAGGGCTCTGCCAGCTTGGGGTCAACTTGTGATCCAAGAAGATTCCCAGCTCCTTCTCCACAGAGCTGCTCTCCAGCAGGTCAGCCCCAGCCTGTGCTGGTACTTGGGGTTACTCCTCCTCAGATGCAGGATTCCTACATTTGCCCTCACTGCACCTCACACAATTTCTTACCACTCAACTCTGCAGCCTACCAAGCCCACTAAATGGCAGCACAGCCTTCTGCTATGACTAGGTCAGTCAACCAACGATTGCAGCACCTTTAGTAGTGTCTGCTGTGAACAGACATGAAATCAAGAGGGTGGAAATAAAAAGCAGTGCCCAGGAAAGTTGCCTATGTGTGTTTCCAAGAAGGTATCTCTTAACTTTGTTATGTAGTAAACTGTACTATATCAGAGAAGTGTAGATGATTTCTCACCACTGGAGAAATTAAATAAGATTCCAAAATAAGCAGCTGTTTTTGACTTAAAGAGTAATGGAGACAGAAACAGAAGCTGTAATACCAAGTGCCTTTAGGAGGCTGGGCTGTTAGTACAGGCAAATGCTTTGACTCCACATAGATTTGCTTACTCGAAGATTCAAATCATTTGGAAGCATTGCAAAATGTCAACAAACTCCCACTGTATTAGATGGTCATATCTTTAAACTCACCTTGTGAGTCTGGAGAGTCTCAGGCACTACCTGAGACATCCTCACACTGTCACTGATCTTTTAGAATAGCTACCATGATAAATCCATGACTCTAGAGGGTTTGATCTTTGTAAGCAGATTCAAGTATGAAAACATATCTCAAAAATGGGCAGAAAACAAATTTATCTGATGTCTATGGTTTATGCTATCAGCTTTTTGAAATTTCTTTTGAAAACTAACTTGTTTCCTTCTAGATTAATAGCATTGGGGAGGAAGAGAAGAACATCACAAGCTGTTTTTCCCTATTTTTCTCTTTATTTTACTGAAAGGTAAATTTAATTATATTTTCCTCTAAACAAAGAACTGTGACTTTATAGGACACAATACAAACTAGACATCATTTGACTTCAACCAAGAAGACTAAAGCAAACACTATTTTACATTACTAAACTAAAGCGAAGTAACAAATCAGAAATTTTTTTAAATTACCTGAAATCAAAGACAGATATTCCTCAAGCATGTTTCTGCACAACACTGCTTCTGGGCCAGTGTCCCCAGCTGGTGACAACCAGCAGGACAGTCCCAGCACTGTTCTGTGGTAGTAATGTCAAGAGCAGTGTTTCTGGCCCCTGTGTGCTCCCCACTATGCCCTCTGACTGGAAGGTGTGTATGAAATTACATTCCACCACAAAGCATCATCTGATAAAGGTATTATAACAATCCCAAAGAAAGACTAGCCACACCATAACAGTCTTAGCACTCTAGTAAATGCAGGCATACTAGGTAATACCATGCTATCATTATGGTTACTTTCTGATTAGGAATCTAGTCATTAGGCGCAGTTTCTGTTCTCCCCACAATAAAAAACAGAGGGATAAATCTTAGGACACCACTTTTGCCATATGCTGAGAAGTCAGTAGAAGAATTTTGTAGGAGCACTGTGGCCGTTTGCAACCTAATAAGCAGTAATTTTGAAAAGCTACTTTTCTCTTTAATATCATATAACTTATTAACGAACAAAAGTTTTAGACATTAATCTGGTTTCAAATTCAATAGAATATAATGGAACTTTTGACTGTGCATCAGCCAAGAGGAACAAGGAAGATTACATGGTGAGCTGAATTCAAATACATCAATATGTTTTGGAATGTTAAATACTTAATTTACACAATATATCATCATTAGTTGGCTAATCTTTAAAGTTACATCTGAAGGGAAAAAAAAAGGATTTCTCCCCATGGCTGGCTGGCTAAGGATTGTCTTTCTGTCTAATACACTGAGGATCAAAAATTTAAGAAGCACTAGTTCATAGAATGCTATCAGTATGTTCAAAACCATCCAGGTCTTGGAAAGCCAACTGCAGAGATATTATAATGCTTCCCACAAAAAACAAAGCAAGGTGAATATACTTCAAATGTAGCTTGACTAGAACTGGTATTACATGTATTACAATTATATTAGTAATCTCTAAAGCAAAACTGTAAAGTAGTTGAACTCTACTGGTAAGAGACACAGGCTGTCTTCAAATTCATCTGTTGAGCAGTCTCTCAAAAACACTCTAGACATGTTGGTCTTCAGTGCTGGGTGCTGTTGCAGGTATCAACGTTTTAGGTTACATTCTTAAATTACTTGATCCAGAATGTGAAATAAATTAATATCCTCCCTCCAACTGTAACTGTTCCCTGTCATCAGATTCTACCTAACCTTCCATAATTACAGAAACTAGAAATCATCAATCCATCCCTTTGCTGGCCACTTCTATGTTTCTTTTTTCCCAAAATAATCACTGTGCAATTCTTCATACAGAGAGAGGGAATTTAGCATTCATCATGTTAGAATGATTCACAGCAGAAAAAAAAGGAATAATTACAGGCAAACCTGAAAGATCACTTTCTACTAATTCTCATGACTCAAGACTTTTGAATGGCTAGTTTCCAGAATAGAAATAGGCAAAGAAACCCATACAAAAATTTCAATCTAAGTGATAAGTAAAATACATACCAAATAAGATGCCAAATGAAAAAAAGACAGTCCTTAATTAGACCACAACCTAAGTTTGTCAATTTTTCAATTGCTACAAAACTAATTTTAAATCACATAATCCCATAATGGTTTAGCTCTAGTCTTTTCTTACCCTTCCACTTCCATTGTAAGTTTCTTTAACTTTAGTTTGCACATGAATATATGAAAACCCTGTTAGGAGAGGTCTGCCTATGCTGCTTTGTGTACTCTTCTTAATGACAGAAAAAAATATTTGGATTGTTTCATACCCCTTCCCTCTGTTGATATTTTCCTCATTGATCTGGGATGGGGAGGGGAAAGTGAAGGAATGACTTCACCAGTGAAGTAAAAAGATTACTAGCAAGTAACTACCATTGCAGCTACTACCATGGATTCAACTATGGAAGACAAGTATTGTCATTGTCATCTTAGCAGATAATATTTTGAACCTGAAAATTCAGCTTAATAACCTCTTAAAATATTGCCCTTTTTTTCTCACACTTCTGATAGACTTATATTTTGCTATAAATTAAGATTATTACATAGCCTGTTCTACTCTAGAATGGAAAGAGAGAAAAAAAATAACCCTAAATGCATTTCCTGTTTGTTTTTATTGTCCTGTTTGACAATAATTTTACTGTACACATCATTTTAGTGGATGTTGGCTGCTGACTTAAATGAACAGGATCTACCAGCCAGCAGCTCATCTGCACAATTTTAAAGAAACTGACATATTTGGGGCATGAACTCCACAGATGCTGAAGCCAACTCCCATATGCAGCTTTCAGAGGGAAATAACTTGGGAGAGGTAGAAGAAAGAATAATTGATAGGGAAGCAGAATATTCTGTTTTAAAAGGGACAGTGATGAAAGAATTACAGACTTACTGTACAATGAATGTCAGTTTAAGAAAGAAATAACAATATCTTCAATTTGAGCCACTTAATGTTGCATATATTTAATTTAAGAAGCACCATGGACCTGATAAATAGAAGAATTTGTTGCAAATATCTGCATTCTATTTTAACCTAAAAGGTAAACTAGAATTCAGTAGCACATTGTCTTTCATACAGTATTCCAAATGCAGTTCATCATTTTGCAAGCATTTACTTTTTCCTTGTGCTTGTAGTTTTAATGAAATACACACTTAAATTTTGTACAAAATCTAATAATGAAGTCCACAGACAAAAGAGTTCAGTAATACCTCCATTTACTTGGGTTGAGAAACATCTGCTGATATGGATGTTAATCACACGAAGAAAGACAGTAATCAAACCTCTAATTCTCACAATGCAGGGGAATACAAACAAAATAAATTTCCAGATCATAGGATATTCCAAGTTGAAAGGGACACACAAAGATCATCAAGTCCAACACTTAAATGAATCACCCATCTGACATTTGAATCCAGAGCTTCGGCATTATCAGCCAACTAAGCCAATCTCATGATCATTAATGGCTTCTTGAAACAACAAGAGTTTCATGCTAGCCAAATGTGACTGATCTGTATATTCTATTCAAGCTCACCTTGTGATGTAAAAAAAACCCCTAAAATCTTCTGTATTAGCAGCCAACCCTTTTTGACAGTGACCTCCAGAAATGCCATTATCCTTTTGTTCCCCAAAAGGCTTCTGGTTTTAAGAAAAAACCTGCACAACTCATTCTTGTTTTCAATTGACTGGTATAGATGGCCATACTAATCCTTGCTAGCAGATTTTCTCATTTTCTTGCCACAAAGAGAAGAAAACTGATCCATCATTCAAAGGAACTGTAACCTGGATAGAAGCAAAAAGAGATCGAGAGCTAGGAAAGCTGGACAAACCACTTACAGAAGAAACATCATGAAAGGATATGTTCACCCATTTTTACCTCTGCATGCCCAAACTGAGTCTTTTAGTTCTGGAAATATCATTTTCAGCATGAGCAGTATATATATCTGAAATTTAATACCGAACTGTTGGTAGATTTTCATTAGCAATAAGCAAACCAGCATTTAAGTACATTGTAACACTTAGCAGAGTGTTAAGCAAGTTTCTTCATCACAAACCTCTTGCATATTTGAACTCTTCAAAAGGCATTTTTAAGATCAATGAATAAGGTATTACTAGCTTAAGGTTTTAGCATCTAACCAGTTAAAAAAAAGCTTGATTTAGGCTTGATAAATTTTGGTGGGGCTTTTTCTGTTCTAGTTTCCGTGAAAAATTCCTAGAAATACTGAGTCAAGAGAAGTATGTAGAGAAACAGTAATCTGTCAAGTTTACACTAACTCTGTTGTAGAAAGAGTATGTCCTTCATGTTGAATGGAGGTGGTCATTCTATTCAGAAATGGTATTATGTGCTTCTTTATATTTGACCCCAATCAATACAAATTCATGGGTTTATCCTGCAGTCTTATGATTAGCTGAAAGCAAGATTCTCTTGGCTTTTTATGTGATTAGTATTTGCTTAAAATTTGTTAGCATTAATACCTTCTATTAATACTAATGTCATCAAAATGACAGGACAGCACATATTATATTGTTAATATTGTATATTTCAGAAAGGTGTTTACCTGTTCTGATTTCTTGCAAAAGGTATAACCAGTCCCTCCAAATGCATTTTCTTCTCAAGAAAATCCACACAGAATGCTAGCTCTTACAAATAACAGGCAGTCAGCTGAATTATTTGCTTTTCTTCCTCAGCTATTACCAGAATTACTGCAAGGTTGGGTTTTTTTTTTTGTAGCCTGAGACCACTGAATACAATTGATGTAATGTATCAGTCCAGCAGGACATCAGTATTTAACAGTGCAGGTGATTTTAACCCTGCAGAAGCTTTGTAAACACTTGAAGGAGATTTCAATTTACATCTACCTGTTGCCCAAGTCTTTTGACCCTACGAGTACTAATGCAGTAGACTTTGACAAGGCAGTGACAACTTCAAGTGAAAAGGACACCTGTAATGAAGATACTCAAAATCAAGAAATAGAACAGTTTATCATGGATAATTGTTTGTGAATCTTTAATATGTTCTCCAGCACTCTTTGCTAAATGTTGGGTTTGCCCTAGATACATCTTAATTTCTTCTAAATAGTACTCCTAAGAACACCAGTAAGTATCTACAGACACAAGCCCAGAGTGTTTAATGTTACACAAGGTACATCCCTTTATTATTGTAATCACAAAAACATGATTTTGTACAGGAATGTTTAAGTGAATATTAATCAATGCAGTTTAATTTTTTTCATAAAGATCAAGTAAACATACTACAGAACATTGTGTTGTAGAGAACAAAATATCAGCTTTCTGGCCTTGCAGTGCACATTTCAGTGCAAGTATTAAGACACAAGAGTGTTCAATTCAGCAATGTATTGCAGAACATCATGCCACAGTCCACTTTGAAGAGGGTCAGGACATGCAGCTTGTTAATAAAATGCTGTGGTATATAAAAAAAGCCACATGTTAATTCATAAAATATATAGTGGTTTATTTGGATGATTTAAAGTGATTTCACTGTGGAATTTAATTTTATCCAGGACAAACATCCAGAGTGCCTTGTCATTTGGAATATTCTTCTTTTAGGCAATGGCTTTGGCTTCAGGTAGGAATGCCTCCCAGTATTTTATTAGCTTGAAGAGAAGGAAAAATCACTCATTAAGTACTAGATACTGGAAAATACAATGCATACCTACCTTGTCTTGCAGTAAACTTGCCTCCACAAGACAAAGTAAGAACATAGGTACTTATTTGCTACAATTTTTGCATAGCACAAGAAAAAACAGATCTGCTCATACTATAGATATGTTGCCACATGTTGAACACAGTGTTATAGAATACAATTACATAGATTTTTTTTTTTTAAAGATCAGTCACTGATCATTACCACTAAAGATACTGGGTTTTGGCTATTTTTAAATGAAACAAAGCTGGAGGGTTCTATTCCTGCAATGAACGGAAGAACCAACCCCTGTTTTTCAAGCAGGTCTACTTCTCAGACACTGAAAACTGTGTTAAAGCTTTCCAATATTCAGTAATATTTTGTACTTTTTAAAAAAGCAATAAGCATTTAAGAATCCAAATCTCTTCAGTAAGTGTAAGCACATACTGATTGCAATTTATTCCAATCTCTAAATGAAAGTACTAATTCAGTTTGAGAAGGTGACAAGACCCTCTGCTTGCCCATATCCCTGAGGGAGCTTCTCCATTGCTTCCATGAATTACAGTTCTGCATAGGCTACAAACTGCAATCATCATGTCATTTGCCAATACAGTACAGACTAGTTGCTCTCAATGTACTAGAAACTGCTGTTCTTAAAGCCCATTGTTTGCTAACTAACCCAATAAGGAATGTATTGTTTATTAACTCGTACAAAGCTTAAAATTTATCTTACCTGCTGCTGTGTTTGCACTAACGATTCTAAGTACTCGATAATAACAGTTTTAAAGTCTTTCACTCGTTCCTTCTGTTAATAAATAAATTATAGCATATTAACTTCTCAACAAATTTTACTTGTAATGTCAATATTATCTACAGTAGAACTGTCATTTACTTGGACAAAATTATACATGCCTCAAATCTTCCCACTTCCTTGCGAATGGTTTTGGAGATCTGTTCAAAATCTTTTTCCCCTTGCTGAACTTTCGTCTCCCACTGGCAAAGGAAAGACATACAGAGGTCAGGTTTTGTGCTGTCCATTCAGTCTACCCATATCTGAACTTTTTTAGCACATTGATAGTCACTTAAGAGCTAAAAGGACTTATTTGATTTTTTTGGCCTATTTGACAGAAAATCTTAAAATAACAGTTTCAAATTTGTGTTATAGAATGTTACCAGATCAGTTACAACAAAGGTATCTTTATAGTAATGCTATCTGTAGATAAAATGTAAAAATATCTTAACACTGCTATTAAGAATATTTAACAACATTTACAAAATATTCTTTAGAAAACAAAATATATCTCAAAGGCTTTACTCACTATTCCCTTCACAAACTTAGGAACCTAAACCTGTCCAATCAAGCTTGGAAGAGCTTCAAGTTAGTTCCCCATAGTTTCTAACTCCAGAAGAGATGAGTAAATCTTCATCTCTGCCTCTTGTCAAGTATTTCATTATCACTATGATATTTCTGTTGCAAATGACAAGCTACCGAGGATGTGTTTATCTGCTTTCCAAAGCACAAGACTTCTTTTTCAGTGGCAACTGTTTTCATAGAAAGGTGAAGTAGAAACCTTACTGCAGGTATGATCACTAGAGGAAAATTCGGAGGAAGAGATGTTTCTTAGGGGATTTTGCCATATTGGGAGCATTGCATTCATGTAACAATATACGACACCAGGTCGTTTCTCCTTAGTTTCTGTGAAGAGGCATCCAGCTAGACAAGAAGGGATCATCAGCCTCTACATCGCCTGTAAGTGCTTTCACACACCAATTACATAGTTAAATTTAAGCTAGTTGTGTTGATAAACTGAGACGCCCAGAGCAGGCTAGCTGTTCTTTGAAATGCAACTGTATCTGTTCATATCAACATATTAACTAAGAACAAATACATTCAGTAACATTTATCTTCATCAGAAAAAAACAGCAGGGAAGCAACATGCTTCAATGTAGCATCATCATGTTAGCAATCCTGGTGTTACTGATTAAAAAAAAAAGAAAAAAAAAGCATTTTGTGATGCAGTGTCACATCTAGTGTGATATGAGATAAACATAATCTATGTTCCAATAAACACCTCCATATTTATATTAATAGTACAAAACACCACTAAGGAAAAGTGGATTAGCATTGCCCATACCTTCCTACTACATCAAACACCTAAGGACCCTAAGATTTCTGTGAAAGCTTCCACAGGCCTAATAAATTTAACATTTCAGTTTCATCATGGCCAAATCTCAGGTCCTATGAGAATTATCATAGGGTAACAGCTTATTGAATGAGAAATTTCTCGTGTGTATAAAATGGTAGCAATCTCTAGGATGGTCCTTCCTCCCTTTATCCACAAAAAAAACAACCAAATCACGGATGATGCACAAGCTGCTTAGCTTCCACTTTTCTGGCAATTCCTCCAGCCATAGAGTCCATTCAGCAACTCTGAACATGTTTCAGTGGCAAGTGAGAACTTTCAATTGACACATTTAAACTGTGGGCTTACTAAAATAAAAGCATTCTCTAATTATCCAGTAATGCAGGAAAAGTAATTCCTTCGTTAAAAAGCAACTACTTTAATATTGGGACTGGGAAAAGATCACTATTTCCCACTACTACCAGTAATCAGGAAATTTATTGTGCATGGATGGGTGACATCAGGAGAGACAATCAACAAAAATGTGGTCACACAAGAGTAATCGTAGGTTTTCTCAGTAAACAAAGGACTTTTTAAAGGAAAAGAAAATCACGTTAATGAGTAATTTCAATACTGTATGTGAAATATATCAAAGGGCAAAAAGAACAAAAGAGCATGTGGTTAGTGACCAATGAGGAAGCAAAACAAAGCAACTGTGTAATCTGCAATAACGTTCTCCCATTTAATGGGAGAGCACTAGAGCAAACTTAGAAAGCATTAGTGTTAAGTAATTAAGTTGTCCTACCTCTTCAATTTCCTTAGTGAAGCATGATAGAAAAAGTGTATAAATTATGATACTTCAACATGTTAGATTTACTTTTACTGAAATTACACCATATATACATGCACATATATATGGGTAGAAAAGCTGCATATTTAAGCAAAACATGGGAATAGTTCTCTATTAGCTGTCTTTGCTGGATTTACCCAAGTCATCTTAGCTTTAAAAACCAAGAGCTGCTCCTCTGCCTATCCAAATAAGCTGTTCACAGTTAAAAGCATTAACTTGTCCATGTTCCCTCCCTCCCATCTCCCAGACTCTGTAGAGACAGTATTAACTGTCTTACAGATCTTACAATGAGAAAAAAATTGCAAACATTTAGTGGTTTTAGTAAATTCCTTTTAAAAATTTCAGTAAATATGGGAAACAGCAAGTAAGTGATTTGTAAATAAAAATGATACAAAGCAGCATTAATGCAGAATGAATGAGCCAATGCACAAAGTCTGACCTTCAAAATAATGTTTGATAACATTACCTCTTTTATCTCATCTTTAGCTTGCTGTAATTTATCAGGTTTGTTGGCAAGTTGGAGCTTTGCTTCAGCTTCACGTTTTTTTTGTAAAGTGACCTGAGCATCTTGCCACTTTTGCCAGCATTTCATTCGATGATCAAACACACCCTATGAGAACAGACAAACTTATTAAACAACTGGAATTGTTAGAGCTATCTAAATTCCCAGTAGGAAAAAATAAATCTAGGATAAAGCTGGAACAAGTAGTATACTCAAAGAAACCTTAGCCCGTCTACCATATATTGCATTTCACTTGACATCATGCTTGCACAGTTCAATACCTTCCACAAATAACAGGCTATTCAAGAACCCTTTTCAGAGCAGACACCTCAATGCTACAAATTATTTTATACACCTCATTTTATCAAAATACTACTAAAACAACCAGTACGAAGTGCTCTATTATGCAGACAATTCTCTAAATGCAGATACTAGCAAACTGTTCATGCATATGGATTACATGCATTTTCAGCAACAAGTTTATGTAAGCAACAGACTAAGGCAGCAGAAGTAAAGTATACATATCAAAAAAAAAAGAAAAAACAAAAAAGAAAATAGAAAAGAAAAAGGGAAAAAGAAAAAAGAAAAGAAATAAAGCAAAGAAAATAATTATATATTTTCAACAATCTGGCAAGTTCAAAGATATTTCTGGACAGAATTCACCAATACCTGTTCTCATGTCTAAACCTAATCATGCATGCAGCATGGCTTACACTTATATTGAATATTTTCTTTAATGAGATGCAGATCCACAAATTGCACATTTTTTTCCTATTCAAAGACATTAGCAAATACAGAACACCAAATTATATTCTTCCACACTTAGGTATGCTTACTGTAACAGTAAGTAATCTGAAATAAACAGGAGCAGTATGCTTAGACACAGTAGAGTACAGTATCTCAAAATACTGTACACAATCAGTATTTCTTAAAGTAGATTTGCATTTTCTCTGGCTCTTACTAGTTCATTCACATTTTCAATCACAGCCATTTTTAACATTGGAATAACTCATGAATGCTTTCAAATTTACCTTGCTAGAACATCAGGCAAAAACTTAATCATGTTACATGAGCAAATGCACACATTCATTTACTCTAAACCGGTAAGCTGAGGAATGTGATTTAAACACTAAATCAGTACTTTTCCTAGTAGTACTCACTTTTACTGCAGCAATCAGACGAATGTAATCACCAAGCAGTTCTGAGAACACATAGAAATCAGCAAAAGCTTGTTCTTGATGCAACTGATCTATCTTCTCCTCAACCTCTGCAAGCTGAGACAAAGCTCTAGATAGAGCAGTGTGGTCCTCTGAGTTACCTAACATGGCAGCACTTTTAGCAAAGGCAGCGGTGTTGGCTGAAAGCTCTGAAACACAGGAGTATGTTCAGCAAGATTGAGTTAATTTGTTAAGTTTCTCTGCAGCATAAATCAGTGGAGCAGATTCTTTACACCAACTGAAAATAAGCTAAAGATCACAGTAGGACACACAAGGACAACACAATGAAACCACGTTTAGGAGAAAGACTCCTGTGCAAAGAAACTCAATCAGTAAATGCTTTGCCAAGTCTGTTAGTGTCATGCTTACTCTGTTCAGCAAAAGAAACGAAAACAAAAGTCATTTCAGTATTACCCAACTGCCTATTTCAGAGAAAATGCAAACCCACAAAACAAAAGCTAAGGCCCTTACAGAACAAATGTTCAGAACAATTTTAAAAGGTTTACGGCAGATTTTTTCCTTCTAGTTGAGTGTGGGAGAAAAAACCCCAAACTTTTCAGAAAATCATCTCACCCATGAATGGAATTTATTTTGGGCTGTTTTATTGACTTTAAGTAACTTTCATGACTGTATACTGTAGTGTATTGTCATATTCTGATATGTCTTAAAATAAAAAAAACAACCAAACCTCACATATCAGCATCTGAGAATGTGAAGTTTTGAGCTTATTTATTAACAAATACTGGTGCAACTGTCTCCAATCCTATGTAAGTAATCCTGTACAAAGTTTAGTTCCATGAAGGACCTTTGAACAAATGTTTGGTCCAAATTACTTCAGGCTAGTATGCAACTTTGCCCCTCCTGCAGAACAATCAGAACACCAGAAGTGATTGCAGAAGGAAGCAGTCTTCAGATATTTAAAGCCTATACAATTTAAACACAACTCTTAGAAAAAAATCCAATGAACCAACACTTCTTCAAATCTATAAGGCGTCAAATCAACCGTAAATAAAGATTTCCATTTTGCATTCCTTCTTAAATACTCCTTTGCCTTGAGGATAGGCAGCTAAAGATATTTTAACTGCAGAGAGTAATTCTTGATTAGAATTATGAGAAAGCAATTTACAACACTTTCATGTACTTTTGGAAATGCTCAAAGGTGACATCATATTTTAACATAATACAATATTATCAGAAAGCACACTTATAATCTTGTTGAGCTACAAATTCAAAACTGTGGTTTGTCTGGGGTTTTGTCTAGTTTGGTTTTTATTGTGTTTGTTTTTCTAAATAATCTGATGGAAATCCATCCCTGACAAAAAGCAACATAGGTTATTACAAATATAGACTTTCAGGTTTGCTTGTATCTAAAATAAGCAAATAAAAAGCTGATATTCTGTAACTACTTATCCTCCCAGAAAAGTTTACCTTAACAGTAGCTTGAGGGTATGTCATTATGCAGACTAAATTAAGAATAAGAAATTCCTGTGTAAGCACTTAAACTCAGTTTACAGAACTAAACTAAACTGAACTGAACTAAAAAATGTTTAAATGGATCTATGCAGCCATTTCTGTTCAGAAAGAAATTACTCTTGCCATGAGACCTAAAGATAAATTTATGGACATCTACTGTAGTAGAATCACTTGCTAGGTGTGATAATGAAACTGTGCAAGGTAAAAAAAAAAAAAAAATTCCAGATCATTATAGTGACTCTAGGAATGACAGATACTCTGGTTGAACTTAAAATTAAAGACAGGTATAAAAAAATACTAGAGCAGTTTAAAATAGAAAATATAATTAGAAAATTTTTGCACTAAAATACATTTTAGTGTAACTATTTTAGTTAAGAGTCTGACATGGTGAGCTCTTGTTTCATCACCATTTCCTAACCATTTCAGTTACCTTTTCTGTGGCAGACTAATGCTTCAACACTGGAATGAAGCTTTCTAAGTTGCTGATCCAGATTTTCAAATTGCTGCTGTTTTTCTTCAAACCACTGACAAAAGATGAAAGAGTCAAGCATTACAAATTAGATTACCAACAACATTTCTGGTTCTAAAGAAGCAAATTATCCAGGTACTTCCAGGGTGGTCAACTGATACAGCTAAGAATTCAAGCCAATAAGGAAATTAATAACCCATTTTCTACTTCTACAGCTTTAAAATGCAGTTGTTGAGGCTCATTAATTCATCTCATTATTCAAGCCGAAAAATCAGCTCTTACTGCATCCGATTCATTCATCTTGATTGTCATTTTGTTGACAGCGTCGGCAGCCTTGTTCACCATCCTCAATATTCCTGCTCCACTCAGAGCCTGGGTGTTAACTGCTCTCGGCAGCTAGAATTGAATGACAAATAAGGGCAAAGAGACTGGTTAAAAGGATGGAGGTTTAACTGGGCACAAGGGGGAAGAAAAGGATATAGTGTTTTCTTTACTCCTATGTGTTTCAATATAGTGGAATCTAATTTCTCAAATTTACTACTTCTACATTCTCAAGAGGAAAACTTAAAAATATAGACTATTTACTTTTCTTCTACATCTTTACATTTAAATGGAACAAACAAACCACTTGTCCAAAGCTGTTATGAACTAGCCAAATGTCCTAAATGGCTACCTATATGCTACAATGAACAAACAGCCACTACAGGAAGAGAAATGCTTACATTTGCAACAAATTAGACAACGAAAATTCTGCTACGCGTTTAATTGTAATGCAAGCCATGCACTGCATGCTGATAATAAAAGATTGATGACTTTTTGCTTTTCAGTATAAGGCTATAAGTGTACCTCAAGTATCAAGAGAACATGTTATCTGCTTAGGTACTGAGAAATCCTCAGAGTTAAATTAACAAACTTTAAATTTAATTGATATTATTATTCAGGCTAGATTGAATATGGCATACAAGGTGGCCCCTACGTCAGACCATTTACCCTTCATATGATGTTTTGTCTGTCAGCAGCATTGACAAACCCACCGTAAGTTATCTATTGATGCTTTTGTCAGTAGGGAGGCCTCCGTGACTCGTTAGGATAAATAAGACTCTGACATTAGCCAAAACACAGTTCAGTATTATTGTGAAACCCCTATGCACACTTATAAAGAGATGCTATGTATTTTTAACTATATATGTAATATTGTGAAAGGTACTGGATTAATAGTACAGATGACTGAAATCCTTATTCACAAAATACCTAGCCTGGCCAGAAGCACTGCCAGCATTTTCACTGTGTCCTACCAATACACCTCAAGCTGAACTCCTAGAGGCAAAAGAGCTGCTTCCAAGACAGTTTAATTTTAGATCTTACTTAACAACCAGTAACATCAGAACTGAAAAGACCAACTTGCCTGAGAAGCCACTATACAGCAAATAGCTTTTTGCCACTACCACTGTATGTTTTGCTAGAGACTGAGGCACACTATTACCTAAGTAGCCTCTGCCATTCTAGCCAATGAAGGGTATGGTCCAATTGGATTTCATATTAATTTAGGAGATTGGGTCTCAATACAAACACATTTGAATATATTCTTGGTAGGTTACCATATTTGGAAATAAGTAAGAGAAGTTAAAGCAAGATAAATACCTCAGAACTTTCCAAGAATTGTCTCAAATCTGGATCCTGTAGCAAAGTTGGGTGCTTTACTGTTCGTTGTAGATACCTATGATTTTACAGATTAAAATATCAGGTAACAGAACAGATTTAATGAGCACATTGACTGAACATAATGCACTGTCATACACTCCATAGCACAACACAACATAATAAAGGTTGGGTAGTGTTCTACAATACAGTTTGTTTACACCTGAAACTCCTTAAAGTGGGGCCTGCTGTATCTGTATGTTGCACAGTGGTAAAACAATAAACTTCTTATTTTAAATAGCTGAGTGAAGACATACTCCTTTTTTAACCAGTTTAGGCTAGAAAAAAAAAATGAGCTTTTTTCCCCCACACAGTGCAGTAAACAGGTAATTTTTATTACAGGTAATTCTGACTGATTCATTTAGAATTATAGAAAATCTTGGATGAGTGAGTTGATTTTGGTCTAGGTATAAAGTATTTGTATGCTGGATATACTACAGTCTTCAATCTCCATTTACTTCTAAAAGACTCATACATACACAAGTAAACTTTAATGCAACTCCCTTTTTTTTTTTTTTTTTTTTTTTTTTTTTTCACTTCTGCTTAGACCTCAAGTGCAATTTTTTGTCCACCCTCCATTAGGTATGACCATCAGATCCTCATCTGGTTTTTCTTGAAGAAGTAAAGGATTGCAGTAAAACTATTTTACACATTAGATTGTTCAATTCTTTTTCCTTGTTCCATACTCTGTATGAAGTACAAGTTAAGGTTAACACAGCAGTATACCAGGAGTAGGACCCTCCCCTGACAAAGATACTTGAACAGTATCAGCCCTCTATCAGTGCTGGGTGACAGAGATCCAATATCTCTTATGCCAAAATTCAGCAAGTCACATCAATGTCATCAATGTACATCATCAGAAGCCCATTTTACTTTCCAGTGAATGAAGGTCTCTTCACCCACCTTCCTGCCCAACAGCTGATTTGCTATGGAACAAATATATTGCTGAAAGTGTTTCAATTCCTTCAATGCAAAATGTCTACAAAAACTGGAAATAGTAGTTTTACTTAATGAACCTCTGCAATCTTAATTTTAAGCCTGAAACAAGTTAGCTGTAATAATTTTTACGAATAGGGTTACTCTTTCTGTTATTAATGGGCATTATTCAATTTCTACACAAAAGACAGCTGTATACATCTCCAGAATTCTTTCAAGTACAGATCACCAGTGTTGTCATTACAGAACCCATATAATATATTACAAGTAATTCTGAGCCTAAATAAATTTTAGTTAGATACACACATTACCTTTCTAGAGCTGCTCTTCTTTTCTCTACAAATTCAGTAGATGAAGAATCTTCTTTGCCTACTTTAACCTTGGTCATGCCTTGAAGGAAACAGCATCGTATTGATTTTATCACAGATAAATCATTAACATAACTGATGTGATTAGAATATAAGGCTCACCTAAGTTTGCATATTTAAATCAAATTATAGTGAAAAACACTACATAGAAACATTAAAAGAATAAAACTACTCCATGGTTTTGTGGAAGTAGCTCTGTGAAATACTCAATTTCCTGTAACACATTAATTGTGACTAATAGGTAAATAAAACTAGCTTAATTTGCATTTATGAAAAGAATCTAAATACTGATCAGAGTCTTACTGGCAACTTCCAGAAAAAAAAACCAGCTATATAAAGCAGAATGCAAAAATGTCTTCAGTTTACAAACCTATTCCTTGGCATGCTTATTAGCATTATTTTCATTTTACTATGTTTTAAGTTCTAAAATTAGTAATTGTTAAATTAACTAATGCAAAATTACAAGTACTGAAAATTCTGAACTGAACTGCATGGAGAATAAAATCAGCCGAATAAAATGTATGCAGCTTTACAGTAGTTTCTCTGACCAAGACTAGAGTGGCAACCAGTTGTTGACGTATCATGGCACGAGAATTAGATTCAACCTCAGCAACAGAGCAACTCTTTAACAGTGAGACTGAAGTCACTATTTTTCATGCTAAAGATCTAAATTTGGAGTTTGGTAACCTGAGTTCCATCAAGAATACCATGAAACACTACACACAAATAATTATTCTTATTTCCTAAAAAAACAGGAAAGAAATTTTCTTATACAGTCCAGACATCTGATTCCTAGCTGTAGTATATTTCTTATCTGATACTTTTGTGTTTCTTCAGCTACAAGTTTTGAGATCTGACTATATACTCATTCATCTGTCAGATCAAGAGCTCCCTAAGCTCCTCACCCATTCTCCCTTCTGGACTCAGAAGTCTCACACAGTATAACACCTGGAGAAGACAAGCAGCAAAGCTTTACTCTTAACCTCCCAGTGAAGCCTTAGTTTTTCCCTCCTCTGCAACATAATGAAAATAAATCTGATGAAGATTTTTTTTTCCCAAAAGTATTCTACACAACATAATATAACTAAATACATAAATTTGTCAGTAACATTGAGTATATCTTCAAATACAAGAATTAAAGTATTCAAGGGAAGTTGAGGTAATTAACATGCCTCATCTTTTTATATTACAGTATTACTATACAATGGTATTTTACTGCAGAAAGAAGGAAATCCTGTGGCTTAATACAAAAGAGCCTTTACAGCTGAACTTTGAATAGAAGTTCACAGGGAAAAACTAAATACACAAACAAATGACCCACATGAGGAATTCATACCCTGTAATAATGCGAGTTATTTCTAAATATCTTGCCAGATTTCCTTCTCTGCTAATATAAGCCTATTTAAATGCAAGTACTAAGGACTGTTTCTGTAGACCAAGCACTCTTCTAACCCTTCACAGGAAAAAATCCACGACATAACAGATTATTATAACTACATGCTTTTGAACAGAATTCAGTAACATCTGTTACATTCAACTCTAAAGAGGGAGTTTTATGCTCTTTTGAAAATATTCTAGAGTCTGAGTTTTCTCAACTACCTGTAGCTTAAAGTCTCTACACAAGGCTTTGAAGCGCCAGCCAGTGCTTGTTTGCACTGCACTCCCACCATTTTACTGTCTTCCAGGTGTATCAATTTTGATGGTTTTGTTCAAGTGGCAGCTGAAATCCAGCTGAATTCGACTGTGATGCAAGCACTGTATTTTCATGTAAATGCGCACTGTCATAAATGCCTTAAATGTTGTATCATCCAAAGGACATGATCAGAAGCCTCATTCCATTTCCATAAGCCCTGTTAGCATTTGGAATTAAAGTTATGTTTTTGTTATAGGAAAAACTGATTATCACAGAATTTCCCATTACTTTCAAGAACTACCAAAAATTCAGGTCAAATTTTCAGTCTCACAGGTTTAAAAACATAGTGCTTTTCCACAGAAGTAAAATAATGAATTTTTCAAGCCTTATACTGCCTACATCTACTCAGTCTAAATCTACTCCCACTTAAATGAAAAACTGCTGCTCTGATTATCTTTACAGACTAAACTGTTGAAAAGAAGCCCTGCCATTGCCCACACAGCAAACAACACTCTAGATTCAAATCACTTATTTATATCAGTAACACAGAAATCTTTAACAGGCTTTCCTGTTTTAAATATTTATTTATTTTGAAAGAATCTTTCCTACTTAGAGATCACAAAACTGAAGTTGTTTTAATGCATCAGGCATTCAAGTCAAAAGGTGTTTTAATGCAAAAAACCTTGCAAAAACTTATGAGATTTGCATTCACCATGATCAAAAGAAACAAACAGAAGTATCGGATATCTGGAGTGTGTATGAAGCTCTATATATTGCAGGCAATTGATAACAGCTCAACTTAAAAATAAACTTTATTTTAACATCCTTGTTTTGGTAGATTAATCTGCTCTTGAAGGGCAAGAGCAAAGAAAGAATCATAGATAAGAGACACAAGGCCATGCATTAAGAGATATTCTTCCCATTATCAACACTAGACTGAGCTAGGAAGAGGCCATTACATACCTTTCCAATTTAATATGAACTTTTTGAAAATACAGAACACCAAGAATACTTGTACCAACTGAGAAGAAGCAAGCAGTATATATGTAGAGAAGTAATTTGCATTCAGTATTTAAGTGTCACCTTATTGGAACTGCACTTACCTACAATACTTTTTTCTGGAGCTGGAGGCACAATATAACCAATATGCATGTATTTTGTTGCTAATTTGCTGTGCAGGCCAAGAAAATCACTGAATCTTCTTTTAACAGAGAATTCGGTTTTGTGGAATATTGAAAGTGATGTCTTAAAAAAATAAAATCATTGTGAATTACTGATCCATCTCAGCTATAATACAAAATATTCAGAAATTTTTGTTGCACTTCCTACCTTTGTTGTTACTCTGTATGCCATATAAGCATTCATGCCATCTCCTGTAAGAAAATTGAAATACTTATCCCAGGGCAAGGTAGTATAATCCTGCCATATGCTTTTTAGTCCAAAGTATACATTAAATAAATTTCCATTTAGATACTAAAAATTGCCAATGGAAAATTAAAGACAAAATCATACTAAAATCTAAGAATAGTCTTCAAGGAATAAGACAGTCTACCACCTGAATTTCTATGGGCAAGGTACTTACCGACTTTCTCTGGGTCAGATACATTGATTTCTATATCAAACAAATCTCCATTTGCTTCCTCTTCAATCTAGGAAAAAGATATACCACGCTTAATAAGGTAATGGACATCCATATTATGTATGTGTAGAGGGGTAAGGATATACAGGAAGGAAAAGAAGAAGTCATTATGTTTGTGTAATTATGAAACATTTCCAGTCTCCAATGTTAATATACTAACACTGACTGTGGCTACAACTAAAATTCTTATGCTGAACTTGGTAGTGCTAAGTTTACAGTTAGACTCAATGATCCTAAAGGTCTTTTCCAAGCTAAATGGTCCTGTGATTTCAGTTTTAAGCCCTACTGCTAAAGCTTCCAGAACAGTGGACTTAGGGGTCTGTTCATTATATCATCTACAATGCCAGCAGACACTGTGGTTCACAACCACTCTCATCTGCAATGCTTCTAATCAAAGGACAGACATTCCTTTTCATTAACAATATCTGTAGCAGAAGAGCTTAGGAAGGAAAAGGCAACAGATATAAATTTTTCTGATACTTGTCTGAATTCTAGTCTTTCAGAATTTCATAATCTTTTATGTACTATACCTATGTTTGCTAAAAAGAGAGATCTTAAGGAACACCGTTGCAGAAGGGACAATGCCAAGGCTGAAGGGCTCAAAACCAGAATCAAATACCATCACGTGGTATCTGGTGAAGTAGGCATCACTGAGTCACAGGTAGGTCGTGTTTGCAAAGTCACTGTCTAATAAGAGAACCCCCTAGAATGAATGGCATTCAGCCATGTCCACACTTTGACTGGACACCAAATGTAAACAGCAACATTAAGTCTACAATTACCCTCAGCTCTTTGTTAGCATGCAGGATAATGCTAAAACTGCTTGTTCAATTTCCCCCTTAGGAACAGCTTCAGAAATACAAGCTGACACCAACATGCTAGTTAGAATTATTTTACATGAATAACATTTCTCATGTATCAAGTTCTATACACACTTTTAAAGTTTCTATTCTGAAGGAATAGAACGTCTTACTCCTAACACTACCTATCTCAAATATAATCATCTCAGTAGTGAATTCTTACAGTATTTTCATGAGTCAAATTCACAATTCTTGTACAAAACAAACAGCAATGTTTGCCATGTGTCATTTTAAAACAAGAATAAACTTTAAAATCCATATGAAACATTTCCATGGTTTTGAAGTTTACAGCATACCTCTTCTCTGGATCTATCAAAAATCACTGGGGCTGTCACACCTTTCGATTCCATTCTGGGAGCTATTAATGTAGTAGGTGTTACAGGAGTGACTGCAGGAGTAGATTCTGGTGAAAGTATTGGGTCCCTCTCCGGACTGTCCAATGAAACTTCTTCTGTTGCTTCTAGATAAATATTTTGAGTTAGCAACAAATTTCCTGAGCAACACAGATGAATATGCATCACAAAGAAAACAAATATGCATGACAAAGAATGTTGATGAAATAAATAAATAAATATTTGTGCAGAATTTTTTCAATGCATGGTTAAATTTTTTTGAATACATAGTTAAAATCAGATATGACATTTGGGCTTGTAGAGCAGAATGGGTTAAATTAAGATCAATATTGCCTCCTTTTTTTTTTGCACACTGTTCAGTAAAGAGTCCTTTAAAGTAGTCACAAACCACAAATAATTTCTTTCTGAAAGACATATTGTGAACACTCATTACCTTTTTATTACCACAGAAGCAGCTCTTACTCATCACCTGTTTAGCACTCTGAACAACAGATGATTTATTCATATAGGCTGCTCTACAAACCTCACTAACTGGTTTTGACCACAGACAAACTATATATTTCCTGGGTATACAGAAGTTCCTTTCCTAGTTCAAACAAATGAGTAACACTGCGCTCTCACTAGACATGCATTTTCAAGAATTCCAGTTTCTTAAAAGGTAACATGGACCACAGAACAGTAATTTGATACTAAAATTGAGTTTCCAATAGACCTCAATCCTTTCACAAACTAGACTTCTGTGGGTAGTACTTACCAAACAGGTAAAAAGGCACTAAACCAAAGCAGACACACATTCTGGCATGAGGCTAAAAAAGTTTACTGTCCATAATTTCATTTGGGAGCATATCACAGAATTGCTGAGTTTGGAAAGCACTTTTGAAATCATCTAATCTAGCCTCCCTGTTCAAGCAGAGCTCTAGCTAGAACAGGTTAAACTGGACCAAACCCAGATGAATTTTGAGCATCTCCAATGAGGAAAATCCACATCTTCCTTGACTAACCTGTGCAAGTGCTTGACCACCCTCACCAACAAGAAAAAAACCCCAAAGCAAGCATCACCCCCTTGCCCTCACTGAAGTCAAACAAACAAAAATATAAGATTTATGTATTATCTGGTTTTCAGTGTGTGCCCTCCTGGTCTGTCAGTGGGCACTACTGAAAAATCAGGCTCTCCTTCTCCATTCCCTACCATATAGTACTTATGCACACTACAGGATCCTCCCATCCCAAGCTCCTACTCCAGGAAGAACACCACTAGCTCTATCTCATCTCTTATGCTGTACCCTTTATGGCCCCAGGCATTTTCATGGCCCTGCACAGAAACCACTCCCACCTGTCCACGTCTCTCTTGTGTTGGCTCAGACCTGGACTCAGCACTCCAGGTGTGGCTTCACTGGGGCTGAGCCAAGGGGAATGATTAATTCCCCTAGCTTCTGGCATTTATTTTCCTAATTTCATATTACAGATTTTCATAGTATTTTCAAACTAAAGTTAAAACCAAGCACCTCATTATATTCTTGATTTTTAATATGAACAAAGAATCTGCAGCCTTTATTTGAAAATAATTATTTTCATAGCATTGCTTTATTCTTACTGCTAAATCTTAAAGAACATAAACATCTGCTAATGCTTCCTTTCCTCAAATGCCACAACAAGGACACTATATCTCAAATCAATAAGGAATTTTAATTCAAAACCTAAGATCAGGTGGGAAGTCATGCTGAGGCAGTTGCAAAAGAGCTTTTAGATTGGCAGAATAGCAGCATTTCAATAAGAGGCAATTCTCTCCTTCGGTGGCTAACAGCATTCAACATATATTTATACAAATGAATATGTCATAGAAACATTTCTCAGAAAAATATGCACATACATATGTATTACAGTATACTATATACATGATGAAATATAAAATATAGAATATTTATGAAATAAAGCAATTGCACTTTAGTGTTCCTTTTTTCTATCACTAGCTGTATTCCAGGATATTCAGGAAGCAAACCATTAACAACCACTACATATGTCTCTATATCTTCAAATTCTGAACAGGTTTAAAAAACAAGCTGCTAAACAATTCTGAGCACATGGATTTCCCACTTTCATTAGCTGAGAACACAACCTTCTTATTGTAAACTATAACTTCATGAAAAAACTGTGAATTTAATGTAAGAAAGAAGTACTGCTATCAGATGAAACAGAAGCACACTTTGGCAGTATTCCTCTTTTTCAGACTTGTATCTACACACACATTAGTATCATAAAGTGATCCAAGTTGTGCATCAAATGAACTGCAAGCAGGATTAGCAAATTTTTAAAGCTGTTGTCTGGCATTTTTTTATTTTCTGGAAGGAACTTACCCAGAGAAAAAATCTGTTTGTTTGAAAGCAGTAAGTCAGTTATTTTAGGAAGAAATGAGAATTTATGCCATTATACCTCTCACTGTAGGTTTGGCATGCCTCCAGACATTACACAAATCTAGAAGCATGACATGGAAAGGATATGGAAGGGGATGATGGGACTGAGTTGGGAGTCTGATGATGGGACAGGGAGAAAGTTATTGCACTTTTTGTTTAAAACAAAAATATTCAAGGATTCTGAAAGGAAAATGAAGCCTTAGCTTCATATAAAACATCAGGCTCTTATGTCTAGCTATTTTTCCCCCTCAGAAAAGCAGCTTCCAGTAGAATATGAGCTGAAGATTTCTCATGAGAATTTTTCTTTTTTGAGAATTTTTTTTTTAAGAAAATTTGAGAAAAAAAAAATCGAGAATATTTCTCAAGAGACCTATTTCAGGTTTCTTCTGATAAACTGTGGCATTTTTGCTTCTTTACTTGGAGGAATAAGATGACACGGTCTGATTAAAAGTTTTATTGATAATTCTTCTGCTTGTTTTGCAGGTGTTTTTCTTTCCCTATGTAAACATTAATTTGGTAGGCTCCGTAGTACAAACTATGGCACTTTCAGAAACATTTGCTTAATCTATTAATTTTAGATCTTCACCTGAAAACTTAGCATTACGTTGTGGTTTTGTGGAATAGTTTATTGTTGGCTTTGGGTTTGACAAGTTTTGTGTGCTTGTGTGGGTTTTGTTTGGTTTTTAAAATATCCAGTATCATTATTGGCATGAAAATTGAAATCTACAAGTCTTTTCCAGGTTAGTTCTGAAGAGCTTAAGTTCTCACTTAAAGAGGCAAGCAACTGCTCTGTACAACTTTTGGGAGGAAAACATTGAGACCCAATACTTAGTATCAGCTATGGGAGTTACCAGAAGATAATAAGAACTCCCATCAATCTACCAGCGTGTACTGCTACACAGAAGTACATACTTTACAATCCACAAACAGGCTTTGTTAGGGATAACTGTCAAGTTGCTTAGCTCCAAAAGAACATGAAGATATGTCATTCAGCTGTAGCAGACAACTACATATGCTTAATTAATATTCTAGAGCCAATCACAACAAGTTTCTATCAACAGTCAAGCATAGGCCTTAATCTCAGCTTTACACAGAGCTTGTTTCTTTATTTTTCACCAGCAGTTTTTGTGAAATATCATCTTAGAAAATGCAAGTTTGAAATTCCTCACTAGCAGCTCACTTCAGCCACAAGTTATTTTTGCTAGTCACACTTCCAAATGTCTGACCTTTAACATTCTGACATAGCTGGAATTATTAAATTGGCTTATTATCTTTGAAAGTTTGCCCATGTGAACATATAAATTTGAAAGTAAACTTAAGCAGAAGCTGTTACACAGGAAACAGGACAAGCCATTAATAAAAGCTTCTCTGGGCACAGCAATATTTCAGAGATTTAACTGAACCGACTGTAAGAACTACTACACCCAAGTAATTGCCCATGACCCTTATTGCTGTATCAGAAGTACTAAGCATAACTTTAAAGACAACAGAAATAGTTTTAATACAACAGTTGGACACTAATATAACCACCTTCTGACTTTGAAACTGTAGATTCACATGCTTTCATGAATTTACTTCTTGCAAAATAACTGAATGAGCAGATTCTAAAAAGCAGCAAGGCATTTGCACAAGCTCTTCATATCAGACACATGACATGACAACAGCCTGGCAGACACCACCAGCTGGAAGCTTTTCTGTTCAAATGGGCCTGAAGAACATATCTTCACTGGTTTAGAGAATTATATCCTTTTCTGTCTCAAATACCAAGAAAAAAGCCCAAAGGGAAATAAAAAACCCCTACAAAACCAAATAACACAAAACTCACTAAACCAAAACAACAACCCAGTGAAAACACATATCACCCCAACCCGCAACACAGTGACTTTTCCTCAGGACACAATAGCTAGACACTTCAAAAACATGATCCATTCCCAAACACATTTCAGAGCTGAAAAAACAAAATAACAGTAATCTTTTACCTGACACAGGACATGAAAAATTATAGTTTTTCACTTTTTTAAAGAAGGTGATGGAACACTGATCAAACTTCACAGATGAGCTTGCCATGTCTTGCTCTACCATGAGCACCAGAGGTAGAAAGCACAGACACCTGTGCTCTTCAAGGGCAGTTCATGGCATATTTGTGCAGTCATACGCTGAACTTTGGGTCAACATTTTGGAACATTGGTTCAATATCTTGTTCTTCACTGTACAATAGCAGGTTATTGACAACCAAGTTTTAAGATGTATCTCCAAATTTCTCAAGATACATCTAATACTGCCTCACTTGAAGCACTGACCTTTATGGTCTCCACATGTAAGAGCTCTGAGAGGTAAGAAAGTAATTCTTCAGGCCGAATAATCAACATCACGACCTTTATTCTAAGGATGAAAGTTTTTAAGTGGGTTTAGCAAGACAGTTTGCTTTGTCACAGAACCAAGAACCACATTAAAATTTACTTGTCTCCAATGACAGCAGAAAAACTAATTTCTCACATTTCTGAAACCTTGTTTTAATAGTTATGAGTTGCCAGAGATAAGGTAATGAATATCTACATTGTACATATTATTCTGTAGCTGTCACAGAAACATAATAGCAAAGAGGTTTTAAGCATAATCAAAAAAGCCTAAACGATTTCCCAGGTTCTGTCCTGCATTAAAGCTGCAGAGAAAATCTGTACTGCTTCACCTCCTTTTCCATTATGTTGCAATACAAAATGGAACAATGGAAATGTTTTTTGAAGTCTACAACAGCTAGAGAGGTATACCATCACATTTTTTACAAGTCTGAAAAGCTTTAATTATTTCTGGCCCTGAAGAATGGCAATCAGGAGCCACAAACAGGATTTCCTTTACCTGGATTTTAAAGTGTCTAGTGATTAAATATGAAGGAACAACAGAAGTTACAAAGCTCTGGACTTCCATTTCTTTTCTTCTTCACTTAAGTGTTCCTATAAGCTGTGCCAAGTTAAGACTCTGGAATTTCAACACATAAGAGAAAAACCACATCATATTCACATTTAAATTAAATTCTACTTTCCTAGAAAGCCAGACTTACACAATCATGCTGGAAGCAAGAATCTAGGAATCTCATCTTGCCTTTCTCAGGCTGTTTCTATACTATCTAGCAAAACAGTCCTAAGAAAGAAAAAGTGCTGTGACTGCACAGCACTGGAACACAAATTCAGCACAGTTTTTCAGAATGTATTTTGAGAATGACAGCAACACAAACACAGAAGTTCCTGACTTGGGTTCAACTGCATTATACAGACTTCTTGCTTAGAACAGGAAACTGTGAAAAACATCATATTTTATCTCATGCTCCACAAATCACATTTGTTTTTTTCCTCTATATGAGAGTATTAGACTCACTCTGTACTACAAATTGAACTTTAAAAGACCAGTCTTAGCTGAGGTAGACACGGAGTGTTAGATGCCTTCTTATCAGTGCTGCAAGCATTTAAGAGGATGTCCTACATGGCAAAACCCAAACTCATTAAATCAATTCCATGTGTTATTCTCACAGCACTCACTTCAGCTGAAATAATCTGGCTGCAAACACTTGTTCCTTCTGTCTGACTCCCTTCAATATTTACTCCAGTCTCCCTTTTTCTTAATATTATCCAAAGGAGAATTGGCTTTCTTAAAATATCCACTCCAGATGGCTCTATGGTTATAAAAAGCTGGCGTTATATACCAAAGCTAAATAACCAAATTACTGACTGGTACTAGAAAACTTCATTACTAAAACACTTACGGTCTTTGTAAATTACAAAGCAAAAAAAAAATGCATAAAGAAGTAAGATCACCTCTCTATCCTTTATTCCTTTTTTCTCTTAAAACATTTCCAGAGAGGTACTAAACTAGTCAATACATTCTAACAGTGTCATGAACAAACATGTTCAAATACATGGAAACACAAATTATGGAAGTTCAGTACAAATGTAATGGGCATGAGTATATATGCACTTATACAAAACAACCCAGTACTAAAGGTTATAAAGTTTGTTTTGGAATGATTACATCAGGTAATCAACGAATATGAGAGCACTGTATTCAAAGCAGACTGTCAGCTTCTCAATATGAAACAATAAGGAAAATTATAATATTGAGATGTAGCATTCAGAAACATCTTATGCAGCTAATATATTGCAAATAGTACACTTCCTGTATTGGATAGTTTGTGTTCCTACAACTGTAATTGACAGCAACAATAACCCATGTTAGGACAGCTGAAAATTGACACTAAAATAGCAACTGATTTATGAAGCTTTAGAAGCATTCTGTCTATTAACAGCTCACTTATCAGAGCTTTCACATCTTTTTCTAAAGCGTGCAATACTATCAACTGTGAGAGGTACCACCATGCACCAGTGAAATTATAGGACGGGTCCCTTGTGCCAGTTTGCTACCTTTACATTAAAACAAGAATAGAAGGAAATACTTGCAATACAATCTGAATTCTCTCTCTCTCTTTATAACTGGAGAAAAGATCAAATACATGATTATTAAGTAGAAAACAAGAAAGTAACTTAAGTAATGCATTTCCACACAAACAGATTTGAACATTCTGAATCACAAAATGACAAAGACCATTCTTACTGTCAGCAGAACATATTAGTGACCAGCTCAGCACTCCCACACTACACACTGACAGTACACACCACTGAGAAACCTATAAACCAGCTTAACTACAAGACCTATCACAAGAAAAAACCTGTACAACACTGTCAAAGTACTTATAAGGTTTCAATCCTCCCTCTCAGAAAAGTACACTTCTTTCAGTCCAAGGGTAAAAGGGTTTGTGCAGGCATGATAGAAGAAAATGGTAATTACCAGCAAAGAGGTCTTCTCTATCCCCATCCAGCATGATTTCTGCTGGCTTTGGACCATTGGAGTTTGTGCTGAGGTCTTCTGCAGGAAGACTCGCTGGCTCTGGAGATGAAGGACTTGACTGTTTTTAAAAAAATAAGCAAAATAATTAGAAGAGAACTAGTTGCCATGTGTCAGTACATAAGAATTATTGCAACATTCTTTAATTGCAAAGAAGCAAAAGAAGACTAGGGAAAGGAAACCCTGTCAGCTATTTCCATTTCCTATTCCTAACACAGCAACAATGAATAAAAGATATGACTAGTCAACAGTTCTTTTAATTTCTTCTTTTGAGAGAAAAAAACAGTCAACAGTTTCTTCAGGTTTCATTAATGTGAAATAAAATTGCTATAGAATTATCTAGAGTTTATCAGTAATGCCAAATGCAATCTGATTATTAGGTTCCTCCTAGAGAGGCTTGGATTTAAATCTGGATTTGTACACAGCCAAAAATCAATAAAGAAATCTCCAAGATATTCTTTTGTTCTACGATTGAAAAGATTTTGCCATCCAAATAATTCAAGGCTGCTTGGAGCTGTAAGAAATTTTGATAGCTAGCAACAGGAATACTGTCACAGAGGATCAGAGGATCACATTGAACTTTACATGGAAGCTGGGCTTGCAACAGATACACTTTTTAAACTGAAGACTAGAACTTGCCCTGTTGAAGACACTCAGGAAAACCAAAGCAATATTGAAACTGGGCCACCAAATGAACAGCAGGGTTACAAAATAAATACATACATAATTGCAGATCAGTGCTTCAGTTAGAAAAATTTTTCTTGAAAAAGTATCAACTCTGTTAACTGTTGCAGTACCAGAAAATTTGCAAAACTCACTCCTCACAACTTCATCCAAGATAGCTAGCTAAGGAATTTTCAACAACAGCATATTTATTCATGAATTCATGCATGTATTAAAAAGATACTAGATGTTTAAGGCTATGCTTGAAAGAACACTTTAAATTAGAAAAGATTTCTTAAAAAGACTGAAAAATACTGAAAAGTCACTGAAAAAGTCTGTCCAGATTGTATTTTCAAAGGCAAGAGTCCTAGCAGAGAGGCCTTCTTTATAACTGGCTTCCTTCCTTCTTTCCCCCACTTTATGTACAGAGCAGGATGTCAGATGGTCTGGAATACCCCTTGGATCAGTTGGAGTCACCTGTCCCAGCTGTGTCTCCTCCCAACTACCCAGGCACCCCCAACTTCCTCACCACCGTGGTAGCACGAACAGCACAAAGGCCTTGGCTCTGTGTAAACCCTGCTCAGCAATAACAAAAGTATCACTGTATTATCAGCTCCTGTGTTCAGCACAAATCCAAAACACAGTCTCATGCACTGCAAAGAAAATGAACACTACTCGGTCAAAATCAGCATAACCACATTTTGATTGCAACATCAAACTGATTCATTGAAATGACAGAAGAGATCACATTTCCTTCCTTTTGCCAAAAGCAGCCACTCTCAGAAAAGCCCACACACAACATGGGGAAGCCAGAAACAAATTAAAGTGATGGATAGCAAAAGGAGCAGTCTCTCAAACTCTTGACTGGATATTGCCCTAGAGCCTGCAAAGAACATCAAAGAAGAAAAACTTAGAAACTGTATGTAGGAAGTAGAGTTTATAACCTTGTAAGGAGCCAATCCACTAGTCACATGGATACTTCTCATCTCATATGAAATTAAATTCCAAAATGACCTCACAGGAAACAGACTGCTCTGGGGTAATAAAGGTATATTTTGTCCACTCTGTGAAGTGTCATTAGGAGATAAAACTATTTTAAAATGTATTAAAAGACTTGCAATAATTTATATTAAATGAGCTAGGAAATACAAGAAAACCACAGCACCTGACATACTTCATTATTTTACAACTGATAGTATATGTGTGTTACACAGAACAGCCAAAGGTTTTAAGCAATTTCACGATGCAGAAGTAGAATGTTTTGAAGAAATGGTCTGTCTCTCCAGCCAGTGTTATGTAAACATGCAAGTTCAAAACCTTGCATTCCAACTAGAACAGAAGAGCATGGAAATGCTTGATTTCTCAATGCTTGAGATTCAAGAAGTTTGAAGTTTTATCAACAAAAGCAGTTCTTCACTGAAACATCATAGGTACTCATTCCAAACAAGTTTTGCTGCTATTCATCTTTGAACAGCAATTCATTTACATTTTGATAGACTGGAGTTTTAGGACACAGGGAGTGCCACACTGCCACAGATGCAGAAAGCATGTAGGTTTGTGCTTGTCAAGTCATTGCTATGAAAAACAGCTCTAATACAGACAGTCACAGGGAAGAAAAGCCTTCCTGAACCCTTGCAGAACATTAGCAAGAGCTTTCTAAGAGTAATACACTTAATTATACTTGTCCTTAAAGAATCGTGAAAAAGAGCCCTTGGAGAAAGCTTACATCTTCAAGTTATTCCCTCAGTTTACCTTCTTAGTTTTACCAGAAGTAGCTATTTTAGTTACTAGTGGTTATTTTTGACTATACCTGGCTTCTAATCACAGAAGTATTCTGTCAGACACAAAATTCACTTTGAACACCTAAATCTGATCAATCCATGGCAAACATCTGCATGCCTAAAGTTACAAGTTAGCCAAAGGTCAATACAGAGCTATTACCACTACAAAGAAAGAGACATATTCCTCTAAGAATGGATGTAAATAATGCCACCAAGTCTCCTTCTGCTACTGAGCCAGGAAAGATCCTGTCCAAGGGCACAGTTAAAGAAAGTCAATATTTCTGCACTGGATACCAAGCCTCAGAGCTGTAGTTAGTAGAGCAGCTACAGACAGCTTTCTCCAAATTCCATATGAGAGTCTTTGCAAATGTCAAGGACTCAAACAGATCTTATGGGCACCTCAGAAAGCTGTAGAGCATAGCTGACCAGAGGGATATCCCATATCTTATAAAACCATACTCACCAAAGCCATGGTGAAGGACAGAGAGGATGTCTGGAGTTACAACACTTGCCTAAGTCACCATCACATCTCTCTTCCTGGAGATGGCTAAGCCCATGGAAGAGGTGAATAAATTCATTGTATTGCTTGCATATGCTACTTCTACTCTACCTATTAAATTCTCTTCACCTCTGTCCCTTGTCTTCTCATTTTTACCCTTCCAACTTTTCTCTTCCATGCCAGGGGGAGTCTTGAATGCCAGATGGAAATAAAATTCAACAAGCTGGCATAAGGTGAATAAGGTCCCTACTGGTATATTAATCTTTGTCTCTTTGGTGCTTTTAAAAAGGCTGTATTCTCAGACAATAAGAATTAAAAATGGGATTAAATATATTCACTAAGAGTTGTGGCTTTACAAGAAGAAGACAATGTGTAGAAGCATCTTAAAAATCATTCATGGTCTGAACACTGCATCAACTTGTTTAGGAGTTTTGAAACGAAGAATAGTTTCTTCTCTTAAAAATGGACATGGGTCCTCAGGGAACTACAAAAACCCAGCAAGGCACAGACGTTATGCATCAAAAACTGGGTCAATAATTTGTAATAACCTGATTATTTCGCACAGCCAGTGAATCAGAAAAAGCTATCCAGCCTCTCAAAAACCAAAAAAAGAACCTGTGCATGCAAACAGTGTATTAAGCTGCTTCAGTTACAGTTTTCCAAGGATGAGATCTAAAATAGAAGACCTAAACCCTGCTTTTTTATCTCCACAAACTCCAGCTAAAATTGCCAATGAAAATGGTTGTCAAAGGAGTTAGTAGTTACTGCAGTGAACATCTCTGTATCAGACCAGAAATGGAGATGAGACTAATAAAAACCTCTTGGCCCAGACAAATAGCAAAGCTGTTTAGAAACTTTAAACTTACTTGATGCCCATGGTTCACAAAATATCACAAACATATCCATTTCCTGAAATGAACACAGCTGTGAAATTTCTGAACAAGTCCTCAGCTGAATTTTGGTGAAGTCTCCTATAAACAAGACACTCAACGGCCAGGTATGCAAGACAGTCAGGATCCTGTCTTGTTTTTCTTTAAAACAAGTTTCTGGTAAGATGCTCATGGGCCCATTCCAATTTACAATGTCAATAACAAGCTCAATTTTCTGTTCTTCTGTTGTTCATCATATCTGGAGGCCATAACCAAGCATTTTACAGCTCTGACTTACGAAGAAACAAGATCTTGTATTTTCTGCTGGCTGAAATTATAGCTCTAGACATTTGGACATTCTCCTTTCTCTTAATAGTAGGGTACCCCCTAAACTAGTTCTGCTTGCAGGAGCCTCTCCTAGGTTCCTTCAGTCAGAACACAGAAGGTGGTCATCACAATATTCTAGTTGTTCAGGTTAACCCAGCTCATTGTGTGAAATGGGGTTACAGGAGCTCACAGATCACAGCAGAGAGAACAGACTCAACAGCAGGACAGTGTCATTTGCAGCAGAAAGGAAGCAGCCTCCTGAGAATGAATTTCCACATACTTCCACTACAGCCTGGATTTAATATCAAGCAATGACACACATTTTAAGTAGAATTACACCAATTAATCTTGGATACAGATTAATCTTGGAAACTTAGCTTTCTGCAAAGGTATAGTACAATATTGAACGATTTAGTGCTTTCCTCTCTGATATTCCACAGCTTTACTGCTTCCTCAGTAATGGCCACTGTTAAACTGAATGGATATCATTCAAGCCATCTGGACTTCTGTGGCTATCTAGTGTTTTGCCTCATGTACAAAAACCAAATGGATATTGCAGATCTTTGACATAAACTGATCAACAGGCAATGAGATTATTACACACCCTGCCCTAAATTACAGTCCTTGATAAATTACCACATCTACTGCTCACTGATTATTTTCAAGTTCCTCCATGTATTTTTCCATTTAAAAAAACCCCACCAACAAACAGTAGTATGGGCATATAAATACTGTTGGAATGAGCAGGTGGCAGCCTAGGTTTCTGTGTTCACATGGCACCTTCACAAAAGACAGCCTGGCAACACAGAACTAAGTGAGAAGTTTAGGGAAAATGAAAAAAGAAATGGTGCAACATATAAAAATGGAAGGTGACAGAGACACAGATTGGTGCATGGAGGAAGAAGAAGGCAGACACCATGAAAAGAGAGCAATATGGTGAACACACCATTTTTTTCGAAAATCTAACATATATCTTACACATCTGTCACCAAATTTGATTTTCATACAGTTGTTTGTGAACCCTTTTAATGGGAGCAAAGGACACATACAGCAAAATAGCAGTTTGTTGATTAAACTTATAATAGGGAGTGATTCTTCTCATAATGCACAGGTGAATTCCAGAATAATAAAAAAAAAAAAACAACAAAACCAAGCAACACCAAAAAAAAACCAACCAAAACCCCACCAAAATCTATACACTTCAAATTTTAGGTAGTAGATAAGTCTACCTAGGCCTCAACATTGAACTACAAAAACTTGATACCTAGGGGAGCACTGTAGATGCCAGCACATATATATAGTAACCAGTAATATTATTCAAATGGAACTCGCTACTGATTATCACTGTAAATGCAATTTTGGCTTAAACCATTTACATTATTCATCCTGGCTAGTCTCACTAGCGAAAGCTACTCTGGCAGCTAAAGGGAAACCTCTCAGTAACCTTGAAAGTAAGAGAGGCAGTTATCCAGACTCACAATACAGTTGGCATGATGAAAACAAAATAATCATTCTCATTTTACTACTCATAGGCACTGTGGATACCTGACAATAAAATGAACATCCCATCAGCTCAGAAAAGTTGCTGCCCAACCTGGTTCCCAGTTCATTATTGTCCTAAGATCACAGGAAGAATTCTCATTCTCTGCTACATAGCAAATTTTCAAGTCCTAAAATGTATTGCCACTGCAGCCCAGAAATCCAAGGCGTTACAGCTCAGTGAGATCTTTCTAATATTTTATTTTCTACATTTGAGAGAGCTCAATTCAAGACATTAACTTTTTTACAACATGCACAGAGAAAGTTAAAACTCCATCTTCTTTTCTTCTTCACATTAGAGAATTCAACTTGGAATAAACAATATTCTTCATCTGAAGCCACTGAAGTAACTAAATTTATATGTATTTAAATACATATTTGCCATTCATAATATACACTGAATGTATATTCTGTCAAAAGCAACTTAGCCTGTGTTTTCCAAATGGAGACTTTGTTAATATGGAAGCTATTTGAAAGATGTCTCAGATACCATACAGCTTCTCCACTACACAATCACATTACAGGCAGGAAAGGCACAGCACACATTTTGTGAACTGCAAAGAGAATGAAAGCAAGATAAAATAGGAAGGGACTGAAATTAATCATGCTAAAAGCAAATTGACAGCTGCAAGATAAACCAGTTGGGAACACTTTCAAAGTACCAAAGCCCTCACATAAGTTGGGTTTGAACGTAAGTGTCTCTTGCCACACTCTCACTTCTGGTATCAGCAAACTAATACATTATTAACTACAAAAAGCATGACACCATTCTGCTGTTACTATACAACTCCCATTGCTATTTATAATCAGTTCATCCATGAATATTTACCAGATTAAAGTAACAAGACAAAAGTTTAACTAGGTCATGAGACAATCATTCTTCTCTGGCCTATGGTACTCTACGCATTGAATCCATCAATTTATTTTTAAGTTAGTAAGAAGTCCAAAGTCAATTTTCATGACCTCTTCCTTCCAAATTTGCAGGAAAATCACAAGACTAAGGCACTGCCCTAAATGCTGATGTCAGAAAAAGCTTACTGACACAGCTTTTAAAAGCTTCTCTTTAAGCAAAGAAGCTTCCCCTTTCTACTTAGAGACACTATCCCAAACAGACTGTGTACATAAACAAAGCAGCAAAGTGGAATTGCCAGCAAAGCTTCTGATACAAAGCCCATTTCTTTGCTAGTGCCTGCAGTCACAGGAATTTCAGTAACTTTTTTATCTCGTGGCAACTGTGATTTGGACATTAAATCTATCTTATCTCCTGCAGCTTTAGTTCCAGACTACATCAATAAAAACATTGTTTGTGTTACACTGCAGTCTTTTTCAGTGCACTGAAAAAGACTCCAGTAATATACACTGTGTCAGACAGAGATGAACAGAAGTCTACTCTTGTAGACTTGCAATTCTTGTCAACTGCAGATTCACATAATTTCTTATTCCTTCAGTTCATTTTTTTCACAGATCTTTTTTTACCAATGCATAGACTATGCAACTTTTATCTATAAAAATAAAGAAAACAAGAAAGTGGCTTGAGAAAAGGCAAGTGACTTCAAAATATGTTTTAAAGCCTCTTTGTATACCGCAGGATATTTTTGTTAGGGACAGACTACAGCCAGAGCAAAATCAAAGCACACACCAATCCTATTTCCATAAAGGTCAGGGACAGAAAACTCTTCAGGAAAAGAGGAACAGAATTTTCTTTTTAAATGGGCATCTGTGCACAGGATGTAAGTAAAGTTCTTCCAGAAGATACTGGCAAGGCATGGAGGTGGAACGTGACCACAAAAACGTTCCAAGAAGGCTCCCACTGTAAGGAATGAGCACACAAACATTTCTCCTGTCTCCTCCTTCCAGCCGGCCCCAGCAGCCGCCGCAGTCCAGCACTGCGCCGGCTCCCTTGGAGGAAACCCCTGAGACAAACAAGTTTTTGCAAGATTTGCAAACTGAAATGGAGTGAAGCCTCGGAAACAGGCCAAACAAAGAAAATGGGTCGTTATTAATCCATTCAAAGTCAAAGGCGGAGACACACACACTCACACCCACACACACTCGCATCCACACATACCCCAGCGAAACTGGAAAGATGTAAGCTAAGAATATTTCCCTAGAAGGACAAGGGGATAAGAGAAGGGAAAACGGCGGTATCTGGAGAAAAGAGTTTTGAGTTTCTCTTGTCAGCAGAAGCCCCCTGCCCGTGAGGGAAGCCCGAGGAGCCGAGCGGAGGCGGGCGGTGGGGCCGCGGCCGCAGCCTGGGCCGGCAGGGCAGCGGCGGGGCGGGGGGCGGGCAGGAGCGAGGGGGCCCGGGCAGGAGCGAGGGGGCCCGGGCAGGAGCGAGGGGGCCCGGGCAGGAGCGAGGGGGCCCGGGCAGGAGCGAAGAACCGGCGGCCTGACAGGGAGGGGAGGGCCCGGAGGGCGCCGGGCCGGCCACGGCACGCAGGGCCTGCAGCGGAGGGCGGGCTCTCCTCACCTCCAGGGTGGACACGGTGCTCGTGAAGAGGTCTTCGCCGTCCTCCAGGTCCTCGAGGTCGGCGGGCCGCGTCTCCCCCAGCGGCGGCGGCTCGCGCTCCGCCGCCATCTTCCCCTCCGGCCCGGCCCCCGCGCTCACGTGACCACCCGCCGCCCCGTCGGCACGTGACCGCGGCGGCCGGACCGGGGCGGGGACAGCGGGCGCGTGCCGCCCTTGGCCTGCCCAATACAGAGCCCTTCCCAAACCCCTGCATAAACCACAGCCCTTCCCAAACCCCTGCATAAACCACAGCCCTTCTAAAACCCCTGCATAAACCACAGCCCTTCCCAAACCCCTGCATAAACCACAGCCATTCCCAAACCCCTGCATAAACCACAGCCCTTCTAAAACCCCTGCATAAACCACAGCCATTCCCAAACCCCTGCATAAACCACAGCCATTCCCAAACCCCTGCTTTGTACACAGCCCTTCCCAAACCCCTGCATAAACCACAGCCCTTCCCAAACCCCTGCATAAACCACAACCATTCCCAAACCCCTGCATAAACCACAACCATTCCCAAACCCCTGCATAAACCACAACCATTCCCAAACCCCTGCATAAACCACAGCCATTCCCAAACCCCTGCATAAACCACAGCCCTTCCCAAACCCCTGCATAAACCACAGCCATTCCCAAACCCCTGCATAAACCACAGCCATTCCCAAACCCCTGCATAAACCACAGCCCTTCCCAAACCCCTGCATAAACCACAGCCATTCCCAAACCCCTGCATAAACCACAGCCCTTCCCAAACCCCTGCATAAACCACAGCCCTTCTAAAACCCCTGCATAAACCACAGCCATTCCCAAACCCCTGCATAAACCACAGCCATTCCCAAACCCCTGCTTTGTACACAGCCCTTCCCAAACCTCTGCATAAACCACAGCCATTCCCAAACCCCTGCATAAACCACAGCCATTCCCAAACCCCTGCATAAACCACAGCCCTTCTAAAACCCCTGCATAAACCACAGCCCTTCCCAAACCCCTGCATAAACCACAGCCATTCCCAAACCCCTGCATAAACCACAGCCCTTCTAAAACCCCTGCATAAACCACAGCCCTTCTAAAACCCCTGCATAAACCACAGCCATTCCCAAACCCCTGCTTTGTCCACAGCCCTTCTAAAACCCCTGCATAAACCACAGCCATTCCCAAACCCCTGCTTTGTACACAGCCCTTCCCAAACCAAAGTAGTGTTTTAATTATGGTCAAGCTAAGAGATCTGTGGCCACAGAAATTTATTATAGGATTCTTTTGTATCAAGGGGTCAAGGAAATAACCCAAAGATAGCAATAGGGCCTGGATTTTTAACTAATTGAGGTTCAAGGTTGAAAAACTGGATTAGTAAATCTGTGTGGGAAAAGAACCCAAATTAGAAAAAAGCAATCAAGGAAACAAATTGGAAAACAATGTTGCAGGAAAATTTAGAATGACTGCAAAAAGCCAATCACATATGTCATGTGTTACTGCAAAAATAAAAACCCCAGCCTCATCCCTGTCGGTGTGGGTATTAATATGTATGTCATTTGACAAATACATAAGAGCTGTCAAGTCTACCTCACAACACTAAGTGAAAATCTAAGAGAAGAGGAAGCTACCCAGTATCCTAATAGAAACTGCAGCCACACCTTCCTTGGCAGCCAGTAAATCCACCTCTCTAATGCTGTGTGAGGTGGATATGAATTAAGCTGCAAAGCTGTTGAGCAGTAGAAGTAGAAATACCAAAACTAAGTTTACATGTGGAACTTGTGTATGTGTGCCTGCTTTAATTATCTGGTTATGTGATAAGATTCTGCAGGAGCCCTCTTCCCAAGGAGCATTTCCTACACAGCTGGTTTTCCCCTGTTTCCTAACAGCTCTGTACTTCATTTATTATATACAGTCTCAAGTCTACACTGAAGACACAGACATTTGTCTTCTCATATCCATTTTTCTGAGGTCTGTCACTGCCTGTTTCACAGGTACTTATGAACTTTATCTTCAGGGTATGATGCCCATTACACAAGAACTGGAGAAGAAAAAATTTAAACCTAAACTGTTTACTGATCTGGATGTTCTAATTGAGATCACTAGGATTTGGGGATTTTTTGCTAGAATACCTAATATTCCAACAGTTTTGTCTGTCCCCTAGGCAGGAAGCTACAATATCACAGTTCTTACCTTACACCCACCCGTTTTTAGAAGTAGGCTTTTATTTCTTTTCTTCTCTATTGCGTCACTTTCCTTTCCTTGGTTGGCCATTGTCAGGTCCCAAACTTTCTTGATTTGCTTTGAGAGCCATTGAGAACCCCCCCCAAAATGGTAATTTCTGGTTTTGGCCCACCAGCCGGTGGTTCCTCCAAATTAGTATATCTGGTCATGAAACTATCAATACCAGTCCTGCTTCTGCCCCCAGCACCTGTGGGCTCTGCAAGCCTTTGTAGTCCAGCACTTAAGAGGATATATGGAAATCAAAAATGTATTCTGCATAAATACTCTTGTGATCTTTTACACAATAAAAAGCTTCCTTTGTTCCTGCAGAATCAGGTTTCACTCAGGAGTATAATCTCCTTGATTTAAATTGCTTTTAAAATTAACAGGACAACAGTATTATGGCTCCATGTCATTTCCCTGGTCACAGAGGTGCTGATGCCTTGAAATAGTTACAAGAAATAATCTGTTAGATTATTAGATAAAGTTAGATGCAAAATAAAGATGGATATGCTCTAAGCAATGTGAATCAAAGTTTACAATGGATGGAGGTGGGAAAATACTTGGAAACAGCATCCTATGCACTTGCCTGAAGTCATAATCAGAGAGAAGCATAATCTTAATCACATTAAACAGAACTAAGGGTTCCTAAATGTCAAGTAATTCTGGTGCATTCTGAGTTGGAAGAGACCCTCAAGGATCACCAAGTGCAACTCCTAAGTAAATGGCCTGTATGAGTGTTGAACCCCCAGCTTGGTGTTACGAGCACCATGCTCTGACCAGCTGTTAATCTCATTTCCCTGACCTAGTTTTTTCAGTTATGGCCCAGTTAAGTTTTTGTACCATGTAATTTCAAACCTGTGGTGTGTGACTAAGTAAATTTCATACATTTCTGTGACTATAAACTGTCTCTAACTGTCTTGACCTGCTTTCCTGCTTTCAGAGAATGTAGCAAAATGATGTAAGATGTGCAACTTGTAAGGCATGATCATCATTTATCAGTTTTAACTAATTTTATCAGGTATAAGTTGTTGCAAGGTTTTTTTATGTCAAATCACTGAAGCCAACATGCATTTTTTACCATTCTGACTTGCTAGGACTTTCAGTTGGATATAAAAACATTAGAAACTATCAATCTCTTCAAATATTCATGTGCATTCTTAGCTGTTGTCCAAATTATATTTGTATCAATTGATTCCAGTGGATATTATTTGACACCCTTTTTCTAGAGCTATCTGTTCATATTTATGTCGTGAGTTGTCTTAATTCTTTCATCCAAAACTGGATGACACAAGAAAAGGAACAGTGAGGAAAGGAGGCTAGACCTTCCCTACAGTGTCAGAAACAAGTCAGTGCACAGTATCAGTTGGTCCTGTCCCTGGGTGGCACATTAAAAGTTAATATTGGAAAGTTCCTCCAGTTAGAGTAGAGGTTTTGTGTAAGGGAAGCCTTGATCTGAGCAATTTCTCTTGATCTTTGGAATTTTTCTTTAATGGATTCCATACTTCTTAAATTGTGGAACATTTTTTTTCCTCAGATGGGAAAAAGGGTCAGAGGTCTTCCTTTTTTCTGCAGCTAGTTTCTGGTACTACATTAGAAAATTCTCAATGCCTCCTCACTCTTATCACTGCTTCACTAGTGATGAATGTAACATTGCCATTCAATTTCATCTGATTTGTCCAGGGAAATTTTAATATAGTGAGAACTTGGAGGTCAGAACCATAATGAAAACAGCTTCAAGGGGAAAAAACCTTGAAATAAAACCAAAACCATCACCAACAAACAAACCAACAATTAATTTCCAAGTGTCTATTTGTAGAAGAATTTTTAAAAGTCCCTTGCTAAAAGCATGTGCTTTATAAAAGAATTCCCGTAACCAGATCTACATCTCATTATGTCTTTATCAGCCAACAGTATTATCTCCATCTAGTGTAGGATTTACTAAGATGAGAGTTTAAAATTACTGTGTTATCACTTGATAGATGAAGAAAGTCTATATTGTCTTTCTCTTTCACAGTGTTAACGATTCCTGAGCTGACCTTAGTTTAGAAGATTTGAGGAGGGAGTAGGGCAGAATGTGAATGAAATAGGAACTTATTGCATATTTTTTCTTCATTGGACAATCATGGAAGAAGTCTAAGGGTAGGGAAGGTGGGAGCATGGAAGAAAATGAAAATGATGTACAGCAAAAACCAGTGTAATAACTGCTCCAGCTCACCACTATAAACCTTTGGACAACTGTATTGTTCCATCAAGTCTGCAGCCTGTGGGAAGGAAGCTTATTTCCCTGTTTCCTTGGCACAAAGCAGAAACTGTGATAATCATATACACCAGTCTACTTCTGTGCTCTGGGATTGTGGTAATGGGGGCCTTGATCCATCACAAGGTGACTGAGAGTTTTCAGATGTTGCAATTAAATATATGCAAGTTTTACTGATCATAGTATTTTTCTAAAAGCATCCTCAAAACATAGAAGTATAGTGCTGGTTAATTCATTCATTCATTCATAAATGTGTGTAGAAGGCAAGTGTGCCATTGCAACTCTGTCTTTGGGATATATAAGAAACAATATTCATTATTGATATTCCAGACACTGGACGCAATGTATTTTGTGTGTTCTCATGACTTTGTTGGGAGTTGCCAAGAGGGCCTCCAGAGAGATTATGGAAAGTCAGCTTTTTGGCTCCCACCTGTTCCCTTGTACAAAATGAGGAAGTTGTTGCCTCTGGTCTTATATAGCTGTTTAGTGCTTTTAAATAGTTTGATCCTCTCAGCTATCTGAGTGCAGTTGATTTGAGGTAATTCACCTAGATTTTGAAGCAGAAAGTAAAATAATGGAAATCTGCTCTCTGAAACCAATTCGGAATTCTAAGAACATGAGTATCCAACACTTGCTTCCAAAATCCTACACTTCTGCTCTCCCTTAGGTTTTTCCTATGCATTTTTGGATACTGTTCACATCTAATAACTTCGGCTGGCTACAAGGCAGCAATCTAATGAAAGCTATTTCACTTAGTTTTGACTGTGGCAGGAGATAATGAAAATTAATAGATGGTTTCTCAGGCATCCTATCCATCTTTAACTCTTACTCTAGGAGCAATTTAATGATGAGTGCCTATTTCCATTGCAAAGAATTTTATCCTCAGGTAGATGCTTGACTTTAGACAAACTGTGATTAGGTGAGAAAATCTCATTCTGCAAAGCATATGCACATATCCTAAATTATAAACTATGTAAGTTAATGAGCCTTGATCTTAAATGTAGCTTTCTGGCTGATTATAGTATTTATCATAATAAAAATTATAAAGTGACTGCAGAATTAACCTGAGACAAAGTACTATTAATAATACTCAGTCCAAAATTGGCCTGAGAAAAAATTTGTTTCCTCCAGACACACTGGAGCAGGTCTGCTGCTGCTTTAAAAGAAACAGAGCTCTAAAATAAAAGAAAACAAAAAACACACTCCAATTTGCAAATATTTCTCAAAATGTTTGCATTTGCATGGATTATGAGAGCTAGGCACCAGAAAGATTTGTTTCAAATATCTCCAGTCATTTTTTTCAGAGTGTAGCCTTCAATCCACAGAGATTTTTTTTTTTTCTACTTTGTGGACATACAAGATAAAGGTTTGTGAAAGCAATTTTTCATTGAAAATTGCACAGTGGATATGCATGAAGCAGAATTTGCTTTATTTCAAGTTTCACAGCCTAAATGCAGCTGTAATTTGCATCATTTACAATTTTGTTGTAAACTGACTTGGGGCATCTGTCTACATTATAGCCAAACCAGGCAAAAGGTAAGTAGGAAAAATGGAAAACTTCTAACATAATTGATTTCCACCAAAAAGCACTGTCTCTGGCTGTTATAAAAATTAGTTTATCAATTTAATGTTGATTATGGCTTTCCCACTGAGGAATTGGAAAGCTTGCAAAACGACAATGGAAAAGAATCTGGCACCATTGCCACTAGAGTTGATACACTATCTAATACATATATACATATGTACATAATACATATTTACTTTTCTTTAAGATATTTTCAGACATGTTAAGCAAAAATCTGGCTTTGCAACATAATTCTCCTTTGACAAATTTTGTTTCACTGTGCTCTGGCTAATTTTATCCACTGGAGGCATGAATTTGGGCTTTGAAAAATCTATTTCCTTCAAGCTTGTAATTTAAGTGATAACAGATGCTCAAGACAGACTAAGAAAAAAAAATAATCTCTCAAGAGTGTTGAGAAAGCAATCAACATAGTTTCTAAATAAGTTAATAAAGACCTTTTCAAATTTCTTCATATGAAAACAGCTTCAAGAACTCAGTGAAGTCATAAGATGGGAGGAATCCATTGATGAAGAGATGGAAACTTAAGTAACAAACCATTGAAATTAAATCTTAAAAGGGATTTTTTTAATGTTTGACCTGTATGAACTACAAATTCTGCTATGGATAAGGCATGTGGCTTTCTAATCATCTATTTATTTATTTTATTTGCCTTGATTTGCCTAGTGTTGCATATATAAAAAAGCAGGGCATCAAGCACCTCATTTAAATAATAGAGGTTAGAAATATGATTTGCCACTATGATAATTAATGAAATCACAGAATTTGCTTAGGAATAATTTTTAAGTAAACTGAAAGTGATATCAATAACACTTAGCATGATTATTCCAAAGCAGCACATAGTGGGATTGTTTTAACTTCAAGCATTAGAAAACCCAGCACCACGATAAGGAAGCTCATTCTATCTTATTTTCCTTTCAGATAAAGACAGATAATAAGGATTACCTATTTTAAAGTATGGTATTGATTTTCCTTTAATATAAGTATCCTCATTTTTATGTTGCCCATTTAGTTAGGAGATACACACCTTCAAAGAGGAATTCCAATTTACTTTAGCTCACCCCCCCCACCCTGCCTCCATCTCTTGTACCTCTTTTAAATGACCATACAGGAAACTTACAGAAAGTCTTATATTACCTTTGGTTCTTTCCTTGGGTAACTGGGGTAGATGTTTGCTTTGACACAATCCACATTGTAGCTTTTTAAGCTTTAATCTTAAATCTTTTACTAAAATATTCATATCCACATGGAAAAAGCCATTATAAATCAATACATAGAGAATGAAAGGGTGTGGAGGTAAAAATATATCACTGCATGTAGATAAGTATTTATAGTGTATGGTCTATATTTGTGGTGTATAGAGACTGTATATATTATCACTTGAGTGTTATATATGTACACACTATCTAAATATCTGTATATACTCTTCTGGTATACAAAATATAATTATGTCTATCCTATATATCTATCAATATGTGTATTATATATATATCAGTCAAAAGAGAAACAAGCATAAATATCTCAGAAAAATAAAAATATTCAATTCAAACAAAAAACCACTTGTCCTGGAGATCACTAAGTTCTCTTCCTGTCGTTGCTAGTGTACTGGCACAATAATATAAAGATAGTGGACTGATGTCTCAGTTCCTCCTTTTTTGAAATTCTAAGATTAAAACTGAAGAAGGAAGAGCAGCCTCCATCTTCCTGCCTGGTTCTAGGAATACAGATCAGAAACAGCTGACATACTGATTTCTCCAGAACAACAAACACAACCAGTCCCTGGAACTAATTATTTTAATACACTTGAAATTCTTGAAGATTTTGAATACTTTCTTCCAAGAAACATATGCACCTTCCTCTTCACAGATCAACTGAGTTTCTTCACAATATGTGCTGTTTTGAAGCCTTTTCTTCTTCTTTGGAGCAAGCGATGTTGAGATCTGTGGTGTCACAAAGCCACTTCTCCAGCTGCTCACCTGGGCACTCTCTCTGCCTCAGTGGACCTGTCTGCTGTGCCAGTGGGAGTGATCACTGCTGGAAGCCATCAAATGAATGATCAAACAAAGAAGATCCACACACTGGGAATCACTTGGTGGCAACCAGCTGTTCAAGGCATGGGTTGGAAGCAGTTCCTGCTCTGGGCAAATGTCTCACCTGGCTCAGCTTAAGTTTGGCCCAATTTCTTTTGTGATAGCAGAGGATACGCTTGTGCTTTGTTTTTTATTTCCTCTCCTATGGGAGGTTATTGCTGACTGAATCAGACAGCTGAGAGGCACAGTTAAAAATTATTTTGGCACACACACCAGGCAGGATCCAGCTGGGTTTGCATTCCAAAAAGCCTGACTGATTTTGTCTCAGGTGGTCTGAAAATAACTCCCACTTGCACTTGGTGACAAAGACAGAGGACCAAAAGTATCATATAGCTCTTGTATAGCACATAAGGAATGAATAGCACATGTGAGTAGAGGTGAAGAGAACATGATGGTTTTGAAACAATTGTTAAGAATCAAGATTCATGTTTAGAGAATATTTATTATGTCTTCTCTAATGATTGAAATATTTTTCAGTTGCAGTACATTTAGATTTTTCAAAATTAAATAGATATGGCTCTATACTCAAATCTGGATCTAGACATAGAAGTTGAAATTTTCAGAAAGGCTTTGATATTCATGCGATGTAGTGTGACCAGCAAAACCAACTTAAATATTTATAAGGTCAATTAGTCTTCAAGTTTTAAAATATAAATGATCTGCTTGTTGAAATATGGAAGATTTACCCTATATTTGTTTTGGAGAACAATTTTTTTAGTGGTTGGGATAAGACCATAACTTTGTTTGTTGTGGCTGTTCCTCTAATCCTATGTTTGGCTAAGTTTTTTCAGTAGCATAATTAGAAAGGCAATGTATACAACTCTGATTTGCACAGACATGCAGTGACATCAGTTTCATGTTTTTTTATCTAAAAATTTACTTCACATACCCAGGGTTCTCCAGGTACCTGTTTTCTAGAGACATCAAAAGGATTGGATGTGCATACCTGTGTGGATTAAGCTTTAGTTTCTTTGACTTTTACCTAAATACTCCACAGACTTCATAAAAGTGCTGGCAGCAGACTCCTGCTGGGAAGGGACCTGCCTCCATCAAGGTAAAATTACACTTGGGGTTCTCAGTGCAGCAGGAGTCACAACCAGAGTAAGCAGTGCCTTTTCTATGCTGTCTGGAGAAGAGATGTCCCATCTCCTGCCCAGAAAAGAGGGCTGGATACATGGAGCAGAAGAGGCTGAAGCACAGTCCATGCAGCCACAGGACGTGGTTTGCCTCCTCTGGAGATGGTGCTGGTTCCTGTGGCCTGGTCATCCAGGAAGAGACTTCAGGACAGTCTGTGTTGTCCTCACCATCACTGCTGTCCCTGACAGCACATTGATGGGGGTATACATCTGGTGGGTACTATTTCTTAATTTTGTGATGCTGGTATGTGCTCCAGCATTTACTGTCACCCATCCAGTCCGTGTGCCAGAGTGACTTCTGTATCCCTGTTCATCAGGGAAGGGCTGCAGGGCACATGCTTCTCTTTCAGCAGGCTGCTGCTGTGTCAGGGCTCGTCCAGTGGCAGCACTGTCTGTAGAAATGGTGTTGACTGGGGGCACTGGAAGAAATACAAGTGCACTTCTGGCACCACTGCTTTTGCAAAGGGGCTCAGGCAGCAGGAGCCTGTGAGGAGAGATGTTTGCTGTGCTCTGCAACCTGATACACCTTGTCAGGTGCTAACTGTTCATGCAGAAAGGATGAGTATGGGTGAGCATCTCACAAAGACCTGGTTCCTACCCCTGCTCAGCACTCAATTCTGTCCAGGCTCCAAGGGGTGTTGCATCAGGCCCCCTTCCATCCTCACAGGGCGCAGACGGGTGGGTGGGGATTGAGGAGGAATGATGTACCTTGAGGTGACCCTGTACCTTGAGGTATCTTGATGCTCTCAAACCTGTATTTATGGCATACTGAGGATACAGCTGGAGCATTCAGGAGGTGCCTTAAAAGATGCCAATGAAAACATAGGGAGCTGTATAAAGATATGATTATATGCTTAGTTTTTGCATATACAGTGCGGGATTCAGGGAAGAATTTTAAAATATGCAGTACACTTTCTATATGATGTAAACAAGCTATGTATGCTGAGCTAATATCATAACAGTCTAGCATGTTTGAATATTACGTGGGATAAATTCCTTCAATTTATTTTACAGGCTTATATGTTTTTACTTAAGTCTTTTAAACAGAAGAAGTTATAGTGATCTCTGGTGTTCTGATAGATAGAATACTTAAATGCTGGCATTGTGCTACTTATTAGATCCAAGCATCAGAACATTCAAATACAATCAAATGAAAAATATGAGTAGATTTGTAATTATGACTTCAGAATGATGAGAATGCATTACGGGTTTTCTGGTTTAGAGGGTAAATGTTATTTCAGAGTCACTTCACTTAAGACATTCATCCTGGACATAAACCATCAGCATTAGGAAATTCCTGTACTATGTTTTAACAGAGTATAAAAAATGAAGAAAATGCTATTTTGGACTAGTGAACTTCTAGTTCTCTTATAACAGCTCTAAACCATTGCCCACAATATATTTCTTTTTGCTAAGTCTGTATGTTGACATGGAAGCTCTTAGTTTAGATGAGAATGTTACTTCTGGAAAAATTCATTGGTCTCTGTCAACGGACTTTATATTTTTCTTTGAAAAAAGAAGTGTGTTGGCTTTCATCTTTATCAGACATTTATGTCAAAGCTGGCATAAGCAGTAGGTTGCTTCATTAATTCAGTAATTTAAGATACATGAACTTGCTTTTCTAACAGAGGTGTTTACACCTCTCTTGGTAACACAGTTTATATTCAGAACATACTTCAAGATTGCCACTCATGTTATAATATTTTATATTCTCAGACTTTCTTGTAAAATCCTTGGTCTGAAATTGTGAAATCAGAGCAAATTTTGTTCTACATGTGGCACTAAGTAGACTCCCTCTGGTGGTAAATTCCAACCTCAACTGTACAGAAATAACCATTTCTCTGTATTGATCGTGTAGCTACACTGGCAGAGAATTATGTGCACTAAAATTTACTGTGAAAGTAATGCCGGTCTTTATTTTTCTTTACAAAGTGGGTAACAAAAGTCACAAAGATGTACTACAGAAAAACAATAAAATCTATGTACCCCTTAGATGGGTAAAAAATACTCCTCACATTGTCCATCCAAGAAGATGAGGAATATAGTAATGAAGAAAGAATTAAAAATTAACTTGCAACATTGAAAAAACAAATCTACTGAATCAAAGCCACTGCACATTACTTAACCAAAATTCTGAATAGTTTTGTCATTAGAAAAACCATTTCCCATGATAGCTTTGAGAAATTACCATAATATGCATTTTCAAAGACACAATTTCTTCCCAGAAAAGTTATCTGAAACTGGTGGGAAGTTGTTGTCCCATCCATCTACCACAACAGAGAGTCAACAAGTCATATCAAAAAGGAATAGTCAATTCTTCACAGCCAAAAAAACCAAGATGATATAAAGCTGATAGCACAGATCTTGGCCAGTGCTTCAAATGTGATTTAGTTGATGAAACAGGTTCAGCCTTGAAAATTTTGCACTTATTCTATAGATGAGCAAAAAACTGAGAAAGGATTAAATTCTTATATTAAAGAACTTGAAAACTAGAATTTAAAAAAAAGTATTAAAAAAAAATGAAACGCAAATGCAAAAGAAGAAGTAAGCTGTAAGAAGCAAGATATCTTCTGCACTTTCTTTATGGATATATTAACAGCAGCATTTTACATAAAGCATGAGAAACAGATTTTTATTTTTTATTGCTTAATGTTTAGGCCTCAAGCCAAGAATATTGTGTGTCTGCAGAAGACAGCAGAAAAGATGTACACCAACTAAAAGTACTTCAAGGAACAGCAACGCAAAGGATAAAAAATTAAATTACATAATCTGAGCAAAAACTGAGGTAACAATGAAAGATGTGGTACTAATCTAATATAGGAGAAGTTTTAAAGAAAGGTGTAAAGAAAAGTGATGGTGGACAATCTTGCATTTTCCTCACAATGTCACAATAAGTAAAGTTTTATTTGCATATTGGATGGTGTTGTTTTTTGCAGATAATAAGAATACTTCCTAATACATGCAGTGTTGGTCAAATGTGCACCAACTCTTTCAAGAGACACTGTGTAGTATTTTGGACATGTTTTTCATGAGTGATCTATGTATATGTGTGGCCTTAAAACAGGGAGCAGACTGGGGATCTTCATTCTAGGTGGAAAGGTGCTGTGTCTTAATGCTAGAGCCACACAACTTCTGTAGGGTATGCTCAGTTTTAGACTGTGGCTGTAAATGCAGGAGCAAGCACTGATTTCTCTCATTACATTGGAGATACCCACATTTTATGGATTGTTGGAAAGTGCTTATCAAGAGACACAGAGTTAAAACTCTCTTTTTTTTCTTGCCTCAGAGTTTTCATGAGAAAGGTGACTATTCGGTAATGCTTGTAAAACTTACTTGTTGTGTTTGGCATGTGCTGCCACTGAATGGTACCAGGCAGTCTGGATCTGTTGTTTTTCCTCCTTCATCCACACTCCACATATTTTTTTCAATTTTATTTATATCTAAAAAATCAGCCACAGGGGATTTTTTAAAAGGGAAGCATCCAACAGAAACAAGTGTTCCAGTTCACGTGAAGCAAGTAGTAATCCTTAAACATAAACCAAAATCACTTAGATCATTCTGTCACAAAATAAATCCTGCACAGTATTTTCTTAAGAATTCTTTAAAGAATGATCTTGTCTCTCACATTTGTTCAACATGATCAGTTACTTTTGTCAGTTAGGTATCTGTCTCTGATAACATTCTGCCTTATCATGGGATTGTAGAAGATGGAGCTGGAACGGACCTCAAAAAATTTCTGGTCCATCACACTGCCTTATGTTCATCTGTCTCCTATCTGACAACATGCACAGATCAATTTTTAAAATTTACAATTTTTGTTTTTCATTCTGGTTATTGAAGAAGACTGATATAAAAATGAAAGGTAGAGGGAAGATTCCTTAAGAGTGCCTGGGACAATGTGGTGATTTTCCCTGCCTGCCTTCCAGCATTTCTTTCCATTTAATATATATTCTGGTTTTCTTTTATCCTTATACTCTAGAGATTATTTTTCTAGAATTGTTGTTTTCTAGCTTCTGTCTTTCCTTTGCCCTTGTTTACTGTTATTTTCACAGATGGTGGTAAAAAAGAACTCAGTGAAATGACTTGCTATAGAAGAGCCATCAGAATTACAAAAGAAAATGGAAACACAGTAAGCACAGAAAGAATGCTGATAATTGTTAATAATCATCTTGAGACATTCCTAGTCAGTTTTTTTCTAGTTTTATTGAATTTATGTTATGGTCTGGACATGCTGTGTAAGTACACAATGATTATCCAGTGTTGTGTCCAAGCAGCTTATTTCCTACTGCACTTCTTTGGCAGCTGCTTGTGGTTTCCTTTCTCTAGTCTTTCAGGATGAATCTGATGCCAGTAGCATGACTGAAAGCCAGGCCAAAAGTGGTGGCTGACCTCCCACCCATGTATTTACGGCAATCTAATGTGTTGGAAAAAAATTCTAGGGAAAAATCCAGCCTGTTTCTTGTAAGGTTCTTATACACAATGTAAACTTGAAGGCAGGAAATAACTCTGTAGAACCAAATAGTTTGTAAAATTATTGAAAAATGCCTGGAGAATAGAATCACACCATTCTACACTCCATGATGGTGCAGTACAGGCTACCCATGATTTATCAGAACTGTTTAGTTATACTAAATTTGGAATTCAATAGTATAGATTTTTGCAGGTTTTTTGCAATCAATTTTCAATCTCCTTTGTGATTATTTTTCCTCCTTTCTTCCTTCTTTTAGTAACTGTTGCTATATCTGCATTGTTTGTGACCAGTGCCACTGCCAGGTTTGGGACCAGCTGGAAAAATCAGTAACATCCTCTGCTACAGCTGGACTGCTGTCCATTCAAGTACTGCTCTGGAAATACAAAAAAGAATTTAAAAAGTTGAAAAGTCTGTTGAATTTCTGAATGCCTGATAGTAGAGACTCCTTTCCCTGAAAATAGGGAAGAGAAGAGATCTTAATGCATATGCAGTGTCTTATAATAGGATATTTTCTTATATAAATGGAAGAACCATGTTGATTAGCAGTTGTTGCTGTTGACTGAGCAGTTTTTTGGGTGGGGACACTCCATTTCACTGTGGAATCAGGGAAACACACACGAAATATTGGGACTCAGGCAAGATACATGTCTTTTCTGTTGCAAGAAAAATCAGCTCCAGCAACAGGAAACTCCAAAGGTACCAGCAAGAAAGCACATGGATCCTTGAAGACTGCAAATAAAAGAAAAAAAAAAAAAGAAAAAAAATTTTTTTATATGTATGGCTTCCATTTTTTTCAGACCTATTAGCTAACATTGATGCTGGAAAAGGATTCTTACCAGCTTTATATGACCTTATATACATTTCAGAATACATTCCAGAAGGTCTACTGTGAATGAGCTGAAACAGAGATGAAGAGAAGTACTGGAATCTAAGGCTTCACTGATGAAATTGATAAGGTGGTTCACCAGAAAGCTGCTAGAAATTTAATTTTTAGTCAATTTTATCTAAGAAATACTCTAATAGTTGACATGGACTGTACTTCAGGACATTTACAGCTGTACCTGTGAATTTAGTTTATTCATAATCAAGTTCAGTTTGGAGATCAGCTACATCACTTTCTCATTTGCCACCATGGGAAAGTAGATCAACTTGATACATTTATGTTGTGCAAATAGTAAAAATGTCAAAGACTTCCTTAATTGATGTCCTAAAATCTATGAAGAAAACTCTTACATTATAAATCCCAGAATAACAGGAAGTCCAAAAATTTAAATTTGGGTTCATGAGCTGATTTTCCCCAGCCATAATACATCAATTTAAATTGTTTTTCTAGCTCCTCTAGAACCTGATATCTCTTTGAATGACTTTAAGTGTTATGAAATACAGAAGGGACTCAGGAGAAGCCTTTGGCTCAGTTCTGCCACATCCACCATATGGTGCCTGTGAAAACTCTTTCTTAGAGTGGCTGGTTCCCAGCTCGGGCAATTCAGAAGTACTTGGGTGGCTCTACTAGTACTGAAGATTGTCTCCTTTTTCTCTTGTAAAACCAACATAAGGTGTTATTGTTTAACAGCATCCCCAGTGCCTGGGAGTAAATGTTGCAAAAACTGTGGGCACACACATTATTTTTTTACCTTGTATGCCTTTGCCTTCTGGGGCTGTATCCAGGACTTTTAGTACTCTCTCTTATAGCCTTTTTTCTTTTTTCCATCAGAGAGAATCCTAAATCCTTCTACTCTTTGATTTATAAAAGTGCTACATAGATGAATATTTTGCTTTCATTTCTTTTATGAGGAAATATTCTTGGTCTACATTTTGCACTATGAATATTTTTTATCTCAAAGCAAGAGATCAGGAAGCACTTGTGAAATATATTGATGCTCTATAAAACACAAAGAGAAAAGAGTAACAAATGGACATCTGATTAGCCAAAAGGAAATAATGCCTGGTTTTCTTGGGAAAATAATAGTGAGCACTGTCTGTATATTAGTTAGGAGAAATAAAGAAAAAAATACAGTATAGCTGGAACAAAGGGATATTTGCCACAGGAGTACTTAGGGCCCACTGAATGAATACACATTCTGATCCTCAGCAACTATATGCATTAAGAGTTAGTGACTTTCTGCAAGCAAACCCATTAACAAAACAAATCCATGTCTACTACCTATAGCCTATCTATTTCACAAGAACAGATTTCTTAGCTGTCCCATCTACACAATGTGTGCTATGGATTAAAAAGAAAGGCAGTGTGTGCATAATGGTTTATGGCACGTGGCTTACAAGCAGCACATTTGTCATGTCAGTGGATGGTCACCTGCCAAAATTTGCCCACATCCTCTTATCTGCTTATATGTCAACAATATACTTATCCCAGTTGTCTAGAGTTCAACAAAATCAGTCAAGTTTCCAGGGAGTATGGCACAGTTTGTACCCTATGAGATGACTGAAAGTGAATTTGGGTGCAGTGAAAGGAGGTGAATGTATACTTTTAAACTTTCTAAGACATTCAAGCCTTCAAGCCTTTTAATGTCAACAAAACACCCTAATTACTTAAACAGAAGGAGCTGCAGATAAGAGAAGAACTCAGACACTGAGTAGCATCTAAAACGTGGAGCTGCCTAACAAGGTTAATATTTTTTTATATGTGCTCCATCTTATTCCATGTAAGTATCTTAATATCATAATGTTGTTTGTCACAAAACTAATGAACCTGTTAAAACTCAGAAAAACCCTGTGATACATGAAACTGTACAGACATATTTAATAAACCCTGTACATTCCAGTGATGAGAAACTCTGATGCACTAAGATCTTGCCAAAATGCCATCTGAAATAAACCTCAACACTATTTTTCTGCCAGACCAGGCAGATAAATGCCATTATGCATCATGCAAGGACAAACAGGTATTTGGAGCAGCTCTGGGAGATGTCCTGGTGGTCTCCCCTTCCACTGTGGGCAGGCACAGGCCAGGTCAGCAAGGTCCCTGTGGTGTCTGGGGATCACTGACACACTGGACAGTGCTCTGGACAGATTCAGCAGTTGGGTTGGGTCAGTGTAAACACCTGCACTCTATCTGACCTGCTAACTTCTGAGGAGGAGTTTCTCCTAATTGGTCTCTATAAAGAAAATTAATGCTAGGCAGGGGTGGGGGAAAGCACATATTGGTCAGATAGTGTGGGTAAGAACCTCAGTCTGACCCAGCTGTGTCTTGTCTGTGACAAAGAAAAGTGAAATGAATTGCAAGGTCATTGCACCCTGCCTGTATCAGACTGTCTTTCATACTCAATAAATGATGTGTGATTACAGTAAGCAGCTACCTTTGAGGGAGTATATTTTGGCAAAGCCTCTCCCCTCTCTCTTCAGCACTGGTACTATGGCTTTGTGCCATGGTATCCTCCTACCTGTCAAAATACTTCAGTCTGAATTCACTGACTGCTACCAAGTGAGGAGTAAGCCTGGTGTAAAGGCAGCCCCTGCTAGAATGCTCACAATGGTGAAGTTGCTGGGCAGAGAGGTTGCTCCTCCCATATTCACAGGGGTCATTCTGATATCTTTGTCAGATATCATCCTTCTCAAACACAGGGAGAGGTGGTTCAGTAATTACCAGGTTATTTTGTCTAGGTCTCTGGTTTATGGAGAATACAGTTAAGTGATTGTCTCCTTTATTTATTTTTCCATTTTTCCCACTCCAAAATAACTCAGTCAAGGTGTGGAGGGGTTCCTTTCATTTGTTTTGGTTCTCTTTTTTCTGATTTTGTGTTTGGTTTTTTTTTGTTTGGTTTTTTTTGGGTTTTTTTCCAAATCGGGGGTGGTTTTTGTTATGTTTGGCTTAGGTTTTTTGCACCTAAGGGTTGATTTTTCTAACTGCTTTCCCTCAAAAGCTCAACACTTAAATTTGTTTCTTTTATGGGTAGCATAAACTGAAGACAGATTTTGTTTTCTTCCCTTTACTAAACTTTCCTTGTTAAAAATGACTGATGATTGTTTATCCTTTCTTTTGTGCTTTGAAGAGATATCAAATCCCATGCTTTGAGAAAGGAATATAGAAGGGGTCATGGATTCATCATCATTCATCATGCACTTCATTCTGCATGTGTGTGCCTGCACTGCAAACTGAGACTGCAGATAAATTCATTTGTCTCTTTGCAGTGAGCTGTAATTAGAATTCTGACTGGCTGGAAAGTGACTATTCATTACACTGCAAAACTACAGAGCTAGATTAACTTTTACTGGAGGCTTTTCAAAAACACCATTTGCACTTTCAGGCATGCACTGAATAATAATGATATAGTGCAATAGCTTCTTAATATTTCGTAACGCAATAGCAAATACGAGCCCATGTCATCCACTGGGAGCCCACTGGGTTAGATCATGTATAAACACCATTTGTTTTGGCTCCATTTAAAGATCAAGTGAGCAAGACTAAGCCTGGGAGAACTTGTGTGCTGTGCAGACAGCAAAGGCACAGACAGAGTGCCCCAGCACAAGCAGCATCTGGCAGCACAGAGCCAGGGGGTAACTCTGGTGCTGGCCCCTCTTTGGCTGATGGCACACAGGGATGCACACTGTCTGTGCCCACAGTCTTAGGCTAACATCTCCACCCCTTAGACATGCTGAAAGCTGAGTCAGCCTCAAAAGATATCAGAAAAGACAGTTCAGTGCCTGACCCAAATCACCAAAATGTAGGGATGACTTTAATGAGACTACCAGTTCCTTTGAAGCACAAAGGCATTCTTCAGACCCAGCCAAGGATTTAGAACTAAATATCTAGTCTTTGAAATAATATAGGTAACCTTCCAAGCTTGATATAGCAAATGTAAATTTCTGTTCCTTTGCCTGCCAACATCTTGAAGCAGGAATTCTTCTAGGTCAAACAAATTACTTATCAGCCTTTAATTTGAGGTGCATTTCCCCCTGTAACAATATCAAATTCTTACCTTTTAGGCTGGTTCTTTCAGGAGTAGTCAGTTTTTCTTTAAAATTGGGCCAAAATCAAGGCATTTCAACTTTTAAAGGAGAATAAAATAAAATTGCATGTCTACTGCTAAAGAAAACAGAAAAACACTGAAGTGTTTTTTCTTGCCATCTTTAATACTGAAGCCTAAAGATGTAGAAAATGTATATCTGGATTAAGAATGTCTTTGAAATTCCAGTAATAGCTTTTAATGCTCAGATAGGGTTCTTTTTTGATCAATAAGGTTATCTCATTAATAGGTTATCACATAAACAATTCTGTGTATGTGTGAAACACAGCTGATAGGGACTATTATTTACTTCTGTTTTCCTAGTGGTGCTTGTTTGTATACATTGAATGAGTTTTGAATCACTAAAAATCAATACAGGGAATTTTTGTTTCTCAATGTGTTCTTACTCGTTCACAAGTTCTTACTTGTGTTGGTATGTGAATGGATGAAGAGATGTAAAGTATAAATCAGGATATTTAGAAGAATGGAAGATGGACAGTGGTGCTACAAGACTCAAACAAAGATGCAGGTTTAATAAAATCTGGTCTTTCTCCCTTTACTTTTCTACCTTTACCCTTCTACCTTTACCATTTTTTTGGCCAGGAATTCTGTATACTGCAGCACTGGCCCCTTGACACCATCCAGAGGTTCTTTGATGTCACAAAGTCCTTTAGGAAAACAGATTTTTAATGTTTCTGTTACTGTTCTAATTTTTTATGTGTACCAGGCCTACTGTACCACTTTATTAGCCTCTTCCATTTGTTTATCTTGCCTGTTGTTTCTTGTCCTGAATGTAAATGTCTAAAGACAGTGGGTGTCCTGTGTTGTAGTCATCAAGGGCCAAATGGGCCGTGAGTTGTTCCCATAGTACAAATATTCCTATATGGAAGATTTGCTGTGGCCCATATGGGCAATACCTGGTTGTTACACAAGCTGCTACCAGAAGGACTGCTGTACTACACTGTGGAAATGACTCATTCCATCCTGAAAATTCTTAAGAGGATAATAAAAAATAATCTGCTGCTAGCTTTACAACTTGGAAAAAAGGAGCTTGAAATGCTGCAAGACAACTCACACGGACAACTCTTCTACTGGAGAAGATCAATTAGCATGCTATATTTGCACTTTGATGGAGTGTTAAGATTAAAACTGTTAAATAATTGAAATAAGATACAGTATAATACCAATGCCAATGATATTAATAGTACTAGTAGTAAAGAAAAGGAGAGAGAAAGAGGAATAAAACTCAAGAGAAAGAAGTGATGCACAATGCTCACCACCTGCTGAGAGATGCCGAAACTGTTCCCGAGCCATAGAATCAAAGAATCAGCAAGGCTGGAAAAGACCTTTGAGATCATCAACTCCAACCTCTGACCTAACACCCACTTATCAACTAAACCATGGAATGAGTGCCACATCCATTCTTTTCTTAAACACCTTGAGGGATGGTGACTCTACCACCTCCCTGGGCAGACCATTCCATTGCTTAACCATGCTTTCTGAAGAGAATTGTTTTCTAATGCCTAGCCTAAATTTCTCCTGGCACAGCTTAAGATTGCTGAGCTTAAGATCATCAGCTCCTGGTCAACTCCCCCGAGACAAAACATTCTATGGTGTGTGTTGGTGAAGGAATAGTGTGGAATTTCCTTCTGGCCAGCTCAGATCGGGTGTTCTGGTTGTGCTTCCTCCCAGCTTCTTATGCTCACTGCCAGAGCAGGGGACATTAAAAAGTCCTTAATTTAGGGTAGACACCACTTACTAAAGACTAAAGCATTATTGACACTATTCTCATACTAAATCCAAAACACAGCACCTTACCAGCTACTAGGAAGAGAATTAAGTCAATCCCAGCTGAAGCAAGGACACACTCCTTGGTGTGCAATGCACATGCATTCCCCCCAGATGACTGAGTGATCTTAAAAGAATTGTTTGTTTCAAGGAGTTCTCACCAAATCTATTTATGATTAAAAATTACAAAACTCACTCAAGTAGGGAATTCAGTATTAAGGTTGCCACAAATGGAGCAAGTGATTCCTCAAATACTACCGGTGTAAGAAATCCCTATGTCACTGAATAATTCTTGTCACAGAAGAATAGCAATTAGGCCTAAATTTTATTAATAGATGACAGAAATAGGAGGAACTAAAACATCTTTATTTTCTTTGTTATAGTAAGAAAACCAAAATCTAGAAGGTCAGAGTTCAGTAACTTTACTGCTTTTCCACTGATCCTAGTCAGAATGAGTTCCTCATTCATACTTTTGCTGATTTTAGTGACTTGCTCTGTAATTGGACTTCACATGTTCCATCATATAACGTTACTTTGTGCCAACACTGCAGTAGAGGTAGCATTAATTCCTGTCCCTCAAGGGATGCACCAGCTGTGCAGCTGCAACACTGGCCCAAGCACAGCCCCATGAGACATGCTGAGCTGATAAATCACTGTATTTGGCAGGGGTTAAAACTAACACCCTTGCACTGAGGCAGGGTCCTGACACCAAGACAGTAAGGCACAGTTCAGGGAGAGCTCAGGGAGCCCTTTTTGCCACTGCTGGACTGTCAGGTGCCTGTGCAGGGGATTGCAACCTGCTGGAGCTGCAGCCCCAATGTTTGCACTCACACTCCAGGCTCAGTTTCACAAACAGCTCTGACCTTAGCCACTATTTGGACAATTTTATTACAGCTTAGCTACAGCTTGCATGCATGAAATTTATGTTAAATACCAGACCATGCTGATTTATCAGCTGTAGCCTTAGCAGATTAAGTAACCAGCACTACTTTAAATAAACTTCCTATGTCATGGAGTTGGTACTGCTGTTTAAAATTTTCAGTGAATGTGCCCTTCTTATTACCAATTCAATTCAGCAGTCCCAGAGAAATTGTTTTCATTCAGGGAGATGTATTATATAGACTTCACCAAACAGAAAATTGAATCAATTCACTCCATAGTTGATTGAATTTTTTTTCATTTTTTTTGTGTGTTTTATTCATGTGTGTTTTATCAAATTATCCTCATCTTATCAACATAAGTACAAACTCTGAGGAAGCACATGTAACATGAAGTGCTTTAGGATAGCTCACAAAATATGATATAAATGTGAATAACAGGTTTGCCATATGTATATTTTTCCAAAAATCTTTTCTATTTTTTTTTTTTTTTTTTTTTTTTTTTACTCTCATGAGACTTTCAAGGGTTATAGGAAGTTCCTTACATATTGAATATCCTTTCCATAAATAGCCTCAAATAAACATGAAAAAGCAGTTTTGAAGCTGCCACAGCCACAAGAACTGGCTTTGGATTCAAAATGCAGGTTGAACACAGTGAGAGCTTAAATTTTTGTGGCTTCTAGACAGGCTTGCTTTGAAAGATAAGATTTAGCTTGCTTTAGATCTAAACATGTGACACTTTGCTGGGCATTCTGTATTTGATTTTGTAAGATTTAGTACATTTAGTTCTTTGAAATACCAACTGATTCAAAAGAAAATTATAAGATTTTAAAGCCAGATGTTACAGTTTTGACATATTAAGCATGAATAAGTTCATACCTGTAGTCTGAATTTAGGCATTTAAATTATTCCAGGTGGAAGTTAATTCAGGAATTCTTATCCCACCTTTCATAACTCAAATTTTAAAAATCCTAAAGTTCTTCCTATCCCTGACTTTCACAGTCCAAAATGTTTTTTAACCTAATGTAAATAGTAATCTATGTCTCAAAGTCTCTGTTTTGTTCATGTACAACTGAAGGTATAGCTGTAAATATGTGGTAGTTTTTCCACATCAACCTCATAGAACAAGTACTGTTAACAATAACAGACATGGTATCAGGGTAGTCTTAGTGTGTGCTATCAGAAAAGAAGCTCTCCAGGGACCCTTAGTTAAATTAAAAGCAGTATACTGGGCTGTGGTACAGCTGCACTTTAATATCTTTCTCATCAAAACCACCAAAAAGGTTAGGAGCACAAATCTTTATTGACCACCAGTAAAATTTGTTATACTAACTCACTGAGGCACGTCATAAGTCTTCCTCTAACTTATCTTCACAGGTTATACATAGCATAAATATTGTTCTTCTGTCCATCTATCAATCAATCAGCAAATGAGGTTGTTTGAGCTAAGGGTGAACTAATGATATACTAATGGTTTTCTCTGTAAGAATACAGCATGCTTCAGCTTTGAAAAAATAATTGTTCTTCTCTTGCTCTAAATTGGATAGGTAGGTAAAACATACTACATGATATCATGCTGTAAGAAAATACCATTAACTACTGCTGTATTGATGGGGGTGGTTGTTAACAGGAATCATCTGCAATCATCTTTCTTGCTGCATTTTATTCTGCTGCTATAAGAGCTAGTAAATGAGTGTGTATGGCATCAACAGCAGCCCAGCAGTTAGTGTGGATCTCTGCTGTTAAATGTTGTAGTCCATAGCTGTTATTTCTTAATCTAAGGGGAGCTTGGATCTGTATGCATGCAGATATACTGTATTAATCTCACAATAACTTCTCTAAAGGAGCACAGCATGCCTTCTTTTACCTACATATTCTTTATGGACCTGAGCTCTGTTTTGTGCTGGTTCAAGATATAATAATAGTATGCTAATTTCTCTTTCTTCAGAAGACTTGCAATAGCTTTCAAAGCCTGACATAAAACCATTTGCTTTAAAAACACTCCAATACTGCTGATCGAAGGTCCAGAGAGGTTGACATACCTGTAAGAAGCTTCTGTTGCAAAGGAATAGTAATGTAGAAAATAATGACACAAGCAGCATTTTGATCCTTAAAAAATATCTCTAGGTGTAAGACATAGGCTGCAGACATGCAGAATATTTCTTAGAAAAACTAGTAAGTAACATTTTATACTACACACCTAAATGAAATAGGATTTCACATTCCATTTAAGACTTGATGTTTTTGTCTAGAGCATGCAGAAAAATCAATCTGAATTAACTTTTAAAATAGATTGGCTAAACCACTTTAAGTTTCTGCGTAGCCAACTCTCATTTAGAATGTATTAATTTACTTTGGAAGTAAATGTAGTTAGATTGAATTAGGGCCACTTTGATTTTGAATGAGAGTGTGCACATAATGTAGTTAAAGTAATCACAACTTTAAATTCACACCTTTAGTTAATTTGTATTAGTTTTCTTGAGTGTTCCCAGACATATAAACTCTAAATCTCAGTGAAGTCAATAAACATTTCTTCAGATGTGCATTGTTACGTATCCAGATAGAACAGAGCCAGCAAGACAGCCTAAAGGAACATGCCCTGACAGCCAATAATGCTGCAGACACAAGGTGAAGGTAGAGTTTCCTATCTAGTAAAAACTATGGTGAAAACAACTGTGTTTTGTGAGCAGTATGATCCAGTACCTGAACACTGAAAATGCTTAAAATCACCTACTGTCAACATTTCATTATATCTATGATAGCCAAATTTTTGATAGTGAAATAACATTATCAGAATTGACTGCGGTGGGTTGCTCCCCCTTGTCAGGCAACATCACCTATGACAACTGAGAGGCATTTAATGAACCGTGGGTGTTGATTGCACATGCCAAATTTCCTTCTTTCCCTGAAAACTGCAGGTCTTAATGACCTGGTTTGCTGTAGACCTGATGGCCACCCGCTGCCAGCTGTGTCTGCACTATGTACAGTTTGCTTCTTTCAGGAGTTGCAAATGGAAAAGTCTGAAAGAGCATTTATGTGAGCTACTGAAAAGCAGTGGGAGAGGTGAAGGGAGAAGACAGGGGCAATGCAGACTCTAATAGGTGCTGTCTTTACTCTTACAGTGCAGATTAAAACTTACATGACAACAATCCACGTGCCAAGGGAACTACAGGACTTCTTCCCAGAATCTCTGCTCAGAGGTAACCAAGTGCAATGGCTGCAAGACTGAGAAATGCCAGGTAGGAACCTGAAGCAAATCACTTGGCAGTAGCTGCATATGGGTAACAGACTGTTCTGAGAAGTGAGAGAAACCAGATGCCTCACCATCAGGGCTTGGTTGATTGAAATTTGCTGTCACACATGTCAATTGAAAATGTGGTAACACCGTGAATCTCAGACTTTAAATATTAAACCTGTAGGCTTGCAGTGAATTTAAGTGTGTTTGCAATTTCAATAAGAGGAAAAGTTATCAAAATACTGTTTAAAAATTACTGAGTTGCAAACACTGCTAGCACAGAGTTTTTGAAAGAAGTTGAAAGTATAAGCAATTCTGATTAAAATATTATTAAGCAGGGCAATCTGCTTCATTTTGGTTTCATTTTATATTTAAAGTTGTCATTTAAAAAGTTGCATGGAAATCGGCAAACGAAATTCTTCTTTCCAACAGACGTATCAGATTTGTAATGAGGACAGATTTTTCAAGCTGTATTTTGTCTTAATCTTCCATAATATGAAACACAAATCCTAACATTTATATTATTAACACATACAAACCATCTGACAATTTCAACTTAACATGAAACTGTGCACCTACAGTTAAATGAAAATTTATAGCAGGTTACCATATTAATAAAACATAACATTCTAAATTCATGCTTAGACATTTAAATATAAAACAGCCTTATTTTAGAAGAGCAAAATTATTATATTTGTAAATAAAAAATAAGAATGTTTGGTATCCATGGACCTAGTGATAATTAGTTTTAAGTACATCAAGTATGCTCATACACAGATGTTATTAGTGAGAGACAGGAAAAGAAAGAAGATGCAGCTGATAGAAAGAAGAATGTATATACAGAATGAAATGCATCTCAGAATACTCTTTTTGCACTTGTTAAATTTTTCAATTTCCACTGAGTTGTCATTTTAATTATGTTTGGATACCAGCAAATTCCAAGCCAATAACAATTTTCTATCAGCAGCAAGAAACAGATTAGGGATATGGGCTACAGGCAGTTTGCTCTTTTTGAGTGTTTCAAATCTGTGATCCTGTTTTATAGCTCTAGCCTGGTTAAAAGTGTCTAATAAGTCATCAGAAGTTTAGTGTGTATGGGAATATGAGCTCCAGGCTGCACTGAGCCCATGGAATCCTTTCACAGGTGTGCCTCCCACTTCTTCACTGAAAGCTGGCCAATAGGATTGATCCTCCTGGGTTTCAGATCAGCAGTGGAAATGAAATACATTATTATAAAGATTTCCCCTGATTTGACTAAATGTTGTTTATACCAGCCTCTTCTTATGAGCAGTTTATCAAAAGAAAATGTTCAGCAATCTTTTAATTCAAAAGCTTCATCTCAAGGTTGAAGAAACTTCATGTACTCCAGGGCAAATCATAATGAAAATTTGAGGTTTAGAAACATCATTTTAATGGCAAAATACTTATTTTATCCTTCCCTATTTCATTTAAGCCATGGGCTTTCTATTATGATTATTTATGGTTATCATTTTGGCTGCTCTGAACAGTAGTGTCTTGGCTTACTTGTCTTCTCTGCTCAGGATGAAAAATGAAGTTTGAAAGAATGTTCATTACCTTCACGGCATGTGTTGACTGCACTGATTCTTCATCTGCCAAACTGCATATGCTGGCTTCTGGCTCATCTGGAGACCTCTGGAACTAAAAGTAATTGATCAAATTAATTCTAATATAATCCCACACAGACCCTGCTACCACTGCAGCTTGTTAACCTTATATGCAAACTGTTTATTTAAACTATCTGGATGACATCATGAAAACTACCTCCAATACATCAAAAAATTATGAAATTAAAGCCCATTTTAACATTTTTTTTTAAAGATATGACTGGTGTTATGCTGCATTTTCTCTAAAAAACAGAATTTGGAACCTTAGTGCTTACAGAATTAGTTTCAATGCAGTTGGCCCTACTTCCCAAATAATTGGATTTCCCCCTACTCTTTAAATACTAACCACAACTTTAAAATTGTCAAGTTTATCACAGTAGCTTTGTACACAGTGTGAAGTAGCAGTTGAAGGATCTAAGCAGCAATTATCTGAACTGTACACTCCCTTTTATATCATATAACAACAGAATGGCCTGGGCTCAAAGGCACCTGGAAGATGATCTAGTTCCAGCTCTAGTGCCATGAACAGGATGGTGATTCTCATTCTTGGATTTCATGGATTTATACATCTAAGTCAACTCCCTGATAGGTCTACATCACACCTAACAAGCCCCAGTCCACCTATTGCCTCCCTATAGTAGTTACAATTTCTGGTTATACAAAACATTTAAGCAGTTCTAATCAACACCTTTGAATTGTTTCCATCACCCTGTGTATTTCCTACCTTTGTGCTGGCTGCTGGAGGTAGGGTGCTGTTAACACCAGTAATAAATGTAATGATCTGGTATAAAGTGTGAAAGACAAAATGTGTCTGATGCCTCTGTCACAGCACAACATATAATCCACTATAAGAGTAACTATTCATAAATTATCAGAAATGCCTAAGATAACAGGAAATTAATCTCATTACAGAACAGCGATGATGTAAATGTGCACATGACTGCTAGTGATTAATAGGTACAGAATGATCCCCACTGATTCGGGATCCCAGCTTCAACTAGACACAACATGGTGAATTAAAAGCAGCACAGCAGTCTCAGTTTCAACATTTCCTACATTTCCTATAATTTATCACTGTGGCTCAAGCACTTAGCCATGCTGAAGTTATATATATATATATATATATATATATATATGTAAAATATATAATTACTTTGCATGATGTTGGAAAAAAGCATTAAAAGCACGTTTTAAATGTCATAAATGTATTAAGTTAATCATCAAAATATTAAAGTGGTGTCTTCTAATAATTTGCTTTCATCACTAGTGCGTAGTAGCAACTAAGATCTGACAGATCTTAGAGTACTATCTCAGGGTAAATGTTTAATGCTTACTAAACATGGCTTCTGAATGGGCACAGTGAAGGCTATCATGAGAGCACTCTTAAGAGGATAATACATTATAACCATGTCCTGTGATTATTCTTCTGCTTAAAAAGCAAAATTGTCCTTTGCAGGTAAGTCAGGCTCATCCTCATAGGCTTTTCTGACAGCTTTTTTAATTGTCTTGGCTCTAGCCTAGTAGATGATTTTCCCAAAACACCACAGATGTAGCAGAAAGGATATAACACTCGTTGAAGTTAATTTCTTGTAGAATTGCTCAATGTTATATACCAAAATCTGTATCTACTTAGGGCTAAATAACAACTTTTCAGTTTAAGTTTTTTTTCTGAAAGCAAGTACTGAGATGCAGCCTTCTAACAAAAACATGATTTCTTTTTCAAATTTAGGATAAATCTTACAGTCAAAATGAGAGATAAAATTCTGAAACTATGCTTCTTGTCTGGGACATAAGAATCCTCAGTTCAAGTCCACACTACATTATTTCTCTTTGAGTAACTTAGGATCATATTTCCACCCTTTTAACAACAAAGGAAAGTAATGCAATGGTTAAAAAAAAGATATTATTTATTAAAAAATAAAAATCATGCTCATTTCCTGTTATTCATGCAAATAACTGCAAAGAGAATAAGATAACTGGCAATAATATGCACAATGCTCTATCCAATTATTGAGGATACCAGGAAGTGAAATGTGAGGTATGGCAGTTGTTCTTTAGCATGCATTAAGCAAATATCAACTGTGGAGAGATATGGCTTCATTGCACATACCAAAATTCCCAAATCTGGTTTGTGTGCTGGAATTCTACCCTATTTGGTTTTGGTTTTGTTTTTCCTTATTGGGTCAGCTTTTGTAATAAAAAGTTATATGCTTTTCCCACAGACCTTTCTCTAAGTGCAGACATTCACAGTAGCCCAGTGATCCTTTAGACTGTTGCTCAGGGACAAATTCTCTAATAACTTGAAAACAAAACTCATTTATTGACAAGTATAGTCAATAGAATAGTATATACTATATATATATATATGTATACTATAGTATCTATTGACTATAGTCAATATAGTATTGTCCAAGCCCTTAGTAATCACCAAAAATCATCATTCAATACCTAAAAAAGGGAATGTAGCAGCCTCTCCTCCTGAATAGTGCCAGTTAGTCAGAAGAATTTTAAGGATGTATCCCTCGAGTACAAAACTGTGTGTAGGATGTAGGAACTGTGGCTTCCACCTTGGTGATCCACACAAGGGTCCCCAGAACAGCAGGGGTACACCAGGCTGATGTGGAAAGTGTGGGGCCCACCATCACTTACTAGTCTGCAGGAGAAGCAAATCCAAGTGTTTTCAATCTCACCAAGTCAACAGGTCACTCTATCTGTTTTTCAGCTGAGCACATGCACAGGCTGGCAAAGTTCCCTACTCGCCCAATCTTTCTTGATTCCTTTCCACACAGCCTGTAATTCTCTATTAGTCTTCTATAAACAGTTCATGGTAGATAAAGGCACTTTCTGTTTATAGCTAGTGATTCTTCAATGCTTTGTTCATGTATGAATTCCTCTTGCTTTTTTAATTTTGAAAGGGTAACTAATCCCCACAGAAATATTACTGCAATAAAAAAACTCAGAAGATTGTATTTATGGGCATGTCCATTTCAAGTTCTTGATGGATTAATCAAGAAAATTTTTGCAAGAGCTGTAAGAAACAAGGAAATAGGATTATATTTTAATTTTTCTTTAGAAAACAGAAGCAGTATAGACTACTTTTTTGGAAAGTGCCACTGGTTTATGCATCATTGCAGTTAATAACTTATTCCAGGTATTAAATCTGTCACATTCCTTTGACTTAGAATAGAATTGAATAATTTACAGCCAGAGACCCAAATCTGACCTAGCAATTTGAAAGCATAACAGAGATATGAATCCAATTTTTCTCTGTCCAAACACTGACACACATACCTTGTATCAGAGAAACATCTGAACAAGTCATATTTAATATCAGACTGAAATTATTATAAAAATGAGAGCATGAGGATTATTAAACACTTATTTGCTGAAGAGACTTCACTCCCAAAAAGACATCACCAAAAGGCTTTTTCTTGATAATGTTACAAAATTCTTCAAAGGACAATAAATTTGGGCTGCTCTTATTTCCCACATTCCATGCCCTCATATTTAAAAGAAATGCTTTCTTTTTTGGCTTCATGGAAAAAAAAAACAACACTAATGCACTCATCTTTGCAAATATGTTTGTGACAGCAGCATTATCAATGCTACACTTGTGAGATCCAAAGGATTACTCACCAATTTGGTTTGGGGTATTTTAATATAACAGGATTGTGTGAGGAGAAAGGGTGAAAATACAACTTTAAAAATCTCACTTTGCTCTGTGGGTTGTTTGGGGGTTTTTTGGGGTTTTTTTTTCTTTTCTTTTATTTTTTTTTATTTTTTTTTTCCCCAATAAAGTACATAGCATCTTGTCTGTCCTCTGCTGGATTATACTGAATTTTACAGTTGCACCAATGATTACAAAACACTGAGAGCTTATGTCTTCTCTTGAAGATGTCACAACCTCAATCCAGGGATGGAAGATTTTCATATTACCAAGTAAAGGTGAAATTGGCCATGTGTGAAGTGTCACTGCAGCAGGGAAATAACCTACCAAACACTTATGGTCGCTGGGGACCTTAAGCTTGAGCAAGGGGGAAGAAAAGAAATCAGAGGAGTTGACAAAGGCGGACATGTGTGGGTCAGGAAGGCCTCCGAAGGCATGAACTCGCCTTCCCACTTTTTCCTAGGTAAGATTTTCTCTTCAAGAGAGTGGAAACGTTCTTGTAAAAACCCAGAACACCACAGGGTCAGGCCGCCAGCTCTTCCCGGGCGGCAGCGGGAGATAGGGCTGCGGCAGTAGCAGGGAACATCTCCTCCCACTGCATACTTGCTGGGTCGGTCCCAGCCTTATCTCATGCCCCAGGCCATCCAGGCCATCCATCAGCCCTTATCTCCCGCGGGGCCAGCGCTGCCTCCCGCCCCTGCCCATGCTCCAGGTCGGCAGGGAAAGGAGAGCTGGGGGCTGCTCCCTCCACTCCAGCCCTGTGTCCTGAGCTGGCTGAAGTGACAGGACAGGGTCCCCTGGGAAGGGACAGCAGCTCAGGACTCTGACATGTTTCAATCACGTTTAGTTTCCATTTCTTTGAGGCTCAGAGGGACATATCTAATCTCTCAGGACGTCTGCACATTTTCCCCCAGCAGCCAAGAGCTCACAGGCTGGTGCATCGCCTGCTGTCGGAGCAGGGATGCTAGAAGCACGGAGGATGCCAGCCTTCTCATTGCCTTCATGAGCTGATATTGCAGCACCTACCTCTTCATAAGAGCTTCATTGCTCCACTGGGGATGGAGAATTTTCCTCTTCAGGCATTCACACTGCTCAATAGAGAGGAAAAAGGAAAAGTTCTTGATATTGCTCAAGCAACAAGAAAAACCCGAGAAGGGACTGTGCTTTTCAGATTTCAAATTCAACTCTGGCACTGTCTGCTTGAGCTAGGAACTACAAGTATGGTTTAAATGCTTAGGAGGGAAGCTCTTAGATTACATGAAGGCAGAAAGATGGTTTGATAACTAAAGACCTTTTTTTGATTTCCAGACAAGGGAAAGGGAAAGGGAAAGGGAAAGGGAAAGGGAAAGGGAAAGGGAAAGGGAAAGGGAAAGGGAAAGGGAAAGGGAAAGGGAAAGGGAAAGGGAAAGGGAAAGGGAAAGGGAAAGGGAAAGGGAAAGGGAAAGGGAAAGGGAAAGGGAAAGGGAAAGGGAAAGGGAAAGACAGCTGAAACAAAAGTCAGGGGTAATTGCAAAACAGTGTTAAACAGAAAAGGAATACTTTTACTCCCTATGGCGGGCAGCAAGGTATTTCAGCTGCCAGGGATGACTGCAGGGGAAGTTGAGCATCAGATGTCAAATGGGTGTGCACAGCATAAAAATCACTTGCTTTCCAATAGATTAGTTGTTACCTATGGACAGTGAAAAACGTCAGGTAGCATTCATTTTACATTTTGAGAGTTCTGGTGAAATTTCATGAACAAAATGTGATGTACAGAGCAATGAGGCATTAGGCCTTTTAGAGTGTACACAGTTTTTCACGACTGCCAAATTATAATATGTAATATAATACAATATAATATAAATAGTATAAGTAATATAAGTTATATAGGAAATATAAATCATATAAGTCATAACATTATAATAATTTATAATTTACTTTCATTTTCAGTATAGAAGCTCATTATTTTCACAGACTCCCCTATGGAATTCCTGATCTGGTTGGTGAGAGAAACTGAAGCCTCTTATATCAGAGCTTCTTGGAGTACAGGTTGTGAAAAAACATTTTTGAGGTTAAAAGATGATACTAGCATTGTACATACCCAGGGAATTAAATCACAGTGATGAGACTTTCCCAAAGGAAAGTAATTTAGTATTTTCCAGTGCTTGTTCATCATGTTCATTACCAGTTTGTATCACTAAGAAGTGCAAATGTTTTAATAGGGGATTTGAGAGTTCCCCAACTCCATGAGCAAGAACAACACATCTTCTGCATTTTACAAACTGGTGCCACTGGATGCTGCTGACTTGATCTCCAATCTGTTTATTTGTCGTTCACAGGACATACAGGCTTGCCTCTACCTGCCTTAACCTCCTGAGTTTATCATGGTGCCCTCTTCTTAGCTGGGCTACACCTGCTTCTGTCACTTCTGTGCCAAAGTGGTCCAGCCCACTCCTGTCTGTAAACCAGTTCTTTATTCTGATGTTGGAAATTGTGTGGAAAATTGGCCAGTGCCAATGCAGGGACTAGAGGCAAGCTGGTTTGGTCCCCATCCCAAGTCTGAATTTTCTTGTTTATGAAGATAGAATGTTTATCCAGAATGATGTGCTCTCTGCTGTGTGTAAAGCAAAGATCCTCTCATGTAAACCACTGTGTGTTAAACACTCAAAAGGAGTAAAATAATAATAATTTATCTTGTCATATAATTAAGTCAAATTATTGCTAGAAGTATCTCTCATGCAACTAAAAAACTACTTTAGAAATTCCTGTATTTTCCCAATAGGATTCTTTCATCTCTGCTGATTTTTTAAAGTCTTGGTTTGGAATATTCTTTTGAAGATATGAAATTTTCTTTTTCTCTTTTGTCTTTAATAACCCACCTATCCAATAAAATAAAAAAGAAATTTGCAAATGAGGGCTTTGTGTTATAACTTCCTTCAATTAAAAAAACTGAATTAATTTCTGAACTCCGCATACAAATTAATTTTTTTTTAAAATAAACAGAAAAACTCAGTAAAGGAAAAGTGCAGCTTTGGATTATCAGTTTATTTTATAAGTGAGAGAAATAAACTAGGATTCTGTCAGAGGGCAATATTATGCAGTAATACTGGGAAGTTTACATGACACAATGCCAGAAAACACAGATGTTGAGAATAGTAAAAACCACTATAGAGTAAAATTATTCAAAAGCTATTTTTCTAAGGAGAAGACAGGAAGTGGTTGAAAGCAAAACGGTATTAGTAATTTGAAGGTGACAGTTTTTGACTCTACACATTGTTTTAGTCTGTAAAATATTGGCAAAGGAATATTTTATGCAGACAATATGAAGAAGTTTTGTGCAGCAGTTCAGTGCTTCAGCCCTGAAATTACATGCAAGAAGACAAACACAGAGAGAACCTGTAGACTTTTGACACTTGGAAGACTGGCTGGGATTTGTGTGATGTGGGATTAGGCTGGACCAAGATAGAAGCACAGAGTATCTAGACACAGAGTACCTGTTGTAAGAAGACAATGCCTGGCTGATGCAACAGCTACATTCGAGACTTTTTTTGCAAACAGCACACTGAAGAAACCTTGAGCAAATCTCTTGGCTAAAAAGAGGAATGTTAATACTCTTTTCCTTTTGCTGACACAATCCTTATGGAAAGCTGTTACACCAGTCCCCAAAAGGAACATGTGTGCAGCCTGCACCTTATTAGAAGTAATGTGCTTCCCCAAATTGGCAGGGCTAATGAGAACTTATAACAGTAAATTCATTTATGAAAACATTTAAGAGCAAGAGACAGGAAGAACAGGGAGTGTGACTGCCAGTTTGCTATGACAATGCCTGAGCTGGGAGAATTCTTTCTAATCTTTTTGAATCACATCCAGAGCTGGGCTTGAGCGAGAAACAGATTTAGATATTTTCAAAGTGAGTTAAGAAAAGGCTGATGACAATCTGATATACTTTTATTTTCGGATTTATTGATAGCATACTACTATTGGAAAATAAAAAAAGTAGAAATAACTCTATTGTATGCAGTTTATGTTGATCAGTGTCTAATCACTAGGATATATTTTGTCTTTACTGTTTGTCTCATCCTTGAATTGTTTTCTGCTGAAGATGCTTTTCTGAATTTGTGAACAATAATCTAGTCCTCTTGGTTGAAGGAATCTCTTTGGATTGCTCTTTTCTTGCAAATATGTATTAAATGCATTGCTAGAGTTACTTCTGTTGCAATTGCAGAGAGTCTGTGATCAGAGGCTGCTATTTCCCAGATATAAGGAAGGTTTGTGGAGTGCTGAGCTTGCTCATACATGCCCTTCAGTCTGTAAATAGAACAGAGATAGGTTTTGTAGGAGAAAGCATTGAAACACAGCCAGATGGCAAAGAGGTCTCAGTTTGAACTTCTCCAGCATTTGGGGTAATGGACTCAAGAGTAAGGATATAAGGTTTTGGATAGTATTGCTTAGCAAAATATTTTTTCTACATAGATGTCCATTAGTAAATAATGTTTTTTATGTAACACTATATACAAGATTTACCACTAAAGAAAGAAGAATTAATAGATGCAACTAAAAGCTCAAGCCATAATTTATCTTTTGACATTGCAGCCTGGCCACATCTTCAAAATAAGCCTGTGTAAAAGTTAACTTCATCCTGGTTATTAATAGTTTTATAACAGAGTTATAACAGTTATAACACAAGTAAGAATGAAATTATGTCAGGAACAGGCAAGAAGTATGAAATAGCAAGGTAGAGGCTTTATAAAATTCCTGTCTGGTGGGTTTTTGTTTGGTGGTGGTGGTGTTGTTTGTTTGTTAGGGGTTTTTCTGTTTGGTTTGGTGGTTGGTTGGGGTTTTGTATTTTCAGGATTTAAAAAGGCTACTTTTTGTTTGGGCTTTGGGAATATTGCCTAGGAATGTTTTTTCTCTAACTATTGGATAAGTTTCTTCTCAAAAGAATATGGAAACAATAAACATGCAAGTAATAAAATTATTTTTTTTATGTGAGCTATTAAAAAATAAAAAATTACTGAACCTGGTCATTGAGTCACTATATTTGTCTGACTGAACTAACTCAGTAGAGCTACAAAAAGTTTGATGCTCAGAATTACATCTTCTAGAGGAAAGGATGGCAAGATGAGGAAGGAAGTCAACTGCACAGTTGCTTCCTAGGGAAGTGCCCCTATTTGGCAGATAGACTGTCCTTAGTCCCCAAGGCACTGTCTTTTCAGAATGGATGCCTCCATGACTGATAGGAACTTTAAAACAATTACTGTATTCTCCAAACCTGTTTTTTTAATGAAAAAAAAACTCTCAGGCATAAAAACACAGAACTGGAGATGAAAAAGAAGAGAAAGAAGAATGATAAGGAAAATTAAGAATTCCATGGATATTAGCAGAAGTCTTATAGATAAAAGCACCAACTAAAGTGATGGATATGGTTCATTGAAGAATTTGAGTGTGGCTGAAGGGAAATTACTGAAATGTTTTTACACCAGTGCAAGACGTTTACATAACATGCTGCAAGAGCAACCATTACTAGTGCAAGAGGCAAAATAACAGAAATAAGGCAAATGGGCTGGATTTGTAGTCAAGCTTACAGCATTTAAAGGAGTGATCATCTTGGGGTAGAATTAAATAAATAATTATAAATCCTGGATAAGATACTATAAGTGTCCTATAAAGTTATAGATGTTATACTTTCAGATTTATGCCCTCCAAGGCACCATTTATTATAATTTCTTATATATTTAGGATTGTTTACCAAAATTAAAGCCCAGGTCACCAAAGACTCTTCTGTAAATACAGCTAGGTGTAAATACCTTCTCAGTGAGACCAGCTATCTAAGGAGAGTGTTGTTACAAGAAAAAATTAATATGACCTGACAAAAAAATAAACAGAGACTGGAATTCAGAGGAACATTTCTGTCAGAGCTGAGAGGTCTGGAAAAAAGGTTCAGATGTATAATGGGGGTAAGAAAATGCTGCTTTGACCAATAACATAAAATCCTATGTAGCCTTTAACACTATTCAACACACAACTTGTCATATGCTTATGCAAAGTTTGAGTATGTTTTTTTATAAATAGTTTAGCTTCTTTTAATATATTTCAGGTACCAACAATGAAACTGTTTGCAACATAGAAAGTGGCAGAAGCATCAAATACCTAGTACAGCTGAATCACCTGTCATCAGAGAAAATCACAGAAAGAGACAGACAAACTATAATAAGATGCTTCCCTACCAGAAAAAAAAATCACCTACTAAAGAGTGGTTTGGGAAAGGGACCAAGCTAATACCACAGGCAGGTAGCAATAGAGGAAAAACCTGCTGTGAAGTATTTCATTTTTGTGATTCTTTAACAATTTACAGAAGAAATGTCACATAATAGAAGTTTGGCTCTCTTTTGGGAGTCATAAATAAAATAGAAGTGTAATCAAAGGACAGAAGAAAAAAGACTTAGCAGATATTTAATTCTTATTTATGCTTACTTCCAGAAATGATGACTTGAATGTAAATGTGGAAGGTTGCAGCACGCAATAATTCAAACTCTTATATGTTCTCCTGCTGCACCCTGCCTGCTAAGCATTTCCAAAGCCTGAACTGGCTGATTTAATTTACAGCTTTCTACCCAGTGATTAGAGAAACGTTTGAAAAGGTCTTCAGGAAAAAAATGGTGAGCTATCCCTAGGATTTGTTGCCGTAGACTGCTCATCTGTGATCAATAGTCTGTAGCTGTCTGGGTCTCCTCCACAGAGAACCTGCACTTTAACCAGGGGAACTGCCAGAGAGAGGGTTTCATTGCAGGCACATAGATGGTTCATTTTCTTCACGCTGGGTGTAGATATTTTTAAAGTGTAAGGAAAAATTAGGAAAAAGTAGTGTTTCTAGATGAACTGTTAGTACAAAATAAAATATTAACCACCAAATTCTATCAAATTTGATTTAAACTTAAATAATAAATCTGTCCACTTTATTGATATCCATTGTCAGAAGCAGACTCAGGGACAATAAATATACTGAGGAAATGACAAGCTTTACAGGGATAAACTGTGAAAAACCAACTGGATTACCCTTGATTTATCTCTAAATTTAGTTTGAATCCTGTAGGGTCACATAGATGACTGGACTGTAAATTGCCTCCAGTGTATTCCCTTATGTTTTTTACAAAGAGCAGAGAAAGGCAGGAATGGGTAAAGAAGTGAATCCTGGGGGATCTACTTTGCCTCCCTGGTCTCAACACAAAATATACTCAGCATTGCCCCAGACTGAAAATAAAGCAGTCTGTGGATCAGATGCCATCTGAAAATTTCCTGAACATATTTCCATTTCAATCCCAAACCCAACCCAACACACCCTTTACAGCAGGACTTGTCAGATTCATTGCATCTGCGGGCATAAGTCTGCTGAAAATTACCTTTTTCTCTGCAAAGCCAGACATTGTTAGAGGCAGCACAGTGGCAGGTCCTGCCCCTTGGTACAAGCACCAGGAGGGCTTGGGAACTGTGTAGGACAGGAAGCTGGGAATGTGCATTTTATTTTTCTTTTGATGTCACAGATCTGTGGTCCTTGCTTAAAAGACATAAGCCCTACATATCTCCTGACCTATTACTACTCATCTCTTGGTGGTTGTAGGAAGACACAAGCAAAGTTTCCATCCCAAAGCCATAACAGACACATTTGCATATGTTCCTTCTCACCTAATAAGTATATTGCCATGCTTATGTCTTTAATATCTCATAGAGGTCAATCCTAGACAAAGGTGCCACCTCTGATGGATCTGTCAACTCACTTGTTGTACTGATGTTGTACTGATGGATCTGTACAACTCACAAATCAGTTGTACTGGAAAAGTCCTTTTGCAGTTTTACTTCAAGTTTCCTCCTAGTGTTACTAGCTCTATTCTTGTCAGTATCTCAGCAATCCCCTCAAGGCAGGTGAGCAAATGTGAAAAAAAGAGAACCTGTCTGTGGGATGTTTATATTTGCTGGACTCCTGACAGTCAGCTGGCTCCAAAGTGACATTGTGGCACCTGAAGTCAAGAGGGAAGATGGAGCAGTCCAAAATAAGCCTTGTCTTAAAATGCAGAGTAAGGCAGCATCTTCTGTGTTCAGCAACAAGGCACAACATATAGGTGAATGTCAGCTTTGCCACCATTTGTGTCTTGCAGACCCCTGTAAATTCAGAATATGTTGCACAATCACTAGTTCTTCCCTCTTTTCTCAGTCCTTACTACACTGTCTTTATTCCACATCATGCATCCATGTCGTAGAATCCTTGGAGGTTAATGTAATGAAGAAACTACTGTGTGACATCTTTTGTCAGAGGCCACATTTTACCTCTGATCTCACAGATGGTGAATACCACAGTCAGGTTTAGAAAACAGCTTATTAGTTTAATTTAGATTTTGCAATGACACTGTTACAGTACCCCAAAAGCTGACATTTTTTGCAGAACAAGACATGGAAGGAATAAGATTTGCAGCATCTGGGGAGCTTTGCTATTGAGTAAATAGCAGCCATTCCAAATTTGAGGAGAATTCCTTCAACTCATACTTGGGAAAGACATAAATTCCTTCAAATGATCCAGATTTAGATAACTTCATAAGCACAGGCAGACAAAGCAATGCTATGCAGGAATTTATGCTAGTTAGCATAAAATCTTGGTACTGAATACTTAAGAGATTAACCTGCACGTATGAATTTACTGGAAGACTATATGAGCATCTGAATAAATAACCTATCTGCATCCCATTCCAGCCTCTCACTGGTAAAGTTCATTCACACAGAACTGCAATTAGAGTTAAGAATGTATGTGTGAGTGAAGGAGGATGTCCTGCAGTGCACGGAGTGCACGATTTAAACAAATGCAAATGGAAGAGGCAACTATCCCTCAGCTCGCATATTTTTGTCTTTTAGTAAAAATTTTTTGCCTTTTTGGTGTTCGCATAGAAGCTAAGGTTGTTCTGAGAGTGCAAGTTTCACTCCTTGTAGGATGTCTGGCCTGAATATGAAACAGCTGGTAACAGTGATTGGTTCATGTCCTTAGGGTGTGTGTTGTATACTGAAACAGTCCCTTTAAAAAAGCACAACAACCCATCCAGCCCACCAAAGATACATCATCATTGAAGCAATGCAGAATAGACAGCATGCTTCAAAATTTCTTGCCCTTTTCCTTCCTCTTTTAAAGTTTCTTCAAATAAACCCTTTTCTATCCTACTGTGCAAGAAGAAAAGGCAAAAAGGCATAGCTGAAATACTAATAATAGAAAATCTTCACTGCTCAGTGAGAATGATAGGGACTCAGCATTGCAGGACAGAGCATGTATGATATTTATTACCGTGGAAATGAGTGAAAGACAAATAACTCCTAATATTTTTAAATTTATTGGTTGTGTCACAGGGAGCAGTTCTGGGACTCATGCATCAGAATTCACTGCAGTTTTACTGAGAGGGCAGAACAAAAAAGCAAAGAACATAGATTTCTTTTGTTGACTTTGACCACTGACTGTTGGTTACTTCAATTTCCATATGCACTTTTACAGCAGATATTGGCATTTTTAATTGGCTGAAAAAATAGTACTAAATTGTTAGATATGCAATAAATAAGTGCAAATCAAGTCTGATATGTGAATCTCTGGGACTAAATTTTGTACTTGAACATTTCCCCATTTTGGTGTTAGTTTTCAAAACAGACCATGATTTAATCATATCCGCATGTTATTCTCTACAGTCATCTGAGAATTTAGTTTTGAAACTCCTGTTTCAAAACTGTTTGTGTCCCACATACTTATAAAATAGTACATTCTTATGTACAGGCCAAAGCAGAGAAGGTAACTTCTCTGAAATGTTTTTAATTTTCAGTACACTAAAAACAAAGAAATCCCTCAACCCCCCAAGCCAAAACAAAACAAAACAAAACAAAGCAAAACAAAACAAAACAAAACAAAGCAATCAACCAATCAACTAACTAACAAAAAAGCCCCAACAAAAACAAAAACAAAAACCAAAACCAAAAACAAACAAACAAAAAAAAGAAAACCAACAAAAACCCAAAAAACCCCCAGCAGAACAAAACAGGGAGATATTTCTAAATTACTGAGTGTGAATCCAAGCATTTTTAATATTATTTTCAGTCATCCTCAAAACTGGAGACCCATTCTCTAATAATTTTCTTCCTGTATATAAAATGATACCTCTTTTCTTTGGAGGAAGCCAGGTTATTTACTGGTTTCAAATGACCTTCATGCATTACATAATCACAGAAGAACTGAGGTTAGAAGAGACCTCCAGAGGTTACCTGGTCTAGCTTGCTTGCTTAAGCAGGGCCACTCAGGGCCAGTTATCCAGGTTTGGAATATCTCTAAGAAGAGAGACTCAGCAAACTCCCAAGGAAACCTGTGCCAGCCCTTGGCCATCCTCAGCAGTAAGTTTTCTTACTGTCAGAGAAAACTTCCTCTGTTCCAATTTGTGCCCATAGCCACTGGTTCTGTCGCTAGGCTGCACCAGGAAGAGCCTGGTTCCATCATCTTTTCTCCCTCCCTTCAAGTGCTTACACACATTAATGAAACTCCCCTGAGCTGCCTTCCTTTCTCCAGGCTGAACAGCCTCTCAGCCCTTCCTCTCAGGAGAGGTGCTCCAGTCCTTGGTGCATTCCTCAACCAAGACTTTCAACATGAAAGCCCAAGTCTTTCAGACTAATCGTATAAGAAGCAGATGGTTCTATTGGGACAAGTATGGAAGATGAAAAGAGGTTCATACTGAAAAGGTACTTGTTGTGTTGGGAACCAAACTAGGCTACCTCAATAACTGCAAGCTTTGTGCATGCTGGCATTCTATATGGCATCCAAACAGTGGAATTTACTGTGGTTAACCATGATGGAGGAATTTTCAGAGAGCTGTGGTATAAGATCAGTTTTCAATGAAGGGATCCTTTCTTCATAAAATTAGGGAAAAAATTAATGGGATACTATAAAGCTAGGATTCCTAAATGACAGTTTATTTTGGGGAGATAAACATCAATTAGTGAACAAGAGAGCAGACAGAATGGTAGAGCATGGTGCAAGAATGATGTTACCCTGGTGTGCAGCATTGTTAGCTCTGGTAACTGCGCAGGAATAAAGAATGAAATCCTCTTTATTTACATTTGTTTTCTGCTTGAGAGACAGCCCAAGAAGTAAAATAAAATGAGAGCCTACTCAAATACCTGCTATGTTTCCCCTTAAATTGAATTTCTCATTTTATCAGGAAGCAATACTTGCACTGATGTTAGACAGGCAGCTAAAAGGTCAGCAAGTTCCCTTGGTTGCCTTTTGTCAGGGGTTTTTGACTTGTCTGTGAATAAAGATCTCCCAGGAGGAAGGCAGACCTGGATTTCCTGTCATCTTGAAGACAGCAATGAATTTGAAAATGTTACAAAAAGCATAAGGGACTTGAAGCACACCTTCAAATGCACTGCTGATGCCAATAGCTTCCCATGTAAACATGCACACAGAGTTGTTTTGGATTTGTTCTGTCAACTTTTTGTTGTGAAACAAATTGTTATACAGCTGCTTACCTTGAATACTGAATGAATCTGATGGTTTTCCATTACTGCACTAAGCCTAATCGGGGCTGCAATCTCTTTGGGTTAGCTGTGGAGCTGGCACACTCCTAACAGAGGTGGCTGAACCACTTTTCTTTTTCTGTCATGCTCTCCTGCGACTTGCACGGGTGTCTCAGCCCATCCTGCTCGCTTACAGCTCTTGATACTCTAAAAGTGCTAAGGGTTGAGAAAGTCTCAACAGGTATCTGGGCAGAAAGAAAGAGCTTTCTCACTCATGAGGAGCATTAATCATTACAGGGAACACATAGGTTTCTCTCCAATGGTCAGAGCTAGAGCTACTGTTTTTATCCTCCATAGGGACAGAATTCCTGCTCCTGTGTGTCAATAGTGGACAGTTTCTCAGAATATAATTCAGTTGTTAAAGCCTTTATTACTAATTTTTGTTCACTTAACGTAGATAGTGAAACACAGTAATGGCTGTGAACAATGTATTTTAACTGCACACATATTGCATATAGGGAAAAAAAGACTCAAAAGGGTGGGTGATCCTGTATTTTCACATCCAGAGACCCAGTTTGTTTTCCAGTGTTATGTCATGCAGCTAATAGTGTAGAAAACTATTTACTTGGTTCAGAAATTCTGTGATACTAAATTTACAAGTAAGAAAACAAAAGCCCTCTGTAATCAGAAAAAGACTACAGTGTTCCCAGGATGCTCAGGAAGTTGCTGCATAAAGACTGCTGGTAAAATTTTAACTCTGTACTCATCTGACTATTTACAGATACATTCTTACTGAAAACAAATTAGTGCTTTGAATTGCTGTCTTCCTGAGTTACTGACCTATCCATTGTAAGTTGCTACGAAAATAAAAAGAAGAAGAAATTAGAGGGTTGTCCACTATTAAAAATTATTCACTTCTTGTATATTTGAGAATCCCTTTTAATTATTTTCCATTTGGAAAATTGTGTTTCAGGATAGATTCTCAGGGAAAACAGGCTGCTCTTTTTGCATAGTTTTGAAGATTTATAGAATAAAGAAAACTCTAATTTAGACTGGAATTGTGAAAGTTTATCTTAGCTGAAAATCTAATTATTACCTTGATAAAGACTGTTTAATATAGTGGAGAACTTATTTTCTTTAAAATTATTGTTCATTTAGAGTGGCTTCTAAAGTGACTTGTGACAATTCTGGACAAGTCTAGCACACAGAAATGCTGAGACCATGGCAGAATGAGAATAATCAAGAAATAGGAAGGTTTGCTGCTTACTTTCATCTATTTTATAAACACATAGGTGCATACAGAAATGCTTATTAAAGCAGTGGCTTTTCACAAAATCTTTAATGGATTCACAAAAACTCTAGATCAATGGTGCACAAGGTACTTGCATAATTTTATTAATTAAGATTGCTTTTACAAGGGGCAAGCATGGGACTTCTGGAATTCATGTTCCAGAAAACCTTCTTCTACCCTGCAGATTCCATATAATGTGAGATTATTCTACTAGTGACAGATATATTGTGTAGATATTTACTTTCAGATATTTACCTGTTCCTTGTCTACAGTTCTTTTATGTTCCTTCTTATGCCTGGAACTTACTTTGCAGTCAGATGAAGTTCTAAATGTACAAAGAGGTGGGTACAAATTGAAATATAGCAGCAGATATTTAACCAAGTCATTTTAGTTCCTCCAGCTTTCTGACTCTTTTCTAAAGTAAAATGTTACTTGAAAGGATGTTCACTAAGTGGTCTTTGATTTGTATTATCTGATAAGTTACATAGGACTCTAATTCACAGAAATTATGTCCTACACTTATTTTTTGGTTATAAACAAAATGCAAAGCTCAACACATGTTAATGGGGCTCCCATAAGAGAAAAAAAAAAAAAAAACAACCCCAAGCAAAACTATGTAAAAGCCACAGAAGTAATTTGGTTTAATTAAATGAGGCCTAACATTTTTATTTCCCTGATGGATGCATTAACTGAATCAATAGGAATGTAAACACACTAAGGACAGAAGAGTACAAATCCAATCGCAAAGTCTTTTCTTTTCTTTTCTTTTCAGTATTGTAATGAACAACTACAAAACAGATCACCTGGCAGCACTTTCAATTAAAAATCCCAAAGACGTATTTCATGTAGATCCACAATGAAAGCCAGTGGTAAATAAATGTTCTATTTACAAGTACAGCAGAAGCATCCCTGCCCTTGTCCTGCTGGCCACACTGCTGCTGATGCCACAGCCCTTCTTGGCCATCTGGACACAGCTGGCTCCCGTTCAGCCTCTGCAAACCCTCCAATGCTTTTCCTCTGGGCAACTTTACAGAACCTCTGCCTGGCCCAAGGAGCTGCCTGGGCTGCTGTAGCTGATGAGGGGGACCTGGACTTCTGCCTCTGAGTGGCAGTGCAATGAAAAGCCCTCACCTTTCCACTGCCAGCCACTGTGAAGGCAAACACAGCCTGTGATGAGAAGATGTTCTCCCTGTCTAGGTCATACCACAGTTTTGGCTGCCCACAGGTAAAATTGTCACCCACTCACCACCCACACACCTCTGTACCCACAGGTTGGGTACTTATGCCTTGAAAAGAGGGAGCACAACATTTAAATAGTCTTATAGCTGCTTCCAGTGCCCTAAAAGAGTGTCCAGTCACCAATCTGGAGACCTCAACAGAAAAACTAAGGCATGGCAACTTCCTCCAACAAAGGAAGAATACTACATGTTTTCTTGGAGGCAGAACAAAACTGTAATCTTATCCAGTGCTTATATCAGCTGTGTCTATGTGGACACCATGAAATAAGATCCTGAAAATCATCCTGGCAGTTTTGTAAACAAATAAACTATAAGATTTTATCTGTTGTATAATTTTATCTGCTCAGGTGATAGATTTATTGTGTTAATATGAAACATGACTTTAAAAAATTGTGATTGCTTGTAATCTAGCCGGTCTTGATTGTATCAACATTTTGCTGAAAGGCAAAAATGTGACTCTGAAAAATACCCTGATCTTGTGCAATCTGGAACTTACATAGAAGAGATGTTATCAGAATGTATCCAAACATTAGTTACCATCAAAAGGGAGGGGGGGAGAGCATAAGAGATCTGTATGACAACACTAAACTGTGTTTATCTTCTTCAAGACATGGACTCTAGACCATTGCCTGGCTTATAGGCTTAAAGAATATTACCCAACATGGGACTGTGTTCTCTGATGTAACTAAAAAATATGGTACACAAGCAGGTTTCCACTGCTCTGTTCTCCCCTTACTTCTGGTCTTTTTGTGTGAAAACAATCTAATTAATTTATTAACTAGAAAAACTAAATTTACAGCCACCTGCAGACAGATTCCTTTGTATTGAACATCTCTGTAACTCCACTCACATCAGTGTAGAGACTCAGTTTAATTTAGTGTAAGGTAACTCTGAAACTTGCTTCTTAGATTAGAACAAAGGTCGAAAGGGGAGTCTAATGGATCATCTATTGTTAGAAATGTTCAACAGTCCTATAGGAAAGTAGCAGATTTTAAAATGTATGAAATCCTGATAGATAAGTGAAGAAAGAATTTTTAAAATACCCAGGCTACGGAATGTGAAAGGAAAAGGGTGATCAGTATACTTGTAAAATATATTTTTAAATAATCTCTTTATCTAGAAACTATCCTATGGCTCAGTGTATCTGGTAAGTGTCATATTTTGGTCCATTTCCTTTGGAATGTTATTACTTACAGATCAAGAATGGGGAGATTAGCTTTTAACTCATGCTAACAATTTTATTTTAGTTGTAAAAATTGAGATTATGCAAAAGCAGGGAATTTAGAATAAGCAAAAGGTGAACTTGGACAAGATTTTGGAGGAAACCGTGTTTACCAACAGATCTTTTAATTTTTTTATGTACAAATTTCAAACACAGCAACTTTGTTTATTGTGTCTTTCTAGCTAAATCTGAGTGCAAACCCATTGTACTGGTTTTCCAAAAGTCATCAAATTGCTCCAGGGACTCTTCTCTCTGGTGCCCAGTGACAGCACAAGGGTCAACATGCACAAACCAGAATAAAGGAATTTTCATCTGAATATGAGGTTAAACTTCTTTACTCAGTGAGGGTGGGAGAGCACTGGAATAGGCTGTGAGGAGAGGTGCTGGAGTCTCCTCTGGAGATTTTCAGAAGCCACCTGGACACACAATCCTGTGCAACCTGCTCTAGGTGCACCTGCCTCAGCAGGGGAATTGGACAGGATGATCTCTAGAGCTACCTTCCATCCAAGCCATTCTGTGATTCTGTGAAATTAGAAGAAGTACATTCTCATTTTTGCTCCATTGTTGAACATTCCCCAAGGAAGCAGTTCTGGAAAGTGTGGAAAGAAGCTGGGTGGCGTAGCCCCTTGCTCACAGCCCTCTACTCTGGCATGCTTGGAGCCTATTTGCTCTCTAGGGAGTTATTTGATCGTGGTTTTTCTCAGTCTGTGTTTGCATTCTGCCCATAATGCTGCTGCCAGTGAATTGCAAGCATCACCACCTCCAGCAGGCAACAAAGTGGAGAGGATCATCTAAATGTGTTTGTGTTTACAGGCAGAGAGACAGTATTCCCTGGGCTTTCTTCTGAGCTTGGCCTTTGTCTATTGCACCAGTGAATGAATACACCCTTCCCTTACCTGCAAGGAAAAACGAGCTGTCCTAGTCTTTTGTCAACTGCTTCTGGCATCTCCAGTTTTCCCCTTGACCTGTTTGGAGTAGCCAGGTCATCAGCCCTCACAGTGAGAGTACGTTTGTGAATGCAATTCACAAGCTTGATGTGATGCAAGTACCAAAGCAAGGAATGCTGCATGCATGCTCTCTACAGAAAGCACCTGAGATATGGTCTGGATGCTAATTCTGTCTGCTCTCCTGTGGGCTGCACTGGGCTCCAGCCATGAGAGGTGCTGTGTGTCTATATTATTTAGCTTAGCACTACAGAGCTGTCCACTCACTGCCCCTCAAGGGATGGAGGAGAGAGCTGGAAAAGGTAAAACTTGTGGGTTAAAATAAAGAAGTGTAATAAGACTGAAGAGGAAAGAAACAGTTACAATAATTGCAAAACAAAGTCATAGAACCACAGAATATTTTGAATTACAAGTGTCCCAGAATCATTGAAAAATCATTGAAGTCCAACTCCTAGCTACACAGGACAGTCCTGAAAATCACACCATGTGCCTGAGAGCATTGTCCAGAAACTTCTGGCACTCTGTCAGGCTGGGGCTCTAACCACTTACCTGAGGAGCCTGTTCAGTGCCCAGCCACCCCCTGGGTGAAGAACATTTTCCTGATATCCAACATAAACCTCCCTGACACACCTTCAGGCCATTCCCTCTGTCCTGTCCCTGTCCCCAGAGCAGGGATCAGTGCCTGCCCCTCCTGTCCCCTCACAAGAAGCTGTGGCTGCACTGAGGTCTCCCCTCAGTCTCCTCCAGGCTGAACAGACCAAGTGCCCTCAGCCACTCCTTGAGTGGCTTCTCCCTCTAAACCCTTCACCATCTTCTACACAATTGTTTTCACATACAAAACAAGTAAAAGGAAGGACAGAAAACATTTTTGGATTTTTTTTACAGATGGAGATGGGATTATGCACTCAAAAGGGGAATTATAGGATCAATTTTTCTTTCTTGCTACTTATGAGAACAACAAAAGTCTAAATCACTGTTTCGTGTGGAACTTGAAATGTTTGGCATCTCCTATTTTTGAAGTTTGTAGATCTTTCTTCCTGTCAGTGTTTCCCACAGAGCCATCTCCCATTTGCTCTTTTCTTATTCTTTGGTCATTTTTTGCCCCTCCACCTTCTCTCTTCCAATTTCCTGTAAATGGAAGTCAAAAGGCTCTCTAGAGATCTTTGTGCTGTCCTAGTCCTTTTTCCTCTCATCTGGAAGGCAGGCTGATTGTGCAAACAGTGCAGTCAATCAAACATTTACCTGGAATTAATTGTGCTAACAATGTTATCAAATGCAGAGAGAGATAAGAATAGAAATCAAATGCAAACAGATTGTGCTAGCAAGCTGGAAAAGTCAATAGTATAAATAAAAATAAGGTAGTATAAGTGAAAAAACTGCAAAAATTAAAGGGCAGTAACATCAGCAAGGGTGCACCAAAAGGTTGCAAAAAAGTAATAAAATACCAAAAAAAGTAAAAAACAAGCAACTGTGTCTAGGCTGGGGTAATTCTTATAGTGCAAATACTCTGTACTGTTGAGAAAGCCCAGGTGATAACATTCATGGTTCCATAAAAGGAAGATAAAACTTCATAACAACTTGTGTCAACACTTGAAATAGTGACCACCACTGCTCATGACAACAACCCCTGAAATTGCTTCTGTGGAAAACTGCTGCTGCAATAAGAGCAGAGAGGTCTGAGAGTGGCACACAGGCTGTGTGGCTGGAAGGGGGCTGCTGCAGCCTCCACAGCAGACAGAGACAGAGCCTCTTGTTCAGGAAGCTCTGGGTACTGGGATGTGACAAAGGGTGGGAGATGTGCAGGTGTACCTGCCATGCAGAGAACAGGCAGGTGCTGGGGCTAAGTGAGTGCCTGAATGGAAAGTCAGCCTGGATTAGCCATCTGGAGGGGACTGTCTTGCAAGAGAGCAGGCATGCAGCTGGTGAGATAGAAGGAGGAGAGTTGGCTAGGTGTCATACTGCTGGCATTACCCATCTCTTCAATACAAGAACACCCTGGAGATGCTGGGAGGATTTTTGACTATTACCAAAACACTGCTTTTCTGTGCAGTGCTCTCTCATACCAGCCGTGTTTTTCTTCCTCCTTCCTTCCAGCCATCTTCTCCAACAGACCAGGAGAACATCTCCTGCCCCACCTCTTCCTCTCTTGAAGCACCTGCTTTGCTGGGTTCTAGTTTGCTCTCAACCTGTGGGCCAAAAAGATCTGCTGGACAGACAGACAGACAGACAGAAGACACCCCCCAGCTTCTGCCCTGAGATCTCTTGGCCTTCCCTCATCTTCTGCTGCTGGGCTGCAACACACTGTTGTGCAATATTTATTTAGTTCCAACCTCTGCACATTCAAATCTTCAGTCACAGGGAAGTCAATTACATTTTGTCCCTAAACTGAACCATATAAAATATCAACATGTAGTTTCTGAGTTTGGAAATACTTTGCCCCAAACAAAAAAGGACATTGGTCCAGATCATAGCATCTTTCCCCCCTTCAAATGCTGTTAAGGAGCATAGGTAAATAGTGGGTAAACTCACACAAATGGTGACCACAGAAGTGGGCAAATTCTGTCATCCAAATTTGGGGGGGAGAAACTCTGTCTACTTGTTTCTATCTTTGATGCCCTAGTAAGGAAGCCACAAAGCTCTGGCTAAATATTAGGAAGTCTGTGCCTACTTGCTCTTCTTTCCTTTCTTTCCCATCCAAGAACAGACTGCCAATGCTGTGTACTGTGTTTTTTCTGTACTTTCACTCTAATTCTAGCTAGTATTTTAAAATTACAGAAAAACTTAGCTACTTGGAAAGAGCCGAGTATTTTTATTTCTAAGGAAAAACAAAAGTTTTTTTTTTATTGGACGGAAAGGTGAAGATTTAAGTCTCTACTCAGTACCCTTGTCAAGACTTTGTATCCAATCATTAGATTTAGTTCTTTGTAACACTAGTTACTCATCTCAGTTTATTCAGTTTTATGACTACTATAATTTAGCCATAGCAAGATACAAAACACAGATGGAATACCCTGTCTAAACAAAATATATTGATATTTGTACTATGTTACAAAAAGTCCTTCTAATATAAATGCCTTGTTATTTCCACTCTTCTGTGTTTGATTTTTCAGTGTTAAACTGTTCCTATGATTCATTAATACCATGTCCAAAATATATTCCAGCTAAAATATTTAGGTACACTTTCATGATATATGTTAGTTTATACAGCCAAATCTTGAACACAGAAATAGTGACCACTTAGTCTTGAGGACTGTAAAGATCCAAGAGAAATTACCTACCATACCTGTAATTGAAGTTCTCTTAAAGGTCATAACCCTCTATAGATCCACACTTACCCTCCTTCCTCCTCTTGGGATTTGGAATACATTAGGCTTAGGATGGATTGTTTAGTTCTCTTTAGACCATAAAGAAACTGATGAAGAATAAGTCACATGGTGCTCCCTGTAAGGCTTGTATATAATTGAGCATTATATAAGTCAGTCTGACAGATGGCTAGAAATAAGCTTTGCAGTAACATGACTCAAATATTGCACTTAAAGTAATCATGATCTTCAAGTTATTTCAGTTGCATAAAAGTAATTCAATTTCCTTCTACTGTTACAGCATCTACAAAGCCTCCTCTTTTAGGAATGTGAGAGTTGATTTGGCTAATAAACAATACCACTGTTTTATTACACAAAAAAAAAAAGAACCTCAGATTTTCTTTTTCCATTTTTAAAAACATATATGGAAAGATTGCAAAAAAAAAAAAATCACAGTAGAAATTAAATTTCTTAACAATAACAATGGCACAACATTATATTTATCATCCCAGGTGGGACTCTCATGCTTTCTGTGCAAAAGATTGATTCTTTATTTTACATCTCCAGTATTAATTGCATGAATATAAAGGGCTGGCTTGAAGTTACAGCTTTCAGTCTATATGGCAGGTGCTGTATTACGACTCTGATTTCATCCTGAATAAACAAAAATGCCCACTTTTTCACAAAGATTTTCCCCCTCCTTTGCTATACTTATTTCAGCATCACATAGTATTAAAATGCCTACATATAAAAGGTCACTCTTTTTCCTTTCAAAACATTTCTTTGTGGTTTATATTCCCAGAGGTACACATAGAATCAGCAATCGATAAGAGAACATCACATAACACTCTGACTTACCTTTGAGGAATATCATTTAGGTCAACACATTTTATCAGGGAAAGACTTTTACAGACAATCATTTTGCTTTTAATGACATTTTCTAATCACTAAGTAGATTTTCTTTGAATAGCAATAATACAGCTCAGTTATTCAGTTTGATGTATTTTAGCAGGAAAAAAAAACCCAAAAGACTTCATTCTGAGCAATCCAGTCAGATTTTTATGAACTGAAGCATTCCTTTTTCATAATTCTGAGCATTCCTGAAGTGGATAGGTTTCCTAAAGGATAGCTTAGCAAGTTTCCACTGCATTGTATAATCAGCAGAACACTAGCAGAATCCTAACAGTGGTGTCCTGGATTCTCTTACGATCTATGAATTCTTAAATTTTAGTGGAGAAACTAATAAGTTCTGTTACTTAAGGTCAAGTACATCTTTAAAAATATTCTTCAAAGTTCAGGAGGGCTTTTTGGTTGTGGTATTATATTTTTCAAAGGGGTCACAGAGCAGAATAGAAGAGTTCTTTCAAAAGACATGGTATGGGTTGCTGTGAACAAGGTTAGTGTTTACAGTCCACTGTCAAAACCAAATTCAAATGCCATATAAAATAGTTAAGTTTATTACTTTTCCAGTTTATTGAAGGATATAGAAGAGATAGAAAAGCTGTGATTTTGGAATTGTGTTAGTCCTGATATATTGTGGCTATTGATTTCAATGTAATAAGAAAAATAATTTTAAACTATACATTCAAAAGTCATTGTAGTACTTTTCTATAATCTGATTTATGCTTTACTGTATGGTATGAACAAATACTGCTTTCCATGGAGACACGTGTGAAAACCATTTGAGGAAAAAATATCATCTCTACTAACTATCTAGTGAGTCTCTGTACTGAAGACTTCACAGACTTTCAACTCTGTTGAAATTACATTTGTTTCAGTGTACCATGCCTTCAAAACTCTAGTGCAACAAGGTTGTGCAACAACCCATATGCATTATGATCACATACTTTTCATAGGTTCATTTTATTGTTCAGTGCAGAGAAACAAAGCACGTTCAATACTTTTTTCTCTTCATTATTCAGAGCACAACCCTCTGCTTAGGATACATTTCTTACACCCTCTATTACATTAAAAACTGTTAATTGCCTCATGAACAATTCTATGTCATTTACCAGCTTGTGCAAAGGATGTGAAGAAACTCTAACTTGTTATATTTTATCCATTTACTTCAGTCTTCCTCACACAGTGTGCAGTCACTCACTTGAAGAAGATGTTAAGGATGCTGGATTCAACCAACAGGAAGAACACCAGTCATTGACACTTCCTTATGCAGCAGCACAGATAACAGAGGTGGTGGCTGGGGCTGAAAATAGTGTAGGCTTAGCTCTGGAAAGCCAGCTTCTGCTGCTCTTGGGAAATAGTCCCACAGAGGAATTAGGCTGCCCAAGCAGCACAGAGCATGATCTGAATATCCCACAGCCACATGTAATTTTGACTCTTCACTTCATGAATTAGTACTTGGCTGAGCCTGTGCTGTGCTAAGCATATGCTTGAGGAGCCTAAAAGTAATAGTATGTACTTGTACTGCTAATAAAATTTTACTGGTGGGGAAGCTCACCTTTTTTTTTTTTTTAAATGGTGGAAATTAAATCAGTGGCCTTATATTGTGGTATCTCTGTATCATAATATCCAGGCTTATCCTCCACTGGATGGTACACAGCCAGGCAAAGTAGAGGGGGTCACGCAGAGGGATTTGATTTGAAGAGCAATAAATAAGTAAATAAGCCATGACAATTTTAAGGTCAAAAATAACCTTGACAGTCTGCTGATAGCATGGGAAAAGAAAAATCACTTGTACCATCATGACAGAGCTTCCTTTTCTTCATTTCTAGCTGTGCATGCTGAGTTCAGTGGGGTGCAGACCACACGTGTGAAGTTTAGTGCTCCTGTAAATCATTCTGTGATGTATCTGGATAAGATTCAGTGTGCCCCACTGGCAGTAACAAGCAGGCCACCTTGAGTCTGTACATGTGAACCCTAAAGCATTTGATTACTTGTGTGTGCAGACAGCTCAAGGGCCCTCTCTGGTCTGAAAAATGAAGAAAGCATAGGAATAAACTAGATTCCCTCTCCTGTCAACTCAGTGGTTTAAAATGTACCTCTCCCTGTTTTAAAAATTTCTGTTAAAGAAAAGCAACTATTTGAAGAGATTGGTCATGGCAAAAGTGATGGTTAGGGAGGAAAGTTTCAGTGTTTCTTCACTACTTTTATCACTTTTTTTTTTTTTTTTCCTATGGAGAGGGCCAAGGGCAGGATGATCTCAAAGGAAGATTTTCTAATATTGAGTGCCTGGACTGTGTTAGTAAAAAAAGAAAGCTTCTTACAGAAAGTAAGAACAGCAGGAAGAGAGAAGATATCTTGAAAGGATAGGCTTTCTTTCTCCTGGTGCAGGTGCAATTTGGGAAGCAAATACAGAAATTATCTGTCATTTGTGACAAAAGGCAAAGTACATGGAGAGTACATCACAATTTATGGGTTTTTTAGAGGCTATATTTTTAAATATACTCTATTGGACATAATATCTATGACAAATGGCTCTGGATTTGCACCATGAATAGAATCAGCCTGCAAAGGTGGCAGTGACATAAAACTGGCATTTTAAGATACGTGCTCATAAGTCATTTAGTTCTGTTTACAAGATAAATCTTATTTTCATGCAAACAAATCTGCAGAGAACCCTATTGTGTTCTAAGGCTAAAGTGATGCAAGGGGAAAATATGTGTCATATTGGTAAGTCTGTGCTCTTTTAGAAGACTGTAAAATATTCAGCTAAATACAGATGAAAAGTGTCTTGAAAAATGTGACCCCAGGCGCATTTCCTTGGTTTCTCTAGGAACCTGTAAAGTAGTTTGTTTATTGTGGGCTAAGAACATAAGGAAGGCACACTGACAGCATCAAATTCACCTGGAATTATTTGTGTTAGCATAAAGGACCCCTTGTCCTCCCACAACAACATGCCTGCCTCCTCAACTTGGCCTCTTAAAAGATGGGTGCAATTGTATTTGGTGCACTGGGCCTTGTGGAATCACACAAGTCTAAAGAAAACTACTCCAGCATCTGTCTTCTTTCAAGCAGATTGTCAGCGGGAGGCGGGGGGAAGGGAAGAAGGGGAAACTTTGCGGGGATGTTTTAAAGCCTGGAGATAAACTGTCTCTTTGAGCCCTGTCAGCTCCAGAGGCTGAGACATGCAGCTGCTCCCTGGGGCTGTCCTGCAGCTCGGCAGGCTGGTCACAGCTGCTGGGCTGTGACGCCACGGCGCTCGCTGACCCGACATGATGGGCAGCTATTTACTGCAAACAAGGTAGATGGAAGAACACAGACTTAAATGATGCTCTGGTGTAAGAAGGAATACACCAGGGCCCCCAGTCAATCTTCAGGGCTCTCTTTTTTTCTCTTTCCCTTCTTTTTCTGGGATTGTTTATTCTCTCCCCCAGGAACAGGTGACTGTGGCACAGTACTGAGCTTCCCTTCTCTGGATCAATAGAGAGAAGTGAAGAAATTATTGCAGGACAATAAAAAGAAAGAGAAAATGAACTTTGGGTAACCATACCAAGAGTTTGATTTGCTTGTTTTTCATGTATTGCTGTGTAAAGTAAAAAACACAATCCCCTGGGGGGGGGGCTGCAAGAATGCTGTCAGCTTAATTCCGTGATGGAAGCATGATAATTCTTGATAGGTGAAGAGCAGGTGCCAATAACCCTTGCAAATATTGTGTATAGCATGACCAAAAGCACTTCTGTTTCAAGCATTTCTCCCACACCACACTTCCAGCTATGGCTGTGTTCAGGCAGATGTACTCCACATTTCTGATTCCTGCTGTGGCAAGGAAGGTAGTGAGTTGAAGTAAGCCCTGGCTTTTTTGCTCTTAGCATGTGCAGTACAGACTTCATTCTCCACTGATGTAAAACATTAACAGTGTTGTTCCAATATGCTGGCTTAGAGCAGATGAAAAAGTCATCCTGTTTGGTCAAGGCAAGTATACTTGTGAACATGGTGTTAAAATAAAGTTTGGACTTACACGACATTGGTGCAGCTTCAGCAAAAACAGAAAGATAAGACAACTTGCTTAAAGTCTCAATTACATTTTATGTTTCTCTGTTACTATGATATCACTACATTTCATTCTTCTGCAAAAATGACTTTCTTTTTTTTTAATTTAGAGTAAGTTTAGCAAAAAAGTGTAAAGATATTTATACAAAATTTTCATCTATTTTCTAAAGAAAGTTTTGGTTTTACAGTGGATTTTTGCAGCTGCCTGCATTCATATAAACCATATTAACAGATTTGCATATATGCCCAAGCATCTGACTTGGCTGAGAGTTAAAAACCAGAAATTTGAAATGTTTTGATGGGTTTCAATACTTAAATTCCATGAATGAAATAATTTTATACTGCAGCTGTGCTGATCATAGAATGTTCAACTGAAGGCATTATCAGAAGTGATACACTTCCATTGTATTCTGCAAGTGCACATAATGTTTTATACATGCCACCCTCTAAAATATTGATATACTTCCTTGATGCACTCTCCAGACCTAGATGCTTTGCAGCCTTATTAAAAATTTGGGCTAACTGACATTGTGTAGATGTTAATTATGAAGCAGGAAAGAGAACTGCTTGCTGATCAACTTTATTAGAATATTATCAGCTGATAGAAATGCTGATCAGCTCAACAGAGGTATCTCAGCAGTGATATTTAAATATTTAAATATTTAAAAATATTTTAAAAGCCAGCTCCTATACTGAATACTACAACAGAATGGAGCCTAGGACCTGTGGATGGGAAACTGAGCAATCTTGCCATAACCTTGGTGTGCCATCAGGTGTTATAGATTCAGTGGGAGGACATGGCTCAGCTGCTCCATCCTTCTCTATCTTGACATAAACCCTTTCTTTGCTTTTACAATTTCAGTGGGCAATACTCAGGATCACATTGTATCTTAAGACAAAATGTACCTATTGAAGACCTTAAAGAAGTAGCACAAAACACTGTGAGTAAATTTGGCATATTCACATCAACCAGGTTCATCTCTGCCCATGGAGGATCTGGTCTCTGCCACAGAGTACAACTTCATCAAATCTGTCTGAAGCACAACTGCAGCCTTTCCATTCCTGCAAATCTGGCTAGCTGGCTTGCCACAAAAACCAAACACACATTTGCACTCACAGATAAAGCAAAACTGAAATAAAATTGCCAGTACATTCATGGTTATCTGGCATGAACAACGTCTGTCTCTGCATTGGTATGGCATACACATTTGTGCATCCAGAGGATACTCTCAAGGATTATGCAGCTGGTGGTTTGGAGATAAAAAGTGGTTTTGATCAGGAGCTTCAGTGTGAAGGGACTGACAGCAGTGAGTGAGACTGCATTCCTCAATACTACCATGAAGAATCACACAAGCATTTGTTTATACTGGTATATATCCACTGCAGCCTCTATTTTTGTCACTATTAGAGTGGTACAGCTGAAGCATACACTGAAAAGCCCATGAATAAATGACAGGTTTTCCCATGTCATCTGTGAAGCAATCAGTACACATCAAGAAGAATAATAAATAACAATGCATGGATTTTTTTCAGTGTGTGGTGAATAGAATGATGAGCTGTTCCCTGCATTAGTGAGCATTCCTAACAGCATCATAGTTTCCACAAATGACAGGTTATGGCATATTTTAGGAAACATCTTGCTTTGAGTGAATTCACTCTTCTTTACAATTTTTAGTATAATGATTTCAACTTGCCTTTTTTCTTACAGACTTAACTAATGACCATACAAACAGTTATTTCAGAATAACTTTTCAAAAAATATAGCAATGAAGTTAGGAAGTTCACCACCTCAAGAAGAAATAATTGCCTTTCTTTTGCTTGGATTTTGACTGAAAGTAGAACTTATTCTGCTATGAAGACATGCAGATTCTAGAACCACAGCTCCCAAGCTCAACTGAACTCTGTCTTCCCAGAGGAGTATTCCAAATTCACAGTGTAACACAAAAAACCTGCTGACTACTGGCTCACATTTGTTGCCAATGTTTTGCAAGTTCCCATAATTACACTGGGAGAATTAATGGGAAAAGAACCCAAACCCACCTGCAGGGAGAAGACTCTATGCATTTGTTTCATACTGTTTGCACTAAGCCTGGAGTTACCTCAGTTTCAGGAATGTCTGAAAATAACCCCCTCTCTGTTCCTATAAGAGCTGTATAGACTCTTTTTCCATAGAAATGGGATAAAACATCCACTGACAGACTTTTTCAGTGATTCTATGCCATATTTTTACTGTGAATAATGACACAACACGTGACAGGAACATACATTTGTACATATATGATTAAACTTCTGAATTCTTAATTTTAAGGTCAGCTCCAGTTGAAGTATCCCTGAAGTATCTGGAAGTGATGTAGAGGGAAAAAAAAGTCAAGATTATAGAAATTATTTAAACCCTTCAGCTGAATATCTCCAAATCACCCTTTCTGTGTAGGTTCTTTGACAGACCTGTGCTGATGCACCTGCAGGGGACTTCAGAGCCTGTGTTACCAACTTCTTGGGCCTTGTAAGAAATCCACAGTTCCAGGAATGCAGTGTTTTCTCTGGCAGCAGGAAATGGCTGGTTCCATTTAAACATTTTTGAAGCTCCTGCTAAACTACAAGGACAGTAATATACTATTTCCCTGGTGGGATCAGCCACTTGAAGGAACAGTACTTTTTAAAAGTCAAGACTTTACTGGTTTACTTGTTTCTGAAGAACAGTGTCCCAGGTTTGGTTCAGGAGTTTGCTGGGTTTATCATCTTAGGGAAATCACTTGTGTCATACTCCACATGACCATGGAGGATATTTTTATATTCTAAAACACCACAGGCATGTGACTAAATTTGTATAGTGGAATTCAAGTAGTTTATAGGAACTTGACATCAAAATTGAAAGCATCACCAGGCAGTTTCTGTTTGATCAGGAGACCAACTTTCATGCCTTCTTTCAGGATATTGAGCTTTTTCTTCCTTGTCATTCACAAGTTCCTACATGAATTGGAAAATCTCTTCCCAAATGCGACACATCTTCTGTATTCCAAAGGCTTAGAGTTGTATCTCAATATTTTATTGCATGTAGAGAACCTTCAGTGTCATCAGCAGTCACTGCTGAAACACATCTCCATTGATCCTGGTGATTCCCACTCTCCCATGGCCCATGCAGCTCTAAGAGGGGCCTGAGATCCTTTGCCTGGGATCTAGGATCCTTTGCCTAGGGTGTGGAGATATGCTGAGGAGATGAAATATTTCAGTGCCCTTTTTATAGCCTCATGACATCCTTGGATGAGGAGTGTTGTGTTGTCTTCTAGTTCATTTAACCCACTAATCAAAGCAGGCTGATTTTAGTAATTGTCCATAAAATATTAAATAAAACTCAAAAAAACAAACAGAAGTATTATACATGCGATAGACAAAGCTGAAGAATCCACAACAACAATAATTCATTTCTTTAAGCTAAGGTTGCATCAAGGAGGTTTCTTCTAATGATCTTATTTGACCTTAGTCCTCCTGAAAAAAAACAAAAACAACCAACTAGCACAGGTATATGAACATCAATTCTTATACTCTGGTAGGTAGACAACTCTCTCCTTCAATAAACAGTGAAACTCATGGCTGTCCCTTTGTAGTTACTTGGTTTTCTTCAAACTAACCAATTAACCAGCTAATCTCTAACCAGCTTTTCTCTTCCTGTCAGCTGGTGCAATATAATACACAATGTGAACATCTATACAGTCTAATTATATGCAGCTTATTAATGGCTTCTGACTGAGGCCAGAAATGATAACAGCCTAATACTTTGAAATGATCACAGGTTTGTGTTGATGAATCTCCATTTTCCAAACAGGCAAGCTGTATCAATATGTAATATTGAGCAATAATGAGAAAGAATTTATTACTCTTCGACTGAACAATGAAGTTAATTCTACACTGACAGAGTTTACTTTGCTTTAGTATCTGCATTTGGTTATGTACCACTAAAATTGCAAACATTTACACGCTTTTTTTCTGGAGGTATCTGCTTTTGCAGGAGATCCAACTGTTCCAGATATTGCACACTATGCATTATGGTCAGTCACACCAAGCCATCCAGAGGGGAAAGCTGTGAATCTTGAAATCAGGGGCAAACAGTGGATTTTCTTGTACTTTTCCCGGGGATTTGTGGAATTAGGGGTAAAATAATTCTGCAGTTTTTAAATGCAAAAACAGGCAGTCTCCAGATTCTTACATGTCCACAGTAAAGCTGTTGTGCTGCTGCACAACCAGACAAGCCACGACACCAAACTGCTCATAGCTCAGAGGTGCTCACAGCCATTACCAGAAAAAGTCAGGGCTCATGTTGTTTGGACCTACTTGTCCTAAAACAGCTTCAGCAAGTCAATGGAATCACACCCATCTGGTGCCCTGTACAGATCTGGTGTCGTGTTGCTCCCTCAAGTCCAGATACCAAATGTTCCTTCATATCAGACAGAGAAGGGCAGATAAGCCATGACCCCATGACAAGGCACCATTTGTTGTGATCTGTTTCTGACACACATTGTGTGAGAAGAACCAGCCCAGAAACCTAGAGAAAAGTGGATGTACCTGGCTACAGGCCTGGCTTACAGAGGTGGCTCTCAGAGCAGAGCTGGGTCTCACTGTTCCACATTCTTCCTTTTGCTTGTTTTGTGCCTCTCACCCTAAATGGCTACCATCATAAACAATGTTTCTGGTAGAGGAGGAAATGAATTGAGATCACTTAATCTCTGGGCACAGATCATCTATATCAATTTGCTAAAGGAAATATGTGTGAGACACTCATGGGAAAATGCATTTGTGAAAAAATCTTTGGTTTTCTTGGATTTGCCTGAATTTTCTTTATGAATTTATGGTTCTGTATGAGATCTTAGGAAACAGCTTTCTCTAGGCTGTGATCCCTCTCACCTGTAGGTCTTAAATAAGAAGTACATGGTGGAACATTCAAAACCAAGTTTCTAATTAGGATATTAACACATAGAATGTGTTTGTCATGCTAGGAACCATAACCAGAGACAATGAATAAATGGAAGAGTATGACTAGTTCAATATTTTTTCTAACTGTGTGTTCATAGATGATGCCTATGCTCCCCCTAATGTTGATTCACAGGTGTATTTGCATTTCGTTCAAGGCCTCAGACTTTCTTCTTTGGAAGTCTGGACTCTTACAAACTTCCTTTTCATCCAGCTCCTCTGAATGTAGTCCTGAAGCCAGGAACTGACTTAGAAGCCTTTTCCGAAAAACTGTACTAATAATTATGCAATTTACGTACCGAGACAATTCCAGAGATGATGTCCTTCAGGAAACTGACTGATTGATGTCTGTGTTAACTCAGATCATGCACCTGTCTTCAAAGCTGTGCTTGTGTTAACACATTTTTTCTGCGCTCTGCACTCAGTCACATGCACACGAGGGCATCTCCTTTGTGCTGGAGCTGTAGTGTCCTCTGTGGAAAGCTGGAAGGCAGAATAATAAATGCATGTATGTGTGATTATGTCAGCACTCTCACAGAAATGCTCAGGACAGTTTCTGCACTGCTGTGACTTGAATCCAGGGACCACCTACCCTTATCTGTGCAGAGCTGGGCGCTGGTCACCCAGCTGTGGTGACTATCTATGAAAAACTGACCTCCCCAGCTACTTCAGCCAGGCAGTTATGTTTCCAAGCTGAGTTTGGAGATACTTTAATTCTTGGGAAGAGCCAGATTTAGCTTTAGTTAGATATACCCATTGAACTGATGGAAGGAGACAGTAAATATAAAATTTTCTAACACAAGGGGAAAAAAATCAAGATGGGAACAAGGTTTTTCTGAGTAAAAGTCTGTCCCAAAGCATCCTCCCTTTTTCATTCTGTAGTAATTTTCAGCTGTGGCTGTTGAGTCCTATAAACTTGATCTGCAGGTGTTGAAATCTTCATCTTAAATTCTTACTGCCTGCATTCCTACTGCTTGCACAGAAGCAGAGTTTATGTTAATGCCCAGATACTTAAAAGAAAAAAAAAAAAAAAGAAAAGTGTAGTGATCAGTATCCATCATCTTTCCAACTGCCTTGTCACTACATCAATTAATACAATTGAGCAAAAAATGTCACAAGCCCAGTGGAAAAACCTTTACACATCCTTTCAGGGGGAAGTTTACTCCCAGCTTTTTTTCCCTTGCATTAGCTCCTGTCATCCACAAAACAACAGAACCCAGTGGTGTCAATTATATTTGATTGACTGAGTAAAGCACACACACAAATAAGCAAAAACAATGGACACAAAAATCTATATATGACTCCCCTTGTCAGTGAGAATGCTTGTCTTCTCCATTTTCATGCTGCACGGTGTCCTGCTGCTACGGGCTTAAATGTTTCCTTCAGCCCCCAAACTATCACCAATTAAGTTAGCAGGGTCTTCAAAGGTGTCAAATGACTCCCTGGGCAATTGGCTGTAACTGCTGTTCAATAAATGAGGTCTAATTTATCAGTTTAACTTCACTTTTAAAAACCTAATGTCTCCTGGTACCATGTGCCATTTGCCCAGAGAGTGAAGAGATGCCTGCCACGTCGCATTTTGAAAGTTGGATGAGCTCATGTTAACAGCCACATGTTTTGTCTGTCATGCCTTTTCTCCCAGTTTGAAAAGACGTATTTGAACAAAATATACTTGAGTGGTGTGGACTTGTGCAGTATGGTATCCATATAAATCATTCCTAGAAAAATGGATAAAAGGACTTAAACACAGCTCATTGCTCATTTTGGTGCAGGAGGGTTTGATCACACCTTAAAATACAGCCCCATGTTACTTTTCTTGCAATGCTTTTTCATTGACCCTGTGCAGGAACAATGAGAGCCCTGTTGAGGTGCAGGAATTCTCTGGCCATCACAGGATACACTTTCCAAGGAATAAGATGCAGGGTGGCATACAACCCTAAAGGTATTGGGCAGTGTCTCAAAGGATCAGAAAGGCAGGATAAAAATTTCGGAGATAAAATATACAGGGAGCAAAACTTTTATGCCAGAAAAGTAGTGTTTTTCTGGCATTAAAAAATAGAATAAGCTTTCACTATAGACAAAGTTTGTGCTAGGAACAAAACTTCTGCTTTCACATGTGTCAGCATTAATATACATCAGCAGTAATGGAAATTCTGGTAACACAGGGCAGCTTTAATTGAATATTTAAGTAAAACTGAAATGTTACTATTATGTGTTTTAGGGTTTTCTAATATATAGAGGCCAAGTTGCTCAGCCAGGTAAAGACACTCTCATGTGAGCTGCTACTTCAATCCTTTTTCTTCTTTACTCAATCCTTTAGCACAGGATTTTAAGCCTGTGGAAAAGGTGTCTTGCTGATGAACTAAAACCTGACATGTACTACATTGTCATACCATCAGCTGAGATGTAATACATTTTTTGTGTAACTTTCTCAACTTGCTAGACTCTGGTTTGACCCAAAGGTATCTGCAACACCCCTACTACTCTTAACCCAAAACTGTCCATACATACAACATAAGAACCTTAATTTAACTTTGAGGTTCATTGTGCCATTGGTATTAGCATGACACAAAGGAAAAATTTTGGACTTCAAGCTTGTAAAAAAGACAAGAAGAATCAGTCTGGCAAAAGTCAGAAGGAACATACTGCTGGAATTAAGCTGTGAAAGTTTTGCTCTCAAGGTAAAAAGACTCTCAATAAGGAGAGACACTGCATGAAAGTGAAGGAAAAGTATTAAAGTTACAAAATTAATGACACTCATAAATCCACAGATAAAGAGTCACCCTTTGTAACATCAAATTGAGTCAACAGGAACTCTTTTCACCTCTAAGACACATGGAAGGAACAAGAGTAGAGTGGGATGACTTTATAATCTACCCATTTTACCTGAACATCTTTCTCAACACCTTCAGGCTTCATTTATCTTTAACAGACATTAAAATTTCATATGTATCATACACCCTATGAAGTCTCCACAAGCCTTTTAGAGTGTTTCTGGTCTACTCTATTACCATTGTTTTTTCTTCTTGTCCATGACTGAGGACTAAATTGCAATCTGTGATCATTGCAATGTCCCTCTTCTATTTTCAAGTATAAATTCTCTCTCTTGAAACAGATCTTTTTTTTTTTTTTACCAGTGCCTATGTACCAGCACCAGTGGCTATCAATCTGTACCAGTATCAGTCTGGCCATTTTTGTTGTGAAGTTTCCTTTTGTTTGTTCCACTGTAGTCCTCAGCATTATTCAGTTGTTCCTGCAGGACTCAGATCCTCTTCTGCCAATGTTTCCTCTCAACCCTACACCTTGGACAGCTGCAAAGACTGCTAAGAGATATCACTCCCCATGGTGGCTTCTCAGGAAGCCCACCTTGGAGAAGGTGTTTACCCCCCTGTTCAAAAGGAGCTGCTGCCACCTCATTTTTAGCCAGCTAGCACCAACCTCAGTTCTCATGCTACCATCTACCTTACATGGTGGTTTTCCAAGTTAGAGGATATCAGATGCTCTGCAGAAGTCCAGCTAGCTTTGTTTCATCTTCTCCACATAATCAATTATGGAAGAATGGTATTGAACTTTGGAAAAGGAAGTTCCTTGTATCCTGGATGCAAATGACTAATTATGAACCTGTAAAGTTCAGGGTGATATTACACTTTTTCATAAATTCTGCCTGACTTGTGAATTTATTAGCCACAATTGCCACACAGAGATTATTTGCTCCCTCTGTTTTAAATGGACATTGACCCCAAACAGTTAAACGTAAACTTGAAATTTAATTCTATCTCGGGTATGATCCCCTTCCTAAACATCCCTTTGTATTGAGTCAGTAATGCTATCTTAATTTTGTTCTTATTAATAAGGAGGAAACTGTACTGTTGTTCCAGTTAATGGTTCAAACAAACAAACAAACAAAAAAACCAAAAAACCCCACACCAACCTAAAATTCAGGTATTTTAAAAAGAATGCAACAGTAAACCAAACTAAAGGAAAAAGCCTTCAAGCCTTGATTTGTCTCAAATTTACTCATACTCAACCTGAACCAGACATAGCCCTCAAGCTGGTCATTGAGGAGCTGGGACAGTGTTATTTTCATTAAAATTAATCTACTACCTACTTTTAATGTAAATAGCACTGCCTCTTTAAACTTCTAAGAAAGGCATCCATACAGTATCCACTCTGAAAACTAGTGTGGGAAGACAAACCACAGAAAACATTAAAATAATAAAGTGAGTTATTTTTAGAATGTAAACAAATATCTACAGGAGCAGGAGCATTTAGTCAATACCAATTTGGGAATAATTAAAAAAGAAAGGGGTTCAGAACTATCTATGTGTGGTGAAGTACTTTTTCATCCTTCACCTCACTGAACATGAGATGTGTGTCTGACTGATTTCCTACTTCTTCTGATCTTTTTTTCCCCTGGAAAGGCTTGACAGGCAGGTATAGCTCTTCCTTGATATCAGGGAGAGAAGTGGTGTTAGTGTGTAACAATAGATACTGCATAGTCTTTATTTTAAAAAAAGAAAATTCATGGAAGCAAATAGACAGCTATGGTTTCCTTCTTGTTTTTGCCCCCTGTCTACCTTCTGTCAATTCAAACTTTGCTTTGTTGATTGTATGATTAAACTTATGATGATGCCCATGTGAGTTCATTTCTGCCTGGAGCTGGAGTAGAACAAGGAAAATTCCTCTGCATAATGGGAGAAGAGGCACAGTGCCACCAGTGACAGGATGGGCAGTAAACATCTCGGTGAGGAATTAAAACTCCTGGGCTCCAGGAGCTATCAAAAGCCACGATAGAAGTGACCTTCTGAGAGAAGCTTGAGGGTGCTTTCTGGTATTGCCAGTGACAGCCAGAGTCAGAATGATTAACTGAAAAAACATAAAAAAAAAAAAAAATTATATTATTAAAGAATTTAGTGGTACTAAGTTGTTAGTAACCACTCATCCAGACTTACCCAAATTACACAACCCTGTTTCATGACCTACATTTTCTTCACTCACTTCTATCCTGCTTTCCCTCAAACGTGGCACTGAACTCCCGTTTGGCTATTCTCAGAGGGAGAGTGTCCTTTTTTTTCCAAACAGACCCATACTCTGTTACCAGCTGTGCTTCTGGCACCCGCCAAAGCTATGGCTCTATTGGCATGAATCTCCTGCTTCTGGTAGTATCTAGGACGCTATTCGAAACGACCCTTTCTCTTTTTTTTTCCTTTATTTATTTTATTTTTTATTTTTCAGTGCACACATACCCACACACCGGTCGTGCTGTGGACTGTTGCCCTCTGGAGTCCAAAGCCGGGATCAGCGTTTTCCCAACGCGTCCTTCCTCTTCAGGCAGAAAGACTCTGCCCTGTTCGCCTCTTTTGCCTCGGCTGAGTGAGTTTACAACTAAGCAGGAATTTTTCTGGCTTTCACTGAGCCTGTTTCACCTGCATAGACAGCACTGAAATATTTGCTCCTTGGAATTGCATCTTTTTATTTGGGGTCAAGCCAGCAGTGGAGCTAATCCTCGTTCATTACATCATTAATGCTTATCTCAAATTAAGAACTATTTTGAAGACGTTTAGAAGCCTTTAGCATTTCTGGACGGGAGTGGTTTCTTGTTCCCACACACTGCTATTAATTATGTAAATTACTATTCCAGCCTTAATAGCCAGCTACAGTTATCACAGCAGGGGATTTGTGTGTGTGTGTGAAGACAAGAAATTCAACTATCCTCTCAAATCACACTTTCAAAAAATAATATATGAAATTAAATCTTTTAAAAAACAAAACAAAAATATCCCAAAAACCAAACCAAAGCAAAAAACCCTTGATGTGCTATTGCACTGTGTGTAAATTTGACTGTGCAGAGCCACAGGTTTTTGTTTGTGCTCAGAGTTGTTCACACAACTTAATCAGCTCTGGTCTAGAAATACAGGTTCAAGTAAGAATGGGATTTCAGTTGGCTTTTCCTATGTCTTATGGGGTCATGCAGGTATTTTAATGCTCACCTGTGTATTCCCTTTAACAGCATTTGAACCCTTGATTGCTTGGGATTATAGGGGATGCAGTGAGAGTGGTATGAAGTTGGGTTCAGCTCCTTAGGATTTCATGAAAACAGGTGCCAAGACAGAGACCATAAATAGTCTGATGGGGTAGTAACTGTGCCAAATACTTTCCTTCTTGAACTACTAAATAAAGTGACCAGGAAACACAAATCCATAGGAAATCAAACTCCCAACACTCTGGTCACGCTGAAATCAGCTATTTTTAAATTAGGGTCTAGTAGAAAAGTGCCACCTCCAGCTCAGGTTTAAAATACTTTCAGAATATTTAGAGTATACTTAACCATACTGCAGACTGCCCTCCCAGACTTGGAAATATGTTTCCTCTCCTAATTTTCTGCCAGAAAGGGCTTTTCATTTCCTTTGGTTTTGGTAGGGTTGGCAGGTGGTGAAATTAGGCAACCCACAGCCCGTGCCATCCAGGTTCTGTGGGAGTGCAGGCATGAAGGAGGCAAAATGTCTGAGATTTCCTCTGGAGGAACAATTTAGGCAGCGACCCTGCTGCCATCAGCACATGCAAGCAGCTCCACTGAACCAAATGAGACCATTCACAAACAGGCAGCAGGACACAGATGTTTAAACAGCATTGGAATATCTGTTCCCTAAAGTAACTGATAAGGAATACTTCACTTGACAAGAACAACATAATATAATCCTTGCTTTACTGTGGCATCTGAATAAAATTGCGGGTGGACACTGTTGTTAGCATAGTCCCTAATGAAGATATACAGGACTCTATTTTTGGAGAGTCTGTAACAGGCCTTGTGACAGCTCATGGAGATTTATACTGCAGAGTGTCCTCAGGCATCTACTGGTTTGCCTCCTGCAAAGGTATTCCCTGGTTCTGCAGATTCCTTCTGATGCATCTCAGGAGAGAAGGCTCTTACTAACTCATCTAGTGTGAAGTATTTATTAATTTATGGCCTTGCACTACATTTTGTCATGCATTAAGCTTTATCCAGTCACTTAAAAAATCAAATCCATGCCCATGTATTCTGAATTCTTAATAGATATATTTTACCAATAGTAACAGGAACATTTCTTGCCCTGACACTAAAAAAATCTGATTTTAAGAAGCTGAAATACTAATCAATGATGCTTTAGGCTGGCTTGTTTCTATAACACATTAAAAAAGTTCTGAAAATGTTTGAATCCCCAAAAGTCTGTTGAAAAAAATGAAATCTTCTTCTCCCAGAGCACAGTGTGGTGAAATAAATTAGTATAATGATTTATGTTTACGGTTTTAGTCAATTCTGATAGAGATTATAGAGACAAAATGACAAACTGCCTTAGAGGTAAACTTAAATCATGTCAGCCAATCTTTAGTTTTTCCTTACTCTAATTGCTCCTCTTGTTCATTTATCTTCCTAGGCAATCTTTAGAAGAAATACTAGTTTAATCAGTGCATGTGCAAACCACCAGAGATAAAAAGTTTAGCCTAATTTGTCTCACTAAATTGTAATGCCTCTAGTAAACAAATCTTGGCTTGAAAGGAAACCAAGAAATCTAAATAAACACCCTCCACAAAACGTTTCTCTCTTCTTTGTTACATGTAGTAATGCTGATATTTTATAAACTTTGGCTTTTGATGCAAGCAAAACAAAAACCTATGCAGTCTATGTTTTTACTGTTACCTCATATAGTTGCTTTCATATATTCATGATAGCTTTTATGCACAAGTAATTTCATATTATTAAAGGAAAATAATGCAAATAATTAAATGGTAGAATGAAATACTGTATTACAACAACTGTGGAGTATATCATTAGAAGAGATTAATTTTAATTTTTGTTTCTATGGTTTTGAAATCAATACAGTTTTGCAGCTCACAGCATGCAGAATTTCTTAGCTTGGTATAGCTTTATTCTGTTAATCTTATCTTCCTCTCACTCAAGAGAACAGTTTTGCCACTCACTTTGAGAGAAGTAGGTTCAATCCATTAAGCTCTGCTTCCACAAATGTGGAAGTGCTTGGCACAAAAACACATGCAAATGTGTGAATCTTTGTGGAGTAGAGACATAAGACACCAAACAATCTCTGTCTAAAAACATCCCGGGAATAAATTAATTCAGACCACTCTGTTCATTTCTGAAAAGTTAAGATCCTTGAATGCAGACTGCACTTTCTTAAAAAATCCACAGGTCTAATTCTCCAACAACATACAGTGGCTCAGTTTTAAAGGACAGTTTCAATGACTACATTTTGATTGTTTTTCTAAAGAGGTTTATCAATTGGAGAAATCTCATTAAAGGGAATTTTGCCCTTATAAGGCTTCCAGGATCCAGACTTTCTTGGCAACTCAGATTAGAATCTGATCTCAATTGCTAGGTTTTTCAAAATACATCTGTGTGTCATTACCCATAAAACTAATCCCAGCAACTTGAATCAGACTTTATATGTGAGAAAATGAGCACGTATTTTCAAATACTTGCTGGATTGGGCACTGATTTTTTAAAATTTTTAAAAATTTTTTTTTATGTCTAGAAATTTTTGATATATATCAGTGCATAAACCTTGATCCTACGAATTCTGCTCTACAAGAGGGAGAGAAATTTTTAAGCAAAAAGAGTAGAGCAGTATCTATAATAAGGTCATTGGCTGACAGATCTTGTTACTACACAGCATCCTTGCCAAATATATATGCACTGGGTGGAAAATATGCTTTCTTCCTAATTAAGAAATTAGAGAGCAAAGATAAAAGTAGAGCATCTCCATTTCTGGACAACAGAGACATAACTCATGTCAGATGCTGCAATTCTTATCACTTTCTCATTATGCACATTTATCATGGTCATTCATCTACTTATCAGGTCTGCATGATGGTACAAACATCAAAAAAGCACAAACAGCCATAAGGCCTCTAAAGGAGCATGACTTTGTGCCTGACCTTTGAAAATATATCAAAAACACTTAATGTTCTGTTTCAGAGACAGCAAATTATGTAAATTTCAAAGATTAAAGACAAGCCTGCAGAATATATATATATAACTCTATTATCAACATATTTTTAATGATCTATGTCTCTTTTTCATTGCTTGGTATGCCAGCATCTTAAATGTTTTAAATTGCCACTGCGTTCCTTACAAAAGTAAAGCTCAGCTGTGCCAGTTTACACAAACTAGGGATCAAACCCATGCTCATTTCTGAAAAATGGTCAGGTCTGGATCCTGTTACTCTAGGGCTTTAAGAGACTGCACTCTGGGTACAGCACAATTACACCAGTAAGAAGGTAGGAGCAGGTTTTCTCTCCAGTCACCTCAATACTGGGGTGTGTGGAGCCACCACAGCCCTTTCTGTGTGTGCTGCAGGGCATTCCCACAGAGGCTGCTAGCCTGCCTTCCTGGATGACCAGATAAAAATAAAGATGTCTCTCTGTTGGCTTTGTCAAGTGATCAGCAGGTTCAACAAATCAGAATCATATTCACTAAGAAAACCTAACTTCAGTCCCAGAGCACATTGACAAGCTGATTTTTATAGCTGTTCTTCATAAGGATGACTGTCACAAGAGCAGAGCACGGGGTATAATTAGGAAATACTGGTCTGAGACCTGTTGGTTGCTACTACTGGAAGCTGTTGGGAAGCAGAGGAAATGGCTGAGTTTCAGCAAGCTGATATCCTTTTATCCAAGTTATATATCCTTTCTTCAGGATATGTACTGAATTGAGTGTTGAAAGCAGTCTAACAAATATAGCCTTTTTGTGAGATGTTTAAGAGTATATTAAAATTTTGCAAGACATAAGCAGTCTAAATTTTGTGATGAATAGTTAATTTAATTGGCTTAAAATAAAAATGCGCGTTGCCTATTTACAGCTTTTGCTGTAGCTATCATATCATTTGACATGCTGTGTGACACTTTCCCCGAAAGGTTTCAGCACCATACTCATAATGAGCACCTAAAAGACATCACAAGGAGTTGGGAGGCGATCAGACAAGAGAAGGCAAAATGTCTTAAGCACTGCTTTAACTTCCAGACACTGCAAAAATGCATGTACCCTGGCTGCTTGAGTGCTAAAAGATGTTGTGCCACAAGTACTTAGCTAAAGGGATGGTGGTGTTTGTGGTCCTGAAAGAAATAATTTCAGATGGAACAGTGTCACTGGGAGTTCCAGCTGAGACCCATTTGATGTGATATTCTCAAGACATGGTGTAACCCCAAATACAGCTGCTCTTAGCAGTTCCCCGGGGAGTGTCATTAAAGGATATGGGATATATGACCCATAAGGGAGAGATGAGGATGGAACAATAAGCATGAAGAAGAAAAGAAGGTGGAGGAAAAATCACAATATCACAAAAGAAGGGTAGAGAAAGCCTTTCCCTTGATCCAAGAATCACAGAATGAGATTTATCAACAGCTTCAGCCTAACAATTCTGCCCTGCAGGAAATACCTTTGTAAGAAAGACCATAACTTGTACAGCTCTTAAAATTCAGACCTTATTTTCCTGAGAATGATAGCAAAAGTCCAAATCAAAATACTTTTTTTATTTGGACTTTTGCTGTCATTCTTTTGCTAGGGGGATGATTGACTGTGACAACAAAGATGCTGTCAAAATGACATGTAAAGCAGGTCACCAAAAACCTACCCTTTGGTACATATTACTGCATAAACCTTGATCTTGTAGGATAAGGCTATCAGTGGCACGAGAAGGCACACAGCAAAAAACCCTTATGAAAGAAAATCTCTGTTTCTGTTAGTGATCCCATGAGACCACACAGCCCATTGTTTCTGTTTCCACTGAACTCTTGCTGGGGCTCCGCAAGGATTTACAACTTCAGCGCAGCATAATCAATTCAAATACTCTGAAAGCACAGCTCTGAGACTATCCAATCAAAACCAAAGTGACAGTGACAAAGAGATAAAGCGTGTGTTTGGAGCTGCACACTGGCTTTTCCAGAGCTAGAGAGTGAAGCGGCGCTGCGTCACCTGGCAGAATCAAAACACATGGGCAGGAGACAGGCTGCTAATGTGCACAGCAGAAAGAGATTAAAACTGAACATGACAGGCTAAACATCACTGTTCTACACACTGAAGGCTGTGCAGATGGTCAATGATCCTTTTACACCACTTCCCACACGTGTATAATGGGCCTGAAGCCAAGGGGGAAAAGGAAGCATCCCTACATTTCTGGGATTGTAACATCGCAACAAATTTTCCTTTTTGCCCCTGTTTGCTGGGTTTTGGTTGTATCGACAGAGTGTATCACATACAACCCTTTAGCATTTTACAGAAAACACCGAACATGCTAACCTAAAGGTCCAATAGTTATACACAGAATATTCTGAGAGGGTTTAATGAAGAAAAATGTACTTCAAAGTTTACTTCAGAGCAGTTTGTTGGTTTGTTTGTTTTTTCATTTTTTTAAAGAGAGACTTACAGTCCTAAATGATCATTTAAGCCCCAGAACAGAAAATGCAATATAGTTGCATGATTGGAAATGCATACAATTGTATAATCTTATTTCAGTGATGGTATTAAGATGATCTGCTGGTATTAAGTATGAAATCTTTTATGATTCTCAAATCTAATTTGGGGGAATTAACTTGCTACTATTTTTGCACTGCTGTAAGTCATAGACTGCATTTCTTAGTTTTCTGCTCCTAAAATATTTATCTTTCTGAAAGGTTAGATCGTAGGGTAAAACAACTTGTAATCAAGAAGGTAGTCTTATAAGTAATGAATTTTAAAAGAAAGAAAGTGAAAACTGTCATCTAACAGACCTGCTTTGTAGATATGCAAATCACAACAATTGAAATAAATGAGTAACTCCTGCAGCTTTGAGCAGCTACCAACTAGCAGCAGCAGACATTCACACTGAGACAAGATTCACAATTCTTCTAGGCAGATCATTGGCAACATTTACTCAATCAGAACAAGATCTGTTTAAGTATGAAATTTTAAACACACAAAATTAACGCCTAGAGATCACTCTAGGAATATATAAAACATGGAATTTAAAAATAAGTGCTATCTTGGTCAGTGACAGAAGGCCTCAGTTGTGTTGTGGGCTGCAAAATGGTTTAAACAGTATAGACAAAGCATGATGGGGCAATAGATCACAGTAATAACATTTGCAATAAACAATAACAGAACAAAGCAGACATCTATAAAAATCCCATGAGGAATTTGCCTTATCCATAATTTTTCTTTACATTTGAGAAACTGTGTCAGGAAAGCCATTACAGCCAATGGCACCAATTAATTTCTGCAACTTTTAAAGACATGTTCCTGGGTAAAAACCTCAGATAATACCCCAGGCTCATGATTGATAGAAGCCTGTGTTTGATTTGTACCAGACTGTTGATTTTTTTAGTATTTTTAAAGAGTCCCAGTGCAGCCAATCAAGCAATCAACATGAAATACTCAGATCTTCTCTTGTAAAGTACAAGAAAACAGAAAGACAATGGGACTTCCTTCATAAAGTTGACAGAATATTGGTGATTTTATTTCATCAGCTCTCCAGATGATGGATGACCCACATTTTTATTCCAGAAGCAAATGATAGCCAAAAAGAAACCCTCAATTCTCTTGCCATTCTGGATATTATTTTACATCTAGAAGAGCTGTTGAAATGCAGAGGAGATAAAAATAATTGATTTTGAGAGCTGAAACGTTGGAATAAACTAATTTCATGTTTGGTTTTCTGATTTTCAGATAACCAACAGGTTTCAAGCTTATTTAAAAAAATTCAGCTCTAATTTTTTTGTTTCTCTCTCATACATAAACATGTAGAGAATTTGGAAAATGCACACAGAATTCCCTATTATTTTCCAGAAGTGCTCATCAACATCATTCTCTTATAGTTTGAGGTCAGTTATAGAATTTAACTGGAAACAAAGTTAGGAGCATCTTTGCTGCCTCTGTGCACCCACTGCAATAGACTCTAGTATCCCCATCTGACAGTCAGACGTATTTAACCACTGTGATACTGAAAGTGACTAATTATTCAAGTCTCCCAGGGAGAACACGGGAAATCCTGTGTTTGTCCATGGGTTCCAGAGGCAGCTGAGCAGGCAGGGAAATCTCTCTGGGCGTGAGCCTGGGGGCGATGCCTGCACAGCAGAGCTCTCAGCATGGACACAGACAGGGAGAAAGTGACAGGATGGTCCCTCTGAAACTTTGCTCTTAGGACAACCTCACTGCAGCTTTCCCAGCTAAACCCAGTTTAATTTCTGAGATCTGTGGCTTTGGTATCTGGTGATTGTTAACTGCAGGTAAATATGCAACAAGAGCATGGATCTCATTCATAAAACTGCCTTGGAGAGTTCCAATAACACAAATTTAATTCATTTATTTGGAATATTATCTGAATGCTGGAAAGTTTTGAAATACTATAAGTAAGAAGACACGTAGCACAAGAAGCAAACAGATCACAGTAATGATCTTTGATGCATTGTACTTTTTCAAGATTAGTACTGATTCTGGTACCTTACTTCTGAGACAGTATTCATATTATTTTCCTCTCACTGCTGATTAAGAATCTCAAACTTCAGGTACAAATGGTAATGAACTATTTAGCTAAACCCTCTCATCTGGACTGCCAGGAAGGATCATACCAGTTCAAAGAAAAGGGCAATTCTACCAAATTTAGTACATGGTGGGGAGTTCAGAAAAGCAAATTCTATGAAATGAATATATCTTATTCACTCCAAGTCTTATATGCACAGTAGTAGAATAACTCTTTTTAAAAAGACTCCTCTGTCACATCTAACTGATTTTAATCAGTACTCCCAAGCTCTTGGAAATCAAAATAACTCTCCCTAAAAAACATAATTTCCTTTTGCTGTGTTTGTTCATATTAAAAAAAAAAATCCTGTCTATAAGTCCCTCCTTGCTTTAAAAAGTTACAGTCTTCCCTCCACAAATGAGCAGATTTTCTTACTTCTTTTGGACAGAAACATTTACCATGAAAGTCTTTATTTAATACTTCTTCCATTACAGGAAATCCTTGCTATATTATCCATTTTGGGGGTCACGTCTGCTATCAGTGCCTAAAATAAAACTGTCATAGAACTATAATTGCACTTGAAGTTAAAATTTGACCCTTGTAATATGTCTTCTACAACAATTTTCAAGTTCTTCTTGTCCCAAGCTTTGTCCCTTTCAATTCTTTAGTGCTTTCTCTTTGAAGAATAATTATCTACCATATAAAAACAGTATCAGCTCTCATGCATATCAGATATGACAAATCCAAAGGCTATGAGTATTAATAAACAACCATGTTTAATTTTATTGTCAGAGCTATGCAAAAGAATACATCAGGAACAGCAGTTGAGATATTGATTACTGTGCACTGACCAAGAAAGAAATGCCACTAGATTTTGGATACAGGCATCCTATTTTTCTTTCTTGTTGCCTTTGTGGCAAGTACTGGGAATACTCAAACTAAAAAATGAAATATGTCACAGATGACTCAAGTAAACCTGTGTTTGTTTTGTGAAGAGTGTTTCATCCCAGAGCCTAATTCAGTAGATTTATCTGCCACAATTACAGCACTTTGATCACTCCAGAATAGGTGGTGTAGTGTGGGGTGTAGTTGTCCTTTTCCAATTCACTCTCCTTATCAGGATACATGTCTGTTGATTTGTGGGAAGCTGGCTGTTTTTCGTTCCTGACAAACTCCAGTGATTAAAATGTAGTGGCTTGCTCTTGTTCCCCTGATAAAGGTGACAGCTGCAGAGTTTCCAGTGTTAGTGGATATGGTCCATGCAGATTGCTTTTTAATGAAAGCAATATATTATCTTACCTAGAGGCCCTGCAGCCTTACCTTGTTAATGTATTCTAGCTTGGCACCACATTCATCTATAAATTAGTTGTATTAAACGTGCTTCTTACTATTTATCCAGTCTCTAAAGAGTTGTGGTTCTTTTGGTTGGGGTTTTTGGATGTTTGGGGTTTTGTTTTTAGTTTATTTTGTTCAAAGCTTTGCTTCATACCTCCTCCAGCAGCACCACCACACACACAATGAACACTGGTTTAGAGTTTTCAGAAAAATATGTAGGATTAAATAATACAGTCACAGGCACTGACTCTGTACTCAATGACTTGATAATCCTACACATTTAGCCATTAAAATGTGCACTAAGGGATGTGGAATCAACAACACTTGATTATAAAAGTCATATCTGGAAAGGTTTTCCTCTTGAATTTTACAATCAAGATGATTGAGATAATTTATAAAATAAAACAAAACAAAACACAAAGTTAACTAAACAAAGTTGTGCTTCAATTCTGTAGTCATATATCTTTTGAATTGTCTGAAACACAGTAGATTGAAAATTCCAGTTGCAGTGTATGCCTTAAGAAAATACTGCAGCTCTCTGGAACACTGAAATATCAAATTCTTTATTACCAAGAATAGTCTGTTCTTTAGATATAAGCAGTGTCAATTTCAATAATTTATATTATTTTCAACAACCTTCATCTTGAACTAAATTTCCAAAAAGGGACTGCAGTGTTACTTAGGGACCAATTTCTGTTCTTCTGTTAGAAGTATTTTTCTAGCAAAAGATAAATATATTGGTTGAATTTCTCTCATAAAATACACATAAAAATAATGCATGCTAATTACATTTATGTGACTTTTTCCTAGATTACAATGAAAATCTAGTAGATTGGTACAATCCAAAGGTGATCATTACATTATCTTTAAAAATCTTTTGTAGTTATTATAATTTTGAAAAGAAGTGATCCAATAATCCCAAAATATGTGATCTGATAACCACTGTGAGAATGTTTTATTAAGGTTAATAACTAACTATACCTGAGTCAGTTAAAAGACTTTTTCAGTGGTGAGCATTGTGCATTTTGAAATAATAGAATTTAACTCCTTTAGCATGACTGGGTGTCTTTGCTGTTTGTATCTTTTTTAACAATGCATGTACAGTAGGCAAGATAAGTAAGGGATTAGTAAAGGATTAAAGGAAAGCCTTTGATTTATATGCACTCTGAAAACTGTCTCCATAGTTAATTTTTTGAATTTTTGCATTTTGTTGGAAAGATAACAAAATACAGTACCTGTTTATTTCCTCCATCTATACCAGCATCACTCTTGTCTTCTCATTTCCCTAAAAAATGCCCTTTATAGATATTTTATAATAACAAGGTTACTCTCAACAACAGCTTTGATGTGAAACATTTATTTATTTTCTGTCTTGCTTTTGTTTATGTTGTAAATTTTAAAGTCATCTGGACCAGTCAAGTTTTCTGGTTTCAAGTGGATAAATTGTCATCTTTTTGCTAAATACCTGGCATCCACTGAGCCTGTGAATGCAGAGATAAAGCCAGAGAATGAAAGCATGTAAACCTGCAATTCTGAGAAGGGCCATAAAGCCTCTGGTCACTTAACCCGGAAATACCAATTCACAGCTGGGGTGGGAGCTGCACTTTCTCATGATCTCTTTTTTTTTTTTTTTTTTTGGCAAGGTTTCTTTCTAAAAACAGATTCACTTTTCCCCCATGAGAAATATGTGAGAGGCATTAAAGATATAAGTACATTTCATGCAACCTTGCACTCTTTTACATTCCCTTTGAAATCAACCTTCCTAAGCTACTTCAGGCATGTTTGGTCCCTCTCACTAAATACAATTTATTTTTGTTTTCTTTGTAACCACCTAAAGTCCCAATTATGCCATGCTGATGTCTAAATCATATGTAAATACCTGAGGTCACAGTCAAAGCTCTAGTGCTTAAGCTGGTAAATGTCATGGGTGAATTTGAGTATTCAGAAGCCAATTTGATTTCTGCTTTTGCTGGAAACAGTGTCATGAATTCATACAGGTACAAATCTGAGCAGCACTGATTTAACACTGTATGCTCTCTGCAGCTACCTAAGAAAGCTGTTTCCATGTACAATGCATCATCATTCAGCTGCTTAATACTCAAGCTAATTTTCTGAATGAGTGCCTGTCTTAGTAGAATTGGTTCTACTGTACAGTGTGGAAAAGACTGCAATTGAAAATTTCTTTTAAGCATTAACTTACAGATTGCTCTTTCTGTTTGATATGATAGCATTAGTATTGCTGTCACTCCACCACCATATTTTGTGGAGAGTTCATAGTAAATCATATGTTTCACTAGTTCTAAAGTGCATTTTATTTCATTTCAGTAAACTCTTGCATTTCCTCCTCATAAATAAAGAGCTCAGTGAATGATCAGTAAAGAGCTTGTAAAATTACATATTATGAACTGCAAAGTTTGATAGTTGTGTAGAAACAGCATTCTCATCCCACTAGGAGATATTAAGGACCACAGTTATTGTATTCTACTTCTTGCCTTTGGCTTGCTGACACAGCCTCTTGAGCACACAGCCTCCAACTTTTAGGATGCATCCCATCCTCTTTTTGCTCATCAAGGGACACACAGCCCCACACCAGACAAAATCCTTGGAGCCTCCCCAGCCTCCAGCAGGCAAAGGCAGCAGCCAGACTCTGAATGTACTCCTTGGGTCCCAGAGAAGGCTAGAAAGGGGAGGAGATGTGATGCAGCAAAGACAGAGGATACGACTCCACCATCAGGAAAAAGGAGGCAAAAGTACAAAGGCTCAAAGGGGAAAAAAAGAGTTTTCATTTTGTGCCCATTAATCATTTAGACAACTGTACAGGTCCACAAAACATACACAAGCAAACCCATAGAGTGCTGATTGCAGCATTTGTTCTTCACATATAACCAACCATTGCTTTGCAAATTGGTTCCTCTGATATATTCTGCCATAAATAATCTGTTTAAAGTAAACATTAGATACACTATATGGGTTGTTCTCCACTATCTTTTTGGTATATTGCCGTTGCACAAAGAGATTTTGATTGACAAAATAACACACCGGTATAAAACAAGCAGAAATGCCATGCCATAAATCACTAGAGAAAGAAAAGAGATTATCAAACAACTAAATAATGCAACCCACAGCAAAACATACCGGTAAATCATACAAAGCAGGGTAAATTAGATAACACTGTCCATATACAATTACACCAGTTGGCTCCCACAACAGCCTTTAAATGTGACATGTTATTTGACATGTATGCAATTAGGGCTTAAAATCAATTTTTTTCTATTCCATTTAAAATAAAAAATGTACTATTTCCAAATCAAATGCTACCTTTTTAGTCAAGATGGACAAGAAATAGTATCAGGTTAGCAGCAGCATCTCAGCAGCATAATGCAAGAAAAGGATGGCTTCCCTGAATGCTGTGAAAGACCAGATCTCAGATCATTATTCATGCACCCTATTCATGCTTATTTATTACTCCAACCTTTTTTCCACCAAACAGGGCTTATTGTAAAACCAGGAGCCATTGAAAAGTGAAAACTCTAAAGCATGATTATATGGATGAATGACACATAAAACATCAAAGAAGGTTTAGCTCTTTCCAGGTAGATATGCACTGTTAGAGATGAACCATAGCATTTCCAGATTTCAGCCCATGGGAAAATGACAGAAGTGACACCCTGGAACAGCACCGAGCATGGAGCTGGGAGGAGGAACACTGCTCATGTGATGTTTCAGGGCTGTCAGATTCACATACCTTCTCTACCATTGTACTTTTATCAGAAAACTCAGAGCAGCAGTGCTTTGCTTCTTTATCCATTTTAGAGAAGCATTAGAAACATTGTCTGGTTTCAGTCAAAGTTTGAGCATGAAGGTCACTAGAAACTTGTTCAATGTTCAGCATCACTGGGTGATAATTGCCAGCCTAGTGCCAGCCTCCTTGTGCTTTTTGGCCATCCACTGACACGTGGGTCCATCAAATGACTCCGTGGCTCCAGGCTGGCAGGAGGGGCACATGACATCACCCAAAGACTGCAGAGACGTGTGCAAGTAAGTGGTTTAGGTTTCTGGCTTTTCTGACTTTCACCTGTTGTCTTTCCAGTCAAAGAGTGAACCTTTCACTCTCCATGCTTGCAGTCTGCTTGCATGGCTCTTCCTAAAGTAGTCCATTCCCTCCTCCCTGGCTGTTCTGTCTCCTCCTGACTCCACTTCTGCCACGACTGCCCAGACACCTCTGCCTAAGGAGAGGAAGGTGGACAAAGATGCTCAGAGAAAGAGCTGACAGTAGGTACCAGACCATGCAAAAACAAGGGACCTGCAAAAGTTCCTGAGATGCAAGGAGCCACAAACCCAGACCCCAACCTCAGTGGAGTTTGTGTTGTAGGGGCACATTGGTATATCCATGTGGCATGCAGCAGACTGATGCTCCAGCTGATTGTAAGCAAGTTCAACTTGTGATATCTTCTCATGCCTTCCCAGAGATGGGTTTGTTGCACAGCCCTGGAAAAGATAGGTAACTTTGATCCCAAACTCTTGAGTTGTATTTTTCCTCATTTTTACCTCCCTAGCAGTCATCTTCTGGCTGGCTTCTCCTGTTTATCCAAAGGTTGTGCTGACAAAACAATAATTCTGACAGTTTGAGGACTCCATTTGAATCATTAGCATAAAGTCAAGCATCATTCTCTCTATCATCCCTGTGTTTGGCAAAAAACCCAAACCTTTCTAATCCACAAAAGAGAAACACAACAAAATTACTCACACAAAAAATACTTTAAAAATAAACAGGTATTTCACTTATACTTAAAAATATGTACTCCATAAAGATCATCTGTGCCCTAATTGTTGACATTTCTTTTACATTTTCCTATAGGGAAAAACTTCTCCAGAAACACACACTATAGGTAGCTTTTAAATAATCCAATGACTACTTCAAAACTCTCAAAACCAGTATTAGCTCCTTTATGCATAAAAATAATTATATTGGGATATATTTTATATGTCCTGGTGCTTTTATACATATATACATATATAGTTGTTGTTTTGGTTGGGTCTATTTATTACCCTGATGGTTTTAAAAAAGGTAAAAATGAAGCAGTTTATTGTTTCCACTCAAGTTCTTTTCCAGGTCATCATAAAACTTTTGAGGAATCAAATATAATATATTGCATCTGAAGAGAGACCCCAAAAGTGAGATGGTTGCATAAAGTAGAAATCCAGGGAAATGTTAAACACCACAAGTGAATAAGAACTGGGGGGGTTTGCCATTCATTCTTCCTTCCCTTTCTGTGTCTATCTTGTCTCTGGATAGTGGGGCTGTTGCATCAGGAATTGTTTTTATTTTCTGACTGGGTACATAATAATTGCTTATTAAATACAAATGGAACAAGCTTGAAATACGCATAGCAACCCTTCACTCTTTTATTCCCACAGAGAACATGAAATCTCAGGAAAAGATAATTAGTAGAAGAAACTGTTTGGCAGTGGTGGCTGTAATCATGATTGCACTTTAGGTATTACAGTTGTTTGCTCTCCAATACTTCTGTGCACTATCCTGCTGGCATTAATGCTGTGCTGCGGAATCAGACTCAGAGATAAAATGAATTCTAGTGATGAGTGTTAAATCAATTCTTCACTGCCTTTCTGTTGATTCTATGTACGATTAAAAATGCTGCCTTGTTAGAGAAAGCTCTTTCTGTATCTTTTTTGTCATTTTCATTCAATACATCTGATAAGCCAAGGAAAAATATTCTGGAGAGTCCTCATTTCGAGCTGTCGATTTATGATGGTTTCAAGCAAATTACTTTCCTGGAAAATTAGACAAGACTGAGAAAATTACACACTTTGAGGATGGTTTTCCTGGATACACAGGAAGCAACTAAATCTCACTGCATTTCTCTTATTTTGTCTTTGAGGCCTGCCCATTCCAAAAACATGCAATACCAAACTATGCCTTAGTGAACGCGGTGACACCGCCAGATGCGCTTGCACAGGGGTGGCGATGGGGAAAGGCGTTTTCTCAGATTTCCTGCTGCAGGGAAGGAGGATGGAGGGACACCCGGGAAAAGACAGCTGCCCACAGTAACGCGCCTCCTGGGTGGCCGAGCTTCATTTTATCTGTGCAGAGGGCAAGCGCGCTACGGCAGAGACCTTCCAGCGCACCGCAGACTCGGGGACAGGACCGAAAACGCGATTTCGCTGCGCTCGGGGCCCGGGGCTCGGGGCTCGGGGTCGGGGTCCGGGGCTCGGGGTCGGGGCTCGGGGTCGGGGCTCGGGGCTCGGGGCTCGGGGCTCGGGGTCGGGGTCGGGGCTCGGGGTCGGGGCTCGGGGTCGGGGCTCGGGGTCGGGGTCCGGGGCTCGGGGTCGGGGCTCGGGGTCGGGGCTCGGGGCTCGGGGCTCGGGGCTCGGGGTCGGGGTCGGGGCTCGGGGTCGGGGCCCGGGGCTCGGGGCTCGGGGCTCGGGGTCGGGGCTCGGGGTCGGGGCGCGGGGTCGGGGCTCGGGGTCGGGGCCCGGGGCTCGGGGTCGGGGTCGGGGCTCGGGGCTCGGGCTCGGGGCTCGGGGCTCAGGGCTCAGGGCTCGGGGCTCGGGGCTCGGGGTCGGGGCTCGGGGTCGGGGCTCGGGGCTCGGGGCTCGGGGCTCGGGGTCGGGGCTCGGGGTCGGGGTCCGGGGCTCGGGCTCGGGGCTCAGGGCTCAGGGCTCGGGGCTCGGGGCTCGGGGTCGGGGCTCGGGGCTCGGGGCTCGGGGCTCGGGCTCGGGGCTCGGGGCTCGGGCTCGGGGTCGGGGCTCGGGGTCGGGGCTCGGGGCTCGGGGTCGGGGCTCGGGGTCGGGGTCCGGGGCTCGGGCTCGGGGCTCGGGGCCCGGGGCCCGGGGCCGGCCGCGCTCCCGGGCTCCGGCGGGCCGAGGGCCCCCTCTGCCGCCTGCCCTGGGCACACCAGCTTCCCGGGAAAGCCTCGCTCCCGGGAAAGCCGCTGCAGCAGCACCACGGCATTCCTGCTCCTCCCGGCGCTTCCCCCTGTGCCCGCGGAACCCACCTCAGTCCGGTGCACAGGAGATGGCCGGGAATTTTTTTCTCCTCTTTCGCTGCTGCAAAATCCTGGGTGTGAAATCACCGTAGGGCACTCTTCACGTGTAGGTAGTCCCTTACCTGAGCTGTGAAAAAGCAGTCAGTTGTACAGTCCTTATTTATGATGTTAGCAGTAAGTCAATATACAGTACAATCAATACACAATCAATTTTCGTAACAGAGGTAGACAGAAGGCAGAATTCAGCAATCATCTTCCCAGTCCTGCAGTGACAAATGGCTGTATGGCAGTTCTTATAAAACACTCCTGGTGGATCACATACAAGATCAGATCACCTACTTAATGCATGAGAAGAGACACTGATCTTACTACACTGAGCCCGTTCTGGGCCAGTCTGCCTTCAGTGTTGTGATGGCAGCTGTATTTACTCAAGGAGTAACACAGCTTCTTATTGAACCTCCTTGCTTTGTTACTGTTCTTTGATACATTTATCTGCTTCCAGTCTCTGCACGGGCATCTCATCACTCATGGCTATAGCCAGGAAACCCACAGAAAGGGTTTAGACACGGTCTTACCAAATATTGGAAACCCATTCACTTCTCACTTTAACTGTTATATCAGCAGCTGCAGACAGTCAGTGCTGTAGAAAGCTCAGAGACTGACAGGAACTGAAAGTTCATCATACCAAATAGCAAAAGAGCAAAAGCAGAGAGAATCCAAACTCAAATAAAGAAAAACCATGAGATGACAGAATACCCTTACCTCTCTATCTCCTAGGGGGTACTCGAGATACTCTCTGGGTTTTACCAAGTGTGCTATTTAAGCCTGATGCATTCATAAAAGTACAGCAAGCAGAACTGGAGAGACAGTCCCATCTGACTAAAAGAATGACAAACAAGCTCGTGAAGGCTCGTGGCCACTGCATAAGCAGAAATAGAGCTGAGAAGCTGTTGTGAGAGAAGTTGTTACTATTCTTGTGTCTTTTTTAGGTATCAATGAAAGAGAAAATATGTTTTAGATTGGGTCAGCTGTAATAAATATCTGAGTTGTCAGGTACTGGTGTGAAAAACAGCCTTAAGAAAATTGTGGTCGTCCAAGTTGTTTCCTTTATAACTAGTGGACATGCACCAATTCTTCTGGCTAGCAGAAGAAATCAAACCAAAACTACCTTTTCCTCCGTGGCTAAAAATGTGTCTTGCTTCAGAAAGAAGAGAGATTTTTTCTAAAGCATGTTTCCTTTTCTGTCATAGACAATAAAAACATTCTGCTTCTACTGAGATCCTCTGTAGTTTTCATTTTCAAATAGGTTTGGTTCCATGCTTTAAAATGGTCTGATAAAGGTGATAAATTTGGGTGTCATTTGCCTCTGAACCAGATTGAAAGCAGAAAAGCAAATTCATCTCCAGCAGAGGCCAGTGCACATTTCAAAATAAAACATCTTGCCAAAGGGTGTTTCAGAGACCTGTATAGGCATGTTTCTAGAAGTGCTCTCAGCACTTGCACACCAGGCACAGTACTTAACAAGTGGCACCACCCCTCGGTGCCTTGTTCATCATTTCATAGTCCTCTCTGCCAATTCCTTTCTTTTTCTACAGTTCTGCTCCACAGTTTCTTTTCTGACGCTAAGTTTTGCGTTTGTCAGTGCATAAATAGAACCAGGATTGTAAAAATATTCTGCTTGGCAGCCAGGCTTGGCAGTTCCAATCAATTAGGGCTGGAAGTCATGATGGGATGGAGAAGGCAGCCCAGGCCCAGCATGTATAAATGTTCTCATGGCTCAAAAATTCTCTTGGCAAACCCAGCCCCAAGCAATTCAGTCTGCTTAAATTACTGTGTTTTCCAATGTGCCTGTGCTGGCCTCAGGGACTGTTTCTGTGGTGCTGACAAAGCATCTACTTACCTTGGGGCCTGAGGGTGAGCAACAGAAGAGAAGAGAGGTGGTTGACAGATCTCTGTTGAGCATTCCCTGTGGATCTGTACGGGTGTCCTGAGGCATAAGATAGGAGAGGAGCTGCAGAAGTGCAAGGCTTTCTGGTCAGACTTCACAAAAATGGAGAAGGTGGCACTTCTAGCTCAGCTCCACTTGCAACCTCTTCAGCTTCTACAGGGCAGCATGGTGCAGCCAGAAAAGCCCCATAGGATTTATATTAAAAGAAAGAAACAGTGGTGGTCCAGCCAGCAATTCACTTCTTCCCTTTTCACTCTTCACTGAACAATTCCTCACATGGATTTTAGTGGCATGTAGTGCAACACATGGTAAACTAATATTAGCAATTCCTCAGAATGGTGCTGGTATCTACTACACAAGTGTCTTACAATCAAAATAATTTAACTATATGTTTACTTACATGCCTCCTACAGATTCAGCCCTGGGGGTAGACAGTGTGTCCAACCTGTCTGTGTACAGCAGGGTGCATGCACTACAACATAGTTCTGTCAGCTCATCCCAGCTGTTGGACAGGGCAGCACAGAGAAGCCAGGACAAAAACCAACCACTGGAGCTGTGGAATTCCTTCGTTTCACTTGGCAGCTGATGCACCTCACCACATACAGGCTCCATTTCTCCCATGGGGGCTGCCTTACCTGATACCAGCTCTTGCTGGGGAAAGCAGAGCGCCATAGTGATCAAGTCAAGAACAGAAGAACTCAAATTCATCAGCTGGCTCAACAAAGAGTTTAGTTTTGAATTTAAGGCACTCTATGGCCAATAAGAGAAAGAAAGCATTCATTATCAAAGCTCTGTCTGTACTGCAGCCAGTGGGTACCTGTTTGCAGCACTGACTGTATGCTGTACACACAGAGACGTGTGTTAAGTACTCGTGGTAACAGCTGCTTCTTTCTATCAGATCCTAAAATTTAGAAAGTTTTGGAAAACCATTCTTCTGGAAAAGGTGCTCTGGTTTCAGAAGCAATCTTGTTTTGCTGGAATGGTAGTTCAGACACTATTCTTGTGGGCAGATTAGTCTCAAGTTATGGGAATGGCCAGACACGACTGCATCCTGATCTTCAGCTCCCTTTCTCAATCTGGTAATTTCAGCCAGGCCTTCTTTGTCCTCAGTACAGTTCCTAGAGTTTCCACCTCCAAACAAGCCCAAGACCAAAATGATAACCACAGGATCCAGGTAACAGATTCAGATAATCTCCCAGAATAACTTCAATGGGAGTTCATCCTCTTGGTTGTTGGTCGCTAACTGCAGGCTACCTTATGGCCATCTCCTGTTAAAATTCATAACAGACTTGCTCAGATGAGTGAAGTATTTTTTCCCAGTTTAGCTTCTTTCCTTCTTTCCATCAGAAAACATGTTTGAAATAATATTTTTCCCCCTTTATCTTTTTCTTTTTTAAACTCTGGCACTCTTTGTGTTCAACACAGTGTGTTTTAACACTGACCTTTTTGGCCTACTCTTAACATCTTTTCTCCTGTATGGGAAGTCTACTTTGTGTCCTTGCACTATGAGTATTCAGGTTCTCTCTTAGGCCCTGCTTAAGATTTGTTAAACCCTGTATTGCTTACTTGCCCAACAAATACACAGGCCTCATTTACCTTTTACAGTAACCAAAACTGAAATTATTGATTACCTGTTTCCTTCAGGACACAGTGTTAAACTGCTTCACTTCCAAACCAGAGAAACTGCACACAGCAGAAAATCCCCCAGAAAATGTAAAAAGGTCAGTGGTGCATTTGATGACATGAGTGCTTACGAAGCCACATAATTCATCATTTGTTACTACAGAACTTGTTCCTAGGGGGATTAACATTTGCCAATAAATATACCATATGCTGGATTCTGTATGGAGATTTTTTTAAGCTACTTTACTAAGTCATTAAGGATCTCCCATGACAACTATGACTAAAATGGGCCAAACCCATCAGGGTTCCCTAGACCAGTGAAGCATGTAGGTTAAAGGATGAAGTCATGTCTCATTCGTGTACCAATTCTTCAGTGAGACGTTTACAATTAAATAGTTTGGTTGTGACTTGTCTTTTGGGCAGAACTATTACTCCTCTGTGAGGATGTGGGCTTAACCCTTCCTTGTCTCCAGAAGAAGAATGGAAAAGGAACACAGATAGAATTAAAGAACAATTTGAGCAACTATTAGTGTCTGGTGAGGTTCAGATTCCAACAAGAATTGCAGATATTGAAGAAGGGTTATTAGTAGTTTCCTATTACAATTGAATCCTAACTTATTTTCGAAGTCAAAGGACCAAATAAAAGAAAGTTGGTCTCTCACAGGAAGCTCTTATATGTTCCACTTTCATGCTGTCATGGTCCTTCCTTAGCAAAGCTGCCTGAAGCTGCAGAGAGAGAAAATGGGCTTTCCAGCAACTGCAGCAGGAAGCTCAATCAGACAGACACAGGCATGAGCTCACTCGTGGTCTGTAGCTGCCTGTACCAACCAGCTGAGAAAAATCCTTTTGCAGATGGTGAAAAAGCATCAAATTGCTTCTTTGGATTTCAGCTATCTTCCTGACTCTTGTGCCAAAATAGTTAATATTTCCTCTGCCTCCTGTCAGCCTCTCCCGTGTTACACTCTGCCAGTAAGTGAAACAATGGCTCTTTAAAACACACAACCTGCCTTTGTGCATGTGCAGACTCAAGCACTCACACAAAATGTGTTTGCTTTTGATATAAAAACACTATATATACACACCCAGCCCTGCATGTGCTGAACTAAAACCTAAATCACATCACTGGAGGAAAATTCTTTGAAGAACTGGGGGCAGGTCCACAGCATGTGAGAAACTCTGAAGATCTCTGGAGATGAAAGACATTACTTAATTTTAAATACTGGGAAAAATTCCCAGTATAGCTGGAAATTAATGACAATATTCCCAAGGAACTTCATTAGAAAGAATATTTGGCTCATGTGACATAGTACAGATGGTTAAATTTTATCATGATGGATACTGTTTAAATGACTAAATAAAGGAGGAAAAGACATGATGAAATAAAAACAATAGTACTATATATTTTCTAAAGCAATCTTAAAATGTGTGCTCAAAATAGATGTAATTCTAGGCTTTTGTTTTCTTGAAAAATTGTTGCCCTGCTTTAAGTTTCTGTTTGCACTAACAGAGAGATTTCCTAAAGGAAACCATGCACCAGCCGAGTAAATTTCAGCTCAGGTAATACTCATGTGAGTGCATGTACTACCTGTAGAAATATATATGGCATTTTTTGTCTGGCCACTATATAGAATTTATTCTGCTAGTGAGAGCCAGCAAAAACTTGATATCTGAGAGGAAATAGAACAAGAGAAATTTATGTATCTGCTTATGTAATTCAGCTTATTTTTAAATATGAAAAACTTCCAGTAAAGTCAAACCCAAACAATTAACAACCAGGTAATCCTGTTGGCCTGACTGATTAAGAAATGGCCTTGTTTCAGTGCTATAAAAGAAATGGTTCATAGAACTGGCATATGGGACACTTTTTCCACACTAAATTTAAAACAGTTGCAGTAGCCAAAATGAGCCAAGGCCATAGCCATGTATGAAAGTGTTATTTTGAACAGAAAAAAATGAGCTATCTGGGTAAAAAAAGTATTTTTTGCCTTGTTGTTCTTTGGAAGCTTCAGTGTCTTCCCTTCTTTTCCTCTATACATTAAATAACTTTTCATACTACTCTGTTTGAACAGATAAGAGCTTTTTTTACCTGGTAACTTAAAATTAGTGCTGTGTAAGCAGTTCATTCCTCCTACAATCATGGGTGGTACACAGAAGAAATGACAGATTTTCTGTGTGTGTTTTGGAATACAGAATACTTGAGAGTCCACATTATCCTGACCATTACAGAATGGTTTTGCTCCAGCACATGTCAGGGAAATGACACTGAATGGGCTTTCAGGGAAAAACTGTCTGACAGCCCAACTACTTGCAAATCATTAAGTTGCCAGTTTTTTCTTTCCTATCAATAAAGTAAGATAGAAAGCAGAACGAAGTAATTTAGCCACATAGGCAGTTAGCAAATGCAAGTTCTTGAGAGCAAGAGGATGTTGATTAGCTATGGGACCTGTGAGAAGCCATCTCATCCAGGTAATTATGGGGCCTCTGAGACCTACTGGTCTGCTGCCTGGAGAAGTACCATGATTTTTGGCTGCTAGATATTTTCCAACAGTCACTACAGCCGCTGTAGACTTCTAAATCATTCTTTTGGCTGATGAAACAGTAAAGGCTTGAGTTCATCCTCCACAGGATGATCTCACTGCACTGCAGGTGTCAGGCAGAGATCATCTCTGCTGCCTTTTCAGCCTTCTTGTAACACAGGTTAATTACAAGAATTGTGGCTGTAAAAGAGAATGTACTTCTCAATATTCTCACCACCAAAATTTGCATAATATTAAGAAGTTTTGAAATAATTAATTATCATTGTAGACATGTCCTTTTTAACAATAAAAGGTACTTACTCTCTGGTGTGAAGAGGGTATCAAACACCCCTCTCATTCTCTCTCAACAAGGCAGCACCCCAAAAAGCACATATGCTTCTGTGCTGATTTCATCAAACCATTTGTGTTTACATATGTATTTCATTAACTCAGAATAAAACAAAATAATTACTAAGTCTGCCTATATTCAGAAATATTTTGTCCTGTGCTGGTACAAAGTTACTCATCTGTCTCCTGTCATATGTGCATCCACCCTAAAGAAAACAGAGCAGAGCAGTGAAATCTCATCATTATGAGACTCCCTAAATCTCATGCTCAGTTTACCTTGAGCACTGCTTGCCACTTCCAGCACTATCTCAAAATGTTACACACTCTGTCTCCCTCTGGTGATCAGCGAGGCCACAGGGCAGCCAGCATCCCCACAACGTGTTCCTGCCACTTGTGGGACACACTGGGCACTGTTCACTGGCCACTCAAAACACAAACGACTGCATGCAAACAATATCTGCATTCTTACCCACACACCTTGTATTTTAACAGCTTCGTCCCTGCAATTTGTCAACAGTTTGCTGAAAAATGTTCCTGTAATACTTTAGTGCCTGAAGCTAGAGAAAATGTTAGACACTTCTGCTTTAAAACCTGGAGCATGCTGTACTCAGTGTTGCATTAAAAAAGCTTCTGGAATACAGAATACTCTGAGGATAGTTACTAATTGGATAATCATACTACTGACATATGATTTTGCATTTATTGAGTTTCAAATAGAATTCCAATACAAATAGTTTGAACTTGTCGTCTAAGAAGTTTGTATTTAAAATCTTTCCAAGCCATGTTGAATCGAGTTCTAAATATATTGTTAGGAGAATTGTGGCTCCTAAAGAGACTTTTATGTGAAATATTTCTTAAACAGCTCCCTATTGCCTTGCACAACATATTTTCAGTACTTTGAAGTTACTGTTATTCTGAATAGGCAGGGTTTGATGGACATATGTTCTGCTCCATAAATCTAGATCAAGAACATAAAATGCCAGAGAAAACCTGTTAGCTTGACAGTAGTTGCCAAGTTATATTTTGTGTTATATCTGTGTGACATCTTAAATTCTTCTGATGTGTACCTATACATTTACATAAATATATATATATAGAAGAGTGTCTATCTTTCCACTTCCAGATCCAGGTAGAAATGAAAAATCAATCTCTGTAGACATGGATTTCTCCTGTTTCTGGATTTCTGTACTCTCTTTACTTTCAGAACAAATTCATTCTCTTCCCCTCCCTGACTTAATAGTCCTAAGGAGGGTGGCTTCCAACTGCTTCAAAAGGTGCACTTACAGGAGAAGCATGAGGGGGCCTTTTGACTGCCAAGCACTTATTTGAGAGACAGCAATGGAAAACTCCATGTGGCTTAGCTGCTTTGGTTTTAATCAACACCAAACTCTCCCTTAGTCTCTGCTGGATATGGTCCAGTCTTTGTTTTAAAGGCTGCTCAAAACAGATAACAGACATGTTGAACACACAGACTCTGGTCTAAAAATTTCATATGGAAGTGCAAATCTCTCCTTTCTTCCACGAGAAAGGCTGAAATAGGCATTGAAACAGCTCCCTATAGATGCCTACTATTTGTCATGTGGCAAATTTCTTTGTCCAACAAAACCAGACATTCTGAAGGAGCAAATTTGCTACTTTTCCAGCAGAGGACTTTCACAAACACAACTTCAAATTAAATTGAAATATACATATATATATATATATATATACATTTGATGTCCAGATGAATATTTTATCTATTTAACACTGCCTATTAAATGTTTGTTTTAAAAGTATAATAAAAAGCAAACTAGGAGAAAGCCTGGGCTTATAAATTCCTACAGCATAAAAAGGATTTTCTCCCTATTTCTTTTACTGTGGTCTGTTTCAGCATATGCTTAGCCTGTTCAACAGCAAAGACTTTCAATGTGCATATTTACAAAAGAAGATTTCTTTGTAGTAATCTTTGTTCTTAATTTCTTTTAATGCTTTGAAGTACGTATTAAAGCACTTATCTTCAGTATCATAAGGTTTGTGAAGCCATGCTGCTATTCTACTAAAAACTGGCAAAAATTATCCTCAGTGCTGACACTGGATGTCACTGGATGGCAATTTTCTACCACAGAATTAGGGTTGCTCATGAATATGTTTCACTGTTTTCTACTCTGTACTGTAGAGGGAAAACAGCTTCAGAGACTTAGGAGAGTATGCCCAGAAACATATCAGGCAAACACCTTCAAGACACTGAGACATCCAAGTGACTTTTAGGTGAGATCAGTCAGCACTTTGCCCACAATGCTGTTTGTACTAGTTCAAAAGCAATGCATGTAAAAATACTTCTTGCAAACTCATTTCCAGTGGATCCAGAAATTATAGGCTATAGATTTTGAGAAAATATCTTTTTCCTGTTAAGATTTTAGGAAATCCAAGGGCAATTGCCATCTGTAACATCTGTAAGGGGTACACAAAGGATTTTCTCATTGTCAAGTGTCTCAGAAAGCAGTTCATACAAATGCAGCTGCCCCAGACATGTTTTTGGGATTTAAATCTTCATGATAAGAGGAAGTTTATTGTCTCCTCTAGGTGAACTGTCAGATGTCATACCCCAGGAAATAAAAGAATTGGCTGGTTTATTTATTTTTTTACTTGGTAAATAAAGGACCTAGAATAACACAGATCTAATCAGCATCCTATTGTGTATTGCCAAGTGAGTTCTTGAGCAACACCAGTGAATCATCCCCTCACACCAGCAAGAAACTGAGCACTGCAGCATCTGAGTGCACTGCAGAATGAGGCACCACGAGAGCTAGTAGTACCTGTGGCCAATTCACCAGTGGCACATTACAAACAATTCCCTTAAGAACAGGAAAAAAAAACTGCCAACAGCTGTTTTACACAAGTGCTTTTACAGTGCAGCTTTTTTCTGCACAGGCCTTGCTCCAATTGCTAGTAAATCCTACAGATTGTAGGACCAGCCCTCCTGCCACTTTGCGGGTGTTAGGGCAGTGCAAATCATAGTGACTATTGTGAGAGGCCTGAATACTTTGTGAAGCAGCTAATGCTGATGATGCAACTCTTCTATACTCTTTTCCTCCCAGAACATGCCATTATCAGCAGAGACTCTGGCTTTAAAGAGCAATTCACCAGTGTGCCCTTTTAATGCCAAAGACCATACTCTATCACTGGAATGGCAAGATTTTTTCTGTGCTGCTAGAAGGACTTTGTTTGTTTTGTTTAGTTTTTTTGTTTTTTTGTATATCCAATATGTTTTTTATACACATGTTCAGCAAAAGAATGACAGAATCCATGTTTGAACAACAGGGAAGGGAACTAAGAATGCCAAGTACAGGACAGGATCAGTCCATCCCATGATCTCCATTCTGTCATTCCACACTTGCTCCACTAACTCACTTGGGCAGTCGCAACTTCCCTTCACCAAAATGTGTACCTTTAGTTGCTGTTCAAGATTCTTCCCTTTAATTAAAGCTGGAGTGTTCAATTACAGTCCATAAGCTATCACAGAAACAGAGAATGTTTAGGTCTGGAAAGGATCACTAAAGGTTAGCTAGTCCAAGCTCCCTGCTCAAGCAGGGGTGCTTGGAGCATGTTACTCAGGATTGTGTTCAGATAGTTTTTGAATATCTCCAGAGAGGAGACTCCACAACCTTTCTGAGCAGCCTGTTCCAGGCTCAGTCATCCTCACAGTAAAGCTCACACTGTCCAGGTGGAACTTTCCATGCTCCAGTTTCTGCCCTGTGTCCCTTGTCCTACTGCTTGGCACCACTGAGCAGAGCCTGGTCCATTCTCTAGATGTACTCCCTTCACATACCCACAGACACTGATAAGAACCCCTCTCTCTGAGAGTGTCCTCTCCTGGCTAAAAAACTCCCTCAGCCTTCCCTCATATGAGAGGGGTTTCAGTTCCCTTCCTCTGCTGGACCCACTCCAGGAGCTCCATGTCTCTCTTGTACTGAGCCCAGAACTGGACACAGCCTCACCAGGGCCAAAGAGAGGGGCAGGATTGTCCCCTGACCTACTGCCACTGCTCCTCTGAATGCAGCCCAGGGTTCCATTAGCCTTCTTGGACACATTGGCTCTCCTGAGCCACTACTGCATGTACAGTGAAACCTGAGAATCCTGTAAAACCTTTGCTTATAGCTCCTGATGCCCAGTGAAAACTGGACATTGCACTGAACAAGAGGATTTTATCTTAAAAGACCTTAAGAATATTTTAGAAGTTGTCACATTTGGGTAGACAATTTCAAGAAAGCTTAAAGTTTAGTCACTTACTTGATTCCTTAGCAAACCTGTACATGAATCTTATCTGACCAGTGCTCTCAGAAAATAAATACTGTATCATGGATCACTGGCAAATTGTTGGTTGTCTTGACAGTGCTATAAAAGTCACAAGGTGTGAAGACCTCAGTTTTCCCTTTAAAGTTGATTCTGTTACAGTAGAATCACAGACCCATTAAAGAAAAACTACTTGAAAGGGATCTCAGGAGGTCATCCAAGTCCAGCTGCCTGCCTCATGGCATTTCTGATGGTTCTTGCTGGCATGTCATTTCTGTCAGTTTCTTCTCCCACCTGTTTTTAAAATCCTCTAATTATAACTCTCTCCCATCTTACCCCTGCCTATTGTTTCCAGTGCTATCATTACTTGTAGAGAATTTTGCTGACACATGATCTCCATATCCTTTGCTACAGTTCTATATTTACTGCTTCTTGTTCTGTCCCTAGTAGAAAAACCAACGAGGGACATAATTTCCATTCTCTTTTTAGCTGTGTACTGGTTGCACTGTCAGTCTTAACTGACAACTGTTACTGTTGTCTTAACATTTGCACTTATATGCAAACACATAGGCATATGGCCAGGTCACAGTTTTTTGAATTGCAAAGCCCCTGAATTTATCCCTAAGCTGTAGTTTTTTCATACCCTATCAAAACATAAGGTTATGTTAATGTCTGAACAGGAAAGAGGGCAAACTCCTTTGGGGCCTTCTCCCTTCACTTCCAGACCCATATGATTTTCTTTTCTTGCAGCAGTACTGCCTTCTGAAAACAAAGATAAAAAGCTAGCTCTGTGTTCTAACAACATCAGGATTTCTTATCAGTTTCCCAAATATACCCTGAATAATTATTTTCCTTCTTCCTGTACTCTGCTTGCCAGTAAGCACACTGGCAAAACACCTAACTGTTAGAGTGGGAAAGGAAGTGACTCTGCAGCTGTCAAAGAAATGTTCTCCAGGAAACAGATGGCTAGAGCTATTATTTACAGCTGACCATGTATGTTAGACAAAAGCCACCCACACTACAAAATTTGGGAGTATCTGGAAAAGTGGTGATGCATTACTAAATGTGTGTAAAGAGGATGGATGCTGTGCACCCTTCTTCACTTGGAAGAGGTTGGGTGGCATATCTGAATGTATCTGAAGTCTCTGATACTTGGATATCAGAGTTACATATTAAGTGGCCATTACAATGAAGAAAAGATGGGTACAAACAGAGAGTAGTATGTCTGGTGTATGCAAGGTGATAGGGCAGTGATATTTTAGCAGGCAGAGGATGAACTGCAGGTAATTCCCTGCCTGGGCTTCTACACTTGGGCATACAGTGCTCACCATAGTGCTGTGTCTCAAAGATGTTTTGGTTGCAGGGCATGTGCTGTACTTTTCCTCCACAAATGTTTGCTTAGTTCCAACCTTAAAAATGCAGAGGAAAAAAAGTTATACAAAAGCTAACTAAGTAATACCCCATACTTGGGCACAGCTGATGTACAGAAAGACATTTCAGAACATACAATAGGAAATATATTTTGAGAAATAATTCCTACTATGTCACTGAAAAAATATTTCATGACAGACAATTAAGCCTTGCAGCTTGATGCCTCAAATGCAGGGACTACATTTTAAAAAAATCTTTCTGTTGATTTCTCATCAAGTAGATTTCTAAAAGTCTAAGAAATATTTCAAGTGTATGAGAAAGTGAATCTTAGTCTACACGCAAAACTGTTTCACCTTGAGATCCATTCCTAGCCCATTAAATCATACCTGGCTTATGATGTGCTGATAATTTTATTTTAGTTTTGACTGTGTTGCATGATCATATTCTGACACTTCTGATGGTAGGTGCTGAAACATGGAACAAATATTTCTGAGACAGTTACCATTTCGTTATAAATAAGTGGATGTTGGAGTATTTATTTTTGCTGTTATGCTGTCAGTCATATTTTGTTATGCCATTGATCTTATGCCACCTTGATGTTACAAAAAGGTTTCTGAATGACAGCTACTGTGAAATGAATAAAAAATCTAAACTGTCTAACTAGTCTCTTCAATCCACTTCCTACAACTGTGCTGACTATAGTTATTTTATTTATCAATACCTTACTAAACCAATGTATTTGACTCCTAACTTGGATACTGAAAGGCAAATAAATGGAGTATTATGAAAATGCTGCTCTAATAATGCATGACAAAGCAAGCCCACCATTCTGATGATGAAATTAAAGCACTATTCTTGCAGTTTGATGCTGCACGTGTATCATATACTGCTTGTCTCAAACGCCAGAAACAAATAAATCATTCAACCATGAAAAAATCACAAGGTTCTTAGAGAATTATTTTAATTTTTAAAAAAAGGGGTCAGAAATTTCCTGAAATTAGGAATTCATTACTGCTCTCTGGCATCCTGTTTATCACCTTTGGTAAAGAACTGCAGGATAAACACTGAGAGGCTTATTCTGACATCTTCTGGGTGACAGATCATAAAATGCTATTCTTTATATCTGTGCTGTCCATAGGTGTAGCTTTCCTAGGACACACATTGGTTGATTAGCAAATTACTGACTTCTTTAATCAAAAATTTCTGAGTGGACAGAGTAGGATCTTTTATGCAAGAGCTGTAATCATAGGGGGTTTATGTTCCTGCTAAAAAGCTTTTGGTAAATAATATTTTCTGAAGATGTTTGGTGGAAATTCCCTGATCATCTCTTCTGCCTCTGGAAAATAAATATGCTTTGCTGGCAGAAGCCTGATTTACACTCATGCCAGGAGGGATATGTTTGGAGGATTATAAACTAAACAGGAGGAGAAATGGCACCTGGATTTTATAGCTACTAATAATACAAATAGGCAAAACACAGGCATCAGCCAACTGAGTATCACAGAATCATAATTTCCCAGCATTTCTCTAACTGAGGTGTATGATGTCATAGTGTACCATGTGCAAGCTTTGAGGTCCTGGGTAGGAGACACTACAAATTAGGAACAATAAAATCAACAATTTATACAACATGAGTTCACCTTAAGCCTTCTAGACACTACTTTTCATGCTACCATCAAGCTGGCCTCTCTCCTGCACTAGCTTGCCTCAAAATAGCTTTCTGTTGCAATGCACACAGGAGCCACGGATATCTTTGGATATCTTTAACCACAGACCCCAAACATCTCCTGGCATCACATTTTCTCATGTAGTAATTTGCACTGCCCTAGGATACTTGCATAATTTGATTCTCCACATGCAGTTTAAGAATGCACTTTGGAAATTGCTACATTGCAGAGAGCAGATAACTTTTAAATCCTCAGTCTCTAGAGTAGGCAGTTTCTTACTTCCAGGGTTTGGTCTGCTTCAAATCCTTTCACTGAAATTCAGTTTTCTCCCCTGTTTCAGCTAGGTACTACAGACTGTGGCAGACTTTACATATCTCCAGTCCTGGACCACTCAGCAGGATTGCTGCCTCTGCCATTCGCATGAACACAGTCAACTCTCTTCACATTCTCAAAAAAGCAAATTGCCAGTTTGTTTTAAGCCACTCTACCAGACACAGAATCTCTCCTGTTTAGTTCTCCTCCTCCATTCTGGCAATTGCAGCATGTCCCTTCTCATTTTGCTTTCAGATTTTTCATATGTGCACAGATGACAGGAGGCCCAGCTAGAGGTACCGCTGTTCCTGGCTCAGATATTTTTGGAGGTTTGGTTGTTTCTTTAAACAGGTCAGCTAGAGTGCTAGGTTTATCACTTCAGCTGAAAAATAAGAGTGCTGCCAAGTTGCAGATAAAACCTGTGGAAGGAATTTCTGAATTTCATTTCTGCAAGTACAGTCTTTTATTTTTTAACGTTGTGTGGGCTTTGGGGTGGGTTTTTTGTGTGTATATGTCTGTTGGTCTTTTGTTTGCTTGGTTTGGTTTTGTTCGTGATTGTTGTGTGCTTATTTGTTTTTCTGATGTCTCAGTTAGCCCTGTATTATCCAGTAGTCCCTGTGCTTACCCAAAGCCTACAAAGAGAGGGCCTGGAACAATTAACCATCTTGGTCCATGCAAGCTGTGTGGCCAAACGTGACATCACTCTGAAGACTGACACAAAGAAAGATATTTACCACACCTAATTAAAGGCATTCAAACAGTAAGGAACTATTCCAATAGCTTTACTATCTCAGCTTCCCTGTAGTAAGTAGGAAGGGACTAACTGCTTCTCTGGGCAAATAAGACATATCTAATAGCTAGAATGAATCAGGAAGTTTCTCTCTCCTCACCGACCAAAAATGAAGCCCAACAGTTAAGATAAACACAAAAAAAAGGCAAGAGAAACTGCACAGAAAGCAACTCCATTGAACTAAATCAAAATCCTCATGTGCCCACACTTCTTTAGTTATTAGTTCTGCTTTTGCAAGAATTTAATTATCACAAGATCATAATTTTTATGCCCCTGCCTACTACTGGGAGGTTGGAACTCAATGATCTCTCCAGCCTAAACTACTTCATGATTCTATGAATGTCTTTGTGACAAATAAAAAATTTCCTTGGCAAACTTTGACTTCCCTGTGTTCTATTAGAACAGTCAGCAAAATGAAACCTCATGAATTTGGATCTTTCTCAGCAAACTGTAGCAGTCTGCAAATGGAAATAAATCAACATAATCAAAATAAAGCAAATATATACACACATATTTGCTATAAATAAATGTGACAAGTAAAGATTGTCTAGTAGCCTGCTTTTGGATGCTGTGCTGTAGGACACATTTGAAGAATGTACTCACAGTTTACCACAGAAACAAAGTGAATTAATTAACTTTTTCTGAAAAGTTAAAAAATATTCAACAAAGGGATCTTTACAGCTTTGAGAGAATGTGGATTAGAGTTTCAGCAGATTTTGCAGTAACTTCAACAAAGCTGAACACACTGCCAGTGCTTGGCAAGTAGCAGTAACTGGTGACTTAAAACTGCATGTACACTTTTTATTTCTACACATTTTTGAGCTGATAAAGGTCTAGTAAACAATAAACCAACCCTTGACACAACTAATTGACTGAAATCCAGAAACTGGACCTTTTTTTATATAAAAAGAACAGTAAAAAACTTAAAACTCCAAAGAGGAAATGAATTACAGGAAGTGTCTGCACTCAGTGTGTCCTATTAACATCATCTTTATTTCCTTTTTACAAAAAATAGAAATAACAACAGACAAAACATACTAAAAAAAAAAAATCAATGCTTTTGCCTTGATCTCACTGAGGAGCTGTGCAGGCAGAGTCCTGGATAAAAATTTCATAGTATATGCTGTTGACAAAGGGAAATAAAGATATATGACAATATATCCATGCAAGACACAAAGTACAAAATGTGTTCTGTGGCCTAACAAACATTTTGGAGGTTGCAAGTGTCATAAAAATTTTCAAATTGTTACTTCTGCTCACCCATGCCTTTACACAGCACAGCTTACAAACAAGTTACATATACACATATATCATAAAAAAGATTTGTATATGGTCTAACTGATACAAATTAAGGCATCCTAAGAGCTGCTGTTTTGCTGGTGAGGGGTATGTCTCATATTAAGTGTTTCAAAAGGCTATATTTCAGGTATTTCAAACTAAGTGAAACATCATGACATGGTTTAGAGGAAGAATTCCTGCAGCTCTGGCTCTTCAGTACTCTTTTGACTGTCAGATTTCTGGATTTTCCAGTTGATGTCATCATGCCTGGAGAAAAAAAAAAAAAAGGAGAAAATTATTCCATGGTAATAATAAAAATATACTGGGGTTGGCAATGTGTTTATTCACCCTGTTTTGTTCTTTTTGTATGTACTAAAATCTGAATTAATCTTTCTTTCTGCCGTTGTTTTTCTAGACGTGCTACCCTAAATAATTTCTAATACTATGGATTCTTACTGAGTTATAACTTCCATTCTGAAATCAAAACTGCAAACCAATGGGATGATGAGGAGCTTTTTAAGTCACAGCATTAATTAGTGTGCTGCTGTCATTTCTGGTAATAATGCACAGAATATAAAAAAAAATGCTCATATTTTAGAGAAAAGTATCACAGTGACAAAAAGATCCATTACAATCAGCATTAGACAAAACTTATTGGTTTCTGACTCTGCCTGTAACACAGTCATCTTATCTCCATTAATAATCATCAGAGATAAATGAACCTATCTATCTATGGTGTAGGAGATCTGAATGACAGCTTCCCAATTAGAGTATAAAAATTAAGCACAACATATTTGTAGCACTCCTTTCCTTCATTTCCTTTCACATGTTCTTGTTCTGAATTCTCAGTATGTTCCCATTTTCTTCAATTAACCTTCCAACTCATTGTTGACTAGACATCCAGTCCATGGCAATTTTCAAACCCCCTCACTTCTAGTTATTACTACTGAAGAGTAAAACTCCTACAATACAATCATGACTAGCTGCTTTGCTGCTGCAAGGGACAGACACTAGACTGAGAGCAAGAGTGAGTATGAAGAAGTGTGCCTTTAACTAACTGAGTATTACTGAGCCTGACTCCTGTATATCAGAACAGCTTTATTTCAGTCTACAACCATCACAAGGTAACAAACATTCCCAAGAAATTTATACTTAGGATGGTGAGATAATCTGGTGATTACTTCAGGGTTTAACAGAAACTGACCTCATGGACCATAATTTTGGGTCCTAATAAGTGTATGAGTGATCATTCTATTTTAACCCCCCTTTATTAATCTAAATTGCAGTTGTCACACACTCAAAGCAAGAGCAAAAGGCACAGAATTGAGCCAGCCAAGGTAGACTTTGCAGCACTGAGTCTGAGGAGGTAAAAGAGGAGCTTAAAACTCTTTGCCATACCTACATATTGGCATTTTACATGCATTGCTGTTATCACAGCCTTAACCATGTAACCAACTAAAGGATGCCCCCTAAGGCTAACATTTACCTGCTGCATTGGCTTAGGCTTGCAATGTTGAGAAAACCTGTGGGTGAGTTCCCATATAGAAACCCACTAGGCACACCAAAGACCCCCTTTGGCAGCTTTACAGTTGCAATGTGACCTCAAAGATGAAAATTTTCAGCTAACACAGATGTCTCTAGGTGATGATACTAAACAGACATGCCTTTTACAACTGTGCCCCCTGACCTGGAGGAAATGTATTATCAATATTGCTAATTAGTTACCAAATTTCCAGTTAAATTTCTAACATCTTCTAGTGCCTGCATCACCACTAATACATCCTCTCATGAAACCAGCAGTGATGCATGATCACAAGAGTTCACAGGAGAACAAATGTAAATCTGCAATAAAGGTACTTTCACATTCATGTTATACTCTACTGGTATGAATGGTTACTATTTTGTTAAACATATAGATAAGCATTCTTTTTCTGGAGGATATATTTGAAGTTGTAATTTATCCATATGAGGCCTAGCAGTGGGATATGTATTAGGTTAAATCCACTTGCTGTTTTAGAAGCATGGCTATTTTTCTACCTGACAGACTTCTGATGATGGAGTGCCCCCAGGTAGGAAGCAATTTTTGCTGTTGATAGCTGCACCTAATACAGGGTTTTATATTGATATAGTGAGTTACTGCTTATTTAAACATAATGCAGATCTCAGATGACTTAAAGTGTGAGAAAGAACTGTTCATTGGCATACATCTAAGATGGAAAAAATACTTCAAATATTTGCCTGGAGTTGTAATATGCAAAACCTGGCTAATTCTTCCAAAAGAGGAAAAAATATCCCAAACCATCTTGCACATCCAAAAATTCCTCCAAAATGTTAAGAAAAATAGGGTGTACCAATTTTAAAAAGGTCACCAAAAAGTTAGCACAGTCCTCTACTCTTAAGCTGCCAACTTGAAAAAGCAAACTACAAAGCCTTAATGCACTTCGAGTAATTTTGAATGAAAAAAAAAAAACCAAATTAAAAGAACAGAAGTTGAAGAAAAAGGTGCTGGAAACTAGTTGACAGGAATGTCATCTCACTGAATGCAGATTTTGTATAATGACTTTAGATTTCAGAAAATGCTAATTAAATCCCCTGTTATAAGGGTGTAGTGTCAAAATGGGCTTGGCACAGTGTTCAGAAATATAACTGCCCAATATAAAAATCTGTAAAGGTTTTAACTACCAAAGACTATCCTGTTTTCCAAATTAATTTTGTTTATTTTTCCAAATTGTCCTGAAATGGCAATTATGTAGTCTCCCCAGACTTTCCCCCATGGAAAATTCAAACAGTGTCCAGGAGCCTGTAGTGAACAGAAGGGTGATATTCTTTTAAGATTTAAAATTCACAGATACTGGGCATTATGTAGTTGACAAATGACAGACATCCATTTGGCTACGCAAAAATCACAACACATGCTAAAGCTCATTACAAAGACTAGCTCAGAAGCTCTGAGAATATTCAGGTCTGTGTCTTCATATCTGAAAAGCAAAATACAGCTTCCATTCTTAGGCGATATTTGGAAATCGTGTGCCACAGACTTTGGCACGTAGTTTGCTCACTTCCTAATTTGTGGGTACTGTAAGAGGCCTCCTCAAGCTGTGCTGTTTGTGCACTCTGCTCCTTGTTTCCTGCTCTCTGGTTCTCCATGTGTCCATGGTAATGGGGGCAGATTTAGGACATGGTGCCTGGTGGGACAGCCAGGAATTCATGCCCAACCATCACCCTGAAGCAGCAGCCAGACTTTCCCTGTCTCTCACTTCTGGGAAAATGCTATATTGCCAGGGATTTCTCACACAAGAGCAGTTAGACAAGGCAAGTGACAAATTACAATTGCCTGCACCTGGGAGATGGCTCTAACATACGGATAAGATCAATCATTTTGCATTATTCTACGATCTGGACAGGCAGCTGGATGTTTTGACTGGAAGCTGAACACTGATGTTCCCTCGAACTGCTGTTATCCAGTTTTCTGCACAGAAATTCCCCTCTTTGTTTTCAGGAGAGAATGAAAACCTCTTGGAAATCTTACAGTTTCTGGCTTCACATATACTGTGCCAAAGGCTTCTGAACGAGAGTCACATTTCCATTACAAAAATAGAGTCTTTAAGTATGGGAAGGTCCTGGCAATAGAAAACTGGTGAATGGACCCTCCACTTCCATTAGATACTTAGCAAACACTAACTTGAAAGTGACTTAGGGTCTTGAACTGCAGAATAACTAATATCAAACTGACTTTACATCTCAGTTAACAGAAAAAGAAAAAAAGGAATTTGTGAGTGTTAAGAGTTAAGTGAAAATGACAGGTCATTTTTAGACAGTATTTGCTTTTAAAATAAACATTTTATCAAGTGTTGTTCTGTCAATATTTTGTCAAAATATCTTTATGGAATTGAAGTACTAGTCTCTATCTGCCTGAATAGCCCTGATGGAATAGAATAAAATTAAGGATTTTGACTACACTCAAGAGTTAATCAGATTTTTAAAAATGTATTTAACTTCAAAGTCTAAGGGAGAGAAAGAAAAATGTGTGAAAATAGAAGAGAACTGACACTTAAAGTACAGAATTCTGCTTCATGTTCTCTGTTCTCTCCATTTAGAGATGAACTGTGGTCTTCCTGCTTTTCTCATGAGAGGAAATTTAATTTCCACACTCATCTGGTACTTGAATTTTATTCAACAGAGGCAGAATACTCAGCCAAAGTCTGCTATACACCCTGGTCGATTTATGAGCATGAATACTTTCTGTACTTGCTTGGAACTGAAATCCTGTAGCCAGTTCAATGGTGACATCAGCAGAAATCCATCATAAATTTCTGCTTTTCTAGGAATTTAGATCTTCAACTACTTCCCTCTTGTGAATTGATTCCAGTGCTTCAGTTACAACGTTAACAAACAAATACAATTTGAGAAAAGAAAGCAACAGAGATGCTTAACATTGTCATGCATAAGCACATACCAAGCACAGTTACATAGTTCTTCATTCAACGTGCTAGAAGAAAGACTGGTGTAGCTGAAGTAAGGATCCTAAGAAAGTACAACATATCAATTAAGAGCATGCACAGAGCTTCCCACATGCATAACATGAAAATCTAATAAAACATGCAGTCAGATAGCCACAGTAACATTTTAACAGATTTCTTTTTTGTGCCTGAATCTGTCACCTCTTTGAGATACATGCTATGGTCCTTTGGGTTGGTATGAAAATTTATTCTTTCCACAGTTGTGATGCTGGCAGCAGTGACACGCAAACATGGCCTTTTCACAGAACCTGCATTTCACATTGCAAGCATCAACACTGTTACAATTACCTCATACAATCCTTCAAAATTTCTTAGGGAACTACAAAAACTGCTCATGGCCTTGCAACCTATCAGATCATCTTTGAAGACAGACTGTCTTCTTCCCTGTCACTATGAAATCTGAACTACCCATAAAAAAAAAAGCCATTATGTTATAAAAACATTTCTTTCTTAAACTGTCTGTTCAACTAGATGGTCCATGTCTTTAAAGACTCAAATCAATAGTTCATATTGTGATTCTGAGTAATCTTTAAGAAATGTAGTCCCACTTCAATTTAGGCCTTTAGGTCTCCTTTGAATTTTTCATTTAGTTTCATTTAATTTCAGTCTGCTACAGCACTACAGGTCTAATGTAATCTGGACTTCCCACTATTTCTCAGTTCTCTCTTTCCATTCTTTCTTTTGCCACCTCTTTGCCTAAGATTTTCCTGTATTTTTCTCCCATTACCTTGTCATACTTATTACAGTATATAATTCACTACTGCTACTCCTCCTTCTATTGGCCTACTTTTTATTCTTCTTGAAATTATTCTTTCACCTCATGTGTTTCCATTAAATCAACTACCATTCCCTCTCACTCACCTCTACTGTATCTCCAGATGCTCACACTTCTCTCCACTCCACAGACAGTATTCCCTATGTCTGTCTCTTCTATTCAGTACAAAATCACAGAATCACAGAATCAACTAGGTTGGAAAAGACCTTTGAGATCACCAAGTCCAACCTATGACCTAAAATCTTGGAAGATGCATTTGTTCCAAATATTTTCTCCTTTCTTTTAAACAAGAAGAGCAGCCTTTTAACTGCACACACCCCTCTTTCCATTGAGTTCCCAGAAAAGGCACTCTGTTCAGTGTAGAATGGGGAAGATCTGAATCCAGTATGTTTTGGTACAGGCCTACCATGTGCTCTGACACAAGAAGATTCTGTGATATGAGGAGAAGGAGGTGAAAGAAGACTTGCTGCTGACACCTTCAATGCCTAGGGCTGGCGGTTACTCCCACAGAAACAGGAAGGACCATTTCTGCAATTTTTCCTTGTTTTTTTTCTTATTCTGTTGGCCTCATCAGTGTTTCTAGGACAGGACAGGGCTAGACCTTCAGTTAATTAGTCCTCAGAAAACCCATGGTTTCAAGACTGGCCTTCTCATTGTGTATTTTGTCACTCACTGCAACACCAAACATCATTTCCATTTGAATCACATCTGTGGAAAGACTTCAACACAGAACGTGTGAATCATATGCCCTAAGAGACTCTATACGTAAGGAACACCTCCCACTCCTTGGAAAATTCTTCCAAAACGAAAAAAGTGGATGGGCTTTCTCTAGGTCAAATATAATAAAATATTTGCGTGCATCATTTTCTAATAGAAAAGCAGAAGGAAGAAGCTGTCAAACTTATGCACTACTTAATGAGACAAGAAAAAAAAAGGCCCCTCCTTCTTTCAGTGTACTCACTGGCTTGTTTCTTCCTTTTGAGACAACTGCTGGATTTCCCTTGCTTTCTGTTGTCTTCCTTCCTAGTGAGGTAAAAGGCAGCGTTGAGGAGGATTTCATGAGGTTTGCTGTTTGACAGTTGTTGTTGTTGTTTTGGTTGCCACTCAGTGTCTCCATTATGGACCGAAAGGCCCCGAAAGGCCTTTTGAGCTGATCCCCTGCATGTTCCCCAGAGCTGGCTGGAGCCCGCACGAGTCCTTTGCTCCGCTCTTTATCCTTCTCCTCATTTAGTTCTGACTCTGCTAGCTCCACCTGTACCACAGGCTCCTCAAAAGTTACTCGAAGTTTCAAATTCTGAGAGGTTCTGCGCTTTGAAGATGGAGACTTGAGAGCACTCTTAGGGCTGGTGGCAACCTTCTGGGCAGTGGCACTGTCTGTGCTGGATGGAGAGTTGTCTCCACAGAACTGGCTCTGAGGTACTGTACCAGACTGATATGGGGCTTCATTATCTGGATCACTGCTCTCTGAAGTAGGGGAAGGACTGTGGCCGTCCACAGACTTGGACACCCTGATACCAAAGGGGAAGCGCCGCCCTGCTGTGGCACTGTGCTTCTTAAGCATCATGCTCAAACTCTCTGTGCTCTCAACACTCTCCACTATAGGCTGAGGTCTTGGTTTGTCAGTTCTTTTCACAGGGGTGTTCTTGTGGTCCTCAGAATTAGCTGAATCTGTATCAGACTCACTGAGAGACCTCTGCATCAGTTGCCTCAGACGGGCTAACTTCAGCTCCCTTTTCTCTGGCAAAATCTTCTTCACGTTCTTGGAGGATGCATGAGCATCCTGAAATTCCAAAGTCAGCTTTTCCTGCATACAGACATTTTCAGAGATTTCCTTCCCCAACAACTGGCGCAAGATTTTATCTGAGTCCTCATCTTTTATCTTAGCTCGAGCACGACTAGATGTACTCGTTCCCAAGCTGCCAAGAATGTGAATCCCATCTTGGGTGTTCAATTTACTTTTTGGTGGAGACAATTCATCTGCTTCAGATGGCTTCCACTGGGGCTTGCCAGAAGTAGGAGATGATGGCAGGCTTAAAGAGAAAAAGAGGAAATGTCACAGCAGAATTAAGGCATATCCAAAATGTGAAACTGGCATTTCCAATGTATGTGTCTGTCTCACTTTATTGTTACTTATCCTTTTCATCACTACCCACATGGAATTCATTATTGTGATGCCACAGCAAAGATTACATAGAGAAGGATGTAATACTGTTTCCAATCCTATGTAGAGTTTGAGTATCTTCACTTTCACTCACAAAAGAAAGACCCTCCTTAAAAATCAAAACTTAGAATGACTATTCAAACGCTAAATATGACTTTATGAGGAAAACTCTAGAGAACCTACTCTTATTTGTGTGAGCTGACATGCAAAAAAAACCTCACAAGGCCAAATGCCTACTAGCCAAGTCATATCACAATACAAAAGTAGTTTATTCTAAGTCCTGTGAATGTATCACCTCTCTGCATAGCAATGATTTCATAAATCTAAACTGCATCTGGTATTAATAATAACAACCATATAAGACCTCATAAAAAGTCAGTGCAATTTGCACTCAAAACCTTTTCAGACATGAAATACTGAAAAGCAAGAGAAAGGTGACATGAATGTATTTCAACACTAATAGAATAATAAATTCAATTCAGAACTCCAACTGTTTTACAGAAGGAAACAGCAATTTCAACAATGCCTGATTTGTGAAGAATGTAAATTGCAGAGACCTTTTCCTGTGACATATGCTAGAGCTCATAACACTTCACATTCTTACTTCAAACCACTTTTCCTCTAAGCAAGGAAAAGGTGATAAAATTTAGGTTCTTGTAAGGCTGGCAAGCACCCTCTGCTCTGATGAGTCCATAGTTTTCACAGTGTAAAAAATTCACATACCTATACTTACTAATTTTCAATTAATTTTATGGGTTTTTTTCTCTGTGGCAAACCTAAACATTGAAGAACATGTATTTGTCTACAGCACACATTCCTAACAAAAGGGATCTGTTCTCTTAGATCTGCTACCGCCTCCTTGGATGATGAAAACATCTACAAGTGAGTTCCAACTAGAAGGAAAAGTGGCAGCCAACTATGAAATAAAATAAATAGAGTGTAATTTTCAGACTTGCTCAATTAACTGGAATGATGTTGAAGCCTAACCTTTCACAGGAATAATGAGTGATGAGGGATCTGCTTTCACCTGATACTGAAAGTAAAACAGCCCTGATCCAGGCCAGAACTTGGATGAGAGACCACTTGGAAAGATCAGTCAGCAAAAATCACAGAAACCAAATGAGCTGGAATACAGCTCATTGTCCCTGTTGAGCTGGCACACAGGGAAGACAAAGATTCCTAAAAAAGGCAATAAAACCCTTTTCCAGTGTGGTTTTCTAGTTTGGCAGGAGTTTGCAGCCCTTTCCTAGATGAAATCTGTTCACAAAAATGTATCTCCCATCATAATGTCTTTGATATCTACAACTGCAACTGTTTGCACTTGTCTGAAACCAATACAAGAAATTCAGGGCCATAGAGCACTTGTACAGAAAAATGCTCAGGATTCTGTGAGAATTGACAACAAGCAGTCACTGACACTACAAGCTCATACTCAATGACCCAAAGTTCTGATTGTCAAAGGCTGCAGCTTGTATGCTGGCTTTACAGTTTCACATGTATGTAGCTCCCTAACAACTCCGAAACAGGGTGAACCACTGTATATGGATTCCAGAGAGGAAAACAGATTAAAAATAAGGATAAACAGAACTCTATCTGCATGAGCTTTACTTTACTTCTTTCAAAATCATCTTCAGCTTGCTGCCAGAGTGAAGTCATGTTTGCTTCATCTGCTTCCATGCAAATCTCTCAGTGTCAGATAGATCCAGTCCTCTGTCTTCCTCTTTAATGTCTGAAACTTGTATTTCTTTCTGTGACTTCTGACAGAATATGTAAACAATACATAAAGCTTCGAGTTTTGACTTTTTACACAAGCTACAGCAGGTAAAAGATTTAATGAGTGTAAGGAGCCTTATTAATACGAAAGCAGTTTTTTATGGTAACTTTTTGTAACTTACTGCTAAAAGTAATGTATTATAGACCAACAAACCATCAAACTTTACGTCTTTCCTAGGGTTTCTAGGATCTTCTGCTATTTGTCTACTTCAAAATATACTACATTCCCCTGTAAGATTTGCTTTCACTCTCTCGGGAAGCAGGGACTATTTAGTTTATACTCAAAGATTTCCAATACTTGTCAGCACTGTCAAATTCTAGAAGCTCGGCTTCGAGTCCACAAGGCATTCCCACATTTTCTTTACAGATTTATCTAGATCCCAGCTTCTCCTGACAACTGATAGATTATAAAAATGTGCAAATACAGCATGCAGTACAGTTCCAGTCACCTTACCTTGGGGATGTGGGCAGTGACTTGCCCTCTGACCGCTGTGCTTCTAAAAGCTGCTGGAGCTGGTTCTGTAAAGTCACACGTTCCACAGTCTGCCTGCAGGAAAATGGAAGACTGTTTACCTCAAATTGTAAAAAGGACTGCACAAGTAAGTTACAAGAAAATTGATGCTACCCTGCCAAATTTGTATTAAAGAAAGAAGTCCTCTTCACCTGTACTTCATATACTGAATAGAGAACTTATAAATAAGAACATAGAGAGCTTGTACTTCTGTCTGAATCTGTGCTGACATTTTGTGATCTCCGCAAAGAACAACTGAGAAAATCACTTGTCAGATTATTTATTATACTTCATATAAGGACAAGTGTGTGATCACAAGCAACAGTGAATTGAAAATGAGTGACAGACACAAAAATATGGTAAACCTAGGGTCATTTGTTTCTTTGCTTATGGAAAAGAATGGAAAACACACATATTAAGCAATCACTTCCTACAGTCAGTGATCTGAGCAACAGCTCAGGCAACTGCTTCCTCCCTTTCTATTTAGAAATTAACTCAGAGAGAAATTACTGCCCACTGGAAAGGACTGGTCCAAACTACAGCTGGTATTTGATGTCTGCACCACATTTGCTCTGGCAGAACCTTTCCAAAGATCCTACCTGGGCTCTGTATCCACTTTATGCCTGTGTAATACCCACCCAAGTTTATCACTTGCAGTGTGGTGTTGTGATCTAGACTGCTTTTCAAATTAATTTAGAAAACAGCACTTAAAAATTTGCAACAGTACATAAAAATTGTTAGTAATATGAGAGTGATAGTCACAGTACAAACTCCATTTTCAATTATTCACCCCTAATCAGATCTGTTGTCCTGCAGCCTATGAGAAGTAGGAACCAAGAAGGTCTCAGCTGAGCATTATAACCTGCAAATCCTCAAGCAGTTTTACAAAAATGGTAGATCAAGACAAAAAGGTCCTCTTTTCCATGCTTCCATACAATCCAGACATTCCTTCTTATATCAGAACTCTCCTTTTGCCGACCACCAGAGAAAACATCTGTCTAGTGATCTGTAATTTCCAGTGCATCTAAACACTGCACAGACAGAATTATTAGAAAAATTCTAGAAACTTAGAGATTTAGAGGTTTTTATTCCCTGGTCCTGACCAAATGACCATGGGGAAATTACTTTTCAACCGCTTCCCCAAGGCTCTGCTTCTGTTGCTATCTAAGCAATATGTTTTTAGTACTTTATCCTTGTTGGATATGCAGAACTAAGGCAGATCTCTACCAATGAGCTGGACACCTTCCTAGTTCACATGCCATCAGCAAAAGATTTAGCTGTGTTGCAAATGAAGTCCTTACAACTGGCAATGTCAAAGCCAGAAAGAATCCAGATCACTTTTCAGACTACAGGTTGTACTTGCAGGGCTGGCAGAAAACAAATGTTTTACTTTTAATATATCAAAGTGAGTTTGAGAAGTGAAATAGAAATAAAGGTGTGATCTTGACATACTGCCTTGCATTTTACAACACAGCCATGCTTTATGTAGATCCTTTCTTCCTTTTATTTTCCATCTTCCTTCCTCTGGCCTACACACTTCCTCAGAGTATTTTAAAATTACTCCTACCATCTGTCAACATTAACTTATATTGCAGCTCCCCAGATACTCTCCTATAAGAGCCAGTGAAATTCTTTTCAGGTTGTGATGCAATTCATCTGTTTTCTTCTCCTTTTTTCATTCCCTCATTTTTTTTTTCTAAATAATACAGCTAACAGTTTTTTATGTCTTTAGCTTCAGAGGAGATCTTTGGCATATCTTCCTGAGGTAATGTTCTCATTGCACTCAAACAATTTATTGTGCTAAAAGACTTTAAGTTTACTCCATTTTCACAGTTTAACTAGTTAGTGCATAAGTCACAGACACACACACATCTTGCCAGCACTAAAGATAAATAAATGCACATATGTATTCCAAGATAACAGGAAACAGCAAATCACAGCTTCTTGGAATAGCAATACTGCAAAGTATTAAAGCCAGACTGATTCAGGAGACAAGACCACTATAGCTTCAGGGGTAAGAGGGTATACTTGTTTTATCATAACTGATGGCCAAATCCTGGGGATCTTAGCTTAGCCAATGTGAGTAACCTGTAAGGACCCTTCGGTGTCTAGTTAGACATCTGGAGACCCCAAATACCTCCTGATGAAATCAGGGGGCTCAGTAACTGAAGAGGGAATAGGCTGAGGCACTGGGCTCTGCAGAAGTATCCCTCTTAGCATGTTTTCTTATTTCTCCTTTTTTTTTAATAATATGAGAATGACTATGGGTTTCTTACTATATGTCTATACAACATGCTCTACCCCCAACAAACCCCACCCAACCAAAAACCCCAGCAAGTTGCACATACCACTAGAGACATTTTTTATCAGTTATATTTACAGCTAATCCTACAATGTGCCATGAAAATCATGGATTTCCTTCACACAACACAAAAAACACCTATGAGAGAGAATACCAGACAGTTTTCTCAACTTCATCTTTTGACTCTTGATTTGTTTTGATCTTTGCCATGACAGAGATTTTGAGTTGACAGCATATCTAAAAAATTAGGAGGTGTCTCACTTCACTCACTATGAACCTCATCCAGGTTCATAAATGTAGGACATTAGTGTCTGGAAGTGCAGGTCCACTGTCAGGCAGCATTGCAAAAGAAGTCTAAGGAAGCACTCTATGTCATTAATTCTGGGATGGTTTCTTCAGACTAGGAAAGCCCAAATAATATAAATAAAGTTATACTTTATGAATGTAGGGATTTTCTACACTGGCAACTACAGATTTTTTTGGGCAGGTAAAGAAAGCAGTGAGAGAATAACTAAGATTGCTAAGACCTGTGAAGACCTCAGGAAGTAATACAAAAGCAAATTATTTTGTATAGTCTCTACAGGAAAATTTTGTGACTGCTCTAAGTATTTTGTTTAGCTCAGAAAGTCATACCGGATTGAAAAAACTTCTGTAATTGGCAAGAGATTTAAAGCAAAGCTTGCATTTTGAAGCCAGTAACAACAGGTCTTTGTAGGCCACTTTCTACCTATGGAAAGAATTCCTCATTTTTTTCCCTTTTGAGGGAAACCCTCAGTTAATCCTCTGAAGATCTGATGAAACATTTGTCATTTCCACTAATTTCCATTGTTCAAATATAAAGGTTTTTGTCCCTGAATGGAGATTTATCTCTGCATATTTTTCTATACTCCTCTGTATAAATCAACTGAGATGCTTTGGTTCAAAGAGCTGAAAGATTGAAAATTGGGAAAATGTGATGCTATAGTTTTAATTTTTTGCCTTCTGTTAGGGAATGGCTCCTAACAGTATGATGGCTTGGAATAACTTCTTCTCTGTGTTGCTTGATGACTGGAAGAACTCATGAAAAGAGAATGGAAGACAATACATCCTTCATTGGGTTAAAATCTTTGAAGATAAACATCTTGGTAAGTGCTTGTCTAAGAGTTTCTGCACTGCTTTTCTTCTTGCAGAATATCAACCATTCCAATCTTCCTGTGGTTGGAGGAATAGTGCTACTGGGTGAAGCTCCTTTGTTTTATCAATAAGGCGCTTAAAATAAAGAGGACTGCATGATCAGCTCATGCTTATGGAAGCTGAGGGAAAGCTAGGAAACACATAAGAGCCCTCAGTGTTGATACTGACTGTCCAGGTAATCCTCCAGGATACAATCTGTCTCTAGACCAGTGCTCATTAACCCTGGGAGAAGTAGTTGGTGAAAATCCAGGAAAGCCCAGCTGCCCAGGTTGCAGTTACTCCTGCATAACAGCTATGTTATGTACATTTGAAAGAATCAGACAGCAAACTTGACTTCCATCTGTTGCCATCTAATGTCTTCAGGATCTTCAGAACTGCTAGTTCCAGGATTTTCACAGGTGCTGCAGTCAGTGAATTAATTCCCCTGCTGTGATAAGGGTCCCCTTGACAACCCGCTCCATGGAGGTACTTTGTAGCATCCTTGGATTTTTCAGAAGGATGAGGACTGCAGAACAGGGCAAGAGTCTTCTTCTTCTTCTTCCAAAATCCCTTCTGGCTCCTGAGCCTGTGAACACGGTTCATTGTATTTATCAAAACCACTTGTGGCCTGAGGCCTTCTGCCCAAATAGCCATGCAGACGCTGCTCCTTCAAGCAGAAAATAGATTATTTCACTGCCTCAGTAAACTGCAACAGGGCTGCACAAAGAGACATACCTTTGTAGGAGAGGGAGAAAAGGCTGCTGCTGCTCTTACTGAAACTAATCTGAAGCCTGAAAAATAGGCTGCTTAAGGGAAGCAGATTTAACTCCAGCTGAAACAAGCAAAGAAACTCATCAGGAGTCAGATAAGAATAATTTCAATGACTTCCTGTGGATGCAGTCTGTGAGACAACGGGGATACTTGGAAAAATGTTAATAATGCTTTTGTCATGAAAGTCACAACAAGACTATTTCTGCAGGAATAAGTAGCCTGCTGACTCACATAATAACCAATTTTTTTCTGTATGAGAGGTAAAACTTTTATCAAGTACTGGATGAGAATAAAAAAGAACTGAAACATGAGTATTCTGTGGCTGCCACCTCTACTTCCTGGTGTGTGTGAATTTCTGCTGAATTATGGGGAAAATATATTTCATTATATATTGATATGAGTCAAATGCTAATGCTGTCTTCTAGGGAAATGTCTTACATTTACTTTTTCCCTTTGTGTCAGATGATTGTATTTTTCAGCAAGTGGACCAAGTCCAACCAGGTATATTGACACAACCAGGGAACATTGTCAGGCTGTAAAATAATGAAAATGGTAAATATTCTAATGATCCTCAGTTCAGTGTAGGTATTTTTGACAGAACAAATGTAAAAGCATGAAGATATGGCAAAGACAAAAAGTAAAGATAAAGACAGGGAGATCACTTCCCAGTATCTGTCACGAACAAAAGAGATTCAACATGGGGAACTTAATTCATTGTAAATTAGCACAATTATTTCATTACTGGTTCAGGTACTGGAAAATAAAGAAGGACAGACATTTAAAACATTTATCCTCCCCTTTTCCAAGCTCAATTTCTCACCCAGATTCATTAGCACACCTAGCTCCTCTTCACCATTCCCAGGCTTCATTTCAGACGCCTCTCTTGCCCTCTTGTCCTTGCTGCAGGTTACCTCCAGCCTTCTCAGTAAGCCAACACGCAGCCCACAGGTCAGGGCTCATGTGTGGCAGTTCCTCTCTGTTCCTTTTTTCCCCACCCTTTTTTGTTTGTTCCCAAGTGTGGGTCTTTGACAGGCTGCATCCCAATCAGGAAATCACTGTCTCTGGGCTTGTCCATGGGCTGCAGCCCTTTCAAGGTACCTGTTCTACCATGGGTGAACATGGACCATCTGGGGGTGTTTCTTCTTCTGGTGCACCTCCAGCTCCTCTGGCCTTGCTGTTCCCCCTGATTGCCACTCTTCTGTTTTCTTTGCCTCTCTGGCACCTTCTGCTCTTTTTCAGATATGTTTTCACACAGGCACTACAAGAATGACCAGTGGGGCTTAGCTGTGCCCTGCAATGGGTCTATTGCAGAGAGTTTCATCTAGCAAAGGTAAACCTTCACTTGCTCTCACTGAGGCCACTCTGCAGCTCCCCTGCCAGTAGAGTATTTTAATTTATACAAATACCAATATAACCAGTATACCAATATTTACACCAATACAACTAGCTACACGTTTATCACCATAAAATTATATGGTCTCCTAGAAACATGAGGTTTTCAGAAGTCATTTGCATGGACTGTGATAGCTGATATCTTGATCACATATCTATGCTGGAACCATGTCAGGTCAGTGCTGATGGTTTCTAAGAGTCTTATGAGGATACTGACATGCTAAACCACAGTAACTGCATCAACAGTTAAAGCAAGCAATTAGGATAATTTGTTTCAACATAATGAGCTCTTTACCCAATGTTTAATAAAACCATACCAAAATATTAAAACCAGTTCATATGAAGAAATATAGAATAGAAGATATTTCTGAGTAGTCATTGTAGGTTTCGGTGACTTTCCAAGACCAAAAAAAAAAAAAAAAAAAATCCTTCCAACTATTATTTCCATTATTCCTCCCAAAATCAACACCCAGCACTGTAACCTGTATATAAAATCATGCTTAAATGAACAGAAATTATGATCTGTAATGATGTGATTGCAAGATTTGCAAAGGGAAAAGGGACTGGATTTCTTCATCTGCCACTCCCTCCATGTATGCTCACAGCAAACTGCCACAAAAATAACAGCTGAAAAACTGAGTTGCTAAAGGTGAAGGGACAAATACTTGACAGCAGTAAAGAGTGGGGAAATAAGGTAGAAATATGATTTTAAAATGTCATATACAAGAAGAAGAAGAAAATAAAAACTGCTAATAAACTGATGATGAATTAGGATCTCTTGCTAACAATGAAACACTTACTCCTTCAGCTGCTTAGTCAGCTTGACAACCTGAGAGGCCAGTGACATACATGTCTCCACAACTACTAAGTAGCGGGAACACATGGTGTGCCCATGTCGCTCAGCACTTTGTGAGGGTTTCTCTCCCACGTGGTTTTGCATGGTGACATTTGCTCCATATTCAACCAATGTCTGCAAAAACATAAAAGGAAGAAGTGACATATGTAAGTTCAAATCTCTGCTGTGACTTCTGATCAGCATGGTTGGAAAAAACAGCATGCCTGAATAAAGTGCTTGAAAAATGTTAGTCTAAGCCAGTAATTTTTAAAATTCAGTCTCTGAAAAATCTGCTTGCATTTTGAATTTGAACAAAATCTACAACTCAGGTGTACCAGTAACATAGAAGAGAAGTTGCAGATCATAAGAGTTATAAAGGGACTATATTTTATATATTATTCTTTCCTCTCCCCTTGAAGTTCTACTACATTAATTTGGTTTTTGTTCATTCATTTGTATAGCATAGCATCTCTTGTAGAATTCATACAGAGAGTGGGACTACCAAATGCAGACAGAGGACTTTCGTTTGGCCACCTATTGATTCTTTCCTGCACCACAGTAATAAATAAACTTTTGCAGAAGCACCCTTCTATACATTACAGAAGATTGTGGTAACTTTACACATGGCAAACATAAAAAAGAAGACATAGGACATCAGTTCTAGATTACAACTGGGTCCAGAGCAGCAAAAACACATTGCTAGCCAGTTTATAGCACGTGGTGATGAGCTGTAATGGCTTACCAGGTCTACTCTTGGGATCTCCACACTGCAAGATATTGCAACACACCCTTAGAATCTCATTTTAGTAATGTCTTTGCTACAGTATTAGCTGACTCCTTTTGTTGTTTAGCTCTCCATTTTCTACCACAGCAGAATCCTTATGCTTAAAACACTCAATAGGAAGTCTCAGTGTCCCGACTCCTTAACTAAGTAAGGCTTTGATATGAAAGATAGGGCAGATACTTGAGGTCAGATAGGCACAAATTTCTTATTGCAGATAAAGAACTGTACAATGACTTTATCAATCTAGTTGGAATTTTAGGGGGGTTAGGTCATTGTGGCTTTTTAATGCTGAGAGAAGTCTCATTGCTTTGTACTTGTTTGGTTAGTCACTACTTTCTTTTGAAGACATACTGAAATACATGTCAGCTTTTAGTCTTCAAGAAAAATAATATCTTATACTCTCATGTATATCCCTCTATTACTCACAGTACCAGCAGAGAACCCCAGCTTGCTCCTGAACCATCCAAGCTGTATGCATGACATTTGAGTTATTCTGAGACTAGAATAAAGAGCGTTCTATGTGCAAAAGTTCTGTCCAGCTGACTTCAAGACATCCAATAACTGAAGCAAGATTTGAGACCAAGCCTTCCCTCTTTATGATCTGTTTGTGATAATCAGAGTTAAGAGCTATTTGCATTATTGGAGCAGGTAAAACAGGACCTAAATATTCTGAGCAATGCTTTGATACACATTGATACCAATCCCTAGGAAAACTTGTGATCCTGTACAGCCAGAAACTACAGTGTCATTAACTTTATGCATACATATGCAGAAGAGGAATTGCATGGCTGAGCTCCTGGTTGACTTATCCAAGCAGAGCTGGTAAACCACTGAGGGCTGGAGTGACTTGGCTGACCACAAACTGCAGACACAGAGACCTCTACATCTGCTGACAGAGAAGTGGAATGGGTGGTCTGTCTGATCTGCTAAAACCATACAGAAAGGAAAGTTATGAACTCATGCACTGCATCTCATATCAACAGATTGGTCTTAATTTGTCAAGAAAGAAAATAAAGGATAGTTATGACCTTGCAGAAAGTAATCACATAGTTTGAAACATGATAGGAGCGTCATATGCTCATAAACACAGTGAGTAAGCAGATGAAGGAATCACTGACAGCCTGTGATTCTTCATTTTTTATGCTGCTGCCCATAGTTTCCCTGCTTCTTTTATCACTTCTTTCTTACCAGATTATTCTCTGTACAGTATTTTAAATTAGACTGTAAGCTTATTGAGCACAGAGCTTATTTTGTTTCACATCACAAAATATCAACTACACTTACGACTGTGAGGTGTTAATGAAGTGATATAACTGACATTGTGTATTTTTATCACCACTAGATATTTTCATTACTTATTTCTCATGGCCTCACTTCAACAAAAAGCACTTGTTGAATTGCATGTTTACTAAAATAAAATAATGTTTAGAATTTTAAGCCATTTATTAAGGTTTGTTCTTCCCAGGGAAAGCAGGGCTAGTCTCTTCTTTGTTTAGTTTTATCCATGAAAACAGCCTGCAGATGTCACCACTCTGTTCAAAATAATCTACACCCATTTCTCCTCCAAATGCATTGCACATCTTGATGAGGCACTGTTGAGACAGCAACCCTAAACACACACTTCATAGCAACCCTAAGCATGCCCTCTACCACAACAGTGCACCCCACTAACATAATCATAAACATTTCTTCTGTCCATTTTTTTCCAACTGATCAGAGCAATACAACATGATAATAAACCCACTAGATTCAGCATGGATATGAGGGTTTGTTTATTTTATTTTTGTATGAGTTTCCACAGGACCCATTCCTCACATTTTTAAGAAAAAAGACATGCCCCCTTTAGTAAGAAAATGCAGAGATGGCCATGTTCTCATAGTCTGTTGTCTTTTCAAGACTATTCATTCAGCTCAACCTGTTTTTTTTTAATTACGCGATACTCTCAAACTGGCTCTTACAGAGTTATGTCTTCTGTGACCAAATATATAAAAAGACTGTAATAATAATAATAATAATAATAATAATAATAACAACTCTGCAGATGTAGATTCAACATAACACTGTGCACAAACACATTTAGCTCTCTGAAGAGGTTAGTTAGTGAAAATTCACTTTCTGTATTTCTTTTAGGGTTGGACTAATACAAATACTGTTCTGTATTTGCAGTGGCCTGAGGGGTGATATGGATTGGTTCTTGTGTGGTAACAGGAATAACATGTTTACTGATATATATCTGAGTCCTTTGAGAATTACTGCTCCTTCTTAGACATGTTTTCCTCCTTAACTTGACTTAATCACTTAAAGTTTTATTTCTTGCCTTTCTGCCAAGAGGTAATTTTTTCTTTTATCTGTTCTTCTCCAGTGACTAGTTTGTTTATCAAATACCTCTGTGCAATTTCCTGGAATAATTTTATTATTATTTCTTCTCCAAACAGCTTTTTCTCAAAGTGCCAACAACACAAACACTGTAATGTACTCCTGTGACTAAAGGTTCTAGCAAATTTGATGGATAGAGGGTACATCTGCAATCAACATGAAGTTGCTTCACCTTCAATAATTTACCAGAAGCACTGATCAACTAGGCAGGTGCCAGTTACTGGAAGTTGCCAAACTTGGCACCCATGTATGACGAGGGTTTGAAGAAGCATCCAGGGAAGAACAGGCTTGTCAGCCTGATCTCAGTGCCAGGCAAGTTCAAAGAGCAGATCATCTTGACCATCCTCTAAGTGCAACAACCATATTTGTACTTGCAACAAGTACAGGACAATCGGGGGATCTCACCCACACCATGGGTTTATGAAAGGCAGGTTCTCCTTGAACAACCTGATCTCATGCTAGGACAAAGTGATCTGCCTAGTGGATGAGGAAAAGGCTATGGATGTGTTTACCTAAATTTTAGTAAAGCCTTTGATACGGTTTCCCACAGTATTCTTCTGGAGAATCTGGCCGCCTATGGTGTGGATTTACTGCTCACTGAGTGAAAAATCTGGCTGGATGGCAGAGCTCTGAGAGTGGTGGTGAGTGTATTTACACCCAGATCATGGCTGGACAGTAGTGGTGTTCCCCAGGGCTCAGGGGGCTGGGGCCAGTTCTGTAATCAAGAACATGGACAAGGGGATCAAGTTCATCAAGTCAATTCACAGATATGCCAAGTTGGGCAGGAGTGTTGATCTGCTGGAGGGCAGGAAAGCTCTGCAGAGGGATCTGCACAGGCTGGATCACAGGCCAACTAGATGACATTCATCTGCACTTGGACCACCCCAAGCAGCACAACAGGCTTAGGGCAGAGAGGCTGGAAAGCTGCAGTGCAGAAAAGGACCTGGGGGTGCTGGTTGACAGCAGCTGAACATGAGCCAGCTGTGCCCAGGTGGCCAAGAAGGCCAAGGGCATCCTGGCCTGTGTGCACAACAGTGTGGCCAGCAGGAGCAGGGCAGTGACCATACCCTTTGCTTGACACTGGTGAGGGCACACAAGTCCTGTGTTAAGTTCTGGGCCCCTCACAACAAGAAAGACATTGAGGGGCTGGAGCAAATCCAGAGAAGGGCAGCAGAGGTGGGGAAGGGAGCAAAGGCCCTGTGAGGTTAGGGGAGCTGGGGCTGTTTAGCCTAGAGAAAAGGACACTGAGGGGGGATATTGTTCTCTACATTTGCCTGGTAAGAGGTTGTAGCCAGGTAGGGATTGGCCTCTTCTCCCAGGTAACAAGTTAACAGGATGAGAGGAAGTGGCCTTAAGTTGTGCCAGGTGATATTCAGATGAGCTATTACGAAAAAGAAAATTCACAGGGTTGTTAAGCACTGGAACAGACTGATCATTGAAGTGTGGAGTCATCTGTCCATTTGGAAGTGGACAAAAAAACCAGTGTGGAAGTGGCATTTGAAGATTCACTTTAATGGTTAACCTGTTGGTGGTGCTGGTTTGGCCAGATGTGATGATCTTTGAGGTCTTTTCCAACCTTAATGGTTTTATAGCTCTATGGCCAGCCATCCAGTTCAACTCCATTACTTTTTTGGTATGTCTGCATTGAACACAGGTACCAGACAGAGGTATCCAAACTGGTTTATTCTGGCTCACGCAAGTACTGTAGATGTTTAAGCCTTCTCAGCTGGACAAATCACCGTTTTTAGCACCTCTATAAACAGAAATGTATTGTCTTCAGTGGCAAAGGTGACTCACTGAAAATTAGTTAGAAATCAGCATCACTCCGAAAAGGGTAGTTTATTCAAGGTATAAATTGTTCAACAAAGCTATCTTTCATACTTCCCCTAAGCCAGAGAGCTACAACTACTCAATGGAAAAAGAAACAGAAGGAAAATATCAGAGTAATAAGAAAAGTATGCATATCTGCACTGGCTGCCCTTTTGTAACACAAAAACATATACACTAGCTGCTTATATATAAACAATATAATCATGCTTTCATCTTGCCATACAAGCTAGTTGAGGCTTACAACAATATACTCGAGCATATAATCAAAAACCCAGTACTTTTCAATATTTCTTTCTGACTCCCACTGGTTTAAAGTTCTTCCTTCAGATATATTTTAATGTATCAATAACTATTCCCACTCAGATTTCCCATAATAATTTTTTTGTCATCCAAGCTTGATGTTTAAAGGTTTCTCCTATAGCTATCACTCTACCTGTATGCATCCTAGATAGCCATGTTGAGCAGCTATGTGAACAGCAGTATTTCCATCCTGGTCAACTTCATCCAGTGAAATCCCTTGTTCTTGCATAAACTGAAGAAGCCACAGAAGAATTTTCTCCTAAAGGCAAAAAAAATTACATAATATAAGAAATAATGAAAAACCAAATATACTAGAGGAATATTGGTGCTGTCATCTATCACTAATACTGTCCAATTGTCCTGGCTTTGTAGGCTTAGTGCATAATGGGACTTTGGTTTGTCTTTTTGGGTTTCTTTTTCCCCCAAAGGAAAAAAAAGCTGAAATATTTTATTTCATAAAAAGACATTACAATACGAGTACTGTAACACATTCTGAGAAATTGTACAGAAAGACTGTGGATGTCTCTGTGTTAGTGATGAAACCTGAGGGAGAATAACCCATATATCAATCTGAAAATCAGGTTGCAAAATTTGGACAGACTTCACAAGCCCCTCTGGAAAATTAAAACAGGATTATGCTCAGATCACAGAGCTGAGCAGATTAGATTCTTCAAATATATAATCATTCTTCATCTCTACGGGGTTGGGCTAAAGAGGAAGCAACACAACTAAAACCAGAAAATAAAGCTACCCTAAGAACTCAATTTATTGACTCATGGACCATTTGTATGTCCTGTATGTAGGGCACAATGGGCACACTTGGACTGCAAACACTTGTCACTAAAAGTCTGGAAGCCAAAACTAAGGTAAAAACTTCTTTTGTGTGTGTGTGTGAGAGTGTGTATTGTGCTGGTTGTGCATGCCAAGTCACCTGAGAGGAGGAGCACAAAGCACAAGACACAGAGGCTGTTCCCTCTATGAGAACTTCCTCTGTGAGATGCAGGGACCAATCGCAAAGCTGATTTAATAATTGACAGCCTGGGAAACCAATTAAAAAAGCTATTTCTCTTGCATGAATCACACTGGTAAAGTTAATCTGGTCCGTTTCACTTCTGTCAGGAAATCAGGCGATAACTGGCGCGGCCGGGCCTGGCCCCGCTCGCCATGTGGCCTGGCTGGGCAGGGATGGGGGGGCCTGGGAAGCCTCCCGTCCTTCGGCTAAGAGCCTTGATGGCCAGGGGAGAGGGAAATATTTGCTAAGATCTTAGTTTCCCCAGCGTGGCCACAGCTCCTGCCTCCGTTTTGGAAGCAGCCAGGGGGAGGAGAAGCCCCCAGTGCCCAGGCAGCCTGGGGAAGTGCAGCTGGGACAGAGCCCAGCCGAGTCTCCCCTGAGCGACCTGAAAAATCCTGGCACGGCTCCCTTCATCTTCGGGGTGCAGTTCTAACCCTTCTAATGCTCGGATAAGACTGCAGATCTCCTGAGCTCCCCTGAATGAGAGGAATAAAGCAGGGAGTCTACTGAAGTCAGTGAAGTGGAAGCTAAGTCTCCTGGTGGGAAGAGATTGAAGAAATGCCACGGATAAGTTGGCTGAAAAACCTTTTTTTGTGGGCTATGGGGAGACTGGACTACACTAAAATTCCTTTAAATTGTGGAAAACTCCACTGGGGGGTTGAAGTGCTTGAGGAAAAACATCTTTTGCCCCGAGGGAATGGGGCTCTCCGTTCTGGAAACTGGAAAGATGGACAGAGACATTTGATGGAAAAAGAGATGAAGAGAATTTCTGTCTTTTAACAGCTTGCCCTTATAAGTAATACCCCATAAGTGTGGCATAACCCATAACACAGCTCTAGAAAGATTGTGAAGATGGGATGAAGTTCCACGCTTTGCAAATTTTCCCCGGGGGGATGCAAATTGTAGAAGTGAAGAAATCCCCTATGCCTAAACCAAAAAAAGGAACTTTTCTCTCTAGTGTGAACTGAAATGATTATTTAAGTGGAAAACTGACTGAAGTGCTCTCTGTATGTCGTGGCTAAGAAATATGGAAGTTGGGTGGGGGGGAAAGAGGGAATGATCTGGAAATCTTATTCCAAATTTCTTATTTTTTCTGTATTATTAATACATTTCTTCTATATATCCTTTTAAGTTTTAGGCCTGCCTTGTCTTTGCTCCTAATTCCTAAAAGAAATTGAATATATTAGAATTGGTAAACCCAAATCAAACCAAGATATGTAGGCAGATGAAATACACATTTGTTTGGGTATTTTTTCTAACACTGGAGAGTTATATATGTGCACTAAGTTTATTCGATTTCTTATTTTCTCCGGGGGGTTTATTTGGAAAAAAAATATTTTTCTCCAGGAACTTTCCATGCCAATTCAGATTACATTTAATTTTGCCACAATGAATACGATACTGCAAATCTAGAAAAAATCTACAGATTACATAGAAAAGTGGGGTCCATTAAAGCTGACTTCAGCTGCTTTCCCAGTTTTTCTATTTGAAAAGGTAAAAAGATTAAATTATATCCTAGCATAAAACTTTTTTATTTGAACATGTATTTTTTCGTATCTTGCATTGGTATCTATCCTGTTATACTGACTCAGAGCTCCAGCTCAAAGGAGCTTTGTAGATTATAGTGTTGCTGAGGCAAATGCTGATCCACAGACTTAACCTGCAGCACCTCAGTAGCTTCTGTGACACATAAGTACATAATCACCCAAAATTATAAATGTGGAAAACTAAGGGAGACCTAAATAAAACAGGACTGAAAGCACATATAGTACTGTGAGCAGTAATTAAGTAGAAAAGAGAAGAATAAAAATGGAGAAAGAAAATTCTAAAAAGGCTGGAAACCTGCATTTTTTTGTGTAAAAGTACCACAGAAATTTTGATCTCAATGAAAAGGAGAGGAATTGTCAGACCCTTCTAGAGCTATTCCAGTATGATTCTGCCCATTCAAGCATCTGAGTCTCTGCTTACTACTTCAGAGGGCTACTCTCTCTGATACTTATCTTCTTCCTATCTTCACTTCAGCAGCAATTTTGTTCTTATTACAGGGTGAAGGCATAGGTATTTTTACTTCTCCTTGGCTGAATGCCCAACACAGCTGACAGCCAAGATGTCTACAGATCACATATCCCTTTAAAAATACTTTAGAGCAATTTCTCAATATGCCAGTGGTGTTGGCCAGCTAGAAAGAAGGATTATACTGCTCCCTTTGAATTGCCCTTATGTTTTAATAAGGAAAAGGAAAATATTTTAGCAAAACTTATCTGCAAAACTGGAAGAGAACTCTAGCTTTGAAATTATGTATTTCTTTGGAACATTTTATGGACTAGAATGTTAAGGATGTTCTACAGTTTTATGATCACAATAGGCATGGAGCAAATGATGCTTTCTAGTCATTTATCTTATCAACAAGGAAATCAAGTGGCTGGGTGACTCTGTTCAATCATGTTAGGACTACCTGTGCAGTAAGTGACCACAGGCACAAGGTCATAGTTCTACTCAAGCAGTTTATGTTCCAACAAATTTATCCTTGACCAAAAATCCCCAAGAAAACAAATGCGTTTTTCACTTAAAACTAGGGAAAACAAAATCATCATATACCAAAACATGCCACATTTCACTTTATTAACACTCATATTATGTATTTGCAAGAAAAATGTTTTTGGGAATAGATTTATAGTCTTCAATTCATTCAGACAAAATGAAAGATAGTGAGAAAATTCATCAGATTAAGACAGTGAAAAACAACTACTTTTTTGTTAAGCAATAGGAACTGATAAATGCTGATAAATTACTCAGTATATCTGTTACTTATAAGACCAAAAATCTTTTCGCTTTAACAGTTATTAACACCTCTCTGGCATATTCTAGACCTACAATAATTCAAATCTCTCTACAAAAAGATTTCAAGAAAACTTGGGACAGGCTGCTGACTTTGGTTTTATCAGATGACTTCTGGAAAAGAAAGTACAATTAACACGGACCATTTAAATCATTACATGGCCTATGAAAGGAAGGGTTAGCATCCTGAGGAGTACTGACTCTACAGCCAATCCTGGTCCCATCACTTGATATTAATTAAATCAGCTGGTCTTCCCATTATCCCTTCACAGCAGAGGAGCAGGAGTGAGTGAAAACAACACACTGCCTTTGTAAAAATGGCAATAGACAGGAAAGCAAATATCCTGAGGTGTAAAAAAAAGATGTTTTGTTTGGTGTCTGCATATCTGAATGTCATACACTCCTTCCCACTGTGGTCTCCAAAACTGTACCACCATCAAGGCATGCACAGGATCCCCTCTCAATCCTCAGCCATGTTTTAGTCTGGTTGACCAAATTCTTCCTAGACTCTCTGGAATTCAAAAACCACAAACCCTTGGCATTCCCCATTCTCTGCCTCTTACCTGTGCAGTCCACACTACCACAACATCCTTGATGGAAAGACTTTCCAGCCCCATGAAGCTCTAAGTCAGGCCTAGGATGATGAGCACCTCTGACTGCACCACCACATTCCTGTGACATGGTGACTGGGCCAGGCACAGCTGGGCATGTCCTCATGACTTACACCCAGTGTGAAAAGACCAGCCAACCACCATGGTTTCTCTTGCATAACTTCATGCTTAAACCCTTGCTAGGAGCTATGATGACCAGGCTACAGGTTGACTTTGAGCTTTTCTTCTCTTCATCAAATTAATTTATGTGGCCCTCTCTCCTACTGGAAAAATAAAATGTTGCTGACATGTCCTTGGAGGCAGGCCATGACCATAGTTTGAGGACCTTTAACATAGGAACTTTGGTATGAACTCCCTTCTGTTGCCCATTCTAAATTGTAATTCTTGAAGAAAAATATGGCATGCATGTCAAATGCCTGGGGAAACAACGGATGGACTGGCTATCTTAGAAAAGGATTCAATAACAGGTCTTCCTTGTAAAAATATTACTCTTGTAGTTCTGCCAAGACCAGTGTTTACATGGATTATCTCTTGTGTAAGTAATGGTAAAATAAATTAAAGCTTCCAGGACAGTGCCAAGTAAGCATTTAAATTTCTCAAAGTTTCTTTTTTTCTTAACACAGTTGGGTAAGATAGTCTGGCACTCATTCAGCCTCAATATTCCCTCATGTTTGAAGGTTGTTTATGGATTATTAAAAAAAAAAAAAAGATAATTGGTATTACATGTGAACTTTCTTTGGCATTCAGATAGCTAAGAAAATTTGGCAACAATTTATATATCACCTTTTCAAATTTCATGGGTGGGTGATTGTAGCTGGTGTTTCTTAAGTGGTAGAGCTTCCGTTCTGCTTTGAAAAGAATCTAGATAAAGTGTGCCAGATCTGTTTCTGGCAGTAGATAGCACAGCTCACTGAAAAAAACTCCAAAACTTCACTGGCTTTAGTTTGTATAAATATCTTTAGAGATGAGGACAAAATTAGGCTAATCAAGTGAAGATATGAATTCAAGTTCACATGTAACTTTCTCTTCCAAACTTTTTCTTCCCAGTAGCAAGCACTCTTTTCTCTAATCCAGTTCTGATCTAGCTCACATATTCTGTATCCTCAGTGCTGGGTTTACAGCAAACTTGCTGACACCAGCAATCTGTAGGTCCAGCAGGGTCCTACCTCACACCAGTAATGTCTGCATAAAAAAGGAAAGTGTAGAAAAAGGAGGTGTGTGCACAGCATGAAAACAAGGGTATCTGCATGCATATAGAAACAGCAGGAGAAAAGGGAAACTCCCAGCTCCATAGCCTTCCAAACCTGCCTCATCTCCTTCCCCGTCCCTACAGTAAATTCATGCTTGGACAGAAGCAGTCAGCAGCAGAAACATGCCACAATAATTGTATGGCATTTAATGAGACAACCACACCAGCAAAAAGTTATTTTCTTAGTGGTTATATTTTGTTTCTTCTCTCTTAAGAAGAGTAAAAAGCATTAGCACAAAATCAGTGAGGTCTGGTGTCCCTGCCAGTGTCTGGGGGGTTGGAACTAGATGATTTTAAGGTCCCTTCCAACCCAAACCAGTCTATGATTCTGTGATTCCATAATTTATTTTTGTCTCTCAAAGAAACTGTGGGATAAAATGGTCCATTTGCCAAAGAGACTAGAGAAGAATAATTGATCACTATTTCTTTCACAGTAGATCCTAGAGAAGGTCCCTTGAAGAGGGATCTGCAAGATCTACTTAGGAAAAAATGGACATTGTGGGAAGAGAATGTAGTGCAATTAAGTGGCATATTTGTTCCTCCAGATATTAGCAAAGCAGTAGAATGCAGCACTTCAGTGGTGTCTCATTGTTATATCAATAGACAAGTTAGGTGTGAAACAGGACTGATTTACAATTAGCTAGAGCATGATATTAGTAACACCAAACTTATGGGATCAAACCCCATATGGGCCATTTAATTAAGAGTTGGACTAGATGATCTTTGAGGGTCCTTTCCAAACCAGAATATTCTGTGAATCCACGAATGATTTTCGTATGCAGTTTTCAATGAAAGTGGCTAAAGCTAGACAGATGATGTTCAAGTTCCACCATACTTCACTGCCAATAGAATGAATTCCTAAATTGCAAAATTCTGTTTCTCTTCTGATGTGCCCTGTGAGTTGTCCAGATGACAGCTGATCTCTTTAGACATTCTTGGGATTTACTGATTGGCCTAATATACTAATATGGTTAATGTGGCCTAATCTTTGCCTTGCCATTATTCAAACCTTAGAAAACAAAACCCAACCAACCAACAAACAAACAAACAAGCAACTTTAGAGCAAAAATGTGGAAAAAATTATACAGATTAAGTTAGGAAAGATTTTTCTATACTTCAGCTACTTCAGAACACCTGTAATTAAAAGCCACAAAATTATGCACATACTTTAACTTAAATTCTTGTATAAGCATCTAAGAAAGCTATTTGAAAAAGTAAGAGAAAGTCATACCTGGCCATAGCAACCTGCATAATGAATAAGGCTTGGGTGGTCTTTAGAGCAACTGAGTTCTGCAATAGCTTCTGTTTCACTCACCATCCACCGAACACACTCCAGCTGACCATTCTAAATAAGCAAAAAAAATCAACTAAATTCCAGCTGTTTCCATTCTAAACACATCTACTAGAGAGCAAAAAGCTTATCAGAGTTATTAAAAATTTCCAGTTTGATAACAAATTTAAAGAATAAGCCAACAGCACCTTTTATCTTTTTCTGCAGAAAGGCTGGCTTATTTAACAATTAGCTCCTTTACCTCCAATAATACTTGAGTATACTTTGTCGTTCATAGAAGGGTGTGTAAATGTGCTGGCGCTCTTCCTGCGAGTGAGGGTGCCCCAGCACAAATATTTTTAATGATGACCTACAAGACTGGACTTGTCCTGAGTCACTGCTAACTTCTGCAACACCCTTTAAGTGATCTGGCTTAACTAAATCTTGTGGCTTTTGATCCTTACTTCCAGAGTGGTTTTCACCACTGACACAATGACATTTATTTTTCTTGTTCTTCCTGTGTATCACTGTAACTCCCATAATATTGTTCTATAGGGTGCACCCATAGTAAAATATGTGTGGGATGTGCACCTATTTTCCGGAAAAGGGATAAGTATCAGAATGTATTGGCTTACAAACACATTATATACCTACCCTGAAAAAACAAGAAAGAAAAATTGCTAAAATTTTGTAAGACCCTAAACTGGCAGACTGTAACTATACAGTTTGACATGGCCCAAGAATCTGGAGCATTTCATTAGTACACCTAGGTATCATTTTAATTTTCTAATCATACGCCTTGGCTCAGAAAAACAAAAGAACCCAAACCTGACAACTGCACTAGGGCCCTAGGTCATTGAAATGATGCTTCAAATATGGAAAACTGTAGGTTGGAATCTACAAGTCTCAGTTTCCAAACTTTATCCAGGAAGCAAGTAACAATAAACCACCCCAAAAGAAACAGAAACTCTGGTTCTGTTTCACCTCTTTCCTTCTTTGTCCTAAAGGTATTTGGAGGATAAAAGGAGTGACATTTACTCTCACTAAAGAACCAGAATAACTATGGCTATATCATCAGCCTTCATGCACTATCTTTTATTTATGTGTAGCAACATCCTGAATTTCCATATTTTCCTACATAATAAGCTTTCCTGTAAACTTGGACATTATTTTTTTCAGATTTTCACATGTTGTTCTGCAACATGTACATTTTAGTGTTGATGAACTGCTTTAGACAATAGGGAATTTTCACCTCAAGGTGCTTTTATCCTTTGTAAACTTGTTATCACATTTATCTTACAAGATTATACAAGGTATTTCTAAATAAGAAATTGCTATGCCTCCCTAAGAAACAAGTAAATCCAAGTTAAGTGAAAGCTGCTTGAAATATAACAAACTGTCTTAAGATTCAGTAGACTGATTTTAAAAGTAACCCATATGCATTGACAACAATGTAAAAATTGTCATTGTTATACAGTGGATATTACATCTGTGTAATTACACTAATTACACAATAGTTACATTAATTCCATTTTACTTTGTTAATGTCGTACCAGCCAACAGGGGTTTTTTCCCTCACTTTCAAAGCTCGAAAAGAAACATCCTGCTGGATGCATTTCTTACTGCCATCACAGGAGGAAAGTAAATGACCTTTATGTCAGGTTACAGTAGGGAAAGGGCTCGTTACCTTTATTGCTAATCCAGCTGGAGTTAGCTGCTCAATGTTTCGTTCATTCAAACAGTCTTCACCCATCAAAGAAGTGAGATGCTGCAGGCATTCTGCATGTCCCTTTGATGCTGCTACATGCAACAGATTGTTGTCACATTCATCGTGGATCTTATCCAGATTATCTGCTGCTAAATGTGGCTGTTAAAAAAAAAAGACGTATGTTAGCTACAACTCGGGATAAAAAGATACATTTATCCTCACAGCCCCAGACACAAGCCAAACACAAGGATGTTTCCCAACAGGCATGTTCTTTTACAAGTCAAAATCCAGAGCTTTTAACTTCACTGTACAGAATCTGGGTACTATTAGCATAAGGACAGAAGTGTGATGTTCACAGCCTCAACTGATTGTCAAGTTTCTCTCCTTCCCATGCAATTGTCATGCAACAGTGCAAGATCTCAAGTGCCTTCCAGTCTTTGCACTAATCTGATAACAAGGTAGCTGCAAAAATACCCACATTTAATAATTTCTGTCTGTTTTGAGTTTTCTCTCCTTTTTTTCCGTTTGGCATTATATTGATGAGTAATTGAAAAGAAAACATTCATAACTTCTGAAAGACATTGCTGATTAATTTTGCTCATCACAAAAGTGGTAGCTTATATAAAGCATCCTCTAAAATGCAGTTTAAACAGTTTAAAATGACAGAAGACTTTTATGTGATAGCTTGTTTATGTGAAAAAAAACTGTTGGGATATTTACTCAAAGTTCTACACCAGCATGATGTAATACATTATTTCTGCCCAGTCCTAACTTAAAGACAAAACAACTGGATTGAGAAACTCCAAAAGAAAAACATTAATATTAAAAAATATTAAAGATAGAGTCAAGGAGTAGCAATAACAAAGTTCCTAGAGTTATGCAGTCTTGCCAGAGTATTGTTCTGCTAGTGTAGAAGGGGTTTCAACCAGTTTGGAAAAAATATGCATTTTCTTATCTAAGATGTCCTCTTTGTGCCACCCCCCTCCTCCCCCCCCACCCCCCCAATTTCTCTTTCAGCATGAATTTAACTTGCTTTAATTTCTTAATGAGTATATTCTCTTCTGCCTGTGTCTAGTTGTGAATACCTTCCTTTGTTCCTGCTTCTACGTTAAAATTATGTGCCTTTGTGCTTGAGCTAGACTGCTAAACAGAGAAGCTAAACAAAAATCTAACAAAAACAGTTTTTATACATACACTGTGCCTTCACCAGCTGTTCTGTGTGGAGATCACATGCTCTGCATCATTGTGCTGCTAACTTGCAGGCAGTTACTTTGGAAACCATCATTGACAGTGCCTGATCACAGTGCTAGAATTTACTGAAAAAACCTTCATATGGGTCAGAGGCCAATGAGGCTTTACAGAAAGCTCCTGCCTGAGAATGCTGCTGCAACAACACAGCATAAACACTCCTGAATAATAATCAGAGTACAACAGAAGCCCCTCTGTTCCCATCATCAACCTCTACATAACAACAGTGGTAAACCAGCAATAATTGAGCAAAGTGACCTACAAATGTAAAAGGCAAAACTCAGTTAGGATTTAAACTTGATATTTAAGTGATCCTGTAAGTTAAAATGTCTGCCTTCATCATTTCAGTGTACTGCATAAAACATCAATTTTGGCCATTCATACATAAAAGTAGCGTCCTGGTTTTGCAACATATTTTATTTAAATATTAATACTTTCCATTTGGAAGTCCATAAGCCAAATTTCTAAGGAACCTATAAGATAAAAAGGGCAGTGATCCAAAATAAGAACTTCATCAGCTTGCTGGCTTAATAAACCAAATCATAGATCACTTTTATTCTATGTTTCTTATGAAAAAGATTATACTTACCAGTAAAGATATTTGGCCTTCCTTTACAATGTTTAAGATGCTCTTGATTTTTTTCACCTCTTCATTCCTGTCTTCCGGGCCCCCTGTGCTGCTCCAGCTCATTCCCAGCTCCTCCAGCTGCTTGCTCTCTGCCACTGCTGTCTGCAGGTGGAAAGTCCTCCGGTGGCAGTTCGGCATAGTCTTCTCAGCTTTGTGAGCGTGAGGATCAGCAAGCGTCCTGCTGAGGAAGCCCTTGCCTTGGGCTTCAGATTCATGGGCTGAGCTACACTTAACTGAAGGCTGGGAGAGCTCTAATTCTTCTGGTGAATGCTTGTGCTGATCAAGGACAATGGGCTGCGTTTTTCTCAGCTGAGCGCCTTTCACAGGAGACAGCACACAGAACTGCGTCCCGCCAGTGGGCGAGCTCTCTGTGCTCCCTGCAGGACAGCTCTTGATGCTTAGACCGTTCATGGTTGAACACACGCTTAAAAGTTTTTTCTCAGGAGCTACCTTGGTAAAAGGAACAGGTTGCTGACTTGATTTAATATAAGGCACGTCCAAAATTTCATCCATATCCAGGTCATAGTGCTCCAGCTCCCCAAGCAGAACAGCAGGTTCGGTGCTTTTGCTTTTAAGGCTCTCTCCTTCTCCTGGACTCTGGTCATCATTTGGAGGTGCAGACTGAGAATCATTGCCTTTCTGGTATTCTCCCTTCTGGTTCTTCTGGTCATCACTTTCGTTGTTCTCAGAGCTTTCTGGCTGGTGCTTTAATGGAGAAACCCTCTTCACTGGTCTGAATTTATTGCACACATCTGCAATTCCTGTTGGTTTCTGTGCATTTCCAAGAAGAGTTGAGACCCCACAGTTCCAGCTGCTACTGGAAACTAGACAAAATAGAGGAATTTGATTTAGCAGTGAGTGCTACCTGAGATGTGACATGATAGCATGCTTTAAAGATACACCCAGCCAGACACTGGAAACAAGAATTATATGATAATATGCCAGACCCATATTTAAACAGATTTAATGGCATGTCTATCAAGAGAAGAATTTTGCATTCCTAAAAGAAACTTTCTTCAAGGATGTATAATGTAATGATGACAAATAATTAGTTCTAATCAAGTTCTAACCAAGAGCACAAGTTGTCAATGAGCCAACAATGTGAGTGCATCAGGAAAAGCATTTCCAGCAATGATTAGAGGTGATCCTCACCCTTTGCCTGGCCCGGATGAGGCCACATCTGGAGTGCTGTGTCCAGGTCTGGGCTCCCCAGTGTAAGAGAGACATGGAACTCCTGGGGTGGGCACAGCAGAGGGCTGTTATTATGAAGGGACAGGACCACCTCTCTTACCAGGAAGGGCTGAGGGAGCTGAGCCTTCTCAGCTTTCAAAAGAGACAACAGAGGCAGGACCTTGTCAACATTTATGAATATCTGAAGAGAGTGTCATGAGGATGGACTGGGCTCTGCTCAGCAGTGCTCAGCAACAGCAGGAGAGGCAACAGGCAGAAACTGACACACAGGAAGTTCCACCTGAACACAAGGAAGAATTTCTTTGCTGTGCAGGTGACTGAGCACTGGAACAGACTGCCCAAAGAGGCTGTGGAGTCTCCCTCCCTGTATCCATACACAATCCTGTGCCATTGCCCTGGGATGACCCTGCTTGGGCAGGGAGGTTGGAACACATAACCCGCTGTGGTCCCTTCCAACCAGACCCATTCTGTGAATAATGGCCTAGTGCTATTTATATGCAGCCTGTCCAATGATGTTAGTTTGTACTCTGCTCTGCATGGAGAGGCATCATAAAAGTAGGATGATTTTCTGGGAGGGCAACAAAAGAGTCAGTCAAAACCTTTTAGTGGATTTGTTTTATCACCAATAGCAACAGTTCAATTTTTAAGTTCTGTTTCCTCTGGAAAATATATTTTTCTTACAAGAACAAGAAATTCATGAACATCAACTGAGAGCTTGGGGACTGTTCAGCTTGGGGAAGGAAAGGGTCAGGAGGAACCTCATCATTAAGGAGGCAGCCAGCACATAGTAAAATACATGAAATCCTATCTATGTTCACATAACACTTTTTAAATGGTGTGGCTGGTCAAATACTGGCATAGCTGCCCAGAGACTTTTTGAAATCTCCATTGTTAAACATACTCAGAATTCAGCTGGACACAGACCTGGCTTAACTGGCCCTAGCAGCTCCCTGCATAAGCACAGTCATCAAACTAGATGGACACTCCCAACCTAAATAATGTTGTGGTTTTCTGATCTAAAAATTGACCCTGCTTATTGAGGTGTGATGTTCCTTCTGAACTTCTCCTCTCTATGCTAGGCTTCTCTGTCAAACTTTCCATCCCTTATATGTATAATATATATATATGTGTGTGTACACCCACACCCACATGCACTCCTTTAGCTCTGGCCTTACAGACAATTCTTTCACTGCACTGCAGGATACTTTGACCAGTGAATCTGACTTGAGAGAAGGAGCTCAAGTCAATCAAACTCTTAATCCTACTGAATTTGAACTCAATCCCACTGAATTTGAACTCCTTCATAGTTCCAGCTCGTGATATTGATGATCTTCATAATTAGCAGAATTCTGGCAAATAATTTTCTTTTTTGCTATTTTCAGTTGAGGGACAGCACTAAAACCAAAAAAGCATTTAGGCAGTTTCTATGCCCCTTTGAATGTACACTAAGAGTTAACGCACTCTAGAAGTCAAGAATACTGTTTAAACAAAGCAGATTTATAACATGTGCTAACTGCATATCAGTGGGATCTAATTTGTGGTCAAAACACACAATTGGCCATGAACACCTTCCTAAGGAAATAGATATATACACTTTCAGTGCAACATTGATATCTGAAGATAAAGATTAGTATGGTTTAGTAGTTATGGATGTCTGAAAATTACATTAATACTTTTGGAAGTACTTAAGAAAACATTTCCGAAGAAAAAATAAAAATAATAATAATCAAAAAGCATGTAACTTAGTGGGCCAATACAAAGAACGCACTGTACTGACTTATTTATGTATTGTATAAGATTCTAGGTTCAAAGGCCTATACTTTTATGTTGGTTTTATTTACATGTGAAATTTTTTCCAAGTGATACAGGGAAATGGATACCATATGTTTCCCAGCTGTTTTGCTCTGACAGGAACTATTAAGCACTCAGTATGGAAATGAATTCTGTCTGAGTTTTATGAAAACACTGCTTTCAACACAGGGGTCTAGGCAGAGGGAAAGGCATCAACATTTTGTTTGTCATCACTTTATTTAAGCTTACATTTATTTTGTTACTTCACTTTCTCCACTTTTTAACTTTAATAACATGCATTTACATAAACCACTGAGAAAAAGCAATGATGTTTATTGCAAATCTGCCTCGGATAATTGTGAAGTCATGTATTTCCCCTTTCATTAAAGTTAGAGTAAGGTACTTCAATTTTTCATTATTTTTTCATTGTTTTTTCATTGATTTGGTTTTTTTTTTTTGCAAACACTATTTTTCCAGGGGAAAAAAAACCAACAAACTGGATCACCAAAACCAGTTAGCGATATATTTACTGACTTAAAACACCCTCTTCACTTAACTAAGATGATGAATTTCCACTGCTTTTAGTAAAGGATAAGAATATAGCATTTAACCATACAGCTGAAGGGACAAAAGCAAGCCAGACCAGCAGGCACAGTACTTCTTTGTGCCATTTACTCCCTGGGAGCTGCATCAGTCCCTAGGCAGTTACAGCACAGTTCCCCTCTACATGATACTGAAGCTTTCAGATGCTTGTTCCCCTAGAAGCAAAAGCAAGTGTTGCCTACAGCCTCCAAAGCACCAGCACAGCAGGAGTTACTCTGAGTGGTCTTAAACAGCTGCTCCAGAGGAAAAGCCTCTTGCTCATCTCTCCATACTCATGAACTCAGACAGGGGCCATTAAAAGTCTGGGTCAAATAAATACTGTTTGATTATTTTATAAACAACAGTAAAAGATGGCCTGACTTTAAGGCAGGGGGCTAGAATGTGGAGCAGCTAATTTGATTCCAGAATCTGACTAATAATTCTGGTACACTCCTAAAAGGTGATGAAAATTTTTTTCCCCAAGTATGTATCAAACTGATTTCCAAAACTTTTATTCATTAATATAAGAGACTACTATTGTATTACTGAGGCAAGAAGAGCAAAGAACACAAATACTGCAGGCTTCATTCACACTAGTAAAGAAGTGTTAGCTGCATGACAGACCTGAGGTATCAAAGTTTTTCTTTGGCACAAAAAACCCTTTATCTGACAAAAACCTGCAAGGGTCAAATTTGCAGACATAGTTCTTCACAATGCATTGTGCTCTATGGTTTTTTTTGAGGAAGACAAAATGCAAATGAGTCCAGAGGCCTGCAAGTTTATTTACGGATTTTCTTATCTATTTATTTACTTACAGATGTCCTAGAATTACTGGGGGCAAATAAGAAGAAAAAAGGGCAACTAGGAGGCAACTCCTCTTTCAATTTAATCCCCATCTGATACTATTTTTAGGAATCAAAATTGATCCCTGTTCCCAGTTGGACGCATCTTTTGACTTTGCAGTATATTTCAACTATCTCTATGTCTAGAGCATGGTGAGAGGTGGAGTTTTACCTGGTGTACAAGCATCTGTAGAACTACAGGGGAACTTGAGTTTTCTCCAGTCATCAAGACAACCTCATGCACAGATGAAATTTTATAGTTGTGACAGGTAGTTTCTGTTATACTTACAGTCTAATGCCAAACATCAAATTGCCTCTAAATTGTCCTGAGTAGGATGAAAATACCATGTTTTACTTTAAGAAAGTTTGTGAATAGCATTGATGACTGCCCATATTTTTTTAAATGCAGCATTTCAACATATTGCTCATGTAATATCGGGAGGGGACCTGAAGCAAGTCTACACAAAATTTTTGGAGTTCTGCTGTCCTCTGAAAGAAATGCCTGGGCTTCTTCCTTGTGATAAAAACTCAAATCAACTAAGACCCGCATTAATTCCAGGTCCATTTAGGGCACTGTGATTCTGACTTTGTATACAGGTGCTGAGGTGTTGACTAGACTAGAGAAACTTTCCAAAAACTCATGGTTGTTATCACAATGTATCTCCAACACTTACAGAAGTATGTGGGCTCCATATGATAGAGGAAGGGTTGTCTCTTACAAAACAACTGATAATTGGAGCCAGATCCAAATACCCATTTACTCCTTTATTAATATCATAAAACTCATATTTAACTGAATTCATTTTGACTGAAGGTGGCACTGTTTTACAGTTTTAACGTATCAATAACCTATACCAGGAATACATGTTAGAGTTCTTTAATGTAAGCTCTATAGCATGAGAACCTGAATTAAAGAAAAATCCTTCATGGATAAGAATGGAGAAAGTTTGTTCCCATTTAAGTGGAATTTCAAGTCACTATAAAGAAGAAAGAAAGATTATACAGGATAAATAATAATTAATGTTTTTAAACAACAGTGCACCTCTTCCAGGTAATTCAAACGTTATGTGTCTCAGGGAATTAATCTTTTTTTTCTTATCTTGGCTTGAGGAAGAATAATACAAAAGCCATTATTCTCAAGTAGAGAATATAGGAAAGTCAAAGAAAATATTGAAATCAATAAATTTGTTTTACTCTTGTATAGACAGATATATGGACGTAAAAGTAAGGTAGCAACCAAAGTTCTAATAAAAAATCAGAAAAGGTCATTCTGGCACAAAAAGGAAGAGGAAGAATGCAAAAATTGGGTAGGAAAAGAACTAGCACAATTGTTTTTTTACTAAGAAAATTCTTCAGCATTCTACCAAGGAATGATCCAATCAGTATTGTACTGTTGCAGACATATTTACCTGTGAGATATTTGGGGAAAAAGTCTTGAAATTCATGCCTTTTAACACCAATTCCAAATCAAATTTTACTTTATTTTCCCATACAACTAAAAACTACCAAGAACTTGAGATGGAAATTTTTTGTAACTTTATGTTCATTGATTTATTTATTTTTCTCAATTAGGAAACTAGTATTTTGAATAATTTTTCAAATGGCAGTTTCTTTGGGAATGAATAAAGCAGTGCAGAAGAGTAACTGCTGGACATTAAAAGTGAATTGGTTTTCACCAAACTTTGAATAAAGATATAGAGTAGTATATTGCCTTACCTTGAAACATTCATTAAATGACAAGTGAAAGTTGTCAAAGATAACAGAATACACTTCAACAATGACATGGTTCAATGAAGCTTGCTGAACACAGTTGTCTTGAACCATTTGTTCAAGTGTCCTTAGAAAATTTGCCCAGAAAGGATATAACTAATTTCATGCTTAATAATGAAAGCACAAAGGACTGATTTGTGTTTCAGCTCATCAGTCTATATTAAACAGTGCTGGAAACCAACGGACATTCTGGCTAATACCTCATTTCAGGAAAAAAGTGCTAGCTAGGTCCATTTCTAAACCACACTCTTTAATTTTCTATTTTCGAAGATAAAAAAATTACAGAATCACAGAATATGTGACTCAGAATCTGAGTTGGAAGGCATCCACACAGATCATTGAGTCCAGCTCTTAAGTGAATGGCTTGTACAGAGCTAAAATGAAGCCTTAGACTTAATTAGCACCTTGCTCTAAAGAACCGAGATAATGTGCACTTTAGTGGTTATTATGCTACCTAAAAGATCATTATCTTGATGCATGATTGTTGAAAACACAATTTCCCTTAAGCACGATTTATTGTGGATAAACCACAATTTTACTTTTCCCTGCAATTTTTTTTGCCAATACCATGTATCTTTCCCCTAGTAGTCTGGGGGTATTGGCACATATACTTTTGCTTCAAGGATCTCTTGGAATTTCCCTAAATCCAAGAAGGACTCAGAGAAGTCATAAGAGACTTGGATGCAGAACTTGAAGGAATACTAAGTAAGATGCAGATGATACAGAATTAGGAGGAGCTGGTTACTCCATCTGAAGACAGAGAAGCCCTGCAGAGAGACCTCAACAAATTAGAGGCTTGGGCAGTTACGAACTGTATGAAATTTGACAAGGGGATGTGTCAAATTCTGCACCTGGAATGGGACAACCCTGGATGTGCAGACAGACTGGGAAATGAGAGGCTGGAGAGCAGAGCCATGGAAAGGGCCCTGGGGTTCCTGGCTGATGGCAAGTTGAGCCTGAGCCAGCAGTGCCCTGGCACCAGGAGGGCCAAGAGTGTCCCGGGAGCATCAGGCACAGCATCAGAGCCGGGCAAGGGAGGGGATTGTCCTGCTCTGCTCTGAGCTGGGGCAGCCTCACCTCCAGTGCTGGGGCAGCTCTGGGGCCACAACACACCAAAGACACTGAGCTGTGAGAGTGTCCAAAGGAGCCATGAGGGGGTGAAGGGTTTGCAGGGGAAGCTGTGAGGAGTGGCTGAGGGCACTTGGTCTGTTCAGCCTGGAGGAGACTGAGGGGAGACCTCAGTGCAGCCACAGCTTCTTGTGAGGGGAAAGGAGGGGCAGGCACTGATCCCTGCTCTGGGGACAGGGACAGGACAGAGGGAATGGCCTGAAACTCTGTCAGGAGAGGTTCAGGCTGGGTATCAGAGGTTCTCCACCCAGAGGGTGTTTGGGCACTGAACAGGCTCCCTGGGGAAGCTGTCACAGCCCCAGCCTGACAGAGCTCAGGAGTGTTTGGACAATGCTCTGGGGCACGTGGTGTGACTCTTGGGGTGTCCTCCTGTGCAGAGCCAGGAGCTGGACTGTGATGATCCCTGTGGGTCCCTTCCAACTCAGAACATTCTGTGATTCTTTGATTAGGAGTCAGAACTGTGACTGTGCTGCTGCATGACTGCCATGCACATCTTGCAAAAGAGTGAGGCAGGAACAGGTCCCTCCCAACAATACACACCATCAGCCAGTGCTGTCCAATAAAGGGAGGTAGGTGATAGTGGCATTTCAAGGAGGAAAAACTACAAACTGGGAAAACATTTGTCAGACTTTCTAATACCTTCCTTTCCAAAAGAACAAGTAATTCAAGCAAAAGTTGCAGGTAGTCAGAAATAGTTAAAAAAAAAAAAAAAAGAAATCTGCTGAAGGAATTATGTGAAATGCTTGAGAAGACTCACTGACTTCTAAACACCACTATCTGCCTAGGATTAAAAGTGCTTGGAGTAATTTGAAAACAATGTAAGCAAATACTATCATATGTTACTAACTTATTATTCAATGTTTACATGAAAGGGGGAAAGAAAATCAGGACAGGGGTACTTACCAAACTTATCTGCAAACAATGAACAGTAGCACTTTCACATTATTAGTCATATAGTTAAGTAATTCAATAATGTTTGGTTTACATCTGTTCTAACAATCCCGTTGGTGAACACAGTTGTGTGTATGTACATGTACATGTACATGTACATGTACATGTACATCTATATCTATATCTATATCTATATCTATATCTATATCTATATCTATATCTATATCTATATCTATATCTATATCTATATCTATATCTATATCTATATCACTATTTTCTCAAGTATAAAGTTGAATCTTACTTTCTTCATAATTTTGTCTTAACTGTCTTAGTGAACTAAGTATTTTTTTGAGACAAAGATGACAGACAACTGCTTTTTAGACTATGACATGTCTTATCTATAGACAACATTTGCTTAATTTTTAGTTCTAAAAATTAGTCTTGGATAGTTCTACTTTCACAGTCCACTCAGTTTTAAAGGAAAAATGCAACTTCTAACTAAGCAGAAGGCAGTATGAGGTAGAAAGCTGGATCAGCTCTTCGTAAAATCTCTGAGTTCTTTTATTTGTAACTACTTGAATTAACAGTGGAATGCAAAATTAAAATAGTATGAATGCTTTATGCTATGGTATGAAAGACTTATAATCTATTTTCATAAAAAACAGCACACATCATCAATACTTCGACAACATTATTTTAATGATCTAATTGTTTTAATGATGTGTTTGTACAGTGAAGGCAAAAGACTTAGTCAAAAGCAACTATGAAAAGTTACCAAATAGGGCCTTACACAATGTTGATGAATCCAGCTCTGTTGATGTTTCAAGACTGGACATACTGAAGTCTGTACAGGCATGTAAAGTGATACACTCCTGTTCAGCACTATATTATTACTCAGTGATTAAACAGAGTAAAAATAAAAATATTTCAGTACTATCTCCTATTCACCAAAATAAGTGGTAAGTAGCAAGAAAACCCAGCTCTTAGGACTGTTTCCACTTTGCCAATACTACTATCAGTGTAAAGAGCTCCTTTTTACTCAAGACTTTTAACCAATCTGCAATTGACTTCCACTGGCACACTCCCCAGAGCTACTACTGTCTTCCAGCAATCCCTGTATTTGCTTCTGTCAACCCCTTTTCAAGGGAATAGATGAGTACTGATGTAATTAAAATCATAATCAAAAAATGTCTGTCTGCAGAGGCAACCATGGAACAAGAGATATACACAGTAATTTGTCAGCATCCTGCAATACAAAGGAAGAGCTCATAACCAGTATTTCATCCTTACTATTTTAAATGGAGAAAGAAGAATGGGAGGAGGAATGTGGGAGAGAATGCTGGAAATGTGGGGAGCAACAAGGCATCAAATGCTATGGAGAATGGCAGGGAAGAAGGAGGAGCAGATGGAGGAGGAAGTGGGTGAAAAAGAGGAAAGGAGTAGAGAAAGAGGCAGGAGGAATGAGAGAAGACTGGGAGAAGAACAGTTGTGGAATGGTGTAACAATAGGAAAACAGGGAGAGAGAAAGGAGAGTGGGAGTAAGAATGGGAAAGAAGGGAAGGAGACAGGAAGAAAGAGGGAAGGAAATGGAACGAAGGGGGAAGATGGCAAGATGCAAGGGATGAGGAAAGGGGGAAGAACCAGCAAGAAGGAAGGAAGAAGAAAGAAGAAAAGGGATAAGGATGAGGCAGGGGAAGGACATCAGGGTGTAAGAGGGGAGGACAGGAAGGAAGAGGGGAATATGGAGGGGAGGATGGGGGACACTAGAGTAGAAGGAGATAGGGCAGTTTGAGGGGGTTGGATCAGGAGTCTTACACTTCTCTGCTCTTGCTTGTAACAAGTAACAAACACTGTGTGTGCAATCACTGCTGTGCCCTGTGTGGGCAGTAATCTGAAAGCATTATAAGGAGAGCTTTGCTTCTCTTTATTGTCAAAGACAGTGGCATGTGGTGACCTGGCCTTTAATAAATCTGTTAGAAGAAACAGCAATCAGAAAGTTTCCACTTAAGTTAAACACAATAGAAATTTTAAAAAGTCTGAAAGGAAATACAGAAACAAAAGCTGCTGAAGTATAGCATGGTTCATGTCCTTGTATCATCCCATGAATTCCAGATCTCCCATTTCTGTTATAAAATTACTTGATGAAACAACATTAACAAAAGTTCAATTAGGGGATCAAAAAGCACAATAAACTTTTCATAGCTCAACAAAAATGCTTCTCTTACCAATTCATTTCTCCTCCATCAGGAAGAGAAAAATAAAAGAGGATTAATCTGATTTACAGAGTGAAAAACAACGCTGAATGCAGTTTTTGTCAGGGGGCGGGGGAAGGTCTCCAGCTGGTTCTCATCTATATGCCATGATTCTTCATTTAGTTTACACTATTAAACTAAAAAACTCAGCTTTAATCTTAACTATTACAGCATGCCTTAGAGTAGATTCTATCATGTAGCATCCTTGATACTGTTTCAGACTCTGGCAAAACATCATCCCTCAGACTGGTCGTGGCCATATGGGTAGTAAATGTATCCAACATTTTTTCATTGGCGCCTACATTATTACGTCTTGTCACCAATGGTTTCTCGGGTTTTCAAGTAAATTGTTGCACATACTGTGGTTTGGAGCTGCTGAGATGAAGCCCTACATTTATCTGTATATAGCCAAATCCTTTTTTGGAACTTTCTTTCCTTCTAATGAACTAACATCTGTTGAAAAAAAAAGAAACTCATGTTTGCAGAACACTGTACATAAATGAGAAAAAACAAAACAACAGGACATTGCCAAGAAGATATTGTTGCCAAATTCTACATGATTTTTAAAAAAAGCCTAGAATATAAAGGGTGGACAGAAATGGGCATCATACCTGATCTGTCTTCATTTTGTGCATCACACCTTCTACATAATTCTGGGATGGTCTTGAGAGAAGTTACAGAATACTGCAAAAAAGGAGAAAAAGTTTATAGAGGTAATAATTAAAAAAGATAAAAAGTACAACTTTCAAGGAGTTCAAGCGTCATGGACACTATGAAAATCTACAAACCAAGGCTGCTTTTGGCAGCCTGGTGGACTTCTTACATTGTATGAGAAAAGCAGACGGCTCTGCTTTATTTTTCCCACCTTGAGACAAACAAAACAGACTTTCAAAGCTAGAGTAAAGCACCTCCTAACCTCAGATTTCTCCTTCCTGCAGGTTGCTATTATTAAAGGCACAAATACAATGCAACACAAGGAGAGACATATCAGAGGTCAGACCACCTTCAGGCTTCATCATAAGCTTCAAGGGTCCCACTTTTCCCACCTCTTATGATGGGCAACACCCATTATGGTGTTGCACTTCAACAATTACCATGTTTAAAAATTAGAATTCAAGCTGTCACAAACCAATATGTAAAAGGGATGCATAATATCTCCTCTGTAGAGGTCTGATTTCAGAGAGGGGTGCGTGAACTCACACATATCAGACATCAAACTCTTTTCTCTAACCTGGTCTTCATTAAAGCAAACCTTAATTATTATTTTGACATGACAAAACTCATCTGATATGAATCAGAATGTTATTCACTGCATTATCCATTCAAAAATGGGGAAAAAAACCCCAGAGGTACCATAGGCATTTTACTAAACCAAATTTATTAGTTTATATACCTGTGGAATACCTTTGGAAAGACACGGGATCCAGTATTATAAAACCATACATTCTGATGTGCAGTTGCTTTATAGCAAGTCTTCCTTAATTAAATGTTTAAATGTTACAGGAATCTCCACTTAAACAAATGAAAATCATTATGTCTATGAAAGAAATATCAATTACATTGGCTTATACAAAAAAGACCCTATTAAAAACAGTATTTTGGAAACTTAAGTAGAAAAAAAGCATTTAGGATTAGCACAACTGAAATTTTTCTAAGAATACATAAACACCATATGTTTTCAAAGAAAGAGGTATTTTTACTTGGTGTGCTGTTGACCAGTGAGGCAAAACAACTACATATAAAACCATATGAACTTTCCACATGAAAAATAAATAGTGATGCATTGTCTTGGGTTTTGCTGACAGTTTGTCATTCAGTGTTTGACATGTTTCTAAAGCACAGCTGGCAATCTCCTTCGAAATAATCTGAATTCAAGCTCATATGACCAATTGAAGAGTAATGTACTTTTCTGGCGCAAGTTTAAGACTTTTACTCAAGTGATTGCAGTTACTTTATTAAGCCTAGAAAACCTCCCAGACCCTCCTTTTTCCCTTGTTGACCTAATTCAGAGATGTATTGAGAAACTTCAACTACAGGAAGAAACCCTCGTAAGTATTCCCAGGATGAACACTGAACTTATTAATTAAAATGTGTAGCAGCACTCCAGAAGGATCCAGTGATTCCAATCCCCATTAAACAAGGGTTGTCTATAAGGCTGTGACTGCTTCACGATGTGACAGCCTAATGCAAGAAAGAACAGAGCCAAGACAGGGAGAAGGGTGCTAGTAAAGACAAATTAATACAACTTAGACACGGACAAACCCCATGTGCTGGGCCTCACTTTAGTTATTGTTTAATAAAGCCTGAGCTGTTAAGCTATACATCTTGCTATTTCAGCACAAAGACTTAGAATGCAATCTTGAACTGGTCTAGTAAGGATCTTAAAAGAATCCAAGGAGCATGTCTCCAAGGAATATGGTAGCTTCATAGGACCAGCTGTTGCAGTTTAAACTATTACACAGTTTGTAATTCAATTAGAAAGAGCCTTTTGCATTCTATTGCTATGTGTTTTGTCAGGCAACTTCAAAAACAGAAAGCCGTCTTTCTTTTTGTCTTTTTTCTGTTCTTGGAACAACAGATTTTTTCTGTTTCAACATTGCTGTAAAATTTATTCAGTTAGTCATCTTACTGCCAAAAATCTACTGAACATTTATAAATTTGTTATGCATTTTAGTAATATTGGTTTGAGTTCACTAACAGATTTCCTCCCACTTACCTCTGGCCTCAAGGACTTCTACAAATTTACATTTCTGCCTCCTGTATTTTGTGGTTAAAATGTAAAGAACCAGGTCCAGGAAGCAACTAAAATTACTTTTTCAAGTGGACCTTTCCCAACCATAAAAACAATCCATTCATAGCTCTTCCCACTAGAACTGATTTCTCACATATCTAGCTCCAGTTCTAATCACCAGTAATGTTTTCCAGCTTTTCTTCAACCATAAATTTCAAGGTTACACAGGACATCAAAAGAAGTTGAGATTGCAACTTTTCCTTGGAACAGACTTTAAAACTTAATGCTTATTCAACAGCACTTAAAATTAATTACTTCCAACTCTTCATTCAATAATTTCAAATTTTTTTTGCATACAAAACTAAACACTACTTCTCACATTTCATCATTGGAGTAACCATGTCAGCCAGAGCTCAGGGCCATGTCCAAGGGCATACTGACAATGAAAGAGCTCAGCACATCATGTTACTTCGTTAGTCCATGCTTACTGTGATCTTGGGAATTTAATTAAAGTCTGATGTGGCTGATGGTAACATTCAGTAACAAATGAAGAGCTTGTTCCTAAGACATCACATGCAATGGAATTTTTGATTACTGTTTGAAGTCTGTGTTCCTTTTCTGCATTTAAGGCCTGCCTATGTCCAACCTGAAATAGTAAATTCTAATAAGCTTCTAAAGAACTTTGTAAGATGGAAGAGCAGTATCATCAGCAAATGAGTGAAGAGGCAGTAGCAAGTATTCCATGCAAATGCAAGATATTCCCAGCTTTTTCCAACAGACATTTCTAATTCAGGGAAAAATGGGATTTCCCTTATAATACAATACATTTGTTCGTTATGTAACACTGTGCTATGGAATCTGAATTAATGCCTTTAAATTCCACATGATTTCCAAATTCTAATGCAATGAATTTTAAATTAAACACATGAGGAAAAATGTCTTTAATAGGGCTGTTCTGCTCTGTTTCACTGGTCCACCACTTGCAGATGCACCTGGGTTCTCAAAGTATCAGGAAGAAGAAATAACTAATCATGAGCAGTAGCAGAGAAATAATATACAAAATAGTAAAAAATCCAAGCAAATTAAGAAACAAGAATTACTTTACAACATCCTTAGGAATTAGGATACATTCTGTTGTATCCTAAGTGCAGTCAAAGTGCAAAGGTGTATGCATAGTGAGACTCTCAGAACACGTTGCCATGACCATGAGACTCCTAAAATAAAGAAGGACCATGCCCAACTGCTTGCAGATTAGAACTCAAATCATTTACCACCACCAATCATCCTGACTGGATAAAGACACCAATGACTCTGTCCTGATCCTAAAAGCACAGTTCTTTGTTTTCATTTTGATACTGAAAACAAGCACTTTCCTCCATATTACAGCTAATTTTTTCCAAGTGTTTCCAAGTAAACAGTCTCATTTCCGTTTATTTGTGATAGTGGAAAACATAACACTCCATTGATATTAAAAGTCTATTAAATTAACTTCACAATGCATTTTCTTAATAACTTATTAACTATGCAATGCCACCACATTTCTGAGACATTTATTTGGGAATAGCAAGTTATACTGAGAAAAAGTAAGGGAACAATACTTGGCCTGATGTGTGGCAGGAAGATTTTTCTCAATAGTAGTGTCAATTTAAGCAGCTTCAAAACAAAAAAAACAGAGAAGGAAAGAGATTAGACTGGTATGGTGCATGTGGGAAATATCACCTCCCCAGACTAAATGTCCTTCTTACAGTTGTGATGAGCATCTTTGGAGCACTGGTTAGGTTACTTGTGCTATGTGTTGTGCATCTTATATAGACACTTGATATGTTATTCTTCCCTTTAGCTTCAAAGGGGACCTATAGAGACACGACTAACACTGTTAGGGGTACAAAATGTCTGTCTGAAACTAACATTTCCATGAACAACTTAGTGGACAGCTGCATTTTGCTTCATTCTGAAATGGGAGACAGGAAGAAAAGAGAGAGATGTAAGAGCGAGCTTCAGCTGGATGGTAAATACATCAATCTGCTGCTGCTAATGATTGTGCCTGCACAGCAATGTAGGACCCTGCATGCTGAGCCCAGCAGGACTGGTGGCTGGCTAGGCAGAGTCTGGCTGTGTGTAAGCCTGAGGGGTGACCCAGCTCTTCCTGTGGCCAAGGAAGGGTGCAGCACACTCAGGAGAGGCCCTGCACTGAGTAAAAGGGAGACAAGCAGCTTGGGCATACTCCTGACCATGCATAGTCTATGTTTTCCCTGCCAGGCGAGCATTCACAAGACATTTTTAAAGCTGTTCCAAAATACCTGGTGACTGAGAAGCTCTTTCCTTAGACCTGAACTCAATTACTGCACTTGCATTGCACAAACCTTTAAATTAGGCACAGTCTCACACTAAGCCTGGCTTTCATTCATACAGAGCTGAGAAAATGATCAGGGCAATTATCTATACAGTCAATCTGTAAGAGTTTACAAGTATCTTAGCATGAAGAACTCTGGTTGTGATGAGGTTATCTTGTATTATTTCTGTAGACTGAAAAATAAAATTGTTTCAATTTTCTCAATTTGCCAGTGCAATGTAAATCCTGCATATCAATCAAAGGGGTAGGAAACCTTCAGGTAACCATATCAACAGCATAAAACTTCAGAGCAGGAATAAATTTATAGCCAAAATCAGGAGAAACAGGAAAAAAGTGAAAGCATAAAACATGCATTTGATAATGTATCTATCATTTAATGCAACCTGAAGGTTTTTTCTCCCTTTTCTTTCTGTGAGCAGTTATTAATGAAGAAATAAATTAAAATATTCAGCTGGATTGCTTAATGCAGACAGAATATTACTTTTGTTTAACGTGAACAAAAACCTATTCTGCTGTCTGAACTGCAGTCAGATATACTATGCCATTTATAATCAGGAATGGAGCCATCTTAGTTGATAAAATAAGCACCATATTTGCATTCCAGAAGCCTGATGGAGTTGGTAGATGCAGCTGCTAAGCCACTCTCAATAATATTTTAATAGTGATAGCAGTCAGTCTCAAATGACTGGATGAAAGGGAGTATCACATTCCCCTTTAGCAAAGATGAAAAGAAGGGAACTCCTAGCAGGTCAGCCATGCCTCAGCACCCAGTAAGAGCAAGGGAAGAAATCCTCCTGGAAGTTATGCTGATTCATACAGATAGCAGAGGTGATTAAAGATAGCCAGCATGGCTTCACAAAGGGAAAATTGTGCTTATGTATAGATGGACAAGGAACTGCCCATGTCCAATGAGTTAAAATCAACAACTCAATCTCCAAGTGAAACTCAGCAAGAGGTATCCCTCAAGGATGCATACTACAACAAACAGTACTTAATATAATTGTCAAGGACATAGATGATGGGATCAGGAGCACTCTAAGCAAGTTTTCACATGACACCAAGTGACTGATTGATTGATTGATTGATTGACACCAGTGAGTGATTGATTTGCTGCAGGGATGGAATGCCATCAGGAGGGAGCATGGGATGGTGGTATGGGCCCATGTGAACATCAGTAAGTTCAAGAAGTTAAGATCCTGAGTCCATGTGTCCAAGTGTCCATTTATCAGAGCAATGCCCAGTTATCCATACAGAGTCTGATACTGAGAGAAACCCTGCAGAGAAGGGGAGGATGAACAATTTGACATAAACTATCAATGCTTGCTTGCAGTCCAGAAAGTCAGTCATATCCTGGGCTGCATGAAAAGTCAGCCAGCAGAGTAAAGGAGGTGATTCTTCAGCAGACTTCATTCTTGGGAGAATCCACCTGGAGTATTGCCTCCAGCTCAGGGGTTGTTGGGACAAAAAAGATATGGACTTGTTCAGTACATCCAGAATAATATCATAAAAACAGCCAGGGAGCTGGGCCACCTCTTCTGTGAAGTAAGGCTGAGAGAGTCTGGATTCTTCATCCTGGAGAACAGGAGGTTGCAGGGAGACTTTCTCATGACATTCCAATATATAAAAGAGGCTTATATAAAAAAATACAGAAAGACTGTTTTCCAGGGCCTGTAATGATAGGACAACTGGCAAAGGAAAGAACATCAATTTAGATTGACTACAAGGACATTTTTTACAATGAGGGTAGTCAGTCACTGCTGCACAGAGAAATTGTGGATGCCCACCACACAATTATATCGATGTGGCAAACTAAGAGTGGAGGCTGCCTCTATGCAGGACCAGCTGCTGACAAAGGCTGAGCCCATCAGAGATGTTGGTAGCCTTTGGGATAACAGATTTAAGAAAGGGTAAAAACCACTGCATAAGAGCAGCTGGGAGAGAGAAGCAATAAAATGTGACACCAAGGTCAGAGAATAAGTAGGGGAAAGCAGTGTTCCAGGTGGTGCAGCAGAGATTTCCCTGCAGTCACAGGAGAATACCATGGTAGTGCAGATATCCAGCCTTAGCCCATAGAAGAGCCCACAATGGAGTGTGTGGATGTGCCCTGAAGAAACCTCCAGACTGTGGAAAGACAGTGCTGGAGCAGGCTCCTGGCAGGAGCTAATTCCTGTGGAGAGGAGATCACATAGGAGCAGGTTTTCTAGCAGGAACTGTGACCCTGTGAGACCAGTGCTGGAGTAGCCTGTTCCCAAAGGATTGTATCTCATAGAAAGGATGCATTGCTGGTGCAGGCCATGAAGAACTGTCGTACTGGGGAAGCATTCAGACAGGAGAAGTTCAGAGGACTGCCTTCAGGGGGTGGGACCCCATGCTGGTGCAGATATGAAGAGGATGAGGAGTGAACAGAAGAGACACTGTGATAATCTGTCTTAGGTTACAATGTAAAATGGACCCAAAAGTATGTATTCTATCACCATCTTCATAAACTGCTAAAACCAGGTAGGACAGTGTTCCTTATCTCCTTCATGACTCATCCCTGATAGCTCTAGGGAGATATTTTCTGTCAATGGGCCATTGAGTTCCTCTGCATGACTGATAAAATTACATCATCCCATTGTCAGATGCTCCACCCAAGAGGAGGAGACAAGCATTCTTACCTGGATATAATTTAAGGTTACAATACAACCTGCAGCCTTATCCACTGAATTCACAGAGGACAAGAACTCCGTAACCACCACTGGATCTTGAGAGAAAGATCAAGCCCTTCTACAGCTTCAACAGATCCACATCTGTCACTCCAGGAGGACTGCAGCCATCATTTAATTAGACTGCTACCCTGACTGACGAGGTGTCAGGTTGTATTCTGACTCTGTCACTGTTTCTGTATTATTGCATTTATTTTAATTTTCCATTACTTAAATTTCCTGACTTGGGATCGATCTCCCACTGGTTTGCTTTCAAACTAGTACTTAACATGAATACAAACCCCATCCTCCCCCATCCCCCTGTGCTTATCCAGGCAGCAAGGCAAACCACTCAGGAGTGAAGTTGGGACTGCAAAGAGGAAAGGGTGGGGAAGAGGTCCTTCTAGATTTGTCATCATCCTGTGCTGTTTGATTGGCAATAAATAAATATTGCCAAGAGGAGTCTTTTTTTCCTGTGACACTAATTGGTGAGTGGTGTCCCTCTCCTTAAAGCACAAGCCTCTTGATGGAGTAGGAGTGACAGAATGGCTTGGTGGGCACCTGGTGACCAGTCAATGTCAACCCATCACATAGAGCCTTGAAGCAACCTGATCTAGTGAAAGGTATCCCTTCCACTAGAGAAGGGATCTCCACTAGAGATTGGAACTGAACAGTCTTTGAAGGTCCCTTCTGACTAAAACAATTCTAGGATTGATGCTGGAGAAATGTAGTTTCCTTTTCTTGTATACAAATGTAGCATTAAAAAAAAAAAAAAAACCCCAACAAAACAAACAAACAACCAAAAAAAGCCCAAAGGAAAATAAAATAAAAACCTAACTCACACCACATCAGTTTTGCTGAAAAGGATGACAAGGGTCTGGACTATAAACAGTGGCTTTCTAAATGAGGTACATTTGTAAGTGAATTATTGTCAGCCTTCTTGCCACCATTACTATTGGTCACTTTTCTGCACTGGATTAGAACCAGAGGGCTAACATGAATAATTTACTAATACAGATACTATGCAGCTGCTTTTACCAGAGCAGGCTAATGATAAAATGTGAAGGTCAGGTACTTCCAACCTGTGTATGACCAGATATGAGTAGAGCACTAGAGTAACCATGAATTCTCTTGTTGATCTGCGTTCAGGCAACAAATCCCTTGTCCTCTTACCTGCTAAAGCAGGGAGCAAAACTGCTACCTCAATCATTTGTGATGACTTTTTTATTTAATGTTCAGCATCCACTGAAAGAACAGCCTATTAATGCAGGCAGCCTGAGCTGTTCAGCAGAAAAGTACGTAACCTAACCCACCAGTATGCAGCAACAGCCACAATGGGAGGGACATGGAAAGGTTACATCTATTATGTTTTACAGTTTCACAAAACTGAGTATAGAAACAGATACCAGGCCATAATCTGGCATATAAGAGTAATATAAAGAAAGTTGCCCATAATAAGGTATTTACTCAAGATTGTCTTGTAATATTTTGGGCATTTGCCATGTTCTGCTTTAATAAAAATACAACAGTACAATAGGTACAAAAAAAAAAAAAAATCTCTTCAAAAAGAATTTGTCAGTGAATAAAGCATCTGGAATGTTTTAAAACGAATCAAGAGCCCCAAATGCTAACAGGAAAACCAGGCCCTTTGCAAAAAAAAAAAAAAGAAACAAAACCAAAAAAGCCCCAATCTATGAAACTATGAAAGATGTGGATGGAGATGGTGGCATACTTTAATCTGAAAACTGAATTAACAAATTCTCTTACACGAGATTTAATTTATGTATTCAAGTTTATTTTTTATCAAACACTGAACATATCAACAACTCTATTGCACAAAAAAGAAGGAACACTGGCAGTAGAAGCAGTTTTATGAGTAATAGAAAAACACACAGTCCCAATGCCTCCTATAGAAACATTAAAAATGTAGAAAGTAACACAGTAACACAGAGTTTTTAATTGCAATTAAGGCTGTTTTATTTGTGACACTAAGGATAACTGCTGCCTACGCATCTCTTGAAATCTGTGTCTTTCTGTACACTACCACATCACACCTATTGATAAAATCGAGTTGTACTAGGAAATGGCTACTGGTGAAAAAGGCAAAGGTGAGAGAAGTGTTTTTTAAACTGAAATACATTAGATTAAAGAAAGTAAACTTAAAATTTTTGTGTGAAAGGCTAGCACTGCAGCACAAATAGCTCATTCAGAATAATACAGAAGAAACCTAGAAATGATGCTAATTTATTTTACAAGTAATTTTTACTATCTGAAGGAATCAGGTTTTCATTTCAAGTTTTTTAGAGAGATTTTGTTTACAAAAAATCTGATTTTTATTCTAGATTAAAACTATCTAAACATTCTTTTATCTGAAGTAAAAAGAAGTGTGGCTTCTAACAACAGTGTTGCTTTTCATATCAGGACTTAGATATCTAAGGGTATCTCAACTTGAACAATTTATTTTACCAATAAAATAAGAGTTGTACTTACCGATATATCATCGCTAAAATCTATTTCATCCAAATCAAGGTATTCAGGGGCTTCCATTATTCTCTTATGGACATTTTGGGTGAGTCAGCACATTAACAAAAACCTAATTAAGAAAAGAGAAATGTGTTGTCTTTAGAGAGCCAAAATCACACAGAAGAGTTTTTGTATAGCTACTACATTACTGAAACATCTAACTTGAACATTAAAGTGTTTCCTAACTTAATCTTAGATGATAAATACAATTTGCCACCTCTACTCTGCATATTGTGAAGCAGACATTTCAATTTTTGGGAGAGCAGCTAAGTGCTACTTGAAGTAGAGGTAGAAATACTTGGTTCAGCATCACTCAGACCCTCAGGAAGTTCAACACAGGTATAAACACCTAAGCTGCTGAGCACCCTTGTGACCTTGCAATGAAAGCTGTGTTGATGATGTGCCCTCTCATGAGACATCTACTCACAGCAACTCCTGTCAGCACAGATTTCCCCTGCCCAATATGGCAGAAAAGAACTGAGCTGTGTCCTGCTGTGCACAGACAATCACACCTTATCTCTGCTTACAAGCAGACTAACACACAATGCAGTCAGTGCTTTACAGATTAATGGTACACCACCCTTCAGGCTCTGAGGGCACATCCCCCAGAACAGCAACAAATTCAATACCAGAATTATATCACATGCACGAATTATCAGGGGCATTAACCATTTTCTTACATCAAGAGGAAAAAAAGAGCAAATTCTCTTGCAAAGCAAGAAATATGGTTGGCAAAGTCAATATTAGATCTGAATAAATGTAAACTTAGACAATCAGAAGATCAAAGACAATAAACCCCTCATTTAGTCAATCCTAATTACAACGAAGGTGTGTGTCATCACTACAAACACAACAGAAGTAGGAAAGGAAGCTATTTTAAAAGAAACTGAAAAACAAAAGCACAACGCATTTTTAAATAATGTGAGTCACTAGATAATGATTAGGTGTTATTACAGAAGAAAATTAAATCCTCCAGTACTTTTACATAACAAAGGAAACACCTTAAGGAAAAAAATGACACAAACTCTATTTATTCATATAATAACTGAAGAAGTATGTTTATGAATAATGAAATCAGCTGTGTAGGCCTAAATAAACTCACTGCTTGAAACTTTCACATGCAATTAAAGATGTCATAGGATATGGGATCAGAAAATAGTATTTTTCTGTAAGTGTCAGACAAAGCAAAACCTCAGTAATTATTCTCCCTAGTAATACACTATCCAAGGACAAAGTTGACCTTAATACACCTGTTCTTGAGAAGCTATTAGAGAGAACATTCATTAGAGCTATTAAAGAGAACCAGTAGCCAAAACTTCAGTATTATGCTGAAGGAGAACGGAAAAGCAAATTATTTGTTTCTCATCAAGATACTGAAACACTATCAGCATCATTTTCTCATTAAATGAATGTTCCAGTTTTGGCTGGAGTGGAGTTAATTTTGTTTACAGTAGATAGTATGGGACTGGGATTGGGTTTTGTGCTGGAACAGAGTTGATACTTCAGGGATGCTTTCATTACTGCTGAGCAGGGCTTACACAAGACAAAGACTTTTCTGCTCCTTATCCTCCCCATCTGTGAGCAGGCTGGGGGTGCAAAAGGAGTTGGGACAGCCAGGACAGATGATCCCAACTAACTCAGTGAGATATTCCACCGCAGATGACATCATGATCTGCACAGAAAGCTGGAGGAAAGGAAAAGAGGAGTGTTTGGAGTGATGGAGTTTGTGTCTTCCCAAGTCAGTGTTACACTGATAGAGCCCTGCTCTCCTGGAGATGGCCAAACACTTGCCTGCCCATGTGAAATGGTGAATTAATTCCTTGTTTTGCTCTGCTTGCATGCACAGCTTTTGTCTTCCCTACTAAATTGTCCTGATCTCAACCCAAGGATTTTCTCACTTCTACTCTCGAAGCAATTGTGTGGGAACACTGAGGAGGACAGCAGCATGTAAAAACAACCTCAGCTACCTACAATTTTCTCTCACTGTTACTGTTAGACTTGAGTGAAGCAGTGGGAAGAGAGACGGCTACAGAAAGGTAAAACCAGAAGTGTCTCTATTGCGAAACTCATCAGAAGCTTTTTATTTCACACATTTCCAAATGGTAAATTTATTCTCGGCAGGACCCACCAAAATCAGACAAAAGCCTGACAATGAAAGGAAATAGCTGTTGTGAAAAGGCATGACACATTCAAGGCTAGGAATTTCTGCACTGCAGATTTTTCTTAACAGAAGCATAAAATGTCAGTATATTTTTTAAAGATTTATGTATTTGGTAGACATTACAGCTTAATTGTGGCAAAGTGCACTCATCATGGGTTCAAGTGATTGGCAAGGCAAGGTTTTGGTAGCGGGAGAGTTACAGAGTTGGATTCTGAGAGAAGATGCTAAAACTACTGCTGTGCCTGATGGAGCCAGATCCAGAGAGAGCACTCTAACCAGAGCTGAGCCCCTCAATGATGGTGGTGACACCTCTGGGATAACAAATTTAGGAAAGGTAAAATGTTAGTGTGCAACAGCAGCCAGGAGAGAAGAGTGAGAACATGAGAGCAGCAGCTGTGCAGACACCAAGGTCAGTGAGAGTGGGACAAGGTGGTCCAGGTGCCAGAGCTGGAAGTCCCCTGCAGCCCATGGTGCCATGGTTGGGCAGCTGTGCCCCTGCAGCCCTTGGAGGAGCCTGTGGAGGACCCCAAGTCAGGGCATCTGGAAGGCCAGAGGAGGCTGTGATCCCATGGGAAGTCCATGCTGTCCAAAGAGCCACCTGTGACCATGTGGAGAATGGAGGCCATGCACAAGCAGTTTTGCTGGCAGGACTTGTGACCTCCCTCCAGAGAAGCAGAACCTAGCTGTCAGCTTACCACTGTGACTGCTGAGACCAACTCAAATCAAATTATTATCAGTTTCTGAAGTACCACAAAGGCTGAATGTCTATGCCAAACGCATTTGACAAATTCTGACTGTATATGCCAGCTGCCAGAGGGTGGTTGGGCACTGGCACTGGTTTCCCAGGGAAATGGTCACAGCACCAAGACTCACAGAGATCAAGGTTCATTTGAACAATGCCATCAGATACATTGTGTGACTCTTGGGGCTTGCTGTGTAGAAACCTGGATTCTATGATACTTGTGGTGCCCTTCCAATTCAGAATATTTTTGTATGATTGTATGATTCTCTATGTACTGTCCTACACAAATTAAAGGACTATGCTACCACATAAGATGATAAATGAAGTAGGAATGAGTATTAAAATGTAAATTTAAAGATTAACAATATATATGGACCACATAACATAGGAATAGTCTGAAAATAAACCAGAGCTTCAATGAGTTTTAGTTTTTCACTGAAATGAAATGGATTAAAAGCTGTCCACCCACTATTTGTAAAAGTCAACAGAAAAGATAAATAAAGCTGTTTTAAACATGTCCTGTAAAGAAGAATCAAGAAGTGACATAGAGATTTTATTTTCAACTAAAACCGAAATTATTCAGTTAAAATTATAATATTTTAAATAAAATTTTGAAATTATTTTTAAACATAAAGTTAAATTAGTCACTTAAGAAATTATTCCATTAATAAAAACTCCAGTTAAAAAAACCTCCACAACTTTAGTAAAATAACTATTAATCCTGGTTACCACATAGCTCAAGATTTAGAACAGAAAGATCTCAATTGTTCAAACTTACTTTTTCACTCCAAATTGGAAGAAGCCATTGAAGCAGAAGAAATTTGCTGTACCCATGTACAGCTGACAAAAGGAATTAATTCCAGCTAGTGATGTACAAAACCCATGAAGTCAATCCACAGTCCTGCATCATTACTTCCCCAAAATGTTATCTTCTGTCTTTTCAAAACTTAAAGACTATGAAACACACAAAGACTGAAGAGGAAGTCAATAACCAAAACAAAGACATTTTTTCTATGGAAAGCCTTCTGAAAATAGTGTTCAGTTATATGAAAAGAAAGGGATTCATGTATTCACTCAGCTACAAGATTTTAATTTTTTTCTTAACAAAGTAAAATTTAACATCTCAATTCAATTATTACTGTAAGATTTCTCATTACTATACTTGGAGTTTTATGCAAAAGGTGTACTTTCTGAGTAGAATTTAACACAGCAGAACTACACCATGCATAATCCAAACCATATGGTAAAGCTGGTACTCAGAGCCGTGTCTATTTTGAGCGCTTTGTGATGGCTGAACCCAGCACACCACCAGAAGCAGAAACAGTCTGAACAGGATGAACAGGAGGATCATAAGCACTACTGGCCAAATTCAAGGTAGAAATAATTGCAACCAAAATTGCAACTTTCAGCAGTGGCTGACATGAGATGAATAATGTGTTTCTAGAACCAACATCAAAGCAATACAGATGACTGTCTCTAGCTTGTCAGCAGAAATGTCTGACATTTAACCTATAAATGTTCCTAACTGTATTTTGGAAGCTAGTAATTTAATATTCCACAAAATTTTAACCCCAAAAAGTGCATTTCCTGTCCGGCAATTTAACTTACAGAGAGACACAGGCACACACATATATGTTTTATACAGGTTAAATAAATCTGGTCAGGTCTCAGAATTCACAACTAAAAGAAGAAAACCACATAAACATAACACATACTCAGGGAAAAAAGTGGCTTTTTACAATTTTGTGAACCAGGAGAAATCAAGCTAAAAACTACGACACAGAAATGGGGAAATACTAGGATTACTGGTATAATATATATATATATATATATATATATATATATATATGTACACAATATATAATATATAACATATTGTGATATTGCATTGCAATGGATAGTAGTATTTACAACCAAACTCATCATTCTCCTTTTCAAACACACAGTCATTGTCTTTTCAAAACAGATTTCCTCTGTTTTCCTTCTCAGCTAAAATTAGACATCTGAGCTCAAAACCTCTTGATTCAATACATACAATCAGATGAGTTAGGGAAAAAAGGGACAAAAAGAGTAATTTTCAGAATAATGCTAATATTTCTAATAATAGTAGCAATGAAGTATTAGATGCAGAGAAAAAAATCCATCAACTTCTGCAACACTAAAAACCCACTCTGGATTGATGGCACATATTACCAACAGATGTAATGCTTATAGTTGTTCACAGATTTACTTTGTAAGGTAGATCAAGCCTTGGATTTTTCTTTCCACACAGTCTCAAACAGTCACACCATCAGCAATCCCTAGGGGCTGGTGTGCTTTTTGAGGATGAAGTAGACCAGATGCAGGAATGCTTTAAAAGTCAGATCAGCTCTATCACATAACCCCTAGTAGTGCTCACAGGCAAGACCATGCCCTACAGGTGAGCATTTGCTGTCAGGCAATTAACTGAGTGAATAACGAGACTGATACAGGAGGAAGGATGTGTGTAAGCACCATGTTCAGGCTCTTGCTCTGTTTGCTCAATGCATAACTGTGGAACAACCAAGCATAACAATGCCTTTGCCACAAGGCTGTAGTGAATTCAGTAGCTTCAAAAGCAAACTGATCCAGTATCTCAGACAAAAACAGTCTCACTGTAGCATGTGAAAGGCAAATCCAAGAGGCAGCACAGGGAGAATGTCCTTTATTGAGCCAAAATAAAACAAGTAATTGAAAATGCAAAATTTTAATTATTTATGGATACATAAAAACCAAGAACAAATAACAATAAAAGATCTGCTGTCAATTAAATCTTTATTTCAGTTGTAACTCTAAGAAATCCTGCTAAATGCCACATGGGATTTTATTTTCCACATGTCAGAACTACTTTAACAAAATATTTGGGGATTTACTTAAACTTTCAATCAAATATAAAGTGAATCAGATGTAAAATCTTCTAAGTTTCCTTTAGCATAGTTAATATTAAAGATCTAGGCTTTAAATGCCAGAATGCCATGACAGTTGCTTTTTAATTAGAGGATATGGTTACATTTTTCAATTATAGGTCTAAGATAACAAAATAAACATATGGTCCTTTCCTAAGCATCAGAAGCTATAGTAGCTCAAGATGAACAAGATCTGTGGGTAGAAATTAAAGACTTTACATCTTTAATTTAAGCACACAGTATGTGTTTCAACTAATGCTTGAAATCTGGTAAGCATTTGACTTTTATTCCCTACCATTAAGAAATACCAAGATCATAACCCCAAATTTCTTCACTTTCAAACAAATAATGCAGTGTAACATTACATTATGTTAAATCTATTCAGCATGCAATGAAAAGCCCACCACACAATTAAAATCTACTGTTGAGGAAGGGACGTCAGCGCTAGGAAATGCCTAAAAGTGAATTCAGTTCTTCCACTCTTATATTCTACTGTAACACCTAAGTTCAACCAAAAATTCATTTGGCCTTCCACCTCTATTTCTTACACAATGTGTGGAGAGCAGTACAGTATGTCCACGAGCACTGCCAGCTGGGGGATGTGAGAACTGGACTGCTGAATGAAGGCAAGAAATCTTAGCTGCTGAGTCCTAGCAGAGATACTCTGGGGTAAAACTACCACCTCTCCAGCTATTCCACCACTTCCTATGCTCCCTGGTACCTGGCTGTGTTGTTTCCTATAAAAGACTACATGCTCTTTGCAACAGGGATTGCATGGTCACTCCACAGCTGTCCAACTTCTCCCATAGCTGGTGTCCTGTCTATTAACACAGCTTTCTGGTGCAAGAGTAATCCAATTAAATATAAACATAATGCAAATAGGCTAGAGTGGCCCTGGAAGAGGACGCATCGTAGGCTTTGTAGAAGATCCCAAGATAGCATCTTCATTTACTAAATAAAGATGGTGCCTTTGCAGGTGATAAAAGTCAAGGAGAAAGCATCAAAGACATGGGAAGCATAGTTTCATTAGAATAGAAGAGAACAGTTGAGTTGGAAGGGACCATGATCATCTAGGTATGTGTAACTGTTTAAATTTAAAACCATACTGTATGCACTCTTAGAAGACCCCAGCTTCTAACTCATGTTTATATTATCTTCATCATCTCTAAAGAGAAATTACTTGGATATAATATATAAATTTTTAAGCAACATGATTTCAGGAATATAAAGAGTGACAATGAAACTCAAATGGAGGTTCACTTCCTTTTCAAGCATACTATTTTAACTTTGCGCACTCAAGTAAGATAGCAGCATGATACATGGTTAGACTATGTTGATATCTTTAAGTCATATAAGGGTTTGTGATAATATAATGTACACTAAACTGCACTGTGCAACCAATTTCTGTTACCCTCTAGATCTCCCAAAGTAATTTTTCTGATCATGCACTGTAACATTTTTTCTACAACTTGTCATTGAAATTACCTATCAAGTCAGATCTTAAACATAAAAAAATTAAGGGAAGGCTCAATAGGAGTGGTAGGAGATATTAAAGAGTTAAGATGAATTTTAAATAACAATTGGAGAAAAAAAAAAGAAGTTACAGTGAAGCTGAAAAATTATGTGATTTACTTCAGTGAAGGAATGTATTCCGCAACCAGGATTACCTAATCTCTTATCGCATTTATTCAGGAATACTCCTGAGTTTAAAAGTTCACAACAGCAATTCATAATAGTATGATACTTCTAAGGCAAGTAAAAATAAAAGCACTGCTTTTAATCACTACTCAAGTACTATCAGTGCAAAAACTACACTGATAGGACAGGAAGACAGAACTCAGCAAGAAACAGTCTTCCAAGACCAAAAGATGCTGTTTGTACAATTTGACTCCAGAAAAGCTCTGCATTCCAGACATACAGAAACCATCCACCTACAGCCCTGAGTAGTCCCAAATACCGAGCCCACTCCTGCTCCTAATGAAGCCAATGTAGATAGAAGACTGGTTTAAGATAAGAACAAATGTGTTTATTCCTGGTCAAACACAGCTGAACTTCTCCTGGTTATATACCCAGACCTTGAGAACATGTGTTCATCCATACTGGGTGCATATAAAGGGAGGCACTGTCCTGCTCTGCTCTGCACTTGGGTGACCTCAGCTTGAAACCAGCATACTGCTTTGGGCACCAGAGAGTAAGAAGGATCTAAAGCTATTAGAAAGTGTCCAAAGGAGAAGTATGAAGATGGTGAAGGGCCTTGAAAGGAAGCCACAGGAGGTGTGGGGCTGAGGTTGCTTGGTCTGTTCAGCCTGGAGGAGACTGAGGAAAGACCTCACTGCAGCTCTGCAGTTTCATTGTGAGTGGAAGCAGAAAGGCAGGCACTGATCTCTCCTCCGTGGTGACCAGTGGCAGGATGCAGGAGAATGGCCTGAAACTCTGTCAGGGGAGGTTCAGGTTGGGTATCAGGAAGATGTTCATCACCCAGAGGATGGCTGGGCACTGGGCACTGGCTCCCCTGAGAAGTGGTCACAGCACCAAGCCTGAAGGAGCTCAAGAGGCGTTTGGACAATGCTTTCAGACACTTGTGATTCTTGAGGCTGCCTGTGCAGGACCTGGAGCTGGATTTTGATAATTCTTGTGCTTATCTACTGACCTGGGATTTTTTACACTTCTATGATTCTAGTATTCAATCCCATGGAGTCTTAAGAGAGATGCACAATGTGCACAATTTCTGCAGCCCAGAAAGCCAAACCAAAAGCAGCATGACCACCAGGTCAAGGGAAAGTATTCTGTCCCTCTGCTCTGCTCTCATGAGATTTCAGCTCAAGCAGTGTGATGAGTTCTGGGCCCTCAGCACAGGAAAGGACCTGTTGGAGTGGGTCTACTGGAGGGCCACGAAAATAACTAGAGGGAGGGAACCACCTTCTTATAAGGAAAGGCCAAGAGAGTCAGGGATGTTCCATCTGAAGAAGAAAAGGGTCCAAGGAGAACTTACTGCAGCTTTTCAATACTTCAGAGGACACTTAAAGGAAAGATGGGGATGGGAAAGTTTTTAGTAGGGACTGTAGCGATAGAACAAATTGTGATAGATAACTAGTTTAAACTGGACATAAAAAATTTTTTTTTTTTTTGCAATGTAGATGGTGAAACACTGGAACAAGATGACAACTTGTCATCTGCCAACTATGCCTGCAACATTCAAGGTCAGGCTAGACTGGGCTCTCAGCAACCTGATCTGGTTGAAGATTTCCCTGCTCATTGCAAGGGATTTAGACTAGTTGACCATTCAAAATCCCCATGATTCAGTAATTTTGAAAAAGTCAAAAGTAGGAAGTAGGAAGCAGGTAATAGTATATGGTTCACCTACTCTTCCACTTCCATAAAATGAATGGAAAATTCATCACAACCTCAGGCATTTTAACACCAATATATTTAACTTCTACAAAGACTGACACTATATAATCTGTAAGATGTGTGTCAGCATTCAGACTTAGGATAAAGAATGCTTATTAAGACATAGTTCCTCAGTTTGTTGGGTTTTTTTTAGCATGCTGAGTAACATGTCAGATAACTTCCTGCAAGTGTTACCCTAAGGATGGCAACAGAGCTGCAGTAATATATACAAGCAAGTTTTGCCACTGATATCTGTGTGACTAAGATGCTACTCACCTCAGCACAAAGAGTGTCTGGCTGTTTTAAAATTCTGGTCCATTTAGCTATCTCATGAACAACCATTACACCTCATATTAAAAAGAGTGATGCTACTCCTTCATTTCCACAATAACACAGCAACCTAACAAGAGAAAACTAATATTCAGGCTACTGGGTGATCTGACTAACTGAAGAGTTGTTTTTACTGTAACACAATTGGTAAGGCATCTGCTCACTGCAAACCACCTCAGATTTCTTATAAAAAACTCCATTCTTTCCACCCAATAGTTTTATACTCCTTCAATATTCAAGCATAAAGAAACATGGACTCCAAGCATTCAGCCAGAAATACACACTTGAGTATTTTGGACTGAGGCCTAGAAAAAGAAAGTTGTTTGTTTCAATTAGCCTTGAAAGAGAAACCTTAGGAGTTGGAAATTAATAGCTGTTATTTCAAAACTGCCACAGTGTATAATTCAAGCACTGTAAAAAGCTAATACGCTGTCTGCTTAACTTTGATGACAGGATCAAAACAAGTAAGAGGTCAACGGATCTGTTCAAGAATATTTAATTGGCTGTATTTGATTAATTTATGGTTTTATTCCCTTTGAAGTGCTACATGGTTATTTGTTCTTAATATGAAATATCCCACAGTCATGCAAAATTAATACACTTATCTCATTGCAATCTTGCTTATACAGCAACTGTTTCAGTTATTTCAGACCAGCTAACTCTTTCTATATGCTTTACGCCTTATTGACATGTAGATCAAAATCAGATCAAACAACCTCCCTTTGTAAATAATGTATGTAAGACTATCACTGGAAGATAGAGCAAGAATAAACACTACTCCATTATCACAACTTGTTTGGCAGTACCACTACTGGTATCAGATCTGCTGACAAGAGGCCAGAGTGGGCTGGTGGCCGCACTGGACACTGTTTGGAGTGAAACACACGCCTGCTGTGCCGCATGTAGTCCCAGGCAAACTGTAAGAAAAGCAGGTGGTGGGATTTACCTCAACTTATAACATCTTAACTTTTGCAGTAGAAGTGGAATCAGGTCTTGCTTTGCCACCTACCATGCCAGTAAGGAAAGCACCACCTTATCCAGGTACCACACACAAACGTACACTCTCCTGAGTGCGCTGCAGCAGCATCCTCTCCTCTTCACTGTGACATGCTTTTATATTTGCACAGGGGGACCACAGAGCAGCTTCAACCATTAATGTCTATAAGCTCATTCCTTATTTAGTTATTTTCCATATTAAAAAATCGAGGCTCTACCTGCAAGGGGAGATTAAATGAAACAACGCACTATTCATTCTTAGCCATTTTTTTGTTAATGGCCATTAAACTAGACAAGCATGGAAAATAGCCTGTAGTTCTACTTATTTCTACTGCTGCTTTCATGACACTTACCTAAGCTGTGGAGTACTACTTCCTGCCAGCCACTGACCCTACTTGAGCATGAGGGCTGCTGCCTTGACTTGTTTAAAAATGTTTTTTAAATGGTAATGAACTTCTGCTCCTTCCTTTATACTGCTCTGTGAATATGTATTTGTTTTCATGTTATCTTCAGTTACTATTTTTTCTCAGGATGGATGTTCAGTCTTCCCATTAAACATTGTTGTGACAGCATGACTCTAAAAAAACAAAGTGCTTCTGCTTAGTGCAGAGAATAATAATTCTCAAATCTCTATTACAAGAGAAATAATAATGTCCCTTTGAAATTACTTACATATAAACTTTAAAACCTGTCACCCAGAGGCATAAGGAATAATCGCAAATAAATTGCATTTAAAGTGTGAAGTTCTTGCCATTCATGTATGAAATGGCCACTTCCCACAAAAAAGACCAGCATCATCTCCACAAAATATAATTTATTTTCTCAAATGAAATGTTCCCACAGTTTCAGAAAGGACACTTGAGGTAAACACTGCATTTATATGAAGAAACTGAAACAGCAAAAGCTCAATTAAAACTTATTTTCCATCAACAAAAATCAATTTTAAGGAAAGAGAAAATTCATTTGCTCAAATAAAAAATCTAAAAGTGAAAAAAGACATTTTTAATCACTTTATACATCCTCAAAAAAAACTAGCAGAGAGATCAACATTATCATCCAAAACAGAAGCTTGGAGTGGGTGAAGTTAAAGCACAAAATGTTGTAGGCCGAAAGAGTTTGCCTGAGTTAATTTAGGTTAACCCCTCTGCTCACACAAGGTCAGGTAGAGCAGTTTAAATCCAGGACTGCACCCAGCTGGTTTCTGATTATCTCTAGAATGGACACTCCAAAATGTCCCTGGGCACCTGGGCCAGTGTTTGATCAGCCTCACAGCAGAAAAAGCATTTCCTTGTGTTAGATGGAATTTCATGTGTTTCACTTTGTGGCAATGGCCTCTTGTTCTGTCAGCATGCACTGGAGAAATCTTCATGGAGAAGAGTCTCACTCCTCTTCACTGTATCTCAGACTGGAGAAGAAAGGGCTCAGGGGTTACCTTACTGTGGCCTTCTAGCTCCTCAAGGGAGCCTACAAGAATGATGGAGAGGAACTATTAATAAGTTAGGGACAGGAGAAGAGCAGTGATTATAAACTGAAAGAGGGGAGGCTTACACTGGACATTAAGCCTTCAATGTGAACTTGATGAGGCACTAGAACAGGCTGTGAAAAGAACTGGTGAATGCCCCATCCCTGGAATGTTCAAGGCCTAGCTGGATATGAGCAACCTGAGGTAGTGAAAGTTCTCCCTCCCTACTGGGGGCATAGAACCACCAAGGTGGGAAGAAACCTTTAATATCATTAAGTACAACCATCAACCCAGCACTGCCACTGTAATTTCTAAACCACATGATCCAGTGCCTGATCCAGATCCCCCTTAAACATCTCCAGGGATGGTGAGTCTACCACCTCCTGGGGCAATCTATCCCAATGCCTGGCCATGCTAACAGGGAAACACATTTCTAATATCTAAGCTAAATCTCCTGTCAGTTTAAGGCCACTTCCTCTAATCCTCTCACTGCAGACATGGCAGAAGAGACCAGCCCCACCTCACCAAAATCTCCTACCTGACCATGAGGCTCCCCTCTCTCCTCCTCTTCCTAAACAAACCCCTCTCCCTCAGGAGTTGCTCATAAGACATGTTTTCTAGACCTTCTAAGATCCTTGTTACCCATCACTGGATGTACTCCAGCACCTCCACATCCTCCCTAAAGTGAGGGGCTGAGAACTGAGTTCCAGATGTGGCCCCACCACTGCTGAGTACAGGGGATGAACACACACGGGCTCGTACTCAGCCAGGTTCAACCAGCACCCAGCCTCCCTTTCTGATGAGCAGCTTTTAAGCCTCTTCTGTGGTTTTGCAGGGTTACTGCAATCCCAGGCCAGAATCTTCTATTGGGGTAGCAGCTGAACATCCTGCAGTATCGTCACCCCACTGACCAAGTCTTTTCAGGTCTCTCTACAAAGCCTCCAGCAGACCAACATGCCCACACAACTTGGTGCCATCTGCAAATTCACTGAGGCTACTCTCACTCTCCATGTCCAGATCATCAAAAAAGATGTTGAACAGGACTGGCCCCAAAACTGAGCCTTAGGGAACACTTCTAGGGACCAATGGACAACTGGGTTTGCTCCATTCACCACCGGCTCTCTGGGCCCAGCCATCCAGCATGTTTTTTACCAAGTGAAGAATAAACCCATCTGAGCCACGAGCAGCCAGTTTTTCTAGGAGGATACTGTGGAAGAAGGTTACAAACACTTTAATGAAGTCTAGATAGATGACATGCACAGCTATCCCATCACCTACTAAGAAGGTCACTTTGTCATAGAAGGTGAATCAGGCTGGCCCAGCAGGACTTTTGTTTCCCTTGCTGTCCTGTATGTGCAATGCAATGGCACTCAGGATGATCTCTTCCATAACCTTCCCCAGGACCAAGGTTAGGATGCTTAGCAGGATGCTCTGCCCTGGAATGTGGTTCAGCCACTGGACAATATCCTATTTGCAAGGCTATCAGTAGTGGATTGAGAGGGGGAGTCATGTACTGCTTTTGGTGTCGAGTTATGCTAAAGCATGAATTAATATCCTGATTACTGAGGCAACTGGAGACATGTGACTGGCTATCAATCACTTTATACTATAAAAGTCCAGTCCACTCTTGTGTTGCTAGGTTCTTCTAACATATTCCTTCTTGCAGTGTGTATGAAGTTTCCTCCCCGAAAGTGGGAATGCCCCTTCAAAGATACTCCTCAAGGCTGAGAGAAAGAGATCTGTCCACAAGCACTGGTATGGTGAGTTACATCAATCTCTACTTAATAATTGTTTCTTTTTGCTAGCTTTAAAGTAATTCCTTTGATATCGTGCACCATCTTACCTTATACTATATGCTACTAGTAGTTTTAGTTTTTATACTGTATAGTAAGTGATTCTGATTAAGACATTTTGTCTGATCATTGGTCATCATAAATAATACATTATATATATATATATATATATATATATATATATATATATATATATATATATGCAACTATGTGCCACCTTTAATTCTGTGCAATGAAGTTATTTAAACTGTTGACGAAAGTCTGGGTCTAAGACTGGATTCAGCTGCACCCAAGCTCCTCTTACAAGGAGTTTAGAAAGCACGAAGGTCCTTTCTGCACCTCATGACTCAACAGGACAGCTTCTCTAATAAACTCTGTCTGAAGCTCCCGCTCCCACCCATGATAGGCTGATGGGCCTGTAGTTCCCTGGATTATCCTTCCAACCCTTCTCGTAAATGGGCACTATATTTGCTAATTTCCAGTCAGCTGGAACTTCTCCACTAAAACAGAACTGCTGTTAAATGACTGAGAGTGGTTTGGCAAGTTCTTTTGCCCAGTTCCCTCATTATTCTGGGGTGTATCCCACCACAGCCCATGATCCTTAAGGTCCCTCCCAACCTAACCCTTTCTACAATTCTACGATCAACTAGTGCTTTCCAACTCTTCTTTCCAGGGCTCTACTCACAGGATCTTTTCAAGCAGGTCTCTGAAGATATGCATGGACCAGAATTGGTGTCTTTTATACTAACAATGACTTCTTCCTCTAAGCATTTATTTTTCAATTATTTTGCTAATTTGTAAATGTGTGTGAAACTCAGTAATAGGAAATTTGTATTTCAAACACAGGATATCATAGTGCTAGCAATATAGGATATCCAACACTGAGAACTAAATCCAAGGCAGAGATGAGGACTAATTTTGCATTTTTCCAGACTGGCAGGGTTTCCAATACTTTTTCATTCTAGTGTCCTTTTTATATATTGGAGTGTTTAGCAGAGATAAGAACAAAAAGGAGCAAATCCTGTTTAAAGGTTTTTAGCATATGGAGAAACAGAAATACCTATCAAAATAATTGTTTGCATAATCATAGCATAAACAAACTGCAATTAGACTGTACTTATCATTTCATTATGCTGTTCATTATGACCAAGATATCCTGTTTGTTCTGCCTTTCAAATAGAAAAAAAACAACCCTTCATGAAAGCAATTCTTTAATAGTGTTTAAGAAGGAAGCTGTAGCTGGTAAACACATGTTCTTATGGGAAATTGCCATAATCCTGACTATATCCCAGCAGGCTCTGAAAATACTTCTCACAGAGTCTCTTACATAAAATCTACAACATATGTACAGCAGACTATGCTTCACATCCTTTTAAGGAACTTGCGAGATTAATGAAGAGGACATTACTCTTGCTTTTCCTTCCAAATGTCTGCCCCTTGCAACAGGTATTCTGTAATATTTGTTTTCTCTCCTATTTTCATGGTTTCTGCACTACCATGAATCTGTAAAAGTTTACAACTAGACTCCCTATTGACAGGGTCTCACTGCAGGCTTTTAATGCAGCCTATCCAACACACAGTCTATTGATAAATGTGTTTCATTACGTTTGTACCACTAAGCTCCTACCATTCTTCCAGGGCAATTATCAGAGAAATCAATACAGTTGTTATTTTGTATGTGGTTGCTAAGAGGTTTTGAAAATCAATACAGTAGTTATTTTTTATATGGTTGCTAAGAGGTTTTGAAATTGATCTCACTTTCTTTTTTTTTTTTTTATAACTATTGACTGATATGTCAAAAAGAACACAAACAGATCAACACAGCTCCCTTACTAATTGTCATTCAGCTAAATATCTATAAGCCATTAGGGACATATAAAAGTCACAAATTTCTGGATGGGAAACACTAACATTGATGAAAATTTTACAAAAATTCACCATTTGAAAAACACAGCTCACTCTTCACAATCTAAAATGGACAGAATGGTTTTCTCAACTATTTTTTCTTCAGTACTTCTTAACAGAGTTTTTGCCCTCTTGCATCAAACAGGGCAGTTCAGTTAAAGAAAATTATACCACATTATAGACATGGAAAAGTTCTCAATGTAACCAGAGAAAAATTCAAGTATCTTGAGCCTTTTTTTTTTTTTTTAAATATAGTTTCTTTGATATTCCAAATGAGAAACCTAGCAACTAGTCTTTCTGAAAAGCTCTGTGATCCAGTATCACCTACTGTAATTATCTATTTTTATCAAAACCAGAATCAGTAGCAATGAGAAGTCTGCCAGGCCTACCGTGAATGTTGTCTCACAACTGTTGTTTTCTCCAGAATTGTTCACCAGACAGATGAACAGCCTCACTGTCTTCTAATTACTGCAACAAAACTGACCTTTATAATTCGTGCAACTTGAAATTGCATTTAAAAGACAGCATGAAAGGGGGTGGTACACTTCTGACCTATATAATTTAGTAAATTGGTAAAAAGTGGATTTAGAACTCCTCTGTTCTGATTTACCAGCATTATGCTCACACTTAGGCTACATTTGTAAAAATAGCTGCAGAAAATGCAGGAGGGAAAGAAAAAAGTCAGCCCTTTATTGAACATACAGAAACTTATAACCAATGTCCTTCATGCTGAAATATCACAGATGATAAGATTAATTTTTAAATGACTGTGCATTCCTTTACTACATGCAAAAATACTGCAGTAGTATTTTTAACTTTCTGGATGTCAGTTGGCCACTATGACTTGCTACTACACATGGAAACCAGACCACAAATGTTCTACCACTAACATTTAAATCTATCTCTTGGTTTTGACTCCACACTATAAATTACTAAAATAAACAGGAAAACTTTTCATTTGTGCTTCTGCTGCTTTCCATCCGGGACTGTACTGAGATCTTCCCTCTCTGTGTTACATGTTGCTCTTTTAAAGACCAAAGTTCTAAGTGCTCTGCCTAAAGGACTCTAGTTACTTCTGTGGGTGTCACTGTTAATCAAGGACACATGGAAAGGAAATGAAGGAGCCAAAAAGCAGCCTTGTTGTCTGGAAAAACCTCAGAATACATCGACATGGGTGACAACGGTAGGAAAAATCAGAGCTGGATAACAGGAAATGTTTGCAGTTTACTGAAGCAGTTTAATTAGAGCCTCCTTTTAAAGCATATGAAAATGAATGAACAAAATGCAGCCTCAAAATAACGGAAAATTGGGGCAATGATCTCAAAGATTCAAATATACACAAAACTGCTCAAGACATCATAAGCATGAGCCTATCACAACTGTTAAAGCAAATTTAACTTTTGCAAATTAGAACATCTTTGTTTTCTTTTATATGTCCTACTCAAACTTCACTAAACCTGTAGTAATTTACAAACCTACCAAACCACGCAGTCATCTAGACAGAGTGAATTAGGATGTTTAATAGCTAAGATGATCAGATAGGCCCTGGCAGGAAACCAGTAGGGAGCAACAAAGATACACTTAGTTATTGACTGATTTGAAATTAAGCTTTTTACTCTGTGGTACTCTCATTTTTTGCTCCACACCAAATCCATTTCTGCTCACAGCAACAAAAAAAGCATGCCAAAAGCATGCCAAACAGATGATTCCAATTTCTGGTTACTACTAATACCTAACCAATACCCCACGTGCTGGTTTCTTGCTGCTAACCTTCACAAGAGAAACAATAAACACATGTATCTTAGGATGACCTCTAAGAAGGGCTGCAATTTAAAATACATAAGTTGTATGCCCGAATTGCTTATCATATAAAGAGAAGAACTGATCTTTTACTACTGAGCTATCATCTTCATTTCCAGACACCCTCAACTCTTCCACCTCCACTGGGATGGCCTGAATACACTCACAAACTCTTTTCTATTGATGACTCTTGGGCCCACCAAGAATAGCTGCTACATTTAGAACAATCTATTGACAGGGATTTGAAAGAATGTATGGCCAAATACCACACTCTCTTGTTTTTTCACTCAAAAATTATGCCAACCAACATTTCTACTCCCAGTTCTAGGAGGATGAAAAAGAAAATTAAAAACTGGGAATAGAGGAAAAAAATCCCAAACTGAAAATATTTGGCAAACAGCAGCTTAGCACTACACGTAAGCATGTAGTTATCCCAATTGAGAAGTAAGCAGAAGCACTAATTGGCTAGACTTGGTTCAAAAATCTACGCAAGCAACTTAGAATCAATGTTAGAATGTTTAGTCTTCCAGTAAACAATAGTGTCATAGGAAAACTTGAGCTTGTGGCTAGTAGCATGATAATTTGTAGTTTTATTATCATAATTTTCAGCATCTATAAAACAAATCATCAGTCTTGGCATGTGACCAAGGTACAAGTGTAGTCGCTTCAGTGGGAATAAATGCAATTGGCTAGGCAGTATTGTAAGAATGTTATTCCATTTTTTCCAACAAAGAAGTACTTTTCTACTGTCTCTTTTTCACACACATGTACACTGAAACAAGCCACCAGCAGGATCTCTCCAAGTATCAGGAAGAGAAGACAGCTTTAATACTACTTAGAGCAAATCAGCGCCAGTTGCAACTGTTTAAAAGATTATTCCTTTTAAACAAGCTGCAATCTTTTCCATTCACTTGTTGCAAGGTAAAGGGGCATTATATCTGGTGAGAAAGAGGAACAAGGATTTCCTGCTTTGTGTATCCTACTACACAGAAGCATTGCCAATCCCAGAAATTGAAGTTTGGAATACTGACAAAGATATGAACCTTATGTGGTCCATGATGTTCATATGGTGTTTCAGTTATACAGATGATTCACTGATATTTATCATAGTCCACAGTCTGAAAAGGAACTTTGGATTGCTATGTCAGTTAAGCAGTTAGCTGCTACTGATGAATATGATCTTAGGTTGCCTGTTATCTACCAAATCTGTCTTTGAAAAAATATAGTCTTGCTATTCAATAGTCAGTTGTTACTCTCACAAATGCTCTTAGGACATAAGAGCCAATGTCTTACAATTCCAGCAGAACCATGCCGGACAAAGAAAAGAGTGTATGGTCTCCAGCTGTCAAAGTCCAATCTGTCTGAAACCCTGGATAAACTATTTCCAGCCCTCAAAGCCAAGTTCTCAAAGTTCTGACCATTAATGAACAATTTCACCCTCTTTGGCTGTTCAAACAGTCACAGATCCAGCACTGTCACAGTGCAGACCAGCAAAACTTGGGTTTTGTAGCTGTGCTATTCTTTGAGGATTTGCAGGAAAGTATGCAGAGCCTTAAAGGGCTGGATAGCTACACAAAGAAACTACTAAGCAGCTTACAAAAGAGCTTCCACAAGAGATCAAACATCTGTAGAACTGTAAGCGATAAAGACACTAATCTCTCTCTTAACTAATAAATCCAAAGAGCCCATCACCAAAATACTTAGGAAGCTACACTGTTCCCCTAAAGATCACAGCAACGTTTCTTTTGCCTGTAAGTTACTTAATGCTTGTACAAATGCTTTAAAGTCCTAGCAGGACCTTTTAAGCATGGAATGCATAATCCTTTGATGCTGAGGAGTGTGTCTCTTCCCTTAACAAAACCAGGTCTAAGTAGCATCTTTCAGAATCAGAAGTCGCACTACGATAGAAAATACACTGTTGTATACTTGTCTATATATAGAAACCAGGACTGAATATAATAAGCAATTCTATAAAATGCCCACTCTACCTAATCTACCATCTATAACCTAAAATTCAGATTTACACTGAAGAAGATTTGCTCTTAATGTAAAAGATTCACCTACCTACCTGAAATCCAGAGTTGCTACAACAGCCAGTCTCCAATAATGAACTTACATGAATTTGTAACATATACCTACTTTTCAATTCAGATATTTGAAAAGCTCCCTTTGAATCCAGAAAAAAAGAAAGCACTGATTACCCTTCCACTTTCACTAGTGAATGATGTAGAAGTTCTAGAAGGAGCTGTGCTGACTCCAAACCACCACCAGTTCCATTACCCAGGACAGGGCACCTTAAAGTACACCACAGGGTTTGACTGCAGGATGCAAAACTATTATTACTATCTCTTTTTTAATGTACACTGAATTTAGTTTACAAAGCAAGGAAGAGAATTACTTTGTTCACTCTGCAGAATTACAGTGACATAAACATCAGCATTGGAGATTTTTTTCACTTTCTGACTTTTATGGAAGCTATCTCCCTGTACGAGTTGGTCTGAAGTTTTCTCTGATGTGCCTCAGGACCATCATCAGAGACTGAGCCCTGAGATTGCAGCACCTGCCCTGACCTGGAGCTCCAGCCTGGTCCAGGTGGATGCTTGTGGGCCAAGGGCTGTTTGTAGCTGTGGTTGGTTCTTGTCATGGTGCTGCAGGGTGCTGGTTATCACCCTGCCCCTGGTGCTTGTCATGGTGCTGCAGGGTGCTGGTTATCACACCCTGTCCCTGGTGCTTGTCATGGTGCTGCAGGGTGCTGGTTATCACCCTGTCCCTGGTGCTTGTCATGGTGCTGCAGGGTGCTGGTTATCACACCCTGTCCCTGGTGCTTGTCATGGTGCTGCAGGGCGCTGGTTATCACCCTGTCCCTGGTGCTTGTCATGGTGCTGCAGGGTGCTGGTTATCACCCTGTCCCTGGTGCTTGTCATGGTGCTGCAGGGTGCTGGTTATCACCCTGTCCCTGGTGCTTGTCATGGTGCTGCAGGGTGCTGGTTATCACACCCTGTCCCTGGTGCTTGTCATGGTGCTGCAGGGTGCTGGTTATCACCCTGCCCCTGGTGCTTGTCATGGTGCTGCAGGGCGCTGGTTATCACACCCTGTCCCTGGTGCTTGTCATGGTGCTGCAGGGTGCTGGTTATCACACCCTGTCCCTGGTTCTTGTCATGGTGCTGCAGGGTGCTGGTTATCACACCCTGTCCCTGGTTCTTGTCATGGTGCTGCAGGGTGCTGGTTATCACACCCTGTCCCTGGTTCTTGTCATGGTGCTGCAGGGTGCTGGTTATCACACCCTGTCCCTGGTTCTTGTCATGGTGCTGCAGGGTGCTGGTTATCACCCTGCCCCTGGTGCTTGTCATGGTGCTGCAGGGTGCTGGTTATCACCCTGCCCCTGGTGCTTGTCATGGTGCTGCAGGGTGCTGGTTATCGCATTCTGTCCCGCATCTGCATCATGGGGCTACGATCTCCACACACAATAGTCCATAAATCTCCCCATCTTTTGGCCAGAGGCCACTCTCTTTGGAAAACAATTATAAAAAGTGACCCTCCTAAAAATATGAGATCTCTTTCTCCCCAACAGATTGAAGACGCGCCTCGTCTCGTCCTGTCGGCCATGAGGATGCGTCCCGTCTGTTGGCAGCTATATCCCATCCTTTTCTCTCTCTCACCCTCTCTCTCTCTCTCTCTCTCTCTCTGGCACTCAATAAACTGCATTACTGCTTTCTGCTAAACAAACCTGAGTCTCATGCTTTTGTCTTTTGCACCCTGGGGCTGAACGAACCATCACGACTCCCGCTCGGGTTGAGCGGACCATGACACTCCCTCACACAGTTTATTTATTATGTTGCCATTCTGCAGGTCGATGTCTAGAAAAATTGTAATCTGTAAATATTTTAAAAATATTCCTTGGTCCTGGTGAAATTTCTATTTTCCATGTTGCAGTGGGAGATCTAAAATACACTTAGGCAGCATTATATTACCCTATACCTGTAATTAAAATAAGGGTTTTGCTTTTTTCCCCATCACAGCCATGAGCCTTAACATGTTTTAAAGTATTAATATAGTAAGAAAAAATGCCTCCTTTAAAAAAAAATTTCTCTTTATTTCAAACTGTTTCAAGAGTCAAAATTACAGCAATGAATTAATAGTGCAGTATTTTCTTATGGAGATTCTAGTAAGACTGAATTTATGACTTATCACACTGTACTACCCCATAACCAACACAACCTCTGAAACTGCAAGATCTCAGCAACATGTAAAATGCAGTTCTGTCAGGGTCTATGAAAAGGCTTTTTTCTTTGCTTTTGAATGGTGAAAAACCATAAAGCATATTATATCAGTGAGTGGACTGAACCAAAAGAAAAGTAACTGAACAAGAGAAAAAAAAAAAACTTACGAATCCTATCAAGCCATGAATAACATTAAATTAGACCAAAAGCAGAATCTGGAACAACCAGTAATAAAACAGAACATGCACAACAGTGGGAAACCTGCCATTGATGTATTTTGTAGCACTGAATGCACAAAGGCTCAAGTTTAAATTGTGCAGCTAGTAACTAGTTCATTGTACTTCCTCTGAGCTTTAAAAATATTTTCTTAAGCAGAACTAGCCAAAGAGTCTTCAAATACATATGAGTACTGGTAATTCAATGCTAACACCAAACCCAGGTTAAAATAATACATTCACATATAGACCTGGAGATTGTGTGATTATATAATTTTCCATGGAAAATTATGATTGAGCAGAACATCAGAAATTTAACAAATCTGTTTTTCAGTCATTTTAGAAGTGTGAAATCTAACCAGAAAAACTTTCTTTCCAAACTAATCTTAAAAGACACTCAACTCTTTTCTCTACTTCCTGCAAAATTTCAGGAAAAAATCCCACTGCTATTCCACAGTGTGACTCCCTGGAGAAAATATACATACAGTGTTTGCAATTACTAGGAAAAGTCCACTGCAAATTGAATTTATTTCTTTACTAGTGGAAATTCAACAGCTGAACTAACAAAATCAGGTTGAGTGTTGATTCTTTTTAATAACCACTTCTTATATAAGTGAATAGTACGGCAAAAATAAATTTTAATACATTTTACCTATCTGTTCTACCAATGCCAATGCAGGAAGTTCATAAATGTGAATCCTCAGGAGGCTTACATGCATCACTGAGAACAGTAAAATGAATGGTTACACATCTGCAGCCTGAACTTTGAGATGAATACAAGCAAATTGTGAATGCATATTTTTCAAACGATTGCGCCCATTATTTTCCACTGACTCATGACTGTTGGCAGAGATGAATAATACATTTTAATATGTAGAGGTTCAACAATCACAAGTACAGAGAGTATGAATGTGTATATATCCATCTTCTCTGCACATATAATACTAAAGCTATAGGTTTTCATCTGTTTTTTATACTTAAACATCAAATAATTCATAATGCAGAACTGTAAAATATATATAGAACACTGCATCAATCATGTAAAAGTACAAGTGCTGTTCAGCATTTCTGTAAATCCTCCATTAAATCTAGATTTGAGACCAAACCAAACACATGGATCAAGTCATGGTCACTTGGAACACTGAGAGACATAAAATGCTATGTTATTTCACATCAAGATTATTTGAAGCTCTCTTCATTAATTCAAAGAATATTAGTGACAAATACAGTGCATTCCACAATAAAGCCAGAGCTTATGTCCTTAAATTCAGGAGGGAGCTGCTAAACAAGGACTGGGAAATCAGCTGACCCAAGTCCTGAGGTATTTTGCACAACCAGTACACTGCTAACATACACTAATAACTAACTTCCAGTAACATCAACACTGCCAAATAAGAAGGAATTAGTTACTTGAATAATAATGTCTTGTTTTGCATGTCTACATTCCCTATCAGGATTTTTAACACATACCATAAGCCACTTCTCAAGACATTAACCACTACATGTTCTGTATGGAAATACACAGAAAAAATGAGAATTTCACCACTATATCCTAAATGGTGGCTGAAAGTGTAAAGCCCATGTATCACCTAGAACCACCTCAAAACAGCACAAAATTTTACTGAAGTAAAAAAATAGCACAGAAGAAAACGTGTGTGTGCACTGCCATCATATTTACTTGAGCAAGACTTTGGAAATGTGAATTTTAGGAGAAATAAGCAGAACATTCAAGAAATTAATGGCCTGATATGGTTCCCAATAAACTTGAGAAGGAACAGAAAAATATGCATGATATTTTGATTTACCAACTTTTTACTCCAGGTACAATTTCAAAAGTACTATGCTGTCAAAGCACTCACAACTTCCAGTCTTCTGGCAAAGGTAATGAGTAATGAACATCTGCAGGGCTGTTGTGAGTTCATGAACTACAGAAATAAAAAATAGGCCTTCTTTTGGTAGCCTCATTCTTATGTAAAAATCCAAAAATAATACACCCTAGTAACCACATCCACAAGGAACCAGATACTTGGCCCCAAAGTAAGACAGAGCAACACAGGCCTTATGGCAACTACCAATGCTAATGTAGGCTCCAGCACTTAGGTTAGGATGAAATCAAGCATAGCAGAGCTCAGCCTTTCCAAATCATGCATTGCTTTGGGGGGAGGTGGAGGATTCTGTGTCAACGTCTCTAATAAAGCAGATGTGACTCATTACACTCTTGTTTCAAATCATAAACTGAAGTTTCTCTTCTTTCTCTGAATTAGTGGGGGCAGTAGCACTGGGGTAGCAATCTTTCAAAAGTTTTTGCTCAGTACAATTTAAATTGAATTATATTATTTGATGCTGCAGTTTTGTTACACAAATCCTGACTGTAATTACTCTCCTTAATACCTTGCATCCTTATTCACCTTATCTTCTGTAGGTACTGATTATAGAAAAATATGGAAACAATTTGATCAGTATATCATCCCTATAAATCTTCCTAAGCTGCACTTTCTTTTCACTGAAGAACACATTTCATTTATAAGTGTTGCTTTAATAAAACCAAGTAATCTAAAGTATCTTTGCTTAACACACTTTTAACATTGAAAGCATCTGTTAGGTCATGTTAGGATCTGAGGTCTTTTTTAATTATTATTTTTACACAGATAAGTAAAAGGAATTTTTCAAACACTTCCTTGCATCTTTCCTTTTCGCATTTAAATTATTCAACCAAAATTCAATAACAGTCCAGTAGAATTTCAGCACCTTGTAGTCCCACAATGGCCTGCACAATTACTTCTAGAAATATCCTGGAAAAGAATCAATGCCAAACATGCTCTTAAGTTTGCAACATTCAAATGCTGTATTTGAAGACAGAAATTTAGAACTTGCCTTATTTACATTTTCCTGCCAAAGTCCTACATTCAGTCCCATGATGATTTTTTGCTTCCTGTGAGCTTTAACTATAAATTCAAGGCAAAACACCAATGTAAGTAGATTCTCTGCTTCAAGGGTCACAATATGCCAAGTGTATCCAACATCTGTGTGAAGTCTAGGCACTGTCCTGCTCTCTTGTGCGAGGCCTGCAACAAGGTTCAAACCACTTTCCTATTATGTCTTCCAACTATGCCCTTTTTTATTCTCTCCTTTTAAACTTTTGGGATGTCAATTCCACTGTCCCATCCTTTGTGCCCTGAAACTAATTAGAATATCCAAGAGCTACTCTCTAGCAATTTCTTATACTCCAGATTTCAAAGTCAAATTTCCCATTGACACAAGGTGAATTCCACTAACAGTCAGGATCAGGGGGAAGTAGTGGGTAACTAGAACTACTTCAATTTGGGATGTGAGCCAGCCTCACAAAGGGCACATCACACAGAGCATGTATCTGTGCACACAGGTGCCCACGGACCAAAAGAACCAAACCTCAAACTCAAAAAACCAAACCTTGAACTCAAAAAACCAAGCTTTGAATTTAAAAATCTCACTCCAGAACTCACACTCCTTGTCACTCAGATAAAGTCACTTTTCTTTGAGACTACTTGATGAATAAAATAAATTTGACAAATACTATATACATCTATTACAGGTATTTACTTTTAAAGCAGAAAAATTGAAAATACTAAAAAAATAATCATTTCTACTGCAAACATTAGCTTTTCTCTGACTTACCAATGACACTTGACCACTAACATCTATGCAAACATTTTCATTTTTGATAAAATTAAAATTAAGACAGTAGAGAAATTCCACTATTTTTTAGACCTTATTCTGTAGACGCAGACTACAATGTTTGCAAAAATTCTTAAAAGTTAAACAGTGTAAACTACTGTAAAATTAACCACTGTCAAAAAAGAACTTTTTATTTCAGTTGCAGTTTGATGGAAACTGGAATATTCAGTGAAAAACAGCTGAATTATTCCTGAGAGACATGCTGTCTTCTGAAACTGTCATTATTTTCTCATTTGAGAAACAGACTGCAACCACACCTCTGCTGCTATCCTATATAGAGCACTGCTATCCAACATTATTTGTTCAAAATGTTATGGGCAGCAGATACAATCAGCATTAGTGCTGTAATTAATTAAGTGTGGGATGATGCAGCAGAAATACCAATTACAGAAGTAGTACTATTATTTTAAGCTGAAATTTGGTAGAATATTCCAAGATTCCTGAAATCCTTAAAAAAAAAAAAAAAATTGAAACTATGTTAAAGAAATGAACCTCACTACTTCACAAACCATGATATTAGAAAATTTACATGAGTACATTTCTTTGAATGTACTGATTTTGGTGCAGGGACTAACTAAAGGATGCCACTTCAATGCTTTGTAAAAGGTGATCTGTTTTACAGATAGCACACCCAAACTACTCATTAATATCAAGTGTGCATTTTAATTTCTTGCATTTCTCCATGCAGCATTTAACTAGCCTAAATTTATCTAAAATTTTAGACTGCCAAAGCCCTATAGCAAATGGAAGACATGCTTGCAGCTTTTCTCATGGATTCTCATCAGTAATGTCCAAGTGTTTCACAAACATTCCTCAATTTGTTCATAGCCTTACAGGATTACAGGATGAGAAAGCATTATTATCCCCATCCAGAAGCTGGAAGCAAAGGGGCTTACAGGAAGCCAAAGAAAACCACAGCAGAAGGGCCAGAATGAGAAGCATGGGAGCACACAGGTGTTTCTGTGTATCTGTCTGCATCTCCAGACTGCACTGATCACTGCCAGAAGTGGGAGTTCTGCAGTTCTGCAGTTCACTTGCCACATAAACCCAACACCAAAAGGCTCCATGAAGACCACCTCAATAAGAAAGCACACATATTTCATGGCTACAGCCATGCCGTGTTTTGGGCTGCATTAGCAGCGTGCAAGGCTACCATCACAGTGCCAGAGAGACAGGCTATTCCCTGTAGCCTCGTGTGTATGAATTAGAACTGTGTTTTTTCTTTTCAGCGTTTCACAGAATCGCAAAACACTGGAAGCTGGAAAGGAATTCTGGAGATCTAGTCCAACCCCTTGCCCATGCCTCAGTCAGAGCCTGTTGCCCTAGACTGTTGCATCCAGGTGGCCTTTGAGTACCTCCAAGGATGGAGAGATGCTCTACCACCTGTGAATCTGAGAAAGCTGTGCCAGTTCTTGGCCACAATGACAAACCTCAGCAAGGCTGCTGATGACATGAAGCTGATAGGGCAGTTGCACTCCTGAAGGGTGGGAAGCCATCCAAAGGGACCTGGACAGGCTCAAGATGAGATTCAGCAAGGCCAAGTGCAAGGTGCTCCCCTGTGCTGGGACAGCCCCTGCCATCAGCCCAGGCTGGGGGATGAAGGCATTGAGAGCAGCCCTGCTGAAGGACTGGGGGTGCTGGTGGGTGAGAGGCTGGACATGACCCAGCCATGAGCACTCACAGAACAGAAAGCCAAACGTGTCCTGGGCTGCATCCAGAGCAGCGTGGGCAGGGGAGGGAGGGGATTCTGCCCCTCTGCTCTGCTCTGCTCTGGTGAAACCCACCTGGAACCTGCATCCAGCTCTGGGGTCCCAGCACAGGAAAGACAAGGACCTGTTGTATCAAGCCCAGAAGGGGGCCACAAAGATATTAAAAGGGACAGAGTATGTCTCCTAAGAGAACTGGGATGGTTCAGCCTGGAGAGGGCTCTGAGGAGACCTCATTGCAGCCTTTGGTACTGGAAGAAGGCCTACAACAAAGTTGGAGAGGCATTTTATACTATAACTTGTGGTGATAAAACTGGGGCAATAGTTTCTAACTAAAAAACAGCCAGTTTAGTTTGGGTATTAGGAACAAATCCTAATTTGTGGGACTGGTAAGGCACTGGAACAGGTTGCCCAGAGAAGTGGTGGATGTCCCACTCTCTGTCCTGCACTCTCACATTCTGAAGGCGCTGGAGCTGTTCAACATAAAGAATTAATCCTTTCCATAATAAAAATATCAGGCACTATTTGACTGCCACATTACAAAAGATGTTGCTACTGTCAATTTGCAATTCTCTACTGTATTTTCTTCTCATTTTACAAGTGAAAAGAATTAGATAATTTATTCAAGACCACATGTGGCTGAAACCAGGCTCAGCTTGCACTCTTGTGTAGTATCCAGTGAACTAAGGCTGTTTTTTTTCCTCAGAAAGGTGTCAAGGACAGGACTTAGAAACAGTTCTGTTTGATGAAAGATGAGAGAATGTTTTATTTATTTCAGTTTAACCATTTATCTAGAAACAAAATATTTTCTTGGCAGACAAATATGATGTAGCATTCCACCAGGCTGAAAAGCTCAGCTTCACCTTAATCCTCTGCAGCATATCTCATGTCACAGTAACATATGCTTTGTTAGAGTCTATTTTGTATTCCTCTTTGTCTGACAATACTGCTTTTATGTGAAACATTTCTGCAGCATGAAAAAAAAATTGGACTAATTAATCCTTTTATGTTCTAACTTCTAAGCTGTGTTTTCTCCCTTGTCTTTTTTAAATAGCATGGAAATTGCACAGTAGAAGAATTAGATACTTGACAGATGTTTTCAGACTATATCCTTAGATACAGATTGGTTTTTCTGCAGGATTTTGGGGAATTTTTTTTGTTGGTTGTTTTTTAATGAGGAAATAAAATAAATTTCTGTGTTAAAAAAATTAATGAAATCTGATGTGCGAGTATACCTGTTGTCAAACTTCACTCATACAACATAGCACCTTAATAAGAAGGTTCACTGACTTAATTTTCAAGAATATGGAGTAACTTAAAAACTAATCTGACAAAGCAAAAATAACTATTGTCACATAAAGTTAAAAAAAAATCCTCAACCAACAAAAAATTCCCCATAAACCAAAAGAAGAAACTCTTAGCAGTGCAAGGATCTTCCTTGAAATGTTGAAAAAAACATACACATTCTCTTAAAAATAATTTCAATTCCTTTTAACAGAGTTGGATTGCATTTTATATATTATAGTGACTTTATTGCTATTGCTGGTATTTCTTATCATACATAAAATCTCACTTCACCCATAACTGTACTCTAGATTCAATGTTTTGATGCAGATGTTTTGATGTTTTTAAATGCTCACTTTCTAACACTGCTCCTTTAACTTGGTCTTTCATCTAAATTTTAACACTTGTAAAAATGTATGGCCTGGATGTGATGGTTCCTTAACTTAACAATCAAATTTGGAACAGCGACTATAAAAATTGATTTTTGGTGTGGAAACTTGCCAGAAGTCTCTCTGACAGTCTACTGCCTTTTCTATAATTCCTTACAGAGCGGAGTTAAGTAGTGAAACAGTCAGTTAAACTCCATGGAAAAGCAGATTATCACAGTACAAAGAATAAAGGATACACACCCAAATGCAGAATATCCACCAACAATGCTGAAGAAGGCAAATTCGTGAATTTATGTCAGCATGTGTAGGCGTATCCACAACAGTGCAAATCTAGAGAGGACATTTAAAAATAGCAGTAGAGACACATGAAAGCAGACTTCAGCATGGCTTAATAATCTGTCCAGAAGGCTTGGAAAGCCCTCTCTTAAGTCTAGGCTGGCATGTCTTCACATCACATACAGATCAAAGCAATTACAGAGCTGTCTGCATGTCCTGCAATCACAATACTCGATTGCAGTGTAGACACATCCATAAATAGTGCTACTGTAGATATGTTCATCTAAAAAATGCATTTGCAAAAAGCAAAGCCTGGAAGCATACTGTAAAGCATATGGGTCCTGATGAGAAACATATGCTGGAGAGAGTGTCCATTTTGCTAAATTCCATTAGCTGGAATTGTGCTAATTCTTCCTTCTACACAACCTGCTCCTTGTGTACTCCTAGAGACTTTCCTTTATGTTCCTGTACCATGTGTTGGTTGGCCTTTCCTATAGGGATTTCACAGTCATGCCAGATTAACCTGAACCTTTCAAGGACAGCAATTCACCCAGCTTTACTGTCTGATGGTGAAGAGACACCATACACTCTACAGGCAGCTGTGGGCAGCTTCATGCCACGTAAACAGCACTCACTCCTCCCCATTCCAATGCTGTACCAACACTGGGCTCTAACTCCTAACCCAAGGAGGCATACTAGTTACCTACTGACTCCAGGCCAGTCATTTCAGGAGAACATCAAGACATCAACGCCTTTATCTATTAGTGCTGCTAACAGGGTCAGAATTTACTGTGATGCAGAAACCCAGAGTTGACAGAATCCTTTGAATTCAGGACCTCCTCTCCTCCAACTGCATGGCAGCAATACTACAACTACTCTGCTGGCTCTAGCCTCTAGTGACTGCAAACCACAACAGACACTACATCCTCTTAAGGATGGATTTGTCCAGCAAGTGACCAAAGGGATCCACGCATGCTCTTAAACTGACTGCATAGTGAATGATTCACTCTGAGGACATTTTGTGTGCATTTTGGTAAATCACAACCAGATGACAAGTTAAGAAGGAATGCAGCTATTCAGCATACCTTGCTGCCTTACCAGGAGTATACAGACACACAAGTGCTAATGTTGACTCAGACAATTAAAGATTTGGTAGGAAGTGGATCAGAGCGGCAGGGATTACATACAGGCTAATTTACCATAGGAAGAAGTAAGCCAATGAAATACATAAAATTTTGGGTGCAGGGATCAACATTCTGCTGCATTCAGTGCTGCTGCCAGTCTCTTTGTGGAAACCCTGCACACATGCACAACTGTGAACCAATCAGTTGTCTGTAGCTGAGCACCTCAGCACTCAAACACTGCAAAACCTACAGTCACCACACAGAGCCACTCCAGCAAATTCCACTAAACTGGGAGGAGCCACTGACTCCATTGAAGAGATGCCCTGCAGACACCTTGACAAATTATAAGGCTGGGCAATTACCAACCATATGAAGCTTAACAAGGGCAAGAGCCATATTCTGCACCCGGAACAGGAGATTCCTGGCTGTAAGGACAGACTCAGAGCTGGAGAAGGAATGAAAGGTCCCAAGGAACAGGATGTGATGGTTCTGATTATTAGCAAGCTGATTGTGGGCCAAGAGTATCCCCTGGAAGTCAAAAGGCCCAACCATATCCTGAAGTGCATCCAGCACACAGAAGAATTCCTCCACCTTATAAACGTCAATTTGGTACCTACACGAGCACTACTCTCAGTTCCTGTCAACAAAAGAACAATATTCCACATCCTGGGAGCATCAGGCACAGCATCAGAGCCGGGCAAGGGAGGGGATTGTCCTGCTCTGCTCTGAGCTGGGGCAGCCTCACCTCCAGTGCTGGGGCAGCTCTGGGGCCACAACACACCAAAGACATTGAGCTGTGAGAGTGTCCAAAGGAGCCATGAGGGGGTGAAGGGTTTGCAGGGGAAGCTGTGAGGAGCGGCTGAGGGCACTTGGTCTGTTCAGCCTGGAGGAGACTGAGGGGAGACCTCAGTGCAGCCACAGCTTCTTGTGAGGGGACAGGAGGGGCAGGCACTGATCCCTGCTCTGGGGACAGGGACAGGGACAGGACAGAGGGAATGGCCTGAAGGTGTGTCAGGGGAAGTATAGATTGGATATGCAAATGGTTTTTCACACAGGGGGTGAAGGTTCCCGCCCCAGAGAAGTGGTCACAGCACCAAGCCTGTCAAGAGTTTCAATGTTAAAGAGAAGCAAATAATTAATGATGGAAGTACAACTCATTTTCCTGGTGATTCCATTCTGTAACTCAAGATAAGTTTTTTGGCCATGTCCTAGCAACAAGCACAAATACTGTGCTTTATTCAGAGCTCAGCATATGAGTTTGCAAAATGGTAATATCCTAGACATTAACATAATTCAGACACATACCCTAAGACTCTTTCCATGTAACAAGAGAAGAAATTAGTACACTTACACTTAGCACAATAGGTCAGAGAATATGACATGGCTTATTTACCTTATTAGCACTCTTCTGCTTCTATGTGCAGTATATTTCCCAGATATATTTTGCTTCATTTTGTTTGGCACCTTTTTTTTGTTTTCTTTTAAAAATATCTTGGAGAAGCGTTTACAAATAATCATTAAAGTATCTCAACAGGCTGACAACTTCAATATCTAAAATCTTGAGCCCATTCAAAAGCAGCTTGTGGGATCTTCATAAATTTACTACTGTGACTCAACAGGAACTGAGAGCATATCATACAAAAGGAAGAATATTTCCACCCAAATTTTAGTAAAAAAAGAACATGAGGCATGTACATACACATAAAAGTTAAAGGCAATTTCTAATTCTAAAAAAATTTTTAAAAAGGCCAGTCAGTATGGCGCAATCCTGCAAAAGAACTACATGGATGAACAACCCACAGAGAACTGTAGCTCCAAATCTCAATCACATGTATGCCCCTGTCATGCACAGATTCACAGAATGGCTGGGGTTGGAAGGACTCTGGAGATCACTGAATTCAATCACCCTGATAAAGCAGGCTCACCCAGAGCAGGCTACACAGGATCATGTCCACAAAAGAGACAACTTCTCTGGGCAGCCTGTTCCAAGAAAGAAGTGCAGCACAGCCTGATTTTTAGTCATAGATGTAAACAAGTTGTTTAAAATGGGGAGGGTTGAAGGGAAGTGCTAAGTTCCTGATTAGGATTTCATTTTAAATGGAAAGCTCCAGATTGATTCTGCAACAATAAAACACAAGGGGGGAGAAGGGGGAGGATTTATATATAAGAAGAGGTCATGTAGTACAGTGTATTGAGTTTGAAAGATAAGTAACACAATGCTTTTTTATCTGGTATAAACAAAAATAATGCCAGCAGTTTGACTGCAAACAAGAACTGAGGAGGAAATTGAAGCGAAAAGGAAATGCTTTTGTGAGCAAAACTCACAAACCTAATATTATGTTCTAACAAGAAAAAATACACTTTCAAGTGCTGCTTTGTAATTCCCTATGCAGTGAAAATCAACCATATTCATATTCAAAACACGCTTTTGTAAACACTCCTTAACATACAAGGAAACACACCTAATGAACGATTGCCCCAGTCACCAAACTGTGATGGCTGAATTGTACTTTCCTTTGATAACTCTAAGACCTTCAGACCTCTAAAATCACTCGGAACTTTACTGTAGAAGATGAAATCATAGTTCCACTTTTGACAGGCAAATAGCAGACAATATTTCTAACACTAAAATTTATTAATTATTTTCCCTCCTCAGTTTAAAACTCTCTCAGGGACTTAAATCAATAAAGTATCTGATGCATATGTTCTATCTTCTTGTTTCCAATGGTTCCACTGTGCATATAAATCTATTGCAGAACCACATTTGCATTTAAAGAGAAATTCCCTTATGTTTACCATGCACCTGCTCCATGTAAGTCTATCTTCTCTACCTCCTTCAAGAAACAACAGATCTGCCAGAAAAAGAGGGAGTGCAGACACAATGCTACTCCAAGTCCTCTTGCCAATTATCTAAGCACAATTTCCTTTAGTTTAGTTTAGTTATGGTCCTATTTGGACAAGAGTTGAAAACAATTACTATTTGCCCTTCCAAAATCCGATGTTTCTCAACTTTTTCTAACACATTTTTCATTTTGACAATGAACATATACATTTCAACTGTAAAAAAACCCACTGTATTTGCTAAGCAACACACAGTAAGGCACTGGCAAATAGATTACTTACAGACTTGTACATGAAAAATATAAACCTTTCCTTATTTCACTTGGCATTAATTTTTATTATCATGGCTGAGTAAGGAAGGATCACAATATTCTCCTCTTGTCATCTACCTGAAAAGAGATGCAGGTTGATTCCAGTAAAATTGAAATTTAAAAAAAAAAAAACTGTTCCCTGCCTCCTTGGTTATAATTCACAGGCTGCCTCTGGAGCTTCATGCACACCATCAGAGATAGATAAGGATGCAGATAAAGCTCTGCTACACACCTCATCTAGTCAGCTGAAATGTTTAAACATCAGATGAGAGAGACAACTTGCTGCATCCCATGAAGGCAGCTGAAGTGCTTGTCTTTGTGCCCATGATGTGCAGCATCACTGTGTCAAGTGCCACCATCCCTGCACTGCTGCCAAGAGACTCCTGTGCTGCTGTCTCAGACAGATGAGTGAGGCTGCCTGCTCCCCCTTTCCTGCTGGCATCTCCTTGCACATGCAGGCAGCTCCACTTGCATGTCTCCATTTCAGAGGACAGAAGCTATAGCAGCTGCAGCAGGGCCATCATGCTTTCCCCTTCCTGCTTCTAATCAGGCCAGTGTCCAAGGACAGAAGTGCAGTGGAAGTAGGTCTGAGACATCCTGGAAGAGGACTGTGAGAAAGAGAGCTGTGCCAATGCAGGTGGTATTCCACCTCAGGTGCATGTGGGATGAAGACTTCTTGCACCTATTGAGTCCACATGGGAACAGATTTCAGCTGCCAGAAAAACTGAACAAGCGGGACACTTCCTAGTTTTTCAAGCTCCGCTGATGTCCAGTCAAGAAACAGTTACAAAATATTTGCAATTATGTAATTAATGTAATATTTGGGATCACGGCTCTTCTGAAATTATGAAAAAAATTATTTCTCTCTTATTCACAGTAATCTGTGAAGGGATGGAATCTTCAACAGTCCCTTCAGTCACCTTGTCCAAGCATTCTAATTTCACATGCAGCTCTTTCTAAACTCAGAAGGTGGCCCCAAAGAACTCATGACATACTTACTTTCCATGTTGCTGTCATTAGAGAAAAAAAAATATTAAGACGAGCAGCTTCTACCTAATGTAAGACACTATCTTCTACTGAACTTCCTTACCTGAAAGACTGCCTATCTCCTTACACCAAAATGACACTTTGACACCTAAAAGCATTTTGAGTAGCCTGCACTGGACTTCTAGCTCGAAAAAGAAGGGGTTTTTTTAGAGGCTCCTTGAATTTAGAGATAACTTTACACTGGGCCAATGCTCTGATGTAGTCCTATTGCACTCACTTTTTCAACAAGCTACAAGGCACACACATGCATTCTGAAGCACACTGAATCAATGACACAAACCAGAAATCACAAACACCTCAAAAATAACTGAAATGCCAGTTTAAGGCAAGGGTGAGTGACTGCATTAGGCAGAATGGTCAGGCTGCATAAGTCGGTCTTTGACACATAAATAATGCAGAAATTAAGCATACCACACCTTACAAAGGGAGTCTTTTCACAGGTGGGCTAACTGTGCTAACTTGAAGGCATACTTGAAGGAAACTTTACAATTTTTGTGTACTGTAACTACAGTGATGAGGCAAGTGTCTCTTTGACAACTGAACAGGTAAAACTCCAATTGTCTTATTCAGATGGAAAGTGCTTCTCACTGTTTTCTTGAGCGACCCTCCAACCCTACTCTTGAAACCAGTTTTTCAGCTTACCTGCTTCAAAATACAGTTCCAGCACTGCATGAGGCATATTTGCAGACTTAGCAGTATGAAGACAGAAGCGTCTTACCAAGTTCACTAACCATGAGCTCACACATGAGCTAGCTGTGGAGGATTTTAGGGTGAAGAAACTCATGTTTATGGGTGGTAGTAAGGCAACAGGTCATGTTTTTTATGGGTTGCTGGAAGTACATAACTCCTAAATTCAGCAAGGGCAGGACACCATTAAAAGTGTTCTACAGCATGCTGCACAAGGCTAAATGTGTGCACATCATTCAACATAATTTCTGGCTCTAGGATCACTGCTACTTGCACAAAATATAAAATTATCTTGATTTCCCAATGCTTTGATTGTATGAATGTATGACTCTTTAGCCATTTAAATAACAGAAGAGAGTCTAGTCAAGTGATTTGCTTCAGAATAATTTTTTTAAAACTTTTTTTTCAGTTACCTTTTGCTGTTGGAATGCTGAAGTATAAAATGAGGCTCAGATGCTAAGATTTTCTATGGAAAGCACTAGCAGCATTTTGGTGGGTTTTGGGGTGAGGGGACTTTCTGAGGAACAGTTGTGACCGATTAATATCTCTGTAAGAGATGTGGCTTTAAGCCAGCCATTGAAAGCGCTCCGAGGTGATAACACTGACAATGAAGACCGAGCCTGTTTAGGTGCTGGCTTGTATTCGGTACCATCGCAACCTCATCCTCGAGCTCTTCTGTATATAAATTACATGTGCTCACATAAAACACCCATTGATGCGGGAATGAAAAAGGCTTGATCCCTGCTGCTGCAAAAACACAATTTTGGATTGACCCCATGCCTTGGAGCATGCCTCTCCCAGACAGCTTGGCGTTTGCTTCCCCACAGTTACAAGCATGCAACTCCTACTTGATTTGCTTCCAGCTGCCGGCTCGCCCGGGACAGGAGGCTGCTGAGGCGGGTGCCCGCGGGCTCCGAGCGGAGCGGCGGCGGCTCCGCAGCGGCCGCGAGTGCCAGCGGCTCGCCCCGCGCTGCGAGGGGCCCGCCGCGGCACCGGGCACGGCTGACATCACGGTACGCTCACCGCAGCGACACCCGCCGCGCTCAGCCCTGATTTCATGCGGAAAGCACTTCCCCGGGGCGGGCTGGCGGGGCCGGGGCTCGCCCCCCACCGCCGCTCCCGCTCCCGCCGCAGCCAGCCCCGCTCAGGGGGGACGCGGCTCCAGCGCCACCCGCACCCGCGGGGCATCCGGGCTCGGCGCCGCGCCCCTCTCCCGCCGCCCCGGGGGCAGCGCTGCCGGCGGCAACAAAGCCCCCGCTCCGCTCCGCTCTCCTCACCTCACCCCTGCGCTCCGCTCGGCCGCGGCCGCTCCACGGCAGCCGCGAGGGATGGAGACGGGGGAAGGACCCAGGTGCCGCCTCTCGGCTGCCGCCCCCCGCCACTCCCCGCGGGTGCAGGCGGCGCTCCGCCCTCCGCCCCTGCCCTGCCACCGGGCAGCGGCCGGCAGGAGCGGGAGGAGGCGAGGGAAGGAGGGAAGGAGGGAAGGAGGGAAGGAGGGAAGGAGGGGAGGGGGCGGCCCCGCCCGGCCCTGCTGCGTCACAATGCGGGGGGCGCTGCCACGTGACCGGCGGCGCGGGGCGGGGGCTGCGCGCGACCCCGCGCAGGGGTGGCCGCGGCGGGGCCGGGAGCGGGACACGGGGATGAGGACACAGGGACAGGGGCCGGGACACAGGGATGAGGACACAGGGACAGGGGCCGGGACACAGGGATGAGGACACAGGGACAGGGGCCGGGACACAGGGACGAGGACACAGGAGCCGGGACACAGGGACAAGGACACAGGGGCCGGGACACAGGGACAAGGACACAGGGACAGGGGCCGGGACACAGGGATGAGGACACAGGGACAGGGGCCGGGACACAGGGACAAGGACACAGGGGCCGGGACACAGGGATCGCGACAGGGCCGGGTCCTGCGCGCGGGAGCGGTTGCCCGCGGATCCGTCGGGAAGCGCTGCTCCTGCGCTCGGGATAATGGAAACGCGGCGCTCGAACCTGGAAACGCCGCGTTGAGTCCGCGCGCTCACATCTGTTTGAAATAAAACTCGGTGGGTTTGGGGGTAGATTTTTTTGTTGTTTTCACTTAGGTCTGCTGTAAAAGCTGGAAGCCTCGCTGCGGGACTGTGGTCCGTGGGTCCGGGCGGGCGGTGGGATCCTGGCACGGCTTCCCGAGAGCGCTCCAGCCTGCGGCGGGCAGCCCGCGTTCGCCCGCGGCGCTGCCGAAGGTGTTTGCACCCAGCCTGCCACCAGCGTCTGGTCGTAGCAGGAGGAGAGCACAAAAGCCAGCCTTTGGCTGGGTGTTCCTCTTTGTGATTTGGCCTGTTTTGTCTCCCCCATGGGCACGTTTTCCCTCTTGTCTCTTAAAGTGCATCCCTTTATATACCTTTCCACCTTCCACTGCTTCTGTGTGCTTTTACCTTTGCAACACAGAACGTCTTAAATTTCATTTACTCTCATGAGTGAGAACTGTAAAAGCCCGAGAGATAGGAAATTTAGGTGAATTTATGCTAATATGGGATTTTGGAAAAGTACTGCCCACAGATCACACAGAGCACACTCAGCAGTACCACAAGCATGCCCACATCAGACAGCGTGTAGCACTGCTCTGGAAATGGGGAAAACACTTCCGTCTCCAGCTAAGTAGGTCTCTGTTCCTCCTGTAGGGATTTCTAGTGAAACTGCCTAAATTCCCCCCATTTTAATTCTGCTTAAGTCCTGAGACACAGTCATCAGACAGTAACAACCTTGAGAAGCCTGTCAGCTGAACCCAGCAACTTGGATGTGAAAGGAAATACAGTCCTCCATGATATCCACTTGAGCTATCTAGGAGCTGCAGCATCATGCATTTTCAGCTTATTTAACATATTTGCCCAGAAGGGGAAAGCTGTTACATTTCTTACTTTTTAAATTAATTTTTTAAGATATGTAGAAAACAAACTTGAATATGAATTACAGTGATGGATTCTAATATTTATTTGCAAGGCCAACTATGTGGTGCATGCAGTATTATCTTAACCACCTGTGCATATGGATGTGGAGAAAGGAGTACTTTGACAGGTCTTCTGCTTTTATGTCATTCACTTTTAGGAAAAGGATATTTGGATACTGCACATTTCACACTTGTACATATATGGAGATTAGCAACCATTTGGGGTATTTGTAATGCACTTGATTAGGTGGTTTTATCCAGGAATGTTGGTCAGCTGTGTGTGATTAAATGGTTTGAAAGGAATGCAGGTCAGCTCCAGAATACAATGTCATACAGGAGTATAGCCTGACAAACAGTGTTGATTAAAAAAACAAACAAAAAAAAAAATCTTATTTTAATTTAGAGTCTATAAATACCATTCATATGCAAGTAGAATTTGTAAGAGAAAAGCTTGCCAAGTGTCTTTGTATGTGTTATACATAATAGCATCTCAATTAGTACTGATAACCCTGTTTGTGTATGTGCTTCTGAAATCACTGCTGAAAATCTTTTTTAAATAAGAACTGCTGATTAGGCTGTATGACTGTAAAAAATCTTTAACTTACCATATACAACTTCAGTTTTTGATAGAACTTCAGGATGGTTTTTATTGCCAGTTATATGGCCTCGTGGTTATTTTTTTTTGTCTAAAGTAAAACCACAGAATGCTCTCTTCTTGCTGTGCATGCAGATATCAACATTTGGTGGAACAGCAAAAAGCTTGTCACTGATAATCGTATTCCCAATGAAGTAAAGTGATTCAAAAATGTGTTGCCCATTGTTTTTCTAGTATGTCCATCATTTAGTGGCTTGTTGAACCTCGGTATTCCTACATGGTGAAGCCAAGGCCAGTATTGGTATCAGCTGCAGGCTATGGCTGGATGCACTTGAGAACAGACTGATCTGTGGCCACATCAAAGGCCCGTGGCAGTCAGCAGCAATCACAGCATCTATCAGTGATCACAGACATTGACTCCAATGAACACAAGACAAAACCCTCTGTTACTTTTGAAATTCTAGGATTTCAGCTTGAGATACATTTAAAAGTGTGGTGCTTGATGACACTGCTCATAAAGACATGACTACATTCTTTTAAGGCACAAAGCCCATCGAGACATTTCCTGCAGATTTTCTACTCCTGTGCAGGACCAACGCTGGTGTCTCTGTTCCTGGATATGTGCAACTGTCTTGTGAAGCAGAAGGTAGACAGGAACAGAAAGGAGGCAGCAGAAGCCTGGAAGAGATGAGCCCAGCAACATACACTACCTTGCTATTTTTTTCCAGAGTGTTAAGGCTGGAATCAGTGTTGTACAGGTTACTCTAACAGTTGGTAACCTTAGGGACTTTATGTAATTAATACATACAGGCAGCCTGTGAACTTCCAGATGGCAACTAGGACTGCTGATGTATAATATGTCCACCAAGGAACATTACCAACAGGATCATATTAAGCAAAACCTAGCAATAATAATATAAGGGTATCTCCTGAAGTAACAAAGAAGAACCTTTAGTTCAGTCAAATGATGAATTGTGATGACTCAGAGTCACTCAAGGCAGTCATTGGGGCATGTAGATGTTCTCTTAGATAAAAAGAAAAAAAAAAGAAATTGAAAATATTAAAAACACATTTAGTTTTGAGAATCAGTAAAAGCAACTACCATTTTTAGAGCGTGACAGAATTTATGCACTGATTTCAAATGAGTCCAAATCAGGTGAATTGTTCCTGTCTTCACTTTCAGATTCTGAGTTGAGATAAACGGGACACAGATCACTGATCAACTATTCATCTAACTTTCAAAAAACATCATTCCTAATTTTTCCCACATTCAGTCTACCCTGCAATAAATATATAAAATATTTTGCTCAATTTAGAAAAAAACAAAAAACAAACAAACATTTAAACTCTTAGAAGCACATAAGACTATAGCAAATAATGGTATAGGCACAATTTTGTTAGGTTGAGAAAATAACAATATTGCATCGACTTCTAAAAGTAATGACTTACTGTTTCACCTTGATTATGACAAATGGCACCACACATATACTGATGACTAAGTTGACCATCTTAGATTCATGGAACTGCTACATCTGAAGGAAAATTGAGACTACATAGCTAGGACTGCAATAAAACAATTGGTTTTCTGCTGTGTTTTCGCATTGTTTTCAGTGCTTGTAATGCCTGAACCTGATCTGTTAGCCCACAGTGGGCTGATCTGACATCAGCAGAATTCAGAAAGCAGGAGTTTGCCTTGAAAAGAATGCAGATCAGTTCCTCATCCATAAGAAAAGAGAGGCATACAAAAACACAAATGATTAGTTCAAAACCATCTTTCAGTGCATATAGTTTTGTTTCTGGATTGGGCAGAAAGTATTTTCTGCACTGAGGCCATTTAGTTGGCAGCATTGTGGGTGGAGAGAAGACTCAAGCCTGGGCTTTATTAAATGCTTATTTATTTGATCTATTCTGCTGGATAAATCACACAGAGAATTTCACAATGTGACATCCAAGGTTCTGCTCACACATTTGGCACAGCTGAACAGAAGAACTGAACATAATATGTATGGTTGGAAAGCAAGTGCATGGCATTACTGCATCAAAAGGTCAGGGACAATTACCATAATCAGCTACTCTGATTTCTGGCATAAAGCCCCACAATTCCTGGTTGAACTAGGCAATGTTTTTCAGAAAGTGATCTAATCTTGATTACTACACTCCTAACAACGTTGTTGTAATAGATCATTAGCTTCCCTGTTAAATTATGTATGCTTTGTCCATCTTCTCATTCAGTTTGTGTTTTGTGATTCTGACTTTGCCCAATGTAAATAGGAAGCTGTCCATTCTTACAGGTTTCCTTATCATCTACATATTTTCAAGCCCCCTTCCAAAAGTTTTTTGGATAGATTATAAAGGATTTCTTAAAACTTCCCTGATATTTTCATAGTAATACAAGCCCACAACTTTGAATTTGTGAATCTTTGACATCACAGATTTTCATTCTGTAAATTAATTTTGGCAAATTGGAAAGCTTCTAAGTGTGATCCTCACAGCAGATTACAGGTCATATTAAATTTTTCTCTCTTTTTTTTTTTTTTTTTTTTTTTTGTTTCTTTTCTGTCCATTTTTCCTCTGTTTTATATACCAAGACCACCTTTGAATATGGGCACATTAGCAAGTTGCCACAAGGCAAGACAGAATTCAAAGCAATTTTTATGTCTGCTCCACAACTGTCCTGGTGTAGCTCCTTCTCCCTCCCATGCTGAACCCAGATCACTTGCTAGGGGAATGCTCCTGCTTAAAGGGCAGGGGAATCTGCACTCTTCAGAGAATGAGAGCACATCCACAGAAGCACAAAGCAGCTGAACCTGACTGGTTTCTCCATTATCTTACAGCATTAGAGCTTTGTGGGATTACTTGGCTACTGTTTTATGCTGGGAATACATGTGGTTGGCTGTCCAGAACTACACTCCACTTTTCTCCCATCCTGTATATATGACATGCATTCTCTGATGTGACCTCATTAGGCAAGAAAAACAAGGAAGAAGAGTTGTTTTTTTTAATGTGCTTAGAATATAAAGATGTTGTATGGTGCCAATTCAGAGATAAGATAAAAAGTCAAAAGCCTTGGAGTTTAGGTTCAATGTCAATTTACACATATCCTTTTCAATTCATTAGGGGTATGAATGAGTCATTAAAGGAAATCCTGACTGGGGAACACATTAACTTGGATTAAGACCAAATATTATGTTTCACTTGAGCCTCCAGCAAAATCTGTACTGCCATAAACGTATTGTAAGAGCCAGAAGTGAATTCCGGTCACAGCAACCCTGTGAATTAATAAAAAACTTTATAGCTTTAACCAGTACACCACTACTGATTTGACTGTTTTGAAGATGCCCCAATTAATAATATTATTTTGAGAAAGTTTAAATCCATGCTTACTGTCAATCCCTTGGCAGCAGACTCGATTTCCCGAATTAGATCAAAGCAAGACATTTCAAACAGTCTTTAAGTAATTGCTAAAATAATGATTTAAAAAAATACTCTGGAGAAAACACTCTGTAAACCAGCTGACTCTAATAAAGGCCTAAAAGGAAGGCAAATTCCCATTAAAAAGTTAGGGCAGAAAAGCTTCAGCTTTGGGGGTTGATCAGTGTATTGGGGGCTGTTACCTCTCTGCTGAACTGAAGAGTTCTACAATAACTGTCTGTGGAAGGAACTTGAAGGACACAGAGAAAAAAAACCAATGTGTTTGTAAGCAGATAGAGAGGTGGCTGCTTCCTGCTTTCTTACACACACACATCTATCTGCATATCTACCTATCTGAAAAGAACTTCACACAATGACTACTAAAACTAGCCCTGAAATCATTCCTTGGAAAGTAAACATCAGTTCTTTATCCCTCTTAGTTCACTTAGAAGAGAGGGTTCATTTGCTGCTTTAGCCACACTACTCCCATTACAGGCCACTCTCATTGTGATGTCTTCTTAAACAATCTCTCAGAAGACTTCTGTCATGATCAGAGGCACTATTTTGCGTAAAAAGTAGTAACAGAGCTTCCATATGTGGAGTGAGATCACAGCAAACAAATGTGGCATTTACAGAGAAGTTTGTACAGGCATTTTGTGTGTGAGCATCAAGACAAGGCTACAGCTACCTTTAGTAAAGGTGCTGCTTTGACCTGGAAGAAAGCCAGTTCACCTGTAGCATCTGATCCCTGCTGTGATCAGGTATTGAGAGTTTCCATCTTCTCAGTTGCTGACAAGATGGTTCAGAACATTAATGTCCACATAAGGAATAAAAATTCCCATTTACATGACTTCTTATTTGGCAAATCTCTGTTTACCAGAGCTTACTAAAACCACCTGCCTGCCCGAGACTGTTCACAGAAATAGTTCTGTGGACAAATTAAAAACATGTGAGAATTCTGCTTTGCTTTACCATAATTAACATTTAGAATTAAAGACTTTTACCTACTACTATACATTCCTACTGGGAAAAGGGGAAATGTCTTGTGAATCTTCAAGCTGACTTAACCTGACTACTTTAAGGTTAAGAGATCAGGTTTTGGGGTGATTTCTGTGCAATCACAGAATCATAGAACAGACTGGGTTTGAATGGACCTCAAAGATCCTCTAGTTTCTACCATCTCCCACTGGACCATGTTGCTCAGGGCCACCCAGCCTGGTCTTCAGCATTTCCAGGGACAGGGCATCCACAGCTGCTTTGAGTAACCTGAACCAATGCCTCACCACCCTCAGAGCAAAGATTTTATTTCTAAAACCTAAACTAAACCTGCTGTCTTTCAGTCTGAAACCATTCTCCCATCTCCTGTCAATACATGCTCTTGGAAAGCATTCCTCTCCTTCAGGTTCTCTTCAGGTAGGGGAAGGCTGCAGTTAGGTCTGAACAAACAGAATTCTCTCAGCCTTTCCATGTGGGAGAGGTGCTGCACCCCTGTGATCAACTGCAGTCACCCCTCTGCACCACACTCACTCCAACAGGTCAATGTTGGACCCCAGAGCAGAATGCAGAGCGCCAGGGGGTCTCACAGGGCAGAGCAGAACCACAGGAAAACACAGGAAAACCTCTTCTTACCTTCTGCAGAGGGCAGTTACAAACAGGTTTATCTCAGCATTTTCCTATAGCTCTCCTCTATTCTATTCCACTGTTGTTTTCTTCCACTGTTGTAATTACCTATCTCTTTGCCATTTTTGATACCTAACAGATACCTATTTAAAGTATTGGGAACTAAAGAAGAAACAACTTACGTTCTTTTTTTCTGTACTACTCTGCCATTGCTGATAAGTGGTATTTGTCTGCAACAAATAATTCATAAAAGAATCATAACTGTAAAGGCATATTAGACTGTGGTACTCTTTGTAAGTACCCTTGGTAAGAAGATAAAGACTGAGGGCAAAATAGACCAAAACCTAATTAAGTAACAACATATTGTTCTTCATGAGGACGAGGGCATATTTTCAAAGCACAAGCTGAACTGAAGTCTAAACTAAATCCCTCTAAACTCAGGGCACCTTCTGAATCTGAAATTCCAGTTCTCCCCACGTAGTCAATAACACAGAATCAACTTTCCCCAACACGTGCAATTGTGAACCAGCAATAACACAATTTGCTAATTATCGTTTGAAGTCATCACTTAGTTGTTCTGATACCAAATAGGGTTTCTGCCAAAGAAAACTTTGTTAGTTATTCAAATAGCATTGTATTAAGCATTCAAAAGACTTTGAAAACTCGAAACAGCAGTCATGTCCCCTGGGATTCACAGTTCATATTGTCAATCTATCCTCTGTCCCGTGATCATTGCTGTGCTTTACAAAAATAAGACCAGAAAAAAGTTGAAAAACAACATGGGCCAAATAACAGCTGTTCTAAATTGTCATAACTTTTCCAATCAAAGAATGATGTTGATTTACACCCGTGAAGATTCCAACTCTGATCTTTTATTTTTTTCCTCCAGTATGTCATAAGGAGGATAATAGTAGCCAACGATAACACATCTTGCATGGTATTCTTATTCTCTTTGTATTTATCCTACTAGTATTGTGTACTACACTAGAATTATTTTTCTCTTTTCTCCAGCTGTTTCTGTTTCTCCTCCTCTTTCTTTTTTGTCTTTTTTCCCATGATATATTATTGTTATTTGAAATGGCAAAGCAACAGGTTCCAATTTTTTTTTCTCCAGAAGAAGAAAGATTTATTTGAGTCTCTTTTGGCAGCATGTTTCCCACTCAGAGGCCACCATGCAGTACCAGCCTCTGCATTTTGTGGCAGCTCCATTGTTCTAGATGCTGGTTATTGTTGTGGTGTGCCTGCATAATGAGAAAAAATCCAGAATACTTACCCTCTTGGGAACTTGGAAAATGAAAATGTGAAATTACATCATCTCCTCCTTTTACACTCTTAGCAATGAGAGAGGATCACCAAGAGGTTTGAAACTTATCAACTACCAGAACAGAATTTCCTAATTTCCAAGGAAGCCTTGTATTAGCACCTGGGTGGTTTCTTACATACAATTTGTCCTCCCAGTCCAAGAACTGGAAGAGGGAATGACTGCACTGGGATATGCAAAACTGGCAGATGTTCCCTCCAGCTGGTATAGTTTAGAAATTCCTTTTGGTCACTTGGAATGGTTTGGGTGCTGGCCTTGGATCAACATGAGGACCAAGCTATTCAGCCTTCCTTCCTTCACACCCCTTTGTGAGACTGACAAGCCCCAATTGAACACCTCAGGCAATCTGTACCAAAAATTAAGAGTTTAACCCAAAATCCTACTCAGTCAGATGTTCTATTTGTACTGTCAGAATTTGTACAGCAATAGGCTATCACATCCCTCACTCTTTGGGAAATTATCCTGGGCCAGGTATGGTACTTTGCAGTTATCAAGCCTGAAGGGTCACAGGATCATGGGTCATCCTCCAGCCAAAACAGGCTGTCTCCTGGGCAGCCAAAAATCCCAAGTTTTTTTGTTTGTTGTTGTTGTTGTTTGGTTGGTTTTGGGGGTTTTGTTTTTTGTTTTTGGGTTTTTTTGCCAGCTATTGCTTTTTGGACGTCTATTTTAGATAGTAGAGCATGAAAAGGCAAAGTTTAGAACCTGATCTAAGGGTCTCAGGTAAGTTCTTCCACTTAAGGATGATATCAGCAAAAATAAAATGTAAGTGGAAGTTTGAGCACGGAGATCATGGAGGTATCTGTGCCTTAGGTAAAGAGGATTTATGAACTTCAAGGATAAAACAGACAAAACAAGAGTTAATTGTGATCTGACACTGATGTGCCCCAAAATCCTACATCTCCATTTAAAGCCACACAATTTAAGAAAAGCTGTGGAATTTGCAGTCTCAGAATCTGTCAAGATGACTGACTTCACAATTTTTTCCCAAACACAGGTTAAAACAAGAAAGTGGAAGGATACCTGAAAGCAGGAAAAGGAAGGCACAATTAGAAAAATACAAAACATTTAGTAAAGGATTTTGCTGGGTACAGTGTGATTGGGCCAGGGTTTGATTATGGCATGTAAGAGGGCTGGGAACACAGTCAGCAGATTGAGAGAGAAAATAGGTCAGAGCAGAGCAACTGCAACAGAAATTCCTTCAAGGAATTTCAGGCTGTATGGGGTAATTAGAAAATGTATTCACAGAATTATAGAATATCCTGAGTTGGAAGGGACCCACAGGGATCATCACAGTCCAGCTGCTGGCTCTGCACAGGAGGACACCCCAAGAGTCACACCATGTGCCCCAGAGCATTGTCCAAACACTCCTGAGCTCTGTCAGGCTGGGGCTGTGACAGCTTCCCCAGGGAGCCTGTTCAGTGCCCAAACACCCTCTGGGTGGAGAACCTCTGATACCCAGCCTGAACCTCTCCTGACAGAGTTTCAGGCCATTCCCTCTGTCCTGTCCCTGTCCCCAGAGCAGGGATCAGTGCCTGCCCCTCCTGTCCCCTCACAAGAAGCTGTGGCTGCACTGAGGTCTCCCCTCAGTCTCCTCCAGGCTGAACAGACCAAGTGCCCTCAGCCACTCCTCACAGCTTCCCCTGCAAACCCTTCACCCCCTCATGGCTCCTTTGGACACTCTCACAGCTCAATGTCTTTGGTGTGTTGTGGCCCCAGAGCTGCCCCAGCACTGGAGGTGAGGCTGCCCCAGCTCAGAGCAGAGCAGGACAATCCCCTCCCTTGCCCGGCTCTGATGCTGTGCCTGATGCTCCCGGGACACTCTTGGCAATAACTGAGAGCAGAATCCATGCAGGCAAGCTACAAACTGACATTTGTAAGGTAGAATTCTTCCACATATTTCTGTGGTTGTTTCTCTTCACGAAAATCCATCTGTTGCCATTGTCAGGTTGTTGTCAATCATCTGCTGTGACACTGCATAGAAATAACAGATGTCCCTGCATTGCTGGATGATTTTTCAATGCCTTATTGACTTAAAGGAAATGGTAAAACATTTCATGCAGTTGAATATGAAGTAATCCTGACCCAGCAGTGAGATGCCTATTTCTGGTATTGTTCTTCTCCTTGCCAAATGTCAGCCAGCTGCTTGTCTCAGCCAGCTGCTGTGTTAGATTTAATATCCTTGACTTGACGTATCCCTTCTGTTTGCATTATTTGCTGCTTTTTTTCCCCCCTAGTTTCTGTCATTCTCCTGTGCAGAATAAATACTTTTTTTTTTTTTTTAAAATCCTTTGTAAAGGTGTTATCAGGAAAAAGCCAATGAGCAAGATAACATCATCTGACCCAACACAACTATGCAGATAGTTGCTGTTGAAATTAAACAAAAATTTATTTGCCACACCTAATTTCCCTGATAATTTCCCTAATATACATGATCTTTTTATCACTCATGTTGTATCTCCTTCTTCTATTTTAGCTTCTTCCATTTTGATGTATAATTTATAGAATCCTGCCTTGCCAAATTTTCACTTTGTATTTATCCTGCATTTTCCCTCATGGTCAGAGTCACAACACTATGGCAAGAAATGATAATTTAGACAAGCCACTTAGAGCTGAGTTTCTACTTCATTCTGATTGCAGAATTGCTTAGGCTAAATGTGCTAGGGAAGCATAGAATGTTTGGTGAGCATCCTGCAGAAGAATAATTTAATTTCTAACCTACTTCAATTTTTCCATCAACTACATCAACAACAGACAAGAAAAATTCATCGTATGCTTAGATATTCATGTTCATTAGAGAGCATTAGATAGCACAGTTAGAGTCAAACTAGATTTCCAACATAAGTAGTCAGAAGTACAGAAGGTATTACATATATTGTGAACATTATCATACACAGAAAAACTATCCCACTAGCTAAGAGGATGAAGGTTTATGGTCAAAGGTATGGTTGCCTACAGAGACCCTACTGTTTTTAAGATTTCAACGAAAATGTTACACAGAAATAATAGATATCTTCTTTGAGTTTTCTTCATCTGCTGTCTACCTGTTGAAGAATTTTAGTCAACCCTGCTGGAATATTTTTGTGCTTTAAGATAATGGAATAATGGAATAATGGGTTTGTTTTTGGTGCTTTGTTTTTGGTTTTTTTTTTAATGGGTGAAACATACAGTAACAGCTCCAACTTCTACACTGGCGAGTACTAATTCAATGTCTCAAGAACTACCTACTAGTAATTTTATGTTTCTAATTCTTGTTTTGTTGGTTTGACATTGCTCTACAGAGTAAATGGCACACTGTCAGTAAATCCATGATTAAGAGAAGTGGCTTAACTAAGTTAAAGCAATCCTTTTCAGCATGCTTCTCTCTCCCATATAATGTATTTTAAGAAGATATAAAGGATTCTGAGTAGTTTGCTGAAGTGTTGAAAGATCCCACACAAAATGTAGTTCTGGCTCTGGTGAAAAGAAAAAAAACCAAAATTTCCACTGGCTTCACTGGGGTCAGGATTTTGAAAGATGTAATATTTCCATATTGCAAAAGTCAACTCATTTGGCCTTTAACCTGTGCTTGCTTTTTGCACATCCTGTGAAACAGACCCACAAAGTTCAGCTCTTTTTGAGGGATACAGAGAGTACAAAACCTGCTAAAATAAAAACAAAACACAGTTTTATTTCATATTGTTCTATAGTTCTGAAATTAAGCTGTTGCCACTGTTTAAAGTAAGATATGTTCCAGTTTGTAGTAATGGGGTTAGAGTTCAGGTTTCTCCTGTAGTATCAGGTCTCTCCATTCTGCTATCCAGATAGTCTTTAGAACAATGCTTAATTTCAGAGTGGAATAAGCCTAGGCTCATTTATTTTCTCTTAGATTTATGGAGGAAATTATATGGAAAGACGTATGTGGAAAAAAATGCAGATAGTTGATGGGAATACACACTTATTTATTCCAACAATGTGTCATTATTAAAAACCAAGGAAACACCACTGTTTTTTTGGTGTTTATTGTGGTAGCTTTTTGGTTGTTTTTTTTCTTTCCTTTTTTTTTTTTTTTTTTTTAAATATTATGGCATATTTTCAATCTATATAAAGCAGCATACAATCCCACGCAACCAGAGGTGTAAATACCTATGTTTAGTGTAAATACTTTTGTTTAGTCAAAGCAAATTATTTAAAACACATATCCTTATAAAATTTAAGAGGCCTAAAAGAATAGGTGGGTGCTGTTCAACGATATGAGTGTTGCAGAAATGCAGACCAATTTTTAGCTACAGAAGAATTAGGGACCCATGCCATGGTGATAGTATAAGCTGTGCAAAGAGAGGATTAAGCTGGATAAACCTTTCTCCTTATGCATGAAAGAGCACCTTTATAAGACTCTGTTTTTCTCAGTTATAATCCTTGAAGTCTAATTCATGAAAAGTTTATCACATAAGATTGTCAGTCAAGGAGACTAACAGTCTAAAAAAGTAGGGCAGGAGTGAGATCTATCAGCTTGTGTATGAACATGCAAGTACATTCATTTACTTTATAAAGGAATTTTTGAGGTAAACAAAGGACAGTACATCAGACCAATCTTTACAGCAATGATTTTTGCTTTTACATAAGAAGAACAAATGCAAGCTCTTCTTCTCTGTACTCTAGGATGACCTGAAATATTTGAAGGCTCTAATGGTTGGGTGCATTGCACATGTTTTTACTGGAGGTGACAGAAACGGCAAAAGGAACAAATTTGTTCTTTCCCCCAGCTTCCCTCCTGAAATATTGATAAGCCTCAGTGTATTAAGGGATTCCAAGCAGAATTTTCATACTTTCTGGTCAGCTGTAACTACCACAGCAAACTGGTATGCCTCTGGAAAAAAAAAAAACAAAAAAAACCCCCACCATGACAATACCATGGAAAGTTCACCTGTCCTTTGCATTCAGCTTTTCTGAAAGTGTAAATATCCAGCCACATTATCCAAAAAGTCACTCATTGTATCTTTCACTGTATTCTTGGTGAAATTTGATTCAAAGTGATAAATCCATGGAGGAAGCAGTAACAAGTAGGTTATTATAGACTAGGGAAGAAGGACTCTGTGTGCAGAGGATGGTAGAGAAGACTGAAGGGCTTACCAGCCAAAGTAAGCAGGCTACAGGCAAAATGAGCAGCAAAATGAAGGAAAAGATACCAAATTAGAAATGCATTATAGAAGAACTCAAGCCAAGGTTGGACAGTATGGAAATAAAAATATCCACACTACTGTTTGTGTGCTACCCTTCAGCATGGGGAACAAGACTTACCCAAGGCATGAAGATTTATTCTCTTTTTCTGTCACCTAGCTTTGCTTCATGCCTGTAACTGGAATGAGTAAAGCTCTTCCATTCACCAGAACGAAAATATTTTGTCTTCTAGGAGTCTTCAACAACAAGTTTTCTTTGCAAGCTACATGCCTTCTGTTACTTCTTCACTTACTGCAAATTTATTGTGATTTTTTTTTCCTGTAGAGATTGTTGTGCTCCTTTATATCCTTGAAGGAAAGATGATGAAGTTAAGTCTTCTGCTTCTTCTGGATACTCTCCATTATTTATTTATGACAAATAACCATCAATTGAACTCTTTTTGTTGTTGTTCATTTCCCATTAAAAGCCATACATGGGAAAATCTGTGATGGAATTAGTTGCAATTTCTTAAATATATCAAAAGAATGGCAAAATTAGGGCTCATATTCAGAGTTTGACTGTGAGAGCAGGCCTGTGTGAGAGGCTGCTATGGGCTGGCTGAAGCTACAATGCCTTGGCATTGCAGTGGGACTGATGTAGCACATTTGCCCTTCAGGAAAACTCTCAGCAGGAGCTACTGAACTACAGCACTTGATTATCACTACTGATATCACTTCCAGATGGGAAGAGGCCCATCACCATCTGCCTGTTGGGGCAGTGGGGCTTGCACCTGTGTAGGAAGACACACTTCCAGCTTTCTCTCCAGCAAGCATTAGGAACATCTTCAGTTTCCAGCTGCTACCTTTAGCATAAGCATCATTTACTTTACAGTAAACATTATTTAAAAAACATATCATGCAGTTTAACTATGGTGTTTCCTGTCACAATACTCATTAAAGATAATTCTTATGTTTAAAAGTTATTTTGAAGGAGTCAGAGTTTCAGCTAATGTAATTCCATGAATTATGAGGACCATGAAGAAGGAAGTGGCAGAAAAGCATAAGAGCAAGCAACTGATCCAGCTATTACTGACTCTTTCTAAAATAACTCCTTCATTATTTAGGACTGACATTAAGAATTCTTATTTAACGTTTAAATCTAAAATTCTCAAGTTATGCTTTCTTGACACAGGGCTGCACTGTTGGCTTAGTTTTCTTCTATTGCTGTAATACCTAATTTTGGATATTCCATTCAGAATATGTCATTGCTGAAGTAAGTAGGTCAACACACAAGACTAAAATAACATTGGATTTTATTTCTTAATGTCTGATATTCTACCAAAAATTTGATCTATTTTAAAAAAATTGAAGAGCTGACTTAGAACAATAGCCACTAGCTCATTCACTAGTTCATCAATATAAAACAGAATTCACAGTTTCACTCTTTAAGCCATATTTTGAGGGCTAGTTCTCTGGTCTTAGGTGATGGGTACCTTTCAGTCTTAGATGAATGACAGGTATCAATTTAGTGTAAAGACAAAGGCCTCAGTTTTCTGCTGACTTGCCTCTGCCAAAGTCTTTTCACTTGGCACAGGAAAAGCAATGAGTGCCACCACTTGCAAAGGTGGCAAGGCTTTCTGCAGTAGGATTTTTACAGCAATGTGGTGTCTATAAGCTATTTCCAAACAGTGTAAAGTCTCCTTGTTGATCTCTTACTTTATCTGCAGAGACCCTGTTATAAAGTGGACAATCCCTGTCACTAAGAGTATCATATGAGAAACAACTGACCAGCTTCAGCTTGAGTTACACAGAGCTGTGGATGCTTTGGTGCCATGGATTCTGAAGGAAAGAAAACATTCAGACCCAGACTACATCCAGAAATAACATGCTTTGTTTGAGTTCCTCGGGGAGGGGAGGTGAGGGGAAACCATGACCTCCTGCTTTGCCTGCTTTTTGTACAACCTAAATTCACTCTATAAGAAGGAATGAAACAGTCAGCATTTCAGAAGCTTACCAAATAAATTACTAGTGCCATATCTATTTGTAATTTTAGGTCAGTCCTTAATACTGCTGTAAACCACACATTCCAGGGCTTTTAAGGCACTTAAGAGCATATTTTAATCTCTTTGGATAAAAGAAGCTGCTATTGGCAACAATAAAAGAAATGCAGACTAAGTCCCTTGGTTCCTACTATAAAATCATGCTTTTCTCTACTTTAAATAACACCCCCAGCATACAAGCTGCATGCCCTCACATACCACCCATGCTAAGCTATTTCTTGTGACAGTTTCAGCTACATTACTGAAAAACTCTGTCATACTGTATCAGAGCACCACACTGACAGTGCTCTCATGATATAATGTCTGGAGAGTATGATAAAAATATTAGAGGCAATGTTTCATAAAATGCACTCACTGCTAATGGCTCCACAGATGCGTCAGATCCAAATGCACCAGATCCAAAGAAGGTCCAAGCAAGTGTCAATGGCAGAGGCTTTGCTTCCTATGGATATAATTGATCATTTTGGAAATTGTACAAGGAGAATAAGAGTTGTCTTTTCCTACTGTATGTGCGAAACGTGTTCAAAATTAAGGAAACACTACATCAATTATCCTTTGTGTCAGGCGGTATGGGAAGCATGCAACAACAGCAACAAATTCCTGCTGGCACGCTGAGACATTCCTTTGCCCTGAGATCCTTTACTAAAGCCAGGTACAGGAGGCCAGAAGGAAGCCTTGTTCTGACTTCTCTGGCTCCCAGATGCAGCTGTTCCTGGCAGGGAGGGAAGGGTGGAAGGTGCTCCTTGTCCCATCAGCTCAGTGAGGGCTCAGGATCCTCAGTGCAGCTCTTGCTGATGCTCTGGCTCCTCCCTTGCTCAGAACTTCTGTGCTGTGCTCTGTGCCTGTCGCCAGGGCTTCCAGCTGTCCCACTCCTCAGGGTGTAATTCAGCCTCCCACACGGGCATGGCTGGCAGGCAGGGCTTAATCAAGACCCTAAATATTGTCCTTTGTGTTGAGAGAGCAGTGCTAAGCTGATGCTCTGGCTCTTACGTTAGCCCCGACGAGGCACTGGACTCAGGAAATGAAGGACAAGATGGATATTTTACTCATCCACTTTATCTAGCCAGTGTATATTTAATAATAACAATTCAAAATAAAAAATATACATTTTCAACTATGTCTGAGTTAGTGCAAAATCAGAAAAAACCCCCTATTTTTCTACCCTTTGTTCCCTCCCCATTTCCAAGGTTTGCTGTCCTGCTGGTGAATATCCAGCACCCTACTGATTTTAATGACTAGTAGACCAAGTTTTGAAGACTTCATCAGTGTCACATCTAAATGGTATGGTATTAAGTGAGCAGTACAATCCTTTCCCATCAAATATGATAGAGCTCATCTTGAAATGATTGACAAGTTCAGTTTGACACTGTTCAGGCTGCAAATAGATTTGAATTTCGGGTCACTTCAGAAAGGATTGACAAACAAGAAAATTCCTCTACTTCTATGAGACATTATTCATGTTGCACAAAACGCTGTTTTTGCAAAGAAGGATGCAGATGCTCTTTGCATTGATAAAAGCCTTTGGTGTTCTTTTGGTAGGAAACCCTTGTGGTCTTCCAAGAACTATTTTATGCATTATACAAAGTGGAAGACTTTAAAATAAAACAGTTCACAAGCCCATTTCCAGACTTCCCAGGTACTGGATTGCATGGTGGCTGGAATACACTAAAGGCAACTGTTTACACCCCCAAAGGCAGACAATGTGACTGAATCTGGAAATGGCAAGTCTTAGTGTATTTTCTCATAAATGAATTGCCATGAGAAAGGATTGCTGTCAGCCTGCCCAGGCTGTCATATCTTTTCCTGTTTTATTATTTTTTAAAAGTACTCCAGAATGAAAGTACATTGTTTCTGCTTTGGTTTGGTTTGAAGCACAAAACAAGTCTCTGAAAAATTAAATGCTAAGAGGAAGCTGTTTTTGTTTTGTTTGTTACATTGCAAGGAAACCCAATATATATTTGCCCTCTTTTTAGCTTTATTTATTTTAGACTCATACAGGGTGTGATGACATCAAATCTTGATTATCAGTTTGAACAACTAGAATCTGGGTTCCTGTCATAAGCTATAGCAGCTTTAGAGGTATTTTGTGCCAGTACTTTGATACACAGAAGCTGCAGGACAGGTTTTACTGTCTTAATACAGTAAGGCTGATTCTCTTCTCACAAAATGTCACTGGCATTCAAGGAGGAGCCAGTAGCTGGGGTAAAGGTAGCTACATATGTTTTGTAGCTTAAATGAGGGCCACAGAGGCACAGCAGTAATGTAAGTTCTCATCTAGCGGTATTGGAACTGGTTTCAAAGTGCAGGTGAAAAACCAATTTATTTCTGCATCAATTTTATTTTCTGTATCATTGTTATTAAAAGTTTTCAATATGCAGACATTACTTGCAATTACAAAATCCTTTATTCATACACTGTAAATTAAGTGTTTCAAATGTGACAGATTAACGTAGGTGAACAATAATGCACATGGAGAAAAAGGATGCTATGACTTCTGCTGTTTGCTGGTGGGTTGGTTCCTGAACACGTGCAGAGCACTGCAGAACTGAGGTCTCAGTGGGCATCAATTCAAATCAGAAGGAATATTTAGTCAGGAGGACAAACAGTGAAATCAGGTACTTTCCACATAATGTTTATATTTTTATTTTTATTGAGGCTGCATCCTTGAAAATTATGTTGTTTAGTTTGCCCACTTCACTGAGGGAAGGGCCCAGTGCCATCATCCTCTGGAAACAAGTATGCTTTGGAGAAACATTCCAAGACAGCATAAACACTGTATAAGCATAAAAAGAAAACAAGACAGAAAGTATTTTCTTTCCCAAGCTTTAATGAAAGCTGTTCTATGTGCACTGGCAAATTAGGAATATAAAAAAGCCCAAAAACAAGAATGAAATCAGAGCTCCATTTTAAAGGCTGGCATGAGTCATGCAGGCCTCTGGTGCATTAGGAGAATAATGAGATAATCTTTCACCACTTCTTTTCTTGTTTTGCTTTTTAAAAATGTTCTTTTTGAAGCCTCTTATTGTGCCACAAAACCATTTTTATACAGACCAGTATTTTACATTTTTTTCACACAGCAGTGACGCTTTTGTGTTCTATTACAAAACACTCAAGATATTATAATTGTGCAGCATCACCACTTGCTTTATTTCTCTGCCATGAAGGAGAGAAAACTAATGTACATGAAATATATTAGGCAATAAATTAAGAAATGAAGAATGATCAAAAGTACTGAAAAACCTCCTGCATAAAAGGCCAGAGAACAATTAGGGGAACTCATAATTTTCTAATAAATAAAAAAGCATGAAATTTGATTTGATTTGAAAAGTATGGGTGAATTTATGATGTTAAAATTTGAAATCATGCCTCAAAGGAATGAATTATTCACTTACTATTATTTTCCATTTAGATTTTTAAAAATCACAGGAAGCCATCCATCAATCTAAATAAATTGTCTTTTAGAGTTAAGATAACTACAGCCATTTTTAAAGATAGGTTGAAAAGATATGAAAAGTTTGGATCTACAGGAAAAAGCAGAATTTTCAAAAACACCCAAATTATGGGTATTGTTTTGAAAATCTAGAGTTGCTTCACTTAAGCATTTATTGCTAACACAACATAAGTTTGTGTGTGTGTGTGTAATGAGCCGAGACTGTTTTGCAATTCCATGCCACAGAAGAAAATAATGGTTACTTCTCTGATAAAAAGACTGAAAATTCTACCATTCAGAGGGTAATCAATTAATATAGTTCAAGTTATTTAAAGAACTATGTCAGGTAAATGTCCCACAATCTTTTGCCTGCATCAAAATCAGTGGCTTTTTTCTTTTTTTCTTTTTTTTTTTTTTTTATTTGTACCAGGGTCAGGATTTTAGCTTTAGGGGCTTTTTGCTACAAAGACTTTATGCAAATTTACACAAAGGCACAGCAGACACAAAGAGAAAATCCAAGACCCAAAAGAAAGGAAAAGGTCATTTCAGTGGCACACAAAAGCAATTAGTCTTTAGTTTGTTGTGCTTTGTGACTAACAACAGCAGCACTGTAAACTGAACTTCTGCAATCCCCTCGTGGAAGTGCATGCCTGATACAGAGAAAATAACAGCACTGGGCAAGCTAAGTAGCAGCATCCCACTTGGAAAATGAAGCACTCCAGGCTGTGCATGGCACACTAGAGATAGAGCTGAGATCAGACCCTCTGGAGTCTGAGAACATCAGAGAGCAACAAATATTCTTTTGCTGCTGTCACAAGATTTTGTCCGTGTTTTTAAAGCAACAACATACAGCTCGTGATCCAACAGAGCAAAACTAAGATGGAGTTGGTGTTGTAAAAATGAAACCACCAGGGAATGATAATCTTTTGGCTACTGATACCTTTCAACTTGCCAGGTTTGCTCGGCCCATTTTTTGATAAAATCCATCCCTGTGGTGTTTCCTGGTACAACATAGCAACTTTCAAACAATGACAGGTTTGTGTTGCACCCAGAATTGTGAACACATTTCATACTTCATGAAAATCTAGTAAATGAGCTATGCAACAAACAGCCTTCAACATGCTGAAACAAACAGAAAAAAAAGCCTTCCATACATATTTCATCTCCTTAGATCACTTCTGAAGTAGTCTTTGGTTCTTCCTGTTCTTTGCCTATTTTTTTTTTTCACAAACACACAGAGGCACACTAGTGTTGTATATTGGCTTTTTTGCAGAGGTATAACTATAAAGTCTAGAAGTTGGATTATTTTTTTCCTTAAAAATTTACTGGCTTTTAGTAACTAATAAAAATAAATATTTTTAAAAGTTTTGTGTAACTGCAAATTTAAAATATTTTTCAGGCATGCAACAGGGAATGGAAAATAATACTTTTGTGAATTTCAAAGTATTTAATGTAATTTTCCCATATACCTGGCAGGTATAAATTACATTAGTGATGCACAGTAGCTGCACTTTTTTTATTATTATTCCTAGAACAATATTGGAACATCATTCCAATTTGCAATAATGGAAGATTGGAATTCAGAGCTTGTGATATGAACAAAGATAAAAATACAAGTGTTTGGCAAAAGCTAACCCATAATTCAGTATTCTTAATCTCCCCTCTCCCTCTCTGTTGATCCTTTGTAAAATATTTAGCTAGTTACCACTTGTAAAACTCTGGCATTGCCCATTATATTTGTAGCTGTGTTCTTTCTTCAGGAAATCTTTTGATGTGTCCAGTTAGAAATATTCCCCTACAGATTAAAAGATAGGTCTTGTTCTAAAATGCATTTTTACTGATTAGGTCACATATAGTTAATTCTTGTGGAGGAAAAAGATGCATTTTTTGGAATTACTTTCAGATTTTACAGTCCTTTCTTTTGTCTCTGCCTCACAGCCTGACCTGCAGGCTCTGTTCCTGTTGGGCCATCACAAGAACACAATGGAGAGTGACAGCTGGAGACAGAGCCCGGCTGAGCATGTGGGGAGCAAAGAAACACAGCTGAAACTGAGCTACTGCTTGATGCAGCAGGTCAAGGAGGGTGTTAGCTCTTCAGACACCTGGTGAGCAAGGGAAACATCATCCCCCTAAGGGAGACTCTGCCACCAATACAGAGGCTGGCCATTCTCGCTGCTGAAAACTGGGATGGATCTCAGAAGAGCTGCTGGTTGACACGTCTGCCTTCAAGAGCTGCAGCTGCTCCTCCTGGCATCCTGAGATACTGCAGAGGAAGGGAATACAGGGGGGTTGTGGGGAATGAAAATACCAAGGAGCAGTTACTTCTTCTTTGTAGATAATCATTCAGGAAACTAGCATGTTCTCCTCCACAACCAGGCTCAGGGTTCTCTTTGTACATGCTCAGTACTTTAATAAATCTGTGCCTATAATCTTGGAAGCAGTGTCTGGGGTGACATTCACTGGCCCTACCTGTGCTCCAATACACAGGAACCAGCTCTTCCATTCCTCTCTTCAGTAAGGAAATGGGGCAGAAATTATTTTATTTTTAAATGTAGCTCTTCACCACCTTTTAAAATAATACGCAGCTTGGGGGTTCCTGTAGGTATTGAGGTGAGTTGTATTACCAAGATAAATATCTGTTCTCTTCTGTACAATGCAAGCCTTTTCTCTTTGTCATGACTGCACAAAATACGCTGTTTTTCTAGTAGTAACTGAGACCTCGTAGAAGCAAATATCTGGTGCATGTAAGAAACAGCGGAAATTGGGTCATATTTCATTCTACCCAGTTGCTAGAGGAGGTGCTTCTTTAAATCAAATTTTGTACTGGCTTGCATCAAACTGCAGTATGTCACATCTGATATTTACAGTAGTTTATGTACTGAAAAAGGATGAGGTGAATTCAAGGTCAGGGGGATTCTGTAAATGCTATTCCTGCTGTTCTCTGTAATCCTGCATGCATGTGTGGGAATAGTCCAATTCCTTTTAACACATGTGTGTACTCACACTGGGCCCTACCTAAGTTGGTGCTGAGCACCTGCAGGCATTGGCAGATGCTAAACATCTTCCCTCAATCCATTTCTTCTCCATAGTAATTAGATGAGCTGAAACCTTATCACCTTCTGGTCCAGCCACAGCTCTCACAATGATCCAGTCTAGATTTGACTTCTGTGGCTCATTACTGATTTTGACCATTAATTTCTTCCTTGTTACAGAACACTTCATAAAGACTGGGAAGTCTGCAGATCTAGTAAGTTAGATACTTAGGGAGAATAAACGCGTGATACAATAATGTACCACCTGCACCGGAAAGACAGCCTGGTGGTTATAATTAATCAATATCCCAAAGGTGACTGTGGTCTTCTGCCTTTGACAAAATGCATGGATTCAGCCAAAGTCTGATCTCAATTGCATGCACAGAAATAAAAAACAGTTTCTTCCCTAAATTCTATCTGCCCCTGATACTCCCCCTATTTGGCATTCCCCGCCCTTGTTCCAGTTCCTTCCCTGTCAGTCCCACCCTGGGCCAATCCCCAGTTCTTCCACCCTCTTGAAAATCCCCTGACACTCGATGCCCCATTGGCCCCTGTGATCCTTTCTCCTCCCCCTGCTTCCCTCATTGCTTCATGCCTTGTGAATCCCTACCCTTCGCCCTCCCTTGAGAATCCCTCATTGTTTGATTGTTTGTACCCAGCCCCAGTAACTCCCCTGCATTTAATCCCAGGCACAGCCACGTTCAGGGCTCTTTGCCCCTGAATCCTCCAACCCTAATGAGCCCTGTAGGAACCTCAGCAGCTGAGATCTTCCCTCTCCTCCTTTTCCTGATCCCAGATGCTGACCACATAGCTGAGCAAGCAGCTCAAGAGGTTCTGCCTGCACTAAAACTACATTGTGGTGGTTCCCCACAGCTGGCGTGGTGCTGGTGTGTCCCCATTGAGCTAGCCCGGGCTCCAGTGGCTGCATCACAGAGACAATAAATGAAATTTAGAGGGAGGGGAAAAAGAGATGAAACAGAAGGGCTTGAAGAAAATGAAACACTAGAATCCAAACAGCTCATCTTTTTCACCTTTGTGACAAGTGTGTCTTTTATTTTCAACACGTTTTTAAACAAGTGTTTCTTAGTTCAGCAAGAGACAGAGCTTTTTTGTCACTACATTGATTAGTATGATGTGTATTTCACCTTTTTAGGAAAAATAACCTAAAGACAATTATAATGCTTCAATATATTTCAAAACTTGGGAATCCAAATTTCTTAGAGTTGTTTGTCCAAACCTTTGTCACAGTGAATCTCCCATGTGTGCCAGGTGTGCAGCAGGCTGTGGACACCTGGCAAACTGTCAGGAAACCAGCACACAATGGAAGTCGCTTCTGTCACCATGTGTATTATTCAGTGATGGGAGCAGCCAAATAGCGACACAGTGGTGGCAATTCTGAGCAGCCTGTGGGTGGTACACAGCAGGGAATGTGGGAAAGGGCTGGAAGCTGCTGACAGTTCCCATGTTCCACCCAGCAACTCCCAGAAATGCTCCTTCTCCCAAGAACTTACCACCTTTCTTCACCCAGGCCAAAGCGTGTTGGCCAAGATGCAGCTCCCAGGCATGGGGCTCCTCCCTGCAAGCTGAGGGTCCGTGTGATGTTCAATAACTGGGAAGAGGATGATGCTGGTGCCCAATGCTTAATGGGTGGCCTCCCTCGGAGTTGTTTTCATCAAACCCAGATGGTGATGGTGTGACAGAATCCTGGTGCTTTTCTTCCACATGGGTCTGTGTCAGAAGGCTGGGCCCCTAGGCTAGGGAGTCAAAGACCACAAGCAGCACTATGACACAGTGCTGAGACTTGCTGTCAGACTATAATCTCTTCTCATGAGAATCTGTCAGACAGTCTGACTTAAAAAGGAAATGGTCTTCATCTCTCTGACAGAACCTCAGCTTTTGTCACAGGCAGCAGAAGCAACCTGCTAAGGTTCCTGATGTTGCCTCCAGGAACAAATCTTAACTTGAAAATCATGATCCCTCTACAAGTACAGCCTGATCAGAAGGCAGGCAGTGATGATCTCTGAGCCCCATGTGTGACTAGGGCTGTATCTGGGCCTAAGAGAGCACATTTTGTGGGGTTTGTATCTTTCTTTTTCCTTTGAGAAATTATTGAAGGATTCCTTCTTGAGCAGGGGCCTCCAGGAATCAGGAGAAATGCTGGGAGTGTCTTCTCCTTCATACATTGCTGGTTTGTGGTTGTGTGTCTTTCACTCCAGACGTGTGACAGGAGTATATGTAGCAGGTATTAGATAAATATTACTGAGGAATAAAAAACCTGGTATTGAGCAACTTGCTCAAAAGATTTCTCAAGCAACAGTACTACTAAGAGCAGAAGCAACCAGTTCTCCATAATTCCTGTTTGGTAATGCATTTGTGAAGATATGTTTCTCATCAATGCTATAGAAAATGCCAAAGATCTTACATAGTCATATGGGTCTATTTGCATCTGACTTAATCTAAAAGTGGTTTACAACATTATATATTAATGTTAGCTTCTATATTGTGTGCTGTAGTTTAGAAGATCAGGTTTCCAGGAAACTTGAAGTTCCTAGCAAACCATTGAGTCCGGGCCCTTTTCTTGGAGGTTAGAGTGGGCAGATGAAGACAGGACTGATCTGTAATGTTGCACTACACCAATCAGTTTCACCAGCTTTAGAGTAATGGTAATGAGCCTTTCCTGACAAAGACTATAAGTCTGAACTAATGGCTGGATTTAAAGTACTTGGAGAGCCCTGAAGAGAAGGTGCAGAGCTAGTGCAAAGTCTGTCAGATGCCTTAGTAGTATCAAGCAATGGTCCTTCTTGGGGATATAGCTCTTAAAGGACAACAGAGAACCCAGCTACTCCCATTCCAAAGGAAAATCAAAATAAATAGGAGTAAGTAGTTTCCCTTATTCCCTTTCCAGTATTTCCATTTCCTTTATTCTCTGTTTATCAGAGACACATTTACATGGAGCTAAAATGTCCTTCTGAAGAAAAGTGATTTTACATTTGATGGCAAGCCAATCTCCCCTGGAGTGCCGAGCATTAAGATGCATCCACACCCTTTCAGACAGCATAGGCTTAGCAGTTTACCTGGTCTGAGAGAGCTGGTGCACCCCTGCTTGCTCCCTGATGGGCCTTAGATGGGTCACCACATGCTGAGCCAGTTCCAGCTCTTGGTAGCCTTGCACCTCTGCTACCTCCTTTGCAGCACCTTTCATGCACTGGCAGACGGTCAGGAAAAAAGGTTCGGCCACAGTGTCTACAGGGCACGAGCTGGGCTTGAGCACTATAATAAGCTGCTTCATTTTCATCTGCAATTGTATAGGCACCAGAACCAGTGAGGACCTCAGGTTTCCGGGGCTCTGGCCGTCTGAGGTGCTTTGGTAGCTGATTGTTCTCAATATGCCACCTCTGCAGGCACTTAGGTTCGTGTATAGCAATAGAATGTGACCCAAATTCTCTGCCACAGATATAGCATATCTTGAAGGGAGGTCTTCTTGAGAAGGGTGTTTGAGTCATGGCTGAAGAATTTGACTCTTGTGATACTATTGCAGTGCCTGGTCACCTTTTCTGGGATCCAGCTTCTAGGTGTACTACTTTGGGAAAAACTCTGGGAAGATCTGGCACATTAGATGGTGAAACTTTCTCTAAATGCAAGGTGCTAGACATACTAAGGGGGGCTTCTTAAGCACTTGGTAGAAGAGTAGAATAGTAGATGTGCATTTTGGGAAGCTGAGGGAAATTGTGGAGAATTCTGTTGGGTTGATGTGGCCAGAAATGTGTATTCTGTCACCATCTGTTGAAGCAGTGCAGAGTAGTGATTTCCTTATCTCTGTGGCACATATTATCTGCTAATTATCTTTTCCACAACCCATCCTCCCTCTAGGAAGATATCATCTGCTGCTGAGCCATTAATCCTACTGTATGACTGATAAAACTACATCATCCCATTGGGACATGCTCCAGCCATAGGGAGTAGCCAAGCCTTTCCCACTTAGATAAAAACTGACATTTTGGACAACAATCACTGGATTCCAGCAGAAAGCTGGACCTTTCCACATCATCCCTGGACCTTCAAAGGAAAACTGCACCCTTCTACAGGAGCACTGCTTCAGCTGAACCACATCTGTCACTGCAGTAGGACTGCAGCCACCATTTGATCGGACTGATACCAACACCCTGACTGACTGATGGGGTATCAGGTTGTATTCTGACTCTCTCAGTGTTTTTGGGATTGCTCTTTGTAATCCTTTCTTTCTATGATAATTTTCCTAGTAAAGAACTGTTATTCCTAATTCCCCTATTTTTGCCTGAGAGCTCCTTAATTTGTGAATTATAATAATCTGGGGGGAGAGGGTTTACATTCTGCATTTCAAAGAGAAGCTTCTGACTTTATTGGCAGATGCCTGTCCTTCAAACCAGGACAAGAATACCAAAAAAAAAGTGTGTGTGAATTAAATGCCTGTAAGGAAGTGGTCCAAACTTGGCCCAAAGTAGCTTAGACCAGCTGGCAGGGTCAGGGAAAGCATCCAGCAGGAAAGGTGAAATAACTTTATGTGGAAATAGGGAAGTCCTGGGAACAGCTTCCAGGCAAAGCATGGATAGGAATTTGTGAACGTACAACCCTGGAATACATAAGACAGGCATTTCTGTGGGTGCTGGGGATCATCAGTGTTCATTGAATTGAAGAAGTGCAATCTTAGAAAACAGAACCCACAGCACAAACATGCAAAATTGGCAAAAAGAAATGGTTTCCTTTGTACTACATATATTTTTCTCCACTGTGTTTACATTACACTGTCTCACAATAAAAGCTTCTCAGACTTGTAAATAAAATGGGATCAAGAACATCTACACGCTGTTGATTGTAGAAGAAGAATCTGGCTGAAGGATCTACACCTATGTTGCCTGAGGGTATTTTATTTTAATGATTCTGTGTCATGTCTGCACGTTATTCTTGGATGTTTTTGCTCATTTTAAGACATGCCTGTCTACAGCGTTAAAAGAAGTCAAAAAATAGCTGTGAAACAGGCTGCTAATCTATTTGTGTTTTGATTCAGAATATATGGGCACATACAAGGGAATGTCCTAAGAAGAGTGTTCCATAGATAATGACTACTTCTATGGATGCTTTGAAGGAAAGCTTAAGACAAGGTCTTGTAAGTAAACTTACAACAAGTACAAAGCAAACTGTTTACCTATTGCTTTAAGATACCTTTTGAAATTCTTCCCACTCATCTCTCTTAATTTGGTCTGTGGCTTACCTTGCACGGTTCTGACATCAGGCTTCCTGGGTTCTGGCCTTCTCAGGTGCTTTGGGAGGTTGTCATTCTCCTGGTGCCATTTTTTCAGGCACTGTGGCTCATGTATACTAATAGATTTGGTTCCATACTCACGGCCACATATGTAGCAAATCGCTGTTGGTGGCCGTCTTATCACTTTTCCCTGCAAGTAACAGCGGTGAAGAAGAAAAAAGATTGGTTTTTGTTTTCATTTTGAATCAGAATGACTTTGTATAAAAACAATCATGTAGATATCTTATATCTGTGAAATCTGTGTAACTGTTTCTGAGTCTGGTTTTGTTTGGAATCAGTCCTGGGAATTTTAAGAGATACTGCCTCACTAACTGGGCACCTGGCACAGGAAGATTTGTTTTACAGATGCTGGGCTGAAAATTCATGTGTGTGACTAATCAATACGAAGAAAGACTAAATCATAATGCTGTTGTATCACAGGAGTTCAACAATTTCACATAGCGAGAAGTGCTTGTATTGCCACCTGCTGGGCTTGGTGGCTTCACAAACACACAAGACAGCTGAGCAAGCTGACTTACTTTTCAAGTGCCTCCTGCAGATTTGGAGTTGCTAATAATTTAAAATTGAATAAACAGAGCTGCAGGAAAAAAAAAATTAAACCAAACACTATCAGTGTTAATGTGCTTGTGGTTCCAACAGACTACTTCTCACTAATCCCCAAACTCGTCTTCAGAAAAGTAACTATACAAACTGGATTTTGTTAAAATGCAAATAAATCCATTTTTAAAGTCCATGTTTTGTCACTTTTTCCACATGTGAAAGTACCTGTTACAACACAGGACAAAAATATATTTGCCATACCGAAAAGGGGGGCTGTTTTCCTGCAGTGCTGTATCTAATATTACAAACACAGGGTAACAATAAGCACGTAAATATTTTTAAATAAAATAGCTTAACATCTCTTCTATGCTTATTGTTTTAGTCACTTCCATTGTATAAATACTGCAGAGTGATGTGTCTGTTACTGTGAGACTGTGTTAGTTTCCAGCTGTAATCAACTGTATCATTTAGTTCTGTTTTTTGCAATGTAATCTATAAAATGATGCAGCATAATCAGTGTAGATGTGAGCAATGGCAAACAAATTGGTGACAAGTTTGCAGCAAGCAAAGTACACATTTTCTCTCTTTAGAATTAGAAAAATCATGATAATGGGAACTAGTAAAAAATTACTGTATATATTAGAGGTTCTTACACTAACCAGAGTCTTTGAATGAGAATAAGCAAAATTTTCAAAGAACTAATTTTCTGTATTTGACTTCACGCTTTAATAGCAACTGCTGATTTTTACTCTGGAGACTTTTGCAGCATAAAGTTTTGGTGACCATGTCTCTCCAGATGAACTTTATTTCTCTTATATATGCATATAGCATGTGTGTGTATTAATGTACACACACACACACACACACACACACACTTTATTTAGTTTAGGATAGAAGTGTGTGTGTGTGTCTGCATATGTGTGAGCTGACATGCATTTGTATGTGCATGTGTTACATCCACTTAATTTTTTATGTTTTGGTATACAGGACCTCTGGATGATCAGTCTGTCTGGAAGAAAAGTACACCCACAAATATGACGTGGAATTAGCTGGGCTTGGACACTGGTCCAGGCAGTTTCATTTAAAGAATCAAGATCATAGAAACCTTTGGCTGGAAAATTAGAGAAAGAAAGTATCAGCTTTCATTCTGGAGATCCACATTCAGCTCATTATGGAAAATATTTTCAGGAAATACCTGTTGACTGAGCCTTTCAGTTTAACCAAACCATATTGCTTTTGCAAATGAAAAGAAAGAAGCAAAAGAGTAAAAAATATATAAAAATACTCTGTTTTTTGTCCTAAGGGTTGAATTAAAGTAACTTCAAACAGAATAATTTTGTTATTTCAGTTTTTTCCTACTTATCTGCTACCTTTGAATTCTTGACTAAGTAACACAGAGATACTAGTTCTTGTAGTATTTTTCTTAGACTTCTGCAAACTGTTTTCTGTCCTGAAAAATATCAATTGCTGGAAGAATCTTAAGAGTCCAGTATTCTAGAGACCATACTGTAATACAAGGCTGACCTAAATTTATTATAGTAGACTTGTATCTATACTTACTTTTTAAAATTTTGTTTGTAAAAATCCTTCCACGGACAATCTACTGACAATCTCAGTAAACTGTTTGCAGGTTCTGGGTTTCTAACTTCTGGGTTTTGCTGGAAACAAATTCCTGCTTGGAAGTTGTTCGGTTTTCTTCTGGAAAGAAGACTCTTTAATCTGGGTATCAGCAATCTACCGGGGGGCACATAGTGGTTTTTTTTTGAGGAGCTGAATAGTCTGGCCTCCTGGAGCTTTACTCATCAGGTACATTTTCCTGCTCTGTTGTCAACTGTTTTCAACTCTCCGAAGACTACAAAATTCTTTCTTCAACTGAAAACAACAGAAGTTTTTTAAAGAAATACATGTTCAGAAGGAATACCTTATCCTTGCATGCTGCAGAGTAGACAATACTCTTGTAATAAACGAGGCTTGCAACCTTCTGCAGGTTAACTTGTTTATTAATTAACAGCTGAGAATGGGGACTCGAGATGAGCCTGAGCCCCAGGTGACAAACCAGAAAATAAATTAGCAGTGTGACACACTGTGTGCTCCTTTGGACTCAAGTTTCTGCCAGAGGTCCAGGTGCCAGGGAGCTGGGCAGTCTCTCTGTCCTTGGCCCCTCGTGGATTGGTGCATTTTTGATCCTCTCTCTGAGTGGTCCTTTTCCTGGTCGCTGGTTGGTCCATACAATGGTGCTATCTTGACCAATCATTTTGGAATACTGTGATCAAATTGTCAGTAGTCAATACTGAAAACATCTTTTCTATGTGGTGCTATATGCTTTCTGTGGTCTGCAAAGGGAGTTCACAGATCCATATATGCTCACTATCTTTAATTACATTTACAAATTATTTTGTTCCTCAAGTTGTGTTCTGTTCATTCCTAACAGTCTTTAAGATGAAGGATCCGTGCAACTGTCTTGTTCAGTCCTATTAGACATTTTTAACTACTGCCCTTAAAAATGAAGGATCTTTTGAAGTTTGTATGGTAACTGTGACATTTCCAACTCAATAAATTATAGCAGTTTACTGCAGTTATGGATTCTTTAACTAATGTCCAAATTTTCAAGTCCACAATTAAATTCTTCTAGCTTGACTATGATCTTCTGATTTGCTTTTATAAAATGTGTTGGGTTTTTTTATTTGAAATTGGTAGGTTCAAATGGCTAAACTGAAACATGGCTTTTATTTATGATTGGAAAGTGCATGCTCATTTTTTTTATGTGATTGAACTTTGCTTGTCAGTCCTCATCCTTTCTACATATTTTGTCCAGGAATAGTTTTAGCTGCTATCAGCACAATTGATTGGGAAACTAGATGAAATGTCAGTGTTTTTTAAGCACCGGAAGGTACTTTTCAACTTTTTAAATATGCTGTGGCAGTAGGAAACATGGGATTCAACTGGAAATAACATTGAGCCAAGAGTGGAGGAGATAAGGTTAAATGACAAATCACTTAAGTATGGAAACAAAGGAAGCAAAGTAGCTCAATTTCTCATTTCCTTTTCCTTTTCTGCAAAAAAAAGTCAAAATGATACATGCCAAGCAATGAGAAATGCTCATAAGATCTCATTTTAACTCTGTTGAGAGCAAACCATGAAGGCACTCTCAGTGCTTCTCCCAGTGAACAAAAGTTGCTTTGAAAACATCACCATCATCATTGGCACAAACTGCAGAGCTGCTGGGGTCAGCAGAAGAGCTTGCAACAGAATAAACTTGGGATATGAGTGACAGTCTGAAGTGGAACAACATGTCAGTGATTATTGTATTTTACATATTTTGGAAAACATTGTTCCCATGAAGTTGTGGAGGGAGGGCAGTACTACAACCCTTGAGATTTTTCTGAGTGCTGTTGCCTCCAGCTGAACTTCTGCATGCTCTGGTATCACCATCAGCCCTCACAGCCCAATGCCAACTTGACTCCATGAGTAGTAAGGCTCACCATTTCTCAAATCCCATGCTAAATTTAGACCTCACCAGTTACCACCTACTAGCACAGACAGCTCTTAATTTGCCATATCCTCATTGCCCTTCATAAAAGATGATGTGGAGAACATACTCTAAGCTTATGGCTTCAGGAATTCCCCCACAATGGTATTTCTGAGTAAGATGCAATGCACACTTAATATTGGTATTTTTTTATTGTTCAACATTCAGTTCATCAGAAAGATTTTACTGCTTTTTGGGAAAAAATTCCAGCAACCAAAAAATACACAAGTGTAGAACTGGCAGTGAAACACAGAAAAATTGTTCTAAGTGAAATCTCTGACAGATTTAAAATTATCAAGACACCAAGTCCAACTTTCAGAACTACACAGGGACTCCAATATATGAATCCCACCAAGAGTCAGATTTGAAGTTTTAATGCCAAATACTGCAGTGACTTAGTTTCTTTAAAAAACGTTTTTGCTCTGAGTGCGTATAGTGAGCATTGACAACCCATTGAGGCAAATGTAACCAAAAAATGCTTGTCCAGGGAAAGAGAGTATTCCAAGAAGAGAGAGGCGACACACAGGTGAGATTGTATGACATCCATAGTCCTCCAATTACCAAACCACTTGTCAGTGAAACCACTTGGTGAAATAAATGGGCCAGGAGACCTGCTCCTTTTTTATGGCCTTTATTAGGAATCAGCTCCAGGAAGGGGAAACTATTTCCAGTTTCAGATGTTATTTGGGCTCATTATCTTAGGGGTTTTAGTTCTTCATGGAGTCCCAGCATTCTCTGCGTTTCTCTTTATTTGCATACGCTCCACTGACATCACTCCTCCGTTGTCACAGGCGCCATTTTAGGGAAGCAGCGACGGAACAAGCCGATGAAAAGGAAAGGGGATATGGGGTAAGAACTGGGGGGTAAACCAGGGTGAGGCTAAGTACTTAACAATTACGATTAACATTGCAGACAACTAGGAACATTTATAGAAACCTACAACTTTAACTGTTACAGAACTTTCTTAGGAACAGGATTCATCCATTACAGTTTACGATTAACATTACAGACAACTAGGAACATTTATAGGAACATATAGCTTTAACTGTTATTGAGCCTTTTTTACAAACAGGATTTACCCATTACAGTCCCCCCTCTTTCTGTTTGATTTGGCTTAGCCCGCATCAATTCGAAGTCTCAGGTTCTTGAGGATAGAGCTTTTTTAATTTTAGGTATTGATTATAAATTTCCCTTGCAAACTTATGGTTTTGGCTCCTGGCTTTCTATCATCATGATTTTGGTTTTTGTCTGGTCAGCTATGTCTGGGATACTGACTCATATTGTGAGTAAGCATGGTAAGAATAAAAAGCTTATAATTGCACTTATAACAAATGTTTTTTAAACAACCAGATGTCATCCCACCAGTTGGTGTCTACTAAAGGAGTCCATTCTTGGGTACCTACATGTGCTACTTTACATATTTCTTTAGAAATATTTTTTATTATTTCACTTTTTTTCATCTATTTCTAAACAACATTCTGATGTATTAAATTTCCCACAGATTCCACCTTCATTTGCTAGTAGGTAGTCTACCATGAGCCGAATTTGGTAGACACCTGCTCTGATTTGGGTTAACTGCTCAGTGATGTGATCTAGACTGAGGGCTGTTTGATTTGAGATTATTTCCAACACTGCTTGGAGTCGAATGATTCTATTTAACATATAGATTGGGATACGACATCCCCAGGATCCTTCTTGTGCCCAGGTTGCTGGTCTGTAGACCTCAATTATTTGTTCTGTGGTCCAGATTTTTCCTCTCCACTTTTGGCTACTTCCCATATCAATAATGCCTCTTTTTTCCCATTTAGTCTTTTTTAAATCATCATACAGTGGAATTCCTAGCTTTGATTCTGAATCCTTTGGGAGTAGGAAAAAGGCAGGCCTAATAACTCCAATGGTGCAGCTCCCTGTCCAATCTCCTGGAAGATTAGTATATGCTGTGTCCCCACATACCCAAAATAGATGTTTAGGGGCTTCTCAAGAGGTTTCATTTGTTTCTGTAGGACACTCCCAATATTTTGATAATTCCTTTATTCCCCAGAAGGGGTTTATTCTTTTTTCAGCACACTCATGTAGGTCATATCCTTCATGATAGATACCCCCTTTTTCCTTTTTCTCAATTGACCAGTATCAATTGGGCTCTTGTGGTATCCATCTTATATTTGAATGTTTTATTATCAAGTACCTTTTACAGGCCATTTTTCCTACAAAAGTTTCAGATTTGTTTCCTGCTCTTTTAATACATTCTTCTCTGATTATTTTGGATTTTAAGTTCCACTGCTCTTTTCTTCGTTTTTGTTCTGGCATCTGAAGTGTTTGTCCGGTTTGTTTCCATTTTAATATTTGCAGGGCTTTTAAACAAATTCCTTCCCAAGGCCAAATTTCTGACATTTGGGTATTCCTACAAACTCAACAATCGGTTATATTTAATTCTTTACTGATTCTTTCAACTAGATCTATGAATAGATTCTTTCCCAGGGGTGTTTCTAGCTCATTTTCCTTTTTAGTTGCCACAACTAATTGCTTTTCCTTTATCAGGTCTGGTAGTTTTCCTTGACTTGTTTCATGCTCAAAGCAAAACCAAGCTTCTCCTACAGGCTACTCTCCGAGTAAGTGCTGCTGAAAAGAGGCTATGTTTTTTGCAATCTAATAGACCTTTTCACCTTCTTGGCAGGTGGTTATTTGAGAATGGTTAAAACAACTGGGATTTATATTAGTATGGACTCTTATTAAGGACCCAAGGCTTTCTCCATCGTAGAGCGAGTAGTGACATTTAGTGCATGCAGTTTCTTTGCCTTTTACAAAGTTATTCATAAGCAGGGCCAGCATTAGACATCCCAAGAGTCCAGTATGAACCATTTTTGATGTCACCCGGTCCTGTCTCTTGGGTATGGAGGTTCATTTAGGGTAGAAAGGTCCTTTCGTTTTTCTCCCAGTTTTTGTTAATTTAGTGGCTTTTAGAAAATACTCTGCAGGAGAACTGGTTTTATGCTTAATTTGAGGGCTAAAATTAATAGAGAACTGAGTAGTGCCCTGAATTAAATAATTTTATATATATATATATATATATATATATATATATATATATATATATATATAATTATATATATAATTAGGGAAGACATGCAACCATTATACTGGACTTTGCTAACCTTTGTGAGTTTTAACTTTAAAGCAATACAACAACAGCAACAATTTTAAACAAGTAGGAACATAACAAAATAGTTCAGTTAGTTCATTTTCCTTTTTAAAGTGATTTTAAGATTTGTGAGGTCTCGGGTAACAGTCCACTTAGGAACCTTTGGCAGTGGTGTCACGGGGTCTAGTTCACCACTGGGAGGTGAAATTGGTCCTTTAATCCAGGAGATGTGGGTCCAGCCTTGTTCCTGAGTCTGCACTGCAGTGTATGTAGTCAATAACACCTCCAAAGTACCTTTGAATTTAGGGGTTAAGGGAGTGTGATTCCAAGATTTAATAAGGACCCAATCCCCTGGGCCAATCTGGTGGGTGTCTGTGTCAAGGGGTGAGGTTTGAGGAAGATACCATGTTTTTCTGAGACCCTCTAAGGTTTTACCAATGGCCTTTAAATATTCTTGGGTAGCAGTTTCTCTTCTAAGTAATTTTCCGAGCTGAAGGGGGTTATAAGAAAGGGAAGCCCAAACATCATTTCATAAGAGGAAATCCCTATGTCAGAGCAAGGTATTGTTCTAGTACATAGAAGAGCAAGGGGTAAACACCTGAGCCAATTAATTTGTGTTTCTGCAATTAATTTGGTTAACACATTTTTTAAGGGTTTATTCGTGCTTTCTACTCTTCCAGAGATTTGAGGATGCCATGGAGTATGTAATCTCCATTTTATTCCCAGTGCCTCAGTGACTCTGTGTAAAATTTGGGAGGTGAAGTGTGGGCCTCTATCAGAATCTATGTTATTGATTAACTCATACCGGGGAATAATTTGTTCTAGAATTATTTTTATGACCACTTCTGCCACTTCTTTTACTGTTGGGAAAGCCTCCACCCAATGGGTGACATGATCTACTATGACCAGTAAATGCTTGTATTTTTGGACTGGGGGCATTTTGGTGAAATCTATTTGGACATTTTGGAATGGTCTTAGGGCTCGCTCTCTTCCTCCAGGTTTGATTTTTCTCATTATCTTTTGATTTACCTTTTGATAAATTAGGCATCCTTTTGTTAGTGTCTTTGCCAAATCATATATTCCAATACAGAGGTTTTCTCTGAGAAAGTGGTCACAGAGTCCCTGGATTCCCCAATGGGTTAATTCATGTATTTCTGATAACATTTTTTGAGCTAGGGCCTTATTTAAGAATCTGCGCCCATCAGACATTAACTACTCTCCTTGATTTCCTTGATGCATTTTTAATTATTTCATCACTTTTAACTCCTTCTCACTAATTATGGGCTCTTTTTTCTCTGCTTCTTTGGGTGCTTCATTTAGTTAAAGGATTTTCACAGGCTTTCCCAAATGTAAGGTGGCTTCTTTAGCCATTTGATCAGCTAACTGATCTTCCTGTAGAAGGTGCAGTTTTCCTCCGAAGGTCCAGGGATGATGTGGAAATGGCTGGTTTGCCTCTGTAATCCAGTGCAAAAAAGGTAACTTGCTGTCCAAAATCTCAGGTTTTATCTGGGTAGGAAAGGCTTGTCTCCTCCCCCTGACTGGAGCATGTCCCAATGGGATGATGTAATTTTATCCCTCATACAGTAGGATTAATGGCTGAGCAGCAGATGATATCTTCCTGGAGGGAGGATGGCTTGTGGAAAAGATAAAGATGTTTGCCCCACCTGGTTTTAAAGATGGCCCATTGGCAGATTTTATGTGCCACGGAGATAAGGAAATCATTACCCCACCTGGTTTCAACAGATGGTGATAGAATACACATTTCTGGCCACATCAACCCAACATAGTCTCATAAAATGTTAAAAAAAATCTGGATATGACACTTAAAGAAACCATAGTGCTCGGTTGATGGTGTGATTTGATGATCTTAGAGGTCTTTTCAAACCTTAATGAGTCAATGTCTCTATGATTTGAAGTCCATTTCCTTGCCAAGAACATTGATGCACAGGAAGCAATGAAGAGAAACATCTGTCACATTACAGAGAGAAAAAGAGCTGTACATCCTTTACTAAATCATTTTACAAGGGATTCTTCTGAATATACTCTTGATCTACCATGGCCATCAGTTAGATCTAAACTGAGATTTGTTATAAACTTTGAATGATAATGCATAATTAGTATAAGCTGACCCAGAAAGGTGTTCCCAGCTAGGGAATGCAATCCCTGTTCTGTTCCCTGGGTGAACTCCGTGCCCTCTCCCTATCGCTCAGCCTTTCGGTCACTCCCACTCTGTTCCCCTGTTGCCTTTTCACCCTAACCCCACCTGTGAACACCCCCTGTCCCTTGGCAGTTGGTCCCTAAGGATTTCCCTGCCTGCTCATCCCATGACAAAACCTGAAGCCCCCACAAGCCCCTTGGCCTTTGTTCCCCGAACCCTGGATGATGCACGCGTGGCTGAAACAAACATCTTTGTAAAAGCCTGCAAAGGCCTTTCTTGCTCCTTTCCTCGCCTCTCCCCCCAAGCAACAAATAGGTGCAACACTAAGCAACAATAGGAGGAACTTGAGAGTTGACCCACAGCTGCATTGATTCCTCTGAGTACAAATGCATTTATTGTGTTGTTTCACTCAGACTCTTCTGCTGGTAATTAGGGGCAGTGCCCTTTTAAAAGGATGGAACCACTTCCCTAAGCTGTGCTGTAGGAACTGCAATAAAGGAAGGCAATGTGAAGATTTTACTCATGAAGGACTAGCTAGAACTTTTAGTTTCACAAGGACTCTAATCATGCAATTTCTATTGCATGAGAAGGTGAGCCCATTAGAATCCTTCATTCTCACAGGTCTGTGCTACGTGGCACTCCTTGCAAGTGTATTTGAAGTTTGTATTTGAAAAATAAATCTTGTTCGTATCCTGCGTCTTTGCTTCATTTGGCTGTAGCATTTGATACCATTTCAAACAAAGATGTCAAAATAAAGAAATATATAATTACATTGTTGCAGACTTCAATAATCCTAATGTCTTTCAGAGATGAAATGTTAAACCCATCTTGATTGATACAGTGTAGAGTGAAGCAAATGGCTAAACCCAACCTTTCATCATGAATTTATTATGATATTTATCAGCCTTAAAGGACTGAAAGTTTCACCATCTGAAAAATTTGTTGCCTTTTTTGATACATAATATTCCTGCTGAATATCCTGTCCCTAACATCAGTAGGTATTTTTCTACATCTACTCTATGCTCCACTCTTGCATCATGTTGCCTGCACTTCTGGTCAATTAATTGAAGGGAAGGGGTTTCAGAGCACATGCAGATCCACCATCCAAACAAGCAGGTTATTGCATGGTCAAAGAGCAACTGGTAAACTCACTGCATGAAGGAGCAAGAAAAAGCAGGATTGTTAATGCAGGAAAAGATTATTGAATCCAACCATCAAGCTAGCAGCGTGTTCCCCACTAAATCATATCAAGTGCCACATCCACACATTTTTTAAACACTTCCAGGGATGGTTAGTCTGCTACTTCCCTGGGCAACCTGCTCCAATAGCTGCTGGACAATTCCATTTTTAATGATTAGTGTGTTTATTGTCGTGCTTATGAACCAGAGGGATCAAGAATATAGTTTTGCAATGTTCTTCCATAAAGCATACAAAAAAATCAAATACAGACTTTGTCTTGAAAAAAAAGTCACAGTTCTGGAAAAGAAGGAGCAAAGTGAATGCAATACAGTCTGCAACTACAGCAGATTTGCAGCACAAACAGAACAAAAGAGTCACAAGTCAACAGTGTGATTTATTTCCCAAGACATGGTGAATTGGTCAAGGAACCTCAACATAATCCTCTACCCATACTTCCTTAACTTCTTACGATATGTGTTATTTTGGAGGTTGGGTTTAAAGAATTTTTCCCATTATCATGCTAAAGGAGCCTGCCAGATTCTGCCCAGGCAGTTTTCAGGACTCTGGACAAAGGGGTAGACAAAGGCTTCCCAAGGGAGCTGCTCTCTCAGCAGCGAGGACTGAGGGCAAGGATTGCAATCTCCAGCCCACGCGGTGCGAGCCGGGGAAGCCTCGGGAAATGGAGCTCTCTGTTTTGGGACTGGAATATGAACAGAGACATTTGATAGAGGAGATGATGAAGAGGATTTTGTTTTTCAGCAGCCTGCCTTTAAAAGTAGCAGCCCATGCGTGCATCGTAGCCCATAACACGGCTCTGCAAGGACTGTGGGAATGAGAGGAAAATTCATAGTTCTGTAGGTGCCCGGCAAATGCAGACTGTGAAGGTGAAGACACCCCCTAAGTCTGCAGCAGAAAAAGGAACTTTTCTCTCTTAAGTGAACTGAAATGATTATTTAAGGGGGTAACTGACTGATGTGTTCTCTGTATGTGGTTGGTAAAAAAATGTGGAATGAAGGGAGGAGGGAATAATCTAGGAATCTTATTCTGAATAATTTTTTCTTGTGTTATTAATAAATTTCTTCTTGTACTTTCTTTTTAAATTTTGAGCCTGCGTTGTCTTTGCTCCTAAACCCTGTCTCTAAAGAAAATTAAGTCTTTAAAATTGGCAAACCCTTTAGTCACACTGTGACAGCATTCCAACACACCTGGGCCACTCTGGGGGGGGGGGGGGGGAGGGGCAGCCCCAGGCAGGTGTCAGTGTGTGCAAGGGCCCTTTGTGACACGGTGCAGCGTGGTCACCGTGGCACAGAACGGGACAGCGTGTCCAAGGGCTCATTGTGACATGCGGTGACATAGGTGCTGGCGGTGACACAGCCACGCCACAGTGCTCGGTGCACGCGTCGGGCCAGGACGGGACAGAGCGCTGTTCCTTGCTGATCCGGAGACGTTACTCCTGCAGGTGACCTCGAGGCCAGACCACAGCACTTGCCAACCTGTGGCCTTCCCGAGGCTTCTCTTCTGCAGGTGCCCTCGAGGCCGCACCGTGGCACTTGGTGGCGCGGAGCTTTCTCGAGGCATCTCCAGTCCCTGCAGCCTCTGCCATCGAGAGCAGACCGTGGCATTTGCTGACCACGGTCCTTGACCTAGAGGAGTCCCCTGTCCTTGCAACAGGAGCCCTCAAGACCAGAGCGCAGGATTTGCTGTCCTGTAGCCTTGGCAAGACTTCAGTCTTGCACGTGCCTGCAAGACACGACTGCAGGACTTACTGACTCAGATTTTTCTGAGCCATCTCTCCTCCAAGTAGCCATGAATGCAGGCAGTGAGGTAGAGCAGAAAGCCCCAAGCATGCCCAAGCTGGCCTTGGGGAAGGAGGAGAAAGAAGGTGCTGGAACTACCCCAGCACAGCAGCCTGAAGAGGTGGAGCACTTCCAGGAACCACAGGAGGGTGAGTGATAGCCCTCAGCTGTGCTCCATGCCCTGGAGCCTCCTGGGTCTCTCCCTGCCAGGGGAGCAGGGCTGGCTCTGCTCTCCAGCCTCTCCCGCAGCCCCTCAGCACCGGCTGCATTCGCTCTTTGCCAGGTGCAGCCACGGAGCGCACACGAGAGCAGCAACGCAGCCGTGGCCTCTTCCGCAGAACAGCGCAGGTACTGCAGCCAGCAACCCCTGGGCTGGGCCTGCTGTCACTGCTCAGCCCAGCACCGTGCTTGGAGCGCTCCGTGGAACCTCCCTCCCTTCTTGCCCTCCTGCTACAGATGGTTTGCATGTTCATGAAGAGAATGCGTGAGGAAGAGACCAGCGTCGTGGGCACTGTGGTCAGAGCATACCCTCCCATCTTCAAAACTAAGACCAGTGCTGCCCTGCTGGATATGCTTGTGCAGGAGAGTCCTTCCAATCCAAAGCAAGTAAGCAGCCCGTGGCCTGCCTTTGATCCTGCCAGGAATTGCGTGGCCTCTCAAGCCATGCCTGCTGGTCACTGGAAGCCTCAGAAGCCACGAGAGTGAGGCCAAAGCTTCAGGTCGCTTCTCTGGGGCACCTGGGCAGCTTCTCTGGCAGCTTTCCAAGTCTCCCGTGCCTTCTGCAGGTGCCAGCCATGGTGAAGTACATCCACCAGTGGCTCATGGCCAATGAGTGGCCCGACTACAACGTGTACAGGCCCCTTCTGGACCTGGCAGAGGCACAGCCCGCTGAGGTGGTGATGGCTCTCCTGCGCGTGGCCCCATCGTGTGACAGGTATGGGGCCCACGTGCCCACAAGGCTCAGGGCTCACCAGCCCCCCAGGCTGTACAGCCCATCCCAGGTGTCTGGCAAACGCTGAATGCCAGGGCCCTCTGACTCCTCCCTTTGCCAGCCCTGGCATGTCAGCCCCCAGCGTGCTGCCCTGCTCCCTCCCTGCCCCTCAGGGGCCAGTCCCCACAGAGCTGGGCTGCCTGGCTGCTGCCAGTGAGGGGCAGTGGGCAGAGGCACGGCTGGCAGCCAGCTCAGCTCCCCGCTGCTGCCCAGGCCACGGTGCTGTGTCCCTGGCCACCCTAAGACACAACTCTGACCCTACAGAGCTGCTATGGCCATGTGGAAGAACATCATGTGCTCGTGCAGGACTGCAGAGCCGGCCATGCTGATACTCCTGGATGTGCTGGCCAACTGGCCAGAGCACAGCACAAACACTGCCGATGGGGACTGCAAGGCTGTCCTTGCCCTGGCTGTGAGTTTCTGCAACTGGCCTTTGCTCACCCCAAGGTCACCTCTCCGTCAGCTCTCCAGCCTCCCTCCCCCACGGCATCTCCCTGCCTCGGGGGCCTGGCTGCATCCTGGCCTAGGGGCAGCTTCAGGGCCACCAGGCCCGCAGCTGCCCCTGCGTCTCCGCTGGCCTCTGCCTCCCGCGCTGGGGCCCTGACGCACGGACACCTCGGCACTGAGCGCTGCCTCGGGCTGCTCTGTCCTTTGCAGGCAACTGTGGTGATGTGGAAGATCCTCCAGGAGCCCTGCGTCCCACACGTCGTGTCCGTGCATTTCCCCCGCCTCATTGCGCACCTGCTCTTCCAAGTGCTCTCCAGCACACTGGAAACGCCAGAGGCGGTCCATACCTTCTGGAAGGGGTGCCAGCAGCAACACGGCCTTGCCACCAACCCCAACAGGTACTCCACGCCAGTCTTGCTGTCCCTGCCGTGTCCCCGGGACCGGAGCCAGTGCTCCCAGTGTGACCTGGCTATTGCTCCGCACACAGCTTTGCAGTGCAGACCCTGAAGGCCCTGCTCTGTCAATGGCACTATAAGGATGTGGTGGTGGCACTGGAAGACAAGCGTGCCTGGGACACACTTCTCTGTGCTGACACCCACCACTGTGCTGTAGGTGTGCTGGCCAGGTGAGATCCCCTTCTCCTCAGCTGCCCCCGGCATTTGTTCCCTCTGCCAGGGGTGCCCCGCACAGTCCCCGTGGTTGTGGGCCAGCGGGCTTTGTCACCAAGGAACAGCCAAGGAGGCTGGAAACGGCTGGCAGAGGAAGGAGCCCAAGAGCAGAGCCTCTCAGAGGGCCCGGGTTCCTTTGCAGGGTGGTTGGGGAACGAGCAGGCCTCTGAGAGTCAGTGCGGGGAGAGGTTTGCCCTTGCTGGCTCAGGTTTCTGTTTCCCGTTTTCTCCTGACAGTGAAATGCCCCACGCGTGCATAACCTTGTGTTCCAAGATCGCCTTCCACATGCTCGGGCTGCTCGACAAAGACATGCCATACTGGGATTTGGCCACCATGGCGTTCCTTGTTGAGGTGAGCTCAAGGCCAGCGCAGCCTGGCTGAGCTGTGTGCCAGCTCTCTGCCCTCTCCCAGCCGCAGCTGCCTGGGACGCTGCCCGCGCCCTGTGCTGCTGCCTGGGCCCAGCCCCGCGCGGTTCTGGGCTCCTGCCGGCCGGCTCTCCTGGCAGCGCCCCTGTGCCTTTCAGATCCTCGAGCGCCTGGCCTGGAATGAATGGCACGAGCGCCTCCTGGGCATCTTGTCAATGAACCTGCAGAGCGAGTGCAGGGAGAGGCAGCGCCTGGCGCTCAGAGGCCTCGTGGTGCTGGGCAAGAACATCTCCATGGTGAGAAGGCGGCAGCGGCTGCAGCCGTGCTGCCGGCGTGGGGCTGGGGAACGCGGTGGCTTGGGCTTGCCTGGGCTTCGGGAGCTGAGGCAGCTGCTCCCAGCTGTCCTGCCTCCCCCTGCAGCCGCCCGAGTGCTTTGGCACAGGCCTTTGGCTTCTGGGCCCTGCGGCACCAGGGGGGCGTTTGACACGCTTGTGTTCCACGCAGGCCATACGCATGTGGGGCCTGCACGCAAGGCTCGTGGAGCTCCTGGGGGAAAAGGACAGGGACGTGGTTAACATGAGCATCGTTCTCCTCGGCTGTATCTTCCCCTACAACGGCACCAAGATAGAAACCCCCCTCGCCCTGCAGCTGGCTGACATGCTCCTGCCACTCTTTGACAGCGTAAGGCTCGCTGCCTCCAGCCACGGCCACTGGCGGCTGCCCGCACACTTTGTGCCCTGTGCATTTTCAGGCCTGTGCCAGGTGGGGGTGAAGCAGCCCACCACTAGGGCTTTTTATCTTCCTTTCCTACAGGATGATAGCGAGGTGCAGTTGAGCTCAATGTTCGTCTTCCGAGACATGATAGATTTTTCATCCGAGATGATACAAGGGGCCCTGAAGAAACAGGTGCGCAGGAGCCTGCTCCCGCTCTCCTTCCACTGCCACGACGAGAACCAGCGCGTGGCTAAGGTGAGGACTCGGCGGCTGCCGGCAGCCCCCTGGCCGGAGGCTCGGCTGCCTCCTGCTCTGGCACCTCACGGGCTGCAGCCTCCTCCTGGCCGTGCTGCAGGGACGTGGCTCCAGTGCCCTGGGCTGTGGTGCCACCTCCGCATATGTGCTGCTCTCCAGGTCTCCCGGGCCACGCTGCATTCCTCAGCCACGCTCCTGCAGAGGAAGGACCTCCTAGAGGTGCTGCAGCTGGAGCAGACCTGGACTTTTGGCGTGGTAAGGACGGCCCGGAAACGCCGGCCTCTCCGGGCTCTGCGGGCAGGGCAGGCCGGTGCTGGCCGCACGGAGCGCGCGGCCAAGGGGCTGAGCCTGCACCGACCGCACCTTCCCTCTGCTCTCCGCAGCTGGCAGAGGACAGGAGCCGAGCGCCCGAGCACCTGCGGCAGGCGCTGCGGTACCTGGACAGCCCGCAGGAGTCCCTGCGACAGGCGGCCATCAGCTTCATCGGTGAGCCACGAGCCCGGGCTCCCTCCCCTCGCCGTCCCGGGCCGGCGCAGCTCGGCCCCAGCCCCGGCTGCTGCCCCGGCAGCTTCTGCCATCAGGGCCCGGCGCCGCGGAGCCCCGGCTGCCCTCGGGGCTGCTGCCGCCCTCCCGCAGCCGGGCCCTTGGGCGGCAGCGTGCGGCAGGGCCCGGGCTGAGCCCTGCTGGGGGCACGAGGCCGTGTGGCCGCAGGGCCGGCAGCGCCGCGGGCAGGGAGCTGCGCTGCTCGGGCCGTGACAGGCTCTGTGTGTTCCCAGGGATGGCCGGGCTGCACCTCAGGGGGCACAAGCGAGAGCTGCGGCGCGTCTGTCAGGGTGAGTCAGGGCAGCGGGCTGTCGGCCCCGCCTGCCGGGGGCAGCGGCAATCCCTGTCCCGGCTGCCGAGGGCTCTGCTCCCTGTGCGGACCAGGGCTGCCGTGGCCAGAGCAGCCACAGAGATTTCAGGGCCACGTGGGGCAGTAGTGTCCCCTAGCTTCGGGCTGATCCCCTTGCTCCCTGCTCCCTCCATGCCATGGCCAGAACCGCCTGGGATGGGATGCTCCCGGCATGGGGGTCTCCTTGATTCCCACAAATGCGGGATCTGACCGTGGCTCTGTTCCTCTCTCTTGCAGCCCTTGAAGAGAAGGCGGAGGACATCAGCCCCGCCATCAGATGCCAGGCTCTGGAAACAGCCATTCTGCTGCGGGCAGCAGAGAAACATTCGGGCTGCATCTTTGGGGAGCTGCTGCATCAGTTCCGCGGGGCGTGCAGGAAACGGGTTTCTCAGTGGTGCTGTGTCCGGCTGTGGTGCTGGAACGCTGAGGAGAACTGAGTGGAGAGGCTCTCTGCCAGCTGGGGCCACAGTTCCACAGTGAAAAGGATAGACCCAAAGAAAGCCTCTGTCAGTGTCATTTAAAAACCACGTTCAGAATTAAAAGTGTTACAATAGTTACTTACCGTTTGTTCCAGTTAAATGTTAGTCCAGTCGAATGTTGTACTCCCCAGTTTTAGTTTATGAGTTGAACCCTTCCCCGCGACCCCTGTATCCCCATTTCCCTATGACCCCTGTATCCCCATTTCCCCACCCCCTCCTGGCAATGTCGCTGCTGCTCCCCGCCTGCTCCTCAAGCTGCCAACCCCAGCCAAGATTAAGCAAATCGATAAGCTCCCATCATGGCCAGTTCCAAGGTGGAAGTGTGAATGACGATGAGAGCACCCAAAAGCCGTAAGCCGCCAGCAAATATAGATCCACAAAAGGCACCATTAAGTCAGCAAAACAGTTAGCTACTGCAGAGAACCTCCATCCTGGCACAGTCGTCTCACTGTCACCTGAAGAGCGCTGCAGCAAAGGGACACCCTAGACCACACGAGCCAAGTCGAGTTTCTGGGAACGCCCGTGAGGACGGAACCCCAGACTCTGCAGCTCCGGCTCCAGGATCACCTTGGGGCTCCTCCTCAGCGGCGTCCGGCGGGAGCAGCGGCGGCGTGCGCAGCCCCACGAGTTCCCCTCCCACGGCTTCTAATAAAGGCCTTTAAAAAGGAGAAATTGCCTCCCGGCCCTGTTTTTAACATACAGGGGAAGAGGGGAAAATGGGTCCTCGTGCTGAGCAAGTGGAAGATGGCCATGCAAGCAAAATTAATCCACAAACACCGGAGGTTTGTAAAGGTAAATCTCTTTCCTATTCATCAATTAGTGGAATCCCTCCCACTATTTCTTTTATCTCTTGGTGCTAACCTGATCTAGCAGCAGATCTACAGCGTGTTTGTACAGACAAAGGTAACATTCCTGTCAGGCAGAAGCCCCTTGGCCTTTGGTTGTGCTGAAGCCGTAACGCTGCCGGCCGAGCGGCTGGGCAGGGGCCGGAGCTGCGCGGATCCCTGCCAGACCGGTGCCTGCAGATGGCCACAAGGCCTCTCCCGGCCGGGAAGCGCCATCCGTGTCCCCCTGCCCGAGTGCTGCCGGCTGGATGGCTGAGGGCTGGTGGGAAGCCCTGAGGCATTGTGTGCCAGGGGCCATAAGCAGCCCTCAGGCAGCCGCCTTGTTCCTGCCACCTGGCTGCTCTGGCGCTTGCCAGAGAGCCTGCCGTGCCTGGCTGGAGGCCTGGAGGCCGGGCCTCGGCAGGAGGGTGGGGACACCCCCGAGGGGCCGAGGCCGGCCTGGGGACAAGGAGGCCAAGGGGCCCTGCCAGGGCACGGTCACCGGGGGCTGCCAGGGCGCTGGGCAGAGGCAGAGCTGGCAGCCAGCCCGGGCCCCCACGGCTGCCCAGGGCACGGAGCTGAGACCGAGGCCCCCCTGACACAGAGCTCTGGGCCCGCAGAGCTTCTGCCTCCCTGGGGAGGGCGGCCACGTCTCCTCCAGCAGGGCTGCCCAGTCGCTGCCGCCCCGGCGGCTCTGGGCGCCGCACAAACAGCACCAGAGCCAGCACAGGAGCAGCAGCACCCCGAACCCAACACCTGCTCCACCGGGCATCCGCACCGGCCGCCATGCCAAAAGGGGGCAGACTGGGGGCTCCTGTCCTGCTTTGAAGGACACGTGTCTGCCCAAAAAGGCAGAAGCTTCTCTGTGAAATGCAGAATGTAAATCGTCTTCCCCCAGATTATTATAATTTACAAATTAGGGAGCTCTCAGGCAAAAATAGGGGAATTAGGAATAACAGTTCTTTACTAGAAAAATTAACATAGAAATAAAGGATTACAAAGAACAATCCCAAAAACACTGAGAGAGTCAGAATACAACCTGATACCCCATCAGTCAGTCAGGGTGTTGGTATCAGTCCGATCAAATGGTGGCTGCAGTCCTCCTGCAGTGGCAGATGTGGTTCAGCTGAAGCAGTGCTCCTGTAGAAAGTGCAGTTTTCCTCTGAAGGTGCAGGGATGATGTGGATAATGCCGGCTTTCCTATGGAATCCAGTAGAAAAAAGGTAACTTGCTGTCCAAAATGTCAGTTTTTCTCTAGGTAGGAAAGGCTTGTCTCCTCCCCCTGACTGGAGCATGTCCCAGTGGGAAGATGTAATTTTATCAGTCCTACAGTAGGATTAATGGCTGAGCAGCAGATGATATCTCCCTGGAGGGTGGATGGCTTATGGAAAGGATGAAGTTGTTTTCCCCACCTGGTTTTAAAGATGGCCCATTAACAGATTCTCTGTGCCACCTCGCTTAGACAGATGGTGATAGATTACACATTTCTGGCCTCATAAACACAACACAGTCTCATAAAATGTAGAAGAAAGTTTGGATATCATACTTAGAGTAACCATAGTACTAGGTTGATGGTGTGATTTGATGATCTTAGAGGTCTTTTCAAACCTTAATGAGTCAATGACTCTATGATTTGAATACCATCTGCTTGCCAAGAACATTGATGCAGAGGAAGCAATGAAGAGAAACATCTGTCACATTACAGAGAGAAAAAGAGCTGCACATCATTTAGTAAATCATTTGACAAGGGATTCTTCTGAATATACTCTTGATCTACCATGGCTGTTGAGAATTGGTTAGAAAGCCATGGAGACAACTGTGGATATGGCTCGGCTGAGGCCTTGTTGCAGGAGAGCAGCTCCTGCTAAGTAGCAGCTAGGCCTTGCTCTTAAGCAGATTTTGCTGAGCAGCAGTGTTTGCTTTTAAGAGACTTTTGCAAAAGCAATGCAGCTAGCATAATTTGCAGAGTTAGTCAATAAGTAATACATATGCCCATTGCTCAATCAAGGCCTTAACTTCCAGGGAAGCACATAGCAAGTGAGGTATAACCCTGGGACGGATACTATATAGCAATAAGTATAAGAATAAGGGAAGTAGGAGCAGCGGAATAGCACCTATGCTTTTTGGCTAGAAATTCAGTAGGGGTGATTATCTCACACTTGCAATAACCAATAATAAAAGACGGCGTACATAGTAAAACCCAATAGGATTGTACTATTATGAATAATGCTGATTTATGCTATGTTGGGCTAAAAAACCGTCTAATGTTCTCAATAAAGTTGGATTATGCTTTATCAATCACATTGATTGGCTGGCTGATCCCCTCGCTGTTCCTCCACGAGTCGCTCTGCACCCCCGCACATGGCCATCAGTTAGATCTAAACTGAGATTTGTTATAAACTTTAAATGATAATGCATAATTAGTATAAGCTGACCCAGAAAGGTGTTCCCAGCTAGGGAATGCAATCCCTGTTCTGTTCTCTGGGTGAACTCCGTGCCCTCTCCCTATGGCTCAGCCTTTCGGTCACTCCCACTCTGTTCCCCTGTTGCCTTTTCACCCTAACCCCACCTGTGAACACCCCCTGTCCCTTGGCAGTTGGTCCCTAAGGATTTCCCTGCCTGCTCATCCCATGACAAAACCTGAAGCCCCCACAAGCCCCTTGGCCTTTGTTCCCCGAACCCTGGATGATGCACGCGTGGCTGAAACAAACATCTTTGTAAAAGCCTGCAAAGGCCTTTCCTGCTCCTTTCCTCGCCTCTCCCCCCAAGCAACAAATAAGTGCAACACTAAGCAACAATAGGAGGAACTTGAGAGTTGACCCACAGCTGCATTGATGATTCCTCTGAGTACAAATGCATTTATTGTGTTGTTTCACTCAGACTCTTCTGCTGGTAATTAGGGGCAGTGCCCTTTTAAAAGGATGGAACCACTTCCCTAAGCTGTGCTGTAGGAACTGCAATAAAGGAAGGCAATGTGAAGATTTTACTCATGAAGGACTAGCTAGAACTTTTAGTTTCACAAGCACTCTAATCATGCGATTTCTTTTGCATGAGAAGGTGAGCCCATTAGAATCCTTCATTCTCACAGGTCTGTGCTACGTGGCACTCCTTGCAAGTGTATTTGAAGTTTGTATTTGAAAAATAAATCTTGTTCGTATCCTTTGTCATTGCTTCATTTGGCTGTAGCATTTGATACCATTTCAAACAAAGATGTCAAAATAAAGAAATATATAATTACATTGTTGCAGACTTCAATAATCCTAATGTCTTTCAGAGATGAAATGTTAAACCCATCTTGATTGATACACTGTGGAGTGAAGCAAATGGTTAAACCCAACCTTTGATCATGAATTTATTGTGATATTTAACAGCCTTAAAGGACTGAAAGTTTCACCATCTGAAAAATTTGTTGCCTTTTTTGATACATAATATTCCTGCTGAATATCCTGTCCCTAACATCAGTAGGTATTTTTCTACATCTACTCTATGCTCCACTCTTGCATCATGTTGCCTGCACTTCTGGTCAATTAATTGAAGGGAAGGGGTTTCAGAGCACATGCAGATCCACCATCCAAACAAGCAGGTTATTGCATGGTCAAAGAGCAACTGGTAAACTCACTGAATGAAGGAGCAAGAAAAAGCAGGATTGTTAATGCAGGAAAAGATTATTGAATCCAACCATCAAGCTAGCAGTGTGTTCCCCACTAAATCACATCAAGTGCCACATCCACACATTTTTTAAACACTTCCAGGGATGGTGAGTCGGCTACTTCCCTGGGCAACCTGTTCCAATATCTGCTGGACAATTCCATTTTTAATGATTAGTGTGTTTATTGTCATGCTTATGAACCAGAGGGATCAAGAATATAGTTTTGCAATGTTCTTCCATAAAGCATACAAAAAATCAAATACAGACTTTGTCTTGAAAAAAAAAAGTCACAGTTCTGGAAAAGAAGGAGCAAAGTGAATGCAATACAGTTTGCAACTACAGCAGATTTGCAGCACAAACAGAACAAAAGAGTCACGAGTCAACAGTGTGATTTATTTCCCAAGACATGGTGAATTGGTCAAGGAACCTCAACATAATCCTCTACCCATACTTCCTTAACTTCTTACGATATGTGTAGGTTGGAGGTTGGGTTTCGTCCTCTTACTGTTCCAGTTTAAAGAATTTTTCCCATTATCATGCTAAGGGAGCCTGCCAGCTTACGCTCAGGCTGTTTTCAGGACTCTGGACAAAGGGGTAGACAAAGGCTTCCCAAGGGGGCTGCTCTCTCAGCGGCGAGGACTGAGGGCAAGGACTGCAATCTCCAGCCCACATGCTGCGAGGCGGGGGGAAGCCAGGCTCTCTCTCTCACTCTTCTGGAATACTGATCTGCATCTCTCCCGTTCCAGCCTCCTACCTCTGAGGGCACAGCTGACCACCAGGACTCAGACGGTGAGCGGGGAGCTGTCCCTGCAGCCCGCTCCCACCGGAGACACAGCGCGGCTGCTGCTGCCTCCCTCCACCTCCGCTCCCGTCTGCCGCCTCTGCGGCTGTGCGGGCCCTACCCCGCCTTCACCACCGGGACCGAGCGCAGGCACAGTGTCTGCGGCTGAAAGGAAGGACTGGAACTGGGTTTTTTGTTAATTTTGCTAGCTGCTGTTGTTTCTCTTTGTCCATTTAGATATATTAGTAAAGAACTGTTATTCCTACCCCCTTATCTCTGCCTTAGAGTCCCTGGTTCAAACAATTACAATACTCAGGAGGGAGATTACTTAAATTCTCTATTTCAAAGAGGAGCTTCTGCCTTTATTGGCAGCAGTACAGATTTTGGCAACCCAGACATGGGGCAGAGGCCATTGAGAGGCAAGTTAAGACAGGAATAACAGCTCTTGAGAGGCAACATGTTGTCCAGCTTAACCTGGCTTGGGCTCCATTTGCAAGTCCTTATTTGAACATGGGTCCCCTCACCGAAATTACTGTAGCTATTATCTGATTCGTTTGGTGGATTGATTATGTCAGGAATTCATGTTCTTTTAATTTTTTCTGAAAAGTGGCCACATGGATCCAGAGCTATTGTACTCTAACTGCGTGTTTCTTCACGGGGTTACTTCAATAATGGTACTTACCGTGAGGAAGTGAATGCAAGGGAAATCTCCCAACGCATCACCCAGTTTTTTGAGGCTACCCCACCAGTTTTCAAGGAGTTCAGATCTGCTTTAAATGTTCATGATACCATACAGTGGCTAGTGTTGCTGATAGGCCTGTTCTACTTAGCATTCAGAGACAAGGGAATATTGGCTTGGATAACAACCCTGATACCTACCCCAGGAAATAGAGGTGCTGCCCTAGAGCCTGACCTTACCTCAGAGACTAGAGATGCTGCCCTAGAGCCGGACACTGCCCCAGAGACTAGGCATGCTGCCCCACAGCCCACTGCAGAAAGGAACTACGGCGGGAGATGCGGGACATGGGCCAGATGTTGAAGGAGCCTTTTTCTCCAGCTGGTGAGAAACCCTTCCCCTGCCCTGAAGAGGGAGAGTTGGATGGTGCTGCAATGGGAGCCATGAAGGTTGCATCTGTCCAGGTTCCAGCTGGATCACAGGAGCAGCCACAGCCAGCAGCAGTTGCTCCTGTGGAAACTGGGAAATCTAAGATTAAAACGAGGCACTTAGATAATGGGGATCAGCAAGGAGGGTCCTCACAACCAGCAAGGGAGCCAGAGGTTGAGATTGTCACCGAGTCCCTCTCATACGATAGTCTCCGTAACCTGCGTAAAGACATTGCTCGGCGGGGCCGTGAGCCTTTCACAACTTGGTTACTCCGGGTCTGGGACCTTACGGGAACAGGTGTTCAACTGGATGGAACTGAGGCCAGGAATTTGGGGTCCTTGGCCCAGGATTCAGGTGGGGATCAGGTATTTGTCAGGGAGCAAGGCCTCCTTTCCCTCTGGGACCGGCTTTTAATGAGCGTGAGAGAGAAGTTTGTACACAGAGAAAGAATGCAGGAGCACCACCGTAGGATGCGCTGGCAGACCCTTGAGGAAGGGATCCAGCAGCTGAGAGAGACAGCAGTATTAGAGGTACTCTTTGGCAGGGATGGACAGCATGACAATGACCCTGACAAGGTCAGGTGCACAGGGCAGATGTTATGGAATCTGGCAACCTTGGGTCCATCTCAATATACCACCTACATAGCAATGATTAATGCTGATAACCATCCAGAGACAGTGTGTTCTGTTGCCAACAAACTCAGAAATTTTGAGAGCATGATGAATGGCCTACTGCAGGCTAATGTCTCTGCCAAGGTCAAGGACCTGCAAGAGGCAGTAAAGGGAATGAGAGGTTGAGAGGTGAGGTGAGGGAGATGAGGGAGGAGATGAAGATCAGTGTGGCACCAGTACGAGTCACAGGCTCCAAATTTAGATCTCCACGCCCCCCAGCTAGAGAGAGAGGGTACACCTCATGAGCTGAACTGTGGTTCTTCCTGCGAGACCATGGGGAAGAGATGGGAAAATGGGATGGGAAACTCACTTCTGTCCTGGCAGCATGGGTGTGTCAGCTCAGGGAGGGAAATGCTAACCGAGGGAGCCGCACTAAAATGAAGGTAGCCTCAACCTCCCACAAGCAAGGTGCAGGGTATTACAGCAAGGAGGATGTTCTGTCAGATCCCCTGGAAGGAACCTCCACTATGTATGCCCAGGAAAGAAATAATAACCAGGGCTAGAGGGGCCCTGCCTCTAGCCAGGGAGAGGCATGGGATGACAGGATCTATTGGATAGTGTGGGTGCGATGGCCTGGCATGTCAAAGCCACAGAAACATAAAGTATTAGTTGATACTGGTTCACAATGCACCCTGATACCATCAGAACATGTGGGGAAGGTACCTGTTTCCATTGTTGGGGTGACGGGGGGATCACAGGAATTCACTTTGCTGGAAGCTGAGATTAGCCTGACAGGGAAGGGATGGCAGAAACATCCAATTGTAACTGGCCCAGGGGCACCGTGCATTCTAGGCATAGACTTCCTCAGGAACGGCTACTACAAAGACCCAAAGGGGTTCAGGTGGGCTTTTGGAATAGCTGCTGTAGAGACAGAGAGCATTAAGCAGTTGAACACCTTGCCTGGACTGTCAGAAAACCCCTCTGCAGTAGGACTCCTGAAAGTGACTGAACAACAGGTGCCAATTGCCACCATGACCGTGCACCGCCGGCAGTACCGGACAAATCGAGATGCTGTGATCCCCATCCACAAAATGATCCGTGATCTAGAGAGCCAAGGGGTGGTCAGCAAGAGCCACTCACCCTTCAACAGTCCTATCTGGCCTGTGCAGAAATCTGATGGAGAATGGAGACTGACTGTGGACTATCGGGCATTGAATGAAGTGACTCCACCGCTGAGCGCTGCCGTGCCGGACATGCTGGAACTCCAGTACGAGCTGGAGTCCAAGGCAGCAAGGTGGTATGCCACCATTGACATTGCAAATGCATTCTTCTCTATTCCTTTGGCATCAGAGTGCAGGCCTCAGTTTGCTTTCACCTGGAGGGGCTTTGGGCTTGGCCCAGCTCCGGGCTCAGCTCAGCTCTGGCTCTGCTCGGCTTGGCCTTGTCCTTGGCTTGGCTTGGCCTTAGCTTAGCGCTGGCTCGGCCCTGCTCGGCCTGGCTTTTCTCTCCATATGGCATGGCCGAGCAGGGGATGGGGGAGCCACTCAAGCCCTCTCCTTTCCCCCCGTTCTGAGAGAAGAGGTCCTCAACTGACCACGCGGCAAAGAGAAGTCCAGCTTTTCCCATGTGGTCCTTGCAGCCACATTTTTTCTAGCAAGGCTTGGCCCAGCTCCTTCACTTTCTGGATGCAATTTTAACCCTTTTAATGCCTGGATGAGACACTAGATCTCCTGAGCTCCCCAGAATGAAAAGAATAAAGCATAGAGTCTACTTAAGTCAGCGAAATGAAGATTAAGTTTCCAGATGGGAAGAGACTGAAGAGATGCCACTGATAAGTAGCTGAAAACCTTTTTTTTTGTGGGCTATAAGGGGACTGTGACTACACTGAAATTCTTTAAACTGTGAAATATACTTGGGGAGGTTAAAGTGCTTGAGAAGAGGATATTTTGCCTGAAGGGAAATGGAGCTCTCTGTTTTGGGATTGGAAATACGGACAGAGACATTTATTAGAAAAAAGATATGAAGAAAATTTTGTTTTTCAGCAGCTTGCCTTTAGAAGTAATACCCCAAGTGTGCAACATAACCCATAACACAGCTCTGGAGAGACTGTGGGGATGGGAGGAAATAATGGTTTGCAGATCTGGGCGGATGCAGGTGAAAGTGAAGACATCCCCTAAACCCAAACCCAAAAAAAGGAACTTTTCTCTCTAGAGTGAACTGAAATTATTATTTAAGTAGATAACTGACTGAAGTGTTCTCTGTATGTTGCTGTTAAGAAATGTGGAAGATGAGGGAAGGGGGAGGAGGGAATAATCTAGAAATCTTTCCTGAATTTCTTTTTTTGTGGTAATAGATTTCTTCTTATACCCTTTTAAGTTTTAAGCCTGCCTTGTTTTTGCTCCTAAATCCTATCTCTGAAAGAAATTAAATATATTAAAATTGGCAAACCCAAGTCAAGCCATGAGAGAAACACAAGCTTTCCTAGGTGCTGTCGGCTTTTGGAGAATGCACATCCCTGAGTACAGCCAGATTGTGAGTCCTCTCTACCAGGTCACTCGCAAGAAGAACGATTTCCACTGGGGCCCCGAACAACAGCAAGCCTTTGCCCAGATCAAACAGGAGATCGCTCATGCAGTGGCCCTTGGCCCAGTCAGGACAGGACCAGAGGTAAAGAATGTGCTCTACTCTGCAGCTGAAAACCATGGTCTGTCCTGGAGCCTTTGGCAGAAGGTGCCTGGTGAGACCCGAGGCCGACCCCTGGGATTCTGGAGCAGAAGCTACAAAGGATCTGAAGCCAACTACACTCCCACAGAGAAGGAAATCCTGGCTGCCTATGAAGGAGTTCAACCTACCTCAGAGCTGATTGGCAGGGAAACACAACTCCTCCTGGCACCCCGACTTTTACATTTTAAGGCTATGGGACCGGGAAAAAGATAATGCAACATAGTTCCTCATATAATGGAGAAGCAAGAGAAAAGAGAGATTTATTTAAAGAAACACTACACATATATATAGGTAATATGTGCAAAACAAAATAGAAAAGACTCATTGTCTCAAAGGCTGCTTTTTCCCTGGTTTTCCCAGCAGCATCCAACAATACCCAACTAACAGTGCTGGGGTGGATGTTTAAAGGGAAGGTTTAAAGGAACCACGCCACTGACACCACATGGAGCAACTAGATTGCCCTCATCACACAGCACACTCGTATTAGAAAATTTAGAAAATTAGAAAATCTCCCTGGGATTTTGGAAATAAGTACTAATTGGTCCGAAGGTGAAAACTTCAGTCTCACTGACAAAAAGGACTGCCAGCAGATGAAACACGCTACGCCCTTTTCACCGACGGTTCCTGCCGCATTGTGGGGATGAACCGGAAGTGGAAAGCTGCCGTATGGAGCCCCACACGACTGGTTGCACAAGCTACCGAAGGAGAAGGTGGATTGAGTCAACTTGCTGAACTCAAAGCTGTTCAGCTGGCCTTGGACATTGATGAGAGAGAGAAATGGCCAAAGCTCTACCTCTACACTGATTTGTGAATGGTAGCCAATGCTCTGTGGGGTTGGCTGGAAAGGTGGAAAAAGGCTGACTGGCAACGTAGAGGAAAACCAATCTGGGCTGCTGATGAGTGGAAAGACATTGCCACTCGGGTAGAGAAGCTCCCCGTGAAAGTCCGTCATGTGGATGCCCATGTTCCCAAGAGTCGGGCTAATGAAGAACACAGGCACAACGAGCAGGTAGATCAGGCTGCTCAGACAGAGGTCTCAAAGATAGACTTAGATTGGGAACACAAGGGAGAGTTGTTCCTGGCTCGATGGGCCCACGATGCCTCAGGCCATCAGGGCAGAGACGCCACCTATAAGTGGGCACGAGACCGAGGGGTGGATCTGACCATGGACAGCATCTCTCAGGTTATTCATGACTGTGACACGTGCGCTGCCATCAAACAGGCCAAGCGGGTGAAGCCCCTCTGGTATGGGGGGCGATGGTCCAAATATAAGTATGGAGAGGCCTGGCAGATTGACTATATCACACTGCCTCAGACCCGCCAGGGCAAGCGCTACGTGCTGACCATGGTAGAAGCCACCACCGGATGGTTGGAGACCTACGCTGTGCCCCACGCCACTGCCCGGAACACCATCCTGGGCCTGGAAAAACAAGTCCTCTGGAGGCATGGTACAGACGAGAGAGTCAAATTTGACAACGGGACCCATTTCAAGAACAGCCTTATAAGCAACTGAGCTATGGAACATGGTAATGAGTGGGATATGCCCTATCATATACCAGCTGCAGGCAAAATAGAGAGGTACAATAAACTGTTAAAAACCACCTTGAAAGCATTGAGTGGGGGACCTTTCAATAATTAAGAGCAGCATCTAGCAAAGGCCATCTGGTTAGTTAACACCCTAGACTCCATCAACTGAGCAGTCCCTGCCCAATCTGAGTCCTTGTGTATAGTAGAAACAAAGCCCCAGTAGTGCATGTCAGAGGTTTGTTGGAAAAGACAATTTGAATCAATTCGGCCTCGAGTGCAGATAAACCCATTTGTGGGATTGTCTTTGCTCAGAGACCAGGTTGCACATGGTGGATAATACAGAAAGATAGGACAACACAATGTGTACCTCAGGGAAATCTACTTGTTAAGTAGGAACTATATGTAAATATTACTATTTAATGTCACTGTCATTGTCAGTACATAGCTGTATATTCTGTGTGTATGAGCATATATATATATACATATATATAGATATATATGTGTGTTTATAAAATAAGAATATATATATATTAAATATGGTAGCATGACAATATAAGGAGTAAAATGTCTTGAAATGACTTTATGATGCTTGTATCCCCAATCGTCTGTTCTGTTGGTGTTGAATATTGAGTTCTGCAGCTTTAAGACTGGTTTCAGGAGTGAAGGGGGACAGAAGAGGTGCAGAGTTGTTATCAGAGACTGCACTTGCTCCTCTGCATCCTTCACACAGACTGTGTTGTCTGCAGTAGACAGCAGGAGAGAGCTCTCCTTTGCTCTTGGTTAGTCTTGGCTACCTCAGGCAGAGAAGCTCCCTGGACTGTGGGGTTTTTTTTTCTTTTTCTTGGAATTGTTCAAACCTGCTCTAGACTGAAAACCCAGAAGAGCACCAGGAGCTCACATCTGTGGCCCACCAGGCCTGGCCTGGGCTGCGGCATTTCCCAGTGCCAGAGGGACTGAGAACAGCCTGAGTGAGCTGGGCTGCAACCCACAGAAGGGTTGGAATCTGAATTTGTCATCTCTTTGGAGCAAAGAGAGGTTTTGATGTTTAGTATTGTTCGTTTTTGTGCTAGGGAGTGCTTTGCCTGTTAAATAAAGAGTTTTTTTCCACTTCTCTCTGAAGAAATACTTCCCTGAACCAATCAGAAGAAGAACTGCTTGTATCTGTTTCCTAAAGGGACCCCATTTAGAGGTTTTCTCCCAAATGTGCCCTAAACCAGGACAGCTCCAAACAAAATAAACTGGAAAACCAAAGCAAAAAATGAACAAAGTTAAAGGAGCTACTTGATTTCTCTGATTAGTCAAATTCAGCTAAAGGTCCTTGCACTAACCAGAGAATCTTTGAAAAAGAATAAGCAAAATTTTAAAAGAATTGGTTTTCTGTATTTGACTTCACACTTTAGTAGCAATTTTGCTGATTTTTACTCTGGAGACTTTTGGAGCACATGATATCATTACACAATAAAGTTTTGGTGACCATGTCTCTCCAGCTGAATTTTATTTCTTTCATGATGTGTCTGAAAGGTGCGGGTGCATCTGTGTGTATTCATGTATACACACACACACACACACACACACACACACACACACACACACACACACACTTTATTTAGCTTAAGATATATGTGTGTGTGTCTGTGTATGTGTGAGCTGACATGCATTTGTATGTGCATGTGTTACATCCACTTCACTTTGCAGGTTTTGGTTTACAGGACCTCTGGTGGACGATCAATCTGTCTGGAAGAAAAGTACGCCTACAAATATCACATGGAACTAGCTGGGCTTGGGCACTGGTCCAGGCAGCCTCATTTAAAGCATCAAGATCATAGAAGCCTTTGGCTGGAAAATTAGAGAAAGAAAGTATCAGCTTTCATTCTGGAGACCCACATTCAGCTCATTATGGAAAATATTTTCAGGAAATACCTGTTGACTGAGCCTTTCAGTTTAACCAAACCATATTGCTTTTGCAAATGAAAAAGAAAAGAAAGAAGCAAAAGAGTAAAGAATATATAAAAATACTGTATTTTTTTTTTTTGTCCCAGGGGTTGAATTAACTTCAAACTGATTCATTCTGTATTGTATGAGAGTACAGAGAAAACATCATGCTGTGTGTTATGATCTGCATTCTCAGCTAATTATTAACATCTTTGCATACATACTATTATCAACAAATTCACTTTTTGGCATTGCTTCAAGCTCTGTTTAACAAGCATGTGTTATCTGACCATGGCTACGGGTGGGACCGTATCATACTTGAGAATATGCTCTTTGTATTGCTCTGGACAAGGGCCCAATTTTCTCCCTGTTGGAGTCTATGTAACTAGAAAGTGGTGTAAATCTTAGAGACACCTAAAGCCTTACAGACAAAACCTACAATACTTTTAAGCCACAACTTCCTGTGGGGTCATTGCACTGATGCATCTATTGTCATCTAAACACTAATCCAGCCTTACCCTCAGTTATTTTCCACTGTGGGAAGAATGACTGCTCTGAAAACTCAGGAGCGTTCTTCAAACACTCAGATGTGTTTTTAAGATTTAATTTAGGTAAAAAAAAACATCTTGTTTACTTTTATCTTGAAATGGACTTTCCTTCTGAAATGGATTTTCACATAGTGTTGTTTCAAATTGATTTGCAAAAAGGCCAGGCAGGTTGCTTAATACCTGGATTTAGATCTTAAGGATTTTCATTTGAAGTGCATGCAGAAAAAATCCACATGGCTTAAATTGAAGATGTATTTGCTTCACCCTTCTTATTTGGTATGACAATATAGAAAAGATTTTAAAATCTGGTTTTTTTTCTTTGAACCGTTAGCAGTGGACAATTTTTAAAAGAAAAGGATTTGTGCTTTTAAAAATATTTCATGGTTTCTGTCATTGGCACATGATAGGGCTCTTCATTAAAGGCCCATACAGTTTTAATATGATTCATATCCAATGGTTCACATAACCACAATAAGCCTTAGATCTCTTAATATGCCTGTTCCTAATGTTCTTTTTGTTAGAAGAGCAACCAAGTAGTGTTTCTTTTCTTGGCTGAGACACATACCCCTTTGCTTGCAGGAAATGAATGTGTATTTTCTGTACTTTGGAAAGTTTATGGAATATTAAAAAAAACAAAAAAAACAAGGAGAAAGAGAGATGACTTTCTCCTCTTTGCAGGCATGTGTTAGGCATTCCACAAACAAAACACTGTGTAATGAGGGCAGTGGTTGTTTTCCCGTGACACTTGTGTTTTCAGAAAAAGATTTATGTAAGTTATAAAAATTTTATGTAAGCAGTTAATATTTCTGAGCCTTTTTGGATCATTGTCTATTTCATTCAGCAACAGGGGTAATCCCTCCCCCCTGAGCTGAGAAACTGTGAAACATGCAGTACATGCATGTGGTCTGAAGGTCAGTTATAGCATTTACCACATGATCAAGACTAAGCCTTATGGTAAAAGAACAACACCGAGATTATTTTCTCAAGGCCAGGAGAATGAGGCAGCTGCAGGGGGAACAATTTTAGCTCAAGCTACAGAACTGTTCAGGTTTGCATCAGCAGGCATTTAGGGACAGATGCTGGAAACAGGTCAGTATCCCCAGGGGGACCATGGGCACACAGCACCTCAGAGGAGATGTGAGGCGCCTGATATGACTCATTGAGCATATGAGACAACTTTCTGATTCATATCTGGGAGCCTCCTGCTAGATTGTTTTCTCAAAGAGTGGTTGTCTTTCTGCTTCCATTCCTTTAAAATAAGAACAGTGTATTTCAAAATAACCTGATTTGCCTTTTGCATCCTCCTCTTTCACATGGAATTCTCATTTTCTCCATCTGTTTTACCACACAATGTGTAATAATTAAAAAGTGCTTAACATCTAAAAAAGCAAATACAATGAAGATGTCTTTTGAACAAATCTTTTACAGCAGATTCAACTATGCCACTTGGCATCTGTTAACCAAGTTCCGGTTTTATATTATTTGAACTTTGATTATTATTTTGAACATCTGGTTAGTGTTCTCAGTGATCCTGCTCTCTTCTGCATGTCTTCTGAGGACATATTTCTTTGTACTGCTGTAAACTGATCTAGTGTATGACTCTTTCACAAGTGAGTTGTAAGAGACTTTGTCTACTTTTCCAGACATTATGGGAAGTTGAGGGAAATTGTGGGGAATACAAAAAAAAAAAAAACTGTGTGTGAATTAAATGCCTGTAAGGAAGTGGTCCAAACTTGGCCCAAAGTAGCTTAGACCAGCTGGCAGGGCCAGGGAAAGCATCCAGCAGGAAAGGTGAAATAACTTTATGTGGAAATAGGGAAGTCCTGGGAACAGCTTCCAGGCAAAGCATGGATAGGAATTTGTGAACGTACAGCCCTGGAATACATATGACAGGCATTTCTGTGGGTGCTGGGGATCATCAGTGTTCATTGAATTGAAGAAGTGCAATCTTAGAAAACAGAACCCACAGCACAAACATGCAAAATTGGCAAAAAGAAATGGTTTCCTTTGTACTACATATATTTTTCTCCACTGTGTTTACATTACACTGTCTCACAATAAAAGCTTCTCAGACTTGTAAATAAAATGGGATCAAGAACATCTACACGCTGTTGATTGTAGAAGAAGAATCTGGCTGAAGGATCTACACCTATGTTGCCTGAGGGTATTTTATTTTAATGATTCTGTGTCATGTCTGCACGTTATTCTTGGATGTTTTTGCTCATTTTAAGACATGCCTGTCTACAGTGTTAAAAGAAGTCAAAAAATAGCTGTGAAACAGGCTGCTAATCTATTTGTGTTTTGATTCAGAATATATGGGCACATACAAGGGAATGTCCTAAGAAGAGTGTTCCATAGATAATGACTACTTCTATGGATGCTTTGAAGGAAAGCTTAAGACAAGGTCTTGTAAGTAAACTTACAACAAGTACAAAGCAAACTGTTTACCTATTGCTTTAAGATACCTTTTGAAATTCTTCCCACTCATCTCTCTTAATTTGGTCTGTGGCTTACCTTGCACGGTTCTGACATCAGGCTTCCTGGGTTCTGGCCTTCTCAGGTGCTTTGGGAGGTTGTCATTCTCCTGGTGCCATTTTTTCAGGCACTGTGGCTCATGTATACTAATAGATTTGGTTCCATACTCACGGCCACATATGTAGCAAATCGCTGTTGGTGGCCGTCTTATCACTTTTCCCTGCAAGTAACAGCGGTGAAGAAGAAAAAAGATTGTTTTTTGTTTTAATTTTGAATCAGAATGACTTTGTATAAAAACAATCATTTAGATATCTTATATCTGTGAAATCTGTGTAACTGTTTCTGAGTCTGGTTTTGTTTGGAATCAGTCCTGGGACTTGTAAGACATATTGCTTCACTACTGAGCACCTGGAACAGGCAGATTTGTTTTACAGATGCTGGGCTGAAAATTAATGTGTGTGACTAATCAATACTTAGCTGTGTTAAGTTTCATCTCTTTTATTTTCATACTTTCAAGTTCTTCAATACCTCTGCTTCATCAGGTTGAAATGCAGAATTCATCTTAAATGGCTGAAGCCATTTTCTACTTACCAAGCAGAGGTCAAATGCAAAGCAGCAACAAAAGCTTCATCAGCTGAACTCTTGATGTGCAGTACAGCAAGAGAAAGACTCCATCTTCCACCAGAAGACACCTCAAAGCGCTGTGTTGAGCCTTAGTATCTCTCTTAAGCTGGACAGCAAGGGAAGCTATCCCAAGCGTTAATTATGTTTCTTTACCCCACTTTTGCCACAGATCAGTTAGCTGGTGGAATTCTTGGCCTTCAAAGATTAAAACCAGACCGGGATATTTCAAGATGAGGGGCAAAATAGGAAGTGATGTTTACCCGAAAGTCCTTGGTGTGAACTTTGCCAGTGACTGCAGCAAGGGCAGAACTGGACTCTAAGCAAGTCATTGTTTCCACACTGAAGATCTGCTTTTATTCTCAGAGAAAACAGCTCAACAACAGCAGAAAAAAAATCCTCAACCCCAAACCTCACAAATACATAATGTAAGGCTGAAAAATGTGTAATTACTGTGGTAGTGCATATTATGGACTCAGCTGTCCTTAGGCTCGTCTTGGGCTAGGCGTGGTGTCAGTACCAGCCGTGCTCCAGAAGCAGGATAAAAAAATGCTGTAGAGAAGAACTTTGAGGCACACAGATGGGTCTCACAACTGCCAGCGTTTCCTACACTTCTGACTGCAGAATACCAGTAAGAGATGAGCTATTCCCTGCCCTCCTCACAGACAGCCATGCCAGACCAAATACAGGAAACCTTTCTCACTCAAACAAGAGTGGTGGGACTTTCATTTTTTCCTCTGCTGCTGTGTAAGACAAAGCATAACCTGTTCCCGTATTTATGACTCTGTCAGCCCATCAATGTGTTCATGAAATTCTGGGCAGCTCTTCTTGTATTTATGTTACAGTCTGAAAATGTCATTAGTGAACAATCTGCATAAGATTCCCTTCCTGAAACACACATGTAATCTCACTTATATGAAAGTAATACTACTCTATAAAGTAGTTTTTTTCTGAGAAAAGTTGGACTTCATCTGGAAAGTTCTCACAGTGTCTTGAAATACAACATCCAAAGATGGGCTCTCCAAGGACACTTTCATCCTCTTGACTTTCAAATGGAATTTCCTTGCTATCTTTGATAACACAGTACTTTATATAAGCATATTTTCTAATATATATAAAAATACAACCTCCTTCTTGTTTTCATCTATTTTTTAGATGAATACAGCAACAGCTGTTTTAAAAACACCTTATAACTTTTCATTCTCAAATTTCATCTACTTCTTTAATTCAAGTTGTGAGCTATAACTTGTCTGAAGTAAGACTTTGGGTCGAGATACAAAGTCTTCTGAAGACATTATATGTTTATTTCTAGGCTCTGGATAGTTTTAGATAAGGATACCACAATCTAAACTCCTGAGGTCAGAGAACTCTTTTTAGTGTGCATGCCTGCTGTGGGTACAGTTATAATATTTTAGAAATGGTTTCTTAAAAAAATGCCAGGTATAAAATCACTTTCCCCATGAGTTCTCATTAGTTGGGTTCCTGCCATTTATTTAAATGGTCACTTATTGGCTGTGAACTAGGAAAGAGCAACTTGATTTACATTCAGTTTGTAGGGACTCTTCATATACTAACAGAACAGGAAAAATAAATCCTAGTACAAATGCAGAAATCTTTTCAAGTAGAAATGGCTGTCTTTTGCAATTTCCATAATTAAAAATGGTACAGAAATAATAGGAGAAAGCAAAATTAATTAAAAGGAATCAGGTTACTCTTAGGATAGCATTATTTTTATTCCAGAAAAATACTGAGATTGACCCATCACCACACATACAATTATATACAAAAATTTTTCTCCCCACACATGTTTAAAACCTGAAAGAGATTAGCCTAAAAATTGGTGGTAACAGATTTTTCTTTTTTTAACTGTGGAATCCAAGATATGATAAGCTTTACTTGGACTTTCAACAGCTGATGATATTTACCCTTCATTTCTTTTTATTTTCAGTGTGCCTATCCCAAATGTCACATCTGGAGGCCTGCAGTTTGAAACTAAACTATTTTTGGAAACACCACAATTTTCCAACCCAAACTACTCACAGGCCAGTGGCTAAGCTGTCTGTTCACTGCTTTGTTTTTAACTTTCAAAAAGGGTTGTAGGGAAGGTCTGTTCCTGAGGATATGTGTTATTATAAAAATACCTACAAATACCTAACAGTGTAGTTAGGCTTTCCTCTGGTGTCTCAGTATTTTCTTTTTTACTCCAAGACTGCTAAGTATGTCTGCGTGACTATGAATGAAGTTATTTAGCTCAGAGGGCTATGCAACTATGTATTTTCAATAGACCTGACATTACTTAAGGCTAGCCCCAGGCTGATGTTATGGTGTTACATGAGGTCAAATCCTTCCATACTGCACAAAGCTTTTTATTTCTTCTTAAGTACACACAATAAGACGGAATTCCAAATTCCCCAACATAAATATTTATCACCCAGGACTGCACACACCTCTGCCCTTCTTATTTGTTTAATTATCCATGTATTTTAATGGGAAGAGTGGGGACATCCTGCTCTAGGACGGAGCTCTTGTCATAGACTTGAATTACCCAAGGATTAGAGACTCAGGAAAAGACTGGTAGAAGCACTTAGCAGCAACATTTTATTGTATGAAAGCAGCCCTTTCCTCACATTCCTCTCTGCCAAGTAAAAGGCATTTTGCAGAAGGCTCATGGACAAGGTATAACATGGTTCTCATGACTATCTAAAGCTGCATTTCACAGCCTACTGAATCTTCAAAACAGACACAACAGCACTCATGTTATGATCATAGGCCTGTCTAGGAAAGTTCTTTGAACAGCGAGGTAATTCTGCAAGTTGAAGCATATAATTAGAAATACTACTCCACTGAAAGCATGAAATATCCCATTTTGCTCCTGATGTGCTTTCTTTTTAAACTAAGTCAGTGCAATGAATATGGCACTCATGTACAAAGGAAGGAAGCTCAGTCATTCCCAATGATAATACCCAGTAAGTTTCATTCAAACCATCCATTCACTGTCCATTCTCATCTAAATTTCTATATTTGCAAATTTGTTCGTGAGTGTTCTCCTAGGAAGGTGCTCAAAACCACTGCAATGAGACAAAAAGTGTTCATCATTGACTTTCCACCTTCATTAGCATTATACTGCACCTGAAGAAATATTCCCTTTACCAAGATGCTACATGGCTTTATGCTAGAGCAAAATACAACATCAAAGTTCTTGCTATACAAGTTTTCAAGTGTTACACTGTGTTAAAATGTATTACAATTGAGCAAAGAAAGATCAGTGAAATCTTTTTAGGTAGTTAATCAGATAAGAAGAAAACAGCAGATGGCAGCACCATCTAATAGGCTTTTAAGATCAGGGTTATCTATTGTCAAAATTGCCATAACTCATATACACACAGCAAGTTATTGATGCTCACTTACATGTATCACATATTTTTGTCTATGAAACAATAGAACACAGACTGTGTTTTAGTGCAAGTCTGAGTTTCAGTAGCTGCAGACACCACTTCCATTGTTTGGGGTATCACAGCAGAATCCAAAGCAGATAGTCTGAGCTGATGTGACCCTTGAGAGTCCTAAGCATAGGCTGTTGTTTTAAACAGCCAGACATGATTAACTCAAATGTATTAATTGATTCTGAGAACGAGGACAGGTACTGAAAGAGATATCTTACAGAGGCTGTTCAGTCTCCACCTGTAAAGGCATTTAATGCAGAACTGAGAATTTGTCAGTAATGATACTGGCCTAATTGATGCCACAGTTGCTAAAGGGGAGAGAACTCCCCTTTAGCACACAGGCAGAGGCATACAGGGAGAAGTGCTTGCAGTTGTAAAGTCAAAATGCACTTTACACAGTGTACCACTAAACCAGTCAGAACTTTATTTTGAAAATTAGGAAAATCCAGCTTTTTAATATAGGATATCTTTCATTGTATAAATTTATTTGATAGTAGCACTACATCTCTTAAATACACTTACACAAGGGCTGGGTGGTTTTTTCAGTTATTGCTTTCCTCTGATGTCCTGCTGAATCAGGACTTTAAGCAAGTACTTAAATAATTCATTGTCACGGTAAGAATATTTGATGAGACAGGGACTGCCCCAAATGCTTTCCAGCCAGGATGAAAACAGTAGCCATTTCACTCCACCACTAGTGAAGCACTATGTTTTAACAGAATTAATAAGCAGCTAAGTAGCTGGTAAGGTGATCAATATTAAAACCACATGCTGAAAAAGAGGAAGACTTTAGCAGAGACACAGACCTTGTCCTTGTTCATAACTAGTCTGCAGTTATTCCATAAGCTTAGTGCTTTTCCACACCTTTCAATGTGTGGACCTTTCAAAATGTTCAACTGGAAATGAAGATCCTCTGACAGAGAATTTAAACCTACAGGAAAGTGATTTCCTTTGACAACTTATAAGCTGTCTGTGAGTCTTGAAGAACCCTTTGGATCACAGGATATTTCTTTCAATCTTCCCATCCCACCTCTGCCTTTAATGCATAACTCTAAAACTAAAGAACAGCTCTAAAAATAATGCAGTAATAGACCTCAGACAGGTAAAATCCATCATCCCTTCCTGAAAGTCATTGTTAATTATAAAGTTCCTCAAAGTCAATTACAATCTGCTGTACAGTCTCATTAGTTCTGCTGCAACTGTTGAACTGAAACTGCTTAGAAGTAAATAAGGAAACCTGTTGTTCACACAGAAGGAAGAACAGATTTGAACAGATTTAACTTTGGCTCTGCAGAGCTCACAGAAGTAAAAAGTGGTAATAATGTTGTTGTTCAACAAGTCAGCAGATGTGAGTGAATCCACAAAGGGAGCAGATCTGTTGTGCAAGAGGGTAACATTTTTTACAGAGTCACTGTCAGTGCCAAGCCACACTCCAAACTTTTTTATGTTTTGTTTTGTTTTGGTTTGGTTTGGTTTGGTTTGGTTTGGTTTTTTTTAATGGTATCGTAACTATAGAAAACTGCTCTCACCCTCTCTTTTTAAATCTACAGAATTATGTGTGATAGAATAAACTTTCTGCTTCACACCTATGCCTTTCCTTGAACAGTTCTTTGGGAAAGAGCACAGTGTAGTGTAAAAAGCACCATTTTTTCTACAGCTATAAATGCATATGTGCAGCACTTTGAACTGCTTGTGGATTATGCAAAATTTGCTGATAAAAGACCTGAGGAGTGAACCCTAATTTGCCAAAATATATCAGTTAGTGGCCTCATAGTGCATAATAAAAAAAGCGCTCATGAAGTCTTTAGTCTCCTGTGAGCTAAGGTAATGTAATTATTTTAATTTTACTCAGCAGCTAGTAAACTAACATGTTACATACTTTGCCTTCAAAAGCATCTTAAGAAATGCTCTGCATAGCATTGCGTTCCTTTAGCGACTAAGAGAGCTAAATCCCATTTTCAAAAACAATGTAGGCAATCAGGATTCCAACCCACATTTGAAAAAAAAAAAAAAAAGGACCATTTGATTTGGACACTGGGCCTAAATTTAGACATCTGTCTTACAAAACTCTTGGCCAAAAGACAGCTTGTGCAGAAACAAATACAGAAAAAAATATCCCATTTTCCAAAACTCAGTGTAGCTTTTGGATAATATGAATCAGCTTCTTTATTCTTGGATCCTGAATCAAATTCAGTGGAAAAAAATCTGCAGTCTTATTTTGTTGTTGTTATACCCAGAACTGCTGCCTTTGAACATGCAGTCCTCAGTAAACTCATGTTGCATGCCAAGGTTAAGAATAACAGTAAAATATGAAAATCATGTTTTGAAGTGCTGGATGCTTGCAGGACAATGAAACATTGCATTTCACGTTAACTAAATAAAATTACATACATCTCCTAAAGCATATGACATCCAAACCTTGCCCAAGATGCTCAGTAGAATCTTCTAGGGAACCATATCAAGCAATGGTCCTTCTTGGGGATATAGCTCTTAAAGGACAACAGAGAACCCAGCTACTCCCATTCCAAAGGAAAATCAAAATAAATAGGAATAAGTAGTTTCCCTTATTCCCTTTCCAGTATTTCCATTTCCTTTATTCTCTGTTTATCAGAGACACATTTACATGGAGCTAAAATGTCCTTCTGAAGAAAAGTGATTTTACATTTGATGGCAAGCCAATCTCCCCTGGAGTGCCGAGCATTAAGATGCATCCACACCCTTTCAGACAGCATAGGCTTAGCAGTTTACCTGGTCTGAGAGAGCTGGTGCACCCCTGCTTGCTCCCTGATGGGCCTTAGATGGATCACCACATGCTGAGCCAGTTCCAGCTCTTGGTAGCCTTGCACCTCTGCTACCTCCTTTGCAGCACCTTTCATGCACTGGCAGACGGTCAGGAAAAAAGGTTCGGCCACAGTGTCTACAGGGCACGAGCTGGGCTTGAGCACTATAATAAGCTGCTTCATTTTCATCTGCAATTGTATAGGCACCAGAACCAGTAAGGACCTCAGGTTTCCGGGGCTCTGGCCGTCTGAGGTGCTTTGGTAGCTGATTGTTCTCAATATGCCACCTCTGCAGGCACTTAGGTTCGTGTATAGCAATAGAATGTGACCCAAATTCTCTGCCACAGATATAGCATATCTTGAAGGGAGGTCTTCTTGAGAAGGGTGTTTGAGTCATGGCTGAAGAATTTGACTCTTGTGATACTATTGCAGTGCCTGGTCACCTTTTCTGGGATCCAGCTTCTAGGTGTACTACTTTGGGAAAAACTCTGGGAAGATCTGGCACATTAGATGCAAGGTACTAGACATACCAATAGGGGCTTCTTCAGCACCTGGTAGAATACTACACGTTTTGTCCACATTCTTTTTCTTGATACTTGTTTCCATGAAGGGTATCACATCTCAGGAAACTTCTCTCTCTCCTACACTTAAAGAACTTGGGAAAGTCTGTTATTCAGAATGATTCTACATGTTCTTAATCCATTTTCATGAGCCAAAATATATTAGGGACTTCCGAGCTGGAACACTGAACCTAATGGCAGCTTCAGTAGAGAAAGGAGGTTTATGTGTGTTTTCCTTTTGTCTTTTGTTCTTACATGACCCTGAAACAAATTAAATTAGTAGAAATTAATAAATATGTTCTCTCTAGTTGAGGTTACCAACCACTGGTTTATCACAAGGCACATCTGTCATATTTTCAAATAGCAGATTAATAACATCAAATATATTCTTATCCACAGTGATCAGCTGAACAATGTAATTCTGAATTTCTGGTCCCAGAGGATGTAAAATCATGAAGGACATGAGAGAGGATTGGTTTGCACAAACTGAAGCTGATGACATGCAAGTGGTTTGGTGTATTACCAATATGCTTAATTTTCATTTACTGATAGAACTGATATTTCTGGCAGTCTTCAATTTATAAGCCTTTGAAGTTGATACTTAAGCATCATTTCCCTATCTCCAATGGCATAAGAAAAAAATCTCTCAGTAGAGAGATGTCAATGTCCAATATATAAAGGGACAGTCAGAAAGGAAAGTGTTCCAGTCAGCACTTGTGGTGTCTCAAACTCTGACCAGTCTTGCTTCTTCCAGTACAAGAGAGTTATTAATGAAATGGAGCAGTTTTTTCAGTAAGGCTTACTGAGGTGCTTTGGGGGCTGAAGTACACGCTGGATTAGAGAAAGGGCACTGAGTTTGTGGAGTGTCCAGACAACACTAAATATATTTCAGTTTTTCAATGTCCAGTCTACCACTGTAAACAGATACATTTGTGCTTTATCCCATAAATGTTCATTTCTTACAATATTTTGTGCTGGTCCTCCAAGGATTAGAAAATACTATTCAGACCATACACATGTAAGGTGGAGGTTAGTGTTTTAATTGCATGGAAAAATCAAAAACCAAACTAGCACATTGAATAGATAGGTAACTGTCAAGGACAATCTACTTTATCTGTAATAGAAGAAATATCTGGCAAAAGTCATCTTGCTTTGACTGAATACTCCAGACTTCATCTCAGTCTTTCCAAACTTGTAGGGGATTCCTAATACACAGACATATCCACACTGATTGTCTTGGTGTCTTGGTTCACTTCTGCTGCTGCAAGCATTCAACCTGGATCTTTTAAACTGCTTTTAAACTTTGCCATGTCACCATTGAAGACTTTGCTCCCACTCAACAGCCTTTTCACCTCTATCTGTCCTATTGCTGAACCCACTGACTGACTTTTATTGTACCCAAGTGCAATGACACAGTTTTGTCATTACCTTTGAGATGACAAACTTTGTCTGTGTCACTGAGAAGCAATTGGGCTCAGTTTAGTCTCTTACAAATACTCTTAACTACAGAGACAACAGTGAAAAAACACGTCACCAGGTTCATGTGAATAGTCATCCTTTTGCTAGGCACACAAAAATGTTTAGATTACTGTATTGACACTGCTTGCTTAAATACTCACAAAGCTGCATATTTCTGATACACTTGGCATACTATCTTATTTTACAAAAATTTCCTGTGAAGCTTGTATTTATTTGTAGACAAACTGGAAAATGTGAAGGCCATCAGACCCAGTCTGTGATTTGTACTGGAACAAATCTCTCTGAGCAAGTATGTTGTAGTTAGCTGTTAAAAATAAAATTATTGAGGGCCATTAGACTTTGTGCATTCAAAATTAATACCTAGTCCAAAACTGTATTAGATAACTGCAGTCTGCTGAAAAACAGGATAATGTGGCTGTGAAGCTATTAGGTGTATCAGGTGCATACAATGTATGCTGATGGTTACACAAAACTAGGGCACTGGGATTTTTAGTTCAGATACCAAAATAATAGGTTCAGCAATATGTGGTATTTAAATGTGCAAACTAGTATTTAGGCTACTGTACTGCAAGGCTGTTTTCAAAGGCTGGGAGAATTTCCAAGGAGGGTGGCCCTTTGGATGAATCCAACTTGGGAAGTAGCCAAGCTCTTTAGGAGGATGAAGGGAATGGAGAGCCAGGGAAACATTAAAGGGTCATGAAGGCAGGGGAGATAAGGGTTATTGGCAGGTCACAGAAAGGGAGCATCAGAAAGTTCAGTAACATTACAGGGAACTTCTGAACTTTGCAAGGTCCTATTCATGTCCTATTTATTGATTTATGTCAGAATGAAACTTTCTTATACCTGAGAGGATTCTTAAAGCAACAGCAAACATTGAACTGCCTGCCATATGAAGAATGTTAGGTGACTAAATCTGTTGCCATTAGGAATGAATCAGTCAATAAAAGATTCTATAAACAATCTATTAACAATATAACCTATTGTTGGATTTCCAAGCTTTCTATTGTAAATACTTCATAAGCGGATTATGGTTCCTTGTGGGGATTACACCATTTGGTCTACATTTATTCTTGCCAAGTTGACTTGTTATTATTTGGAAACTTCCTATAAATTCAGTGTGAAATGAAAAGGCATATGAGCAGTTCAAATCTTCTGTCAAGCTCAGTGGTAAAGATGTGGAAGTAAATCAGGACTTAATAATTCGAAACATAAAACTTTCTTTTTTTTTTTTTTTTTTTTTTTTTTTTTTTAGTGTTGCAACACGTTTTAATAAAGCTGGAAGGTACAGTTGATCATTTTTCTCCTCTGCAATTCCACTGAGGACAATATTAAAAACAATTTCATGAACTGCAGTGACAGGTCACTTACAACTAGTGCAGAAATTCCACTGTATATCCAGTGGCCTAATTAAAAGCAAATTACATACTTGGCTAGTTTAGAATCAGGATAAGAGCTTCAGTCTATCTGAAATAGAACAGAATGACAAGAGCACAAACATCTATCATTTTCTTTTGCTGCAGTGGGAATGGGAACTCTCGCACACAGTTTTTAAACTTCACCGAATCATTGCAACAATAACATTATTGCAACAGCAACAATAGCATTATTAATCACTGCAACAACAGCATTATTAATAATGTTTTGCTTATGCTGCCTTCTGTTAGCTGGCATATGTGATTCAACCTATAGAAGCAGAAACTTCTTCCCTGAAACAGCCTTCATTATGTCTTGTTTCATGTCAGTGTTGGAACTTGGAAGCAAAACTGACACATACGTTTCCTATTTCCTGCATGCAGCTCATTTCTGAAGAGCAACCCTCTCTGTTTTTCATCTCTCTTGATTCTCTCATGTAAACAATTCCTCAAAAACCATTATAAAGTCATTTTGTAAGCCTGGATTCCTTGACTGAATTGAACAAAACATACTTGTGTTAGCTGGGGGATTAAACTGGCTGTTTCCAATGAATCCTCAACACTACTGCTTTTTACTTAGCTAGAATTCCACACAGAGACCTCCCAGCTCTAAAAAAGCTGAGTTTACCTTGTGGAAGAACACATTGCATGAAGCTTCCTACCACTAGCAGATAACCACCCTTATTCAATGGAACAGCTGTGAGAAGCTGGGGAATCTGTTTTTGTAAACTTTAAAGATGCTGACTGGTATCACAGTCTTTCCAGGTGTAGCTGTATCAAACTGTAAATTCTATTTAATATGGTTTACTGTCCCTGTTCTAATCTGCTAGCACAGAAAAATAAATCCTTGAGCCAGATTAACACAAAACTAAATCGAAAGTCACACAGCTTTCAAGCTTACATGTCAAAAATACCCCAAAAACCTCTTATACATATTTGACTCCATCTAAAAGCTTACACAGTTTCAAAAACATTCCCCTTGGACATGCTTGGCTTCATCTAAAAACAGAGACCATTTCCAGGAAGACCATAAACAAGCAAAGTAAGCAGTGGGAATCACTTAATTTGCATTTTTTTTACATGTTTGATAAAGCTGAGAAGGACAGGTGACAGTGCTTTAAATCCAGGAGACTCTTTGGAGAGGTTATCTATAATTGTGCTTATAAAAAAATAAGGATTCCCATAACAGAGTTATGAGAACGCCTGCATGAGTTGATCTGCTTGAGGGGGAGGATGAAAGGCTACAGAGACACATAACTGAAGAGGAAAACATATGGGTCCAAAAAGGTGGCAAATACAAAACCCTGAGAGAAGCTCAGCTACAGATCAGGTTGTCAGTGCCAATAAAAGAATGGACTAATTTTAGCTTGCAGAGAGGAACTGGTTCATTCATTGTCTTGAATTCAAGAACTCTTGGTTGTGTGAACCCTCATTTTTGTAAAACCCCACTTCACTCTGAGTTTTCCCTTTGTTTTACCTTTCTTCAATACTACACTCAATGTCCTTATTCTGCCTGGCAGCCATGCAGTGCTTGGAACCATAAGCTTTCTGTTTGTGACAACAAGTTGTTATGTGGGTCATCTAATAAGGGTGATTTACATAAATTGGATTAAATTCACAAGTATCCTAAAAGAAAAGATTTTACCTGTAATCCCTAACTTTACTGTTATATAAATTGGAAATGTTTCAAATAGCTCTAAGTGAGAAGCAACTAACAAAATCTTCTTGTACTACAAGGACACACAGAAATCCTCATTTTTCAGTCTGGGCTGCATTGAGTAAACAGATGAAGGAGAGAACTCAGTATAAGGGGATATAAGATACAGAGAGATGAAATAAGTGATCTGCCAAGCATAACACAACAAGTCTGAAAAAGAAGGAAATTAAATTTAGATTTTCTAGCACACCAATCCTGAGTTAGTTAAGTCACAGGATTTTCTAAGGCTGATCCCTAACTTTACAGTCAAGATAAAGGTAAGTCTTTTTTCTCTACTCTCCTGGGTTCACATTATATTTATACATAAAAGAGGTGTCAGAAACTGACATCCTCTGTTGAGTGCCAGAAGGCACTGCTTCAGGCTTTTTCCAAATAAAATGTTTTCTATGAGGCTTCTCATTATTCTTTAAGGGAAAGCAAATGAAATTAAATCAACAACTGAAGCTTTATTTTTTTCTTGTGCCAAATGTTTTATATTGCTCAATTATAAATCATTTTAGAAATCTGTTAAGACAAAGTACTCAAACATAAGCTGGACAAAAATATTGGACAATCTGTAGTATCTTACTGTAGGATCTGTTTTCCACTGAAAGATAAAAGGAAAAAAACATTTTTTATATTTCCAACAATATTTTTAGCAAATTAACCACATATTAAAACTTCTCATTTTTCCAGCTCAGCACTACATTCTCTCCACAGTTTCTGGATGAAGGAATCTCCTTTGGTTAGAGACTAAAGACTAATAATTTCCTTCAGTCGTGTGAAAAGAACAATCTATTATTTTATGGAACTTAAATAAATACCACAATGTAGAAAATCCAAAGGTTACTATGTCAAGATGCTTCATCATGTCACAGCTGAGCATGATCCATGTTTTATGCATCCTCCTCTCTCAAGAAACCACTTGCAAGCTCCAAACATACAAATATTGGCATATACCTCACTTCTGTCAGCTTCAAAACTTTTTTAGTCTATAACATCTCGTATCACAGCAGCTTGGCTTAAATGTCTTAGGAGCAATGCACACTCAGAAACATCTAAGTATGGAGCTTATTCCAGCAGAGTATCAGGTGCACATAGTCCTTTTCTCCCATGTGATCTTCAGCCCAGAGGGTGGTGGTTGTGCCTCTATTTAGAGTGAATGCAGCCAGACAGGATGACAGGACAAGAATACTCAAAAACAAACGGCTGAGTTAAAAAGCCATTGTGTTCTGATATTTAGAAACAGAGTAGAACTGTCTGGGAATCTTCTAGTGAACATTTTTCACATTTTTTAAAGTGTTAGTTATACAATACTGGAAATTTCCTCAAAGATGTACCCTGTACAACTTACACAACAGAGAAATCATGAGTGTCTCTAAGCTTGTTGTCTGCGTGTGTGTGCAAAGGTCCATTACAATGTAAGATAAAGAAAAAACATAACCCAGAGATTTCTATACAATTCTTATACAGAACTATTTAAGGTGTTCTTTGTAACGAGACTTAGTCGATGCTTTTCTTAATTTTCCTTTGACCAATGAAATTACCAGGTCTTTCTTTGGATCTGATTATCTTCCTACTTAAAACTTTATGGATCACTCAAAAAGTCACTGGCATCAAGAGCAGCCAGCTTATACTTGGCATTTAAGAAGACCTTATATACCATTATTTTACTTGATTAGCTCTATTTAAGTTTGTGACTGTGTTACCAGAGAAAGCTGGAGATTGGTTCTAGAGACCCAGTATTTCTTTCATGTTACTATGTCCTCTGCCCAGACATAAGAAATAATTCCTTTGATTTGACTGAAATTACAGCATTATATGAACAAATTATGACTGTTACTAGTTAAAATACATGGGAAAATTAAATATTTTTAGTGAAAAACATGCAACTTTTCAGACTTTTAACATTCAAAAACTTTTAAAATTCAAAACCCAGTAAGACCATTGTTTCACATCTCTGATATCATTTGTGCTCTACAGTGTTCTTGGGTTTTGTATTTTACTGAGTGATACATTAAGAGGGTAAAGATTACCTTTGTTTTACTCACAATTATTTAATACAATCATCTCATACTCTAAAGAAATATTACTGCCTCCACACTACACTTACTCTTGTGCAAAAATCAGCAGATATATTCCCAGTGGGAGTGACAATGGGGATACTTACAGATTCTTAATCATCTTTAGTTACTAGCATATATCTGTGATATTTACCCTGCAAATCCTATAAGGCATATGAGATATGCATCAAATGATGGATAGATCAGGAATGATAACCCTGCCCACAGTGTGGAGGTATGACAGAAAGCAGATGTTGAAGCAAGTATGCTTACACAGCTCAAAGTGAGCTACCTGTACTTTCTAGCTTAAGTATCTTTGTTCAGCATTTCCATTTCTGGAACTCATATGTGCAGAATCAGGTTTTTCCAGGGATTTGGATGATGACTATGCAACTGTTTCAACAAACTAGGCTCAACCTGTTGGAGAAAAAACAGGTGGGTGGATAAATGCATATTCAGTTATGAGTCTGAAACAAAAAGAACAGCAGCCAAGAATGTCAGCTTGTACAAACTGACACAAGTCAGTGGAAATCAGAAGAAGGATAACACTGTACATGTGCTGAGAGCCTGTCACTGGAACTGTAAAGAGATTCAGTGATGGGAAGACACTTTTCCCAATAATCTGCAGTAACACACAGGATAACATAATCTAAAGGGGTTCTTTTCTTTTACAGTGTAAATCAATCTTAAGAGATTGATTTCTCTGAATAGAAAAAAGTGTTTCTGCTGATAAATGACTCCATAACTTAAGGTTTTGGTACTTTTGTTATGAACAGGATACTTAAGTAGGTAATCTGATTACCATGGAAATGCCTGCACTCAGCAAGACAGATCAGCTACTAAAATATGGAAACTAAATAATGAGCAGAGAGCTACAACAGCAGAAGAGAAACTGAGGGAATCTGGAGCAGCAGATGAAATTATCTTAAGAGAAAAATGCCTTGAAAAGTAAAACTCTGGACATTCCAATTATTTAGTGAAAGACTGGAAAAATGAAGACATTAAATACTCACTGTAGTGTTTCGCATGAATAATGCAGCACATCCTAATATTTTTTAGAACACTAATGATACAGTGACCCAAAAAAGGAAGGGCTGACTAAATGTTACAGAAAACAGCATGCCAGGAGGGCTATTGAAACATTCATCTTGTCCAGCAAGAGCCTTAAGAGCACTATAGCACTCATTCTGAAGGCTCTTGTTTGTAAAAAATCTTAAAAGCGTCATTCCTCTACATTACTGTTTTTCTCCTCCAGATTAAATCAACTGTGATTTACAACTGGTGCAAGAGGTCATGATGGATAAAGGTCATCAAGTTTTACCTGCTACCCCTGGGTCCTGATGATTATGCAACTTGTCATGTTTAATGATCATGTTTTTCTCACTTTGTATTTGAAGCATTGATTCATATTGTTTGTCTTGTAGTGAACAGGAAACTCTGTTTTCTGCCTTGTAATTCTTTAGTGAACAGGATTAAATTCCATGTGCCAACAAATTTATATTGAATATAAGCTTGAAATATCCCCAGACAATGTGCTTAAAAAGAGATATGTCTGAGCTCACTACTGTGTAGCCATAATTTCACCTGTTTATAAACCACTGTATTATATTATAGATCAATATCCTGTGGAGTTAAGTGGATAAAAAAGCAAATTTTAGTAAAATGTATAAATTTATAGTGAAGGAAATGGTATTAGTTTGTACCTTGAACAATCAGTTCTGTTACAGTACGTTAGGAATAAATTTTGCAGTAAGTTAAACCGCTTGGACAGCAAAGTTTTCTGTTTCTGTTGTGCTTTCCAAACAAAACAAAGCAAAACAAAATGGCTTTTTAGCAAATCTTGTCGTTATTGTTATTTACCACATATTTTCCAGGAACAGAACTGAAAGAGATAATTTATTATATAGAACAATCAGCAATTGTGTGCCAGGTAGGGCTGCCTTTTACAGAGACTAACGTTTCTACCTTTCAACGTCCATATTGTTGGCCAGGAGTACTGCAATTTTATTCTTCTGCCCCTTAAAACACACATAAATGAATTCAGTCCACTCCTCTAGAAGAGTGAGAAACCAAGAAGTCAGAGCATCTGACCTGGAAAATGCCCATGCACCATTTTTGCCATGCTAGGCAAACCTGTGCAGAAACAAATTCCAGAGAACAAATGCATTATCTTGACAGTAAGCACTAATACAGATGAATGTATTACCAGCTAGCTGATATAAGAGTAGAAAGTCACACAAATCTTTGTTGATTGACCTTTCTGCTTATTTACAACTGCACCCTGACCTCTGCAGGAATCTGACCTGGTGCTCAGGGAAAGCCTTGTTTTAATTGGATGAGGGCAGGACACACTGCATTATTTAAACCTGTCCCAGTCTGGGGTTTCTCCTTTTCCTTGAGATCACCCCAGAGGGACACGAAGGGTGGTTCAAACCCTGGTTTTCTCCCGAAGCCGCCGAAGAGAGATTGCTGGAGACGGTTTTCTCTTTTCCCAAGGACTGTTTATTATCTCTTATCTCTGGGACCTTTTGCCTGGCCAGCAGGGTCTGCTCAGCCTGGCATCCATGGTGGAATCTGCCTGGTCAAGGCAGGGCTTATCTTATATAGTTAGTACTACGTATTACATGTTTACAAAATTTTACCAATACAATACAATTTTATTAAATGGTCCAGCCCTAGCCCCATCCAATCCAAGAGGCCAACGTGTCACCCAACATGGATGACATGGAGAAGAAGGAGGAAAAGGTGTCCACCCCCAAATTCTCCATCTTGGCCACGTGTCCCTTATCATAAACATTCAAGAAAACCTATTTATCTACGTTCTAACATTCTAATTTACACTCTACTCATCATTATTTTCTGTGTCTCTTCTCTCAATGTGGGCAGATTCTCCCAAGGAGCCAAATCCAGCCCCTGCAGCTCCTGGGCAGCACTCGGGGGTCTCTGAGGGGTTTGCCAGGGGGGTTTTTGCACCCCCAAAGGAGCCAGGGAAATACCCTGGACTCCCACAAAACCTTTCTTGACTGAGGCTTAGGCCAGGCACGCTGTCAGTACCATCTTCACAGGACAATCAGGTGAAAATCAGCTAAAGTGGGTTGTGAGCTCACAAGATCCCATCCCTGCTGGCCATGCAGAAGAGTGGCTTGGACTTCGGGAAAGAAGGAAAAGCATGGTTCCTCCTCACCCAACCACTCCGCCACATTGCCCGAAGAAAAGAGTTCACAGGCTTATTCAGATCCAAGGCTCCTGAGACCATGGTTGGCATCTAATTTTTTATGTCCTCCTAAACACCATTACCTCTGCTTGGATCAAAACTCCCTCATGGTTTCCCTAAGGCTGCGTTTCAGTGCTGTTGCCCCGTGGCTCGGGTGTGCCCGCTCCGGAGGGAAGAAAGGAGGAAAGGAAGGAGGGAGGGAAGGAAGGCGGGAAGGAGGAAGGGAAGGAGAGAGGAAAAGAGGGAGGGAAGGAGAGAGGAAAAGAGGGAGGGAAGGAGGGAAGGAAGGAGGAAGGGAAGGTGCCCGTACCCTGAGCAGCCAGGCCGTTACGCCGTTACCGTCCCGCCGTTACCGCGGCAACGCCGCGCCGCGTGCAAATCCCCGATTGGCCAGCACGGCTGTCAGTCAGCGGGACGGCCCCGCCCCGGCCCGCCGGGGGCTGAGGGGCGGTGGAGCCCCTCGGGTTTGGGCAGAACCTGTGCTGGTTTCGCTGGCGGCGGGTGCGGCTGAGGGAAGGTCTGACCAGCTGAACACCGACCAGTGTTCTGTGGGAAGTGATCCCGCTCAGGCTCTGCATCCTTCCGATGGGACCCCTTTCCCCTCTTGCCCAGGTGAGAAGGGGCAAATGGCATCGTTGTGAAGTCAACGCGGCAGAGAAGGATAAGCTTCAGGAGTCCTAAATCCGTCTCCCACGTAGGCACTTTTCTCATTCAAAAGTTCACACTTTTCGGCCAGACTGTTTTCAACACTTTTCCAAATTTAGCTTTTGCGAGCTTCATATTTTCCTTGGAAGTTAATTCTTACAGAAACAATGATAAATAATTACTACAAGAAAACACGGGTCGTTCAAACATTCCCATGGCAAGTGTTCTGTGGTGGCGGTGCCAAGAGCAAGCCAGCAGGGCTGCTTTCATGCTGCCCCTTTCTGCATAACAAACTTCAGTTGTCACTTAGTGAAAACTTAAAATGAACAACAGGCATCGTTTGTGGAGGGTCATGCCAAGACCAAGTGTTCTGCTAAGCAACAGAAATCTTCTGCAAACACATTTTAGTACCTGTTTGAAATTTTCGGTGTGCCTGCTGTGAAGGCAGCTGAAGCAAACCTGTCAAACAAGCTTTTACAGCATCATGTCCTTCAGCCAGGCGAATTCCCAGTCCCAAGACCCAAAATTATATCTACAAAAAGCTTTCAGAGAAGTAGAATCGGGCTGTTTGATGAGAGCATGTTGCATTGCAAAACGTCAGTGTGCAAAGAAGGAAAGTGTTAGCAGGCAAGGCCTTTTGACACTGCAGCACCAGGAAGCCCAGCAGTAAATTCAGCTTCATGCTGTGTATGGCAAAGGGAGTTCATCAAATGAGGAGCACCCGGACCAAAACCAAATGACACTTAACCTGCACTTTCCCTTAGGGGATAAATACAATTTGTATCGCACCAAATTTATTGTCAGCATGATACAGAACTCCCCGCTTTTGACAGAATTAAGATGCAGATCCTCTTTTTAGCAGTATTTGCAGAATGCTTTGATGCCATGAAAAATACTAGAAAAAATTATTTCACCTCCAACCCTGATTTTATCACCCTGTTAGTTTCAAGTTATTTGAGTTTACAAAACTGTGATCATTGTATGTGACAGATAAATAATTATTAAAGAATAATAGTGCAGTTACAGAGTCAAAATTTAGAAGTGCTAAGATTAAAGTTACCCTTTGCCTCACAGATCTAACAGAAAGTTTATAAATAGAAATAAAAGTATGTTTGCATGTTGTAAACAGAGGTCAACCTACATTGACCTATGTGTCTTCAGAAAATAAAAAATATTTTGCTCCATTGTATGATTTTAGGTGGTAGGTAAGACTGTTGTTTCCAATGAGCTGTCTCAGATGTGAACTCAAAGGTTTGAAATTACGAGGAAGTAATCACAGTACAAGATTTAGGAGAAAGACCCCAACATCTTGCTCATTTTTGTTGTTGTTGTTGTTTAAATTAATAAAAGTGTTTTCAGTTCATTAGAAATGAGGAACAAACTAAACAATACTTCTACTTCAATTTAAAAGCCCACCCCAAATCCTTAACAAAATTGTCATCAAGCTGATGGAATATGTTTTCTGTTACAAGTAACATCAATAGAATAGACTGATTTTTAATAAGTTACTGTGTATATAAAACTCGGTAATTTTTTGTTAAAATTCATACCAACAATATATTAAAAATTGGTGAGAAAGTTCCAGCTGAATTTCTGATTGGCATATTATGTATGTATGTATATATGTATGTATGTATATATATGTGTGTGTGTGTACAGACACTTGTATGTGTGTAGATGTTTAGGTATTTGAAAAAGCAAAAATGGACAATCCTGAAAAATGTTTGCTATATTACATATGCCATACATGTGGTTTGCTGCAGCTGACTGGTAGAGATCTCTGAGTTGTTTTAAATTAAATGGTACAAAATTGCATTTAAACTGTCCTGGTTTGTATTTTTTCCATACTCCATTATCAACTCTTGCTGACTGGATAGAATGAAAACAAAAAACACAGGAATTACTTTTACCAGGGAAAGAAGAACAGCAGAAATTAATTGCTTTCCACTGTGTGTCTTCTTCAAGCCAGACTCTATCACATAGTGGACAAGATACTCCCTAGAACTTTATTATATGAAGTAATTTACACTTCTTGTACATGTGCAGTCAGGGCACCCTGCAACAACAGGAGGGGTCACAGAGAAGCCATGGGAAACTTATCATGGGATATCAATGTGTCTGATAATTTCCCAGAGGGCTTGATACGAACATCAATAAAAATGTTTGTATCCCAGTAAGACAGAAACAGCCCTGATACAATTATTTTGCACAGATTTTTGTAACTCTCATTCCAACCAGTAACTCTTTTGCTTCTGCTGCCCTATTTGCTTCCTCAAAAACTCTGGGTGGCATCCTATTTGAAGGTCAACTTGGAAGCAGCAGAGGAACAATAAATAAACCAAGAGTATGAAAAATGCCTTAAAAAGTAGCTTGGATGGGGTAAAGGTGAGAGGTCATCAATTGCTAGGGCTTCTTTATTTTTAATGTTTTTTATAGCTCATTTGCTCATGGAGAGAAAACAAATGAGGGAAGTCCATTTCATTATACATTATTTTTACTTTCAAGATTGCTTTTCTGAACATTTGGAAACATTTGTTATATGTCTTTCTCATTACCAGTATTTCTTTTCTCTTGTGTGCAAAGCAGTAATATTAGCTCCACTGAAGATTTTCCTATGACAACATGTTTTGGTAACTGAAGATTTAAGAACTTGACTATCCAGCCCATGAAATCAGTCTATGTTTAATATGATTTAGTTGTTGTGAAGACATTACTTAGGAGACCAATGTATTTATTTTTTGACATTGCTTTGTTAGGTGCCGCCCTTTTGTTTTACAGATTAGCATGCAGACCCTCCCTCAGAGCATATCTTCAAAGCATCTGAAAGAATGTCAGTAAATTAATTACCCTCTGTGTTCAGTAACTTTTCTTTCTGAAAAAGAGAAAGGCAACACCGAGGCTGAAAGAAATGCATGCCTTGTTTTCATTACCATTTCCAATGGACAACCAGAAGGCAGAAAAGATTATGTTGCAGCTAAGAACACAGTTCAAACGTACAACCAGATTTCCCTTTGAAGCTGGAAGTTTTCCCAGGAAGATGGATATGGCTGCAGCTGAAGCAACAATCATTTTTCATGAAGTGAAGTACTGCCACACATTCCAAGGTTGGACTACTCCAAGCAAATTACGCAGTGTTAATGACATTTCCCCTTGTGACCACCTGAACATACCTAGTGCTTTTTTCACCAGAACGGTGTTTATCTCACAATTATACTCCTACAGTACCTTTAATAATATTTGTAAATAACAAAGATTGGTGGAAAAATTTCAGGTCCTCTGAATTATTGTCTTTAACAAGAGAAAAAGAAATTCTTCATTTGAAACTCCAAAATGCAGTAAGAAGAGGAAGGCCCCTTGTGTTTGGACAGAAAAAAAAAACAAACCCAGTATTTAGAAGAAGTAATGGAAGAGTAAGTGGCAGCATGAAGATTGAAAAAGTGTGAACTTCTCAAAAAAAAAAAAAAAGGAAGTCTTCTGGAAAGAAAAAATTTAATTAGCGCATTGAATTTCTCTCTCTTGACAGGTTTGATTTAACAACCAAATCACTGGTTATTAAAGACATCTATATGTGAACTATTCTGCCAATGATTGTGCAGTGCTGTAGCCATTAGTCTTATATTTCTCAACCCATCACAAAGGAGGCATATTATATTGCTCTGTACACTGCTGTTAGTTTATGCTCCCTCTTCAGGGCTGTTGTTGCAGGACATGGTAGCCACGTTTATTGGCCTGCCTTCCCAGAAGGCAGCCCGAGAATCATCACTCCGCACACACCAGAGCTCTCTGCTGCGAGTTTCCTCCCCTGACTGCCAAGAATATCAAAGGAATTGGATTTGCAGAAACCTGAGATCCTCACCTCCAGCTCAGGGCAGCCCAGGGCTCCTTTATACAGACTATACATTTCTTCCAGCCCCCTTGGAGTGGCTGACTCATTGCAGCCTCACACAGTCTGCCATTTCGTGCTCTTTCCCTTCTGAGTACATCCCACATAGGCAGCCACCGCTGCCAAAAGCTGTCCCAAGAGCTGGAATCACCTCGTCTCCAGTGCAGCCCCCTTTGCCCTGTTGTCACAGTTTTTAGCCATCAGCAAGCTTGTGGCCCAATCATCAATACCTAGATGCAAATTGGATGCAGTGCATCAGCTGCAGGGGAGCCCAGCTACATACAGACAGTATACTTCAGGATGAGAGAGTTTTCTTGCAACAGATGTTCACCATTCCAGTCACTCATATTACTGCTACCTGGATGCCCTTTTTTTTCACATATCTTTTGTACCTAGTGTACATTTTTCATTTCATAAGCGTCTTTCACATCAAGAACATAATAGATAATGAAGTCATCTGACAAAGCAGAAAAAGTTTAACAGCAACAACAACAAAAATAAAAATTAAAAAAGAGGCTGAACTGTATAAATATAAGATCAACTTATTTTAAACAAGAAGGAATAAACTACCAGAGGAGAAACTGTTAATATGTGTTGAGTTCTTAACTCTTCAAATCTCCATATCAAGCCCACCTGACTTCAGGAAATACAGGCTTTAGGCTAGATGCAAAATTAGTTGGATGAAATACAATGGTCATGTTACACAGTAGGTCAAACTAACAATCTGTTGATCCCTTTTGGCTCTAAAATCTATGAGTCAAGTAATTCTTCTTAAGTGGCCCCCACAGGGATTTGAGCCTCTGTGACTTAAAGCCCTAACATTTCTTTTTGCATTTGCATACTAAACTTTTTTTTTTTTTTAATTCTACCAGCCTTTTTCTTCCTATTTGTCACAGTAGCTCCACCAAAATGGATTTCCACATAGAAGAGCTGAAAATTATTCCCTATCCTCTGCCTTTTTCCCTCTATTTGCTGCAATGGAAATAAATAAGCCAGAAATAATGGCAACAGAAAGGACTGATTTCCAGTTCTTCCTTAAAAAATCTCTCACAAGCAAGATCCAGAATTTAATTGCATCCAAAAAAAGTCAAGAACCGCACTTAGACCAGTTTTTATCCCATGCTTCTAAGCCAAGATGTCACTAAAACAACAGCTGCATATTATAAATGGGACACAGAAGAAGGTCAGAGGTTCTCCAGTCTTCACATGTGTCTGAAAATACTCGAAGGCCTCCTATGTGCAGTCTGTCAATGCATCAGGTACCAAACACGCCAAACATCCACTGAGCCTCTCTTGTAAACCTGGATTTATCTTCTGAAAGCGACCAAGCAAAATCTCGCTGTGAGAAGCAGAGTTGCCACTTTGCAAGATCAGCAGACTCTTTGTATTGATAATGAATAAAAGGATCTGTCACTGTCACGTTGGTCACTATCTCCCTTTCTTGTGTCTGCTTCCTCTTTCCCAAATTACCATCTTCCTTCTTCCATCTTTTACTTTTTTTGTTTTTCTGTTCTTTATCCTCCTAGCACTTGACTTTGCTAATGTTTTGTTCTGTGGCAAACCTGCCAGTGCCAACTTCCTTCTTCATCATCTTTCTCTTTTCCCCCAGTTTGCTTTCTCTCTCATTACACTTTGCAGCATGCTCACCTTTTGTCTTCATTTTCCAGCCACACTGTTTGAGAATTTTCTCCCTCCTTTCTAAGCCACTTACCTATTTCAGGCATATGTTCATGTCCCCAGACAACTACATCTATCAACTTTCTTTGTCTGTGATATTCTTTTAATTGCTTGTTTTATGCAGGCCCATATACAGATTTACTATTCAATATATGTAACTTGTAACTTGCAAGCACTGTGTTGATCTCCTAATTTGCTCATGTGAAAAACACTTCCAGTTCTCCTCCAGTATTTCTTCTACTTCCTCTGAATAATCTTCTAGATTTCCCTCAACCTCTCTAGATACCAGCACAGGCTTCAAGTTCTCTAGTATTTCCCATCCTTCTCATTATTTTGTAGTCAGTTTTTGCTGCTGAGGAGAAGCAGAGGAGTTGGGGAGCCATTTCCAGTTGTTGTCACCTGCTAAAGTCATCCCTCCTGTTTGTGGGAAGCAGGAGCAGCAGCAGCTGCAGCCTGATCAGGAGAACAGGGCAACATGACAATTTGGCTAAGCACAAGGCAGGGATCTACAAGGATATGGCAGGAGAGATGCAGGCTAGTTTTATGAAGAGATTAGGGCCAAGATTACTACAGAAGAAACAAGAGTCTGCGGGGTGATAAAAGCATCCACAAGATGCTTCATAAAATTAAAAAGCTGTGCGAAATGAAGGGACATATATCCCTTTCTTGTAAGAGGGGTGCCCCATTAATCTTCTTGCTATTTATTGGACTTCAAATCATTATAATGGAAGACAACAGAGACAACCTTTCACCCATTTTCTCCTCTGACATTGAACTCCACATAGTGACCCCTTTGTGTACCTTTTTGAGTATTTCCTCTTTCTGTATCTATTCAGCTTTCGGTCTGCATGTCAAACTCTGCAGCTCACCTCACATTCCCTAAGTTTAGAGAATTTCCTCAGCCCTTCCAAGTCCTGTATGATACAAGCCTGCCAGACAAACATCTAGCCCTCAAATGTACTTATGTAGTCTCTTGTTTTCCCCTTGTGTGGTTCTGAAGGGTTATGAAAATAAGAGGCCAAACAACTTCATGCCAGCAGTAATTCCAACCCCACCCTGCAGAATGGGCAGACACCACATGGCCCAAGGAACAGCCAAATTTCATGATTACATTTAAATAAATGTTGACAGTTGAAAAGACTGCTCTGTTTCCCCTAGTTCTCACTCTCCTCATGTTCTTTCACTGCAGGGGGCTATCAGCACCTTGGCTAACTTGGCTGCAGCATGACATGAAGAGACTTCACTCTGTAGGAACAAAAAGTTCCTTTGAAAACTCAAAAATACCCACGTAACAAAGCAACAGTGGTAAACAGGATTTCAGCAAGGACTGCAAGGACTACAAAGCTTAATGGTTTTGGGGGTTAAGAAAAGGCACAGATGAGGTGGGAAGAATGAACTGCTTTTCCAAATAGTTGAAGTTCAGTGTTTGCCAAGAGCTGCAGGAGGGAGAAACAAACAGAAATATTAATAACAAGAAAATAAAGGATTTAGAGCAGTATTTCACTTAATTTTGTAGCCGGTTTGGGTATTTTGTTTATTTGCTCTGCTTTTTTTTGTACTTGGCTGAGGGTACCTGTGGTATTATCTAGACACACCAAACAGGAATTTATAGTTGCCTTTTATTGAATTGTTCACAAGCTGTATGGACAGCATGTTTCTTCTAGTTCTTCTCATCCTTAATTCTACAACAGACTTCTATGCTCTGCTTCTGGCTATATGTTAATAGGACTCTTTAATGTTAACGAGAATTAGCAGGAGCTTTCATGAGCCTTTAGAAGAGTGAAATTTTTGTTACCTGATTCAGAAAATAAAAGGAAGATATTGTATATACGTGAAACTAGTTTTTTAAGAAAATAATTAGGAAAATAACAAGATTATTCTCAATCCTTTTGCTTTCTGACAACTGAGAATGAATTGTTTGCACTTTAATTTCACTGTGCCCTGTGATTTGAATGCTGTCAATACAGATTAAATAGGGTATATGAGGTTATTTTTTATGAACATTACATGGTCAAATAATTTAGAAATTTACAGTGACTGGAAATACATCTGAAAATTTTGCAAATCCTGTCTCCATAGTTTGTGTTACATTTTTTGTTAATGGAAAATTCTGAATTTGCTTTTTTTTAAACTGTTACAGAAGAAACTTGAAGTGTAGCTCAGATCTCACTGAGGACCTTCTTGAAGTTGTCTGCATTACAAAGAAAAAAATATTAACAGCCACTTTGTAAAAGGCAGTTTTCAACTGTAAAAATGCTGTGACACATTTGCATTTCAACTTCAGTACTTTTTCAGAGGTCAGAATGGGGCTTATGCTGTTATTCACTTGGCATCAGTTATAATATCAGTACAATACCATGATTAAAAGTTTTGAGTCTATTAATAAACGGTGAGATCTTTGACTGCTAAAGATAATATATAAGTTTGGCAGTTTCAGATATACACTAAAGCTACATTACTTGTGTCATCCTTTCATGCTTGTTTTTCCCTTTTCACCTCCTCTAATTCTCTTTGCAGGTATTGCCAGTAGAAGACTCTTGCAGATTTGCCTTTAAGATGCTTAAGGATGTTGTTATATGTAATAAGAGAGCAATAGTATTGTGTCAAGGTTTCATGGACAACACAGTGCTGTTTGACTTTCATATCCTCCTTGCAGGTGGCAAGACAGCAAACATCAAGAAATGAAGTGTCACAAGCATAAAATATTTCTCCATATATTTCCTCCTTGACTATTTGTCGGTAGTGGATCTGTACCAATGATTGTGTCACAGAAGACAAGACAATGCTGGCTCTGGAAGAACCTATCCAGTCTCCTTGGGCTATTATCTTTGGGCAAAATGCAGTTTATGCAGAGTGTACTGTAGGCTTGGACTGGGTTTATCTCACTAGAGAGCCAGATTTGTTGTCTGCGCAACACACACCAAACCAGTACTGTGGAACCTTCTGAAACTGCATCCAGCGGGCTCTTCTTTGCCAGCACGACACCAGCAGATTTTATGCACTTGTGTTCATGCCATATCAGGCATCATCTGGCTCCTACTGTGCTGCAGAGCACTCTGTATTCCTAGAAAGCTTGTTAGCTCTGTTGAAATGTGGTGCACTTAGAGATCAGTTAAGGTCGGGTGCTCTGCATGAATGAGTGCACTACTCCTCCAGTTTGGACTGTCCAGGGGTAAAGTGAAGGGATACTTCTAAGTCTGGCTGGTCTTGTGAGAACTGGTTTCTTGACTGCTCCTGGTACTTGCATCATCCATGTTTTTCTCCTATGTTTGTTTTTTTCCATCAGATAATGGAGAATTCGGCATAATTATTTTTGGTTGGAGTACTGCCATTAATAACTATTTCAAAGTGGTGTAATGCAAAATGGTCTCATGCCAGAGAATGGTTTCTTTGTTCTTGAGAAAATGGTGTTACTGAAGGTTAGACTAAGAGGCCAAAAAACCCAGTAAAAGTTAGCATGATGCAGGAAAATGAACCTAATTGTCACATCAGTGTCCCAGCACAAGGACTTAACCTGCTGTTCTCAAGATATATTGACAGCTGCTGGGAGAGAAGGATTCTGCAGCCTGGAGGTGAACATGACCAGCTTCTGTGACAAAGCAGCATCAGACCAGGGGTTTTGAGAACCCAGCCACCTCAGTATTTCCTGGTTTGCTGAGTAGGTCGCTCTTCTTCGCTTCAGAATGTTCAAACCATAACTCCCATGACCCAAGGGAGGCATGAGATCTGCATCCTGCATATCACTGAATGCTCTGGATACTTCAATATTGATTAAAAGCACTGCTATTGGCATTCACTGTCTCAAAGACATGTGGACCACTTGCACAATTTTTTTCCTGGATGGGCAGTACATATGCCTGTGGAAAGACTGACAGAAAAAAAAGAAACAAAATAAATGACTAAATGCAGTTGATCTGAAGAATCTTACATTTTTGCTTTTTTGTTCAACTGAAGGTAAAAATATCTTTTTTACACAATATCATTAATGTTTAATTGGTATGGTGTCCATCAGCTTGCTCCTGACATGAGTATCCCTGCCACTGTATTCTTAAGCCTAAATGTAATAACTTTTGCAATTACTGCCTCTCTAATATGCCACAGAAAATGAAATTTACTTTTGCACACTTTGTGAAATACGACAAAACCTCATTCTTTTTTAAGTTCAGTCACTGGACTCTAAGGTGCTTTGGAGGAGTTCTGTTTCAAAAGAATGTTACAAAAAATGTGAATGTTTCTACACTGGCATAACATTAGAAGACCCTACAGAAATTGAAATGCCAGACTAGTGAGCTGGAATTTGCCTGTGTTGCTAGCTGGGAAGGGAGCAGGGGGAAGAACAGCACACATTCCTACTCCAGAAGGAAAAACCTGGTTGTGACTCAGACAGGGGAGAATTTTTTCCAAGAACAGGTCATCCTAGTGAAACTAAGACACTCAGGTCATGTTGCCAAGGTCATTGCCATTTTTGTTTATCTGATCCTTAAAGGGAAATTACCAAGTTAGAAGTCATGGGCTATATCCTCCATAATGCAAAAGGTTGCACTCCCCTGGGGGCACTTAATGAATGGCACTATAGATTTCATGCTGTTTCTTAGGAATGCCTTTCTCATGTTACATCAGTTTTGTATTACATCCAGTTTTCATAATCTTTTCACAGTTGATTTCTGACTTTTCACAGTCTGGCTTCCTATACATAATCCTATAGCTGCATGGTTGTAAACAGAATAGTGGAATGAAAACTTGCTTGAAATCAAAAATAGTGTAGCAAACATGCCACATTAGTGTCTAAAGCAACACTGGACCATAACTCCCTTCCACTTGATATCTCCTACCTTTCCCATTCCAAATCAACTCTTGCTAAATGTCTGCCTTTTTTCTCCTTTCATGTACTCTCTGACAAAAAGCAGCTGTCTAAGCCTCACAATTAAGCATCACATTTATTAAATGTTGAGCCCATGATCTCCATATAGAGTAAGATTTTACAAAGGGCAACTCCTGGCTGGAGGCAAGGATGTGAAATAATTTCTTGCTCTAGATAGTGCCACTTTTGTCATCTCAGTGTGACGAGTTCCATCCATGGTCTGAAATTGTGGGATTTAACTCTAGCACAATATCAGTACTGACTTCTTTTTACTTGTCTTTTGGATATACACTAAAGCTACATTATTTGTATCATCCTTTCATACTTGTTTTATCCAAAGAGTGGACAAGCACTCTTTGCTGGCAGGTAAGGGATATATAACAGTAGACCCAGATTCACTGGGTATAAATTAGACCAAAGGCCAACATTTCTTTCTCCCTATTGCTTCAGCATTTTGCAGGTGAACAGTGAGCCAACAGGCCACCAGATTCAGCAGACTTCTGGGATCAGGAGTTATTTAACTTTTTCTTAAAAGCAGTGATTCTCACACGCTCAAGTATGTGGGGTTTTGAGAGCAACATCTTTCTCTGCCAAGAGTTCTCCACTTGTACTTTTTGTCTTTAATCTCACATGCAAACTGTGAACTTGGCAGAATGTCTTCTCTCTGCTATGACCAGGGTATGCAGGGACCTGTTTCTCACTTGAATCTTGTGGATGACAGTGATATGATGCCATTAGTAAAATATTAAATGGCAATCAATAAGGAGTAACCAACCTCCTGTGCAGCTTTCTGCCTGACCAAATCTGTGAAATCTGATGTCCCTTGAGGTTCTCTGGAAGTGTAATTCTCCCAGGCATCATAGGGGACACTGGCATATACAGTGACACTACAGAGAATGTCAACAATACAAATATATTTCATGTTATAAACAGATCAAAGGAGTGGTTATTCTCTGTGTCTTTGAGTCATTTATGCTACAGAGTGCAGCATGATAGCTCCTGGAAATACTCCTCAAGGAAAAGTTTCATGTAGGTTATCGCTTCATCTTCTCATCAAGAATAGAGTCCAGATTTCCTCAACCACATAAAGCCAGTCAGTCAGAAGCCACTGTAATTTCATGTCTGACCTCAGCATTGTTTAACAAAACATTTTCCTGTTTTGGAAAACACTTGTCTATTCAAAGTACAAGCTGAGACCCTAGCAGTCCCTTCAAGCAGTCTCACTGTGAAAAGAGTACTAAAGAGAAAAGTACTGAAGGTTCAATAACAAACAGATTTAGAAAACAGTAACTAATCAGATGGGAAACCACATATTTCAGCACATTACTCTATGCAAGATATTTTTGTTAAAGAGGAATTACTAAATCAAACTGTTGGTTATTAAGAGGCAGATTTCTGTTATGACTAAACATTCCCCTTAATAAAATTGCATATAAATCTACATGAAATACAAACTTTATCAGACTTCTTTGTCTGCAAACACCCTCTGCATATCCCTAAAAAATTCAATAAATTCTTGTCTGAATTTATTAGAAGGCCATGTCCATTAAGAAGTCAATTTTTGTTGTTCCCCTGAGAGACTGCTTGCGGCAAATTTTACTGTATTTCCTTTCCTCCTGGTATTGACTTATAATAAAAGAAAAACATTTTTTTCCCTGTTTAATGCATTTTCCAAAATTACATCAGTATCCATCCACTTCAAACAATTTCTAACAAAGGCCTGGTCCAGCTGGATAAACAAAGTGATTTTACATATATTTCATTGTGCATTTTAAAAGTTTTTATTGTGAAATATTAGAACAAAACTTCTCGCCACTACTCAGACAAACAATGATTTACATGTTTAAGCTGAGGTGTAGGTGTTTTTACTATCACAGTGAAAGTTAAGAAAAACATCCCAAGTCATGAACTTGCAACCTCACATGAAAATAGGGCATTAGTAGCAGCAAGGATATCTCTGGAACAACAAATACTGACCGAAAAAAGAAAATAAACGTCTCATGCTGGTACACCTGTAGTAAAGATGAGAAGCGTAAGATATCTGAGCTTGTTTTCTTTTTCAGCAGATTAAACACAGATCATTACCAAAGCTGATGGACAGATTTCCTGAGTGCAAAACTATTCCCAAACAAGTAGTAGCACAGGCTGCCTACCCAGGTGCCCCCTAAGATAAAACAGTTTTCATCCCCAGCTGTTGAGGGCATGCACTTTGAATATGCCTAGAATGAAGCTTTAAGCACAAACTTTTGTGTTTTGTTTCCTTTTAATTAAAAACATTAAACCCAAAGAAAAAAGTCCAGTATAAGACATTTGTCTTTCTTTGGTGCTTTAAGAAGATTCTGTTAAAGCTGCATTGCATTCCATTTTATGTTAAGGAAAGGAAAGCCTGTTCCTGAGGACAAGCTCAGTGACAGGGTGGGCATGAGATGAATGCCACTGTTTATGGATAAGTTTCAGCACCTCTGGTCCTTTTTTTTTTTTTATTTTCATTTTCTTTAAGGACATAAAGATAGCTAAAATTAGTTGGCAATACAGAGGAGTTTTGAGTTACTACATAACCCTGAAATATTCTTCAAGTCCAACCTTCACTTCCACTATCATGATCTCAGTGGAGTAAAAATTTCTTGGGATATTCTGCTATTGACTAGAGAAAATGAAAGATAAGGGATTCTTCCTGTACTGATTTTTAAATTGAATGAGTGCTCATAGCTGCCAGAGTTATCCTGACTACAGTGTCTCACCACAGAAAGTTCATGGAGTCCAGTTTTTTGATAGTAGCAATGTACATCAGTAATTACTTGTTATATGACATATCAATTAAGAGTGTTTTCTTTATGTCAAGATTTAATTTTCCCCCAGTGACATGTATTTTAGAGCAACTGAGCACTGGAGAAACTGGTGACTATGTAGCTGATTCACAAGCTGGTGGCACAGGAATTCTGGGTTTTGCTCCAGGGTGGTCTTCTTGCATAACCTTGACAGTCAAGGGTCATTCCTTGTCTAGTGACAACTGTGACCTCTGCCTGCTGCCATAACACAGTAATGCATTGTGGTGGGCTAGTTCTGGCTAGCAGCCAAACTCCCACCCAGCTGCTCACCACCCCTCTCCAGCACAATGGGAGGAAAAGTAGATTGCAAAAGTTCATTGGTTGAGATAAAGACAGAAAATTGCATACCAGTTGCTGTCATGGGGAAAACATACTTGGGGGAAAAAAAAATTATTTTATTTTCAACTAAAATAGATTCAGATGGTAAGATACAAAGACAATCAGTAGAACAACTTTCCTGCCCTTCATTCCAAAGCCCACCATGACTCCCTCACTCCTTATTCCTCTATCTCACCCTGAATTGCACAGCAGGGACTGTAGTAAATACACAGCAATCAAACTTCCACCCAGCTGCTCCTTCCTTCTCACACTGTTCCCATGCTCCTGTGTGAGTACTCTTCATGGACTCCAATTCTTCTGGATAAACCTGGTCCAACATGGGTTTTCCATGGTTTTCAGGGAATTTCTGCTCTGCTGTGGAGGATCTCCTTCTCCTTGTTTGACCTTGGTTTTTCCCTGTGTTGCTTCTCACTCTTTTTGTTCTCTCCTTCTTGTTCTATGGCTTTTTCTGCCCTTTTTAAAACAAGCACTCCAGACACACCAGCATGGTTGAAGGGCTCAGCTGTGTCCTGTGGTGGATCCACTGGAGCTGGCTCGAGCAGCTGTGGCCATCATGAGGCAGCCCCTGATCTTCTCTTGCAGAACCACTCCCAAACCTTGCTTGGACCCAGTTCCAATATTGTATTTCCTAATTGTACAAAGAAGTGCCTGCCATAATACTTGTTTTGTCATATCACTCTATGCTGTGACATTATGCAAGGTAAAGTGACAAAAAATTGTGACTGGAATGTGGCATAAGTGTTGAAGATTTGTGTTCTTTTTTTTCCCAGCAAATTTCATTGCTCTGCATCCCTCTCTCAGCTTCCAGAAAACATTATGAAAACTTAGAACTTCAACCAGGTGGGAAGATTAAACAGAATGAAAATACTGTACCTACATCAATTCAATCATCCAAACAAAATTTGTCAGCCAGTTATCTGTATGTGTGCTTGTAAAAGAAGAGAGGGATGTTTAAAGGGAAACAGAGATCATGAAGAGGAAGAGCTTGGACATGAAGAAGGGGAACTTAAAAACATGTACACTCCAGACATTATGAGGCATTTCAGACAGTCACAGAGGCACAGATCTATGTGCATGAATGGGGCTAGGCTCAAAGAATATTCACCCGCCTGTAACTTAGTTAATAAATATGTATCATACAAGATCTGTCCATTTGTCTGCTGGAGTACCAAAGCCAGGAGGAATATAGAATTAAAATAAAAGTGATTAATGGAGCATTTTAGACATGGGAAGTGAGTTGTGGTGTCTGATCTTGGTTGAAAAAAGCAATCTGTTGAGGACAATGGTAGTTAAAGTGTATTTGATCCAAGCTGCTACAACACATTACAAAAAAATAGGCTTCTGTTTAATTTACACCTATAACAAATACTTTAAAGGAAGAAATTCTGAAGGCGACTATAGAAAAACTGCAGATTTTAAAACAAGTTCTGAACTCTCTGTGTCAGTAATCCTTCCTGTATCAGCCCTGCAACACTAAACAGCCTGAACTTTACACAGATCATGAGCAGTAAAATGCAGTGTATCATATGGGCAAGAAATCAGAAAAATCTGCAACTGGGAAACTTATGAAAGTTAAAAATTGCATATTCAATGTGAACACACTGTGGTGCACTGGATCCTGAAGTATGATGAAGTAAACAAGGAAATGCTTTCACATTTAATTGCCTTTTTGAAGCACTTTAATGTTTTTAGAGGAAGAGGTTTCCAGTTCTCATGTGTTTGATTCTAGGAGATATTTATTTTTCCTAGTCTCCTTTTTTCTTGCCTTGTCAGAACTCAATATTTCTCAAAACAGAAGAGCAAAAAATATTTACAAGGAAATGAGAAAAAGATATTTCTGAAAAGAGACTATGAGTAGCCAATATGTCTCTAGAATAGTGCTGTCCTAAAGAAACTTGTCTGACAGTTTCCTGCTGACCCATGATTTGTATGTGGTCACTCAATGTACATATAAAATAAAACCTCTCCTGTTTTTAGTACTTACTGGCACACAAGGACTCATGCAATGGATCAAGTGCAAACTATTTTAATTCAGTTTTATAGATGGCCTGAAGGTCAGGACTGAGATAGATTAAGTAAGCATTGAGAGGATGCTGCTATGAATTCCTCTGGAGTAGGACAAGACAATTTATATGGCTGTCAATCTTTTAAATTTCATAGCAATAGAGTTGCTCTTTGTTTTGCCAGACTGTTTACAATCAAAATAATTTCTTTGTTAAAATATCATGCTGATACCTTCAGTCAGGTTTCTTGTGCCGTCAACTCTTGCTGAAACGCTAACATAGAAATAATACACATAGAAATAATTAAATTGCTAAGTAGTAGTTTTACTTAGCAACTGAATTACTGTCTATTGTATAGAATGATCATATAAGATTGGAAGGGGGAGCACAAGGACCATCTGTCCCAACTTTCCTGGCAAATGCACAGTGTAGACAAGATGACCCAGCACCACATACAGCCAAGCTCCCCAGTCATGCTGGGGAATTCATGACTTTCCTGGGGAGATTAATCCAATGGCTTATTGTTCTCATTGTGAAAACTTTCCTCCACTGTCTGAACAGAATATCCCCAGGAGTAACTTGTACCGATTGCCCCTCATCTTTTCCATGTGACTCCATGTGGAAAGGGAGTCTCAATTTCCTTTGTAGCCACCCTTTAAATACTGGAACACATGGATTAGGTCTTTTCCCATCTGGCAGGCTTCCTGGTTCTTTGCATCCCTTCTCTGGACTCTCTCCAGCCTGTCCATGTCTTATGTTTTGTGTGGCATGGGCCAAAATCGAACACAATATTCCAGGTGATGAGTGAGACAATGACTCCCCTGTCTCTGCTGGTGGTGTCCTTGTTGATGCAGCCTGCATCCCACTATCTCTGCCACAGCAGAACTGTTCACTGAGCTTGTTGTCCAAGAATATCCAGGTCCATTTCCACAGAACAACTCCTTAGCCAAATAGATCCCAGTCCCTGCTGCGCTCATGGAGTGTGTTTTTCTAGGTACAATATCTTATACTTGCCTCTGTTGAAGCCCATAACATTCTTGTTACCCCATTTTTCCAGGCTATACAGATCTGGAGTGCTAGGGGCAGTTTTGAGCACCACAACACACCAAAGACATTGAGCTGTGAGAGTGTCCAAAGGAGCCATGAGGGGGTGAAGGGTTTGCAGGGGAAGCTGTGAGGAGCGGCTGAGGGCACTTGGTCTGTTCAGCCTGGAGGAGACTGAGGGGAGACCTCAGTGCAGCCACAGCTTCTTGTGAGGGGACAGGAGGGGCAGGCACTGATCCCTGCTCTGGGGACAGGGATGGGACAGAGGGAATGGCCTGAAGGTGTGTCAGGGGAGGTTTAGATTCTTCACCCAAAGGGTGTCTGGTTACTGGAACAGACTCCACAGGGAAATGGTCACCAGCCTGACAGAGATCAAGAATCATATGGACAATGCTCTCGGGCACATGGTGTCATTCTTGGGGTGTCCTATGCAGGCCCAGAAACTATACTTCAATGATCCTTGTGGGCCCCTTCCAACTCAGCCTATTCTGTGATTCTATGACTCCTGAGGGGAGTCTCTTTCTTCCAAAGTGTGCCCATCCCCACTCAGTTTAGAATCATCAGCAAACCTTTTGAAGTCACACCTGGTGCCATTTTCTGAATGACTTACTGAACAGAGCACTGGGACCAGTACTGATCCTTGGGGGACACCACGAGTGCCAGCATTCCAGTTTCCAAAGGAACTATTTGCCAGCACTCCCTTGGTGGATTCAGACAGTCTCTCACCCACCACACGGCCATAACCTCTCCTTCCTCCTCTAGGACTAGGCTGGGAAAACTCTAAGATCTATTCACTTGTTTTAGATGTAAAATGACACCTACTCTAATAAAAACTGAGCATCTCATTTTTTCTGGTTTTCCTGTTTTTGTCTGGTTTACCTCTTTTTCCCTTATGCAAGGAAAGAAGTGAATCTTAGCCATACACATACAGCATCATGTCCTGTCCTAAAATGAGGTTAAGAATGACAGCTATGTGCAAGACTGTGTGCTCCAACTTTTCTTGCTTCATATTGCTTGCTGGAAATTTCCCCATCTCATCCTTGTAGATCTAGCAACTCATCCTTTATATCTAGCTGAAACAGGGGTCTTCTGCTTCACAAATAATACCTCAGCTTTACTGTGACTCTAAGTTGCAGTGATATTTGGGAATAATGTTCTCTTCCTGTTAAATTAGAAAGGCTGCTGAAGTGAATACTATTTTTGTTTGTATTTTGGAAGTGGTTCGTACTGACTAAAAGTCTGGCATGGCAGAGCCACCAGCTGTGGCACCCTTCATTGTCAAATTGTGGGAATCACAGTAGTACAAAAAAATGAAAAAATCATGTCCATTTAGCCAGGATGAAGGTGATAGAGGCTTAACAGAGATGCAGACTTGGAGTGTGTTATTGCAAAGAGTAGCAATATGTAGGAAAAAGAAATGGTGGAAAAGCATAAAAAGCATAAAATATGCCCCCAAAAAGATGAACAGTTCAGACCAAATTTGTATTTTGAGCCAAGAGCATAGAATCATCTTGATGAGAAATCACAGACCATCAGATTGGCTGCAGTTCCAGAAAAATCTTAGTACCGTTACAGATATAATTAAAGCTTTATATAGAGTTTTGTCTGGTTTCAACTGTATAAAAGTTCTTGAATATTATTTGAACTGGGGATTATTGGGACTTTCATGATGTAATGGAGAGTTAAATGTTCTGCTAACTTATTCATTTGAATTGAATGACTGTGGTGATAACTTACGAACAGTTGTTTGAATTTAATAATTTGGGTGAAGACTAAGGGAAATATAAATACTACCATCACATCAGCTTTACAAAATTCTATTTGTCTGCTTATACCTGATAAGTAATATATTATTATATACATATTATTTTGATGGGAAAATAAGTTATAAATAGTTTTTTGCATCAATTAGTATGATGCAATTATACAGGGGAATTTATGTGGGTGTAGTTAGTCATTCACATTATCACTTGGCTTTTATGCCAAGGCCAACATCCTTTCTTTCTTGAACACTTCTCAACATATAATGGCTGCAAGTTATTTAAGCCCCATTCTCCCCTCAACTCATGTAACATGCTGTACCTTGAACAACACAGCACTTCCTACCTTTGTGCTGGGTTACAAGGTCAGTTAGCATGGCCCAAAAAAAGGCTGTCACCCACTGGGTTGTGATCCCCACACAGTGCAGTACTTTGCACTGTATACTGCCAGGGACTCTGAGAGCTGACCATATATTGTCTGCCTTCTTCTGGACTACATTTAAGATATCTCTTCTCAACTATTCTCTTGCATTGTCTTAGCTAATCTTCAACTCTCTGTTTAAAGTTGCTGTGTGGTTATGGTTTCTTAAATACATTTAAAACACTGTTCAACAGAAAAATATTTGCACTCTTCAATCTCTAGTGGGCTTTCTGGTCCTAGTTAAATAAATCATAACACTTAGAAATGAGCCTAGAGTACAAAATTCTGTTAAAAATGTATTTTTAAAGTATGTTGAAAATCTCTGCCTGAATAGTAATTTGGTACTGCTGCTTGAAAAATCAAATTAGTTGGTCTTACACACACATGTGGCCCTAGACTTATAAGGAGAGTGGCAAAAATCAGTCCTGAAAGATGAAGAAGATTCAGATTAGATATCAGAAAAAATCTTTCTGTGTTAGATGGCCAGACATTGGAATGGGTTACCCAGGGATGTGAGGATTCAGCATCCCCAGAGGTGTTTAAGAGGGCTCTGGATCTGGTTCTGGGTGTATTCCAGAAGATTTGCTAAAGGAAAGACAAAGTAATACATACCTTTCTAACCAATTTCATGCATTAAATTTCCGTAAGAGTCATGTAGTTTGTCATGGATTTGGATTGGTCTGAAGCATGTAGTCACATAACAAATAATCTACACATAACCACTGCTGGAATAGCTCTCTGCTTTCAATATAAACCACAAGACTCTCTCACCTTGAACACAAAGACACTGGTGTGCCTCAAACAACCACTCCCTGTATGTGGCACATGACATAACCTCTGTTATACTCTGGCTATGGATCTTCCTAGAACAACATAGGATATGATGCCTTGTGGCTGGTGTGCTAATAGTCAGTGTGTATCTTTAGCTGTAGGACAACCAAAAGTTCTAACCCCTGTTAGTGTTACCATGTTATATAAAAGCCAGATTCCAGGATGTGGACATTTCCACTCAAACCTACCAGAATGTCTGTTAAATCTGGCAGACAGAGTATTTTGGGAGTACCATGAAGTTATTTTAGACAAATTCTTTAGTCTAAACAGTCAGTTTAAAGTCTCATCCCATCAGAAGTTTAAAAGACTTTTCTTATTCCTGGGAGGTCCTGGAACCACCAACATACCTCCTGGACAATTTGGGATCTGAATGGAATTATCTTCAAATGTAGATTAATACATAACATAGCTAAAGGAAAGGTAAAATTTCAGGAATGTCCCAGTAATGTGGCTTTCACAACAACACTGCATCTGCACATTTGTGAGAGTGTTCGAGTTTGTGAAATCCAAAGCTTTGCTTATGTAATTGTAGATGTCCATGGAAGTTTTCTAACAGAGCGAATGACTGGGGATTTGATAAATTAAAAATGCTGATTTTGCATCATAAAACACAGGATCTTGCTGTTCAAAGGAGGAAAATGTGGGTTGATTCACTGTCTCAGTTACACACTAGGCTTACTGCTGGTGTGACCCTTATGAAGCTGCCCTTGGAGACACTGGTTTGCTCACTGCCACACTTCCATGCCTGGGAGAGTTCCCTCAGCTGTGGGCCTTCAAAGCCTCTTTTACCACTTCTGCATTCTCATTTCATAGGAACAGGACAGAGAATAACTTTCTGAATGACATGTACTGATTGTATTTTTATTTTATACATTTACACGTGTAACATAGACACACAAAAGGAATGTGTGTTGAAATAGCATAGTGCCCTCTACATTACTCAGAAGGAGCAAGTTCACAAGATAATTATATGCTAGTGTAAAAAAACTACATTTTAGTGTAAACTTGGCAATGGTCATATTTTTTAATACTAAAAAAATATCTCCTTATTTCCATTCTCTGCACCTGTAATGACTTTTAATTTGTATTGTTCCTCTAAACACATCAGTTTTTTCCTCTATGAAATGAAAGGTCTTATTCTAAGGAACAACCTCATCAAATTGAAACACAGAAAACTTGATATTAAGAAAAATTATCTACTGCAAGGTTTCTGAAACAATTGGACAGACCCATGAAGCAAGAGGGGTCTTCATCCCTGGAGATACTCAGAACCAGTCTGGGCACTGACCTGAGCAAGCTGCTGAGACTGGGCTTCACATGTTTCATGAAGAAACAGACACCTCTGCCCTCTGTGGAATCCCTGAGACAAGCTATGATCTCACAACAGCTTCCTTTTGTTCAGGCATTTAAGGAAGAATGTTACCAAAAGCTTTTCTTAAAAAAAAAAAAAGAAATCAAGAATTGCCTGCACGGCCCAAAGTAAGTGTTGCAGACAGGTGCTGCAGCAGCACAGGGAGCAAAGAGCTCACAGGTGTGACTCCAGTGGAGCCCTTCAGCCTGGTACCTGCACTCTGATGAGTGGAGCTGTTTATGCTGCCTGAAAAAATGTGCTCCCAAGTGATACCTTCAACTGGCAAAGGCAAAAAATCTGTCCAAGAGGTGCTTGATGTTCTTAGGAAACCCATTTTGGATATATTAAACCTGAAAACTTACCAGAGGAAACCAGGAGAGGGCAATGAGCACACAGAAAATTGCTGATAGCTAGAAAGGCCCAAGTTACTGAATGGTATGCCATGTTTTTCTTTTTATCGAGGGATAAATATGCACCATCACTGGCCCTGAAGAAGCTGCAGTTCTGGGGTTAAATATTATAGGTCTAAGGGTCTCTCAGAACAAACCAAAGGTTTCCTCATCCATCTTGCTAAAATAAAAAACAGTTCAGAGCTGTTGCTGAGAATTTCCTCTTGCGCTAAATGGAAGAATGTGCTTAACTGGAAAAATTCCCAGAATTAATGCCACAGAAATTTGCATTAGAAAACAACAAAAAAATCCCACCCCAACAATCAGCATCTAGAAGTGGAAAACCCATTGAAAAAGATCTGTTCTAAGAAATTGCTTTCACAACAGTCTTCACATGAATGCACTCTTGAGTTGCTTCTTTCCCAGCACACATTCTTTTAAAGAAACCTACTTAGTTCATTTTAGCCACTTTCAGGAAGTTTAACTTCTGGTGAACTCTGAAAAATCTATGTATTCATTAACAAAAGGAGGACAGCATTTGTTTGGTTTCCCCCAGAAAAAAAAATACTTGCTGCTCTATGTGTTGCTGTTAAGTCCACTGCAGACATAAACAACAATAAATTGTCCTGCTGGATTGAGGCATATAATTTTCTTAGTTTAAGAAGACAGGGTAACTGTTAACTTCAATGAGATTCTGTAATAAAAAAAAATTTAAAACCCCTGAAGTTGCTTCAGCAGAAACAAAAATAATCCTCTCCAAAAGCAAATGAATAAGGTACATCATTATTCTCAGGTATAAACAAGTGCAGGGGTTTAAACTGGAGGCTTTTTATAGCTGAAGTGGAAATGTGCTCCACCAGAAAAATATTCTTCTGAAGCTCAAGCCCTGATTTTTTATTTTTCAACCTTAGTAATTTAGGTGGCATGTGTTGGATTCCGGTTTTGTCCTAAAGGTATTGGTTTAATATTTTATAACATAATATTTAAAGTCCCGAGCAATTCAGAATACTTTTAGTATCCACAGGAGCAAACACACACATATTGCCTGCATACCTAACAGTCTAGTGGTTTACTGCAGTGAGAAACTACCCACCACATTTTATGGTTTAACCTCTGTTCTTAGTTTTTTATGGGTTCAAATGAGTTGAGTTCATGTTTCTCCAGTATATTGTTTTCTCACACTCAATCTACACAGTTTGCTCACTGCTTGGAACGACCTTCTGACACAATGCATTTTAAATACCTGTGTATAAAAACATGCTTTCATGGGATATGAAGAGCAACATGATAATTTTTTTTGATTACAAGAAATAACTGAATTAAATCTTATACTTCTTCAAGAGGACACACTTTACTGTTAACAAGTACATTACTTTTCCAATTGAGGTGCTGCCACAGGGAGCAAAATAAAGATGAAGGCAGATTTTTCTCAGTGGTCTTTTTAAAACTAGGATAAGAGATGCTCTCCAGATACATCCAGCAAAGATTCAAAGGAGCAGGGAGGGATGTACCAATAATCTCTATTTTTGTTTGCAGGCTTTTTTTTTTTTTTTTTTTAGAGAAGTACTTTTCAGTAGGGGTTTTGTCACATAGAGGTGGAGGTGCAACAGACAGGTGCACAGGACTCTATGGGACTGCACAGCAGGACAGGACTGCCTGGGTCACACTAACCACAGTGGAAATCTGCACCTTGTTTCTGGCCTCTGTTTGCTATCTTTTGGCCCCAGAGAAAGGAACCTGTTCAGTTTATTCAGGTATGGGATATAGTTTATCTGACATCTTTAAAGCCTGGGCAAAAGCTGCACATCATGATGTGCAGACTAAACATGAGGAGCTCTGTGGTCCCCCAGTACCAGGTTTTTTATGAGAAGTCCCTCTCTCCAGTATGCTTTTTGACTACAATATGGATCCTAAATGTACTTTTATAAGCTACGTTTATAAGTGTGTCCTGAATATAAATTTTGAATGGTGAAGGAATTTTGATTTTTTTCAAGTGATGCAGTACTTATTCTGATCCCAGTGTTCAGCAAGAAAAAGCCATGTAGCAAGAGAAGATTTAGCAGTTTATCATAATTAATGTGTTTGAGAACTCCTTCAGAAAAAGACATCAGACTGTCTTCAGGTACATGGATATGAAAACTTCCCAAAATGCTTCTAGGGGATAAGTGGATCTTTTCCTCCCAGCTGATAGTTACCAGTGGTTTTCTCAGCCCGGTAGCACTCCATCATTTGGCAGAAAGAATATAAAGTTGGAGAAAACATTTTCAGCACGGCAGAGTCTGCATCTCAAACTTCCCTTACAGCAATGTGCCCCTTTCTCAGTTAGGAACCCAGGGAAGCACAGTCACTCCAAAAACCAGATAATGGCAGGGGTCATTTTAGAAGGTATATCAAAGCTGCTGCAGCTCTTCAGCTAAAATCTGATCCTCCTTCATGAAGCAGCAGACAGGAGGGAAAAGTGAGGGACCTTATAAAAATGAGGGAACAAGAACAGTAAACAAAACCTTGTTTTCTTTTTCTTAATTCCCTGGTCAACATTTTTCATTCATACTTGTGTTAACAGATGTTTTCTTAGGACAGGTGCTGGCCTGAATGACAATTTCAGTGGAGGTGTTCAAATTATAAAAAAAGGCATAGTTTGTTTTGTTTTGTAGGGAAGGGAAAAGAGTATTGCATCAGTTGACTTTGGGCTGTGGTGTGCTCTCTGTCATTTGACCTCTTTAATCCAAGACTGTCTTTCTAAAAAAGATATCTTAGCTCAGATAATTATGATCTTTATGCAGAAATTACTGGGTGAAATTCCATTGCCTGTGTTATGCAGAAGATCAGACTGTACAGGTCCTTCTTGGCTTTAAAATTTCGTAAATCCAAATTCTAACACATATAATCTTACTTACAGATTTCCCCATGGATTTCTATAAAAGAATATTTCATTTTCTTTCTGTCCAACACTGCTCATTTACAATACTTCAACAGAGTTAACATGTTCTTCCTCAGTGCAAACATCAGTCAGGGAGAGATTTCTGTAACCTGCTTTTGAATGTTTCATGAAGTTTCTTCTTGCTGGTTTTCAGTCTTTGGCAAATACTGACCTGCAAGGAGAGTGCAGTAATGATGGAAAGGCAAGTAGTAATTTGAGAAATATCATACCTTGCTATTCTTAACTCAGGACTCTTAGATCATGCTCTGGTTTGACTTCCTATACATTTAAACTTAAATTAACAAAAGTTTTACACCAGAATTGAGCTATTAACCATCATAGTTTTAATAGGAAGCAAAATCCAAAGCCAGACTTACAATAAAGAGTTTTGGGCACCACAACACACCAAAGACATTGAGCGGTGAGAGTGTCCAAAGGAGCCATGAGGGGGTGAAGGGTTTGCAGGGGAAGCTGTGAGGAGTGGCTGAGGGCACTTGGTCTGTTCAGCCTGGAGGAGACTGAGGGGAGACCTCAGTGCATCCACAGCTTCTTGTGAGGGGACAGGAGGGGCAGGCACTGATCCCTGCTCTGGGGACAGGGACAGGACAGAGGGAATGGCCTGAAACTCTGCCAGGAGAGGTTCAGGCTGGGTATCAGAGGTTCTCCACCCAGAGGGTGTTTGGGCACTGAACAGGCTCCCTGGGGAAGCTGTCACAGCCCCAGCCTGACAGAGCTCAGGAGTGTTTGGACAATGCTCTGGGGCACATGGTGTGACTCTTGGGGTGTCCTCCTGTGCAGAGCCAGGAGCTGGACTGTGATGATCCCTGTGGGTCCCTTCCAACTCAACATATTCTGTGATTTTATGAATCTGTGAAGTAAGTGGAAAATACTGTGCCTGAAGCAATTTTCATTCTTTTAAAAGTCCATCACAGGACACAGAAAAACATGTTAAATGCTCTACTCTCAGCTGCAAAGTCCCACATTGGTGTCATTTCCACTGGAGTTTTTCACTAGAACTCAGTATTATCCACAAAACTTTTAAAGGGAATCCAGACATACCATATTCCTTTCATGTCTATGGGGGAAACATCTGCATCTGGAACCAGACATGCATTCTCCTCAAGCAGAATCTTCGCTTCTTAAACCTGCCAATGCTTAATCAGGTTCTATCTTTCTACATGGTCTGTTCTGCTGATATGATTCCTACACAGCCCTATAGCAGTTTCTGTAGTTTCTGCTCTTCATTCCTCAAGAGGTCCACAACAGTGAGTAAAGCAATGCCACCAAATCAAGATTTTTGTATTGGTTATTGATTTCTTGTGACTCTTTGGCAAAACTCTTTCTGGCTCATGCAACAGCAGCTTCACTGGAGCAAGCAGAGAAACTTCCACTTGAAAAAGCAGAAAACCTCAGAGCAGGCACATCTCCCTACAGCCCTGTCAGGCTGTGCTGGAAGGTGTAGTCTGTCACATTGGCACTGCTAAGACACCCCAAACTGCAGAACAATTGCTGCCCTCCTGAGCTCCCCATAACAAAGGATGGAGGTGATTAGAAGTACAAAATCTCCTAGATGTTAGGATTTTATGTGAGGTTTTTTTGGTGGCCTGTGTAGATCCAAGAGTTTGATTTTGTTCCAGCTATGCCAGGAAATTGTACTTGTACCTAGATACAATGTAATATAGACAGATGCATAGAGAACGTTGTGTTAAACAGGAGCGAGCACAGAAGGAAACTACCATGGCCAAACTAGAAAAAGAAAAAGCACTGTGGGTTTATGCATAGATTTACTGGGGAGGATAACTAAGGGGTTTAATTGTTCCTGTTTATCCCCATCTCATGTCCTCACATCATGCTTCCATGTCAGCACACAGATAACTCATACAAACCCAGCCACTGTGTGAAACCACAGCTTTTCCCCAGTGCTTTCAATGCCCCAGAAGAGTGAGTGTTGCACCAGAGCCAAGGCTGCTCTGTGCACTGCCTCAGCCCATGCCTGTCCTTCCGTGGGGCCAGTGCTGGCCTGGAGCTGCCACAGCTCCCAGACAAGCACAGGGACACACAGGGCACAGGCAGAGGGAGAAGGGGCTTCCCTTGGCCAGGTAAAGGCAGCAGCCAGCCCTGTCACTGCAGTGTACAGCTGAATGCTCACGCTTCTGCATGAAGTACCTGTTTTCACAGTGGCATTGGATCTGGAGATAATCTTGAATGATTTGAAATGACACCCATAAGAGCAGTTTACAACAATTGCTGTGTGAGACTTCACCTCAGCACAAACCTAGTGAAATCAGCTTGGCCTAGCATGCAGGTTCTGAGCTTGTCCTCAAAGAATGGTCTGCAATTAGGAGCTGCTTGAGTCTGTTCACTGTGAGAGAAAAAAATATTTAACATCAACTTTATTTCAGCTCATTAAAGTCAAACTAGTTCTTTCTAAGTATACACTTTCTTCTGCTCTTAGTTGATAAAGCAAATATTGCAGTCATTGCCCTGATATACCTTCAACATATTTTTATAAACATTCCTTTCAATCTAACTGCATGACTTAATGTTTTACTTCAAAAAAATTTCCCCAATCACTGAGAATATCTAAAGCAAAATCTGATAATTATGTGTGGATGAAAAGAGGGATTAGATAAGGAATGTATTTCAAAAAGGATCTACTATAAAGCAGAATAGTAAAAGAGTTCATAATATTGGTATGTAAGACAAAATATTATGTTGAAATTTAGACCAAAGGGAAAACCACCACTGGTGTTTTATTTGAGTCAGAATTGCTGAGTGTCAGCTCTGTTCAATAACACACACAGCTGCATGAGGGCTTTCACATGTTCTAAAAGTTACATTTGTTCAATGCAGTGCTCTGTATTCAGGGCTGCTCTTCATATTGCAGCTGTGGTCAAAAGTAATAGTCACACTCAGTGCCCTACTGTGAGCATCACTGAGCTGACACATAGGAAGCCATGGTCCCTGCCCTGGGGAAAAAGGGACATAACAATTGGAAAAAACACAAAAGTAGCAAAGAGGAAAGATAACAGAACCAAGATCTTGTGCTTGATAGGATGAGAATCTGAACAACAAACAATTTCTCAATAGGTTCAGTGTTCTCTTCATCTTGTAAGGAAGGTAAATAAATAAAGTCAGTTTTTCCCAAGACTTATTCAATTAGATACTACTTATTTCAATCTTCCTAAAATAGTTTAATTAGTTATGCCTAGACAAAGGAATGCTCAGAAGCCAAGAAATGCTCACCAGTCCAGGCCATCACTTTAGGCAAACTGGCATATTGTACTGTTGAATGTACACTGGTTTGTTTCAGGATTGGAAATGTGTCTGCTTTCACAGACTCACATGATGGTTTGGATTGGAGGGACCTTCAAAGATCATCGAGTTCCAACTGCCCTGATAAGGGCAGGGACACCTTGACTCCACCAGCCCGTCCAATCTGGCCTTGAATGCTTGCAGCAACAGGGAACCCACAGCTTCTCTGGGCAGCCTTTTTCCATGCCTCACCACCAGCATTATGAAAAAAATTCTTCCTTGTATGTAACCTACATCTACCTGCTCTCAGTTTAAAAATACTCCTCCTTGTTCTGTTGGTACAGGCTTCAGTAAAAAGCCTTCCACTATCTTCATTGGAAGCTGCCTCTATAGACTAAAAGGCTGCTGGATGTTCTCCCTGAAGCCTTCAGTTCTCTAGGCTGAACAACCCCAGCTCTCTCAGCCTGTATTGAAAAGCAAGACCTCTGATCCTTTTGCTGTCCCTCCTCTGGACCTGCTCCAAAAGGTCCATGAGGACCCCAGAGCAGGACACAGTATCCAGCTGGGATCTCAGGGACAACAGAGCAGAGGAGCAGAATTGCCCAGGATCCAGTTGGCTTTCTGGGCTGGAAGTGCATGTTGCACCCCTTCTCTCCAGAAAAGAAAACTACCCTACTCAGAAAACTTTTCCAGAATGCCTTCAATCCCACTGTCTGCATCATTAATAAAGATATTGAGCACTACTGGTCTAAATACAGACCTTTCAGGGACACCCTTTGTTACTGATCACCACTGAGCTGTTGATGGCAGCTCTTTGGATTTTGCCCTTGGTGAAGCCATGCTGGCTGCCTCTGATTAACTCCCTGTCACCTGCATGCCTTGGCACATCATCCAGGAAGATGCACCAGATATGTAATCCACACCTTTTTCAGGGTTTACACATAAAACTTTCTGAACACAGCTGTCTGATAAGCAAAATAGGACCAATAGATGTTAATGATATCAAACATCTGCTGTGTTTGATAAAAGGTTGCCAATACCATGCTAGGAACCAAGACTGAGTTGCAAATGTGAGGTATTTATTTTAGAAACATCCAGCTCATGATCAGGTATTTCCATTTTGACATCCAAAAATGTACAGCAAAGCACTGCTGAGGATATTCAGGAGGGATGGATGTCTAAACAATGCTGATTTTCTACAGGAGCATGGCTAATACAACTCACAAGGCTGAACCTGCCTCTCTCATCAGAAGACCTTTGCCAGGTTCCTGTGTCCTGCTGGAAGCAGATCTCACTGTGGAGATGTTGGATCATTCAACTATTTCTATTCTACCTTATTTGAATGCAAACTGCAAACTGTATCTGATGTCCTTGGTGCATTTAAACATTCTCTCTAATGCTTGTGTTTTACTGTGTATGTATTCCCCAGTGAAAACAAAGTAGTAGACAATTAAAATCCCAGACATAGGAATACAGCAGTATTTTCTGCCAGTTCTTTATTTGCCATCATCAATGTCCCACTTTTTATTAATTCAGATTCGCATTATGAAGGGCAATACTGATCATTGTTTTAATTGAGACTTGTCAGTATAGCACCAAATTTTTTTTTAATCTCAGTTATGAAAATTCACCTTGGTATTTGAAACAGGCATTTTCTCTGGCATTTTTTCCATTAGGCATTGAAGTTCCTTAAGTAAAGTTACCTGTCTCTGGCCATGCAAGTTCAGGGATGGTTGTGAATACAAAGATGCCATTAAAAAAACATCAGATCCAGGTATTTAGGAGAGTTTTTGATGGGAAACATAGGAAAATCACGTTCCAAAATTTCTGTTGATGTGTTCTGTTCTTACATTATATTGGGCAGTATTCCTCCTTGTGAATGATCTACAGGGACTCATCCCCTGCTGAAGATGGAAGGAAAATCACAGATTTGGAAAGCTATCCATTTCTCTCCCTTTATATGTTAGGTTCATAATCTCAATCTCATGACTGTCTCCAAACTAATTATTGTCTCAAGCCTTCCTCGCTTTGGATTTACTAGATGGGTTTTCTTGCTTTTGTGCACAATATGCAGAAGGGAAGACTCGTTTTGGAGCACTGACAGAACAAAGATGTGCCTTTGTATAGAACTGCTCAGCCCAGTTTGTGTTTCCCACAGTAACCTCTCCTCAGTATTCATAAGTGTCAATAAAATTAGCTGTTTGTGTCTGAGATGGTGGGCAGTCCTCTAGCAGTGCTCATCTTGTGGAGACAGCTCAGGACTGAGCTCCCTAAGCAATAAAACACTGTTTATCCATGCACTGTACAAATCTAATCTGAATTTTATTGACCTTGTCAAAGGAAGCTAACTCTAGTACCTCTCACAGGTGTTAATGCACAGATAATGGGCTCTTTACTTAGAGTGTACCCATGGTGTACAAAACAAAGCAACCATGAACTGGTATTGTAATGCAAATAGATAAACTCAAAATATTAGATAAGGGACAGGTGGGATTTTGGCTGTTAATTTTAAATTGAGGATATTACCTGCTAATAAAATTATAATAGTTTTCTTTTTTTCAACAAACTGACAAGTTCATTGAATCAACAAAAATCTGGTCGTTCCTTTAATAAGCTCAGAGCAGGAAAAAACAAATATCTGAAAATTTAGTATGCATTTTGCTTATGGTAGTGGAAAGTTGCCTGATTAGAGACTTCAAAATCAGACATACAAAGAGTAGCTAAATTTGACTAGAAGACTAACTTTTGTAAAAATAATAACTGTCTGCTCCAAAGGCTACTGATGTCAGAACAAGTCTATAATCCTCGTCTCTAATTAAGTTGGTTTGTTTAAAAAAATCTCATTACAGACCTGAATTGGAAAGTGCTCAGTGTTCTTAGCTTCTAGTAAAGCTCACATACTGTAAAGAATACCTTTACATCTTAATCCAAATTATTAAGAAGAATTCATTATAATTCGGAACCTTTTAATCCATTTGACATACAAGTGACTTTCTAAATAAAGACACCTGGACTGTCCATAAAATATGCTTCAGAAAAATTCTCAGTATTCTGGTGTGCAACAAAATTATACCATTTTTAATATTTGAATGCAAAAAATGGCAAGTTATAAAAGGTATTATAAGCAATATCTACAAAATAAGACAAATTTGAATAACCTAGTTGCAAGTCAGTGTTTATGAAAATAGAAGAATAAGTTGTTTGTCTATTCAAGCATAAATCAGATTAGTAGGCTGAATATTTCCCAAGTAGAAAAAGGTGAAATCAATCAATACTTTTCAAGATTTTTCTTGTAGTGACTCCTCAACCAACAACCCTTCAATCCCAAATGAAAAAAATACCAGTTTATAAATATACTTAGCACATTAAGTTCTCTAGTTTCCTGTCAGAATTTTAAAACATCATTTATACTTCTTGTTTTATGTGTGTGACCCTAGCTAAGCATACCAGTTTATGACTAGAGAACATGAATTAACCAACCCACAGAGCTGATATTTTAAAAATATTAAAAGTAACAAATAATGTCATTGATGTAAACTGACATTTAAAATTGCTTCCCCTTTTTTATGCTATTGTATCTTTTTCATACACATATCAAATAGAAAAATGAAAGAACCTTAAAATGTGCATCTTAGGACATGTATTAAGACATGCCAAATTCAAATAGCTTTGGTTCTGTTTGGGGCATTTTTGTTGATTTTTGTGGTGAACAGGTTAATATTTTTCCATTTTCAAGATTCCCAACTACTGCAGTTTAGCAGTAGTGTACACACTAAGGTAACTCCAAATGCTACTAATGCCATTGGAGACATTTCTCTATTTGCAACATGTGAATGAGGACTGCTACAACCTTACAAATAAATGTAAATTTAATTATAAGTTACTACCTGATACCAGGTTCTGAGGCATCACTGCAGTTACTTACTGACATCTGCTTTTATTAGTGTCATTTTTAGTGAAGCAAGATTTATTTCACAGTCGATATACACTGTGTTAATTTCTGGAGGTGACAAAAATCAACTTGCTTATGAGTCTTTTTAAAGTATTGCAGAAATTCTCACCTCCACTCCTCAGGTCACAAAGCTTTTTGATGGTCTTTTCAGACACACAATGTAAAAACCTGGTGTAATTAGGCAACCAGTGGGCAAAGGAAGGTGGTTAAATGGACACAGGCACCTAATGCTGAGGGAAGGACATAACCCTCCAGGATGCTAATAATGCTTCTCAGGCATTATGGACCCTAAATTAATTAACAAATGAAACTTGTATTGTGGAAAAAAATGGCAAACAATGTGAATGGCTGATAGATGGGTGAGAATACAAGCCTCAAATATGCTTTCTCCAGTTTTATGAAAAATAGTAACTTAATCAGGCATAAGAAAAAATGGCTGGAATCCCACTGTGTGGAAACATTGTCTAATATCACACATTGGGCAACAACCTGCTGTTTGTAACATTAGTAAGGTTTAGAGGAAGATTAAAAAGACAGAAACCTCATTCCTTCAGTGTTGCATTTTCCCTATCTTCAACCTTTCCGCTTTACTCAGCCTTAGTCACTGATTGTTCCAGGCAAACACTTAAATCCAGAATAATATTTTCAAAGCTACAGAGAGAAAGATCATAGGGGATGAGCAGCCTGCAAATACAATGAATAAGAGAACCCAAACCAATCCTCCTCTGCAGCAGACTGGCCAAATTAGCCCACACAGCCCATGTGTGGAAGGGCACCCGTCACTGCTCAGGTCGTGGCCCTGCAGATGCTCCCTCCACCCTGGGGCTGGCCAGCCATGGTAGCAAGCACCCACTTGCTCTGCTGTCTTTGGAGCACAATGCCCTGTGCTCTCCAGTCTGACCATTTTTTACAATTAGGGCAGAGCCAGCAGGCCTGGCGTGGTGAGCAGCTGGTGCCAGCACTGGACAGAGCCAATGACCCCTTGCCCACAGGGGGACCTTTGACATGCAGGGTGGCACTGCTCGTTGCAGGGTGGTGAAAGTACTTTAAAGATGAGCACTGCAGCTAATAATCCTACAGCTGAGTAAATCAGCATTCACCATCCACCACAGCCACAAAGCAGGAATACGTTTTGCTGGTTACCTATTATTAAGTGTGCACCATTTAAAGTAATATGCAATTAAAATAAACTACAACAGGAGAACTTATCCAAAATATCAAGATCCAGTCGCAATATCCACCTGGCCAGTAACAAGGGGACTGTTAAACTGACCTGGGGAAACTGGCAGTGGCTTGAATCTGAGGGGAACCTGAATAAGATGAAAATCTCCAGCCCAGGCACAATTCACTTAAATGTTCTCACCACCAAAATTTTGGGGAAGGAAGACTTCTGTGTATTCCCCTCAATTCCTTTGCAAGGATTCATAAGCAAACAGCCTTTGGAAAAATACACCCAAAAGAAGTTTTGGCTGAAATCCACGGACCTTAATTCATTTGCCTTACTGGGTGAATGTACTTATCAAAATACACCCTTGATGAACTCTTGTAAAAGCAGGAAGGAAGGGAGAGGCTTTCGGGCCACAGCCTGCTCCCCTTCTCCAGCACAGTTTTGGGGGGACACTACCCAAACTGGGTTTATTTGTTCTGATGATGGGACTAAGCCTCTCCCATGTGAATTTTCACTTTTCAATGAAAACTTACTCCAGGAGGAGCATCGCCAATATATTTCTCGTGTGACTCATATGCACAAAACCCAAAAGTCAATAGTCAAGAGTTTATTTGATGGAGGCTTTCTCCTAATTAAGAGGTCATTAAGAGGGGATCCGACTGTTACTCAGAGCTGAGATGGTCACCAGCAGCTGCTCCAGCCCGGGAGATGTGCCGGCCAGCACATTTTCCAGAAACATGTTTCCTCTCTCGCCAGCGGCCCCTTCCCCCTCCCCGCCACCCCGTTTCTAGTCTCTCCAGCGCTGATGAGCTAATAGCATTTTTCCTTTGCATACTTTGGCGCTGCCCCACGGCATACTCTGGCAGCCTACGTGTGTCTGAGCGCGCCCGCCCGCCGCAGGCTCGGCACGGCTCGGCGCGGCTCGGGGCGCGGGGGGAGCCAGCGAGGGAGGCAGGGCAGGGAGGGAGGGAGGGATGGAGGATGGGGACCCCCGCCGCCGCGCCGGCCCGAGCCGCCCTGCTTCCGTTCCCCCCGAGCCGCCCCATTCCCCCCGAGCCGCCCCGTTCCCATTCCCGTTACCCCGAGATGCCCCATTCCACCCGAGCTGCCCTGTTCCCGGTGCCCCCGAACCGCCCCGTTCCTGTTCCTATTCTTCCCGAGCCGCCCCATTCCCGGTCCCCCCGAGTCGCCCCATTCCCGTTCCCATTCCCAATCACCCCGAGCCGCCCCATTCCCGTTCCCATTCCTATTCCCGGTCCCGGTCCCCCCGAGCCGCCCCCGCGCGGGGCGGGCGGGGGGCGGCCGTGGGGGAACTGTCAGGGCCGCACGTTTCCAGCCGCATTACGTGAACAAATGGCGGGGGTGCAGCCAGCCCAGCCAGCGGGGCTTGTGTAACTTTGCGAGCGTGCCAGCAAGTTTAAAGTCCCTGGTCTCTCCTCCTCCTCCTCCTTCCCTCGCTCCAGACACCAGCGCGGGCCGGAGGACGATGAGAGGCTGATTGTTTGCTCCGGCTCCCATTCGCATCCCCTCGCCTATAAATACCAGCGAGAAGAAAAGCCACTCTCGCCGCCTCCCCCGGGCCGCGTTTCCTTTCCGACGGCCCGACCTGCCCGATGGCACCTCCCGGGTGCCGCAGAGCCTGAGATCCCGCTGCCCGCCCGCCGCTTCCAGAGGCGCAGCCCGCACCCCCGGCCGCCCCGCACCGCCCCCCCCCGCTCCATCCCCCGCAGGAAAGGCGCCCCTCGCTCTGCTCTCACCCCCCCTCCCCTCCCGGTCTCTCCCGTGTCTCTCTGCCCGCCGGCGCCCGCGAAAGAGGAGAAGATGCGTTTCGCGCCGCCGGGGCTCCTGCTCGCCCAGCTTCACGCCTGCATCTACTGGAGCTGCCTGTGCCCCGCCGGCTGCCAGCAGCAGCCGCCGCGCCGGGATCCCCCGCCGCCGCCCGCCGCCTGGAGGCAGCGGATCCAGTGGGAGAACAACGGGCAGGTGTACAGCCTGCTGAGCCTGGGCTCGCAGTACCAGCCCCCGCGGCGCAGGCAGGCGGCGGAGGCGGCGGGCAGCCCCATCCTGCTGCTGCGGAACAACGGCACGCTGCAGCCGCGGAGAGCCGCCCGCCCCGCCGCCGCGCAGCCCCAGCCCCAGCCCCTGCCCGCCGCCGGCAGCCGCGCCGGCTCCGGCGCTCGGCACTGGTTCCAGGCCGGCTACCAGGCTCCCAACGGGGGCCGCGCCGCCGCCGCGCCCCGCAGCCCCGCCGCCGCCACCTCCGCCGCCCGGAGCGCCGCCTCGGGCGCGCCGCGACCCAGCCCCGCCGGCGGCACCGGCACCGACGGCAACGGGAGCAGCACCGGGGCCGGCAGCCTGCCGCCCCTGAGCAGCTTCAGGCCCGGCCGGGAGGATGTCATGGTAGGAGACGACCCCTACAACCCCTACAAGTACACGGACGATAACCCCTACTACAACTACTACGACACCTACGAGAGGCCCCGCCAGGGCAGCAGGTACAGACCCGGCTACGGCACCGGCTACTTCCAGTACGGTAAGAGCCCTGCTTCCCTCCCTCCTCGCCGCCCGTCCCGTCCCTCCCCGGCCCCGGCCCCGCGCACGCCGGTCCCGGCGGGAGGAGCTGCGGCACCGCCGGCCCTGCCTGGCCCTGGCTCGGGGCAGAACCCGACCCGGCAGCGCCCGCCCGGCTCTCCCCGCTCCGGGCAGGGGCGAGCTGCCCGTCCTGACCGCGGTACTGGGGCGCTCGGGACACGCCTGAGCCGAGGGGAATGCGAGGTTAACGGAGAGCAGGGGTCCGTAGCAAAACGACGGCTCCTAACGACTGGGATGGTAGCCAAATATTTGCAAACGTGTCCTGGGTTGATCTTGCTGTTATGTGGTTGGTTTGATGAACTGCAGGTCTCCCTGACTTAGTCCCGGATCCCTATTACATCCAGGCGTCCACATATGTCCAGAGGATGTCCATGTATAACTTGAGATGTGCCGCCGAGGAGAACTGCTTGGCAAGGTAGGCATCGTCCCGGGATTTTGCCCATTTGCTGTGGGTTACCGTGCTCGTGTTGCCACCTGTGAACACGGTGAAGAGTGAAGAAGGGTGAGGCTGGAGGGGTCAAGGAAACACAGTCCTTCTTTAGCTCCTTCCAAGTTTGTGGTAGATGGTAGAGTGTGCACATCAGAAAGCAGTTCTGGCATATCAGAGAGACAAGCTGCAGATCTGAAGAACTTACATGCTCTGAAAAGTTGTATTACATGTTTCTATTGTCAAGCTCACTTGAACACTTCTGAATTTTGTGAAATGGAGGCACCTGGAAAAACACTTCAATCTGTTGATTTTCATCCCCCTGATCTACTCCCACAAGATCATATGTTAATTCATTAAAAAAAAAAAAAAAAAAGAAATAAAAACCAAACAACAAAAATCCTATTCTTAACCAGCACAAATTACTATTGAGATTATAATAAGGTAATTGTTTCTGGGCCTATGCCTTTTAATGTCTCCTAAAACTAAAATCCCTCTGAAAAGTGTTTCAGAGTCTCTTAAGGGGTTGAAATAACAGCTTTGTTATGAAGTTAGGTCTTGTCCAGTTGGCAAAGAGGGATTTTTCCTGTTTTGTTTGGAAAGCAATCAACATGGCTGTTTTTAACCATTTTAACTTGCTTGATATCTTATCATGCAAAACAGATTTATTTATTAACCAGCATCATTATTTTTTGTCAGTCTGTTTCAGGGTTACACTTGCACTTCACTTACAGAAAAAAAGAAAATATGACATAAGAATGAGTATTTTTTTTTTTTTTGCTAGCTTCACAGTGAAGACTCATTGAAGTGTTCTTGATGGCTATTAGTTGATTAAAATATTCCAGTATTTAAAAGAGTGTAGATAATAGGAAAAGGAAAACACAGCCTGGTTCATATACATATTAGGGTTTTTTACAATGGAATCAAACATCTGTTGTATAATTTTGCATACACAGGGAGTTATTTTGGTTAACAGCAACTAATAAAATTGTAATTTTTGCTACCAGAGTAATTTTACAGCTCAACAGTGATCTTCTTCATAGACAGAGTCAGGCAGTGGTCAAACTTCCGTTTGTAAAATTAAAACCAGATCTTAATGTTACTCAGGTCTTGGTCTGACACCAGCATTTCCACACCATATGGAACTCCTGTGTGAATCTCCAGTGCACGAGGCTTATGGGGCCTGAAAAGATCTCTGCTATCAGTTACTTCTGAGACTAAAAAAGCATTTTTCAAAGTATTATTGTGCATTTATGGCTTTTTCCTTTGCGTTCTTTGATTTGCATCGTTGCAGTTCAGCTTATCGAGCAGATGTTAGAGACTACGACAACCGGGTGCTCCTGAGATTCCCCCAGAGAGTGAAAAATCAAGGCACATCAGATTTTCTGCCCAGCAGACCCCGTTATTCATGGGAATGGCACAGCTGTCACCAGTGAGTGAAGTGCTCAGTGCTCATCTTCTAATGGCTTTGCACTAACAAATTGTCACTTACAAGGGCACATTTTCTAAAACTAAAGTGCAGCAGAGAGAAACCATGTGGAAACTTTGGCCTTTTACTGTCTGATTAATTTTATGTAGCGGTAATTACTCTATACAGACACATGAAACAAAGATGGATACAGAGCTTATCCATATATATGAAGCTCTTACAATGTGTAGATTAAATATAAGTACAAGTCTGAAATGAGATTTGACAGTAGCACTTCGTAATTTTATTTTACATGTAGTCCACTTACATTTAAGTGTAATCAGTAAATAGAAGTCCCAACCATGTTAAAATAAATAGAATCCCTAAAATATACATTTACTAGCATATTTCCATAATAACTCATCATTTTAAGCAGTGACCCATACTTCTTGAGCTAAATTTTATGAGTTAGTTCTTCACAAGGAATGGTCTGATCAATTTGGAAAAGGAAACTACTGAGCTGACTGATCCCATTGTCAATGAGATTCTCTGTATGTATCTGGTGATATTTTGGCATAGCAGCATTGCTCTAGAAATAGTATATATGCTAGAAACACAGCAAGGGAAACACAGCAAGAACATTTTCAACATTTTGGGAGCAGGTAACACTGCAAACTTGTACCTTTTCAGAAAACTCATATGCAGCAGTTTGCAGGTTTGTTCCAATTTTTGCTACTTCTCAGCAGGAGCAGTTATAAAATACTAGTATTAATTACTCAAAATACTTACTTCCACCTTACTTAAAATATAACTCTGCTGTTACAGGTACATAAATGATAGCTTACTTCCTTTTAAAAATGGCATGCAGTGTGTGCTTGATCTGAAGGCCTCTGAGCCAATGGAATATTTCTCTCTAGGCTCAGACATTTTAGGCATTGAATGAAAAATCAGTACCATTAGAGCCAATTCTTTCTAAAAATACTCATCAGTTTATAAACCTTTCAAGCATCAAAAAGCTAAAACTAAATCAAACCTAACAAAAAGCCTCCACAAATGCTTTAGTTAACCTTTATCCCTGAGAAAAATCTTCACCAATAACAAAAGTCCCCCAACCCTCATGCCTACAGACTGCATGATAGGATGCATATGAACAACTGCAAAAATGGATGAAATGGGTAGAGAGCAGTTGAAGTTCTCCATTTGTAGAAAAATGTTTCTTATTGTGCCACAATAGCCCAGCTATCACTGTCCAGATGCAAAGTGTCTCTGATGTTGATTCAGTTCTTGGACAGAAAATACACTGCCTACAAAAAATGCATCTCTCGTGATCATTTCCATAACAGTGAAGCAAACTCATTTGGAAATGAACTCTAGCTGCCAATTACTTTGGCTGGCCATCAGATCTCAGTGTTAGTCATCATCATCTGTGGACCTGTTTTAGTGTTCTGGATGTGCCTTCTCGTGAGGCTCCTGTGCTGCTTTGTTTGTCCAATACATTTGGAATTTGTTTAATTAGGCACCTCTTGAGCTGAAAGCATTCAAAATAATGGCAGCCAAATGCTGCAAAGACATAGTGCAGGTAGAAAAGACAAGTTTATTTTTCCACACATTTAGAAAAAGTGAAATTACAAGAATGTGAGATATTAAAACTCCACAGTAAGAGCTTTGTGTGAAAGCAAGAATGCATCACTTCACCCAAATCAAAAGCATACACACTTCTGAAATAGACAGCATTGAGCAGAGACTGCAAAAATAGTTCATATTGAATGAAATCTGCATCGCCCGTACACAGAAGTTGATTTTTTCATGCAGATTTTGTCTTCACCAATTTTTCAAATGTATTACATTGTCTGAGGGCCATGGAAATGTGAAACCAAATTGTTGGGGTTTTGCTAGCAAGTAGCAAACTTCCATGGAATTTATAGTATGTAAAGTAAGCATTCCTAGCAAAACTCTCATTAAAGTCACTTATAAGATGTTCAATCCAAATATGAACTACTCAATACTTGCTGTTGTTGTTGAAAAAGAGGTGAAACAGAAAATTTTGGAAAAAGAGTGCTGCTATGGAATCTTTCCTGTACCAAATGAAAACCTGTTATTTATTTAGAGGTGATGACATGCAGTACTTGAAAATCAGAGTTATGAAAATACTTGAGTGGTCAGTAGTATACTGACACACACGTTTTGGGTAGTAAATAAAATTTGTCCAGATTTAACAGGATGTAGATCAAATAGGAATGTGAAAATGTTGTTGATAAGGTCTGATCCATCTCTAATGATGTGTCTATGGTTTAACAGACATTATCACAGCATGGATGAATTCAGCCACTATGACTTGTTGGATGCGAGCTCACATAGAAAAGTTGCTGAAGGACACAAAGCAAGTTTCTGCCTTGAAGATACTTCCTGTGATTATGGATATTACAGACGGTATGCATGTACAGCACACACACAGGTAGGAGCTGCTTTGGAGACAGCCAAGTGTCTTTCCCTTCCCTGGGTTGTATTTGGATAACTGCCAATCACCCGATGCCCTAAATTAGGTGATGCCCTAATTAGCTGCTGGAATTCCCCATCATAGAGACCAGGATAGAGAAAGGAGACTGATAATTCACCCATGTGCTGTTAACTGTGGGTTTCTTATTAAAGGGCAGTGACACTCCCCAGGAGTAGCTGAACTGTATTAAAACACACCACGAGACCTCGTGGCAGGAGTTCTGGTCAGGCTTGCTGAGAGGCACTCAGGACAGCCAGCAAAGGAGCTGTTCCCAATGCTCACCCCCCAAAGTGGCATCCTTGGCTGGTGCCAGAGATCCTAGCTGTATTTCCTCCTGTGTGGAGTCTGAAGCTGAAAGGTGCTGGATTCCAGGAACACCTGCAGCTGCTGCCTGGCAGTCTGGCATGGGAATCTCAGAGTGTTGTTCTGTGCCTGCACAGCAGGAGGCAGCTAGAGAATGGCAGCTGTGTGGATGTTATGATGGGCCATGTACAAACGTAAAGCCAGGTGCCACGGCTTGTTAGGGGAACATGGAAAATGGAACATACCATTAGGATAGTCAAATCCTTGAGCAGTGCATCACCACCTCTCAGAACTGCTCAATAAATGCTTAAAAAATCCTAACCAGCCAACCCCAGCAGAGCAAGGTTAATCAACAGTGTAGTATGGCTAAGAGATTTCATAGACTATTCCATTTGGAAAATGAGAATTAAGACCAAAATTTGACTGGCTGTGGATTGAAAGAGGAAATTTTTGATATTTACTGACAATTATTGATGTTTCTGACAATATATGAACTAAAGACACATCAGGAAACAGCTTTAAAACAGAGAGGAGTGCTCTTTGGACACATGAATGAATTGGATGTTGCAGAGATCAGAAATCCCATGGACCCAAGAAGAATTTAGACAAAGTAGTGGATATTATTAAACACAAAAATCTGATGGTACCCTATGCCTTAAATACAGTTAAATGCATGGTGGAAGGAATTTGCCTGACATTATGCATCCTATTCCTTATGTTCTTTTCTCGTTAAGCATCTGCTGCTGACCATTTTCAGAGACGTGCATCTGTGGTTTAACTTAGTGTGGCCATACGTACACATAAACTTGTATCCCTTACTCTGCAGCTTTTAATCTGGAAGGTAGTTATTCTGTCACAGAGAAATGACAGCTATGTTTCACTGGCTGACGTGTCCACATTGAATTTTAACTATAATGAATGATCTGCAATACACAGAGGCTTTGAAGAGGTTTTATAAATACCTTTGCTACTTCTGTAGACTATGACATCTAACTAAGGAACATACATATTTTACAGCTGGAGTATTTGTGTCACTAGAATCAACGGCTGTGTCAGCATTTCCACTGGAAGCCCATATTTCAGGGGTTTGTAATTGGACTGTAAAACTTTCCTCCAGCCTCAGACTTGGCACAAACGTGCGAGAGTCTGAGCTGATCACCAGGGTCAAGAGGGAATTCCTGCAGCACTTGGGTTTTCTGCACTCTGTGTATTGCCAGAACAGATCAGCTCAGCCTGGAGCAATCTGTATTGGCCACAGCTAAAGACACTAGATTTGAACCACTGAAACATTCATATGTGGGGATTCTTACTAATGCTCCTAACAACAAAGAATTTTTTCAGAAAGATGCTTCTGGAATAAAGGCTACATTTTCAGTTCCCTCAGATTCTTGTGTCACTGTTTGCCTGAAGAGACACCATTTCCATGCAAAGCTCAATGTGAAAATGGCCCTTAACCCTGCTGTTCAAAGATGGCACTTGGACAGGCTACACCCATAGCAAAAGCTGCCTCATTTCTAAGGGTAGAGAGGTTCCAACATGGTGATAAATCTGTCTGTACTCATGACCTCAGAAGACATTCGCTTGACATTTACAGATACTTACATCCAGTCTTTGGTCAACTTTTATTGAATTCTGATCTTATGTAAAGAACAGGAAATAGCAACATCAACAGATTTTATATAAAAGGAGTACTGCAACAAGTGATTATAGGAAAATACAGATTACCTCACAGATGAACAGCTGTCAATATTATAGGTGTTTTTTATCCAGTAGTAATAAAGGGCAGTCTATAAAAGTGGTACATTAGACTTAGGTGTTTTGGTTTAGACACACAAATGTCAACTAAAAATAAGACTAAGTTAATTTTCTAAGTGAACTGTTCAGTCTGAGTGTCCCTAATGTCTAGAATGTCACTGTTTCTGAAGATTAATGGTTTTTTACATCCATCTTATCTTCATTCATAAGGGTCTGAGCCCTGGCTGCTATGACACTTACAATGCTGACATAGATTGCCAGTGGATTGACATTACTGACGTAAAACCTGGAAATTACATTCTGAAGGTAAGTGTATTGGGAATGGGGAGGTTTGGGGTTTTTTGGGAGGTTTTTTTTTTTCCGTTCTGTTTACATTTGCATCCTTTGGCATGTGAGTTGCTGACTGAAGCGTGGCAGTAGACTTTGAGGCAGTGTGCTTTCTCCCCTCCAGGTGAGTGTAAACCCCAGCTACCTGGTGCCTGAATCCGATTACTCCAACAACATCGTGCGCTGCGACATCCGCTACACGGGCCACCACGCCTACGCCTCTGGCTGCACAATTTCACCGTGAGTGCCTCCCCACTGCTGCTTTTCTCTTCTTTCACTGTGCCCCACTCTTCCTGTTCTGTTTTGTGGGTTTTGGGAATTTTTAAATCTGTGGGCATTTTGCCCTCGCAAAATGTGCTGTTGGAATATGTAACATTTTCAAGCCTGCTGTTCCTCTCTGGTCTGCTAGATAGTGACCTCTGTCTCACACATCTTCTTTGTACTTGCACTAAGACCTTTCTAGGATCATTCAATGCCCTTTTATACCACCCACACACAACTGAGCAGCTACAGTGCTCTTTAAGACATTCTGCAAAATCCCACACATGCATGTTACTTTGCTGCTGCTGCTGCTTACACAGCAGCCACCCTCCCTGAAACAGTTCTTTAACACACCCTCCATTTACAGTTTTGCTCTTTAAAAGTAAACTATGCCAAAATTTTGCAGTTTTTACATTTTTTCCTCCAAAAAGACAAATTCATGTAATAAATGTCCTCATGGTAGATCTACTGCCCTTTAGTATCTGTGAAACACACAGAGAAAAAGCAGGGTAAGCAATTCTCAGAACACTGTGTTATTGGCTCATAGGAAATACTTATCAAGAGACTTCATTTGGATTGTATAAGGAGTATTAACATTGTGTAGAGGCTCATATGAAACAAATTCCAGAGCAGTAAATGAAAAGTAAACCAGACGACCAGTGTAGTCTTCTGTAACAGTATCAGTGGAATCCATCAACTGAATTAATGTGACTTGCTTAATTAGCCAGTAAAATATTAATTCCTCACTTTGCAGTAAAAATCAGTAGTTAAATGAGGCAAACTTATGTTCCACACTTTTAACTTCTAGTCACCCCATCTTACCTCTGAAAATGTTACTGAGTACACAGAATAATAGCATAGTTAAGGTTGGAAAAGACCCTTTAGATGATGAAGTCCAGCCACGAGCCTCAGATCAGCACCATGCTCACTGCCAGACCGTGTTCCAAAGTGCCAGATTCACACAGTTTCTGAACACTGCCAGGGATAGCACCCCACCACCTGCCTGGGTACTCTGCTCTAATGCTTTACAGCCCTTTATGTGAAAAGGTTTCCCCTGATATCCCATCTAAACCATCCCTCTCATCCTGTCTCACTGGGTCCATGGGAGAAGAGACCAACCCACCCCTCAGCACAGCCTCCTCCAGGCAGCTGTAGAGAGCAATGAGATCCTCAGCCTCCTCTCCTCGAGGCTAACATCCCATATATGTAGGCATATATGTATACACCATACTTTGTATTCTCTCAGGTACATACTAATGCAGGGCTGGGGTACAAATTGTTCCTGCTGGCTGACCTGTGCTTGCAAGCTGACAAGTGGGTAATTAGCAGTTCCTCCTCCTGTGCGTGCCTGCTCACCTGCATGAAACTATTTCTCCTCTTTCAACAGATACTGAGAAAGATGCAAGAAATCGATGAGATGGTGCCAAATGTTTTGAAGTGTCATTATACAAACTTCACTAGGATGCAAACACAGTAGAGACAAAGCTGCAGAACATACACAGATACACCCACACACCTTACGTGACTTTGAAGCACTTCTGCTGCTTCTCAACCAAAACTTAACTGGATTTTAAGAATCTAAATTGGCATTACTTGTATTGCTATTGAAATGTGTGAAACTGGTGCTTGATGTAGAGATATTTTAATTTTTGATAATCTAACTCATTCATAAAAACACGGGACCATTTCTTAGCTCCTTCAAATCTGGAGTTTATGTGATAATAGTGGGAACATTACTGGTGAATGAGTTGAACATATTTTAAAGGTAGAAAAAAATGCACGCAAAATGAATTAAATAAAACTCAAGAGAAAGTACTAATGTCAGCTATCTCAGAAAATACCATAATGGAAAACAGATTAAGAGTAATGATACAGTACCATTAAAAATTCTTGCTAGGACACATTGTTATGAAAGAGAGAAGTATGTTCAGTTTTTAAGGAATATTAACATATAGCAGAGAAATACATATATATTATATATATCAGTTATACCCCTGAAAGAAAAGTTATGTTTACATTTTTAATACATTAGATTTTTTTTTCCATTTTTTTTAAGAGAAAGACAGATGGGGTTTTGAAATACACCTTTCATCAGTCAAAATTAATTAAAAAGCTTACCCACCTTTATATGTCCATGAAATTTTTCAAGGTGGGACTTTGAAAAAACTTCTGCAAACTTGATGTGGATAAAAAAAATACCTGTCAAGAAATGGGCTCTTGGAGATGATGAAGAGTCCCTGATGTGGTCATGTGTGAAAAACATCCAACTTGAGCAGGTTAACCATCAAAATAATATAGGCAATTAACTCAGGTGGCACCACAAACAGAAGTAGGTCAGAATCTCTTATAAACTATTTTTAGCGTGAAGAAAACCTACTACCTGCTTCCCCTTAAGTACTGTAGTTGATTTAAAAATGTATATCTCAGTATTCAAAATAACAAAGTTGAAAATATACTATATAGAGAAGAAGAGCAGAAGTCAGTGTTTTAACATCCTACTTTAGGCTGTTCAGGAACCAAATGCAACATTGTTAAGGGGAAAAACTTCCAGCCCAAATTAATGTTTTTGCTGAACTGCTTAACTGGTGCTGGGTATACTACTCCTCCTCCCATCCCCAAATTATTTTGCTTTTGCAGTGCACCCTGCTGTAAGCTACAGTAGCTGTGATTTTTGTTTTAAACTGTGAAATGACATATCACAAGGGGATCTGGCGGTTTTTTTTCAGAAGATTTCTGATCATGTAAAATGAAGAATCTACTTTTGGAACAATGAGACCTAGAAATATTGGTTGGTATTCATTAAATTTGATCAGCAATTCAAAACACATAATGACATATTGGAAGCTCAATAAATTAAAAAAAAAAAGAAAAAATTGTGCTATTCAATATAGTTAAAAATTACAAATCTGAGGAGTATGGAGAAGGTTTATTATCACTATTGAGAATACTTCAGGCAGTATCTGGAAATGTTTTTTGCATTAGAACCCTATGGATTTAATTTGGAAGTTTGATTAATTACCATAATATCTTTCACGGATCAGCTGTTCTTTAGTACATTTATTTATTTCCACCTAAATCATAACTTGGTTACAAATTTGCACAATTAGAACTTAAAAAGGACCTGAGAACCAGGAACCTGGTGATTACTACCCACCAGTGGGAAAGGGTGCTGAATTATGTAATTTACACCTGCAGGTCCCTTTCTTTTGCTGCGAGTTCTGTTTTAGCAATCTGTAACCAGTATGGGCAATGAACAGAAGCAAAATTTGGAAAATCAATTTATGAGGAAACTATTTGTTACATACATCTAGAAAAAAGGAGGGCCTGTTTAAAGTCTAGGCTTCTGAAATCTCAGCCCAAATAGTTTTTAAGTTTAAGAGGTGTTAAGGGATGCAAGCGCATTCACCTTTCTTACAGACTTAGGTCAAAATTGGGGTCAAAGTCCTGAGAGCAGCTTGGGCAATGGACACAAAAGCTACTGAAGGGAAGCCAGGCTGTGGGCACGGGCTGCTTCCTGGGCAGAGGTGGTGTGCTCGTACCTCACTGTGCCTGATGCTGGATGTGGGATGTGGGAGCGCTGACGGAGACGGAGCAGCCGCGGGAAGGGGGAGCCCCTCGCTCTTGACACGCTCTCCTGCTCACACGTCCGTGCCCAAACTACTTGCAGAACTCCACTGAAGTCAGCAAGGAGGGCCTGGAGCATCTGTGTAGGTGGAACAAGTGGGAATGGCCTCGTTTGGAAAGGTGTTGAGTGCTGTAACTTTGAATATTGGGGATATTGGAGCTACGAAAATGTAGCTTTTTTTTCCGTAGCAAAATATTGTATTTGTTTTGAAATGTGTGTTAAGCAACAGGACATTGATGTACAATAGCACAAAAATTGCCTAAGACATGAACAGAAAAACAAAGGATTTTAGGATTAAAAAAAATGAAGGAATGTGACTTTAACCCTGTCTAACTATAGTAAATCACAACGCAGTAGAAGTAGAGGAGTTTATTATATAGCATGTGTAGAAGTAGTTCTAAATAGGGGAATGACAACCAGTATTTTCAGTATCTTGGCTCTGCAGATTTGACACCTTTTTGCATACTGGAATATGTTTTTGGGATTATGTGCATTTTTGTTCAAAAGCATTTTTTAAAAATTGTTTTGGTAAAAGCTTTTATTTTTACAGCAAATTATATTTGGATTCCATTTTACCAGACATCAGGCTTATTCCCTTATCTTTTAAAAGCATATTGATGTTGGTCTCAGTGGGAGCAAATTTAAATTTTGCAGATTCCTACAATGAATTTGCTCAAATTTCTTCTGAAAACCCAGAATGTATAAATGTGTATGAAATAATAACCTCCCACATTTCAAATCTTTATTTAAGAATTGCACATAAGGAACATGATGTGTGTCAGGCTCATGAAAGGGTTTGTTATGTATTTTTTTTAATCCTGAAATACATTTAACATTTGCATATTTCTAGACAAAAGTTTAACAAAAATGACAGACTGGTCACCAATGGAACCAAAATACTGTGTAGAGGATGTTTTTGTGTTAGGAAGTCTACTCGGTTTTTTTCTCTGCTCCAGAATGAATGCACATATCAAATGTACCTTCCTAGTGTCACTCATGCATTGTTTGCAGTGTGCTCATTCAAAACCAGCAGGGTGGTTTTTATAAATGAGACATTGGAAGGTGGTTTATCCTGTGTCTCACAATTATGCCAAAAAGGCATTTTCGTTTTCTCCAAATCCTAAAAGGTGCTGAAAGATTTTAACTTGAATTAAAACCAAAGAGTATGTAATTGGGAGGTTTTTATTATGCAACTAAATGCTACAGATACAGTGAAATGCCACTTGTTTTTGCAACTTTCTTGAAGACTTTTCATTATTTCCTTCACTTTTTTTTCAAGGAGTCTTAATTTCAATAACTTTGCATCTTTATCTGAAGAGCTCTAATTTATAATATTCAGGCACTAGCTTTGTATTCTTCATTGCACTTTCATATTCTTGTGTTACATGCCCGTATTATGGTTGCAAGTTTATGTGAAAATGACTTGAATAAAATGTTTCAAGCGTTCTACTTGTTGAAGTGTTACACTTTACTGCACAGGCCAGATCCATCTCTCAGTGAGAAGGCTTCAGTTAAGGCTGTTACCTCTACATGAAAATGACAAAAATTCTCTATTGCTGATGTGGTCTCAGAAAAATGTAAAGGTAGAAACAAGAAATAAACAGTTTAAAGGCATAATAAATTACCCCTCATGCTACACAAAGAGTTAACATGTCAAGGCTTAACAGGGGAGGAGGCATATGGTTCATCCAGACACACCATACCTGTCTTGGTACAAACAGGAACTCAAAAACACTTTCAGTATTTCTACTCCAAAAACTGCTTTCACAGAAAGAACATTTGAGCAGTACCTGGTACGAAGTCTATGTACTCTAGAAAATTCACTAACATATTAAACATGCACTTACTCCAAGCACATTTTATCCTGTTATTTACATCCTCCATGTACAAGCCAGTGTCCTGCTGCCTTTTCAAGCTGTATGCTAAACTGATTAAACAGTCTGAGTTGTGAAGCATCTCTTGTCCCTTCACCAAGGGACTATTACAGAAGAACATAGTTAAAAAATTTGGAGATTTGTTCTAAGTCATCAAACACTTCACTTTCAACTAATTGGCATTCTTGGCTTCATGTAAATGGAGACAAAACCAATGTAGTATCTTTTAAAATTCATAAAATAAATGTAGAATTATCTCAGATATAACCCACTTTGTGTAATATCTCTCTATTTAAAAAGTATTTCCTATCCTACTACTTATTACAGCTAAGAGCTTCAAACTGAGAATTCCTCCAAATGCTATTCTTACAGCACAGAACCTGGAATGGATCAGAATCTTTGAAAATACAAAAATGCAGTCAAAATTGCATATGATAATTGCAGGAAGTATATTAAAATCTATTTAAAATAAAGCATCTCCAGTTCTACCCATTTTGCTGTCTCATTTTTATATTAGATCACCTGCCTAGTATCACAAAATTATCTACCACTAGTCTACATTCAAAAAGCATTCACTCAAGAAAGTATTGCTGTAACTGAATTTTCATTCAAGCCCCATTTTTTCCTGATGTAATAATTCCATAAAAACTGATTAAAGAAATATTCATGCCTGTTTGGAAGTCTACAAAATCAATAATATGTCTGTTTGCTGTTAAAAAAACCCAATCACATTTAAACGTGTGACGACTGCCTTAAAAGAAGACTGAAAAATCTGAGATTGTTTGTTGGTAAGCCTGAAGTGGAAAAATTGCACCTGAAGCAGTCTAGTAGTATCTGTCAGTATGCATCTGGCATTTCTTCTATGGTATGGTGCTGAACAGAAAAGCATGGCTCTCAGCATTTTAAAATCTAATAATCACAGAAAGAAATAACTTCCCATGTCACTGTAAAAATAAATTGGTAGTTCTTTGTGAGAGGTCTCTGTCTAAACAGTGCTACAGATATGAGTTAAATTAAAATCACATATATGCTGAACATGTTATGCTGTTACAATGAAGAAAAAACATTCTAAACTTTATCGACAACCTCCAGGCAAGTTCACTTGGTTTATCAGTTCACAAATAAATTGCCCAGTTACACATAAAAGATATTATCAAGCCTCTACCATCACTACTCATTTGTGTAGTGTATTAAGGCTGTGATCCAGGTGAGTCACTAAGCACCAGCAGAAAGTAGCAGTAACCCATTAAAATATGGAGCAATGCCAGTATCCTAATCTTTCTTCTTTCATTCATATTCAGTATATGTTATCTTTTTTCTTTTCTTTAAAGTAAGAGCTCACAAGTATTTTTGAAGAAAAAAAAGAGATGTTTGGTAAGTCAGGCTTCCTTCAGGGAGAATTCTGTGGCCACAAATTGCAGCTGTAATAATGCAGTAGGAAACTTGCTCAAATGCCAAGATAAACCAATGCTCCTAGATCTTTTAAGCACTTGCAAAAAAAGCACTTTACAACATTGGCTCCTTAGAGTCTTGAGGTTTTTTCCCAAACTATCTGCAATCTTAGGGTGTTGAACCTTAAACAGGACACTCATCTGCTAAAAGAAAGGTAATCTATCCATGAAAAACTGTTTACAGCTGATGATATCTACCAAAATACATTTTTCTTGCCTTACACTGGAAGCAGTGAAGTCACATGCCAAACCTTTGTTTAGTGTGGCATTCATTTAGGATTTATTTACTTATTTTATTTAAAGCTTGAAGGACTAACATATACATCTGAAAATCTCGAAGTCTGTAGAAAGCAGGTAAATGCTTTTTCTGTAAAATACAACCCTACAAAACCACAGTAAACACATTCCTGTGCTTTGTTTTGAAACTTCTGGCCTTAAATACTGCTCCATATGTTACAGCAAAAAAAGAGCAACAAAACCACTTCAAAATGGGAGGTTGTTTGAATTTCTCATTCCTCTGGGAGGCAATGCCATTAAATGCAGTATTACATATACTGACATTTGTTCAGTATATAGAAAAAAAGCCTAAGTGGGGCAAGCCATGCCTAAATATTAATACAGAATAGACCAACTTGAAGGTTTAGTCTTCAGGAACTTAACACAAGATGGGACATGCAGCATTATCTGAGTTCAGTAAAGGGCAAGGATCCTCATGCTGCTGGCAACATTTTCTAATGCAGCCCAGGAGCCTGCTGGCTTTGGCTGACACAGAAAAAGAGTGGGTTTTTTGAGACTGCAGTATGTAGGAAGGCCATCAACACCTTAAGGGACGACATGATTTACAAGTTTGCAGGGATTTAGGAGAAGACAAATCTGAAGAAAGGAAATTGATAAAAAGATTATTAAACACCATAAGCTACACTATCACAAGACATCGTTGAGCTGTGAAACTGGAAGCTTGAAGAGATGGATGCTGTATGACCTATCACTGTGTGCTCCCTCTATCCTTAAAGCATCCATTTCTGACTGCTTTCAAAGATGCTAGGTTAGATGGGCATTTGGGGTGATGCAGGGCAATCATTAGGCATCTCAAAATGCTACATAAATAATAAAATCCATTTACCAAGCCTATGAATTACTGTGATAATGAAAGGTAACTATATTGAAATAAATGACACTATTAAAGATTAATTACATATTCACAATTTCTTTCAATTAGGCTGTAGGAGAAGCACCTGAACAAGCATTCAATTAACGTTTTTGTCATATCCCAATCAGATGAACTCCCAATGTCAGACTGGCACTTAACAGTTGGATGTTTCTTAGAATAAAATTTTTTTCAGGTTTTCACATTCTTTCAGAAAGTGCAGGACATATATTGAAGAATCCAGACAAATCTACCAGAATAAGACACCTTTTAATTTCCTCAAATTGGCAGTATAATCAGAGGACAGAGATCACAGTTTAAAAGCATATTTTATTCTCTCCAGAAATTTTCATATTATGCTTACAACTGATTGACTTTTCCAACTAACCAATACACTGATGAGTTTATGAAGTCTCTTCAAATTTAAGAATATTTTACTTTGTCTCAGATGAGATGATGTATAGAACCTTTCTTTTGACAACCAAATTATCATATAAAATACATTTTTTTACATACAAAAAAACCCTTCCAAACTCCCCTTCAAAGAATCTGTACTATTCCTACATGACACAAATTATGTTCCTAAAACCCCTTCATTACTTTAGGGTATATTTAATGAATGGCAGCACTACATAAGGGGATTTATGAACCAACACCAAATGGCCATTACATTAATCAACAGACAGCACACAGAATGAATGAAACTTAATATTTTGAGATGGCAAGTAATACCAGTTGCAATTTTGCAGGTTGCAAAGGATATAGACAGTACAACAAAGACGTTCAAACAGTAGTTGCAAAAAAATTTTTCTTTGAACCTCCATTTACATACAGTCTAGTCATCAAATTTAATCTTTTTCCCCTGGAATGCTGTAATTTGAGACATTTGCTCTCTGCGTCTCCTGCTTGCTTCCCATGAAGGATGAAGAGGCTGCTCTGAAAGTGCTTTCTTATTGTTGCACTTAATACCCCCTGAATCTTTTGCAAATGGTTTCTTCTTGAGCTTTGTTTCATTTTTAAGAAAACCTGTGCAAGTACAAAACAAAACATTAACTACATCATGAACCTCCATAAAAACATGCAAACTACCTTGGAATTGCAGGCATTTTCAAAAAATTCATAATGAGCCATGGGGAACACAGACATATTCACAAATATTCACATCATTTTTTCATCCTGCAGCCTGGTAAATTGCCATTTGGCAGACTGCAGACAGTTAGGATTCATTAATATTGATTACACTCAAAATTTGTGTAGACAAACATTCAGCACATTATAAACGTTTTTCTTCACAATAAACCAATGTAACTCAATATGACTGAAATTATACTGTCAATCCAATGAACTCCAAAATGGTACCACAGAATATAAACAGAATAAAATATTCCATATTCAGGAGCTATTGATGGAGTTACTTATAAGTTACTAGTTCCATAGAACAATCTGGTACCTTTACCTGTGCACAAGTAACATTAACTGCCTGACAGACAGAAAAACACTGTCCAGTGTAAACCTTATAGGTATTTCTGAGAAAACAGAAAATAGCAGACAATATCCATAGATTCAAATGAAAGCTGAATGGTTTGATCACTTTAACAACAAATGTTAAAATATGTGCTGCAAACTTGAAAATAAACAAATATCCCATCATTAATAGACCGCCAAAGCAAAAAAATCTCAAAATGTTTTTTCTCTCCTAATTTTATCAAGTTAAGTAATACATACCTGTTCTTTCATTTTTGAGAGGCTGGTCTATAGTATTTCTAAAAACAAAAGAGAAATTAAGATTTTTTTCAAAAAAATTGTAAGACTACAAACACCTATGAATAAAGAATCATCACACCAATACACTCACATGGTAACTTTTCAAACATATAAGCTTCTTTAATACTGCTCCACCCATGTTAACAAAGAAGTAGAAAGAGAAGTATTCAGAAGTGATTGAATTTGTGTGTATATCTAGTTAGGACTCCTATGCCTAAATTTGTGAATATAAAAAAATATGTATAGCCAAGGAAGCTTTAAGAATACTATGGAGTAGTTTCTATGAAAACGTTCTAAGGTTTAATGGGCTAAAATTCTCTTTGTTTAGTAAAGACTACTAGAAATCACAAATATTCCATTACTGCAAAGGAGGGAGAGAATGAAGAACATAACATGGGGAAAAGGTTTACCTTCTTCTGTTCTGAGATTTCTGACTGGTGGTAGACAAAGAACTGCAGAACACTGACTCCAGCTTGCTTGCTTTTGCAAGTGGCTTTCTCTCTTCCTTGATCAAATCTTGCACTGTCCCAGACACTGTGCTCTTTTCTGTTTTCACGGCATTTTTCTGAACACTACCTTTTTCTTTTGTTGAAGAAAAATTAACTGCTGCTGCTTTTTTCTTTTTTTTCACTTTGCCAATGAAGAAGTCATCATTGCTGTCACTGTCAGAATCTGATGACTCATTATAAAACCTCTCTTCAGTACTATCATCAAAGTACTCCTTTTCATTGGGATGCTCTTGGTCGCTGTCATCAATTTCTTCTTTTATTGCATTTAATTTGTTCACACTCATATTTTCTTTCCTTTTTTGATAGTCAAGTTTCTTTCCTGCTTTGCTTTGAGTAACTGTTTGCACTTCTACTGCCTGAAATGAAGATTCTTCTGGAGCACATGCCCTCTCAATTTCCTCTGTTTTCTGCTTAGATTCACTCTCACAAATCTCTTCAACCACCTTGTCAGTTTCTATTTTCAAGCCTGGTTTTGTTTTGTGTTCACATCCTTGCTGTTTCCGAGGCTGCTTAGAAGCTTGGTCATCCAAGTTGCTATTGGAATGTTGTGCTGATTTAGGCTGTTCTTCTGACTGATCCTTTTTCATAGGAGTGGCTTTGTCTGGGTTCTTTCTTGCATCCTTAAAAGCTTTAACAGCAGCTGTACAAGAGGCAGAAAAATATTTTGTTGCAGCTACACATGAATTTACGTAAGTTATTTTTATATAATAAAATATTTTTGCAACTTATGTGTGCTGTATTGAGCATATTTTGAATGTCCTTATGAATTGTTTACCAACACATGGGACAACAGATATCTTAGAATACAGTATCAATGGAAGGGAAAGAAAAATCCTTGTTAAATACCCTACAAAATTTGGGTTAAACTGTAAACTTCTCTTTGGAAAAGTAATCTGCAGCTGATAATCATGTTCACTTAGGTCACTACTTTGTAAAATTGCAAACTAATATTATTTTTTTCATATATAATTAAATGGGTATATTATATGCTCTGTTATGAATGAAGAAACTTGGTGACATTACTACTAGGCCTTGACTGTTTTAAAAATTAATTTTAGGTGGAAAATTCCAGTTTCAAGAGAACAAGAGAAAGCCTACATAGCCAGGAAAGATACCCAAAGGATTCTGAGGACAGTTTTCAGGGAAGATTAAGAAAGTAATTTGTAAAACCTTTTAGGTGCCTTTAAAAACCCAGTTGTAATGATCCATTTCTGTTCCAGTCTAATTCAGAAACACTCCATTACATTTCTTTGATTTTTAGAATTCCCATTATAAGCTCTGTTTGTTCAATACCCTGTATTGAATAAAAGTAATTGCAAGCTGTCATACATAAAACCATATAAATTTCAAGCCATATAAATATTTTCAAGTTTGTGGCTTGGTTCCTTTTTGCTAGCTAGGCTAATTACAGAAGCTTTTAGTTTTTGTGGGTTTTTTACTTTTGTTCACATCAGAAATATACAAACAAGTAACACACCAGTAACCTACAGATATAGTAAAAACTTCAATAAAATGTTTCATACCTTTAAGTTCAACAAATCTGGGCTTCAAGGTGGGGTGTGTGGCAAGTCTTGCCATGGCTCGCTCAGCTGCAGTACAGTTTGGCTGCACAAGAAAAATACAAAGGTGTGAAGTCAACAGAACAGCCAAGTTGCACAGATCTATGTCAGTTATGATACAATGCATGTTAATGTGTTTCTCACCAGGAACAAGTATTTTATTTTTCATATATTGCCATTATTCTAAATGCATTAAAATCTGGCTGCCCAAACACTGACAGAAACGTAGCAGATGCACAACATGTGATATTTCTCATGAAAACATGATTTATGTTTTCTTTAAAACATACTGGACACATCATTCACTGATTTTACATTTACTATTTCATACAAGTGCAAAGAAAATTCACAAACTTGCAGAATAAAGATCATTATACTGGTAGAAGACATTCTGCTTGAAGGAATGCAACAGCCTGCAACAATTACAGAATTGATCCCATAAAAACTGGCAGAATGACACAGCAAATATTGAAGGAATATATGTAAAATGTTGAAAGGCAAGGTCTAATTTGACCAGACAGACAAATAGCCTTAAATTTGATGTGGCAGAATACTGGAACTCTGCAAACTGACTCAAAGAAGAAATACGATCTTCCTTCTTCAATTCAACCACAAAAACAACAACAACAAAAGAGAAAAGAAGGAATTGCTTCTATTCTGACTTCCTCATTTATATAGTGGAAATCACAAGTATGACACATTGTAAAAACCTTCATTTTCAGGTTCTTGTCATCACTCTGCTAGAAAAACAAAATGAAAGTTATCTAAGATTTTTCTGAAGACAGATGTCTTCTGTTTTGGTGTTTTTGTGTGTGATTGTTTGTTTGTTTCCTTATGTTCTTTCCTGAAAGGAGAAAAAGCAGGTCTAACAGATTTGTAAAACACACCTTTATCAGGAAGATTTCTTAAAGCCTAGAGTGGAATTCTCTGGAAGAGAGTGGAAAAGCCAGACAGAAGACATATATATCTTTCTCTGTTCCTCCTAGTGGCACTGCAATGAATACATGTCCAAACTGTTTCTGTGATTTCAGCTTTGCTCTATGGAAATATCACAGCAGAAGCCACCAGAACCAAGAGATGATTATATTCATAAAGAACCAGATGAATGCCCTGTGATGCAACCTGAGCTGATTTTGGTGCCATCAACTCAACAGAGCATGCTGCCTCTCCTGTCCTAAGCAATCACCACAGCAGATGGAGCCCAAGCCACAGGTGCTACCTGGTAGATAACAAGGAGTAGAAGTGCTACTGGCTCTATCCTGGGATGGAGTTAACATGCTTCATAGCAGACAAGATGGTGCTGTGCTTTGGATTTGTGACTAGAACATTTAGAGCTGGTAAACACATCACTGTTCTAGTTACTGCTGAGCAGCTCTTGCACAGTATCAAGGCCTTCTCTTGTCTGCCCCTACCACACCCCTAGCATGGCCAAAAGGACATCAAGTCCTTTTCAAGTCATGTCTAGCAATAAAAGCTCGAGGTAACAAAAAGGTATGGGGTTTGTGGTTATGACATTTAGCTTCCCAAGTAGCCATCATGTGAAGTGAAGCCCTGCCCTCTGGATGTGGTTAAACATCTGCCTGCCAATAGGAAGCGGTGAATAAATTCCTTCTTCTCCTTGCACATACAGCTTTGAGCTGTCTTTATTTGAAGAAAGAAGTTTTTCTGACTTCTGCTCTTGGGATGCTCTCCCCATCCTGCAGGGGTGGGTTGAGTGTGCAGCTGCTGGGTGCTTAGCTGCTGGCTGGGGTCAAACTACCATGATGCCCATGATAACCAACACATCAGCAATTCACATTTAAAGCAGCTGTCATGATCCTCATAAGACTGCTCAGTGATGAATGTTACTTGTCTTCATGTCCATTTTCTTCCAGCAGGACCATGTGACTGTAAACAGTTATATATTTATTGCATAAAGACAGATGGGACACTTCCCACCAACTGCTACTGCAGGACAGTCACTCTCAAAGCTTTGGTTTGAAGGAAACAGAGCAAAAGAAGGCACAACAAATATACCAGAGTAAGTACTTCTAAATGCAAAAACATTTAATTGGTTTGCTAACCAAAAATCTTCTTCCTCAACCACTGCAATGCAAATCCCATTTTGTAATTCTTTTGCCATAGTTCTAGACCTTTTAAAGTATACTCTACAGTCAGCCCTATTTCATGTTTGAAGTGCAGATCATCTGGGAATTCTAGTACTTTTCTTTCCTCTCAAGTATCTGCTACTACAACATTATTTCTTTAGGTCAAAAAATGTTCTGGAAAACATGTTTTCTCTGAAGACTGCCTATAGAGCTACTGGCCAGAGGGGATAGGTGAAAAGATGTGTCCATTTCCAAGGGCCACTGACAGGCTTAATTCCAGGCTAGCTTAGTTCTGAGAACTTGAAATCTGAATTTTGATCCTCATGTGACAGTGATGCATGCTGCCACCAGATTCTTGGGACAGAAAGCTCACATTTCTGAAGATCATATGCTATTTTCTTTGGAGATTTTCCTATAGCTGGAAAATCTATTTCTGAACATAATTAATACACTTTTCCCCTCAGCTACTTCCTGTGGGTTTTGAAAGAATATACCATGAAGTTTAGAATGCAGCAGCAGCTTCTGTGCAACATCTGGTGTCTTTTAATTCAAGTATTTATAGAAAGGCTTTAAGCATATATAGGCCAACCCATATGGAATAACCACATTTTTTTCCTTAGAGCAAAATACTTCACAAACACTACTCACACTGACGGCCACCAGCTAACAAACGCATACTGTTCAAAATCTCACCAATTTCTCATTTGTCTGTGCATGGGTTTTTTGGTTTTGCTTTGGTTTGGGGTCTTTTTGTCACAGCCCATGCTCAATTTATTTTCCTTCAAGTATTTTCCAGTATTTAAAATGTTACAGAAATATAGACAATACAGAAAAAAACTTAACAAAGAAACATCAATTGTCTTTACAAGGAATTACACTTTTCCCCCCCTTCTCATCCCTTGGATGTTTCATTAGATACTAGAATTGTACACCTTTATTCTGACACACTCATGATGCTTCTTGTATTATTTTGCACTACTTATTTTTTATGCAAGAATGTGCTAGTACTTTCTACAGGAACGTTCTTCCTTCTTCAGTGTGCAACTGAGGCACTGGAAAATGAACAAAGCAACAGAGCAGTGTATAGTCACACTCTGCAGTGAGAAACTTTGTTACTGTGCCAGTTGAGGCTGGGGTAGAATTAATTTCCTCCACAGTGGCTGGTATGGGCTTTGTTTTGGATTTGTGCTAAACACAGGGTTGATAATACAGAGATTCTTAGTCATAGCTGAGCAGGGCTTGCACAGAGCCAAGGCCTTTTCTGCTTTTGTATTTCCATGCTGGTGAGGAAGTTGGGGGTGCCTGGGTGGCTGGGAGGAGACACAGCTGGGACAGGTGACTCCAACTGATCCAAGGGATATTCCAGACATGGGACATCATGGTCACTACATAAAGCAGTGGTAAGGGGGGTAAAAGGAGGAACTGGGGGGACACTAGAGTGATGGCCTTTGTCTTCCCAAGTCACTCACTGTCACATCTGATGGAGCTCTCCTGGAGATGGCTGAACACCCGCCTGGCACAGGAAGCACTGATTCCATTCCTTGTTTTGCTTTGCTATTGCACACAGCTTTTGCTTTCTGTATTAAACTGTCTTTATCTCCCCACAAGTTTTCTAGCTTTTATCCTTTCAATTCTCTCCCTGATCCTGCTGGTGAGTGTAGGAGTGAGTGAGCCTGGTAATTGGTGCTGTCTAGGGTTAAACCATCTGAAGGCAGTCTCCTCTAACACTCTATCTTGGTAAATAATGCATTATTTCTGCAAATATTATTAAAAGCATGTATTTATCAAACACATATGTAAACCCCACATAAGAAAGACAAACTTGGCAAATAGTGGCAATGACTATGAAGAGAATGGACCTTACAAACTTACAAAGATGAAAGCAGAATCACAATGCAAGTTTTGAGATGTGCTAGAACAGGGGTCAGAAGTTTGTAATGGCTCTGAGATCTGGAACCACAGAGTAAAAAGAAGGAGCAGTGTGATGTAAACATCAGGCAGAAGCTGTAGGGGTAGAACCTGCTTCATAAAAAGCAGGTAATAAAGTGAGAATGAGAATGAGTGTCTCATGGTCTCGAGGCAGATGGGATTACAGGAGCTGCATGGTATGCCTTGGTGGTATGCCTGAGTAGAGCTTCAGGATGAATTAAAGGGCAGAAACCTGTGATTAATCTGAGAACACGAAATACAGACTTTTGACCATTGCAGTATTTTGAATAATCTTTCTGTTCCAAGACTACTTTTGTCTCTACCCTCTCTGCTATAGTTATAATCAAAAACAGGAAAGAGGTCATACTTCTGCTCTTTAGCTCATTTCTGCAAAAAAAGAGAATTGCCTCATTACAGATCTCATCAGAAACAAGGTTGCTATTAAAAGTTATTAGAATGTTATTACTCTAAGGACAACAACTAGAGTTGCACATGGGCGAGAGTGCTACCAAACTGGCAATGCTTTGTGGTTCTGCATCTGTCATTAGTCAGTTATTTAAAACAACAACATTCAAATGGAGACAGCAAGAAATCCCACCAGAAAGTAAGCAGTACATGGCAAAAACTGTGACATAGAAACCAACCTTGGAGAATGTCATAGTAGTTTCTAAACTATCTAGAAGTTCAGTTTAATTTCAAATGTTAACAACACCCTGGTTTTAAGAAGAAGAGGAAAAAAAAAAAAAAAGAGTCAATACTAACTAGAGTATAACACCCCATTCTGGGCCAAAACAAGATGTCATTGCAGTACCCTTTATAGCAGCTTGGGAGAAGAGCTCTCTATTAAAAAACTGCAGAACAAACAAAAAAAACCCCTAGAAAACCTGTTAATCCACACATTCTTTATAAAAACTTATAAAACACTAACTAGTTACAGCTGTCCTTCATAACAGCAGATGTGATTAATATGCAGGCACAGGGTGGTTGAAGGTGCCAAATCATGGCTGCCATCCAAGCCCATACCATGACCTCATACTATTTTGGAACAAGATTCAAGAGAAGTTTCTTTCTGACTGTGAGAGCAGCCAGCTCTCCCTCTTGCTTTATATCTGTAAGACATACAGCATGTGATTTGTGCCCATTAGATTTGCTATGGGAGGCAACTGGTTCATGGTATCACTCATGGCAGCATTGCTGTCTCTCAGCTCCTGACAGCAAGGGGTTAGTTGCTGACTGTGTCTCACATAAATGACAGCAATTTATTTACTCATCATCTGCCAAACCTCTCATTTTTCTAATAATCTATGACTTTATTTTCACTCAAGCTTTAACTGTTTTGAACATAATACCAGAATGATTGAACAGGTGTTATTAAATAACATTTATAAAAGCCTAATAGCATGACAGGTGAGAAGTTCTTACAGAAATTAATTCTTTTCTTATCTCAGGAAATCGTCCAAATTTCAGCAGAATTTTTTAAAATTATATGATATACAATTTTTAAAATAGGCTGATGAAAAATTTCCATTTGAAGCTAAAAAATATCTTAACAGATCTAAAACCTTGCAAAAACTCATTAAGACAATGTTCTGTGATAGAACTACAAAATTAAAATGGAACAATTTCCTAAAAACATCAAGATACACAAGTCAACTTGCTTATTATTCAATGCTTGCCATATTTTATATTCATTTACATTTCATTTACATAGTTTATATTCATTTACATTTACAATGTAAAAGAATAATTACCTTATTTTATCAAGATAATGGAACCATTAAAGCATTTGGATATTTACTTTATTTATCTTGAAAGCCATGGTGGGTTGACCTGGTTGGATGCCAGGTGCCCAGTGAATCTGTTTTATCACTCCCCTCCTCAGCAGAACAAGGGATAGAAAACACAATGAAAGATTCATGGGTCAAGATATGGATGGGGAGAGAACACTAACCAAGTACCATGATGGGCAAAACAGACTCAGCTTGGGGAAGTATTAATACAGTTTATTGCCAATCAAGTAAGAATAGGGTAATGAAAACTGAAAAACTAATCTTAAAATGCCTTCCCTCCACTCCTCCCTTCTTCCCAGGCTCAACTTCACTTGCTATTTCTCTGTCTCCTTAACCCCAATGGCACAGGGAGACAGGGAATGGGGGATGTGGGTCAGTTCACACATTGTTTCTGCTGCTCCCTCCTCAGCTCCAATGCCTGAAGCACCTCCTCCTCTTTCTCCCACATATTCTCCCTCCTCTCTTCCTTGGTTGCAATTGCTCCTGTGCATCCCCCCCACCCTTTAACTCTGTTATCCCAGAGGTGCTGCCATCACTGCTGAAGGGCTCAGTCTTGGCCAGTGGTGGGTCCATCCTGGAGTTGGATGGCATTGGATCCACCAGACACAAGGCAAGCTCCTGGTCCCTTCTCACAGAAGCCAGTCCTGTAGCCAACCCACCGACCAAAACCTTGCAAACCCAACACAAAACATTGTAAAGAGCATTATGAAACCAAAGACCGATGGCAACATGAGGTGCAATATGGACAATATTTTTTCTCATATGTAAAACTACACACAACACAAGGCAGAAGTCTGGAAAATCTATCTGAGCTCGGGCTGCCAGCAGCAGCACGGATTCAACTCATCACTGCCTACCAGAGACTTGAATCCAGCACCAGGGAACAGAATGAGACACTTCCAAATACTACCAAGGTGCTTATACTGCTCTAATTTTATTTGGATGTCTGAACCAAAGCTATCCTTTTCCCAAGTGATTTGCTCACTTAGATTCATGTTCCCTTCCACATTCAGTTTGTCTTGTCTTGTTTTTTGGCTTATCTTTTACCAAAAAGATGTGCATGTATATGTATGTGTAAATACGTTTCTATCATTCTTCCTCTTCTTTTAAAGTAAGAGCTCCAAATAGGTCATAGATTCAAACAAAAATAGATTATTTGCTATTCTTTACCACATGCATGATAAGACATACCTATAGTCTAAGCATTTTAAGAAATTCATAAGCTCTTTAAAAAGCCTAGCACACTGCAGATGTTAAATGACTGTATTTAATATCAGTATAAAAGAGTCAATAGAGTTTCTTAACTAACCTGTGACTAACTTGTCACAATTAATTTAGCCAGGCATAGAAGTGTGAAGTAAATGCTTATTTTTCAGATTTAGAAATGGCCAAATGAAAATGGAGTCTTTCATCCCAAACTATCAGAATGATCTACAGCAGAGCCTGGCATAAACCCCAGACCTGCCCAAGTACAAATTATGTAATTAATATTCTGCACTTCTTTCCTTTTTCTCTTTATGCAAAAGAACCAATTCTTATGATTGTTTCAATAAAGAAAAGTCAGAAAAAAAGGTCAAGATTAAAGTAGGCATGAATTCTTAATTATTTCCTTATGGAGAACAGGGTCAATTCTAGGTGTAAGTGGAAATATCAAGATTGTGAAAAAATTCAAATGCTTCTAAGTCATCATTTTTTCCAAGACTAGTAAGACTATGTCTATAATCATCTCAATTTGGCATCTCACACAAACAATGTACACATTAAAAAAAACAAACAAACAACTTCTTAAGGTTATGAAAGAAGACAAAGTGAGCACTGTGACAACTCTCCCCCCAAGCTGGCATTTAAGAAAACCTAGGAGAATGCTGAATATCACTTTACACTATAGAAAATTGTAGACAAATTCCAAGTGGAAGAGTTGTGAAGTTAAAGTCTAAAAAAAATATTATTAAATATCAGTGATCTAAAAAGTATTATATAACTTAAATGGTACATGGACAATTGACCAGGATAGAATGCATGCAGCTATGACTTATATAAATATAAAATCAAACACAAAGTATAGCAATATAAAGTCTATATGTTTTTGCTTATTTTTTATATAGCTTTCTAGAAAATATATGCCTTTTATATATTTTGATACCTGAAGAGCTGAGGCACAGTGTTGTTATAAAATACATGCCCCTTGTAAGACTGCATAAACAATTTTAGGGGAGAGCATAGCTGGCACTAAAAAACCCACCCAAACCTCACACAAAAAATAAAGCAAAGACTCCAACCCAAAATGGCAAGAGACAATCATATTAAGAGATTAAACTGGAAATCAAAATAAGATGAAATAGAAACCCTGAAACAAAAGATGTACTTTAGCGGAATAGAAACAAAACACGTCTTGGATAACAACAGGCAGCAGCTGTAAGAAAATTCTTTGCCACAAAATTCAGGTAGTCTTAAGAGAAGAAAATTAAATTTGGAGAACACATCATGAACAAATTAGTTGGACACCAAGTATATATCAGATCTGAAACCACAAATGACTTTAACAAAAATGTGAAGTTAGGATAATTTCTTTAAACTGGCAATCTTGAATGAGGGTCTGAAAAATAAAAACAGGCAATTGTTTATTAACTCTGAATAGAGTTTAGCTAAGTAATATAAAAATGAAATCTGAAAGAAGCATATTTTAGAAAAAAATTAAAAATTATTATTTAATAATTTATTACTTGTTATAGAATAGAGAGCAGAAACACCAAGGAGACTAACAACACTCAGGCAGTGCTGTAAACCAAGCAGTAAACAGAATTCTCTGACTTTGCTTTAACCTGAATGCATCTGAATTCCCAGGAGTCAGCTGTGCACTACGGGATTGTCCAAAGACTGAGTGGAGCTCATGGTAGCAACTAATCACTAATACAGGGCTGACCTCTGCATTATTAAAACTATTATAATGGGCCAAAAAGTTCAAAATATTCTGTCTTGGATGAACCAAAGAAGTTTCAGAACTGAGATTCTCACAACTCTCCCTATGACATCAACATGCTCAGACAAAACTCTCTACCAACTATGAGGGATGTAATCTTGAGATAACCTGCCCCAGTCTGAGGTTTCTCCTTAGACCCCAGATCACCTCATAAGGACATGCAGTGGTTTAAATCCTGTTTTTTTTCCAAAGCAGCCGATGAGAGATTGCAGGAGATGGTTTTCAGAGGCTTCAAGGATTGTTGTTTGTTTCTCATCTTAGGGACCTTTTGCCTGGCCAGCAGGGTCTGCTCAGCCTGGCATCCACGGTGGGATCTGCCTGGTGAAGGCAGGGCTTATCTTATACAGTCTAAATTACATGCTACGTTTACAACAATTTTCCAATACAATACAATCTTGTTAAATGATCCAGTTCTGACCCCATGCAATCTAAAAGTGCCAGCATGTCACCTAACATGGATGACATGGAGAAGAAGGAGGAAAAGGTGTCCACCCCCCAAATTCTCCATCTTGGCCACGTGTCCCTTATCATAAACATTCCAAAAAGTCTATTTATTTTTGTTCTAACAATCTAATTTACACTTCACTAATTTTGGTGGCTTGTTTCCATTCCCTCTGTGTTGGTAATTTCTCCCAGGGGTTAGAATTCAGCACCTGTGGCACCAGGGTCTCACCAGAGATCTTTGAGACCCTTGCCAGGGGGGTTTTGAGACCCCCAAGGAGGCAAGGGGTACGCCCTGGGCTCCACAGTATCCTTACAATATTTCACTTTAAAACAGATGCTCAAACCTCAAACTATAACTTGTCAGATGCAGTCTGATACTGCACCATAAGTATAAGCACATATGAACATAAGTTTATAGCAGAGAAAGTAGACGTAGTTGAGCTCTTCAAATTTAAAACAGATGTAATGCTTCAAAACCAGCTAATGTTTCAAAAGCAAGCGCCACTTAAATCAGGTATATTTCAGATAATTTAGAACATAAAGGGGAAAAAAATTTTCCCTGTGGACAAACCTTGTCTTGCTCAGACCTTTCCATCTGCAAGCATTACCACCAGGGAACATACCCATATATAACTAAACTATTGTCAGGTTAATGTTTTCAAATAATAGTCTCAATAGAGACGTACTTCTGTTGAAGGAACTAAGAGAGCCAGGGATTTGGAGGCACAGATGACTTGAAAGACTTCACAAGCACCATATACACTAACCAGAGTTAGTCCAGGTTCTAATGTGCTACTCAAGACAGCATTTCTTGGCACCCCACATTGCAATTTGCATGCACGATTGAAAACAGGCTTCTTTTCTTAAAATATATATATCTTTCAGACTTTTTCTGAAAAAGACAATGGAAATGCAAGTTCAGTTCACTGAGAAACTATTAAAACATCAGAGAGAAATACGCCAGTTCTCTGGCCACAAAACCCAGATTTTCCGTCATTAAGTCTACTGACTTAATGCATTTGAGATCTACTCTAATGATAAACACACGTCAGATACATATGTAATCCCAGGTAGTACTTGAGCACACCAGCAGAGAATGGATGTGAAAGGGATGGTAATCCTGGGTGTTCAGATTTTACAGCAGGCATTTCACCTTCTAGGCTATTACATCGTTATTACTTTGGCATGCTGTTTTCCCAACGTGCAAACACTGAGCCACTCCAACAATCATTTGGCAGTCTTTTGAACTCCAAACCCAAGAAAAACTAGATCATCATCACTTGAAATTTAATGTTGTCATACTTCCATTAAGTCACTAGTTACCTCCAGTTTTCCATACTTTGTTTTACCTACCAATATTGCCAGAGAGGTGCAATATGCAGCAAACTCATACTGTCATTTTATCAAGCTATAACATTTTCACGTGGATGGCCTTAGCAGCTATGTTCACTGGCATTCTAATAAATGAGAATTTTTTTTAAAAATAATTCCAATAATTCAGGAACATCTTCTACACTTTCAGGGAGCAGTGGCTCTAGCACTTTTCTTCTCATTTTCCAGTGTTAACAACAGATAGATGTGCTTCCTAATGAGTTCCTAATGAAAAAGCCTTCTTAATTCCATAACTTTTGTTTTAATTTTTTTTTATTTTTAGAACTATCTATTTCTTATTAGTGAATTGGGCGCTTAAGAAACTTATCTGGACAGGAGAGATGGGAAGAAATCAGAATAATGTACTTTATTTTTAAATGATATATATAATGAAAAACTGATAGTTTCATTTGAGAAAAAAATAAAATAAAATAGGAGCATAAGATACCAGCAGCTGGTTTTCATTTTCAGAAATATCAGGAATGTCAGATTTTTTTTACTGATTTTGCAATGCAATTCTGAGTCACACTACAAAGCAAATATACAGAAAGATTTTTCCAGTTAATAATGCACAAGGAACTGTTGGCCTTTAACATAAATAATCACACTTGTTTATATTACATTAAAGACATCTTAACACTTAAAATTCTCTTAAGCAGGCAACCTCAACAATGTTTAAACTCATGTAAATTCTACCTTATGTTGTATCCCTGCACTTCTCTTCTAGATTGGAGTGCACTGACACTACCACAGAGTGCCAACTCTATCGTGCTTCTCAAAACAAGACCAAGACATAATAAACTATGGCCATTTTCCCTTCCAGGGTTCACTGGTCTTTATCTCTCACATACACACACTCATGAAAAAAAGCCTTTCTGCTGGAAGTTAATGCTCATAAAGCCAGCTACAGGAACCTTGGTTGAAATTGCTCAAGGAGTATCAATTCTCAGAGGATTTACAGATAGATGACAAGAAAGAGGAAACATTTTGCTTTGTCATTTGGTTGCACAAATCCATCTCCCTGCCCCTTCATGTGGATCAGCTTTACAAACTGATTACTTGCCCTATGGATACATAAAAGATACAATACAAAAATTCTGTTTTTAGTACCCACAAGAATTAAGAATAACTGAAAGCACTGACTCTTATCTGTCCTAAATTTGTAGCTTCTCTAGTCTCGTTGAACACTGCACTTTTATGACAGTTGGAACTTCCATTTAAAACACTTCTGAGTGCTTTTTTTCCTGGTAATACCTTAGAGCTGTTAACCTACAGTGCTTCACAGAAAAGTACCACTCTTGTGTGGGTACATCACGCCCCGATACCCCTGTAAAGATGGTAAATTGCATTAGGTATCTTGAAGACCTGGTTGAAGCAGGATATCTGTATTTTCAGTGATGATGACACATGTCAGGAATTCTAGTTCCCTGCCATTATTGTTTTCAGTGCAAGGGTTAATGTGAAAGTATTCATAATTGACACTCTTTCCCTGTACCTTAGTATTGGAGGTGTCAGTCAACTGCAGACAGTCTGATTTAACTTCATTACTTGTTGGATCCTTGGCCTGTAAAAGACGTCCTGAAAAGTAGCCCTATGCTCCCTGTGTGTCACATCAATGTTAATTTGATGTTTCTCCATGCATATAACCTTCTCTCATGCTTTTAAATAATTTTTTATGTCCTTTAAAATTTTCAGTGCTGAGAGCCCAGTGCAATTTTGATTATGCCCCAGGTCATCCTTCATGTCCAGCTTTTCCTGGCCCCAAACATACTACGAATACCTAAGTGTCTCATTTTTATACCATACACTCATCCAGGCACTGATATTCTGTCTCAGGCATTGTAAGCAAGTCTGGACAATATTCTGGAGAAGGACTGTGGCATCAGTAACTTGGCCTTCCTTTATTTAAAAAAAGAAACAAAACACCAAAACAACAAAAACCAAACCAAAAGGTTGCCAAATCAACCACAATACCTTGAGAACCTCATTATGCCACTTATCCTGTATTTTCTTCTAAGAAGGCACAGAAACAAGACTACTTCTAATATTCTCTTCTATTACTCTCATGACAGCTCACATCCAGTAAGATACTGATCACATACCACTCAAACACTCATTTAAAATAGGAATGAAAGTTGTGAGTTGCTTGTCTTTTGTGAGTGCAGTAACATAAAGTTTTCTGGGACTGAAGAAGAACAGCAATGTGTATGTGCAGCACCAAGTATCACGACACCACTACCACAGGGGTATCTGACTCTAACAGCACTGTTCTTCCCATCCATCCTTTAATTCACTGTACCCTCACAATATTCGTTGTATTTGAATTACCTGGGGATCCAAGTATCACTCACAAAAACGTGAATCAACTTCCTCTGAGCTTTATTAACTATGATATGCTTTGCTCACATTCTGGTCTGGCACATCAAGTAAGTGAAAAGAGCACATTCAAATCAAAGGCAATGGCACCACTTCTGAGTCTGAGCCTTGTCTAGGCACAAGATTGTACTTTAGCAAATTTGAACTGTTTAGTCAGACAACAAAATTAAGAGATACAGCCTCACAGGAATACAAAGGAGTAGCAGAAAGGTTCTTGGACTAGCAATTTAAAATCTGAAGGGAGACAGCCCTTTTGTGTCAGAGATAAACAATATCTCTGTGAAACACTTCCAAAGTTACTAGCAGTTTATTTCGATACTGAACTTAAAAGGTGACTCCTTCCAGAATGAACAAAAGCAGAGCTGTGGTTAAACTGAGTTCTGTAAAATTGCAATTGCTACTCTGATGTTGAAGATGATGCTAGCTTTGGTCTCGTGTACCTCCTTGCTCTCCAACAGTGGCACTAGAGTGGGGTATGTATGGCAGTCCAGTTTGAATGCAGAGGGGCAACTGGAGAAGACATCTACAAATAGTTCCAGAGACAAGAGTGTGGTGCAGGGAAGGAATGGCTAACCAAAGGTGAGAGTGAAATGGACAGAACCCAGTACAACCCTGTACTCTCCCACTGGAAGCCTGGGGAGGGTTGATACTGGCTGGGCTAACAGACAGATGGACAATTGCAAAGCAAATAAGTGCGGAGAACACTGGAGAGAGATTTGTTAAAAATTTGACAGACTTCATTTATACTGACATAACATTTCAGTTGCAGCCACTGTAAAGAATTCTAGGTTCTAAAATATAGCATGGTGTATATATAAAGGCCATACTTAAGAGCCTAAAGTTCAAATGATCAAATTTGGAAGATTAGGAACTTTCAGGAAAAGAAAACTAAGAACAATCAGTCACACAGAGAAAGTATTTACACCTGAATGTGATATTCATCAATGAATGCAGAATTCTTCACTTCATCAGTAGTCTCAGGAAGACCACAGACATTCCTGTTTAACACTAACATCTGGTGGTTGACATGGAAAATTCTCAGGAAACTGTGGCTTCATACATTTAGTGTAACTTCCATTCAAACTGAGTAAAAGTAGTCAGGACAAAAAGAATTCAACTCTGTAACACTGATGTCCAGCATGAAGACAATTATTTTAGTTTGTGATGCACAAAACTGCACTATTAAGTTAATGCAACACATTTCTAAAAAATGTAATATGTTGACATATGCATCTATTACTGAGAGAAAAATCTATCTGGCATCTAATATGCAAAATTACTATCGTTTCGTACTGAAACAAGATAGGAAGGTAGGAAACATGTAAGAAAATAAATAATATATTATTATTTTACTATTTTGCTAATTATTGTATATTATTATTTTACTATTTCAGCATAAACACTTTGTTGCAGAATAGAAACATCCATGTACCTAGGAAGGCAATACATTCCTTCTGGAGAAAGAGGAAATAACATAACAATGTTTCCATAACGAATACTTACAGAGAAGGGGATGGGGAGTGAAGTGGAGATTATCTATGAAATCTAGGTAAACTATTAAATCATTAGAGTGTAACAACCAAGATTTCGATAAAAAGGAGAATGAAGTTTTTCAAGGATTCCTGAAAACTGCCAGACATCTGCCCCCACATAGCCAAAATCGAACCACAAAATGACAATGTATTAATGACAAGCATATTATACAACACTTATGGACTATCACATCAATATTACAAAGAAAATTGATTCATACAATAGTCTTGTCCTTATGGTTTATGTGCTGCAAACAAAATACTTCCAAAACCACTATTAAAAATCTATATACATTAGTATCTAGTATTATGGGCATTAACAACAGAAAGAGAAGCTTTATGTCAATAATAACATCTATCCTAATTAGAATGTTTTGTGTCATGAGTAGAAGTTTTCAGGAGGGCTGGGGGGAGGAGAAGGGAGGAGGCTGTGGAAAAATCCCAAACAAAAGGCAGCAACTATTCTGTGTCTGATCCAAAGCCTTTGAAGCTAGCAGCAACTCTCCAATTAAAATGCAAAAGACCCTTTTTAGGGGCCCTTTTACGATTTAATACATTTCCTCAGATTAAATCTGCAGTGCATGCAGAGGGGTTTGTTTAGATATTTTACTTTAGATATTTTTCTAGGAAGTACATTTTTAAAATAAATTAAGGCAAAGATCACAAACATACATCTAGGATTATCAGATAAAAGAGAAACCTTTATATTTTTCAATATTGAGAATTACAAATACGATTGTTCCTCTGTACAAGTATTTGATTCGAAATTACGTCTTTCTTTTCCCGTCACAAAGTTCAAAAGTATTAGGAGTACTAAGTTTAAAATTTCCTTAATGAATAAGTATATTCAGTAGAACAATGTATTTTATATTCCTTCAGCAAGAACAATGTCTTGTATCCATTTAGTGAGTTATTCTGGAACATCTGCTTCTCCAATTAATTATTCACTATTAATTAAAGCCTCAAAACTTGCAGCTTTTCATAAACTGCCTTTCAAATACTGAAAAACTTGGAGTGAAAGATTTTTTCAATATAAATCTAAAAAGAAGAACAAAACTAGCATTGTGACTACTCCATTCTTGCTCTTTTTTTTGTTTACTTATGACAGAGAGGCTGTGAATTGACAGACTAATCTCAGGCCACCACCTGAGACAAAAAGGACACGAATATGGCAAATTCTATTTTGATAATGTGATTGAAACACACTTTTGAAAGAAATACAGTTAATACAGATTTAGCCCTGTAACTTCATCCTCCCTTCCTCCTGTCTATTCTGGGCCAAAATACCTTTCTGCCTCTTTCCTTTTTGTCGAAGGACTTTTTAGCCCCACACCAGAGATTGACTGAATTAAGTATGGGCAATGAAACAGAAGTGTTCTCCTCACATGTGAGTAAGTAGAAGTCCTGTTACATAAATCATAGAAAACCCTTTCATATTACTATTATTTCTTTGGTTGGTCCCCTCTTCCCAATTCCATTTAAGACATATAGGAAACATGACATAGATAGTAAATTTATTCACCCCAGAACTTTTAAGTGCAATATATCAGTCTGGGTATCTGTTAAAAATATCTGCAGCAGAAGCCACACAGCACTAATGTCAATCCCCCCAAAATCATGTTAAGCCCAGTTGTCCTCATCAGGCAGCTTAGATTTTAAATGATCAAACTCATACTGTGTACCCAACTGCTTAGTTAAATTCTGGCATGTTTCCCTATGGCTGTTCATGAGCTGCCTGAGATCCTGTTTCTAAAATCTTTGAATTCCTTTTAAATTCCAAACAAGACAAAGTAGGTCCCTGTACATGAAGCAATCCAAAATAAGCTTGCCAGACTTTAAATTAAAAAAAAAAAAAGGGGGGGGGGGGGGGAAAGCTTCTCAAAGCTACTAATCACTTACATTTCTGTGCTACAAAAAATTTCTCAACACACTAAGAAACTGTGGTAAGCTTTTCCATAATCTTGTGATTCAGAGGGATGTGCCCCCCATCTGAGGATCATAATATACTCAAAATCTGCTGTGCAGAATCCTCTTTGCAGACAAGCATCTACATGATTCAAACAGGATTTGAGCAATGGGTGGAAATACAAGACCTATTAGGAAAAGGTAGCATTCCTCTCAAGGACCACAGATTAAAGACCAGTGTAAAAGAAGGGAATACCACGCTCCTAAGGTTATGTGAAGATTGGATCTGGAAGGAAAAATTATGGGTGGTATTTATAATCTGTGAATGCTTGTTCTGCAGGTCAGAAGCACGTGCTCAATTCAGTCTCTGATACTAATGTATATTGGTACTCAATTCTTCACTCAAAGTAAAATACAATAGTTAATTTCTGTTTCAACCCTACTCCCCAAATCAGACAGTTGCTGGATTTTGAAACACATAGAGTTTATTCTTTAAAAAAAATTTGAAGTATTTTGACTTAAGGCAAGATGACATAGCACTGCTTGTAGTAGAGTCCCATTATGCTGGAATTCTGTCATTCTCAAGTACTTAAAACACAGGGACTTTTTCTTCATGTGCTATACACCAAAGACTTACAGGAAGAACAGCTAAATGAGATGCTACAGTAAGTTAGCCAATATCTGTTAGCAAAGGGCAACAAAACCAACTGTGGTTATCATGAAGGTGTTCGCAGGTGGACCAATGTCCTCTTTTTCTGAGCAAACAGCCCAGATTATAAACACAGTTTTCTAATACTGGAAAAAACATTAATACATATTAAGTTACCTATCCTGCCTATCTGCACCTATCCGAATTACCCTAAATCTATGTTAGCAACAAGTTGTTGATAACAGTTAAGACTTGGCCAGTGGTCAGTTCAGTTTTCTGCTTGTAATGAACATTATTATGAGCATTATTAGGATTAGCTTCCAATTTGTAACTTCAGTGTCCTGGAGCACAACACTTCCCATACATTGCAGGAATATGTATCGTGTGCAATGGTTGAAAGTGTGCAAATGTGGGTTTAAAATACAAGCTCTATGACATGTTTTTCTAATTTTACTAATGTCTGTCTAATATTTGTGGCAGACAATGCACAACTGGGTATAAAAAATGCACAAGGACTTGGAGAAAACCTACAAAATACAGGTTCTGCTTTTCAACAGCTGTTAATAGAACCAACAATATAAAGTCTAGTCAAAGTTGCATGGTAACATTTATTACAATTTTTACAATAGAATTTATCACTTGTGGGTAACAATGGTGCCAGCTGCAGCAATATTAAATGGATCAAAAATATTTCAGCAGGCATGCACAAAGAACTGTTCACCTGCTGCTTCTTGTAATGCTTTTATAAAAAGTCTTGTGTCATGGGACTGGTAACTCTTGCCAACACCTCCTCCAACTAGGTAAATCTGATCTGATTATTATCAATACAGCCACATTGAAATGTAAATGACAGGAACCCCCAGTAAATTGCCACTTGCTAAACACTTAGTACAATTTTATCGTACTTGATTGAAATACATGAAAACTCTTTTTAAATAGAAAAGTAGGCTTAGCTTGTTCTGAAAAAGGCTGGGAAACAGAAATGGAACATAAAAGCTCAGTGAGCAGAAGCAATTAAAAAAGTATCTTGCCTACATGACCACTATGCAAAACTAATATTCAGCATTCCACAGTGAATTAAAAGCAGATTGCCTTTTGTCAATGAAAACAAACCTATTCTGAAAATGAAAACAGCCACAGGATGTTTTCCTTCAAATATTTTGAAACTCAAGTTAATGAAAAGGTAAACAATGTGGTCTGTATTTCATGAGACTACAGAATATTGTTGAGGATAGAAAATCAAATATTTTTTACTGTATGTTTAATGACTAACTGTGGGAAAATAAGAAAAAAAAGATTGGAGAATTTACTTCCGATTAAGCACAGAAGGAATGACTTCTTCCAATTGGGATAAGCTATGGCTAACCAAAAGCAATCAATGAACTTATGATGGCATAGCCACCATTTGTCACACAATTGCACATATTCTTCCACTGCAACGAGGTTAAAACCCTCCATGAGTTTAAATAAGTATTAGCATCCATCCACTCATGAGCTTGATTTCAAATGTGAGTTCCAGCCACTAAAAACTGTGAGATTAACAGACTTCCATTTTCCTGAAAAGTAGGACCAGCAGCAGAAAGTAACAGAAACAACAGATGAAAAACCCAGAACAATTCCAGGAAGATACCTGCAGTATACGTTTCCAAGAATTAAAGCGAAATTAAAGCCTATTTTAAGACTTAAGTAAACATGAGAAGCACACAGTCAGTCATGACTATGAATATATAAAAAATAATGGGGTGAAAGTAAGATTAATTCTACTCCTTCAAGCATTCTTGTCAATAAAATTGCTACCTTAGAAAACAAAATTCTGACTGTAAACCTGCAAACGTCTTTAAAAATAGCATCAGTAATTGCATTTTGGTGATCCTTCACTTTATGAGATCAGCATAAGCCTGATGAATTTGAAATCTTGGCATAAGAATCTCCTATGGTTAAGTGACAAAATGTCACTGAATTTAGCACACCTCTTCAAGAATGCAATCCTTCTCCACGTGTTCTCATACATTCAAAAACTTCATGTCTGCCCCATTTCTAATATTACAGTAATCAGTTTGTGACTACCTCATCTTCACACTAGAAAAATCTGGTCAAATAAATTTAAAAGAAGAATGCTTTTGAGCTTCACATCACTGTATCTGTGACCTTTTCCTTACTCTCTTCTATCACTAAGACAGGAAAATCAGTTAAGATGCTTCTACCCAAGTACCTCTCCAGAAGTACCAAATTCCTATTATATTTTCATATTAACTTGATTTTGCTGACATAAAACACTGAAGAACTTGCTGCACATTATGCTAATAACTGAACTGATATGACTGTAATATGCAGAGTAATATTACAATCTAATGATGCCCTTACAGAAGCAAATGACCCAATTCTACATTAAAACTTAGCCTGTGTACTATAAACACTTCAGGTTTCAGCCCTCCTCAGTGGATCACCTGTAGGAATTAGGGATAAAGTGAAAATACCCATAAAACTTCATGTATTGACATTTTTAAACTCAGAATTGCTTTCTGGCATCAATAATGTAGCATGTTCTTTAAAATGGTACTGCTCAGCCTCAGCTGCTCCTTTTGATGAGCGTCTTCATAATTCTACATCTTCATTTAACCTCTCACAGATACCATTAGCTAGGCAATTAATATTTGATACTCTACATCAGCAGACTTCAAGAGAAACATTACACTGAAATGAATGAGCCACACAGATGCTAGAATTACACTTTTATTACAAGCTAATGTTTGTCATGTTTTGTACATGTGGAAACCTCTCTGCATTTAAAAGCACTGAGAACCTTTTTCCAACTGTTGCTGAAAGCTTACTTAGATTATTTACACTAATTGAATCATGTATATATACTAAATAAACAACACAAATCTATTTATAAAGACTAAGAAATCACTACTATGCTTCCTGGTATTCTGTTCCAATTCCTAGGGACTAGCCCACCAGACTAATGACAATTCATACTAGACAGTTATTAATTTTTCTGTAGCTATGTCCCAGCAGAAAAACTTCCTCAGAAAAGGAAGATCTGCAATGAAGATACAACACAACAAACAGAACAGTTAATTTCAGTGTCAAATCCAAGTTCTTGCACCCACACATGCACCTGTTCACACTCAGAGAAGCAGGCAAAGGAAAACAAAAGCCAGCAAGTCTTACCTTTTTGCAGACACTTTCAAAATTAACTTCTGTCCTAAGAGCAAGTCTGGTGACTTCATCTGGTTTTATTTCCTGTAGATAAAAAATAAGTTTATTCTTCTTATGATCAGTCTTTATGAAGTCTTTCTATGGTTCACCTTCCTTATAAACATTCTAATCATGGCACCTCCCTAATCTCTTAAAGGAAGAAAACCAGTTTGTTATGTGGCAAATTTTTTGCTGTGTATGAAAACACTACACTTACACTGACTTTCTGAAACACTACCTTATATTTAATCTGACTGCATATACTAGTGCTGAAGGCAAGGGGGATTTTTCAACAGCAAAGTATGCAGAATGAGTGGTTTTATTCACAGAAATATTTCAATTGCCCATACTGTTGTACTACAAATAAACCTTGGAAGGCCTTAAATACCTGACTTATCTTCTGATGCAGTTATATCAGAACTTATCAATGTACATGAATATATAAATTGAAGACAATGAAAATGAAGCTGAAATGAAAAAAATATTATCTTTTTTCTAAAGAGACTGACTGAGCATGCAGTTTGCATTCCTGGACTTAAGCATTTGCATTGGCAGCTGAAATAGAGGAATGAAAATCCTGGACAAGTGGATTTTGTTAAAAGCTGAATATTTTATGAGACATGCCCCCACGACAGATTTCTTGCTATTTTAAGACACACGTTTTATGTAGGCTGCATTACAAAATGCTCTATTAACCTCATCAATTGAATTAACTCAACATTATTTTCCTCGTCAGGCAGTAAAACCAAAAATCATGTTACATACAGTTGTTTCCCAGATGGCCATTTTAAAAGCACTTTAACTGTTCTTATACCAGACCTGAATAATGTCCACACATTCTGAAAAGCTGAAATTCTGTACAAAGTAACTTATTCTCATAGAGCTTTCATGTTCAACAACTATGTTGCATTTGTTAATTTCTTTCTTTCCCTGCTTAACCATTCTTGAAACCAATTCCATATCTTCATTTTTACTCCACTGCTAAGTTCCATATTCTACCCCTTTTCTGACATAAATCTGGAGCAGTCTGTACACTTCCTTAGACATAATTTCAGGAAGAACCAAGTAGGTAAGCATCTTATAAAAGGTCACAGTTTGCATCTCAAAACCTAATGTTTTGCTTCTTTGCATATTTATCTAGACCTTCAAGGTGCTACATGTGTATGTCTTAAAACTGTAAACAATTACCTATTAGCTGTAAACAATTATGTTAACCATAGTAGTGGGAAAAAATAACAGAATTTAGATAAATTAACAACAAAAGCAACAAAACCCCCTCTCTTTTAGTGAATGTCAGAAGAGCTTCCTGACAATGAGATCTAGAACTTTGCAAAATCATCTCCCAAAGGTACTAGTGGAAGCTCAATCACTTAGAGGACACTATCCACACTGGAAAAACACTGGTGATTATAGGAAACAATCTTCCACTGGCAGATGGACAGTTGGATGATCTAATAGAGATGGAAAAGACCTATGATTCAGTTTTCCATGACTTTCCAAAGTGTTTCACAGATGGTGAAAGTAGGACACGTTGTTTAAGTGACATGTTTACTGTCATATAGGAAGTTGGGGGTTACGAATGAAGCTCTGGAACCCAATATTATTCATTAAATCAAGCTGTTCGTTTATTAAAAAAAACAACCAAAAAATATAATTCCTATGATCTTCATCCCAAATAAAACTGCCTATTTCCTGTCTCCTTAGGATTTAAATGCAGCATCAGGGTTCAGGGCAGAGGCAGACAAACTTCAGCAATCCCTCCATGAGAATGGTCAGTTTAATTTTGATATGACAATACTGCAGAATTCCCAAGACATTGCAGAATCATGAATAATATTGGAGAATGAATTACACTTTGGAATGTGAAGTCATGAAAGCCACACTGAAATGCCTGGGATACAGAATGAGGCCAAGAACCTTCTGTTAGGGCCTAAATTCCCAAATTTATAAACTATCTCCTTCACTTCTCCTAGATTTAAGGCAAACTAAGAATTTTGACTCAAATGTTCTTCCACAGAACTTTGGTGTTGTTAGCGCCACATGGGTCAAGTTACTGTAACAAATGCATGCTTTTTCTGTCTCTATCAATGGTCAGCAACAGACAATAAAATACAAAAAGGAGATAGTGGTATTTTTCCCAGCACAGTTTTCTCAACTTTGAGAAGCACCTGACTCACAAAGAAAACCTTGGTATTGAGTATCTTTTATGGAACCCTCTTTCCAATTGTGCTAAGGGACATTATAAATGGATGCCCTCCCCAGCATCTCTGAGACCAGTCCAGGGATTCTTCCCACCCTGATGCTGCAGCCCAGCCCAGAGTGTCCAGAGACCAGAGGTATCTCTGCCAGGTCCACAGATACTGACTGCAGTTGTTTTCCAATTGACAGGTACAACGAGTAGTGAAGCTCAGCTATGCACCCTGACTCCCATTCCTTTATACCCCCAGAAGCTGGCACCTAGTCCTTACAGCACTGGCAGGCAGGGAACAAAGAAGTGAGATTACAAACAGGTAAGAAAAGAAAAAAAAAGATGACAGAATCTGTTCATCTGTCACAGTGCTTAGTCAGGTAAATTTACTGACCAGAACTGGCTGAGACTGGCCCCTAAAATGCCCACTCCTAATTATGACCCCTAAGCACTACTTACTAAGTTTCATTTAGTTCAGAGGTCCTCCCAATATCCCCAAATCCTCATGTTCCTATTGTTCTCCCTTACCAGTTACAAAGTCAAACCTGGCCTTCTGCAAAGTGCTATCAGTAGTTTTTTAATGGCTCATTATTTGTGAGTGGAGTTGATTTGTCTCTAACCCTGTCTGTTTATCTCTTGTTCCACCAGCTTTTACTCTCTCTTTTTCTTTATCCCTTCCAGTTTCCTTTTCTATCCCTTCAGCACTGAGAAAATCCACTTCTGGAGGTCCCTAATGAAGAACCCTCTCACTGCCTTCCAAATATTCTCACAAATTACAGCTGCTTTCCAAAATCATATTAATTCTTGGTGTCATCACCTGTGCCAGTTGGTTTCCAAGAGAGATGCTATGCTCTGGTGAACAAGGAATACAAAACTTAAAAGGGAAAAATATAAATACGCTACTTTATTAAGTATACACCCACAATAATCCCATATTAGAGAAATATAGTCAAAGGCACCCTACCAACCAATGCACACACTCTTTCTTCTTGAAAATCATCTCTGTTTTCTCAAATGTCTAAAAACACCCCAAGCCAAAACCTGAAAAGTAATGTGTTGACATACTGACTGCCTATGGAGGGATGATAAACTGCTGAGATCGAGAGACTCCTCCTCCCTGAGACAGACCATGCCTTCTCTCGTGGGAGAGAGACAGCTACTGGAGATAACACACTACTGGCATTAGTGCTCCAGCTGGCAAATGCTGGCACACTGATGGATAATGGGCAGTAAGCAACAATGGAAGAGATAATTTTCTTTAAGTTACAAACCCCTATCTCCACTTCTGTCATGAAATCCTTTGGAGACAGGGATACAAGACTCTCTGCAGGGTGATGTACATGACACAAAGCACGATGGTGCAGCTGTCTGTCCTGGCAGAGCCCCCAGTGGCCACTGGAATGCCAAGATGACACTGGAAAGAGGTGGCAAAGGAGTTGCAGCAGTAGGACCAGCCTGACTCAATTTTTCCAACAGTATGGGATTGATGCTCCTCCAGTCATTCACTGCCCAGGCAGCTGCTCCAGTGGGCAGTGGAGCAATGTCAGGAGAATTGACCTGTCAGCCAGTTGGATCCTCTCAGGCTGCAGGCAGATGATCAGGACTTGGCTTGAGATTAAGATGAATAAACAGGATGTGAAAAGCTACTGGACATAAGAAAACTGCTGGCTGTGATAGATAATGCAAGAAGCTGCAGAGTGACTGTACAGATCATCAGGACAAAGTTACACAAAAACCAGACAAGCTCCATGGAAAGGTGGAGCACAGGGCAGACTTTAGGGGTGGACATCTTGGAAGGTAACTGAATTAGTAATAGCGCACGAAGCCAAGAATGCATGCACAGTTACCCTGAAACACCAAATCTGTGGAAAAAGTAACTATGGGCAGGCAAAGACTGGCCTGGGCTGGAAAAGTGAGCACTGGGGCACAGGAAGAGGTAGATGTGGGGCAGGGACTCATCTCTGAACAGCATACAGGAGGCAGCAAGCTCACCCCAGTACTTAAAGAAACTTAAACCAACAATATTGGGAGGTGTTTTTTTTTTTAATAAACCATAACTGTCCTACACAGGAAGACAAGACTATATAGAAGAGAAGTATGTCAAACATAAATGGTATGTGAAAATCGGATTTCATGCTTATATTGATTGTGGCTGCTCAGATGACACTTTATCCAAGTGATACTGAGTAAGGCAGAGGGTGTAACCTAAAAGGCATGGAAATGTAATTTATTAAATAACCTCTGGAAGAGAGCAAAACAAAAAAACTCACTGTCAAATGAGGCTTCAACACATATCAGAAATGCAAGATTTTTCATACAATATGTATTCCCAGCTTTGCTGTTTCAGGCAGTTTTAGATGACTCAGAAAAAAAATCCAGTCTGCCAGTGGCCTGTGGAAGCAATTTAAGAGTCCTCAGACTACTGAAAACAACACGATTTCAATTTTGTTTTGACTAGTATTTTTTGTTTATCACAAAATTCATTACTTTTCACTATTATTTTTTCATATCTTCTTAGCTGTGCAAGTTTTAAGCGCTTCCATACGAAAAGATGACTTTCATCTTAAAATGGTGAAACTTCTACAAAAAATAATTAATAGAATCAGGGCATAGAACAGAATAGAAACAGAACACCTTTACCAAAAGTCATATTTCTAGTGAAATCTCAACTATTAATATTAATTACCCATTAATACACTTCTAGCTTTTAAAACATAACTGTAATTTTTACTCTTAAGCCTATATTTGAGAATACTTTCTCACAAAGTTTCTTGTATTTTTCCAGAGTATTCAGTCTAATTTTGCTACTTTCTGTCATTTTTCTAGGTTGCTTACAGAGGAAAAAGGCACAAAAGAAAAAGATTCCAGAATATTTTTCAGTCTTTTTTTTTTTTCCTACAGTTTAATCCCTGTGTGTCTTCTTGTCAAAACCAATTTGCTCCCCTAAGTCTTTACTAAGTTCAGTATTTTACTAATTCAGAACAAAAGCAGTCTTAGATTTATGGGTAAGTATTACCATTGTGAAAAGGCACAAAAATAGGATATCTTCAAAGTAGTGAAATAAATTGGACATGGCTCACCTGAAAGCTTATCCATCTTCCAAAAAGAAACAAAATCTATTATAACAGCACAAATTTGTTTAACTTATGAAGGCATGTTTTCCAGAAATGCAGTGCTGTAACCGATTATTATCAAACTGATTATGAAGAAAAAGAATACTTTCCTTCCTCAGCAGTTTATAAATCCAAATCCCTTGTCAGTAGCTGTGACCTAAATACACACAGAAGAATTTCCAGTGTAAGTCACATTAGTGGACTGCCACACCAAAGTAAATGGCACTCTGCCTATATAAAAAAATAGAATAAGTAAATCCCAAGCCTCTATCTTCTCAAGTCCCCATTTTACCAGTTATGCAACCAAGATCAACAGTACTACCAGAAGAAGAATTTAGATAAAATTAAAAAACAGAATAACAAAATAAATAATCTGGTAAGGAAAATGTGACATTGTCTAGTTAAACATGGTTTAAACTTATTAGGAAGTTTATTGAACAAATCAGTGCTACATTGATATACCTGCTTTATTATAAAATCCCTATGTGATTCTACCACAGACAAAGCTAAGCTAATTTCAAGACTGACTGCCAGTCTTAATGAACTATTAGTAAAACACCTTGCAAGCTCTCTTCTGAGTAATTAGATGTCCTGAACTTCATCTAGCACAGAATAAAAGTTTCAAAATATATAAGACAGCATTTTCTGTATCTACTCTCATTTTTAAACTACAACTTTTAAACCAGGAATTATATGGGAGGCAGTATCTCCCTTGGTAATACCGCACAGAAGAAAGAAAAGTCTAATTCTAGACAGTCTGTAGCCTTAGCCCTGGAAATTTCATCTTCTATTTGGCTTAAGTTTTTTTCCTCAGTGGAATCCAGGCAATCCAGGTCACTCTCATCTTTATTCATCACCTGTAAATTACATAAAATCCTTCCAGAGAGGCATACTGATTCGTCCCAAATTTCCCTAACTGTACCATGATGATCGGTAAACTCAAAACACTGTACTTGCTACTTGTTCACAACTGCTCCTTCTGCAGCAAAACATTTCTTACCTGAGCACTCACTTTTGTTTTAATAATTTCCTGCTTTGTTGACTGTGACAATTCCCAGTAACAACATGAGAACGCCCACATTATGCAATTGATCAACTTATTTTACTTGGTGCTAAGAAATAGAATGGGTAATCATTAAGATGTTGCATTCATTGCATTTCTGAAGCAATTCTAAAAAGACCTGCCATTGCCTCATTTTGCAGCAGACACATCTGTGGATGTGAAAGCATTACACATTTACCAAGAATTTCCTGCTGAGAAGGACTGAGGTTTTCAACCCACAGGTGAGAATCCAGTGAGGGCCAGTAACAGTCTCATGGGAGGTAGATTGATTTGACAGGATGTCCAGGATGGTGCTGTCAGGGCCATCTCTGTCATAGGTCTGAAGCTGACTGATGTCCAGAAAATTATGAAGACTGCCAAGTCATTTGTTAAGAAGACTATTATCCTTCATGAATCTAGTAAATACCTATGCATCTTCATGCTAAAAAATTTCCTGGTTTTTTTTTTACTGCCACTGGGAAAAAAAAACCCTACACTCACCCATCCTGAAATCATCAGCCCACTCACTGGCCCATGCAGCTGAAATGGGGACTCATTCTTGGAGCTGTTGGGTGAACCACACCTGGTGCTCAGGGCAGAGGATGTGCCCTGAGATGGACTTCAGCACCTCAGCTCCCCTCTGTTATCACAATCCACTCACAGCACAGAGGGCAGGGCCTTGCTGCGCCTACTACAACACAGTACATGCTGGATTTAAATAAAATTACATTAAACCCATTTACTATTAATACTTGAAAGAGAAACGGCTATAAAGTTCATAGGAAAAGAAATAAAAGACAAGGTGTACCTAATTTACTCACACTAAGGTTAAAGATCTCTCTGCCTTATCCAGCTGGACTTGACATTCTTCCTGGCAAGACAACATTTAGGATTTTCAATGTTTGCACACATTTATGCCAGAGCCTACACCTTTCAGATAAAAAAAAAAAAAAGGAATCTATTTTTGGGAGCCGTTTTCATTATTTCTTTAGTGACTCACTTGCTTTTTAAATTACAGAAAGACACAAAATCTAAGTGGTGCTAACACGTACATCTTTTCAAAAAACACAGGACTCTACCGTGTGGTAAGAGGCCATAAAAGATAGAAACTAACCACTGTGGGGGGCATGTGTTTGGGAAGACCTTTTTATCTAATCTAATGTAGTATAATGACAAAGTAAAGACTGTCTGTTGAGGCATGTGTGCACTCAAAATTAGTATAAACAAAACAAATCAGCATATTACCAATGTACTCCTAATTCTAAGAAAATTAGATGTCACATTACAATGGGGGTAGGAATGTCTTTCCAGCCAGCAATGCTTTGTATGTTGTAGAAGTTTCTCACCATCAGAGATATAGGTACTAAGAGATTCCAAACAGAAATCTAATAGTGCTTAAATAAACACTATTTCAGAAGTTTGCACATATTCAGAAACCACATATTCCTTCAATAAAAAACTTCAAGAAATTAGCTTTCGCTAAGCTTACAGTCAATGCAGAAAGTCTGATAAATGTTCAAAAATATATGTATGTAGAGATGTGGCTTTCCATGGAAGTCAAGTTTTACTGTACACTGCACCTGTATCATAAAGGACAGACAACTACATGAAAGCAAAAGCACAAAAAAAATTTCCATGGGTATTTTTTAGTTTGTTTGTTTCATTGGTGTAGCCACCAAAGCTTTTGCAGGCAACCTGACGGGATAACTTGTTTTTGTATCACCATATACTGAAAACAGAGGTTTTATCCAGAAAAAAGGAAGACATTTTCTCTCTAATTGGAGGCAGGCTGTGTGAATTATAATTTAAATACATTCCCCTGTATCACAATAGTGATGTTCAAAAATAATTTATAAATTATCTAGAGTCTGCATCACAAAGAGGAAGAAAAGTATAAGAATTAATAGTTCTATAGTTTCTAATTCTCTTGAAGTATGCAAAGACATTTAATGTATTTTTAACGACTTCGTATGTTTTATCACTTGCCTTATATTTTCAAAAGTCTTATTGAATTTTATGTTGTTTTAACAGGTCTTAGATTACTTTTTTGAGAGGTCATATTAAAATCATTATTGAAATAATCAATTTTCAACCTTGTTGGATTAAGAACAACTTGGAGAGAAATACTACAAAACAGTTTTAAGAAAAAAACCCAGTAGAATTTAATTCATATTTTAAAGTAACAAAACTGAAGACATTACGAGAGGAAACTACCAGAATACAACTTCCCAAAAAAGTCAGAAGTTTGAGAACGACCTCAGTTTAGATGAACACAGGACAATTGATTTTGACTGGAATTAACTATTCCTAACCTGTCAAGAAACAAACAAACAACAGCAACAACAAAAAAACAAACAAAAAAATCCCCCTCCAAAATAACAGTTAATAATTGGGAATGTAAGAATGTACTTAAAGAGGAACTTGTCTAGCAATTGTTCTTTTTGTAAACTACACTGGTGTCAGGTTTTTGCTGGCACCAATTTTAAACATTACTAAATGTCTACAGTATTGCTGTCTCAGTTTAGATCCAAGTGAAATTCAGTGTTAACCTGTGGATTTTCATCTAGTAAGTTTAACAATACAAAATTTTATAGTTTTCTGGGTTTATTGTTTTCTAGAAAATTGAAGTAACAAAAATACCCATCTAACAGACAGTTAGGCATATTCCTACAGACAGTTTTGCATAAATGGTTACCTTCCTCCAGCTAAATACTCTCATTCCTCCATGCTGCATAACTTTGTCTAAAAGCAGAACAAGCAGCTGAAGGAAAGACTACTTATTCATGCTTTAATAACAAAACAAAATGAAAAAAACACTCCCCAAAAGAACACTTAACATGGCTAATTGTTTGAGCTCTTGTAAAATATCCAGACTTTATTTGGCAAGTATAGGCCGCTCTTTTCTGCCACGTTTATAAACTAATTTAATATTTCAAGAGGTATGCAAGTCAAATGCCAGCAATTACATCAGTCTACTGAGATGAACACTGCGAACTTGGCATTTTATTCTGTCAATTAGATTAAATGAATTGTTTCATTTTGGAGGTTCACATCTGATTCAGTAGTCACATTCACAGAGCGGTTTTTACTACAGCATACAGAAAGCAATTAGTAAATCTGCAATCTGTGACAATTTCAGGAGTAGAAAGTATTAGGAAAATAAGCTACAATTAAAAAGAGAAGCAAAACAAGCTTAGAAGCACAGCAAGCATGGATGCCAAAACATTATTATTGGAGCATTCTTTTAGCTTCAAACACCCCCGAGCTGCGAATGCGGCGCGATCCGCAGCTCCCGCCGCCAGCAGAGGGCGCGCCGCGCGGCGCCAGCGCGGCATCGCGAGACCCGCGAGACGGGAACAGCCGGGGCTGAGGGAGCCGCGGCGCGAGGCAAAGCACGCGGACGCGCGCACGGCACAGGCGCAGCCCCTGTGTCTGCCGCCACAGCGCACAAGGGTTCAAAGATTAGACACCACAAAGAAAATATGAACTTGTTGTTTCCGCTCCTCTTCCCAGTATGCATTGTCTCCGAGAAAATCACTCCTCCTCTAGTCCTTTCTTCAAGCTCCGATGGAGAAAAAAGTATGAATTAGTTTCTGTCCTTTCGTACAGATCTTGAAACCTCAGAAAGACAAACCTGACAGTGATTTGCCCGAGGTGAGGAATAAAGGTGGGAAGAAGAGAACATAACAAAACGCAAGAAAAGCTTTCCTTTTGGTATATGCAGATCTGTAAACTGGCTGTTAAAACCTCCTCAGCAAAACACTGGTACACGATATCTATCCAGGACACATCTTGTGTAAAACTCCACCGTCAGTAGTTCACCTTGGCAAATCCTGGCAAATCCTCTCCCAATTTTGTTGCACCTTATATAGATGCTGCGCCATATCTGATCATTCTTGACAATCTTCTTTATACATTTACTAGATTATTTGGTTGGTTTTTACATAAACAAAGATGATTTATGCAGTGTACGGCAAAATAATTATTTTTAATAGGAAGAGACTGTCTTCTGTCTGAAGACAAGGAGCAGCAATCCAGCATTTTAACAGGTACCTATGCTAACTCTGATACCCACCTAGTGGTATCCACAAAAGCCAATTTCTTTCAATCCAGTAAAAATGAACTAATGGAAATGTAATTCTCACCAGCACCACATGTACTACTGAGCATTTATCACCACTGAATTTCTTCAGTCATTTTGTTGCCCAGTTGATTTTAGTATTAGTATCTTCCCTACCCTGAAATTCTGGAATCATCAAGCTCTGTCATTCATTCACTTTTTCTGAATCATTTCCAGCACTGATCTGCACAAAACTCCACTGTTAGCTTTCCAACACTACGAAAGCCAAGCATCTATTCTTCTTTTTTGCCTACTATGTTTAACTCTACAACTAAAAAAAAAAGAAAATTCATATTCATGAACAGCTCTAAAAAAAGAAAAACCGAACTAAAATCACATAAAACCACTAGAAGCTTTGGTGAAACCTGGACAATGGCTTTTGTTTTTTTTTTTTTTTATATAAAACCATATACAGACTCAATCAAATATATTTACTATGTATTTCCTCCTTCAAAAAACTCTCACTGATTTGCAAGGCATGACTTTCATCTCCTAAAGGTACTGTTCTTACTATTCATCCATGTGTTCACCAAATCCTCACTTAAGTAAAAGTGCCAATACGTCTGTCCAGGACTGAAGTCATATTTATATTAACATTACGCTCCCAAACAGATTTCATCTTTTTTTTTTTTCTTTAAGCAGGAGGTAGCCATGGGGGAAATAAGATTTTACACACAGAAGGATCAGTTGGAATAAAGAGTCATAGCAGCTGCAGTTGCCATTCTGAATTAATTAATTTCCAAGTGACTATAAAGATACTTAATCCAATTTCTTCCCACCCCCTCACCACAAACCCTTCAAATTGAAGAAATAGGAATAAGACCTTTACCACAATATTAAATAAGAACTTCTATTAGTGAAGAACAAAAGATCTAATTTCAGTGGAAAATTTCTTCAGCAGAAAGAGGACAAAAAAGGACAGTTGATTAAGGATATTTAGACATTATGATCCACCATACTAAGTAGATTCACTGTTTACTGCAGATATTATTCTTCGCTTCTCCAGAATAAATTAAGTACAAAAGACCAGGTATACAACAATAAATTAATTAGAATTGCCTCAGACATCTCACAAGGATCATCTTATCTTGATGACACCTCAGCATAGGATGATCAAAATACAAAGGAAAGCTATGCAGTATTTACAGAAATGTTATTTTCTTTCTCAGGTTCTCATGAATTATGGAGACATTTCATAGAAGGCCCAAGTTGGTTCAGTAAAATGAAATGCATGTTAGGATAATGAAAGAAGTCAACAACAAAAAAAGTATCTACTTGAAGTACACAAATATTTTCAAAATAAGTGCAGAAACAACCTGACACTTCTGTCATTACTTGATTAACAGCAGATGTTTTGTTTTGCTGTCACTGGTCAATATTCATATATAGGCACATTAGTTGCATTATTTTTTTTAATAGTGCCAAGGCTGCATCTGTATGAAAATAAACAGTGAAAATACACATAATTCAGAAGAGAGATGAGGTCTCATCTGCAAGCCCTATTTTTTCAAAAGGTGAAAATGGCTTGTTCTGCATCCTTACAAAAAACAAGATAGTAAAATTCTTATGCAAGACTTGATTAGAAAAAGCTTCATCTGCAAGCCATATTTTTAAGATAGTTGACAACCTGCACTTAGAACATACTTTAATATTTTCCTTAAGTTGTCTCAAATCCAGCAAACAGCTGCCCTTGTGATCTGTTTTGACTTTGTAACTAGGACTGTAATGCATAAGAAAAAACCATGATAGCTGCTTCTATTTAAGTATCTTGTCAACAATAAAGTTTTCAAAATGAACCTGATGATATTTTTACTGACTTTTATTTTTAAGAAATGCAGCCCATTTTTAATGTAATCCAGTTCAGTATTTCAGTATATTAAAAAAGCCAAAAAACTTCTACTATCATAATGTAATCAAACAGTAAGAATGGCTGTCAGCTGTTTTCTTCCTCCAAATTTAAACTGTACAGTGAAAGATCCCATACTAATTTTTCTTTCCTTTTTACAATTCTAAGTATTCTTTTATGCTTGCTATACAGAAAAAAATTAAGTATCATATTCTACAGCCTTCTTATGCTGAGACTGCCCATTCAACATCTTTTGACCCTGCAAGAGGAGACATATTTATGTAGGTTCTTGATGAGGTGTTCTTTTCTCATTCTTATTCATCAGTTTAAAAAAAAAAAAACACATTAAATAGCTCATCTTTTTCCATATCTCCACACTGAGCTGTGGACTCTTACTTTGCTTTAGCCTTAATTCTGCTGCAGTGTAGCTACAGAATCCATTCCTGCAGAGCTTCACATTCCTCACTACTTCAAAATCCATCAGTTTTGTACTCAGTAACATCATCTCTGTGTATTCAGGCACATTCCTCACAGGCTGTTTGCTCTTGCTGCCACCTTTGGTGGGTTTCCTGCTTGTGTTTGGGCTCAGGAACACACTGTTTATCCACACCTTCTTCTTCTCCATACATTAAGTGGTCTTTACATTGTGTTTCCTACTTGTGAGAGCTTTTACTTCAACCTTGACATAATTTTAGATAGTCACTGAATTATTATGCAGTTTGCTTAACAAAAAGGCACACGTTGTCCAGAACAGCCATGAACTGCCAACGACAAAGCCGAATGTGCTGTTGAGAGCACAAGCAGCAAACTTTTCCATTTCCTAACAGCACCTGACATGTCTATGCCTGACCAGGGCAGACCTGGATGTATCTGCCACTCAAAGCCCCACGCTTCCTGCATTGCTGCAGAGGAATGCATCATGCATGGAGATAAAAAGTCAAACATGCACCAAAGCAAAGATCTGGACTCTCCACTGAAGGAGGGCTGAGGAAGTTCAACCCCTTCTTCTTCCCCTGGAATGGTCTACAAGTGGCATCTGGTTCACATCATTGCAAAAGCTGAACCACCACTGCCTCTGCCTTTCCTTGAGAAGCATCAAGGACTGTTCCTGAAGTTTAAGCACTTCCCATTACTCTTACTGAAACTTTTAAAGGTTAAAGATTCTGTAACATTAGAATGAATGATTGTTACCTGTTTTAAAAGAAAATACACCAGACTGTTGGAAACACATGCTAGGAGAAAGAAAAAGTGGGGAAAAAAGTGCATTAGCTTCCATTCTGACTTAAGATAATTTTACAGCGACATGTTGACTGAAAGCTAGGTTACACCATTAACCAAGAAAGGAAACAGTACTGCTAGAAGAAAATTATAAAGATTTATGAAAAAGTCTGGTATTCCTGGATATAAATATGCCATGCAAAAAGGCCATACTAAAATAAAGACGATAGAAGTTCCTCAAGCCTCATCAGTTACCCAGCCCTGTTCTCGACCTTACCACTATTACTTTCAGTAAATTGAATGACTGTTGTTCCAAGGACTATGAGTGTGAAAACATCCTTCAAACTTCAAAATATTTCATAAAATAATTTGGCTTTCAAAACCTTAATAATGGAGTTCATATTCAAGTCTACTTCTGTTAACATCTTGCTAGAATATAAGACCAAGAGAAAATAATGTAAAGCATTGCTTTTTTCTGAATCTCTTGTACTAAATTCACTATTCTGTGACAAATACTGTGGTTTAAGTGTACTAAAAAAACCTTCATTGTCTTAACTAATCTGTTTCTCCAGTGATAAATTTCAGGACAGAGAACGTATCTTTCCAAGATACTTGAAAATGACTGAAACCAACTGCTGTTCATTCATGACAAATGGAAGCCGTGTTTCCTTCAAGCACTGCAAACTGCCTTTTGTCCCCATTTTCTTAATGAGCATCCCCCAAACATGATATAGGAACACCTTCCATAATGCCAAGGTTTTTGCTGTAAGACAAAGGCAAAAGTACTCCAAGACACATGAAAGAAACAACGGTTATATTAAGATCTTACTTCAGCCAAGAAATTCCAACAACTCAAGATAAGCTACACATTGCCAAGAAATCACTAGACAATGTTTTTTTTTTTATTAAGAAACTTTAAAAAAATAGCTTCTTAAATATGGAAAGCAGTACTCTACCATGGATAATAATCCATTTTGATAGTATCATCAAGCCTGACAAACAAGTAAAGAAATACCTTTAAGTATTACCAATTTTGTATTTCATAGAACAATAAAGGACTGGAAAGGATACCATACTTCATCTTTCAAGAATTGTTGAAGATATTTTATACAGTTTTAGAAAAATGAAAACTGAAGAACTAAAAAACCAGTGTATTCCAATAGCTTTGAGAACTCCTGCAAACAATTAACCCAGGTCCTGCATCCATGTAGCTTGAGCTTTCAAATGCTCTCATTTCTCACAATGTTTACTTCTGATTGTTGTACTTCTGAGACACTTTTAATCGCATTTTCCAGTTAAGCTTTTTTTATTCTTCAGTTATAAGAACTAAAAGATATAGAATAAAAAATTAAATGTCATTCTAACAATAATACAATATATACACTACTTACAAATTCAAGTAACAAAAATTTTTTCAACACAGCCCAGAACCAACACTTCATAGATTTTTCAATATATATGCAGAAATGTGCATGCATGACTATGTAGAGCATATTAAAAAGAGTCATGGAGACACTATTAAAACCAAAAAATTAAAACCATCCTCTACCACCTCATTCCTAGGAAACAGTGTGTTAAAGTGATATTACGTCAGCACTATCTGTTCAGAATTTACTTGAGGACAGGAAAATAGCATCCCTGAGAGTTAGTGATATAACTAACAGTAACAGCAAGCATTTTGTCCTTCCTGTTGTATCAGACCATAGTTAGCAAAGATACAAGCTGGAAAGAGAAGTTAAAATCTTGTAACTGAAAGTAACTTAAAGTTCAAATCTGTTTAACTGAGGAAAATCCTGTTGAGTTGCAGGCTCAAAAAGTTTGTGAGTTTACAGGCAGCTGAACTGAGAAATGTAACTCTTAAGAAAGCAAAGAATTCTCCCTGATGAGGATTTCAAACCATTAGATTTTTTTTTTTTTTCTGACTAAGAGAAACTTAATTTATTGGATCAAAAACTTCAGTAAAACAGACAACTGTTTCAAGATTGCAGAATTTCAGTCTTTCTTCCCCGAGACTGAAACAAATTCCCTGTAAAATGGAATCCCCCAATAATGCATTTGGAGGTCATCAGAATTCATAAAGACTTCTCTGCCAACAGTCCTCAGGGGCCCATTTTTTCCCTTCTGGATACATAATGAGGAGAAAGTAGGTCTGGGTCTGTTCTTGACGATGGAAAAAAAAGGACTGATGTTTAGAAAGAGATGTCTCTATGCATGGTTTAATACAATGGCTTTTATTGGGGGTGGCTTCTGGAAGCTCCTCAAAGCTTCCACTATGCCCAGCAGAGCAAGTTCCTGAAGGCTCTGATGATAGACGTGTTGCTGACCCAATTAGAGAAGCCTGTAATGCCTCTGCAATGACATATTTAAGAAATAAAAATACCACACAGCCCTTCCTCTTCTTCCAGGGGTGAGGAGGTGCCAGGGCCGTTCTAGTGCCGCGAGTGGCTGCCAGGGCCATGCGGCATGCCATCTTGGCACAGCCTGCAGTGAACTTTGCCTGCTGAGCTGCTCTCAGCCAGCCGTGCTGCGAGCACAAGGGCAGAGGTGGCAGCAGCAGCTTCTCCTTTTGGGTGCCCTGCTGAATGAAGAGAGGAGTGGAATGGGCACCACGGCCGTGGCCAGCCCTGCCCGCGCCGTGCCGGCGAGGGGCACAGTGAGCAGCTCCAATACTGAGCCCAGGCAGGATCCACCTTTCAGTGCTGCAAAACCCTGTAAGAACCTTTCAATCAACAGAACTAGAGAACAAACGAATTTACGGACAACAATTTTCTCCTGAGTCATAGAAAAGGAAAAGGTGAGGACGTGAAGAGAACAACATGGCGACACTAAGGCTGGTGAAGGAAGGGAGAGAGAGGAGGTGCTCCAAACATGAACTGAGACGCTTCTACAAGCTGTGGTGAGGACTGTAACACAACAGCTTCCCTGTAATTCATGAAGTGCATGGGGGGATGCAGAGATCCTCTTGCAGGCCGTGAGAAAAGGTGCTCACACAGGAGCAGGTGGATGCCAAAAAGCTGTAATCTAGTAGGAAACCCAAACAGAGAGAGCAGACCCTTGCTCCCAGAAATAGAAAAAGAGGACCCTTGCTTCCAAACTAAAGCAGCTTATCCTTAAAAGACTACATACAGCCCGTGAATTAAAATGACCTATGCCATGTAGTTTGGGAGGAGTATTTTGCCTGTGGGAGAGATTCATGTTAATGCAGGTTGGGTGGGACTGCTACTTGTGAAAAATTGAAACCATGTTGGAAAAGTTCACAGAGAACTGTTTCCCACGGAAAGGACCCCATGGCATAGCAGAAGAGACTTCTCTCCCTAACTGAACTGAAAAAAGATTTTAAGTGAAAAACTGACCAAAACTTCCATGCCCTGGCTCCCTGCACTGTCAGTAGTTAAGAGGTGGCTGAAGGGAAGAAAAACTTGTTTTAAAGCTTTATTTTAGTTCTTATCGTCATCTTTTAATTCTGTTTCTTTTTACTTTTTAAGTTTTGAGCCTGTTTTGCCCCTGGAGTGTTTTCTCCTAATCCTTACCTCAACTCATGAGCCTGCCAGTTTCTTTCCCCCTCCTCTGCTCAACTCTAGCAGAGAGTATGAGCGAATGGTTTTCCTCGTGGGTGCCTGGTGCTTAGCCAGTGTCAAACCATGACACTCTGGCAACAGGGAAGAACTTGGAAGAAAAATTGTACTACTTTCTTCAACCTACAGAAAGCCTTCAGGCCTCCAACAAATAAAGAATTTCCAGAAGTTTTAAGTTGCCACTTCATTAAATCTTTTATCTTGAAAATACACACACTATTGAACTCTGGTCCAGCATCCATTTTCTGGCTCCAAATCCTTTCACCTGCTTTAATTATTTTGTTGCATTTTCGGTCTTTTCAATTGAATGTTTCTTTGGAGTTTGTAGCTCCTCAAGACTAATCTAATCATTCAGTAAGAGAAAAGAGACATTTTTTCTCACATAAAACATGTGAGAAGTTCATGGACAACTTCTTGGTGTTAAGAGAACATGAAAAATTGTTTTATCCTGCACACAGCCCATTAATTTTGAAAGCATTTTGAATTTCATTTGGCATGTGATTGAGATTCACACACTAAAACTGCTAAAATAATCTAGAATAACTTATACCTTAGTTACTCTAAACTGCAACTTTATAGATCACTTTCTATTTCTGTTGTGTCCAATCTTTTCTTAAAATTCTCAAATTCATCAATTTCAGTTATGTGAAGATGTTTTTTATGAACCTTATGATCTATAATTTAAGACAAAAGGTTGCTGGGAGTGAGGTTTTGCCAATATAGAATCTTCCATTGATCTGAAAGAACACTACCAGTTTGTGTGAAAGCTTTTTTACTTTTTCCATGCTGAATGAGGAATATTTCTATGCCAAATCTAAAAATTTCTGTTAGTTCAGAAATCAACAGTGGTTGAAAAAATATGTAAACAATTAGTGCCTTTTAGGTTGTGATTCATAAGAAACAGGAGTTTTTCTTTCAGCTAAGAAACAAATACATTATAGAGCTAGTGTCAACTTGTGCATCTTTAAAGTCTAAAAACCTCCACGTAACCAACCTTTTTCCTATTAAATATTCGTGTAATAATGCATTGTTCTTAACAATAAAGTCACATTAAGCCACTTAAAATTTCAGATAACCAAGAGCATTTACCAGTTTCTACCCAAGAAGTAGGAGAGTTTTTCCTTCTCAGCAGCTTACTTTGAGGACCACTGCCTCTCTATAATCTATTTCAGAGCAAAATTTGCCTTCAGGTCTCTGGACTACAAATCTACTCTCCCCTGACAACCACTCTTAAAGCTGCCACTTACAAGCCCTGTACATATTCATACCAAGTGAAGCAACACTTGAGTGTATTTGGCCCATATAGCCCTGAGTGCAGGCAGGCTTCTAGGTGTCTCCCTGAGCCTGTCCTGGAAGGAAAAGCACAAAGTGGACAAAACAAAGACTCCAGGTAAATGCGTGCACAACAAACTTTGCAGTGAAACCCTCTCAAGTACACTCACAAAAGCCCCATGAAACATGGACTTCTGAGCTCAGTGCTCCAGCACACCTGACCACTTGATCTTTCTCTTAGAAACTGAGACACATATACTTGGCATTAAAAAACAGTTTTTTAAAAAATTAGGAGAAAAGGGGAGAGAGAGGAAAAGGAGCAAATACAGGACCAAATACAAGTTTAAGATGGCTGGGAAGTCAGTAATGCAGAGTGCCTCAATATTACTGTCATGGTGTTTGAGCAGTGCTGCCCATTTTCTTTTCCCTTTTACTGGTTTATGAAGACTCTTATTGGAAGTTTTAAGCTGGCACAAAGTACATCTAAATCGTTCAATGAAGCCTTTCCTATTATTAGCTTTTTTTTTTTGAAGTCTAAGATCTCTGTAAGGTTGAGGAAAGAAAGAGAGATGTTAAAAACAAACAATAAACCTCCAGAATAGCACACAACAATAAGTGTGATATAATCATTATGGTTATCAACTACACTTAACAGGGGAACAATCAAAACAGCCATATTGTGAGGAAACATTTGTCACAATCTATACATAACTCTTTTGCACAAGCTCTGTAATTGGAATTCATAACTCATTTCACCACACATACTTTTATGTAGTACCAACTAAAACTCAGAGATTAGCATAAATCATTATGAAATTATAAAGTTTCTGAAGCATTTTCTTGATGCCATAACATATAAGATACAAACACGGTATCAATTAACGGCAAGGCTGAAAATTACAAGAAGATCTGACTCAAGCAGAACCAGTCCTTGCAGCTACAATTTGAAACTATTACATAACCAAATATAAATGGCATGATATTTAGAGCTTGCAGAACAGACAGTTCTGACAACAGAGGATACTGTACTGTCAGACACACAAAATGCCTCCCCATACTCCTGGGTGGCACAAGAACTTTAAATTCTGTGCTTTAACTGTTACAGAGAAAACTTTGAACACACACACTGCTAAGGAAATTCATGTTTAGCCTGGAAAGCTTAAGACTCAAATTTTTTAACACCTTGACAAATGCAAATACTCATAATTTGTTAGCTGTGTTAATATTCAAGCTTACTCAGAAAATACTTAGTTTCAGTAATGCAGCTGCAGAAAACAGACAAAGCTTTTAGTTACTAAAATAATTGTCTCTAATATTGAATTATTCAAACATGGCATTACCTTCATGGCATGGATTTCTTCTATTAATCTCTCAACTCGTTTTTGATTCTTTAATTTCAAGTCTTCTGAACCCCTGCAAGTGAAGTGCACGTTTATTAAGAAAATCTCAGTTTAGCTACTTTATTTCCTCTCTGGCAATACTAACTAGCAAAATAAAAAAAAAAAAAAAAAAAAGAAAAATCAGGAGATTGTACATAAACACAATCCCTTATTGGCAAATGAGCACTTTAGTGAAGAGCTGAGCACAGCCTTATGCTTTTGCTGTATTGAACAGAAGAGGAAACACTGAGGATTTCACAGAACAATGTGAAAAAACAAATATTACTGTGCTAGAAAATACTAAACTACAATTCAAATCAAGAATAGGTGACACCAGTGTCTCAAATACAATTATATTTTAAGATCTGTAATACTTAAATATGGAAGTTCATTGGGCTTGCTTCTTATTTTGGATAACCTGCTAAAATTGTGAGATCATGTTGAATTTACATTATGAACACAGTAACAGATGTAACTCACACCATCTCTAAGACATATGCTAAGTTATTTCAGGCCAATAATCTTTAAAAATATAATCTACAAAACACTGTTTCAACTGTTCATATAAGAATTACTTAATGGTAATTACTAAAAATCACTGACCTGTTATCTATGCAAACAAAGTATTTTTGGTACACGATCCTGAAGACAACTACAGTGAGAAAACTTGCTGCAACTTAAATTCAATGGCAGAATAACCTAAAAGATGAAACCTGACACTTTCAGACATGCTGTAAAAGGTTCTGCAACTGATTCAGATTACCTTCCAATACACTGAATCCCATTAAAAAAACTCATCCCAATTCTATTTATGAAAGTCCTTTTAGTTAGTATTTTTAGTATAAAATAGTAAAAATAAGACAAATAGAATTTATGTGTTTTAGTGCTGTAAGTTTTAAACGTAGTATATTTTTCTCCCATTTTTCCACTTTTGTGAAAACAATTAAAATACTGCCTCACTTACAAACCACAAAAACCCACAATTATTTAAAACTGACTTTTTGGATTTTAATTTCCCGATGTGTCTGGTTAGTCTGCGAATAGTGAGGACTCTGGCCTTCTTCACATCTTTTCTCATCTTCACAACCTGTGAGAAATATGGTAGACATTATAAAGTGTTTTCCTTGATTATGTTCCATATACATACATTCATTACATTGACTTAAATTTTGGAAATTAGTTCAACAAAGAGAACTATTTTGAAAATAGAGTGTATTTTCCTGCTAACTAAATTCCATTTCAAATTAATTCAGATTTCCATTATAATCAAACTGCTTCCATAAACACCAGAGGAAGAACTACCACCAGTCTAAAAGTGTGTCTGAGGTCAAAACAGAAGACAAGACATTCCTAGCTAGCCATACTTTAATATTATTCTTAGAGCTAGACTGAGCTAGAGATTTGAAGTCTCATCTTCTGCCTTCACTTAGCTTATTTTTGCCCCAGAGAAATATCAGCAGCACATTAAATCCATTGGTGCATAATACATAAAAGCATTTTCATTATGAAACATGTTGAAGTGTTAAGGAAAGACTTTCAGAATTATCATTATCTATTATGGAACAGAATTTGAGATATTATATTCTCTTCATAATTTTGAATTCATTTTCATTGAAAACAAAAATCAAGTGATTTCTAACTAACTACAGTCTGTCTCAACTTGCAATCCTACCCAGTACTCTGTAATCAAATTTAAAGCAGGCAGTTTTGAAGAAAATTTGGCAATGGCATTTTGGTCTTAATTCTCACTCCAATAACAAAGAAAGAGGTACTCATTATTATTATTATTAGACTGATAGGATGAACAAGAAACCTTTCCAATCTTTTGCAATTAAATTCCAAAAAGGAAAACCTTAAGCCCAGGTGTTGTCAAATGGTGAATGTTTCAGATAAACAGGGAGTCAACAGTGACCCTTTTCTTTTACAACTCAACTTCCCCCTTATTTATTCATATGTATATTACTATGTCTATTAAAATGTTGTAGTTAACAGTTAAACTTGGAATAACATTATATACTAAAACAAACAAACAAACAAAAAAATCTGTCTTCCTAACAAAAGCCAGATTTATCTTAACTTCATCCAGAGAAGTAAGTTTAAAATTAAATTGAAATTTCACCTCTTTCTCAATAAAATTCTTTACGTCAGATTTCTAATTTCTCAGAGATAACATCAAAATGAGAGACTGATGATTGCATTACCTAGTCAGGTAAATGAGGAATATTAGTACTATAAACCAAAGAAAAATCCTCAAAGCTCACAGAGCTGTACTTCACCCTTGTAATGAGGAGTCTGGCTGGTTCATATACACCCTGTGCAGAGACCCATAAAGATGATGCTTTAAAAAAAAGAAAAGGAAAGTAGAACACATATTTTGCATAGCAGACTATGTCTGTAGCTTAGGTTATTGATTCAATCAAGTTGTTAAGCCCTGAACAGTATTCAGCAGTGTCTTAACTGAAGGCTGAATCAGAGCAAAACAAATTCTAGAGAGGGGCATGGGCTGATTGTCAGCCTTACTTCTTCCAGAAAAGCAGAAGAAATGTGAAGCAATGCTCCTCTGAGAAGCAAGAGGGGAATTGTATGGGGGGCAACGTTAGCCACTTGCACCACGAGAAGTAAAAAGGTAAAGAAGGTTTATGGAACAAAAACAATTGACCCAAATGTGGTCTCTTGTTCCAAAAATTGTTACAGCAAAGTACTTGCCTCAGTTATCCTAGGAAAAGCAGCTGTACACACAGGTCTACCTACAAAAGCATTTCTACTTCAGTTAACAGCAGAAACCACATGCCAAAAAACATCAAGTGCCAAGTTTCTGCTACACAGCAGCACTGCTCAAGTCTCTGACATGTTAAGGAAGAAACCCTTAACATCACCATCTGCCATCAAGGCACACAGATATTTCTTTTTTATAATACACTGAGTGAGATTATCATAGGTCTCTATAGTACATCTTCTAAAAGGAAGAAAGAAAATAATGCAGTTCTGGCTGAACGCTTTGATACTATGTACATTCAGTGAGTTTGGAATGTCAGATGCAAACCGAGTATGCCTTAGAATGTCTGGGGAGGGGAGGTTGTTTTCACTTTGGGTTTTTTTATTCTCTGTTTTTTTAATAACCACTAAAAACATCCACAAGCTAGAAACATGCTGGAATTTAAGTAACTCATACTTTACATATTATTTACTGTGCACACGAAGTATATTTAACTTTCTCTCAAAAATATTTTATCAGGTATTTTTTTAATAGAAATATTAATGCATACACAGCATGTTTCCAGGGCCTACAAGAGCCAAACTTCAGCCTGCTCTGCTGCCAGCCAGTGAAGGCTGCATAGACATGACAGCAGGAATGAGGGAAGGTATTCGCTCTTTGGCAGACTAGGAATATCAATTTATGTAATCCAGTCACTTCTTTCACACGGGACAGTATGCATCAACTCTGTTCTTGGAAGTACTCATAACGTTCTCAAGAAAGCAGTCAGCCCTTTGGGAAAGAAATCAAAAAAGTTAAGCTTCAGATTTACAGTGTGCCTGAAACAATGGGGCTTAGACCACCAGGGTAGGCCCTGGTCTCTTGTACTACAAAGTGAGAGATGAAACTTTGCCATCAGTAGAAAAAAAACCAAAAAAACAGAAAAACTAAACCAAACCAAACCAAACAAAAAAAAAACCCTCACCAATAATATGGCTTTCAAAAAATAGTAACAAATATTTATTAATAATAAGGTACTTTTTATTAATAGTTAAAAAAAGTGAGAAAAAGAAAATTCTTTGCACTGAAACATAAAAAGGCTGCAGCGTAAGTCAGGATCAGACTTTGTGCTTCAAGACTAGACAACAAGGATTTTTAATCTACTCAGCAGTCACAGTAAGCACAAAAGAATAATTATAAATAAGCAAAACACAAACCAAACAATTTCCTCTATCAATAGGATCTAGAATTCCTGGAAATTATTGAAGTCTGAAGTTGTATGTGGAAATAACCACTTCAAGGATTTCTTTGAACAAAGAAAAAGAGATGCTTTCCTTTGTTGAAGACACTTCCTTATTTTGTTGGGAAATACTATTTATGAGACAATTAAGCCATTCCTACTCATTAATGCTACCAAATGTCATTGTCATTTGTGAATACAATTGTCAGTGTTCACAAATTATTAATAATATACAATACCAAAGTAAGAATATATATATACTACATAAAAATTATTAAATACAAAAGAAATCATAAAAGAAATTAACTCACTTTTGAAAACAAGCCTAGGTGGTAACATATACTAACGTGAATGCACATAAGCATATTTCAAAAGCTATGGTTATGAACTAAAATAATCCATTTGGCACTGTGCTTTTTCACAGAATAATGTATTTATATTGTCCTAATCCTAAACAAATATGAAATCCAAAAAATTCCATGACTGATGGCACTCTACAAAGAGAGGCATCCATCAACCAAGAGGCTGCCCCTTGCAGTAAGCACTGCCACAAAGCCAACCAGCTGCACACAAATCATTTCAAGCCACATGCAGGTGGCAGCTGCTGCCCTTTCAAGAAAGGGCGAGCAAAGAGCACAGCAGGGGATCAGCAGGTGACAAGCCAGACAAGAACTGGAAACTATCCTGCAACTCACCTTTTCCAATGAGTGCACATTACTGAGGGAGACTGTAACAGGAACTGCTGGCTTCAAGCACAGCCTACATTAAAGGGATACTTGGCACAATGCTCCCAGAACTTATCTGGCAATGAAAACAGCCCAAATTTTAATGGATGGGTACCACTGACACAGTACAAAGGTACCAGAGGGTACATAGCAAACCAAGAGTGTAACTTCCAGCAAATAATAAGGAACAACTGTGTGTTTAAAGAATTAGAAGAACTGAATTTAATCCAAAATTCACAGCTGAGACTACTTTGCCTTTTTATTTCAGTTTATACCTGGCTCCAAAGGGTTAACAGCCCTTCCCAGAGATTTGTTTTTTATATGGTAGTCCAGTCAGACCTTCCCAATTCTCAGCATGTCCAAGCCCTTCTCCTGCCCAGAAAGTAACTGACACAAGATAACTTAATTGTACCTTTGATATCTAAGTCTTCTCCAGGGTTTTTTCATGGAATAGTTCCGTTGACACTGGTATTTCACTCATAGTTACAAATTAATTTTGACTAACAAAGGTCTTGGAAGTACTGAATCAGTTCCTAAATCAATGCAGACTGTCTGGAAAGGGCCTCTGATCACAAACAGTATCCCTTTTAAATTAATGGGACACTGTAATTGCACAATGTAACACAAGATGAAACACACGTGCAATAGAATAGAAAGTCAAGAGCCTCCCACACAATTAAGCTGTTCCAAAAAAACTTGTTTGAAAATTTTCAAGTCTCTTCAAGAGAAATGTAAAGCATTTTTAGATAAAACAGCATCAAGAAGTCTAGTTCAGGTACTGAAAGTCTGTATTACTACAAAACAGTCCTCATATTAGGAATAGCAAGAAAAACACATCAAGGAATGTGGATAAAGTGACAGTGTAGGTACAATTATACATTCAAATTCACATGACTAGTCAAAGATATTTGCCTTCACATTTTTAAGGCAACAGCAGCAAAGTTCTCAAATGAACATTACATTAGAAAAAAATGTTGTACTTGGCTACTTCTGAAACTTGTTTTGAGGTCTGTACAAGCAACAGTACTCCAAACTAAGCTAGTGTTCAGCCAATTAGAAAAAATAAAGGAAAGTGTGACTAAAGATTTGTAGATGTATCAAGGAAGGTACGTGTCTACTCTGAACTATAGTATCAACTGTACTTAACAAAAAAAAAAAAATCCCCAAATCAAACCATTATTATAAAAAAAACCCAATGGATTAAGAGAAGCACTAATATGTTCCTGCCTATGACCTAGTTTGAATGCATTTTATTCAAAAACACTGAAATACAAGAACAACTGTGAAGGAAAAGTTGGGGGTTTTTTTCATTACCACATAGAAAAGCTAATACTGCATATGAAAATACCTGAACGACCTAGAATGCCTTAAATTCTTCTTAACTAAAGTTAATAGAAGTTAACTTAGTCAGCCCCAGCTATCCAGAATGCATGAAAGCCAATAAATTGATGGACATGTCCTTTTCTTTGGAGCAGTCTGAAGCACATACAACTGTTCTTCTTGGGCTTCAGCCCATGAGGTACTGAGTATTTTGGTCCTGACCCAATAATGCACTTAAATTATTAAATCCTTAAACAACCAGCACTAGACAGATCAGAATTTCTTCATCCACTTCTGCTTTATGCCAGCACACAGTCTAGTTAGTCTTAGTTCTGGTACAAGCAACCAGAAAAGACAAATCATTCTGTTCTCTTCAAGAAAGGACACTGCATCTAACCTCATCTAGTGAAAAAAACCCGCAATTTTAAGATTTTGTAACATTGTGAAATATCCATAATGTTGAACAGACACACATCCATTTAACAGAGGCCTCCAGCCTCTCCCTCAGCATGCTAAGTTCTCCTGTATGAACACTATCTTCAAAAAGACAATTTTGCAGACACAACTGCAAAAATATTTTTTTTACAGTTTGAAGATGGTGTTCTGAAAGCAGTGTTCTGTAATTTTACAGAAGACACAAGATGTAGACACATCAAATTCATTGTGCAATAACAAGGTCCCTTATGTCTTTTTTATTGCTTGATGTCTGGGAAAAAAAAAGAGGGTAATTCTAAGCTTGCTCTTCCATTTCAGTTTCTTCCTGTACTCTCCAGGCGAACAGGATTTATCTGACACGAGAGTCACACCTGATAGTGGGATAACAAGGAGAAAACATCAAGAATCAAGGCTGTTAATTCTGTCCCAGGAAGAGTCTGTTTTAAATATAGCCTACCATATTGCCATTGACAAATTACCATATACTGGGGTCTAGTAAATGTATGACAGGAAAAAGATGAAATTGCAGGTACAGGTAATACTTCAGTTCTCACATGTTCCCTTCATGCCAAGAGAACCCTAGGAGTTTGAAATGCAAGCCTGATCTACTAAAATGGCTCAAATGGCTCAAAGCAAAAGGAAAAAATTATTTATATATGCCCATATGTACACAATAGCTTTTAGATTTTATTGCAATAAGATATTTTCTTCTGAGCTCCTTCAAGTTTAAGCAGTGCTGCTAAAGTAGAAATGGAAGAAGTCACTAAAAATAAATCAAATTACAGTGACTATTTAAAAATAAAATTACAAATTGCTTAAATTACACATCAACAAGTGACAAAGCAAGAAAACCAGCTTAGAAAAAACCAAACCAAACAATAAAAAGAAAGTGAAATGCATTTAAGTTGAATATTCAAGGTCTCTCCAATATCGACAAAAAAACCATGGAACTCAGTAATGTTTCAGTTCTCACTGATCTTCTTTCTCTTCCTCATTTTAGGGCACATCAAAAGCACTGGTTTCACTTTATAGTTAGTTGGCAGTCTTCTAACCAAGAAACTACCATGGCAACAGAGTATTCTCAATGTTAATTTTTGGTGCTGTTTGGCAACAGAGAGTTTTAAAATTTGAAACACCTGCAGTTGGATCACATATTAGCCAGAACTAACAATAGTACATAATCTTTTGAGTGAATAATCTAAGCAAAAAATGTTTCTGGAACTTCATTACAAATACTTCTCTCTATTATCTGGAATGCCAGTTTGAAAGATCTAATGATTTTTAGATTCTTAGGAACAGTTTGAAAGATCTAATGATTTTTAAATTCTTAGGAAAAGTTAGCAGTTGCCAAATTTCATTTTTTCCTTTCTTTTTTTACAAAAAGAATCCCTGTATTACAGTATGTATTTTATACATGTTGAAATATGTGGAAATAGGCAGAAAGACTTAATACAGCGTCATACATTTGCATTATAAAAACATATATAAGTAGAGTGGCAAAGGCAGCAAGAAACAACAAACACACCTGTGTAGAGTATCAGTGTTCAGATGTGGAACATTTTTATACAAATATATACTGCAAAAAATATATATAAAAAAACCAAAAGTACATTTTTTCAGCCAGATCAGTTTCCTGAACTGTTTTTCCTTATGGTCCCCTAAATGGTTAGCTAGTTCCAGCACAAAAGAGCAAAGTAAGAACATACAGAAGACAGAAAAATGGACCACAGCAAATCAGACTACAATGACATAGACAGTGCTAAGGAGCACAGTTTTTCAGTCACTGTTTGTGCCATACCAACACGGTGTTAATCTTGCATTTGCCATCTGCAGCTGCATGAGAACAGATCTGAATCAAGTGGATTCAATTTTATCCCCTACAATTATCAGAACATACAAAAATTCTTGAAACGTGAGGTAAATTCTTCCGGATTAAACAATTGCACCTTGCTGCACAAAGCAGGCAGAAATGCCACTGCTAGCTGGAGCATCCCAAAAGCAAAACACCTGCAGCTTCTCAGGCCTCTGGGTACTCACCCTCTAAGGTTTCCCAAGGGGCTTCCTAAGGATGAAAGAAAAAAAGCACACCATCCACTTGGGCAAATTTCCACCTTCCTCACATGAAAAGTAATAAACGCACCCCTAGTGAGATACTGTCAAACTCTTCCTCCACAGTCTACCCATGCTTCTTTCTTTGTACTTTCTCAACTGAAGCACTGAAATATGGGTTTCTTTATTCATTATAGCACTATATTTCCTCCTGCATGGAGAACAATTGTCATTTCTAGTATAATTTCTCCAAGTGGAAACCACAGTGAGTACTCAGAAATATTAGAAAAGATCATTTTCATCCAAAGGTTTTGAAAGGCAATTCCAAGTATCTATGATAGGTGGGAGGGAGTGAGGCTATAGCCTAGAATTACTTGATCATTGCCAAAGACTAGAATTTAATGGATTTACTGCTTCAAAGTCAGTGTCTCACTGGATGGAGCCAATTCCATGCAGTACTTCAGAAAGCATTCAAGTCCAAACCAGGATCATGAGGTGGCTAGACACATTTCTAAACCCTAAATACACATCAGTAGTTGTAAACATCCAGATAAGAAATAACTGTTATAAACTAGCCTCAAGATGCAATATTAGACATATGTAAATATACCTAATCATTAGATATATGTGTCACCACATATGTAACCCCCATGGAAGTAGAACATATTTTCCAAAACAGAGGACTACCTGAAGGTAATTTCTAATTTTGTATTTAATTGATCAGCTGAATACAAGTTTGAAAACTCCCAGCTATCACTTGGCTAAAAATATTTCCATGGAATGTTGAAGGAGGATGTGATCAAAGCATCCAACACAGCCAAGCTCAAATCAATGGACTTTGATGTCTAGGACTTCCTCATTAGACCAGAACTCTAGCTAAAAGTCACATCAGAATTTCATGCCTCCTTAAGCTTTGACTTTACAAAAAGACAGTAAGAGAGAAGCTGCAGGAGTAATGTAACAACTATGAGGGTGAACACATGAGAATAAATAGTAAGTGTGCTGAGGGCTTTTACCCCTCTTCAAATGGCAAATCTCTTAAAAGCAGCTGTGAAAGAGCACCGACCACAAGGCAACATTATGAATCTCTACATTAGCTGCTGAATCATGACAGCTTGACTACAATGACTCACCAACAATCTGTGTAATTTTTTACATTAATTATACAGGTCACAAACATGATCCAAACCTGCAGAGCTGAACTGCCATCATGAAAATTGTGTCAAAATTGGGTAAGGACCTTTCCCCGTAACAAATGTAGAAATTCAACCACAGTGATTCCAGTATCAATTTGAAACTGTGTTTGGTGGTGTGACTGCTTTGGCTTGAGATTAAGAGATGCTAACATAAATGGTAGTATGGTTCCCCTAAGTTACCACAAAAAAACTCCAAGTCTTGAGTGCTACTATGTTGAAACTTTCCTCAGCTATTCTGAAAGAGCAGAATATCAAAACTGATTCGTTAGCCTGGCTTCTGAGAAAATTAGGTTTGTCAGCACACTGTTTGTCTGTCAGTATCCATCTCTGGTAAGTCTTGGGCTTATTGAACTGAAATCAAGGTTGACACATCATCACAGCCCAGAGCTCCTACACGTTTTGTGAAAACTGGTAGCCATGTAAGAATTGTGAACTAACATCAGCATTGCAATATTGGACAAATATTTGCATCTTAATATTACCAGGAAATGCATCATCATCATCACCATCATTATTACTATTATGTCATTCAACACAAACACTTATTTAACACTTATTTCAAAATTCATATTTCAATGTCACCATATAGTTGTTATTATTATACAGTAACATATAGCATAAATAAATAATTAAGAAAAAATGGGTTTAAGTTCATTAAATGAAACAAAACAGCATCAGGAGAGGAGTGATGAAGTTGGAGAAATACCCACTAAATAATTTTCCATTTCTTTCTAAATCTGAAATATAAAAAAATTTGCTAAATACCACAATTTTTAGATTGACCATAAATATACATTTAGCTTACATTATGAAAGTAACTGATGTAACTATGATAAGAAAAATAACTTCTTACTTCTTATGAGTGGGAAAAAAGCTATTGAGAAACAAATAGTAAGAATTTAGTATCCACATTTTTAAAATAAAAAATCCTTTGTTAAAGAAAAGAGAACAAGAAAATAGAGAAATAACAGAAAAGATGTGTTTGTGGTTTATGGCTTTCAAAGTATTTGGTACTTTTGCCTTTCTTCTTAAAATAAAATAGTCTTAAAAAATGCTACCAACCCTAAAATTCTTTTAAGAAGCTTGAGGCTCCTTTTACTAATAGACTAACAAGTCCAACTTTTTATCTGTCTTATGGTGCTTCTAGCACACCACCTGACATGCATATAAAAAAAAAAGTATCAAAATGCATCCAGTGAGTACAAGTATAACCCCTGTCCAGACCTAGGGTATGCCAGTGACCAGCAGAAGCCATGGCCTCAGGAAACAGACTCTGATAAAAACCTCATACATAGTAAATCCAAATTTGCATCACAGATCTTTCTGAGTTGCACTTCCAAACAGGATGAATATTCAGCCAAATACTGTGAACATCATCAGAATGTGAGGTAAACTTCCATTGGCTTCAAACATGCTGCAGTATTACTGGCCTGACAGCTCTGAAATACTATCCTACTTCCCACAGAAAAACTGCTCATCCCTTATGGTGCTTTCTGCTATTATGTCTCTATGACCTGTATTTTTTGTGGGAACTTTCAGTCAATTAATGCAAAAAAAGTTAAAATTTGAGTGGCATTACCATATAAGCTACTCTTCAGTCTTTTCACAAGGATGGGAAGAATTCCTGCTAGTGGGAATAGATTACCTTGCTGCAGCAGTTAGTGTTTCTTACTCCCTCAGTTCAGTTAAAAAAAATTAAAAAAAAAAAAAAAAAGAGAATTTTTCGTAAACACAAACACATGGGAAAGTCAGTGTTTAAAAAAGCCCCAAAAATCTAATAATCTAATAACCTGCGTTTTTCCTAGAAGTTTCTTCATGACATCGATAGAAACCGGGAAAAGGACAGGTATAAAAAACAGAAGGAATTAAAAATACTTAAAAATAAAAAAGTTCTCAAAATATCCATGCCAGATGTCTGACATTTATTCATTAATTTAAATACCTTTGCACAAGTTGTTCTCCATCAGCTGCCAAGATGCCAAATCTTCAAGAGATTTGTACACAACTATCTCAGTATTACTAACAACTTGGAGCAATACTTAAAGGTTCTTGCAAAATCTTCTTTGTTGTGACAGAACAAGTACTGTCACCTGTCTGCCCAATGGTATGTTCATTGTCTAGTCATTGACAACTTCTCTTCCACACCAAGTGTTGGTTCTGTTGGAAGATTTCTTCTTCTGAAGCTTGCTACCTTCAGTCTCTAGGTTCTTCTTACCAAAGTGATTTCCCCTGTCCTATCCTTATAAGGTCTCCTTATTTATCTTGTTCAACACACCTCATCATCCACCCACCATTTTCTAATATTTAAATACTTTCAAGTTCCTTCCTTCCTTCTTCTCTTCCTCTCACCTTCCCTGCAGGAATCTTATCTGCCCTTTTGTTTTACATTGTTTAGAATTCCTATCTGATCTATGTCAGGTATGCTCCCCCCGCCCCATGCTATTCACAACCTCTGCAGATTTCTTCAGCAACACCTGCCTCTGAATGAAATCCACCATTCATTCCTTTGAACCACTTGCTATTCAGAACAGTTCTTACCAGGCTCTTTTGCAAACAGCTTTTATCCGTTTATCTCTTCCTACATCTTCCTATATCCGTACACGATCTTATGTTTTCTCATAAGTGTCCTCATAAAATAGCAAAGAGGATCCACAGAATCATTTACACTGAAAAACACCTTGAAGATGATAAAGCCTAACCATAAACTAAACACTGCCAAGCCAACCACTGAACTATGTCCCTAAGTGCCACATCTCATACCTTTAAATGCTTCCAGGAATGGTGACACAGCCACTACCCCGAGCATCCCACTACAGTGAATCGACAACCCTTTAGGTGAAGAAATCTTCCCTAACAGCCAATCTGATACAACTTGATACCATTTCCTCTTGTCCTGCTACCTGGGAAAAGAGACCAATCCCCACCTCACAACCTGAAGCTGGACAACCTCCTTCCAGCTACTGAAGAGAGCAGTCAGCCTCTGCTTCACTTTTATGCAGAGTTCCATTTGGTATTAAATGCCATATGAATAAACAGGTATCATTGTGACTTTTCTTTGCACAGGAAATAACATAATGGAATTTTCTTTATACAAAATCAGCACAAAAATTTTAAATCTCTTTACTTTATATGACTTGAAAAACAATCAAAAGAGCCACTGAACTTAGTGCATTGGCCACTTTACCTCTCCGTTAAGAATTTTAATATTGCATACCAATGAGCAATTTGCAGTGAGTTCGCAATTGACTACTATTCTCCTTCTAGGAACATCTCCTCCAAGCTTCCAAATTCTATTATTAATAAGTCTTAAAACCACATCTTCCCTTCTACACCAATTTCAGCCTTGCTCCATTCTTCATTTAGCAACAAGTTCCACACCAGCAATGTAAAGGTTGCTGAAAGACCTCTGCAAGGACAGCAGTAAGCAATTACGCACATTTACTGTAACAGAACCATTTTTAAATTATGTTTTACTCAGGCATATATAGCCATAAATTACATTTAATAAAAAAACTAGACTGTGTACTGCAAGTACCATACAGTTCCTTTAAAGTAAAAGTTACTAAGTTTCCCATGACGGTTTGCATGTTTTTTTCATTATTGCACACTACCACACCAAGGAACCACAGATGTTTTTGTTTTATGAGAGCATCTTACTAGCCTACGTGGCCTACCACACACACTTTATATAAACCACTCGAGCTAAGAAAAAGTTTTCATTGCTGTCTTCAAGTACAGTAGTCTGATAACAGCTGTATACAACACTGTCAAAAGTAAAAAAACCTGCCTTGTTAGCCGTGGTTAATTGCTTCGGTGATCCGCTGAAAAAAATCTGTGAAGAGCAAGCAGATCAGAATTTGCTGCTAATATTAGTAAAACTGATGATGTGGCAACTCTAGAAACTTTAGAAACAGCTGCTGGAACAGTTCCTAGGGAAAAAAAAAAAGCCACAATTCCTCAGAATTTTATCTCACAGAGTATAAGTTTGGAAATTTCATAAGCTTTCAAAATACTTTTTCCTTAGGACATTTACATGGTCTGTAAAAGAATGTCAGCAATTTAACACTTGAACTGTTACAAGCAGAAATCAAGCCCTATGTAGCACAACTTTCTTCTTCAAGAAACTGTTGTGCCTACAATTATTCATAAGTAACACAATTAATGCAAGAATTTTTACATGCATTTCCATAGAGCTAAAATGACTGCTGCCAAGTATTCCAGAGTTTTAAAAGAAAGCCGTGTTTGCTTTCCAACTTTGCATAGACTTGTAATATACAGAAAAAACGTAGTGATCTGCCAGTATACTAAGAAATGAACTGATGGAAAAGATTAGCTATTTAGTTTTGAATCGTGCAGAAATTTATCTTTTCTCAGTTCTCATAACTTGTTTACACGCCTTTCCAAGACTTTAGACTGATTTTAGTCACATTTAAGAGAATGCAGAAGGAAGTATTTAAGACCATGTGCAAGCCAGGGATACACAGATTTTGGCAATGCCTATAGTCATCCACAGTTTGAATCTGACCACAAAGCATCCTAGACACCCATACTCTTTCAAAAGTATCCAAGTGCTAGCCACTCAAGAATAATTCTGAAGTGCTCTCAGGTGAACTTCAAGCCAGTTTAAGTTGACCAAGAGACGGAGACTCTGATACATCAGAAGCACACTGGCAGATAGCTCAGAAGAGTACAAAAACTGGTGTCCACCATCTGAGCAACAGTCTAGATGCTGGGGCACTTAACAGAACTGAAAAACATGGTATAGGAGTCTAGGGTAAATACCTCTACTTCAAGAAAATGGCTTGGCCAGCATACTGTATAGGTGATGGATGAAATACAGCTCATAAACCACAGAGAAAATAGGAAAAGAGAGCTTATCTATAGACCAACAAGCAGTATTTTCTCAGGACTAAAGAGTTCTGAGTTCCAGTTTTTCCTTTCAGAGAGCTCATGTATTTTATGCTAATTGTTGAATAAGCAGCCCTTGGAGCACAGTCAAGGACTTTTCCTACTGAAATGCTTTCACTGGTGAAATACATGACCAGGCTCCCCATACTCCATAAAATCACCTTTCTTTGCCAGACAGTAGCCCAGAAACAGTATTTGTTAATATTTGTCATTAGTGCACTCTGCTGGTCATTGAGATTCACAGGATTCAACTCATTTCAGACTGAGGGAACACATACATCAGCTTTCTCAATTACTGGAAAGCTTTGTAACAACTGAGCCATTAAACCATAAATTTTGCCCCATCAGATAGCATCATGCCTTAAAGGACAATAGTATATTTTGAATTATGAGCAGTAAGACATCTCAGCTCAGTCCAATACCAGGTAACTGGTCAGATGCCTCACCTCAAGTCTCACTTCCCCCTTTATATGAAGAGAGCAGACACAAGTATCAAATTGCCCCAAGGGATTCCTTGATTACCACATAGCCCAGGAGATAGTGTAAAAATAGATCTTTGGGGGTAGCTACCTTATTCCAGTGAGATGCTGGATCACTGCACTGGATTGGCTGCCCAGTATTTTAAACTGCCTTACACACAGTAGTGTCTGCAGCACTCTCAGTGTTTTTGTGAAAGTTTCCATCTAGAATTCTTTTTCATCACTGTAAGGAAGGCTTTGGAATATACTTTAAAATACTACAGTGTACCTTAAGCAATAGAAACTTGGATCTTTGGATGTAATGCACTAAAAACCTGAATGCTCACCTCAACTTGCCCACAACAGTGAAAAGCATTTTTAAAGAAAGTCCACAAAGGCCCAAGTGTCAATTTCTTAATTAGCATTGGAAATACAACTAATATATTACATTTTCCTTTACTTTACCAGACTGCAATTTGTTCTTTTGCAACAGGTAAGAGACCATTTTTCCCCCTTAGTCACATTTCCCAAAAAATAAACATAAACGTAGTGACATATAAGAGACTGTATGACCAGGTTCAAGAAAGTATTTAGAATCATAAACTATCAGGGATCTTGGCAGTTCCAGTACCCAGATCCAACTTCAATTCCAACCACAGAGCGTCCTAGGCACCTGTACACCTTGACACCAAGATTCTTCTTTCAAGCTGATTTTTAACTACTCTCGTATGAACTCATTATGTAAATTTATCAAGATCAGACAAATATATAGGTGCCTTTGGCATCCCCTTTGAACTCTCTAATTCTCCTGCCTTTACAGCCTTGATCACTAGCTAACCTCTGTAACAAACATCTACCAAACAACATAAATGCACATTATGTATCACCTTATTTTAGGTTTTGCTGGTACAATACCCTCCCCAAATCCTATGTTTATTTCACAGAAAGTCATTGTCAAAGAGAAACACACAAGATGAAAAACAGCACAGCTCTATTGGCCAATCAAACAGTTCAGCTGCTGTGGTGGGATTGTCCATCTCTCCACCTCTGTGCCCATCCCACTCATCTCAGCTCCCATATTCCTGCTGCTCCCACGAGCTTGTAAGACCCTGCTACCATCAATCTGTAGTAGGAAACTACTCTAGCAACAAACTTCTTACAATCACAGAAGAATGAGGCAGGACCACGTGGCTGGAATGGGTAAGTGAGAAGCCCCACACTCAGAAGCAGCAAGTCCAGATGCTTGTGAAACCACAGTTGGAGAATCACACTCCTTAAGGGGCACACCTCATTTGTCTGAACTGCAAAGCAATTCTCCATAAAAAGCCTTATACAAAAAGCACTTCAATGTTAAAAACACTCTTGGTTTCTATAAATAAAATGTGTCTAAAAAAACACACCATGAATAAATAAGATTCTAAATTGTATGTCCAATTTATCATCCTAAAGAGATACCTGTACCTCCTAGAGGTACATCACATCTGAGTGACATGCTAGTCATAAATAATGCTGAAGAAGGCGGAAAGTAAGGAAGATTTAAAGTCTTAAACAGTGAAGTCTTAAATTCACTTTGTACAGAATGCTTCTTGCAAAAATGGTGACCACTCAAAGACTAAAACACTTTTTATTATCAATTAAAAAATATTTATGCAAGCATGCTAGACATACTGTATAAAAACTATAAATATATAATACACTAAGGACTAGCATGGGTAAATACTCAGATCTTTCACATTAGTGCACCTTACAAACATCATGCAGCAGTTCTTGCTTATAGAAATCAATTCAGCTTCAGGAAGAACGAATGACCCACTCAAATTTTCCCCTCCCTAATCTTTCCTGGTATTCTGTTCAGACCACATTCTCTTTACTGCTATACAGAAACTTTGGTGACCAAAATTATTTACTTGTAAAAGGATGTACTTGAACTTTGTTCCATTTTTGAACTAACACAAGTATCATTTCAACAGCTCTTTCCTTTTTGCTTTTTATCTTAGTTGTGCATGAACACACAAGAACACCTACCCTTGCTACACCAAGACAACTCATTCTTTCTTTATATAAGCATTGGCAAATATACATTTTCTTCTGTGATAAAATTCACCTGACACCAAAGTTCCAATATCCAACCAAGTTTGGAAAATTTGATTCACATGACCCACAAATAGAAACAACTCTCAAGTCTAAGAATTTGCTTTATATAATATGATGCCTAATACTCACTTTTAGCCATTACAGCATTCACAGAGGTACATATTAGAACATTTATTTTTAAGACACTGTATACAGACTTTATTTGCATTAGCTTCATGAGCTTTCTGCAACATAGCTCCTTGAGGTAGCTGCAAACAGAATACCATTCAAAATAAAGGGGAAAAAAAAAAAAAGAGGGTAGAAAGATAACTGCATTTGTTTCAATAATACAATATTGATAGCACATTATGACTGTAAAAACAGAGTAACAATTTAATAAACACAAATTCTGAAAAAAAACTAGAAATCTGTAGGGCTCCCATTCAACGTTTCTGTTTCATACTCTTGTGTACTGCTGATCCACAAGGATAATTTTTCACACTAAACATGAGCTATTTCCCTTTAGACTTGCCCTTATCCATGGCAGTTGACGATTACATGCTGCCATCTAGCAAATGTTTCCAGAAAAGTTTAAGTTCTGAAGCTATTCTGTGGCAAGACACCTGAAACTTCTTAGAAAGCTTTTTAAAATAGGAAATATATTCAAGACAGGAATAGGTTTTTAAAATTATTTCTTCAGCCTGCACGCTTGTAAGAGCAAGTACAATTGGAGAATACAATTGGGCTTAATACAGATGAACCCTCAAAAGCAAGACCATATGCAGTGAATCTATAATTGCAAAACTGAAATTTTCATTCTACAACTTATGTTTTCCTTTGTTTCAATGAACACAGTGAGTATAGAAATGGTAAGAATACTGCATTTTCTTCTTTCCCAAAAACTCTAGTCCTCACTGTTTCACTTTGTTCCAATTTTCTGGTTTTTATTTCCTTTGCACCCACCCTCCCTCCTTCACCCACAGAATTCTTCCTTGGGCAGTAATCAAAATGCAACAATTCTATACAGTAATATGATGCCTGAATTACAAAAAAGTTGTGTTTCTTAACCCTTTTCCCTCTCAATTTTTCAGACATGCAGTCACACTGAAGCTCTACCATGCTATCACCAGCAGCAAGATGGCTTCTAAGAACTACTGGACCTTGCTGACTGTGGGTTCTGCCAAGACCTTGCTTTTTTTTCTGTTATTATCTAGGTATATATTCAACTTGAGAAAAACAAAGAAAACGTTTTTGGCACAAGTCCTACTTGCTAACATGGAAATAGAGTGATGTTTTCTTATAGCATTTACACTGCTATAAACAACTTCTTATTAAAAGAAAGATAAATGAAATGTTTAAACTAATTATTGGTGAATAATTGATTATGACTGGTTTCTTATTATTTCCTATACTATTTCACTACGTCACAATTGCAATTTCCTCTTTTCACCCTAGGTCCTTAACATTGCTGAGCTACTTTTTAAATCTCTCAGTCACTTAAACAGTGTAACATTTTTATGCTTTGCTCCTTATAGATCAGAACAACTGGGAGAATATTGTTCCATGGAAATACTATTCTTTAATTAAATTATAATTTAAAAACTCTCAAGGCCCAACAACTTTTGAGGTCTCCACTCCTTTCCAATTTCTCTGAAATTAGCCAATGAGCTCAAAAGCTCTCAGAAAGGACACAGGCACCACAGTCCACGATTTGTCTCACTTCCCTGGAGCATTTTCTTCATCATCATCATCATCATCATTCAATCATCATGCAATTAAATGTCCTCCAGTTTCAAAGCACATATACACGTCATGTAGTAGACACTGCAGAACAAGTAAGCTTTTTGACACTTATAAATATTTGTTAGCTACTAATATCAAATATAAACCAGTAAGTAATTAAAATTAAGGTCAATTAATATTAAGTGCCAGTTTATACCACTGAGAAACACTGGTCTTAAGAATATTTGTCCTTCCTGTAAACAAAATATTAATTGGCAAAAAAATTAAATCTATCATCCTAGAATTCTTTCAGATTCAAAAGGACATGGTATTTTATGTTAAATACAAGCAGAAGTCTTTCTTTGCTGGAATTGAAACCTGAAATATGTGAATATAATATCACAGAATTTCACAAAATGGTTTGGGTTGAATGGGGCCTTAAAGACCACCTGGTTTCAACCTTGCTGCAGTGGGCAGGGACACCTCCCCCTGGACCAGGCTGCACCCAGAGTGCATCCAACCTGGCCTTAAACATCTCCAGAGACAGAGCATCCAAACATTTACAGGCCAGCACGTGCTAGTGTCTCATCACCCTCACAGCATAGAATTTCTTCCTGTCTCAAAATCTACCCTCTTTCAATTTAAAGCCTCTTGTGTTATCTCTGCATGACTTTTCTCAAAGTCTCTCTCCAGCCTTATTGTAGATTTCTTTCAAATACTGGACTTTTAAATCCAGCAAAGACAACCAAGTTTATCAGCTGTATAAGGGTCACAAGGCTGTCTCTGCAAGGAATACCATCATGCCTACTGTGTATAGCCTAATGAGGAAAAACTCATAAGATCCATAGTATTGTCTCACTGCAAAAAGCTGAAGGTGCACAGAACAGAGCTGCTCTCTAATTTGCTTTCCCTTATGGAACAGGAAGAATACATACAAAATATTTAATAGAATGCATTTTAAAAATTATTACTTCAAACATGGTCCTAATAAAATTCCTCAATTTCATCTCTTATTAGAGGAAGATGTATTTTTTTCACTTAAAATGCTTTCTTACAATGGCACCTCTGTAACAAATACACAGAGGGTATCTGTTACAGAGATATGAAACATTGTGGTATTGTAAATAATTTATTTCACATTTTATCACTAAACACCAATTTTAATTAATACAGCTCTGACACTTAATAAAGGACATATGCATTGAAATGGAAAATACTTCTTAATCTGTTAATGCTAGGTCTCCATCCTGCTCTAAGCCAGACTGATATTCTGTCCCTCTTGAAGAGATGGCATTCAGGATTTCAGTCTCTGTCTTACCTTACATCTCAGATGAATCTATTACTCCAGTGCTTACTTTCTGTAGAAACTGGTAAAAGCTACCTCCTTCAGAACTCTGCCTGTTAGGAGGAGGTTATGTTTGAAGTATAAGATGCATTCCCAGTGTCCTTACTGAAATTTTCCAATCTTTTGTACAGAAACATATCGTACTCTTTTTCTGAGGAACTCCTCAGTCAAACAATGCTTCTGTTTTCATCCCCCGTTATACTGGTATTTTTGTGGTGAAAGACTATGAAACATCACCTGAACATGAATCAATCACAAGAAGTCCACACTACAACAGTGGATGAAACATCCTCTTATTTCCTTGGTGATTTACAGGTATATTTCAATGTAAAATCACTCATTCTGGCCTTATACTTGTTAACAGCAAGAACCAAAAACTACTGAGTAAGTATCTTGATTTTATGTACAATCAAACATTTTTCCTGATGAACAGACTACACTTCACTAAACTCTTGACCAAGAGAACAATTTGCACCCCTCTCCAAGTTACTACATGCTTAAAACAAAGTAATTTTTGCTCGGCTGACAACTGTACTCAAGCTGTTAATTATGTAGGAACTGTGGAAGTGTACAGTGCCAAGTGCAGGTGCTCATTCCACACACGCTCAGCAGAACTGCCAGCTCTTCCAAGCTGTTGGTGCAACGCCTAAAAAGAGGCTCCTTTAGCTGTTTCTGGCTTATTGGGCCCAGTGAGTTGCAAATATGTAACCAAAATCCATCAAAAGTGAAACACACATTGACACTATAAAGAGAGAAAAAAAAAAAAAAAAAAACCACAGAAATAAATATGAATTACAGAACAGGGTAATTTTTCATTTTCAGTCCCTCCACGTTCAAGAAATTAAGGCAGTATCTTTGCCATCCAGGAGACAGGCAGCTGGGGTCCGGTGGCTCCGCTAGATCACCTACAGAACTCCAGTGTGAACACAAACGCAGCAGGACACGCGTGATGGAAGGGCGCTGAGGGACACCGAGGCACACGTGTCGAATCCGCGGGGCAGCCCCTACACGCAGCTTCCCCTCGGCCGACGGGGGTTCGTTTTGGCCAGAGCCGCGCTCCAGCACGACGGGACGCGCTTTCCCAGGCCGAGGGACGGCGGCACCACCTGGGGCCTTCCCCAGGGCTGCCGGCAGCCACGCCGGCCGCGGGCAGCGCCGGCCCCGAGGCGGCTCCGCTCGCAGGGCAATCCGCCGCCGCTGACCTGCCCCCGGCCGAGCCCCCGGCCCGCTCCCACCGGCGCCCCGAGTCTCACCTCGTTGTTGAGGTTCAGCACGGGAGCCATGTCGCCGCAGGCCCCGCTCCGAGCGCCCCACGCCGCCGCAGCACGAAGCGAAACCGCGCGCAGGCGCCAGAGGGCCCGGCCCGCCCCGCAGCCCGCGCTCCGAGGCGGGGTTAAAGAGCCTCCGCTGGCGCTTTTTCCCGGTTCTCCCTCGTGATGAGCGGCGTGGGCAGGGGCGGGTCCCGAGCCCGGCCCGCTGGAGGGCTCCGGGCCGCTCCCGCAGCGCTCGCCGCGGTGCGGGGGGAGCTGGAGCGGCGCCGCCTTGTGCCCTGCGCTGCCGCGGGGACGGCATCGCCGGCCGGTGGCGGAATGCAAGCCAGCGTGTCTGCTTGTAAATCCTTAAACTGGAGTGGCCGCTGCCCCCACGACTTGTTCGTAATCTTAGAAATATCTTTGGGTTTTTGCTTGTCCCCCTTGTTGCTGCGTTACGGAGCAAGCCGCGACCGCCCCGTGCCTCCGGACCCTGCTCTGTCCCCTCCAGTTTCAAAGTGCTTTACTATTTTCAGATTGAGTTTTCCATTTGTGCTGAGGGAAGATTTAGGGTCGTGTAGAGAAGCTTTAGTCCTGAGAAATTTTACATCCATAATTATTTTTAAATAGGCGTGGTGAAGTGTGGCTGAGTGTGTGATTTGGATTGTCTCAGTCTGAAAAGTTTGGTAAAGTTTCATCGGAACTTTCCTCGTCATTGCCGGTTCATTGTGCTAGAAGGACTTGCTGATTGAAGTTGCTACAAATACCCTTCTCTCGAAACTTTTGCAAAACCCTTGCTTAAATGAAAGCAAACCTTAGTATGTCCGAGAATGAATCAGGGGTTGTTTTATTTCCCACGTTCCTATTTATCTGCTGCAGTATTTAAAAGAAATGAGGCCATACTTGAAAATATTTGGGGGAATAGTTTGAAACAAACCGATTTTTGTTTGTACAAAAAACTAACAAACAACCCAACAACACAAAAGACCAAAACAAAATACACAAAAAGCCTCGCCCCACAAAAACCGACAAAACCGACAAACAAACAAAAAAAAAAAACAAAAAACAAAAAACAAACCAAACAAACAAACAAAAAAAACCCCACAAAAACCCCAAAAAACAGAAAAACCAAAAAACAAACAAACAGAAAAATCCAAAGAAACAAATAACCACCCAAAATCCAAAAAGAAACCAAAAAATCAGTTCCAGGGAATTCTTTGGACATTTACCAGCAATTAGCTGGCCCCTGGATGGCACTGTTGTGCCTAGAATTCTGCTTTGATGTCTGACTATTTAAACAAATATAGCTGTTGTCAGATGTCTCTAATACATTTCATCTGCAGGACTTTGCATTTGAGTCTTGTTGTATTTTAGTGTTTGATTTCTAACTGGTGCTTAGGCATCTCCTGTGAGTGAACTGCAGTAAAATCACCTTTGACTGTGCTTTTTACCAAGCTGTACATGCAAGTGAGGTTGGGCCAAGCTAGTCCTTCCAAAGTATTACTTTTGAGTTCCATTTAGGATATTTCTGAAGGTGGTGCTGGATGCTCAGTAGCAGTCTAGGTTTCATCTGGATCAGTAATACTTTGAAAATACTTTGAACTCATCCCTTCATCTTGTAGTAAAAGAATTTTGTTCCAGCAGGAGCTGAATTTCATTTAGAGTATATGTTTGCTGAGAGAATTGTGAATTTCACTGCAGATGAGAGGTGTTTACCACAGCTGCTACTTCATAAAATTCTGACTTGGACAGTTATATCCAGTTTAGTGAAAGTCAGCCAACCATCATAGAGTGAACTTTTCTTTGTAGTACCACCAAAGTCAGGCAGCTGTAATGATCTATGCAAGAAGGAGTTGAATTTGACTATATCTGAGTAAAGATTAATATTGGATGTGATGCACACAATGCTGTCAATACATGTTCTAAGAATTACTGAATATAATCTCACACCTAGTTTGTATTTGTTTGCAGTGAGTGTGAAATTGTATGCAAAAAAAAAAATCCAGAAGGAATGGTATTCCAAGGAAAAGAAAGAGCTCTTTCCTTTTGTCTTGATCTTTCACGCAAAACCAATCACTACATATGCCAGTCCTAGGTTCCACTGTGCATCTTAGCAAAGGGAAAGACAAAAGCAGGAGCAGGGAGCCCACTGTGCTTCTGTTATTCTAACCAGTGCCAGCCTGGTCTCACATCAATTAGAGTTGTTGTGCAGCCTAATTAGTCATAACTTCAATTTTCCTTTCCATTTTCTCTGAACACAGAAATATCTTGCTTTGAAAATTTCTTGTAGGCCCTTCTTCATCCAACAATTTTGTTTTCTTCTCATTTAGTTATTTCTGAAAATAAGTGGTTTGTTTGTTTCTCACTTTTTAAACCTCAATGGCTTTCCAGAGTTAAGAATCTTTGTGCCTCATAACTTCCTTGTTGGCCCTTCGTCCTACTAATTTTTGACTTAAATGCATTCAAAGTCAAGATTTTCCTGTCAACTTGTCACAGTCAAGATGCTTTTAGGCATTGCTCCATAATACACTTTCTGTACTTTGATGCTGTGTTCTGACATTTCTTCCTGTTGTGTCAGTATTTCACTCCAGTATTTTGGCACATATTCCCAGTGTTGGAATGCATTTTTCTGAACTATTTTCTCTCCTTTGAGAACAACTTGTCTGTGTGTGTGCATTGCAGGGCAGCATATATGTATGGACTGTGAAAATGGTGAAGGACCCAGGGGGGAAGCAGCTGAGGGCACTTGGTCTGTTCAGCCTGGAGGAGACTGAGGGGAGACCTCAGTGCAGCCACAGCTTCTTGTGAGGGGACAGGAGGGGCAGGCACTGATCCCTGCTCTGGGGACAGGGACAGGATGTGAGAGAGTGGCCTGAAGTTGTGTTGGGGAGGTTTAAGTGGGATATTAGAAGAAGTTTTTCACCCAGAGGGTGGCTGAACAGGCTCCCCAGAGAAGTGGTCACAGCACCATCCTGACAAAAAAGGTCAAGAATTGTTTGGACAATGCTCTAAGACGTGGGTGTGACTCTTGAGGTGTTTTGTGCGTGGCCAGGAGTTAGACTTGAGTGATCCCTGGTGGGTGCCTTCCAACTGAGGGTATTCTACAATTCTGTAATTCTATTTGTAGGCCATAAGATGTTGCAGAACAATACAGGGGAGTTGAAATGGAAGACTGTTTAAAGAACATTGTGGCTGAATCATATTCCTTTGCCTTTATCTTGGCACTCTCCAGGTTCCTGTGATCTGGTAGCAGTGGTGGGGACCATCTTGTAGCTACAACTGGCCTTGATCCCAGAGGCCATGCATAAAAATTACATTTTTGGAATACTTACTGAAATATGTGATTATTGCAGACACTTGCATTTATATGCTCAGTACAGATGTAATGAAATATATATGAAGTTTGTTTTGTGTTGACAATAAGTAAATTTTAGAAATTTCGATTAATCTTTCATGTTCTGTGAATCAAATTGAAACTTTAAGAAGTTTCATAGAAAAGAGTGCCAGTAATGTTGACTAGACACTGGGGACAGCAAAGCCAGAAGGATTTCTGCAAGTTTCCTGCAGCTTGTGCTTTGACTTTTGCCAGAGGAGTTTCTTTTTCCTGATACCAAGACATCTGTTCTGGGCTTGCTCCCTTTCTTTCTGTCATGGCTAAAATATAAAGATGTTGGCACTCTAAAATTAGTTACCTCCCCCAAATCTCAACCAATCCCTTTCTGCCTATAAAGAACAAATATTAGTAGATATAAGTTAGAAAATAGCAGTTTACTAACATGCAAAACAGCAATAGGCCAAACAAATCCCCAAAACAACCAGTCAATAATCACTGAACACAAAATTGCTAAATCTCAGGAGCCCCTTGGGAACAAGGAGACTCTCAAAATGTCAGGGTGCTGACCTCTCCCAAAGTGGTGGCTTTGCTGTCAACTGAGGGTATGGAGACAAAGGGAAAACTGCGTCTGCCTCTTCCCCGAGACAGGAAATCTTACTTGCATAGGAAAACTATTGAAAAAACAGACAGTAAAAAGATCCTTCATCTTCTATAAATGCTCAGATATTCCATGAAATTATTTGTTTTGACACTGAAAATAATTTGCTTTTATTATTTCAGATGTTTTCCTTTTTTCACTTTTGAATCTTCAACACTTACATGTGTTGCTGTCCTTATGAACACATTAAATAGAACACATTCTTTTAGTGAAACACTATATTTACATCATAAGTGAGCATATCCCTCTGTTACTGAGAAAGCAGATTTAACATTGAGGTTCCTTAATACTTAGAATCCATTCAACATTCAGGACCATCTTGAGAATCTGGATTTTAAAAAACATCTGAATTTAATGATTATTTTAATGTATATGCAGGCAGAGCTTAGAAAGGAGATTTTGTAGTGAACTTTCGCCTGGGATATTAAGTGTGAAAAGCACATTGCTTTCTTCTATAACCCATCATAAATACATCACTTAATAATTCCTATATCCCACATTTTTCTTTTTTAAGAAGCAATTCCAGTAGTTCAGCTACTATTTCAGTTGCTTGTTGTGTGAGGCCAAAATTATATAACTATTATTATTATTATTATTATTATTATTATTATTCACAGGTAAAATGTTGAGTAAAAAATGGGATCCTAATATCTGCTAGATTCCTTAAGTATGATTATAAATAAATAAAAAAAAATCCCATTAAAGTGTCGAGGGTTACTCAAAACATTCCATATCCAAAAATTGTCACAACGGTGAGTTTGGAGTAGGAAAAAAACATCTCTGTGTTTCAGTCCACAGATGACTGCTGAATTTATGATAGCAGAAAAGACTACTCAAAGGTAAGATTTGGGGGTGAAAAGGTGGGAGAAAAAGACCAGCTGTCTGTGGTCTCTTGCAGGAAGGAAACTAGAAAATGAACTGCAGAAGCACTCTGAAGATAGCCCATGAGCAAAATATGGACAGTGAGTCTTTGTCATGGTGCTCAAACAACAGATGTGCTGGGAAAGATGAGGATGGAGTGGGTCTGGCTCATTCACAGAGAGAGGTTGTTTGAATTCACAGTAAAAGATGCACAAGGGGTGCACACCCATGGTATCTGCAGCTCTAGGATGAGTCCTCGTACCAAGTCTTTGGACAGGAATTTTGAAGTGGGTGATGGAGCATAGAAATGGATGGGGAAGGGGTTTATGGAATGGTACTGGAGTGACTGGTGGGATTAATGGGATTGTCTGCTGCCTGTATTGCAAAGAAAAAAGCTTCAGAGAATGAGTGGGCAAGAAAAGGATAAATTGTAGTATTAAATTTTTAGTAAGTAGGATCAGGAGTAGCATGGAATCGTTATTACAAATGGAAGGTATGAACAGACAAGTAGAGGAGATACTTCTTGGCTAAAATGGAAGAGAATTTTGCATCCATAGAATAATTTTAGTTACTTACGTGAAAATATAAAACAAAGCATTGTTTAATTTTATTCTGACAATTCAGAAATAATTTTATTCCAGAATTTAGATTTGGTAAGCATAAACCTTCTGCCTAGAAAAGTCTGAAGGCCAAAGTTTGGCACATCCAGTGTTAGACTTTTAAACAGAATGTTTTATCAGGCAGGATTCAAATCAGGATTATTTGTTACTTGCATTGCCTTCAGAGGGAGACACGGGATGCCTCCAGAGAGCACTTAAGGCTTATCTAAGATCTTGTTGCTGAAGGTAACAGAAGTCTAGGAGTGACTAGATTCTTAACCTAAGTGCCTCTTATAAAAATTAGTTAGGATGAATCTTGGCATGGATGTCATTGTAGTTGTGATGAAAAGCTCAGAAATATGGAGAGAGAAAGTGGTAGTTACAGTCTACCTAAGTCTGAAATCACAAACAGATGTGATTTACTCCAGATAAAAGGTGATTCTTGAGTGCTCCCTACAGTAATTAGAAGCCTTTGAGTCAGTGTCATGTTTCATCAGGTTCATGTACAAAAGTAGCTGGGGAATTTAAGTCTTGGGGTGTATTCCAGTGGGCAGCTGACTGATCAAGATTACTCTCTTTTCTTTTCCTTTTAGAACTGATCTAGGAGTTAAATCTGAAGCTGAGCAGAATTCAGATAGGATTCCTCCCTCAGGAGTCCAGTCCAAGGAATTCCATCAGCCTCCACAGATCAGAAGGTGATCTGTTGAAGCTTCCTCACTTCTAAAACGAATATTTAGTTTGGTAAATCAAATTATTAAAGTACAAACAGTACCACTTTAGAAATCCCATATTTACATAATATTGTTATGTTGTGATTAATGAGAATCATAGTTCAGTGTTGATACTAATAGTTTTGATATAGGAGAAAAATAAAAGACATACAAGAACAAAATTTAACAATGTAAGTTCTCTGAATTTCTTTCTGGCTGCTAGTTAGCAGTTATTTTTACTTCTCCTTTTGTTTGATTTTTTTTTTCTCTGATGTGATTTTGTAGGAAGGTGGACTTTCTTTTTTGTAGCAAGTGAATAATATTCTAGAACATGTGAGACTCAAAAGATGTTGTTGCTGTATAAATACATTAGGCATGTGTTATGGTTTACTTCTTAGTCTCCAGATTAGGCCTGGCTTTTCAGTCCATGGAAGACTATTCCAAATACAGATTCCACCACAGAGATTGCCAGGGACTGCCTGGTTTTACTTCCTGTCTCTTTTCCCAAATTGCCTGAATTATATACATTTGTTCTTGTTTCTAACTTGGTCTAACTTCCATTTCTGAAATAAAAGCTTGTCTTAGATGCCATAAATTGTGAAACAGAATATGAAAGTAATTATGTCTGTTGGCTTGGATTTTTTTTATTTTCTTGCATTTCATTGATGTTTTTAATAAGCACTCCAGCAATTTTATTAACCTCTGTATTTTAATTTATTATAACTGTAGGAAGAATATTCTGATTTCTTCTTTGTTCTTTTTATTGATTTTTTTAGCATTAGCAAATCTGTTAAGCTTACCAATAAAACATTACTAGGTTGCATTGCTAATAAATAATATTTACATTGCTAATAAAACTTTAGTAGAAAAAACAGTAGGTTTTTTCACTGCTTTGATCTTTGTGTATCTGTGCACACGTGTGATATGGATCTGTGACTTTGCTTTGATAGTGCACGAGAGAATAAACAGAAAAGTCTTTTGCACTACTGAGAAAAACTTAGAGGAATTAATTCACAGGGCCTCCATAGGACTACTGCAGCAGCCTCTACATGGCTTAGTTAGTGCAGACACAGCTTTTCACAGATTTTGCTTCTTTGGCAGCAAATAGTATAGGAGGGGAGCTTAATGAATAACTTGGCTTTTCTGTTGCATCTGTTACAATAGAAAACTCTCAATGGTGTTGACAACCATGTTAGGCAATCATTTAGTCACAATATTTTTGAGTTTTTAGTTTTCTATAGGGATGACTGGCTTGATATAGTAAGTAAATTTGCATTTAAGTTCTTCTGAAAATTGTCACCAGAAGTAAATACCCATAACTGGGCAGCAGTTGGGGTGATTACTATTCTGAATGAGTAACAGTAACAGTTATTTTAGGAAGAAATGCAGGTACATAGGGAACTTTTCAAGTTCTCTGCCATTGAATATACAAAATCTCTACAATCACTAGTAATATCTTGATCAGTACCTGGTTGTTTTCTTCCATTCATAGCACCATGCTTGGAAAAAAACATGATGTTTCAATCAGAAAGACACATGTTTAAAGTGCAATTTTCAAGTGAATGTATGAATAAGAAATTCTGTGAAATGATTCTCATCGTCTGATTTCTTGATGTCCAATGATGAATACTCACCTCTGGAAAAAACTTCAGAGAGAAGGACTGTCATGAAATACATGTTAAGAAGGAAGGTCTTTCAAGGCTGCTCAGGCTTGGTTTGCTCACAGTTCTTGCTCAAATTTCAATTAAGCAAGAAAATAAATTTGGTTTATGCTTTTAGCTTTGTGGCCTATCTAATTGCATTAGCAACATTTTGTTTCAGTCCTTCTGATTTCTCATTAGTTTTGTTGATAGGTGGAAGGCTTGACATTTGTGCAGTGCAATAGTCTTGGAAGGCAGATAAAAAGTTGATAGCTCAGCTGCCATATGACTTCTTTGCATAACTTCTGGGGGTTAATTAATGGTAATAGATTCTGATTGTACTCCTCACCCTGACATGGGAGCTCCTTGGGAAAGAAGTGAGGTCAGGATAGTCATTAGCCACTGAGTTTTTTTCTGCAGTTGGTGGCAGCAGGCTATTAGGATGTTTAAATTTATGTGAAGGTCAAGAAGACCAATTGCAGGGCTGCTCGGTGTTCGAAACTGACAAAAATTCCTTGCTGAGCATAGCTCAACTGGGAACCAGAAAATCTAGGCTGAAATCATATTGGACTGCAGTTCAAAAGCACCTTTGTGCATAGGCTTCACACATAAAAAAGTTTGTATGTAAATAATTCATCCACTTAGCCATATCTTTTTAATACAAGTTAAATTCAAGTATCTCATTAAAGCTCAAAAACAAAGATGACTGCAGTCGAGCTGAGGGGTTTGGGGTGGCACGGGGTTAGTCTCGTTATAATGATCTCACCGATGGGGATTTTTCTACTACCACAAGGAGATCCTTTCAGAGATGATGAGGTCTTTTTTGATGCCATTAAAATGAAAAATTGGTGAAAAAGACCAGAAGCCAATTTCCACACTGCTTTTTGAATGTTTATATAGTCATTAAAGTAATACATGGGCATCCACAAACTGTGCAAGTACAACTAGAGGAATGAGGACATTCGCCTTGCACACATAGCCTGAAAAGCGCTCTTTGAATAATTTATTTTTGTGCCCTGGTGTCAAACCAGAAACCTGAAGAAAAAATTCAAAACTGCCTGTTTGTAAATTTAAAGTAATTTTATTTGCACCCATTTTCCACTTACTATTTAGACCAACTTTCCTATTGTATTGTATTCCTATTGTTTTCTATTCTATTGTGTAGAACAAGAACTGGAAGAACATCTAGAAAAGAAAAATTTTCTTTGTAATACTGTCTGACAGTTTGTGGAAAAGTTATTGTTAAATTATGACTTCTTTATTCAAAGAAATTTCTCTGCAGTCTTTATTTAGCTGTATTGGTTTTGTAGCAGATGTCTGAATGAGGAAAAATCCCCATTTCTTCCATGTATGATGCTTTGGGTGATTCTGTTATTGACTCATAGAACATGTGCTCCACTTGAGAACCCTTATTTGGGTTGTGCATGGTGGATTATGCTTGTAATATAATTTCTAAGGGACAAATTCTCGTTTTCTGATTTTCTAAAAAATTTGGATAGTTCTTTCTGCATCCTGAAGATTAGAGAAAAGCTATGTGTTCTTGATACACAAAAAGGTACTGCCTGTCATGCATAATTAAATTTATTGACATTAATATTAGTATTTTGAGTATTTTCTTCAACTCTGTTATAGCAACTCAATATTAAATTTTACCATGCATAGAAATTATATGTTCTCTTGGTTAGTTCTCACAGATCTTGTGTATGAAATTCTAAGGTCTTCTATGAATTGCTTTGCCTTCTGAAGTTATAGAGATTTGCTGCAAGTAGAGTGAATACAGCAAGTTCTAGAGTTCAGGTTTTGGTATTCTCTGTGTTATATACTGAAATAGATGTGCTGGTGTTTATGGTAAAGTAGAAATAGACCCAACCACTGGGTTTTGAGTAAATTGTACAATCTCTTCTGTCTTTTTTTCTGAATTCCAGCTTCTTTTCCTCTTGTTTACTTCTCTGAAATAAATAAGTTTAACCCAACGGAATTTGGGTTTTTTGGTGGCTCTGGATTTGCTACTGCTGCACTTTCTAAGAAATATTTTAATAAAATTTTTAAACCCCACAGCAGATCATTTAGACCCTCTATAACTAAGCTTCTTTCATTGTTATGTTTGTTAGTTCAATGGCAGGAATGTTACGTGCATTTTGAACATTTACAGTGAATTGAAGAATGACTGTACCAGCAGAAGATGTTAGTACTTTTCCTGATAGTCAGAAAGATGAAAAAATGGACAAATCTTGCAAAACATTAGTTTATTTGGCTTGCAGTGGCCCTATATGCAGTTCAGGATAACACATGTAATTGAGGAAATCTTATGGTTTGTTTGGCTGTTATAACTAGGAGGTTCAAAAACCACTGATATTTATTTGCATGGATGTTTAGATTGATTTTGTAGTGTACTTTTAGGTATATCTTAGTCAAATGGATTTTCATTCTGCTTAAGTCAGGAGAGAGAAAATAGTTTACAGAAATTTTATTTTAATACTGGCCAAATTCTATCCATTTAATGAATGCAAGTCCACACAAGAACTTGCTAAATTATGGTGGGTAGATTTTAAGTAATTTGTTTGATGTGTGTAGTTCCACATTATGGTCTGTGAGTATAGTTAGGCACATGAAACAGGTGGTGGGATGCATCACATGTATTGGAACAGGAGGTATTTTCTTTCTCTAAGAAGGAGTGAAAATGAAAAGTTCATATCTGTAACTTTATGTCATGCAATTACTAATTCAGGTGGATATGAAAAACATTTAGCTTTTAATATCACCAAGCAATGCCTTCAGATCATCACTCAAAAGTCAGGTCAGATCATGTGATTTTGGCTATTTTTACAAATTTTGCTCCCTAATAAATAAACAGCCAGTCTTCTACCATCATAACCTAGAAGCACCTTTGGGAAGGTGTTCACTGATTGAAGGAAACTTTCCATTGTTTATAAGCATTGTGTCATATCTTTTGTTCTATTGATACCAATATTCACTGTTGGGGTTGTTAAAGGATTTTCACTGCTAAAATGGACAGCTTTCTAAAAGGTCACACTATTTTATTTCTGAAAGTTCACACTGTTTAATGGAAATTTTTTTGTTTACTTGACAGAAAGGGCAATATGCAGAGATGTTCACGTTGAGAGACAGACCTTTTTCACTAACTCAAAACTCATAGCATATGTGTAATATTAGCTGATTTTTCTGCTTTGGAGTTTTTTCTCTTAACTGGTTAATATCTGAGACCCAGGTAAGTAAGTTAAAAATCTGTGAATTATTTTTAGAAATTTAAATTCAATTACAAGATTCTTGATATGACTGGAAGTTATAAGAAACTGGCTAGGATATTTCACTTAGGTTAGAAGGAAATACTCTCTAGCATTACAAGTTTATAACACCTGTTCTCCCAAAATTTAGGGTCTGATTTATTTAGAATAGATATTATTTGTGTATTATATAATATGCACATATATGAAATGCATATATGCTTACAATGTAATGCTTAGATATGATCTTGAATTTAAGGTTGCATTTCAAAGTTTTTGTGAACAGCAAGGGACTTAGTAGTAAAACAGCTTTCTTACAGAATACCTTGGAGCTTTGTATGTTATGTCAGTAGAAATCACTTTTGTACATGCATCCTTAAATTCTATGCTTTCTTTTTATTTAAGGAATGCACCAAGGTTTGCTTAAAGATTACTTTATTATTCATCTTATTATAAATAAAAATAAATTGCAGTTCAGAATATGGTTTTTCAAAATATGTTAAATGAATCCTTCTATCTACAGCCACTGTTACTCAATTTTAGATGCAAAGATGCTCATGTCTATAATCTCTTATTCTCAACAGAACAGGAAATGCGAGGAGAAAGTTGTACTAACAATAATATGATTGTGGATTTATTCCAAATTGCTTGATACCAGGGTGATTATTGCAGGAGCTGTCTATAGGACAGTTGTCATTACTAATGGTTGTTGTCAGTATGGTTTGTGGCAGTAGCTGAAAGCAAAATTGCAGCCTCAGATTTCTCCAGCTGAAGTTAGAAGGTAGTGTTCTTCAAAGGGCTCTTCACCACTGCATGGAAACTCCATATTACAGTATCTGAAGCAGTGGGATACAGACTTTAATACAACTCAGCCCGTATAAGAAATATATGAATATGTATCTGAAGCTGTCGGATATATAATGAGATACAGCTCAACCAAGGTAAGAAATATGTTTCTTCAGTTGTTCATTTTCACTTCTTTACAAGGAATACCACCAGGCAGTTATGAGAGGTGGCAATCTCTTCAGGAAAATAAAACTGGGCAGAATGCCCTTGAAAACACCTTAGATAGCACACCTTAGATGGCTCAAAGCCACATGGGTACAACATATTATCATATAAACTTCTTGCAAGGGAAGAAGATGAAGGAGCAATGATTCCATAAGGCATGTTCTCTTCTCAAACTCATATATCATGTGGAGAAGGAAGTATATATTATGGTGTGATAGAAAATTGGTCTTGCCATACATCATCTGAGGTCCTCACTGGAGACCTTTCTGTGTCCATCTGTAAAAAGAAGTAGTATTTGAATGTCCTTATTTAGGTCAGTCTGCATTGCAGCTTTTGAAATATAATAGAATTTCAATTCAGTCTTCATGGTCATAAATGAATTTATATTATGGTATTATACCTTCTCTATAGGTATTAACCCCATGATAGTCACAAAAGGTCCTCATGGAGCTGATGGAAAGCAAGCATTTCATTGCTAAATCTCATTTCAATAATTTTTATACCTTTGAATCTAATTTCAGAATAATTTGTTGTCTAATAAGTTTAAAAATCGTATCACCAAACTCTTTATTGTCAGGTTAGAATTCAGTTATGTAAATAATAAATTACTTAAGTTTATAAGTAGTTTGTAAATATTAAATTTTGTTTTCAGAGACTTTTTAATTTATGAGGTTACTTTTAAAAGCTAAGGTCTTATTAGTTTCTATCACTATACTGATATATGCATTATAATATGTTCATGTTATATTCCTAATTCCTGTATATTCTTACATTCCTGGGGTATTCAAGATACTGAAGCAAATGGCTGTTAGGGCATTGAGTATTGTTTCAACACGCGTTCCCAACATCTGTTTCTCATTTGAACTTTCTGTACTCTTTTATTTTCCTGCCCTGTCTGGGCCTCACTGTGAAGTAGAGCTGCCAAAAGGAAAAAGAATAAAAAAAGAAGTTTCTGGTCCCTTGAAACTCTGGTCAGGCAGCAATGTTCTGCAATATTTTCTTTTTAGACCAGCAGACATGAGAACATGCGCTCTCTCTTCTACATTTTTTCTTGCAGGAAAAACTCTAGCCGACTTTATGACAGAAAAAAAGAAGCAAGAAAGGCTGATACGTGATTCCAGCTTCCAGAAGATGTTTAAGACATTGTGGTCTGCAAATAGATCTGCCAGTTTATTGATCTGGACTAAGTCATCCTTCAAAGGAAAATAATTTACCAGGACTCTGTGAGTGGGCAGCAATCCTTTTGAGAGCACTTACCTTGAAAATATTCCAAAGACTTGTGCTTTTAGGGTTGCTTAAAAAAATCACTGGCAAAGGTTTTGGCAGAAGCACGGTTGGTGTAGAAGCAAAAGCATTACAAAGTTCATGGCTCAGGTTTGCCCTGCTACTTACTAGATAGTTAAAGCACATAGAGAAAAAGCAAACACAAATCAAAACCTATCCAATCTGCAACCAAAATTAACCCAAAAATTACCCATGAGAAGGGGGCTGAGGGAGGGGGAGGAAAAGAAACAGTTGGAAAGGATAAGGATCAAAAGGAAAAAGGAATAAAGAAGGCCCTCCTGTTGACTCACAAGATTCCGAGCCCCTTGCTACACAGAGCCTAGGAAAATTTTGGTCTAAAGGTTAAAACCTAAACTTACCAGCCTTTTGTCTATAGCTTAAATTAAACAATTGAACAATTCATACAGAATTTAGTAACTCAGGCCTAACTTAAAAATCTAAAATGCTTTATATTTATATATAAATACAGGAGAGGGCAACACTCCCTGTGTGTTAGCTGTGGCACATTCATGTTAGGATGCACTCAGACGTCAAGGAGCACATGTAGGATATACACCTCTGAAAAAATTCCCTTTCATTGCAATGAAGTTCTTGAGTCAGATGCCTTGTCAGAGGGTGAGGGGTTGGGTCTGGAGGAGAGGCTGTGTCACCATCACTGTGTTTGGGAGCTTGGAACATTTCTCAGATCATAGTTTGGCCTGGGCAGGCAGGGGATGTACCACCACAAGTTGTCAGGACATAGCACTCTGCTTGAGCTTGGGCAGGTTTAACTGGACAAAAACTAGCAATAGTACCCAAATCCCACTGCAGCAAGTGTCCAGTGGAGATGTTTTAAGAACATGCTAAGGAGGTTTAGTGAAACTGACATATCTTTGGAGTTTGTTTTTTTTTTTTTTTTTTAAGTAAACAGGTATTTTCAGAAAATTCACTTACATATAAATGGGCTGTGAGAATAAAACTGTATAGGATATTTTTGTAAAAGATAGAAAAGTTTTCTTAGAATTCTGGGGAACTGAAATTTGTCTAGAGCACATTGGGAATGACTCATGGAATGTGGCAAAAAGGGACACAAACTTCTGACACAAACTTCTCTGTCACTAGGGAAGCGCTTAGATGATAATGAAGTTGGTGCATTTGCAGTATGGTTCAACACTGGAAGTGAAATCTGCTAGTAGTTAAAATGCTATGTACAAAGTGTGGTAAAGGGAGACTGGCAGAGGCTAAAATCTGTTTTGCCTTTCTTTTTTTTTTTTTTTTTTTTGGGGAGGGGTTGAGTCAGTGTATGATGGCATTACAGTGTTCCAGTAGTTGGCAAGGGAAGAAAAGACTGAGTTGTACCCATTATGCATTGCCTTTCCATCCATGGTCTCTGTCTTCCAGTTCCTTCTATGATGAATTCAAATTTTTCAGTCACGTAGCACCAATTGGGTCAAAGAGAGAGAAGTTCACATTGGATTGTTGGACATGGCATTTGGAGAGCCTTGGCTGAAATGGATGCCAGCATATATCTGGAAACATATAATTTTCAGAATGCTACAGGACCTGGTAAATGATAGTTAACTTTTTTTTTTAATGTCAAAAGGACGTTTCCTTTTTGATGCATTATAAGATATATGATTCAGAGAGACTAACAATGACTTTACATAAGAAAAACAATTTTCCTGTGGAAAATTCACAATGAGCTTTTGTATTAATATTAGTTAAGCGAATGTTTATTCACTAAACATGTGGAAATATGCTAGCTTTAGTGAATTCTTTTTAAATTTGTACCCAAGAGCCTTCAGGAAGACAAATATTTCAGTAGAAACTGGTGATCCAGCATCAGTTTTGTTCTTTTTAATTAAAAGTAATAAGGAACTTGTAAAGACTAGATAAAATTTCTGTCATAGATATGTTTATTTTACAAGCATTGTGAGGACTTACACTGTATGGAAAAGAATTTTCCATGTCAACCATAAGCATACAAAAAACAATTAATCACAGACTTTCCTTTCCCCTATGCTAACAGTCCTTACATACAAGATCCAGTTGTTCCAAATTTTGATCTTGAAGCATTTGTAGACATAATTTCCTCAATAATTACTTAGTCTGGAAATGTTTTTAACTGGAAACGTATGTTTTCAGGCAATAATCCAATTCTGAGCTATTATTCAGTCCGTGCCATAGATGACATCTCCTTAGTTTCGTTCTCAAATGTGGGTTGATTTATACACCTTCACACATCACAACTTTGTTGTTTCAATTCTGTCTTCAAGCAACATGATACTCCTTTTTGTAGAGGTATGCCAAATGAATGTTAAAACTTGTCTGCGTAGTTTGAGAGCAATAGCAGACAAGGTTAAAGGATTTTAGTTGTCAATGATCCTACTTTACTTCTGTAAAATAGAGAAAATGCTGTGGATAACAGGTAAGGCCTTCTCAATTTCTGCTCAGAGGAGCAGAGAACTCAGGTGATACTGCAAAAAAAATTAAAAATAGGAGAGGCCCGGATGTCAGATTTAAATACTTGTAGACATGAATGAGGAAGGAAAAGTGGTCAAACTGACATCCTAGTTCTTATGGTCCTCTCCATGTGAAAGAAAAATGTTGTGTATTTCATTGTCTTATGGCAAACATTTCCTTGCTCTTAGTAGCATTGAAGAATAAAGAACCACAAATACTTTTTGAGGCTGCTAGGTAGTTGCTATCATAATTTTCAAATGCAAAAAACATCCCATTAATGGCCTGAGACAGAGCTAGGGAAAGGGCTCAAAATTCTTGAGTTCCAGTCCTTTGACTTAACCAGATGACCTTTTAAAGGCCATATCTCCTATTTCTGGATGTTTTGTTAGTACACAGTGGAAGGAAGAAAAGGGTTGGTTTGGTGTTCATTACTTCAAAATTTCCTGTTAAGTCTGAATGTCCTGAAGGTAATGTGTGGGCTAACATGTTTATCCTGTGTTCCTGGATGAACATCAGGAGAAAAACACTGGTGAAGAAATGGTAAAAAGACTTTCAAAAAGAAATTCCTTCAAAAGTTATGGTTTCGGTAGCTCTTGAGAATCGAAGTGGCAATGTGATCAAAGTCAGTGAGTTACCACACTGCAGATTCTAAACATGTGCAATTGAGCCTCCTGTTATGTGTGCAGGAAATTCCTTGCTCAGTGCTGTAAGTGTAGTGTTACAAGACTTAGCATCTGGAAATCTGAATTTTATTACTGCTTAATGAAGACTAGTAGTATTTTTACAGCCCATCATTGGTTCAGCTCAGGCTGTTGTATTACAGCTTTCCACAGGGAATCGTAGAATGGCTTGGGTTGAAAGAGACCTTAAAGACAATCCAGTTCCACCCTGCTGCCATCGGCAGGGACACCTTCAACTAGACCAAGCTGCTCAAAATCCCATCCAAACTGGCCCTGAGCACTCCTAGAGATGTGGCATGAACATCTCTGGACAACTAGTTCCAGTACCTCACCACCCTCACAGTAATTTTTTTTTCCAAAGTCTAATCTAAGCCTATTCTCAGTTTAAATCCATTTTTCCATATTCTGTCACTACATACCCCTGTAGAAAGTATCTCTCATCTTTTTTGTAGGTTTCCTTCAGATGCTATCTTGAGGTGATATCTGGAGAGACTGCCTAGAACAGAGGCTAGACAGAGTTAAAGGAATGAAGTAGGGATTTATTAAAAGGCCTTCAAAGGACACACCTTGGGCAGTACAAGAGCCTGGCAGAGGCTAGACCCAAGATGGACCCTAGTCATGAGTTTTCACATTTTGTAAGTTTTGGTCCATTTACATATTGGTCCCTTTACAGCTTCAGGTAAAGAAGTCCCATCCTCCCAGTTTGCTCTCCTCAGTTTGCTGTTGTTTATAGTTTCTTGGGCTTGAGGATGTGACCTTGGTTTTCAGGCTGCAAAAGGATTGTTTTGTCTAACTAAACCATGAGGAGAACTTGCTAACACTCTGTATGTAGTTCAGAGTTATATGCTAATGCAGTACAAAATCTGAAAATTATGAGAGCTAAAACTTAAGGCATTACTGGAGGACTGCAATTAGGTCACCCTGAAATTTTCTCTTCACTAAAACCCTAAAACTCTTACACAGGATCTGAAACACAAATGAAGACTTCTCCTACTTAAGCATTTTTTATGATGTGGCAAAGAATGTGATTTTAAAGCAAGCTCTGTGTTTCAAACTCAAGCAACTTTTGCAAGCTAGGGCTGTAGAAATACGTTTAGCATTATTACCTAAAATTTCTGCTAGCCTTCCTCTGTTTGAAGAACTGCTTTACTAGCTTTTGGAAGGAATTGAACTGGCAGCCCTGTAGAGTCTGGATGAAAAGATATTGCTGATGCTAGCCAAATGCAGTCGTTTTATTCAAATAACTTGGAGTTCTTTGGAGTCTGTGATTTATTATTAAGACAAATGAGTGTCAAAAGGAGGTTGCCCTCTGTTCATTTAATGAAAACAGAAAGTGCATTTGAAGCAATTCGCTTTTACTTGGGCTAGATTATTGCATTTACTCAAACCTTTAAACATTACATACTGTAACAGCTTTCTAATTACAAATTATGATTTTTATATGTATCAAGGTTTTTAAGTGACAATTTTCATAGAAAGCTGTTGAATTATTAAAAAAAATTCTGGCACACAACAAAGATATATCCATGTTCCCTGGGTTCTAAGTTTTAAAAACAGATTTCTTTTTTTGTCTCACTAATTTCCTTAAATACTTGATTATATACTGCTTGTGTTAGAGAGCTTCTGAGTAAGCTGAGGATACTGAACTATATCTTGAGCAACAATAGCATATGGAATCTGTCTTTGAAGGCTTCCACAGTATTTACATTAGTAGGGATTGTGACTCCTGGTGAAGGAAAAAACACTTTTTACTTTCCCCTGCATTAGCACTAACGATCAAAGTTAGAAAACCACCTTTTTCTTTAGAAATGAGTTTAAAAAAAGTGAAATGCAGTATGATCTTGTAATTACTCTTAGGCTGCCTGGCTGTGCTGTTTTGCATGCCAAAAATCCCTTTCATCTAAGAGACATTAGTGTAAAGTTTAGGTGAGCATCTAGTGTTTCTTGTGATGTGCCATTAATAGCTTCAAGCAATCACAGTATTGAACCAGCTTTAAAGCAATCCTAAACTTTTTTTCTCTCCCTTTCTCAGAGATGTATCAAAATGCAGCAATAACAAAAAGCAAAAAGATAAAAAACTTCAGGAATTTCCAAACAAATAATAAATCAAAAGCCACAAACGTAGTACTTCTGAAGTGTCAGAGATTTCTGTTATTTCAAGGTAGCCAGGATATTATGCTGCAAGACTTTCATGCTTCAGCAAAAACTCCTCTATGTATCTGTGCATTGAGATAAAAGTCATAAAATCAATGGGGTTAGCAGATATAAACAGTATTTTATAGCAAGTCTCTAATGGTACAGATGGTATGGAAATACTCATAGTAGTACATTAAGAAAGCTGTTAGAGTTGCAAAACATTAAAAGAGAGGAATACCCTTGAATATCCTTTTAAGACCATGAGGCAAATTTATTCTAATATGTTGAAGTGCTAAAGTAGAGCTGTGATACAAATTCTTCCCTGTCATAATATGTCACAATGAGTGCCTTGTCAATTTTAGCTAATTACCACTGCCAGTAATCCCAGTAAGACATTACCTTAAAAATAGCTTATGATCTCATGGGTACTGGAAAATTAAACTCCCCTGCTGCTATATCAATTTTTTTCCATCTCTCTACATTCAATTTAGAAGAAAAGTTTAAATTCCCGTAAGTTCTCTAAAAAATAATTGTAGTATCTTAGTAATTTCATTTTTCAATTCTGGCTGATGAATTTCAACATAAATTAATTCAGTCTTCTCTGAGTAGTTAGGCTGTACATGCTGTATGGGGATAAACACAAGCAGGGGATGAGCTACTGGCTTTTGCTTATTTCAAACTGCTCAATTCTAACTAATCTAAGAGATTTATTGCCATGCTTTCCTGAGGGATGGATTCACTCTGCTTTATTTTTGTTTTTGTGTACAGGACCTAATGAGTAACTCTCTGCTTTTAAAGAACACCTTTCTACAAAAGATTAATCCACAAGTTGTTCCCTGTGCACTTTAACTAATTTAGATTTATTTTTTTTCTTGCAAAAAGCAAAATTAATAAGCAGATCATTATCAAAAATTATTTTGCATTAAAATGAAGCTTTCATGCTTTGATTTGAAATAATAAAAGCAAAGACTATAAAACAGAGAAGAGTCTTCAGTAGCTAATGAGCAAAGACACTCCAGAACATCAGCTATTTGCACTGTTGAAACTGAGTCAAGGAAATAATTGCCAGATTAAGAGAATCTTGAGAAATATTAAATCATTTCAAAGTAAAACAAAAAATAAAATGAGTGAAATATATTGAAATTAATGGAAAAATATGGAAGTCAAGAAATTATATTGCATTGCCAACTTACCCTTATTTAAGTGAAGATGAGTGAAGAGAAGAAGATATTAGTAATTCAAGGTGAAATCTAAATTAAAATGAAGATAATAGTAAAGAAATTATGTCTGCAATATTAAATCTAATTTTCCCAAGAGGGAAACTATGAGTAAGCCATACTGGTTTAATGGGTAATAAAGCAGAGGTGATAAAGGATAAAAAGTGAAACAAACTAACATAATAACAGTAAGTGCATGTATTATTTTTTTTTAATTGGTCTTTTTTAAAAAAAACCAAATGTATCTCTGCAAGATTAACATTTTAGGCTTGCTTAGTATGACTTAGTAATGGGCAATGGTTTTAAATGGAAACAGAGTAAGTTTAGAATTGGATGTTGGAAGTTCTTTACTCTGGGGGTCATGGGGCACTGCAAGAGGTTGTTCAGAGCAGCTGTGGATGGCCCATCCCTGGAAGTGTTCAAGGTCAGATTGGATGGGGCTTTGAGCAATATGGTCTAATTGAAGGTGTGCTTTGCCCATGGTGCCAAGGTTGGAACTAAATGATCATTTAGATCCCTTCTATCCCAAAGCATTCTGTGGTCCTAGGATTCTGTGATTTAGTTTTAGATGGTAAGAAGAAATTAATCATGGCAGGAATATCAGCTAGGAATGCCTAAGACTGAATAACTTTTCCACTTGCCCAATGTTCATTCTGTATAAAAGACCATGCATTAGGGGCCAAATTGATTTTTTCTGAAGATTTACTGGTTTATGCATTGTTGGTTTTTAGCAGTAGTTTCAAAGGTTCAGATAGAAAAGGTGGGTTAAAAAAACCAGCTTTATCTTTGGATATCTACAACCAAGTCCAGAACAAAATGCTAATTAAAGTCAGCAAAGTGCTAAATTTTGTGTTACAGCTCACTGCACATGAAATCAGCTTGAAGATCTCACCTACAACCTTGCTAAGTAATCATGGCTTGCATGTCTCTGTAGGGGCCCTATCAATGATAGTTTTGTCAACATGAGTAAAGTGTATGTTGCTTGTTCCAAGGGTTTTGCAAATTCTACAAGATACGAGAAATTGCTACATAACTCATAATGACAATGAACAGAACGTGTATGTGCACTCTGTTTCTAAGGGACAGAGGCACAAGCTGACTGCTCCAGGTGTTTGAAGCACAGATTTCTTGTCTGGCACACCTCTGATATGCAGAATGGCTTTAATGGCTTTAATTCACTAAAATGTCTTTAAATCACTAAAAATTATAGAAAATTATAAACATTTATAAAATCTTATATGTACTACTGCGCCTATTTGTCTGATGTGGCATTTTTCAGTAGATTAGGGCTTGTATTGGAGGCCTGTGTTGGAAAGGATGAAGTCGTAATCAAGCAAAGGTGTAACAGTGTAGAATTGGTATGTTGAGGTTCCTGGGGAAAAGCAAACAGTAAAAGGAATTAAGGAGGATCACAAGTTTACAAGAAGTCAGAAATTGTATGACAAGAAATCAGAAGCTGATAAACAGATAAAAAAGGGAGATGTTCTATGATTTGTGAGTGTGCAAGATTATTCTGACTGTGACTTTCTACACTGTAAAGGAACAAACAAAAGGTAATAATAATGTATACAAAGGGCAGTAAAATTGCTATAGGAGAAGACCAAAGAGCATTTTAATCACTAGTATTGCAAACCCTCTGGATTTTCAGGACATTAAAAGCAAGCAACAGCAGACTGGATATGGTAAAGGAGAGACCAAAAAAGATTGTAGCGAGGAATCTCTACTCACTTTGTTAGTGATTTGGACAGCTGAAGGGGAACTGATTAGGATAAAAAAATATATAATCAACAAAATGAATGAGAACATCCAGCTATTGTGCAAGCAAATGTTTCCTGGGGTTAGCTGTCAAAATTGATAAAGCTGAACAGTTTCTTTATTACTTCCATAGCTTCTTTTAATGCTTTAATAGTTCATGACAGGGAATAAAAATGAACTTCTTTTCCTATCAGTCACAGGAATTTTATTTTGTGCTGCACTGGTCAGTTAAATCTCTGTAAAGCTATGGTTGATATTCACCTCATTTGCATTTTTTGACCTTTATTGTGGAGTTCTTTTCCTACAAAGCTGCTGCATTGAATTTCTTCTTCATCTGATATTCTAGCACCTGACCTAATTGTGACACCATGATTCTGAAAGCAATTAACTGCTTTGGGCAGCCAAGGTCCACAAGTGAAAGTCTGAGTAGCCTGAGAGAATATGAAATGCATGCATTAACTCTAGCCCATTATCATCTAGCAATTTGGAAAATATGGAGTGCAAGAATAGCCTAGTTGAACAAAACTATTCCTTGAATTAAAGGAATAGAAAAGGCCCATGGTTTGCTTAAGAAAGTCCTGACCCTGTTTAAGGTTTGAGCCCTTACTCAGTTGACCATAATGACATTATAGTGGAAGCAAAACCACAGTTAAGCAAACATGCTGACCTTCTCTAAGCCCTGAGGCTGTCTTTGACTCCTGTATAGTGATACACTGGAGGCATGAAATTGTGCACCATTTTCTCTGTTGACAACAATCCTGTGTTTACTGTTTCCATACAGGGATCAATTTAACCTCACACACTTCTGGCATGTAATTTTGGACTTCATCCTAATGTATCATAAGTCACATGTACTCCTTTTAAGTGTGAATTTAGAAGTATATGTCAAGGAGGAATATGGAGGCCAAGTTGTTTAAATTGAAATATGGATTGGTATGTTGCTGTTTATGGTTCTCACATGCTCACACATTCCACACTCAACAGGAATAAAGGTTGGTGGAGTGGTCTGAGGTCTTTTTTTATCTTCTGCAGGTATAATTTCCATTGTACATTGTCCAGGACCCTGCCGTGAATAAACCTGTGTGAAATAACAAGTTGCAACTTTGTAACTGATTCAGTGAAACTCAACTCAACTCCACACATAAGAATGAATAATTATTTGCTCCATTTTGAGTAGACTTAAGTATACTTTTTTAATAAAGTAAGTAGAATTGTGATAAAGCAATTATTGTTTTTATTATCTGTATGTGTTCCAAGCTTTGTTTATTTATTTACAGAAATAAGGAGTGAAATAGTGTTAATGTTTGTTAAAAATTAATAATGAAAAGTACAGAAAAGTGGTCTGTAAATCAGTATGTATTTCATCTTAGGTTATAAATAACTTTCTGCTGTAAAATGGTAATTTTGCAGCAAACCTCTTTTGCCTTTAAATGCATCTCAGATAAGTTATATTAGTGCTGTTAATTAGAAAGAATGAAGTGGTAGTTTGCATTTGTGAAAACATAATTAAATAATATTACGTATTTTCTTTTCAGGACAGAACTGCATTTTAACTTTAAAATATTGTTAATTTAGAATAAGCAAACAGTGAAATAACTGGGACCAAATTTTCTTACATCCTGTAAACAACTGGTGGGACTAGTGCCTTCAGTTCAAATTTCTGCTCTTAAGATTCATTAGAAATGGATCCAGCTTGTCTGCTCTCATCCTCCAGAACAGAACAGTTTGTTCCAAATTTTAACTTACATATGAAAATAATGGAAAAGCTTTTAGTCCTTGAGATAATGCAAACATTTTAAATTGGTGTGATTATCAGAGTCATGGTTGTGCTGTTTTGCTCAAATAATTACTCCCCAGTATGAGTGCAGTTACCCATCCATGTTTTCTGAAGGTATACATTCCCTCAAAAAACCTTTTATGTCATAAGACTGTGTTTATATTCTGGCATTGTTCTCTTTTCCAGCTATGATGGAGCTGCTGCATCAGTGCAGCTTGGATGTTGTACAAGTGGTGTTTCATAGTTACAACTTTATGCAAACACTGAAAGTATGAGCAATAGATAAACACTGCCCATTAGTGTGCTGCTGGCAAGGAGCAGGCCAAGGCAGTTCTTCTGGATAGACCATATAAATTTGCCACTAGATGTTTCAGTTTATGGAAGGTAATGTGTTTTTCTGTACTTATCTATCTAATATTTTGTTTACAAATATTTTTGTTGTACTGGAATCTAATTAGGCACTGTGTGTGTGCCAGTCTGGCGAAATCACTAGATCTTCATGAAGACTGGCTTCAAGAATAATCAGATCTCTGGATGGGAGTTGTTAAGAAACAAATATCGGAGATCAAGACACAACTTTGTGCAGCCTGAATACAGAAATTGTGTTGCATTTTGTTCTACTATTTTGTTCTTCACAAATTGGCATACCAAAACTCTTCACAAAACCAGCATCCTCCACTGGGGGCTTGATTGTTCCAATTATCTGCTAAAGCTGATTTATACATTCCAGTAATCTCTAGAGCTCTTTAATTCTGTACTTACACTAAGAGTATCATGTCAAGCCACCTTAATCTAGTGTTTCTGAGAGTTGTTAAAGAGTTTTAACAGATAATTCTCATTTTAAGCCACCATGACTGAATATTGACTTACGAATGTTGTGAACAAATTTGTTAAGCACGTTTTTCAAAGCAGGGATTTCACTAGAGAAGAGTACATCATCCTTTTTCACACATCTCTCTCAAACTTAGAGCAAGGCAAATTCCAATCTAATTTCTTTTTTATGTATCAGAAATGAGGAAGCATGAAATATGTCTTAAAGAAGAATGTCCTAGGATATATGTTCCTAAATATGTGGACGGTCCAGATTTGTGGTAAACAATTGCCAATTTTTTAAAATTTCGCTATAACCATGATCAAAGCAAAAGGGGAAAATGTGTAACACTCCATACATCATTCCTACTGTTCCCACAGCAGCCATGTCAGGCATGGGCAGCAAGGAGGTTGGCATCTTGTCTTTCCTCCCCACCAGAATGAGCATCTTAAATTTCCACTGGCCTTACCTGGGGAAGCGTATTCTTTACTTCTGAAGTCTCTATATAATTTAAATAACAGAGGGAGTCTGAAAGTCTTTTTTTTTTTTTTTCTCCAAATCAGTCAGAATTTAGGAGGTATGCAGCAAGATTTCTGTGATGACATTTTCCAACCCACCACTTTTTGTCCTTCTAAATGGCAATTAGAAATGCTGATATTCTTCTCTAACAATGCATGAGTAAAGAGAGTCACTTTTTCTAAAAGGGTGGAGCTGGTTTTCACAGTCTTTGCAACAAGATCTTGGGCAGACTGGATCTTATCAGTGAAGACTAAGATGACACTCATGCCTGATATTTCTAAATTATTCAGTGTTCAATCATCCTGGCAGAGTTATGATGCTAGTAATGATGCTCATTTGTTATATACCTGACATTTTTCAAAAGCAAATACAGGTAACACACATTGTGTTCATAGGAAATTAGTGCTAGCTTTGAGAATATCTGAGCCTGCATTTCGATGCTCTGGAGATTTTGAGAATAGTAACAAAATGTTTCCAGAATAATAACACTTTTGTGGAAAAAAAAGTATAAATTAAACAATCTTTTACATAAATCTACAAGAATCCAAATATATTTTAATACTGAAACCGTGTGACATATTTTTGGAATACCCTTGCCTCACAGCAGTTATGTACTTTCCAGGATAGGTGTACTTGAATAGAAAATGTGGAAGTATTTACATTCTGTTCCCTTAACTGTTAGTTAAAATCCTGCCTGCTGTGATACAGTTGGATAGGTTTAGTTTTTAAGGTGTGAAGAGCAACCATCAAATAAGAAATCAGATTGATTTAACTCAATCAAGTTAAGTGTTACTGACCTCTCCAAAGAGTACTTTTTATTTCAGTATGCAGGGGAAAGTAACACAATAATGGGCTTTTCACTATGGTAAATCTCATTTTGAAATAATTTAGTGAATACTCTTCCCTAGACTAACTCCATTATTCATTCAGCTTTTGTTTAAGAATCCCATAAATGATTACCAAACAGAGTAACAATTTAGTGGTTAGGCCCTGATTCATATTTCTCTAAATTGTATTTGGTATTGTGTGTTGGTGGCAGAATGCCTTCTCCTGCCTTCTCTCCACACTTGCACCTCTTCTCCCTTACAATTGTCTCTGATGGGCAATGTGTTTTGTCCTAAGGTAAGAGTGCCAGGTGTGAATTGCAGGGGGCCTCAGGATGATCACATGAGGGATGCATTTCCGAGGTGAGGGAGCTGGATGATTGTGATGGGCTTTGGTGCACTTGGCCTGCAGAAGGGTGTAAAGTGCTGCTGGAGGCTGAGCTGGCACTGCAGGCAGCTTCCAGATGGATCTGACCTCACCCAGACCATTCCCTCCACTCCCCCGCTTCCTTCTGCCCCACCTCCAGGCAGGAATTCTGCCAGGTATATCCAGCCATAACACTGGAAAGACTCACTTTTTAATGGATAAGTAGAAGTGTTAAGATCCTGCTTACCCACAGAGGTAAAATCTCAGAGTAGCTCCATAGGTACTTTATTTCTTTGTACCTGTGTATTCTGCAAGGCCAAGGCCTGTCCATTTCTAGGGCAATCTGTTTATATTTTATCTCTTTAGACCTACACTATATACTGCATTGACAATATTAGATAATTTATTAGCAACAAATCTAAAAATAATCACCCACATAACCTAACGGAGAGACTTTTCTCTACTGTTTTATCAAATTAAAATTGAGAAGACCCTGGGCCTGTTTGATACCTATCCTTATTTAATGCATTAATTAAATTAATGCATTAGATTAAATACATTAATTCAATCTATTTATTATTTTAATTAGATTAATTAATAATCTAATTAATGCATCAATTAGATTAATCTTCTTGAACTTGGAGGAATAAATGCTTGACTAATAACCAGCTTTCTTAGGCCAGTCTTCCCTCCAAGGCTTTATCCAAGGCACTTTACTGAACAGGTCCCTGAAGGGGCCAATTCAGCTCTTCTGAATTCCAGGGTGGTGAGTTTTATGCACACACTTCTTGCTGCCCCAAAGATCTTGGGCTCCATTTCATGGACACTGCAGCCAAGGCTGCCCTTGGGCTTCACATCCCCACCAGCCTCTCCTTGCTGCTGCAAACAAAATCCAGCATAACACCCATCCTTTTTAACTCCTTTATCATTTGAAGAAGGAACTTATCAAGATAAGAAACTTTCTGGTGCAGTTAACTTTCTTCATAGCATTTTCCCACTTCTTTCCTTTGTTTTTAAATTGTTTTAAAACATTCTTGCTCCTCCAATTCTCTTCCCTATCTTGCTTTAGGGATAAGTGAGTGAACAATGAGGTGAGGACTTACCTACCAGGAAGGGCCAGCCCAGTTTGTTGGTAAATATTAATGCTGTTTTGAGAGTTGAGAAAACAGTAAACTTCTATTCTTCCTAACTGTTACATTGTTTATTATTCAGAGTTTAACCAGATTTTGCTTCACTTCACCAGATGCACATACCATACACTGACAATTTTTAATTTTGGGGTTTTTTTAGTGTGAATTTTTTGTGAAGGAAAGACTGGAAATACAAAACTTTATAGCTTATCTAGCTAAGCATTTATACACATATTTCACTTCAAATTTAGCTAACACTGTCAACAATAACATGAGGCTTAATGTTTGATTCAATGAGAGTCAGATTACACATGAAGTTAAGAATGCATTTTAATATTTTTCTGGACTAGCTCCATGCAGCATGTGTTCTTTCCAATTTGTGCATCTACAAATAAGGAGGCCACTTTGAAGTTCACATACTTACAGCAGTGAAAGGAGGATTTTAAAGAAACTGGGCGTATTTAACCTTAATTTGATAAAAAGCATAAAGAGAAAGAAACCCAAAACATCTCTGTGCAGTAACATCCAGTTGGCTGGATTGCAAATGCCTGTCTGGCAGAGCTCCAGATCTCTTCTCATTACAATTTCAGCACAGTGGGGTAGTTAACTAGTAGAGGAGAAACAGCCAGTGTTTAAAGTAATGTTGCTTATATTGCTGCTTAGCCAAGGAATTAATAGCTGGCCTCTGGGGAACGTGGTTGGCATCTGATTCATGGCATGACTGAGAGCACTGCTACAGAAGCTGGAATACTCATTATCTTATTAATAGTTTGTCCTCATGTACATATTTATTACATGCTGTATCTTCTGTCAAAACTATTCATGCAGAGTCTTTATTTATGGTTCTAATTCCCTTTGCATTATTTATCTACAGTGACCAAATATAAACACTGAAAGGTAGATGTGCTATACTGAAAAAAAATGTTTGGCTGATTGACTGAGTGAATCAATATTCATATTTATATTGTATATATCACCCAAGGCCCAGTCAGGGCTTTCCTGTAATTAAAAAAAATAATAAAATATTGCCTTAAAGAGCCAACATAAATACTAAACCCTGAATTTATTAGCCTGAGAACTCTGCATCGGCATTCTCCAGTTTTAAAAGTGTTGAAGCAAAAACTCTTCATGTACCACAAGGACAGAAGTAGTCAACAGGGATTTTTAAAAATCTGGTGGAAAGATAGTTTGGAAAAGATAGATTTATATAGAGAAAATAGTAATATGATTCTGCTTCAGATTTTATTTGTTGCAAAAGGAGTATTTTTATGGCTTCATCACAATTCCCACTCCTGCCCATGCTATGACAGCAAGTCACTGAATGTTGTGGCCATAGCGACAACAAATAGGGGTAAAAACTGCTTCTTTGAAAAATTAAGCTTACATCGACAAGGATAATGCCAAAATAATTGGTTTAACTCTAATGTAACTCCATCATTTGTAAATCAAGTTCAGTTTCCCTGAAATTGTGCTGCTCAAAAATTAGTCAAAATCAGATCACGTTCAGAACCAGAAATGAGATGATTGTAAGGACAAGTAGTGCCAGAAAATGCATGTGTAATGGTTGAGTAGGTTTTAGCAATGAAAATGGGTGTAAAATGATATGAGTTAGAAGTTCAGGTTCAGACTCACACTTTGCATCTGGTCACATTTTCTTCAGTGGGTCTGCTGGATCAGGACACTGCCAGTCCCCATGGCTGAGCTGCCTCTCCTGTGCAATACTTGGCCTTGACTCTCCTTTGTCATCTCGAGTACCAACTTCTTTAGAACAGTGTACAAACAGCATAAAAGTGAGAATCTAAAATGGTTTTCTGGAGTAAGAATTGCAGATGGGGTTTTAACAGACAGGTTATTTCAATGACTGGCTGGAGAGATTTTATATTATCAAGAAGTGAAGTATTTGCTGATCTACTCTAACTGCAGGGGTTTTTTTTACTGTAGTTGCCATCTTTGTCTCGGCTCAAAATTTTGGAATCTTCGTTTCATGAAACTTTACTGTCCTTACTTTCCGACATTCTTCCTGCCCAATATTGATTTCATAATGCTTATTCTGGCTTTTCATGTCGTTGAAAGTTAAGCACAGCTTTCACCACATTGCTTTGTGTTGCAGAAGCAGTGAGAGAAGTGTCTGACTAGAGTGACTAACCAGAAGTAGGAATGTACTATAGACTGGTTCTCATAAACATTCTTTTTTATGTGTACATTCCACCCTTCAAAACAGCCAGGCTGTGTCTGATGTGCCTGCTGGGGTTTATGCAGCCCAATGGCATGGCATTTCTGCCCAACAAATTACTGGATCTCAAATCAAACTGTCAATCTGTATACAAATGATTTCAGAGAAGTGGGAACCAGTTAGGTCAAATGTCAAACAGCTCAAATGTTGGCAGCGAAGGTGGCAGAGTCAAGGTCCAGTTTGCAAATTAACAGACTAATGAACATGAACACTCAGAACTGAAAATAAAAGCTATTTGGTCATCTGAGTTTTGCTGTGGGATTGAGCACCTTGCAAGGATTCTCAGTTTTAACCACATCCTAGCAGTGGGAAGTACATTTTAATTGGGTATTCTGCCCCACACAAAATTTTTTATTCTTAGGTAAGAGGACAGTAAACCCTTGTAATTTTTCTTGTTTGTGGTGAGCTATTAGCTATTCCCATACATCAAGTGACACCTAAAGCTGGATATCAAGCTCCTGTCTGTCTGCTGCTAAAAAATGTCATTCATGGCATGTGTTTCACCAGTAAGTAATGGTAAATTCACAAGGGTGTGACCCTTCACAAGATGGTTGTCATACATATTTATTTTGAGATTATTATAAATACACTTGAGAAAATCAAGGTATTGCCAATAATCTGGGACAAAGATAGTAGCATATTTCCAAACTGAATGCACAATTAAAATCATTGTGTGAAGACTTTGAAGGTATTGTTTTCTAATGTCAGGACTTCAAGAACAATGTTATAGAACATATGAACAGTGATGGAAAACAAAGGTACAAATGAGGAATGTAACAGTGAATCTTCAAGTAATTTCATGCATGTGGGAGAATAAATGAATAATCATCTGCTGATGGTAAATATGTCACAATTATAGTGATTTCTTGGACAGGAAATGGCTAGTAGGAACATTAATTTTCTGTAACATTATTTCAGGTAACATCTGTAATTTCTTCAAAAAACACTTATGGCTAAATGAATTGTCAGCAGTCTTTCATTAAGTATGAATTATTTTAAAATAACTTCTCAGTGTAACCTGAAAAACACTGTAAAGGTTTGATGGCACTTTATTCCAAGACTTGATCCCTCTGAAGTAGCTGTATTTTTTGTCATTAATTTAACTATAAACAGAATCCTGCCAAAATAAGTCTTTTTGCTGTAGACACAGAACTATATATAATCTGGTCTAGGACAATTTTTTGTCCCCATTTTCTGTGATCAGTAACCTCTTCTTGTTATTATTCATAAGCAAGGAACAATAACACTGAGATATCTTACAGCAAAATAAAAGATGAGCCAATTAATATCTAGAAAAATGAGAAAATATAATCACTATTTATTATTTTACCCTCTGCAGAAGGTAGTAATTTAATAATCAAGATGCCTTTCTTACTACAATGCTTTTGCTAAAAATAGATTTCCCAGTTTTGATTTAGAATAACGAAAAGGTAAAGCATGATATTTATCTGAGTATATTATTTTACTTTTTGTGTTCAAGTGCTGTTTTGAAGGATATAGGGAATGCTTAAAAGTTACAGCAGGGAAAAATGCAGTTTTCAAAAATATCAAAACTTTATTAACTTCAGTTCTGAGATTTTTTAATAAATACATTCCAGAATGGTTTATTACAATAAAGTTTTAGTATTATTTGAAAGACATGCAAACTAATGTATTTCAGTGTACTTAACAAAAGCACAGAGATATTTCTGTGCCGTTATTTGTAGTGTTTGAGTGGTTTTTAAAATTTGCCCATGGTATATTCCAGAACTTCCCTGAGGCCCACAGAAATTTTGCTTTTGACTTAAATGCAAAAAAAAAAAAAAAAAATTGACATATAAAGCTTTGGGAGCTGAAGTTTCTAAACATTTGATCTGAAAACTACAAATATAGTTAGTTATATCTCAATTTTGAAAAGAAAATGGGTTTGGTAATTTTTTATAAATTTGCACTTGTATTTTTTTTATCAATATTAGACCATGAAGACAATCCTTCAAGATTAGTATATTGATATTATGAACTTTTAAAGCAAAGATTTTAATTATTTAAAAATAAGCAAGAGAAGTGTCAATGGATTACATTGACCTTATGCTTTAGGAGAATTGATCTTGTAAAATGGAAATGGATTATTTCTCTGCTTTAAAATGTACTATACTAATACTCTCTGAACTTTTTCAAAATCATGGCTCAATGATTATAAATATACTTTCCAGATTAACTAGTAAGAGTTTTTTGAAGAGCAGATAGGTAATCCACATCATGAAGGATCACAGTAACTATAACATAAACTCAGTAGTTTAACATATAGATACAACTAGGTCTTGTATTGTTTCTGTAACTGCAGTTTTATTTTGAATTGGATATTGATTACTTGAAATTGGACCAAAAATTCAAAGAAAAACATACCTTCTGAAAATTAGATGAATTGAGATGAAATTAAATAAATTGAAATTCCTATTACAATATAGAACTAGTTTAAAGAACTAAAGCCTCAGAACATAAGCCAAATACTATTCATAAAACTTCAGTTTATAATTTTAGACAAGATAAATAGACTAAGTGTGGGCTCAAGTGCAGAATACCTTCATGGTACTCTGTTGTTTAAAATAGGTAATCTGATGTTTTCTTCTTAGCACTGACAATATTCTGAGGGGGAATATGGATGTCATCCTTCATCAAAGAAATTAAAGCTCCTACTTGCACTCTAAGGTTTTAAAAATTATACTTTAATTGCTTCCTTCACTCTGTATAATAACTATGTGGCAAGAAGTACTGCTAGTACCCTAATACTGTTAGAGGGGATGTACAGTCATGTTGTGCTCTATTGCTCTGTCTCTACGATATTTGCAGCATTTTGATGGATCTTGTCCTAATCATAACTCCACAAAGTACATTCAAAGCAGAGTTTATCTCAAATCTGAAGTTCATTACCCTTTTCATCACTGTGTGTTTTTAGTTATCTCAAAGTAAGTGTCAGAATTATGAAAAGTCTTGGCATGTGTTATGGAATATTTCAGAGGAGTTCCATTTAAACACCTAGTACCTGTGTCATTGCATGGATGTAAATGCAATATGTGAGAGAGGTATTGACAAATACTTCAATTCTTTTTAATAGGAATAGGCAGAACTTTTCACATTTAAACCTCAACAGTTCACTGCCTCGAGCATCAGCTAATTCATGTTTCTGAACCACAGAATTATACAGAATAATTTAGCATCTAGTGTTTGTAGTTGTGCCTATCAAGCTTAATTTTTGTCGTCTTTAATCAAATGTAAAACTTCCCATAAATGTCACTGCTGTCTTTGAAGGCACTTGATCTTTAGAGGCTTTGCTGTAGTTGCACAGTTGATCATGAAGTATTCTACTCACATTTGTAGGACTACGGCAAGGGGACATCTGAGCTGACAGTTTACACAGTAACAATTCCCTCTGACACAGGCAATGATAGAAACTGGAAAAGAATTTGGTCATGCCATGGGCTCTGAATTGGCATGGTTCCATTCACATAAACGACTAGGCTGCATCAGTGTGCACAGAGAAGCTTTCTCAGTGAACTGAACATAATCTTCCTAAAATCAAATGAAAAGCCCAAATGAAGGCTTGTGTTATGTGTGTGCTGCAGCCTCTTTTCCTGCCTGTGTACGTGCTCTGCCTGTAATGACCCAGTATCCACTGAGTTGATAGGGATGCTCAAGCTCTTCCAGCTTGGGTGCTAGATCAGGCAAAGATGCAGCTTTGTGTTCTCCTCTGCTGTGGTGCATTGGTATGCCTAAGAATCATCAGATTATCTTAGATCTGTATGTTCTACCATGTGCTGAACTCCTCCCCAGCGCCACTTTTATACAAGTATAATTCCCCTGACTTTGCCCTTGTTCTTAATATAATTAAAATGAAAATAAAATTAGTTCCAGTGTCTCTGTAGCATACCTTTCTTTTTTATCTGTTGCACTTTCTGCTCTTAATTTTAAACATTTCAAGTGCTGGAAAAAGATTCATATGAGGCATGTAAATTAGTAGCAGAGCATTCTTTTATTCTTTTATTTAAGGACCACTGTACCAGTGCCAACTCATATTGGTTTATAACTGGGACATATTAATCCTGTTATTTTGTATGGATGAGAAACAATGAATAATGTTGTTTTGCACATTTCTAGCATCTAGAAGAGTAACAAATTTTGCATTAATACTACTATGTCTGTCCCAGAGTAAGGGCTTTCCAGTATCTTAGTTTTTTGTAAGATGAACCACAGAAACATACTCATTATGGTTAATCAGGGGTGCCCTGTTTCAGTAATGTACCCATTGTAAGCTGATGGAATTTCAAATCATGTCTATAGAAGTAGCCATCTGGTTGGTGAGGGAACACTAAGATATGAAAGACCTCTGATACCTATTCATATGTTGGTGAGACTGAACATTTTTATTGCATTAATATGATGAACATTAAAAAGTCATACTACAAATGACCATTGATTAGTACATTGATTAATACTTTCAGTCTGGGGTGAGAGAATAAGGTTATATTTATTTCTAGGTTTTTTCAAGTGGACAATGCTAAGAGATTTTCTTAAGTTTTCTAGAAAATGTAACTATTTATCTCATTAAGTGCAATTTAAAAAGCTCTAAACCAATATTCATTTGAACATGAATCAGCTGCAGACTAACAATCACTGAGAAGATCCAAACTTTCCATCTTTTCAGTGTACAGAAAATAGCATCTGGCTTCCCCAAGTTAAAAGACTTCTGTTAGAGTTCTGTATAAACAGTCTCTTAGGGGATTTTGTAAAATGACAGAAAAAAATGAAAGATTAAATTTTAATTTATATCCATCACTCCATATATTCTCTGGTATATGGCATGAGGAATTGCATGTGGTACAGTGCTAATCCAGTGTTGGCAGCACTTCTAGTTACTTAAACATATTTAGAAATGTTTCCTGGTGACTAAGTTTGAAGTTTTAAAACTCTTTTCCATTAATGGAAAATTACAGCTTGCAGGCTCATTTTGCTTTTTCTTGCATTTTTTCTCCATAGATATTTTAAACATGGGAAGAGACTTTGCTACTTCTTATTAAGAAGTGACTGTGGTGGTGGGAAAGCACTGTCTTAGGAATCAGCATACAGGAAAAAATGTACCTGTGAACCCCAGTACTTTGTGTGTGCTTGCAGGTTAGGTTTGATATTTCTGTCTGGCATAGCCATTTGCAATCTGTTGTTCCATACTGCTGATGTTAAGTGCTCTATCTCTTACTAATAGATAATATGACCTTAAAACTGATTTCAATCCCTTTAATATAGTAAATTAGGTTGGATTTTTATTTAGGTCAAGTCAGGGCAGTGAAGGAATACAAAGATAAGTAGCAACCCCCATTAAAATAAAAAATAAGACCCCTCTCCCCACAAGACCCATCATTTTTATTTAAAAAGAAGCATGGAAATGGAATAAGAGTAAAAATACTTAAACAGGTAGAACATGGATTTCAACACTTGGCCTCTCAAGTGATGTGTCCCAGCAGTGTGCAGCTGGACAGGGACAGCACTGTACAGCCTGCTCTGCTCTGTCTGGGGCTGCAAATCAATGAACCAGGGAGGGTCTGGAGCCTCACATTTGCTGAGCAAATGCACCCTGAGCCAGCCAGTGAGGTAGCAGAGACATTAGTCTTAAATTTTCTCCATTAAATGGCTTTTGCGAAACAGCATCACTACCCCTGAACTTTCTCATGAAGCTTTGTTCTAAGATCTGAACAAGATTCATCCTCAGGCAATTACTTTCTATAGCAGCCATGTTCCTTTTAAGCAAGTAATTATCACCACATGTATCCATGCCCTGTTATAAGGTGCCTCTGCATTTGCTTGGGGGGGGGGAAAAAAACACCTGTGGGAAAAAAAAAAAGTTGGAGTGCACGGAGCTGAAATACAATGTATGTTTAAATCCACAGCCTTCCTAGCTATTCTGTCTGGGGATCTTGCCACTCTTTAATCAGCATTCACCTGTCTGTGGGTTGTAGTTATCAGATTAGGCAGCTGAAGTCTGGAATTTTTTTACCTAATTTCCAGTACCTAAGTCTGATACTTAGGTGCCATTCTGGGCATCTAAGCCTTTTTTACATCTGGCTTTGGAAATTTTATTGTTTCATGCACTCAGAAGAGAAGCACATACAGATGCTCTTTGTGGTTGTCTGATTTTTAAATAAGATTCTCTAATCTTTTAGATCAGCTGTTTTTCAGGCACTTCTTCATAAATTCTTAGTTACAGTGATCCTCATCAGATTTGTAGATTCTACAATTAGGAAGCAAGATGAACTGAAGTTATTCATTAAATATCTTTATTTATTCAGTTGCCTGAGCAATCAGTGTAGTCTGCATCATTTTGACTAGCTTAATCTTCTTCTCTTCTCTGCAATATAACTTATTTTGCATTATATATATGATTCACTTTTTGATCCATGCCTCTCTGATAAAAGAGAATTCATCCTGTATGAACTCTGTTTTTGAATTTGAGCTGTTGACTTTTTTCAGATGCTCTCCTTTCTACCAACAGTTTTTAGTTGTTTATTATTTTTCTCTGAAGTGGCTGTTCATTTAATGATTGGAAAAAGGATCCATAATTTATACTAACTTTTGAGTTCCTCTTCCTTTTTCTTGTTTTATTCTGTGGTAAAGTATTAGAAAGGTGAAATATTACCATAATTATGAGAGATGTAAATGAGGTGCATACTTTATAAAGGAAGACATTAGTATTTCAATGTATGAACATATCCTCTTCATCCGTAACATCAAGTAGACTATATGTCTAGTTTTCACCAATAAACTCATAGACATTGTCAATCTAAACGGAGTAAGTCCAGAGCCACCCAAGGAGATGGATTTGTGTATGACAGCAGCCACTGGGCAGAGTCACAAATCCAAGCAGGGGGTGCCTGCAGGCACAGGCCAGAATGTGGGTCTCTCCCAGAGGCAGGGCTGGCACCTGGCAGCCTGCAGGGAAGCCCAGGTGCACAGCTGTGCACACAAGACTAGTCTAGACTAATGGTCTGCTTATTTTAGACTGCATGCTACCTGTTTCAGACAGTCCTGACATGTAGATATCATGCTGGCATCAAAACCTTTGTTATCTCTTGTCAATGCATCATATAAATATGATACATGATGTTTCTGTTTATTATTTTTATTTTTCTGAATAAATTCTTTATGAAGGCATTTTAACTGAGTTCACACTGTAAATTGCAATTCTTGTTTATTCTTCTACAGCATTAAATTATTTCTCTACCAAGCTCTGTGAAGGCTTGTACATTTTGTGTATACTAAGGGATTCTGCCAGCATAGCTTCACTTCCTATGATATCTACAATAGATGTAAAATATTAATGGTGGATTTTTTCCTCCCTTTCTTTGTCATTGATCATCTTTGCTAAGCTGCACAGTATTGTTCATTGTTTGTTTTTTGTTAAAGCAACTGCAATCATTGTTTTCATTTCCCTTTTGGATACGAGATTTTTTATGTGACAGGCAGCATTTGTTTAACAGCGTTTTTTGAGCATGCATGTACTTATGAAGAACTACTTGATTGGAAGGTCTGTGAGTTTTCATGAAATCTTTACCCTACACAGTTGTTTGTGCAAAATTTTTTTAATGACTTCTGTGGTTGATCAGTGTTTAGAAGATCTCCAGTAGAAGAAGAGAATTATTTGACTAGTTAGAATTGCTGCTGTTTACTGAGTACTTTTTTAAAAGTAATTCCATTTTCTTGTTTCATGTTACTACTAAATTTTAAAACGTTTTATTTATTAGTTTTGTTCTTTTGCTACATGGAATCTACAAAATTTTCATGTTAAAACCCAATGAAACACGTGAAAAATCATAAACAAGAAAACTCTCTGATTCAACATGGGAAAGTGATATATGGATGTTTTTTTCTGTCTTCTGGAGCTCTCAGTGTGCTAATTTGAAACACATTTGCAAAATAACCAACCATAGAAGGGAAGATTGATGTGTATTGGCATGGATTATGCAAATCACTGCATTCTGATTTGTTCTTTTGCTCAGAGCACTGATGAGCACCCTGTAAATGAATTAAAAATAGCCAGAAAGTGGTTACAAAGATCAAGTTCTCTACAGAAGAGTAAGTTTGTTTCTACAAATGCAAATAATTTATTTTTCTTGCTGAGGTAACTTAATTTAGGTATATAAAATTGTTTTATTTGAAGCCTTCTGATTATATGCAAGACATTTGAGATACAACAAATATTAAACATGAGTCACTTGTTGAAATATTAATCACTGCAGTATGCCAAAAGCAGACTGAACAATGAAATACTGCAGAAATGTTTCCAGGATATAGTTTTTAAGACCCTGAAAAAATACTGGTTTGGGTTTTGGTGCAGTTATTTTGAAGTACTCTTATTTGAGAAATTTTGCATGGTATTTATACTGCATGTATCTGTAAATGTATTCCTTTTTTATATGATGAATCAATTTGTAGTGAATCATTTAGAATATTTATGTGTTAGCAGATGACTAAGAAAATTTCAAAGGTCCACGTTGTGTTGTCTCTATTCACACATACTTTTTCATATCCACATGCAAGAGACTTCACTAAATTTTCTTGCACAATGCTGATCTCTTCTCCAAGAGCAATACATCTTCTTTGTATCAGGACCTCTTATAATTCTCAGTTACTTTCTGCTTTTATCCTTTGAAGTGCTCTTCATCTTTTGAAGTGCTTTCCCTAGTGAGGTGTTTAGCCCATTAGTTTTGATCTCTTAACCTATCAAAGGTGCAAGTTCCCTGTGATGAACAGACCTATGTGTATTTTAAAAACCTAGAGACAGTGTTTTAGTGCTTATACTTAGTTGCCCAAGATAAAATGGAAAAATGCCAGTGATGATGAGGAACCTTGTGGAAACAAAGAAAATGTAAGGAGCAAGATCTGCCTAGAATAATAATGAATACGTATAGTAATATTTTTTTCCATAATGGATAAATTGAATTCATGGCAAAGCATATTTCATCAGTTCTGTCCACTCTCCAATAGTAAACATAGTTCCTTGACCATAGCAGATTTTTGTCTGGTTCAATATGGCACACTGACAAGATCTGAATGTTTTTGGTCTATATACTTCCCTTTTTTTTAAGCTTTAGCAAAGCAAGTGTTCATCTAAATGTTAAATAATGGTTTGGGTGTCTAGGATAATGTTAGGTTAAATCTGTTGATACTAAGGGGTTTTGGCTCATTTTTCCAGGTGAGCAGATTATGCATTTTCCAACACTTTACAGCTTTACTCTAGCAGTGCAGGAATTAAAAAGAAATAATTATTTGCAAGCAAGCTGTGCCATGCTTCCATACAAGCAATTTAACTAGAGTACTTTTTAACTCTCTTTGGGCTTTAACTTCCCTCCTACATTTGTATTCTTTCTCTTAAATGACAAAAAAGCTGTCCTTCCCATGTGTCAAAGCTGTTCTGAGTGCTGTAGAGCTTTCCTCACCATTAGCTTCTTGTCAGAAGTTGACAACAGTGACTATTGTTATTGACGTGTAAGAAGCTGATTCTCAGAACATTATTAACATTATTCTTATTCTCAAGGAAATTTAAAAAATGCTTCTATGATTTCAGTGATGCTCTACAAACATTGAGTCTTCTCTATTGATTCATCTGGTTGGAAAGACCTTATTCATGTCTCTCCATGCCACTTAAGCCCAGTGGTATGGATTTAAAAGGGGCTTAGAGAAGGACCCTATAAAACCAGACTACAGTTTTGTGGCACATGAAATAAAAGTGGGGATTCTATTCATTGCCATGTTCCCCTTTTCTTTAGACAATGAATAAGATACAAGGAGGTAGAGAGGTGCAGTTTTAAGATAGGTGAATGAAGTGGCAGTGCCAGGTTCACTTCTGCAGCATGACTAAGGCTCTCAGGCTGTTGTTGAAGACAACTGGAGGGTGGCAGAGCCCCTGCTGAAATAGGCTGTTGAAAGCCTACTCTTCCATTTCACAAGATTTTCAGAAAAGAGAAGTGTGTAATAAATTCTTCCCTCTCATGCCTTCTTCAGGGAAACTATAGCTGTAGCTGTTGAGTACTGTAGATAGAGGCCAGAAGGAAATATGTAAGACTCAATTAATATTATGAAAAGGGGGAGGGGGGGAGGATTTTTGGGGCTATATTGTACTGAAACAGTTTTTAAAAACTGGATTACATAAGATTTTCTGTAAAAAGTAGGAATTAATTAGATTTTCTGTAAAGGCACAGAAATTCTAACCTTTAAAGGGTAATGTCATGCATTATTCATTGTTTTCCTGAACCAGAAATTATTTATTAGTTTCTACTAACTGTGTAGTTTTAAAAGCATTCTGGGAGCAGGTATTGTAACTGCAGTCAGTGAGTTGATGAGATCTATTCAGTGGGTATTTGAAAGGATTTCCTACTGCTTTTTCCAAATTGTAATTAGTTTGCACAGATTCACATAAGAAAGACACTTCTCTGTATTCCTGCCTATATTAATATGTATGCTAACTTTTTAATATGAGATTTTTCAGCAAAGGCAGTATCCATGCTACCTTGCTATGTCTAGGATATGGGCACACTACTAAATGCCCAGCTTTCCAGCCTGTTGAGATCCTTCTGAATGGATTCCCAGTGTTCTGGAAGATCAGCCATTCCTACTCGGTCTCCTGAGGGATTCCTGAGGGCTGTCCTTGTCAGTGGCAATCGATGCAGATAAGTCATTCACTGCCTCTGTCTTCTCTGCATCCTCTGTCACCAGGGTTGCTGCTCCATTGAGTAATGAGCCCACATTTTCCTTAGTTTTCCTTCTGTTATTGATGTATTTGAAGAAGCCCTTCTTGCTGTCCTTGACATCCTTGGCCAAACTAAATTCCAGATGGACTTTGGCTTTCCTCATATCATTTCTTCATAATCTGACAGCATCTCAATATTCATTCCAAGTGGCTTGTCTGTGCTTCAACCTTCTGTGTGTCTTCTGCTTGGGTTTTGACAGAAGTTCACTGCTCACCCACGCAGGTGAACTCTTGCCCCCTTTGTCTGATTTCTTGCTCATTGAGATGAACTGTTCTTGAGATATCACTGCATTGTCTTATATCTGCTTTGTCTAATGACTTTTTCCCGTCTTCAGCATTTTAAAACATTCAATTTGCAGTCACAATGTCAGAAGCTAGGAAATGACAAAATTAAAGTACAGTAGAAACCCTCTCCTACTGTTCATTTGCCTTGAGAGAGACTTGATTCTATCATTACCATACTGTTCTCTTTCACAATTTTCGGTTGGCTCAAAACACAGGACAGATGGTGCTGACATGAAAAACAGTGTTTAATATTGCATTTTATCTTTGTTTTTCAGCAGATATCAGAAAGAAGAATAATGCATTTCCTGAGGTTTTTCTGTATTGATTATGACTATAATATCTGGTTCACAAACACTGATTATGTGATCCAATACCTCAGGAATCTGACTGTTTATTCCCATTTGAAAAGTACATGATTTACAGTTTTCTCATCATCACACATGAAGGTCAGAAATTGCATAGTCCTTCCCAGTGCCCCATTTAAATGACTAGACATGATTTAGATATTTTTAAAGAGGTTAGTACAGTTTTCAGTTGCAGTTGTAACCTGTTCATGCTCTCTAATAATCAGAATAAGTAATTCACACACCAAAAGAAAGACAATATCTGATCTTTCTTTGAAGTGATTTGTACAACAATACTTAGGAAATTGAAAGAGACGTCTCCCATCCTCTAGGACAGTATTGACAGTCTTAATAATTTCCTGCTTGGCCAGTTCCTTAAAAGTTTTTTAAGTTTCTGTGAAAATGAAATTAATAAAACCTAATTTTTCTATAATCTTCACTCCATAGCATGTTTCATTCTAAAAGCACTACCAATACAAACAATTGTCAATGTCGAGTCATAGTAAGGTCAAACAACTTTTGCAGATAAACACTTTGTTCTTGGACGCTTGATTTGTGACTGCTAATTTATTATTAAAGAGGGGGAAAGAATTTCTGTGGCACTCTGTCATATTGACATCAGTGTTATTTGGTAGAAGAGCAAGAATGGGCTCTACCCCTTGGCTTTCCAAAATTAACTGATCTCCTCTGTACCTCATCATTTGAATGTGGAACAGCTGTAAAGACAATTTCAATGTATTTTGCCAGTGTTTCCACAAATGTATCCAGATATCAGAGGAACAGTGAGGAGTAAGAGTCCTGTTTTCCCTCCAGACCCTGAACAATGTCATGGGTCAGTGCACTTTCTTATGTCAGCTGCCATCCAGCTTGTGAACTCTCCCCACCTGGCCCTTTCTTCTTTCCCTCTTGCAGATGCAAAGGACTGGCCGTGCCAGCTGCTCGAGGCTCCACTCATCATTTCATCGTTTTAACAAGCAGTTAAATCTTCACTCAGAATGTGCAAAGTGATCCCCTCTTCTCCAAAGAGGACTACCTGGGACAGTCTTTGACAGCTCCAGAAAGAGCCAATGCAAACAAAAAGCAAAACAAACTGCAAAGTTGTCAACAATGGGATTATGATGATTTTGCAATGAAAGACTTGGGAAAATCAAAACCAGAAAATGCTACAAACCCACCTATGAGTGTGAACAGAGTAAAAGAATAAAACTGTTTACAAGAAAGTCAAAACAGAAGCATGATTGTAATTTTTGTAATGCCTTTTGGGAATTTTTGAAGTGACTCTTATTTTGAGGTCTAGCTGTAAAAAGTGAAAACAGTGATACAATAGCAAGTTAATCAGAGGCTACACTTCGTTCTTCCATTAGGAAAACTGAAACAGAAAAAAATTATTCTGGAATGAAAATAGAAATAGCTTTATCAAATCAAATTTTACACATTTGTTTTCTCTGGTAAAAATTATCATTACATGTTGCTCTGAATGTTTTGTCAGTATTTCTGTTTGACAAACCAACTGAAGCAGCTATGTGTTTTTCTCTCTTTCCAAAAACATGATTTTTATTTATGCATCCACACAGGCTTAATTTCTTCTAACTGTGAAATGAGGTAAATTAAAGTTATGAGGTAACTTTGTGAAGCAGCCCACTTTTTACATTAAGATCTGATGAATAAGTGTACAGCAGAGCACAGAATGAAAAATTTTCATAAAGGAAATACATTCAGTATAATTGGCTCTAGTTACTTTTCTGTCTTTTCTGCCTTTTCTCTCTAATTCTGGCAATTTAAACTGCACTAAATTATATTATAGAACCATTATTTACTTTAGAATAGTTTTTACTTCAGTGCACTCAGGTTTTAATCCCGTTTGAAAGAACTGTTGTTATTAAGCATTCAGCCTCATAATAATACAACTATTTACTTGTTTGTGCTGGTTTCCAAAACAATCCAACTGATTGTACTAATTGATTCCTCTCCCAGTTTGACATCATCTACAGAAAAAATATCCCAGTGTTACCTCTCTTAGTGTTTTATGTATATTCACTAAAGATCTGATCTAGGCTCATAAAAATACAATATCAAACAATATGGCTTCTAAAAAGTAATCCAGGCCTAAATAACAATTCTGAAAGGAAAAGAAAGGAAAAAAAAATCCAACTTTTTTTTTTTTTTTTTTTTTTTTTTTTTTAATATTACAGTATGCAGCAAAGCACACTGGACTCAATCCACTTATATCACCAAATGTCCAGTTATTTTATTACACAGTAAATATCTGTTGATTTGTTAATATTTGTAGAAGATGAAATGCAGCAAACAACACAAAGCTATGGATGTAGAAGTTGTAAGTATTGATTCATCTTTGTTTAAGAGTTTTTTTATCCTTTCTGGTTTACAGTTTTGATCGATCTTCATTTTAGTGAGAAGTAACAGCAGAGAATACCAGGGAAGGTTTCCAAGGGACCTGCTCTCTAAAATACATAAACTATAGGGCTGTTGGAAGAGCATTTTGGAAGAGTATTTGTTTAGAAGGTTTTTTCCTCTACATGAATTTTAATGGGTAGTAAATGGATCAATTGATTTTATTTCCTCTGTCATTTCTAATATTTCATGTGAATTGCTTTCAGAACTGTAACAGAGAGGCTACACAGGTCTGTTCAAGCAGTATGTATATGTTGCTCATGGCAGGTAATTACAGCACTGGGACCCTGAAATACTTTTTCAGGTTCTTTGTATTTCCCTGCAGAGTGAAGAGAGCAAAAAAGGCAGTTTACACTGAAATGAAGTTCAATAAGCTATACTCTGCACTATTCTGGACCTTGTAGTTCCAAACATATATATTGCTGATAGTCAACTTTACAAAATTTGAAATTGATTTTGTACTATTCTAACTTTATGTTGACTATACAGTCTCTCAAGACAGTCTCTTCCACTGCTTCACTGTCTTCATTGTGATAATTTGTCATCAAGAATGAAAATTCATTTATCTTGATGCACTAATCCAATACAAGATTGAAATAGCTTGAGACCTCCATTTTGGCACATGTAAGTTAGGATATCTCATATTGTCTGCACTATTTCAGGATGGTCCTGGCCAGGGAAACCAACCTGGAGGAATTAAAATCAAATAAAATCAAATTAGATTGCTTTCAAATGCCTGTAACTTACAATAGCAAAGATTTGGATCATTTATCATAGATGTATAAATATGAAGAATATGAAACACACCTTCTGCTTAGCCTATACTTTTTTATTTCCCAGTGGTCTGAAATAAGATAGAGGTTTTTATGAATAATGCTTTGCAAGCACCATAGATCATGTAAGACATTTGGATTTAATGTCTGAGTTATGAAGAAGAACAGCATTTTTAGTATTGAAGAACAACAGGTGCTTTCAAAGCTGGCATTTACTTTTCAATGGACACAAGAGCAGTCCAAGGGGCCAAGGGTGACTGCAATGGATAGTGAAGGTATATTTATAGTGAATTAGATAATTGGTTTGCTATTTCTGGGGTTATTGTATATATTGTATAGTATACTAAAGAGCTTGTTACCTGTGATTTCTTCCAAGCACAGTTTTAAGTGTGTCTTAAGAAAAGTATTTAACAATAACTAATCTTTCTTCATGTAGGTACATCTTTCACAGTCAGTGCTGTAGCTCTTCACAAGCAGATTTGGAAGGGAGTTGTGATGTGTATAAAAGGGAGATTTGCTGTGACTGTAAGCACTGGATGAATAAGAAGTAATCCTATTGTTTTCAGCACTTGGACCCTTCTGCCTGTTGCAGCAACACTCCCATTTAGATGAGTTATCCACAAGATGGTGTACTAACACAAACTACTGGCATTAATTTTTCGAGGAAAATTGTTCTAAACTGAAGGAATAAGAAAGAATACTGTCGACTGATTGTGAAAAAAAAAAGTCTTATGCACCAATTTTTTTCAGTATCTGTTTTGGATGTCTCTCATGAAATGTTCATTCCCATTCATTTCCAGTCATCTATGTAGCTGTTTGGTGACTTTCAATAGCTACAATAAATATTAAAAATGTTTCTTTTAAATCCTGGATCACATTCTTATCTACTTAAAGATGATTAATGGCTGAAGGTGCCACGGAGAAACACTGTTTTGTAACTGGTGGAAAGATCCTTTAGTAGTGAAGACATGATAGCCAGTTTCTCTGAAATTCTTTTTCCTGATACAGGATATAGGGCATACCAGTATATAATAGTATAGTGTGTATATATATATATATATATATATATATATATATATATATATATATATATATATATATATATATATGTATATAGTATATAACATGACATAACTGGTCATATTCCAGGTCTTGTAATAACCTACAGGTGGAATCTGATGCATGGCATTGAACTAAGTTAAGAATGTTTTGTACCTTAAGACTTTAAAACGATTTCCATTTTCCCCTGTTCACTAATTTGGTATAAAGAGTGTGTTACAAGTGAAATTAAAGATGAGTTCTAGAGAAAGTGACTGCCAGACCAGACTCTCCTGTTTTTCTCCCCACTTAAAATGCTGTTGTCCATTAGTACAATTCAGTAATTTGACTATTCCTGGCAATATCTGTTTCATACTGTTTTCTGTGATTCTGGAAATGAACATAAGGCCTTAGTGTCAACAAGCTTTGGTTAATTTTCAAATAATGTAATTTAATTTAATTTAATTAATTTAATTTAATTTAATATATAATTCAAATAAAAAATTAGTGCTTTAAGTATACCATTTCCTTTCAGATCTAAGCATCAACCATATATCCAGTTACCTGTTTCCAAAAGTATACTGATGGATTGCCATTTTATTTAACCCAAGAGCAGTAATAGTCAAATTCTGCCCACCCAAAACAATCTTGTAAACTGCAAAATAAAGGCCCTCATTTAAATCTTATTATCATTCTATATTCTGTACTAAAGCCTATGAAATGCTTAAGTATAGAAGGCAAAATGCAAGTCAGAATACACTCCTTTTAATTGGATAGATTGAAGGATAGGAGAAATTAAAGAGTAAAACTGTTGTAGAGGATGTAGTAAAATATGGGAGGAATTTCTGTAAAACTTCCAGGTATGATAAACTTACAGTCCAGACAGTATTTTTTGGTGCCTAGGGAAGTACATCTCTTTGATGTACTTTGATGTATCAGAGCACAGACACCTGAATAACAGAGCAAACCAGCTCTTTATTGCAAACCAGCAAAACAGCTATCTTTTTTTAAAATTTCATTTTTTTCCTGAAACACATTAATATTTTTAAGCTCAGATTTCAAAACACTATGATAACTACAGATTTCAGTGTTCTTCTCAGGCAGAGATGTGAGATTATTTTTATGCCTCTGCAGTCTTTCAGTCATGGAAGGATCTAAATTCACAGAATTCAAACTATACATTAGAAATCAAGCTCCTTACTAATGTGGTGGATAAGTCAACTTAGATTAATTGCACAATAAAGAATTGGTATTGACCTGGCACAAGTCATCAGATACAGGTGTCCAGTTTAAAGAATGGCACTGGTTGCACTGCTTGTTTAATCAAGGAAGTAAATTTTTTTTGAGTGGGGAAAATGTATGTGAAACTGTAATAAAAACATTACTTATATATTTTTATTACTTTCCTTTGCATAGTAAAGCAGGATTGTTAGTTCAATTTTAATTATTATTTAAAATGGGAGCTGTTTTTCATCTTAGTCTAGTCACTTGCTGATGTCTTACTTATGTGTCCTCCCTGGTATCCAGTGATAGAGCAAATCATTCAAAACTGGAAATCTTTCAAAATTGGAAATCTTTCAGAGCTGTGCCAGGGGAGATTTTGGCTGGACATTTATTTACCAAAAAGGTGGTCAAAAATTATAACACATTTCTTAGAGAGATGTTTGATGGGCCAAGCCTGGCAGTGTTTGACATGCATTTTTACAATGCCCTTAATAAAGCGTTTTAATTTTTGGTCAGCCCAGAAATGGCCAGGCAGTTGAACTACATTATTGTCCTTTCCAGATGAACTATTCTATTCTATTCTATTCTATTCTATTCTATTCTATTCTATTCTATTCTATTCTATTCTATTCTATTCTATTCTATTCTATTCTATTCTATTCTATTCACAGTCATAATTAATTTCATTTATTTCAGTGGAATGCTTCTTCATGTTTACAGAATCAGAATAAATACTTTTGGAGGATAAAAATTGTCAGAATTTAAAATTGTACCTGCCTAGATTATACGAATCCTTCAATCCATATGCTGTGTTAGTTTTTTGTCCTTCAGTGAAATGTCTTGAAAACTGATTCTTGACATTTAATAATCTTTCATTTACCTTTGAAATAGGCCAAGTCATTTTGCTTCCATAGGTCAGCTGCAGGTCCTAGGTCCTAGTCTATAAGAAAACCAAGTAGAAAACTAAGCTCCAAATTTCCTTACAGGGATGCTAAAAATCCCAAAAAATCAAGGCCATGAAAACAGATGTGGAAGCATACATGATGACAAGACTATATGATATGAGGTGTCTTGGGAAGATATTAGAAGCTTTAATTTGTATGATGCCATTGAATTCTTACCTCACTTATGTCTCCTTAATGAGAGACAATAGAAATGCCTAGTTTGGAAGAGATGCTTTGTCTGAGGTTGTCCTTCAAAAAAGGTATAATGAGCTTTGCCTCTGGGGTGAGTTATTGCAATATTGCACGACACATCTTTCCTGTTGATTGCTGTTAACAGTAATTCTGAGTCAATTAGTCAATGAGCATTGGCTGCATTGTAAGCAAGGAGCTATAATTGCATAAACCTGTAGTGTGCAACATGCCTAGGTCGACAGTAGTTGACTCTGTTGGCTGAAGGGCTCCTTTTCTGTTCAAGCTGGAAATGAAGAAAAGAGTTTACAGACTTCTACAGGAAGAATAAACACCATCTGTGTCCTGGTTTGAAGAACAGGTATCTGCCAATAAAGGCAGAAACTTCTCTTTGAAATGCAGAATGTAAACCCTCTCCCCCCAGATTACTATAATTTACAAATTAGGGAGCTCTCAGGCAAAAATATGGGAATGAGGAATAGCATTTCCTAACTGGGAAAATGAAAATAGAAATACAATATTAAAAAAAAAAACAACCAAAAAAACCAATCCCAACCCTGACAGAGTCAGAACACAACCTGATACCCCATCAGTCAGTCAGGGTGTTGGTATCAGTCTGATCAAATGGTGGCTGCAGTCCTACTGCAGTGACAGATGTGGTTCAGCTGAAGCAGTGCTCCTGTAGAAAGTGCAGTTTTCCTCTGAAGGTGCAGGGATGATGTGGAAAGGGCCAGCTTTCCTATGGAATCCAATGGAAAAAAGGTAACTTGCTGTCCAAAATCTCAGTTTTTCTCTAGGTAGGAAAGGCTTGTCTCCTCCCCCTGACTGGAGCATGTCCCAATGGGATGATGTAATTTTATCAGTCATACAGTAGGATTAATGGCTGAGCAGCAGATGATATCTTCCTGGAGGGAGGATGGCTTGTGGAAAAGATAAAGATGTTTGCCCCATCTTGTCTTAAAGATGGCCTATTGGCAGATAGTATGTGCCACAGAGATAAGGTATCACTGCCCCACCTGGTTTTAACACATTTCTGATCACATCAACCCAACACAATCTGGAACAATTTCCTCGTGCAATAGTCTTAATGGCTTTTATACCTTCCTCATTTTTCTTTTATTGGAATTTGCTGACTGCCCATTTATCCCATTAAGTAATGCTATTGCTATGACCATGATTTACAGTTATTGCTTCTAGTGTTACAAGGAACTTGCAAAAATAAATAAAGACATGGCAATTGATTAATTTACTGATCATACTCATTGTAAATCAGAAATGAACAGAAACATTAGGAAAGAACGAAAGATGATGGTAAGTTATTTCAAAAGTGGGTCTGCTTGCTAATTTTAAAAGATTTCTCTAATAGGTTGCTTTAATTATTACTGTAGAAGTTAATACTGTCAGTACTTTTGGGTTGTTACATTTTGCCTTTGATTACAACGCTTAAAATTCAAGCATTGAACAGAACTAATTTCAGTTTGGTGTTTCAATTTGGTGGCTTAGATCCACGATTAATTTCCCAGATTTTGGCTATCACTTAGTTGTGTTGATTCTGCTTGTACAATCCAGACATCTTAGTTAAATCAGACATCTTTTGAGGTGCCCTACTTCTAAAATTTAAGTGTAGTTACCTTTCACTTTTTATGTTCGTTGCTAGAGGACATGTAAATGTAAGTGCTAGGTTATAAAATGTCTTAATTAGAAGACATTGCATTTATGTTTTTCTGTCTCATAATATTTGCTTCAGGAAAGATTATTTCCACTTATCAGTCATAATGGAGTAGACCATACAGAAATCATAGGGGCAGAATTTGTTATGTAAATTTCTGTCAATGACAGAGGTTTAGTAGAATGGGTTTGGCTTATCCTCTGCTGAATCAGGGCCAGCTTGGGGAAAATACATGTATCTTAACCTTTAGCATATGCACCTATGATAGCCTGATTTTTAGTACTGAACATATGTTATGAAGAAAAATGGAAGGAGCTTTTTGAGCAATGCATCACTTGAGTGATGCATTGAGTGGATATAGATTTAGGTCTCCTGACCCAGGAATTTAACTTTCTTTCCATGCTTAAAACTTCCCCTTCAGTTAATGCATTCATTAGGCTCTTTTTCATGTAGCCCTCAGTTCTCTATCTGAGGAAATGTCTAGAAATAGAAAAGATTAATTAGTTTGAATAACAATAAAAAATAAATTAAGACTGTTTTTTAAAAAAGTCAAATATGTCTTCTGATTGCTCACTTTTTCTGTCTTTCCACTTATGTACCCATTAACCCATAAAGCTCTTGTCCACCTATTCCCAGAATTCCTTTTCAGGAAAATGACTAACCCATTTGAAATCATACCTGCTGTGATTGCCTGTGCTTCTTTGGCTGGGGGGAAAAGAATTCAAGGATGCTCCCTGAGGCCTTCCTGATTTTGCTCAGCAGATGAATTTCAACTTGGGGACTCCTCCTTTGCCTGCTTGTTCCCAGCCTCATGCCTTGCACCCCTCTTTGCTGCTGTATGGTGAGGACACACATGTTCTGACACCCTCAGCTTCACCTCCCACAGCTGGCCCCACTTCCAGGCTCTTCCAATGCAAGGTGGGACCTCCCTGCTTTTTCTCCTAGAGCTCATTCATTGCTACAAGAGACAATTTTGCAAAGTGCATGCAAGCCATAAAATTTAGGCATTGACAACTCGTCTCTCATTTTCAATATTCCTCCTTTACTGGAAATTTCCTGTCAACCCATGGTAGAAAACATTCAGCTATTCCTCAGAAAAATCAGAAGATCTACTTTGAAATGCCCTTGAATTTCTAAAATTACACGTATTTGCTTGACTTTGAAATGTTACTATTAAGTTTTAAGAGATAAGTTGTTAAAAACATTCATTCTATGAGATCTGTCATGAACAGATTAGGTGCTTCTCCAAGGGACTGCTGTTCTTTCAACAAAACTTCAGAAGCTCGGATTAAGCAGCGGATCATAAGGAGAGTACTCAAAAGCTAAGGCTGATGTTTTCTTTTTCTCCTTTCTCCCAGTTGCTTTAGGCTGAACATTTCTCCATTTGTCAGGATAAATACATAGTATTTTCAAAAAACCCTCACTTTCCTCAGAGCTGTGAGTTATAAAGAGCTCCTTTGCTTTGTGTTGGTAGAATTGTAGTTTCATCATTTATTAGATACAATTTTTTTTCCAGCTGCAGACTACAGACTTGCTTCTTTGTGTGTAGCGAGCAGATTTCCTTCTAGTGGTTTAAGGCTGATGGGCCAGGAACAAGACAGTTTCTAAGTAATTTTTTGCTCTGCACTTTATTATTAACACAAACTAGTAACTTGTGATTTGTGTGTTTCCTCTTTGTTTGTATATTACTATAATGTATTCTCAACTGATTTTTGTCTACTCTTTAAAATGTCTACAAAACTTCAAAGTAAATCTCCTCAAAATAGATTGGTTTTGCTTTTTGTTTTGCTTTGTTTTTTTTTTTTTTTGTTTATTTTGTTTTTTTTTAAATAGTTTAGGCAGATTGAAAGAAATAAATAGAATCAGAAAATATTCTAAATGCAAATTTCTGGCAGAAACCCACTTAAGGTATAAAGGCAGCATAAAGGTTGTACAAAGGCGGCAACAATTATGATAAAGGTTATTGGGGTTCCATGTTTATTGTTTGGTGTTTTTCAAGAAAGCAATGACATATGAATTCCATTCTTTTTATTACAGAGATATCTTTGTCAGCAAAGTTTATGACACTTTTTCTATTTATTTCTTTCAATCTACCTACTTTTGAATCCACCTAATCTATTAGTCGATTATTATTTATTAATATTTATTCTAAAAAGTGGAAATAACTAGAAGAATGCAGAAATTAAGCTGCATTTAAAATATCTTAGTAATTTAATGAACAGGGTGAAGTAAATTTTTTTTAAAATTTTTGTTTGTTTGTTTGTTTGTTTGTTTGTTTGTTTGTTTCACCAGGGGTCTGATTTGGTGAGTTGTTGATAGCCTCTTATGTCCTCAAATTAAATTTATAGCAGCAAGTAGTTTTTTTGAACACAGACTGGGAATAAATGTTCTGAAAAATGTGTCTTGGCTGTGAGACATTCTGGTCATTCTGTAGGACTGAAGCACCTACATGTGGGAGCTATATTGTGGAAATCAGTCCCCAGTGCTCTGGGAAATCTGGCAACTGGATTTTTTGAAACTTTTAGCTAAACCAACTTACTTCTGCTTTTTGCTGTTTTGTCACCACGTTCAGGAAATACTCTGGGAAAAGTACATAAATTCTGTTCTGACTGCTTTGAAAAATGAAGAGAAAGAGTGTTTAGAACTCTGCACATACCAGTGTCAGGGAAGGGAGCTGCTTTGGGCTGATGTACAAGCAAGACAGTGAACAAATTTGCACATATATTTATGTGGAGAGGTTGGTGCCTGTGGAAGACAGGCCACGATGAGGTCCGTGCATGCAGCAGGGGACCAAGACTGATTTGCTCTACATGGAGAATAATATCCATACCTCAGAAGATGTGAGGGCAGGAGTAAAAAGAGGGAATCCTTAACAATGTCTGTGACTGTGGGGGCAAGTGCAGGGCTGGGGAATACAGAATCAGAAGAGAAGTGTTGAAGGGCATGGAAAAGTTGAAGAAGCATTAAAGAGGGAAAGGATAAAAGAGGAAAACAAAGTAGTATGACCAGATTATATTTTTTAAAATGTAATAATAAAGGATGTTGCATATACTGTTTTAGAGAATGCCAAACATTTGATTAAGATACTTTCTCTGCTTGCATAATGTAATGCAGTTTTCTAAATAAAGACTAACCATTGTATTCTAAAGTCTACTAAAATCCATTAAGAAAAAAACTACTATTTAGAAAAACAGTTCTTATAAGGATTAAGTTCTTTGAAAATTCAGGTTTAGGATGGTGAAATAAAAGTAGAGATGACATTGAGCAAGTGATTGAAATTAAGATTTTAGTACTCCATTAAGTACTTTTGCTAAGAAGCTAGTATACCTGAAAAGAATATAAAGTGTTTTAGAACAAATTTTGGCTGTGCAACCCTCAAAACCACAATTCTAATCTAAACTTTGGTTTATCGTTGTGTTGTTTCACGTGCTCAGCAGGAGGGGTGGATTCCCCTCATGGCAAGCACCATGAGGCTGGGGAGTGGAAGGGACTCTCCCATCTCTAGGAGTGTCTCCTGTGAGCTGCTGGCACCAGTCAGAGAGCTGATTTGGTGATGGGCAGCTCGGGAAACCAATGCAAAGTTATTTGGCTTTCACGAATCCCAGTGGATCAAGTGCTGGGGGGTCTTTGGGCTTCCGCTCTCCGGCTCCGGGCTCGCTCTGGGGCCCGGCCCGGCTCCGGCTCTGCGGGGAGCCCTTAGTCCGGCCCCGGCTTGGCTCGGCGGGGCCGCATGGCCCCCGGCACCGCCCGCATGTTTGCACTTAATGACCTGCATACAATTTGAACTTCTTCATGCCTGCATAAGATTCTCCATCTCCTGAACCCCTTAATGAGAAGGAATTAAGCATGAAGTCCACAGAGTTCGGCGGAATGAAGATAAAGCTACTGACGGGAAGAGATTGAAAAGATGCAACTGGTAAGTAGATGGAAAACTTTTATTTTGTGGGGCTATGAGGGGATTGTGACTTCACTAAAATTCCTTTAAACTGTGAAATATACTTGTGGAGGATGAGTGTTGAGTTGAAGACTTTCCTTGACTCGGGAAATGGAGCTCTCTGTTTTGGGACTGGAATATGAACAGAGACATTTGATAGAGGAGATGATGAAGAGGATTTTTCAGCAGCCTGTCTTTAAAAGTAGCAGCCCATGTGTGCATCGTAACCCATAACACGGCTCTGTAAAGACTGTGGGAATGAGAGGAAAATTCATAATTCTGTAGGTGCCCGGCAAATGCAGACTGTGAAGGTGAAGACACCCCCTAAGTCTACAGCACAAAAAGGAACTTTTCTCTCTTAAGTGAACTGAAATGATTAATTGGGTGGGTTACTGACTGAAGTGTTCTCTGTATGTGGTTGGTAAAAAAATGTGGAATGAAGGGAGGAGGGAATAATCTAGGAATCTTATTCTGAATAATTTTTTCTTGTGTTATTAATAAATTTCTTCTTGTACTTTCTTTTTAAATTTTGAGCCTGTGTTGTCTTTACTCCTAAACCCTATCTCTAAAGAAAATGAAGTCTTTAAAATTGGAAAACGCTTTAGTCACACCGTGACAGCATTCCATCACACCTGGGCAATATTGGTGGAGGGAGGGGCAGGCCCAGGCAGGTGTCAGTGTGTGCAAGGGCCCTTTGTGACACGGTGCAGCGTGGTCACCGTGGCACAGAACGGGACAGCGTGTCCAAGGGCTCATTGTGACATGCGGTGACATAGGTGCTGGCGGTGACACGGCCACACCACAGTGCTCGGTGCACGCGTCGGGCCAGGACGGGACAGAGCGCTGTTCCTTGCTGATCCGGAGCTTTACTGAGACGTTACTCCTGCAGGTGACCTCGAGGCCAGACCACAGCACTTGCCAACCTGTGGCCTTCCCGAGGCTTCTCTTCTGCAGGTGCCCTCGAGGCCGCACCGTGGCACTTGGTGGCGCGGAGCTTTCTCGAGGCATCTCCAGTCCCTGCAGCCTCTGCCATCGAGAGCAGACCGTGGCATTTGCTGACCACGGTCCTTGACCTGGAGGAGTCCCCTGTCCTTGTGACAGGAGCCCTCAAGACCAGAGCGCAGGACTTGCTGTCCTGTAGCCTTGGCAAGACTTCAGTCTTGCACGTGCCTGCAAGACACGACTGCAGGACTTACTGACTCAGATTTTTCTGAGCCATCTCTCCTCCAAGCAGCCATGAATGCAGGCAGTGAGGTAGAGCAGAAAGCCCCAAGCATGCCCAAGCTGGCCTTGGGGAAGGAGGAGAAAGAAGGTGCTGGAACTACCCCAGCACAACAGCCTGAAGAGGTGGATCACTTCCAGGCCCCACAGGAGGGTGAGTGATAGCCCTCAGCTGTGCTCCATGCCCTGGAGCCTCCTGGGTCTCTCTCTGCCAGGGGAGCAGGGCTGGCTCTGCTCTCCAGCCTCTCCCGCAGCCCCTCAGCACCAGCTGCATTCGCTCTTTGCCAGGTGCAGCCACGGAGCGCACACGAGAGCAGCAACGCAGCCGTGGCCTCTTCCGCAGAACAGCGCAGGTACTGCAGCCTGCAACCCCTGGGCTGGGCCTGCTGTCACTGCTCAGCCCAGCACCGTGCTTGGAGCGCTCCGTGGAACCTCCCTCCCTTCTTGCCCTCCTGCTACAGATGGTTTGCATGTTCATGAAGAGAATGCGTGAGGAAGAGACCAGCGTCGTGGGCACTGTGGTCAGAGCATACCCTCCCATCTTCAAAACTAAGACCAGTGCTGCCCTGCTGGATATGCTTGTGCAGGAGAGTCCTTCCAATCCAAAGCAAGTAAGCAGCCCGTGGCCTGCCTTTGATCCTGCCAGGAATTGTGTGGCCTCTCAAGCCATGCCTGCTGGTCACTGGAAGCCTCAGAAGCCACGAGAGTGAGGCCAAAGCTTCGGGTCGCTTCTCTGGGGCACCTGGGCAGCTTCTCTGGCAGCTTTCCAAGTCTCCTGTGCCTTCTGCAGGTGCCAGCCATGGTGAGGTACATCCACCAGTGGCTCATGGCCAATGAGTGGCCCGAGTACAACGTGTACAGGCCCCTTCTGGACCTGGCAGAGGCACAGCCCGCTGAGGTGGTGATGGCTCTCCTGCGCGTGGCCCCATCGTGTGACAGGTATGGGGCCCACGTGCCCACAAGGCTCAGGGCTCACCAGCCCTCCAGGCTGTACAGCCGGCCCCAGGTGACTGGCAAACGCTGAATGCCAGGGCCCTCTGACTCCTCCCATTGCCAGCCCTGGCATGTCAGTCCCCAGCGTGCTGCCCTGCTCCCTCCCTGCCCCTCAGGGGCCAGTCCCCACAGGGCTGGGCTGCCTGGCTGCTGCCAGTGAGGGGCAGTGGGCAGAGGCACGGCTGGCAGCCAGCTCAGCTCCCCGCTGCTGCCCAGGCCATGGTGCTGTGTCCCTGGCCACCCTAAGACACAACTCTAACCCCACAGAGCTGCTATGGCCATGTGGAAGAACATCATGTGCTCGTGCAGGACTGCAGAGCCGGCCATGCTGATACTCCTGGATGTGCTGGCCAACTGGCCAGAGCACAGCACAAACACTGCCGATGGGGACTGCAAGGCTGTCCTTGCCCTGGCTGTGAGTTTCTGCAACTGGCCTTTGCTCACCCCAAGGTCACCTCTCCGTCAGCTCTCCAGCCTCCCTCCCCCACGGCATCTCCCTGCCTCGGGGGCCTGGCTGCATCCTGGCCTAGGGGCAGCTTCAGGGCCACCAGGCCCGCAGCTGCCCCTGCATCTCCGCTGGCCTCTGCCTCCCGCGCTGGGGCCCTGACGCACGGACACCTCGGCACTGAGCGCTGTCTCGGGCTGCTCTGTCCTTTGCAGGCAACTGTGGTGATGTGGAAGATCCTCCAGGAGCCCTGCGTCCCACACGTCATGTCCGTGCATTTCCCCCGCCTCATTGCGCACCTGCTCTTCCAAGTGCTCTCCAGCACACTGGAAATGCCAGAGGCGGTCCTTACCTTCTGGAAGGGGTGCCAGCAGCAACACGGCCTTGCCACCAACCCCAACAGGTACTCCACGCCAGTCTTGCTGTCCCTGCCGTGTCCCCGGGGCAGGAGCCAGTGCTCCCAGTGTGACCTGGCTTTTGCTCTGCACACAGCTTTGCAGTGCAGACCCTGAAGACCCTGCTCTGTCAATGGCACTATAAGGATGTGGTGGTGGCACTGGAAGACAAGCGTGCCTGGGACACACTTCTCTGTGCTGACACCCACCACTGTGCTGTAGGTGTGCTGGCCAGGTGAGATTCCCTTCTCCTCAGCTGCCCCCGGCATTTGTTCCCTCTGCCAGGGGTGCCCCGCACAGTCCCCGTGGTTGTGGGCCAGTGGGCTTTGTCACCAAGGGACAGCCAAGGAGGCTGCAAAAGGCTGGCGGGGGGGGGTGCCCAAGAGCAGAGCCTCCCAGAGGGCCCGGGTCCCTTTGCAGGGTGGCTGGGGAACGAGCAGGCCTCTGAGAGTCAGTGCAGGGAGAGGTTTGCCCTTGCTGGCTCAGGTTTCTGTTTTCCTTTTTCTCCTGACAGTGAAATGCCCCACGCGTGCATAACCTTGTGTTCCAAGATCGCCTTCCACATGCTCGGGCTGCTCGACAAAGACATGCCATACTGGGATTTGGCCACCATGGCGTTCCTTGTTGAGGTGAGCTCAAGGCCAGCGCAGCCTGGCTGAGCTGTGTGCCAGCTCTCTGCCCTCTCCCAGCCGCAGCTGCCTGGGACGCTGCCCGCGCCCTGTGCTGCTGCCTGGGCCCAGCCCCGCGCGGTTCTGGGCTCCTGCCGGCCGGCTCTCCTGGCAGCGCCCCTGTGCCTTTCAGATCCTCGAGCGCCTGGCCTGGAATGAATGGCACGAGCGCCTCCTGGGCATCTTGTCAATGAACCTGCAGAGCGAGTGCAGGGAGAGGCAGCGCCTGGCGCTCAGAGGCCTCGTGGTGCTGGGCAAGAACATCTCCATGGTGAGAAGGCGGCAGCGGCTGCAGCCGTGCTGCCGGCGTGGGGCTGGGGAACGCGGTGGCTTGGGCTTGCCTGGGCTTCGGGAGCTGAGGCAGCTGCTCCCAGCTGTCCTGCCTCCCCCTGCAGCCGCCCGAGTGCTTTGGCACAGGCCTTTGGCTTCTGGGCCCTGCGGCACCAGGGGGGCGTTTGACACGCTTGTGTTCCACGCAGGCCATACGCATGTGGGGCCTGCACTCAAGGCTCGTGGAGCTCCTGGGGGAAAAGGACAGGGACGTGATTAACATGAGCATCGTTCTCCTCGGCTGTATCTTCCCATACAACGGCACCAAGATAGAAACCCCCCTCGCCCTGCAGCTGGCTGACATGCTCCTGCCACTCTTTGACAGCGTAAGGCTCGCTGCCTGCAGCCACGGCCACTGGCGGCTGCCCGCACACTTTGTGCCCTGTGCATTTTCAGGCTCGTGCCCAGGTGGGGGTGAAGCAGCCCACGACTAGGGCTTTTTATCTTCCTTTCCTACAGGATGATAGCGAGGTGCAGTTGAGCTCAATGTTCGTCTTCCGTGATATGATCGATTTTTCATCGGAGATGATACAAAGGGCCCTGAAGAAACAGGTGCGCAGGAGCCTGCTCCCGCTCTCCTTCCACTGCTACGACGAGAACCAGCGCGTGGCTAAGGTGAGGACTCGGCGGCTGCCGGCAGCCCCCTGGCCGGAGGCTCGGCTGCCTCCTGCTCTGGCACCTCACGGGCTGCAGCCTCCTCCTGGCCGTGCTGCAGGGACGTGGCTCCTGTGCCCTGGGCTGTGGTGCCACCTCCGCATATGTGCTGCTCTCCAGGTCTCCAGGGCCACGCTGCATTCCTCAGCCACGCTCCTGCAGAGGAAGGACCTCCTAGAGGTGCTGCAGCTGGAGCAGACCTGGACTTTTGGCGTGGTAAGGACGGCCCGGAAGCGCCGGACTCTCCGGGCTCTGCGGGCAGGGCAGGCCGGTGCTGGCCGCACGGAGCGCGCTGCCAAGGGGCTGAGCCTGCACCGACTGCACCTTCCCTCTGCTCTCCGCAGCTGGCAGAGGACAGGAGCCGAGCGCCCGAGCACCTGCGGCAGGTGCTGCGGTACCTGGAGAGCCCGCAGGAGTCCCTGCGACAGGCGGCCATCAGCTTCATCGGTGAGCCAGGAGCCCGGGCTCCCTCCCCTCGCCGCCCCGGGCCGGCGCGGCTCGACCCCAGCCCCGGCTGCTGCCCCGGCAGCTTCTGCCATCAGGGCCCGGCGCCGCGGAGCCCCGGCTGCCCTCGGGGCTGCTGCCGCCCTCCCGCAGCCGGGCCCTTGGGCGGCAGCGTGCGGCAGGGCCCGGGCTGAGCCCTGCTGGGGGCACGAGGCCGTGTGGCCGCAGGGCCGGCAGCGCCGCGGGCAGGGAGCAGCGCTGCTCGGGCCGTGACAGGCTCTGTGTGTTCCCAGGGATGGCCGGGCTGCACCTCAGGGGGCACAAGCGAGAGCTGCGGCGCGTCTGTCAGGGTGAGTCAGGGCAGCGGGCTGTCGGCCCCGCCTGCCGGGGGCAGCGGCAATCCCTGTCCCGGCTGCCGAGGGCTCTGCTCCCTGTGTGGACCAGGGCTGCCGTGGCCAGAGCAGCCACAGAGATTTCAGGGCCACGTGGGGCAGTAGTGTCCCCTAGCTTCGGGCTTATCCCCTTGCTCCCTGCTTCCTCGTGGCCATGGCCAGAATTGCCTGGGATGGGATGGCCCCGGCATGGGGGTCTCCTTGATTCCCACAGATGCGGGATCTGACCGTGGCTCTGTTCCTCTCTCTTGCAGCCCTTGAAGAGAAGGCGGAGGACATCAGCCCCGCCATCAGAAGCCAGGCTCTGGAAACAGCCATTCTGCTGCGGGCAGCAGAGAAACATTCGGGCTGCATCTTTGGGGAGCTGCTGCATCAGTTCCGCGGGGCGTGCAGGAAACGGGTTTCTCAGTGGTGCTGTGTCCGGCTGTGGTGCTGGAACGCTGAGGAGAACTGAGTGGAGAGGCTCTCTGCCAGCTGGGGCCACAGTTCCACAGTGAAAAGGATAGACCCAAAGAAAGCCTCTGTCAGTGTCATTTAAAAACCACGTTCAGAATTAAAAGTGTTACAATAGTTACTTACCGTTTGTTCCAGTTAAATGTTAGTCCAATCGAATGTTGTACTCCCCAGTTTTAGTTTATGAGTTGAACCCTTCCCCACGACCCCTGTATCCCCATTTCCTTATGACCCCTGTATCCCCATTTCCCCACCCCCTCCTGGCAATGTCGCTGCTGCTCCCCGCCTGCTCCTCAAGCTGCCAACCCCAGCCAAGATTAAGCAAATCGATAAGCTCCCATCATGGCCAGTTCCAAGGTGAAAGTGTGAATGACGATGAGAGCACCCGAAAGCCGTAAGCCGCCACCAAATATAGATCCACAAAAGGCACCATTAAGTCAGCAAAACAGTTAGCTACTGCAGAGAACCTCCATCCTGGCACAGTCGTCACACTGTCACCTGAAGAGCGCTGCAGCAAAGGGACACCCTAGACCACACGAGCCAAGTCGAGTTTCTGGGAACGCCCGTGAGGATGGAACCCCCGACTCTGCAGCTCCGGCTCCAGGATCACCTTGGGGCTCCTCCTCAGCGGCATCCGGCGGGAGCAGCGGCGGCGTGCGCAGCCCCACGAGTTCCCCTCCCACGGCTTCTAATAAAGGCCTTTAAAAAGGAGAAATTGCCTCCCGGCCCTGTTTTTAACATACAAGGAAAGAGGGAAAAATGGGTCATCATGCTGAGCAAGTGGAAGATGGCCATGCAAGCAAAATTAATCCACAAACACCGGAGGTTTGTAATGGTAAATCTCTTTCCCATTCATCAATCAGTGGAATCCCTCCCACTATTTCTTTTATCTCTTGGTGCTAACCTGATCTAGCAGCAGATCTACAGCGTGTTTGTACAGACAAAGGTAACATTCCTGTCAGGCAGAAGCCCCTTGGCCTTTGGTTGTGCTGAAGCCGTAACGCTGCCGGCCGAGCGGCTGGGCAGGGGCCGGAGCTGCGCGGATCCCTGCCAGACCGGTGCCTGCAGATGGCCACAAGGCCTCTCCCGGCCGGGAAGCGCCATCCGTGTCCCCCTGCCCGAGTGCTGCCGGCTGGATGGCTGAGGGCTGGTGGGAAGCCCTGAGGCATTGTGTGCCAGGGGCCATAAGCAGCCCTCAGGCAGCCGCCTTGTTCCTGCCACCTGGCTGCTCTGGCGCTTGCCAGAGAGCCTGCCGTGCCTGGCTGGAGGCCTGGAGGCCGGGCCTCGGCAGGAGGGTGGGGACACCCCCGAGGGGCCGAGGCCGGCCTGGGGACAAGGAGGCCAAGGGGCCCTGCCAGGGCACGGTCACCGGGGGCTGCCAGGGCGCTGGGCAGAGGCAGAGCTGGCAGCCAGCCCGGGCCCCCACGGCTGCCCAGGGCACGGAGCTGAGACCGAGGCCCCCCTGACACAGAGCTCTGGGCCCGCAGAGCTTCTGCCTCCCTGGGGAGGGCGGCCACGTCTCCTCCAGCAGGGCTGCCCAGTCGCTGCCCGCCCCGGCGGCTCTGGGCGCCGCACAAACAGCACCAGAGCCAGCACAGGAGCAGCAGCACCCCGAACCCAACACCTGCTCCACCGGGCATCCGCACCGGCCGCCATGCCAAAAGGGGGCAGACTGGGGGCTCCTGTCCCGCTTTGAAGGACACGTGTCTGCCCAAAAAGGCAGAAGCTTCTCTGTGAAATGCAGAATGTAAATCGTCTTCCCCCAGATTATTATAATTTACAAATTACAATAAATTATAAATTATAGCTCTCAGGCAAAAATAGGGGAATTAGGAATAACAGTGTTTTAATAGGAAAATTAACACAGAATTAAAGGATTACAAAGAACAATCCCAAAAACACTGAGAGAGTCAGAATACAACCTGATACCCCATCAGTCAGTCAGGGTGTTGGTATCAGTCCGATCAAATGGTGGCTGCAGTCCTACTGCAGTGGCAGATGTGGTTCAGCTGAAGCAGTGCTCCTGTAGAAAGTGCAGTTTTCCTCTGAAGGTGCAGGGATGATGGGGATAATGCCGGCTTTCCTATGGAATCCAATGGAAAAAAGGTAACTTGCTGTCCAAAATCTCAGTTTTTCTCTAGGTAGGAAAGGCTTGTCTCCTCCCCATGACTGGAGCATGTCCCAGTGGGAAGATGTAATTTTATCAGTCCTACAGTAGGATTAATGGCTGAGCAGCAGATGATATCTTCCTGGAGGGAGGATGGGTTATGGAAAGGATGAAGTTGTTTGCCCCACCAGGTTTTAAAGATGGCCCATTAACAGATTCTCTGTGCCACCTCGCTTAGACAGATGGTGATAGATTACACATTTCTGGCCTCATCAACCCAACACAGTCTCATAAAATATAGAAGAAAGTTTGGATATCACACTTAAAGGAACCATAGTGCTAGGCTGATGGTGTGATTTGATGATCTTTTCAAACCTTAATGAGTCAATGACTCTATGATTTGAATACCATCTGCTTGCCAAGAACATTGATGCAGAGGAAGCAATGAAGAGAAACATCTGTCACATCACAGAGAGAAAAAGAGCTGCACATCATTTAGTAAATCATTTGACAAGGGATTCTTCTGAATATACTCTTGATCTACCATGGCTGTTGAGAATTGGTTAGAAAGCCATGGACACAACTGTGGATATGGCTCGGCTGAGGCCTTGTTGCAGGAGAGCAGCTCCTGCTAAGTAGCAGCTAGGCCTTGCTCTTAAGCAGATTTTGCTGAGCAGCAGTGTTTGCTTTTAAGAGACTTTTACAAAAGCAATGCAGCTAGCATAATTTGCAGAGTTAGTCGATAAGTAATACATATGCCCATTGTCCAGTCAAGGCCTTAACTTCCAGGGAAGCATGTAGCAAGCGAGGTGTAACCCTGGGACGGATACTATATAGCAATAAGTATAAGAATAAGGGAAGTAGGAGCAGCAGAATAGCACCTATGCTTTTTGGCTAGAAATTCAGTAGGGGTGATTATCTCACACTTGCAATAACCAATAATAAGAGAAGGCATACATAGTAAAAACCAATAAGATTTTACTAATATGAATAATGCTGATTTATGCTATGTTGAGCTAAAAAACTGTCTAATGCTTTCAATAAAGTTGGATTATGCTTTATCAATCACATTGATTGGCTGGCTGATCCCCTCGCTGTTCCTCCACGAGCTGCTCTGCTCCCCCACAGTGGCCCCCAAACAGGGACTTCCGACCCTGAGTCCTTCTGACCACAGGGCTCGTTCCACCGCAGCGCTGGAGGTAAGCGAGTGGGGAAGCTCCAAATTGCAGCGCTTGGAGGGCAAAGATTCCTGTATGCTGGCATACTGCTGGTTTCCGTGCCTGGGTTCTCCACATTCCGGAGGCTCGCCGTCCCGATTACGCCGACGTACAGCGTTCACACGACTGTAGTAAAGGCTGCAATGTAATGTGTGCACGCAAATTAATCTTGATTGCTGAGCTGACCCCTTCGTTAGTTTAAAAAACTAAAAAAAAAGGGGGAAATTATGGCTAAGCAGACAGGACAAGCGGCTTTTAATTTATTTAAATGCTTTTTAGAAAAGCGAAAAGTAGAAATAGATTATAAGAAGGACTTATTAAAGTTATTAGACTATGCTAGGGAGAAAGGATTTTTTATTGCTCCTGAGGAGCTTTTTACAGTTGAGGAGTGGAAAAAACTAGGAGATTGTTTAGCTTGGGAGGTCATTCGGAAAGATGTCTAAAAGGCTAGTTCAGCCTTGGCAGGCTATCTTTAACTCTTTAGAAGCATTTCAGGCTGAGAAAAAAATTGTTGCTGTTGCATCCGTACGTTTAGATGGTAAACCTCTTGCTGCAGCGCGAGCTGCACAGGCTGGTATGTATGTTTTTGGGGGAAATAATCTTCCAGATCCACCAACTCTGTCACAATTTACAATGCCACACAAATCTGTTTCTGTTGCAGCTTTTCAGTCTCCTTCTGTAGCAGAGTCCTCTGCCTCTCCCATGGACATAACGAAACAGCAAACTGAGCAAGTTTCAGATAAGGAAGTTGAGGAAAAAGCAAAGATGAAAGTAGAAATTGAGGCTAGAGATTGGAATAAAATCATGGGGGAAGCAATTGCAGCTGGGGACCAAAATTTGGTTGCAAAATTACAGGGAGACTCAATAGTTAAACAGCAGGCATTTCCACTTACATATTCTCCTACTGCAGAAGGCATGCAGGTAACAATAGCTCCTTTGGATTGGAAGTTGTTAATGCAATTACGTAGTACAGTAATTGAGGCAGGAATACACGGGGAGCCTACAAAACAAATGCTTAATTATATTTGGGGTTCAGGACTATTGTTACAAGAGGACATGAAAAATGTTTTTAAACTAATTATGACACAATCACAGTTTATGCTATGGTAGGCTCATTTTCAAGCTTCATGTGAAGAAGCTGCACGTATTCAAAGGGCACCTAATGACCCACTTAGGGGAGTCACAATTGACAGATGTATGGGAATAGGTCAATTTGCCAGGATACACGCCCAAGCATTATTGGGCCCAGATATAGTAAAGGAGGCAATGCGATTAGCTGGGGCTGCATATGATTTAGTTAGAACTGAGAGAGGAGAATTACCATTCTATATGCATATTAGACAAGGTCCACAGGAGTCATTTTCTAGTTTTGTGGACAAGCTTACTGCTGCAATAGAGAGAGCAGGAGTACCTCAATATATGCAGGGGCCACAGCTTAAGGAATGTGTTATACAAAATAGCAATACACAAGTAAGATTCATTATAGCTACATTATCAGGTGATTGGACTGTAGTGGATTTGTTAGATCATATGAGTAAAATTCCACACGGAACTCAAGCTATGTTAGTTGAGGCTGTTAAGGATTTAACATTAACTCTAAAAGGCAGGCAGTCTCAGGATCAAGCTTTTGCTGTTGCTGCACTTGAGCCATTAAAGCCACATAAATTTCAGACTGCTGACAAGTCTCACTCCAATGTGAGGTGTTTTCGATGTGGGCGGAATGGCCCCATACAACAAGACTGTCAAACTACAAATGTTTGGTGCCGTAACTGTCAGCGTAACTCACATTCCACAGACGTTTGCAGATATAAGTCAGAAAACGGGAAGCTGAGCATGAGGGGACGCGGCGCGAAGACACCGACTGCGCACCAAGTCACCCAAGTACCTCCGGTAGCCCCTCCTTGTTCCCTGCCTGCCAACGTCAGCCAGCCACCGCAACAGGTTCCTGCTCCCTGCCGGTGAACTTCAGCCAGCCTCAAGAGGGAGACTCGGCCCGGACTTGGCAACCACAATAGACATTGTACTTAAAGACTCCAAACCTTTAAAGGTTCCTACTGGGGTTTGTGGACCTTCAATTTTAAATGGACAATCTTATGGAGCTTTATTATTGGGACGATCTTCAACTATTTTACAGGGACTAACTGTTGAACCTGGAGTTACCGATGCGGATTATACAGGTGAAATTATGATTATGGTTCATACACGTTTTCCTCCTATCAGTATTCCTGCAGGAAGCCTCATAGCTCAGCTGATTCCACAACAGCAGCTGATTAAGGAGGCCCAAGGACCACTGTGAGGAACTGGTGGATTTGGATCTACAGGAGGTTTGGTATTACTTACTCTTACAATGGATCAGCGCCCTGTTGTGGAGGCTATATTACTTTTTGCTCAACAGGAAAAGCGACTTTGAGCCTTATTGGATACAGGTGCTGACATTACCATTGTTGCTAAGCATCATTGGCCATCTGATTGGCCACTGCAAAATCGTCTGGAGGCAGTTGAAGGGGTTGGACATGGATTTTACAAAAACTGGCTACAATTATTTCTGAAAGAGCTGTTTCTCGGAGAGTGGAGGATGTACCCATTGACATTACTATTTTACAGGGAAAAGATCATCTCATGGGTGCTCTCACACAGCTCACAGCGGATCATCAGACACTTGTTTTGGAATGGCTTTGTACATCTGTGCAACCTAGGACACAAGGACCTGCTGAGATACAATATATGGGTAGAGGTTACGTGTGTGTTATTGCTCCCACAGGACCCATTTGGGTACCCAGCAAATGGATTTGTCCAGTGATTGATGACAGAGGCTGCACCTCCTCCACCTCAGACCCAGGAAGAAGAGGAACAAGAGGAGAGAGAGCGACTGAGGGATCATCTGGCAATACAATCTTTAGTCCAACAACTCGAGAGTCTTCTGAAGAGGAACATTGAGTGGTCAACTCTTTCTGATTTGGAAGAGTTTGCTATTTACCAGCCTTCATTATTTGCTGATCAAATTGGACTGGGAAAGAGACAATGTTTAAGCTGTAATAAAAAATGTAAGAGAGGTGCATGGGTATTGATAAAATGTGGTAGATGTAAGGAAAAGTGTTGGTTATATCAAACACACTTCTGGCAACCTGTGTGTCTTATTTGTACTGAAAAGCTGGAACATACTAATTGGCAGCGAGAGGCTTTGGCATTAATTGACACTCATTTTTCCTCAGGAGGTGAACAACGTGATCGCCGGCAACCTTCTCTTGAAACTGTAGGGTGTGTTGCTGAAAATTGTAAGAACAGGTATCGATTTTTAGTACATTGGTGTCTCTTGTTTGTTATCCAACAGATAGAGTTGTTTGCTGCTACAGTAGTACTAAAATCTGTCTGTTCTTGGGATATCCCAGATATTACACATCACTGTTGTATACCAGAACATCAATGGGATGATGTTTTGAGGGGCATCTTCAGCCTGAGTCTAGGCATGGTAATCTTAGAGGTGCTAATCGCTTCTTTCATCCTGACTGAAGCATGGATACCAACACAGCCCAAAACTAATGTGTGGGTTACCCTGGCAAATAAGACTGGGCAAGATGCTATATGCCTGTCTTTATCAACACCAGGTAATCCTTTTTCTACATGCTTGGTTGGTATCCCACTTGATTCCTGGCCATGTTCTGATGCATTTTCAGTCTGTAACATATCAAATCCGAAGAATAATGTTAATTTTTGGGACTTATGGGTTCCATATTTAAAGCATGCATCTTTAGAACCCCAAGAGTTGGAATTGATGGGGTCAGATCGAGCTGATGCATGTGTGATGCTCAATTACTCTAGAAAATCTTCACATCAACCAGACACAGTTTTGGTAAATGCATCTCTTTCAGTGTATCAAAATGCTTCACTGTGGTGCAATTATACTTCTGCTACTATCTCAGAGTCCACAAACACTCCTTTTGCTTTACCCCCAGGTGTGTTTTTGATTTGTGGGGACAGAGCTTGGCCAGGCATACCATCTAGATTGAGGGGAGGACCATGCACCTTAGGAGGACTTACCTTGTTTACTCCTAATGCGTCAATGATTTTACAGGCACGTCAAAGACATCTTCGCATTAAAAGATTGGCTCATGCTTACAAATCTGACTGTCAGGATAATGTCAAATTTTGGTCAACTGCACAAATTATAGCAGCATCTATTCTTATTCCAGGTGCTGCTAGTGCAAGAGCTTTATCTCAACTTGATAAACTGGGCTGTTGGTTAGCAAAACAGACTAATGCTACATCTATAGCTCTATCACAACTTTTGACTGACGTTGATTCTATTCATCCTGCTACTTTGCAAAACCGAGCAGCTATAAATTTTTTGCTTTTAGCAAAAGGCCGAGCCATATCCACAGTTGTGTCCATTCATGAACAAAAAAAGTGATTTGAATCAGCTTACAACTCACTTGCAAGAATACACTGGATTAGGTTTAACTGATTGGCTAAAGTCATTACATTTGGGGCCATGGCTGACATAACTTTTACAGCACCTTATAATAATTGCACCTGTAATTGTGGTGGTACTTCTGCTTGTTCCGTGCATTTTTCGAAGTTTGCAGAAAGGCATGACACGCATAGCAGAGTCTGCCATGAGTCATGCTTTTCTTGCACAAAATAAAAGAGGGCGAATTGTTGACAATTGGTTAGAAAGCCATGGACACAACTGTGGATATGGCTCGGCTGAGGCCTTGTTGCAGGAGAGCAGCTCCTGCTAAGTAGTAGCTAGGCCTTGCTCTTAAGCAGATTTTGCTGAGCAGCAGTGTTTGCTTTTAAGAGACTTTTGCAAAAGCAATGCAGCTAGCATAATTTGCAGAGTTAGTCAATAAGTAATACATATGTCCATTGCCCAGTCAAGGCCTTAACTTCCAGGGAAGCACGTAGCAAGCGAGGTGTAACCCTGGGACGGATACTATATAGCAATAAGTATAAGGATAAGGGAAGTAGGAGCAGCAGAATAGCACCTATGCTTTTTGGCTAGAAATTCAGTAGGGGTGATTATCTCACACTTGCAATAACCAATAATAAGAGAAGGTGTACATAGTAAAACCCAATAGGATTGTACTATTATGAATAATGCTGATTTATGCTATGTTGGGCTAAAAAACCGTCTAATGTTCTCAATAAAGTTGGATTATGCTTTATCAATCACATTGATTGGCTGGCTGATCCCCTCGCTGTTCCTCCACGAGTCGCTCTGCACCCCCGCACATGGCCATCAGTTAGATCTAAACTGAGATTTGTTATAAACTTTGAATGATAATGCATAATTAGTATAAGCTGACCCAGAAAGGTGTTCCCAGCTAGGGAATGCAATCCCTGTTCTGTTCTCTGGGTGAACTCCGTGCCCTCTCCCTATTGCTCAGCCTTTCGGTCACTCCCACTCTGTTCCCCTGTTGCCTTTTCACCCTAACCCCACCTGTGAACACCCCCTGTCCCTTGGCAATTGGTCCCTAAGGATTTCCCTGCCTGCTCATCCCATGACAAAACCTGAAGCCCCCCACAAGCCCCTTGGCCTTTGTTCCCCGAACCCTGGATGATGCACGCGTGGCTGAAACAAACATCTTTGTAAAAGCCTGCAAAGGCCTTTCCTGCTCCTTTCCTCGCCTCTCCCCCCAAGCAACAAATAGGTGCAACACTAAGCAACAATAGGAGGAACTTGAGAGTTGACCCACAGCTGCATTGATGATTCCTCTGATTACAAATGCATTTATTGTGTTGTTCCACTCAGACTCTTCTGCTGGTAATTAGGGGCAGTGCCCTTTTAAAAGGATGGAACCACTTCCCTAAGCTGTGCTGTAGGAACTGCAATAAAGGAAGGCAATGTGAAGATTTTACTCATGAAGGACTAGCTAGAACTTTTAGTTTCACAAGCACTCTAATCATGCGATTTCTTTTGCATGAGAAGGTGAGCCCATTAGAATCCTTCATTCTCACAGGTCTGTGCTACGTGACACTCCTTGCGAGTGTATTTGAAGTTTGTATTTGAAAAATAAATCTTGTTCGTATCCTGCGTCTTTGCTTCATTTGGCTGTAGCATTTGATACCATTTCAAACAAAGATGTCAAAATAAAGAAATTTATAATTACATTGTTGCAGACTTCAATAATCCTAATGTCTTTCAGAGATGAAATGTTAAACCCATCTTGATTGATACAGTGTAGAGTGAAGCAAATGGCTAAACCCAACCTTTGATCATGAATTTATTATGATATTTATCAGCCTTAAAGGACTGAAAGTTTCACCATCTGAAAAATTTGTTGCCTTTTTTGATACATAATATTCCTGCTGAATATCCTGTCCCTAACATCAGTAGGTATTTTTCTACATCTACTCTATGTTCCACTCTTGCATCATGTTGCCTGCACTTCTGGTCAATTAATTGAAGGGAAGGGGTTTCAGAGCACATGCAGATCCACCATCCAAACAAGCAGGTTATTGCATGGTCAAAGAGCAGCTGGTAAACTCACTGCATGAAGGAGCAAGAAAAAGCAGGATTGTTAATGCAGGAAAAGATTATTGAATCCAACCATCAAGCTAGCAGCGTGTTCCCCACTAAATCATATCAAGTGCCACATCCACACATTTTTTAAACACTTCCAGGGATGGTTAGTCTGCTACTTCCCTGGGCAACCTGCTCCAATAGCTGCTGGACAATTCCATTTTTAATGATTACTGTGTTTATTGTCGTGCTTATGAACCAGAGGGATCAAGAATATAGTTTTGCAATGTTCTTCCATAAAGCATACAAAAAAATCAAATACAGACTTTGTCTTGAAAAAAAAGTCACAGTTCTGGAAAAGAAGGAGCAAAGTGAATGCAATACAGTCTGCAACTACACCAGATTTGCAGCACAAACAGAACAAAAGAGTCATGAGTCAACAGTGTGATTTATTTCCCAAGACATGGTGAATTGGTCAAGGAACCTCAACATAATCCTCTACCCATACTTCCTTAACTTCTTACGATATGTGTTATTTTGGAGGTTGGGTTTAAAGAATTTTTCCCATTATCATGCTAAGGGAGCCTGCCAGATTCTGCCCAGGCAGTTTTCAGGACTCTGGACAAAGGGGTAGACAAAGGCTTCCCAAGGGGGCTTCTCTCTCAGCGGCGAGGACTGAGGCCAAGGATTGCAATCTCCAGCCCACGCGGTGCGAGCGGGGAAGCCTCGGGAAATGGAGCTCTCTGTTTTGGGACTGGAATATGAACAGAGACATTTGATAGAGAAGATGATGAAGAGGATTTTGTTTTTCAGCAGCCTGCCTTTAAAAGTAGCAGCCCATGTGTGCATCGTAACCCATAACACGGCTCTGCAAGGACTGTGGGAATGAGAGGAAAATTCATAGTTCTGTAGGTGCCCGGCAAATGCAGACTGTGAAGGTGAAGACACCCCCTAAGTCTGCAGCAGAAAAAGGAACTTTTCTCTCTTAAGTGAACTGAAATGATTATTTAAGGGGGTAACTGACTGAAGTGTTCTCTGTATGTGGTTGGTAAAAAAATGTGGAATGAAGGGAGGAGGGAATAATCTAGGAATCTTATTCTGAATAATTTTTTCTTGTGTTATTAATAAATTTCTTCTTGTACTTTCTTTTTAAATTTTGAGCCTGTGTTGTCTTTGCTCCTAAACCCTGTCTCTAAAGAAAATTAAGTCTTTAAAATTGGAAAACACTTTAGTCACACCGTGACAGCATTCCATCACACTGGGCCACTCTGGGGGGGGGCGGGGGGGGGAGGGGCAGGCCCAGGCAGGTGTCAGTGTGTGCAAGGGCCCTTTGTGACACGGTGCAGCGTGGTCACCGTGGCACAGAACGGGACAGCGTGTCCAAGGGCTCATTGTGACATGCGGTGACATAGGTGCTGGCGGTGACACGGCCACGCCACAGTGCTCGGTGCACGCGTCGGGCCAGGACGGGACAGAGCGCTGTTCCTTGCTGATCCGGAGCTTTACTGAGACGTTGCTCCTGCAGGTGACCTCGAGGCCAGACCACAGCACTTGCCAACCTGTGGCCTTCCCGAGGCTTCTCTTCTGCAGGTGCCCTCGAGGCCGCACCGTGGCACTTGGTGGCACGGAGCTTTCTCGAGGCATCTCCAGTCCCTGCAGCCTCTGCCATCGAGAGCAGACCGTGGCATTTGCTGACCACGGTCCTTGACCTGGAGGAGTCCCCTGTCCTTGCGACAGGAGCCCTCAAGACCAGAGCGCAGGACTTGCTGTCCTGTAGCCTTGGCAAGACTTCAGTCTTGCACGTGCCTGCAAGACACGACTGCAGGACTTACTGACTCAGATTTTTCTGAGCCATCTCTCCTCCAAGCAGCCATGAATGCAGGCAGTGAGGTAGAGCAGAAAGCCCCAAGCATGCCCAAGCTGGCCTCGGGGAAGGAGGAGAAAGAAGGTGCTGGAACTACCCCAGCACAACAGCCTGAAGAGGTGGATCACTTCCAGGCCCCACAGGAGGGTGAGTGATAGCCCTCAGCTGTGCTCCATGTCCTGAAGCCTCCTGGGTCTCTCCCTGCCAGGGGAGCAGGGCTGGCTCTGCTCTCCAGCCTCTCCTGCAGCCCCTCGGCACCGGCTGCATTCGCTCTTTGCCAGGTGCAGCCACGGAGCGCACACGAGAGCAGCAACGCAGCCGTGGCCTCTTCCGCAGAACAGCGCAGGTACTGCAGCCAGCAACCCCTGGGCTGGGCCTGCTGTCACTGCTCAGCCCAGCGCCGTGCTTGGAGCGCTCCGTGGAACCTCCCTCCCTTCTTGCCCTCCTGCTACAGATGGTTTGCATGTTCATGAAGAGGATGCGTGAGGAAGAGACCAGCGTCGTGGGCACTGTGGTCAGAGCATACCCTCCCATCTTCAAAACTAAGACCAGTGCTGCCCTGCTGGATATGCTTGTGCAGGAGAGTCCTTCCAATCCAAAGCAAGTAAGCAGCCCGTGGCCTGCCTTTGATCCTGCCAGGAATTGCGTGGCCTCTCAAGCCATGCCTGCTGGTCACTGGAATCCTCAGAAGCCACGAGAGTGAGGCCAAAGCTTCGGGTCGCTTCTCTGGGGCACCTGGGCAGCTTCTCTGGCAGCTTTCCAAGTCTCCCGTGCCTTCTGCAGGTGCCAGCCATGGTGAAGTACATCCACCAGTGGCTCATGGCCAATGAGTGGCCCGACTACAACGTGTACAGGCCCCTTCTGGACCTGGCAGAGGCACAGCCCGCTGAGGTGGTGATGGCTCTCCTGCGCATGGCCCCATCGTGTGACAGGTATGGGGCCCACGTGCCCACAAGGCTCAGGGCTCACCAGCCCACCAGGCTGTACAGCCGGCCCCAGGTGTCTGGCAAACGCAGAATTCCAGGGCCCTCTGACTTCTCCCTTTGCCAGCCCTGGCATGTCAGACCCCAGCGTGCTGCCCTGCTCCCTCCCTGCCCCTCAGGGGCCAGTCCCCACAGGGCTGGGCTGCCTGGCTGCTGCCAGTGAGGGGCAGTGGGCAGAGGCACGGCTGGCAGCCAGCTCAGCTCCCCGCTGCTGCCCAGGCCGTGGTGCTGTGTCCCTGGCCACCCACAACTCTGACCCTACAGAGCTGCTATGGCCATGTGGAAGAACATCATGTGCTCGTGCAGGACTGCAGAGCCGGCCATGCTGACACTCCTGGATGTGCTGGCCAACAGGCCAGAGCACAGCACCAGCACTGCCGATGGGGACTGCAAGGCTGTCCTTGCCCTGGCTGTGAGTTTCTGCAACTGGCCTTTGCTCACCCAAGGTCACCTCTCCGTCAGCTCTCCAGCCTCCCTCCCCCACGGCATCTCCCTGCCTCGGGGCCTGGCTGCATCCTGGCCTAGGGGCAGCTTCAGGGCCACCAGGCCCGCAGCTGCCCCTGCGTCTCCGCTGGCCTCTGCCTCCCGCGCTGGGGCCCTGACGCACGGACACCTCGGCACTGAGCGCTGTCTCGGGCTGCTCTGTCCTTTGCAGGCAACTGTGGTGATGTGGAAGATCCTCCAGGAGCCCTGCGTCCCACACGTCATGTCCATGCATTTCCCCCGCCTCATTGCGCACCTGCTCTTCCAAGTGCTCTCCAGCACACTGGAAACGCCAGAGGCGGTCCTTACCTTCTGGAAGGGGTGCCAGCAGCAACACGGCCTTGCCACCAACCCCAACAGGTACTCCACGCCAGTCTTGCTGTCCCTGCCGTGTCCCCGGGGCAGGAGCCAGTGCTCCCAGTGTGACCTGGCTATTGCTCCGCACACAGCTTTGCAGTGCAGACCCTGAAGGCCCTGCTCTGTCAATGGCACTATAAGGATGTGGTGGTGGCACTGGAAGACAAGCGTGCCTGGGACACACTTCTCTGTGCTGACACCCACCACTGTGCTGTAGGTGTGCTGGCCAGGTGAGATTCCCTTCTCCTCAGCTGCCCCCGGCATTTGTTCCCTCTGCCAGGGGTGCCCCACACAGTCCCCGTGGTTGTGGGCCAGCGGGCTTTGTCACCAAGGGACAGCCAAGGAGGCTGCAAAAGGCTGGCAGAGGAGGGTGCCCAAGAGCAGAGCCTCCCAGAGGGCCCGGGTCCCTTTGCAGGGTTGTTGGGGAACGAGCAGGCCTCTGAGAGTCAGTGAGGGGAGAGGTTTGCCCTCGCTGGCTCAGGTTTCTGTTTTCCTTTTTCTCCTGACAGTGAAATGCCCCACGCGTGCATAACCTTGTGTTCCAAGATCGCCTTCCACATGCTCGGGCTGCTCGGCAAAGACATGCCATACTGGGATTTGGCCACCATGGCGTTCCTTGTTGAGGTGAGCTCAAGGCCAGCGCAGCCTGGCTGAGCTGTGTGCCAGCTCTCTGCCCTCTCCCAGCCGCAGCTGCCTGGGACGCTGCCCGCGCCCTGTGCTGCTGCCTGGGCCCAGCCCCGCGCGGGTTCTGGGCTCCTGCCGGCCGGCTCTCCTGGCAGCGCCCCTGTGCCTTTCAGATCCTCGAGCGCCTGGCCTGGAATGAATGGCACGAGCGCCTCCTGGGCATCTTGTCAATGAACCTGCAGAGCGAGTGCAGGGAGAGGCAGCGCCTGGCGCTCAGAGGCCTCGTGGTGCTGGGCAAGAACATCTCCATGGTGAGAAGGCGGCAGTGGCTGCAGCCGTGCTGCCGGCGTGGGGCTGGGGAACGCGGTGGCTTGGGCTTGCCTGGGCTTCGGGAGCTGAGGCAGCTGCTCCCAGCTGTCCTGCCTCCCCCTGCAGCCGCCCGAGTGCTTTGGCACAGGCCTTTGGCTTCTGGGCCCTGTGACACCAGGGGGGCGTTTGACACGCTTGTGTTCAACGCAGGCCATACGCATGTGGGGCCTGCACGCAAGGCTCGTGGAGCTCCTGGGGGAAAAGGACAGGGACGTGGTTAACATGAGCATCGTTCTCCTCGGCTGTATCTTCCCATACAACGGCACCAAGATAGAAACCCCCCTCGCCCTGCAGCTGGCTGACATGCTCCTGCCACTCTTTGACAGCGTAAGGCTCGCTGCCTGCAGCCACGGCCACTGGCGGCTGCCCGCACACTTTGTGCCCTGTGCATTTTCAGGCCTGTGCCCAGGTGGGGGTGAAGCAGCCCACGACTAGGGCTTTTTATCTTCCTTTCCTACAGGATGATAGCGAGGTGCAGTTGAGCTCCATGTTCATCTTCCGAGACATGATAGATTTTTCATCGGAGATGATACAAAGGGCCCTGAAGAAACAGGTGCGCAGGAGCCTGCTCCCGCTCTCCTTCCACTGCCACGACGAGAACCAGCGCGTGGCTAAGGTGAGGACTCGGCGGCTGCCGGCAGCCCCCTGGCCGGAGGCTCGGCTGCCTCCTGCTCTGGCACCTCACGGGCTGCAGCCTCCTCCTGGCCGTGCTGCAGGGACGTGGCTCCAGTGCCCTGGGCTGTGGTGCCACCTCCGCCTATGTGCTGCTCTCCAGGTCTCCCGGGCCACGCTGCATTCCTCAGCCACGCTCCTGCAGAGGAAGGACCTCCTAGAGGTGCTGCAGCTGGAGCAGACCTGGACTTTTGGCGTGGTAAGGACGGCCCGGAAGCGCCGGACTCTCCGGGCTCTGCGGGCAGGGCAGGCCGGTGCTGGCCGCATGGAGCGCGCGGCCAAGGGGCTGAGCCTGCACCGACCGCACCTTCCCTCTGCTCTCCGCAGCTGGCAGAGGACAGGAGCCGAGCGCCCGAGCACCTGCGGCAGGCGCTGCGGTACCTGGAGAGCCCGCAGGAGTCCCTGCGACAGGCGGCCATCAGCTTCATCGGTGAGCCACGAGCCCGGGCTCCCTCCCCTCGCCGCCCCGGGCTGGCGCGGCTCGGCCCCAGCCGCGGCTGCTGCCCTGGCAGCTTCTGCCATCAGGGCCCGGCGCCGCGGAGCCCCGGCTGCCCTCGGGGCTGCTGCCGCCCTCCCGCAGCCGGGCCCTTGGGCGGCAGCGTGCGGCAGGGCCCGGGCTGAGCCCTGCTGGGGGGCACGAGGCCGTGTGGCCGCAGGGCCGGCAGCGCCGCGGGCAGGGAGCTGCGCTGCTCGGGGCCGTGACAGGCTCTGTGTGTTCCAGGGATGGCCGGGCTGCACCTCAGGGGGCACAAGCGAGAGCTGCGGCGCGTCTGTCAGGGTGAGTCAGGGCAGCGGGCTGTCGGCCCCGCCTGCCGGGGGCAGCGGCAATCCCTGTCCCGGCTGCCGAGGGCTCTGCTCCCTGTGTGGACCAGGGCTGCCGTGGCCAGAGCAGCCACAGAGATTTCAGGGCCACGTGGGGCAGTAGTGTCCCCTAGCTTCGGGCTGATCCCCTTGCTCCCTGCTCCCTCGTGGCCATGGCCAGAACCGCCTGGGAAGGGATGCTCCCGGCATGGGGGTCTCCTTGATTCCCACAAATGCGGGATCTGACCGTGGCTCTGTTCCTCTCTCTTGCAGCCCTTGAAGAGAAGGCGGAGGACATCAGCCCCGCCATCAGAAGCCAGGCTCTGGAAACAGCCATTCTGCTGCGGGCAGCAGAGAAACATTCGGGCTGCATCTTTGGGGAGCTGCTGCATCAGTTCCGCGGGGCGTGCAGGAAACGGGTTTCTCAGTGGTGCTGTGTCCGGCTGTGGTGCTGGAACGCTGAGGAGAACTGAGTGGAGAGGCTCTCTGCCAGCTGGGGCCACAGTTCCACAGTGAAAAGGATAGACCCAAAGAAAGCCTCTGTCAGTGTCATTTAAAAACCACGTTCAGAATTAAAAGTGTTACAATAGTTACTTACCGTTTGTTCCAGTTAAATGTTAGTCCAATCGAATGTTGTACTCCCCAGTTTTAGTTTATGAGTTGAACCCTTCCCCACGACCCCTGTATCCCCATTTCCTTATGACCCCTGTATCCCCATTTCCCCACCCCCTCCTGGCAATGTCGCTGCTGCTCCCCGCCTGCTCCTCAAGCTGCCAACCCCAGCCAAGATTAAGCAAATCGATAAGCTCCCATCATGGCCAGTTCCGAGGTGGAAGTGTGAATGACGATGAGAGCACCCGAAAGCCGTAAGCCGCCACCAAATATAGATCCACAAAAGGCACCATTAAGTCAGCAAAACAGTTAGCTACTGCAGAGAACCTCCATCCTGGCACAGTCGTCACACTGTCACCTGAAGAGCGCTGCAGCAAAGGGACACCCTAGACCACACGAGCCAAGTCGAGTTTCTGGGAACGCCCGTGAGGACGGAACCCCCGACTCTGCAGCTCCGGCTCCAGGATCACCTTGGGGCTCCTCCTCAGCGGCGTCCGGCGGGAGCAGCGGCGGCGTGCGCAGCCCCACGAGTTCCCCTCCCACGGCTTCTAATAAAGGCCTTTAAAAAGGAGAAATTGCCTCCCGGCCCTGTTTTTAACATACAAGGAAAGAGGGAAAAATGGGTCATCATGCTGAGCAAGTGGAAGATGGCCATGCAAGCAAAATTAATCCACAAACACCGGAGGTTTGTAATGGTAAATCTCTTTCCTATTCATCAATCAGTGGAATCCCTCCCACTATTTCTTTATCTCTTGGTGCTAACCTGATCTAGCAGCAGATCTACAGCGTGTTTGTACAGACAAAGGTAACATTCCTGTCAGGCAGAAGCCCCTTGGCCTTTGGTTGTGCTGAAGCCGTAACGCTGCCGGCCGAGCGGCTGGGCAGGGGCCGGAGCTGCGCGGATCCCTGCCAGACCGGTGCCTGCAGATGGCCACAAGGCCTCTCCCGGCCGGGAAGCGCCATCCGTGTCCCCCTGCCCGAGTGCTGCCGGCTGGATGGCTGAGGGCTGGTGGAAGCCCTGAGGCATTGTGTGCCAGGGGCCATAAGCAGCCCTCAGGCAGCCGCCTTGTTCCTGCCACCTGGCTGCTCTGGCGCTTGCCAGAGAGCCTGCCGTGCCTGGCTGGAGGCCTGGAGGCCGGGCCTCGGCAGGAGGGTGGGGACACCCCTGAGGGGCCGAGGCCGGCCTGGGACAAGGAGGCCAAGGGGCCCTGCCAGGGCACGGTCACCGGGGGCTGCCAGGGCGCTGGGCAGAGGCAGAGCTGGCAGCCAGCCCGGGCCCCCACGGCTGCCCAGGGCACGGAGCTGAGACCGAGGCCCCCCTGACACAGAGCTCTGGGCCCGCAGAGCTTCTGCCTCCCTGGGGAGGGCGGCCACGTCTCCTCCAGCAGGGCTGCCCAGTCGCTGCCGCCCCGGCGGCTCTGGGCGCCGCACAAACAGCACCAGAGCCAGCACAGGAGCAGCAGCACCCCGAACCCAACACCTGCTCCACCGGGCATCCGCACCGGCCGCCATGCCAAAAGGGGGCAGGCTGGGGGCTCCTGTTCTGCTTTGAAGGACACGTGTCTGCCCAAAAAGGCAGAAGCTTCTCTGTGAAATGCAGAATATAAACCGTCTTCCACCAGATTATTATAATTTACAAATTAGGGAGCTCTCAGGCAAAAATAGGGGAATTAGGAATAACAGTTCTTTACTAGGAAAATTAACATAGAAATAAAGGATTACAAAGAACAATCCCAAAAACACTGAGAGAGTCAGAATACAACCTGATACCCCATCAGTCAGTCAGGGTGTTGGTATCAGTCCGATCAAATGGTGGCTGCAGTCCTACTGCAGTGGCAGATGTGGTTCAGCTGAAGCAGTGCTCCTGTAGAAAGTGCAGTTTTCCTCTGAAGGTGCAGGGATGATGTGGAAAGGGCCAGCTTTCCTATGGAATCCAGTAGAAAAAGGTAACTTGCTGTCCAAAATCTCAGTTTTTCTCTAGGTAGGAAAGGGCTTGTCTCCTCCCCTTGACTGGAGCATGTCCCAGTGGGAAGATGTAATTTTATCAGTCCTACAGTAGGATTAATGGCTGAGCAGCAGATGATATCTTCCTGGAGGGAGAATGGCTTATGGAAAAGATGAAGTTGTTTGCCCCACCTGGTTTTAAAGATGGCCCATTAACAGATTCTCTGTGCCACCTCGCTTAAACAGATGGTGATAGATTACACATTTCTGGCTTCATCAACCCAACACAGTCTCATAAAATGTAGAAGAAAATTTGGATATCATACTTAGAGTAACCATAGTGCTAGGTTGATGGTGTGATTTGATGATCTTAGAGGTCTTTTCAAACCTTAATGAGTCAATGACTCTATGATTTTAATACCATCTGCTTGCCAAGAACATTGATGCAGAGGAAGCAATGAAGAGAAACATCTGTCACATTACAGAGAGAAAAAGAGCTGCACATCATTTAGTAAATCATTTGACAAGGGATTCTTCTGAATATACTCTTGATCTACCATGGCTGTTGAGAATGGGTTAGAAAGCCATGGACACAACTGTGGATATGGCTCGGCTGAGGCCTTGTTGCAGGAGAGCAGCTCCTGCTAAGTAGCAGCTAGGCCTTGCTCTTAAGCAGATTTTGCTGAGCAGCAGTGTTTGCTTTTAAGAGACTTTTGCAAAAGCAATGCAGCTAGCATAATTTGCAGAGTTAGTCAATAAGTAATACATATGCCCATTGCTCAATCAAGGCCTTAACTTCCAGGGAAGCACGTAGCAAGCGAGGTATAACCCTGGGACGGATACTATATAGCAATAAGTATAAGAATAAGGGAAGTAGGAGCAGCGGAAGAGCAACTATGCTTTTTGGCTAGAAATTCAGTAGGGGTGATTATCTCACACTTGCAATAACCAATAATAAGAGAAGGCGTACATAGTAAAAACCAATAGGATTGTACTATTATGAATAATGCTGATTTATGCTATTTTGGGCTATAAAACTGTCTGATGCTCTCAATAAAGTTGGATTATGCTTTATCAATCACATTGATTGGCTGGCTGATCCCCTCACTGTTCCTCCACGAGTCGCTCTGCACCCCCGCACATGGCCATCAGTTAGATCTAAACTGAGATTTGTTATAAACTTTGAATGATAATGCATAATTAGTATAAGCTGACCCAGAAAGGTGTTCCCAGCTAGGGAATGCAATCCCTGTTCTGTTCTCTGGGTGAACTCCGTGCCCTCTCCCTATCGCTCAGCCTTTCGGTCACTCCCACTCTGTTCCCCTGTTGCCTTTTCACCCTAACCCCACCTGTGAACACCCCCTGTCCCTTGGCAGTTGGTCCCTAAGGATTTCCCTGCCTGCTCATCCCATGACAAAACCTGAAGCCCCCCACAAGCCCCTTGGCCTTTGTTCCCCGAACCCTGGATGATGCACGCGTGGCTGAAACAAACATCTTTGTAAAAGCCTGCAAAGGCCTTTCCTGCTCCTTTCCTCGCCTTTCCCCCCAAGCAACAAATAAGTGCAACACTAAGCAACAATAGGAGGAACTTGAGAGTTGACCCACAGCTGCATTGATGATTCCTCTGAGTACAAATGCATTTATTGTGTTGTTTCACTCAGACTCTTCTGCTGGTAATTAGGGGCAGTGCCCTTTTAAAAGGATGGAACCACTTCCCTAAGCTGTGCTGTAGGAACTGCAATAAAGGAAGGCAATGTGAAGATTTTACTCATGAAGGACTAGCTAGAACTTTTAGTTTCACAAGCACTCTAATCATGCGATTTCTTTTGCATGAGAAGGTGAGCCCATTAGAATCCTTCATTCTCACAGGTCTGTGCTACGTGGCACTCCTTGCGAGTGTATTTGAAGTTTGTATTTGAAAAATAAATCTTGTTCGTATCCTGCGTCTTTGCTTCATTTGGCTGTAGCATTTGATACCATTTCAAACAAAGATGTCAAAATAAAGAAATATATAATTACATTGTTGCAGACTTCAATAATCCTAATGTCTTTCAGAGATGAAATGTTAACCCATCTTGATTGATACAGTGTAGAGTGAAGCAAATGGCTAAACCCAACCTTTGATCATGAATTTATTATGATATTTATCAGCCTTAAAGGACTGAAAGTTTCACCATCTGAAAAATTTGTTGCCTTTTTTGATACATAATATTCCTGCTGAATATCCTGTCCCTAACATCAGTAGGTATTTTTCTACATCTACTCTATGTTCCACTCTTGCATCATGTTGCCTGCACTTCTGGTCAATTAATTGAAGGGAAGGGGTTTCAGAGCACATGCAGATCCACCATCCAAACAAGCAGGTTATTGCATGGTCAAAGAGCAGCTGGTAAACTCACTGCATGAAGGAGCAAGAAAAAGCAGGATTGTTAATGCAGGAAAAGATTATTGAATCCAACCATCAAGCTAGCAGCGTGTTCCCCACTAAATCATATCAAGTGCCACATCCACACATTTTTTAAACACTTCCAGGGATGGTTAGTCTGCTACTTCCCTGGGCAACCTGCTCCAATATCTGCTGGACAATTACATTTTTAATGATTACTGTGTTTATTGTCGTGCTTATGAACCAGAGGGATCAAGAATATAGTTTTGCAATGTTCTTCCATAAAGCATACAAAAAAATCAAATACAGACTTTGTCTTGAAAAAAAAGTCACAGTTCTGGAAAAGAAGGAGCAAAGTGAATGCAATACAGTCTGCAACTACACCAGATTTGCAGCACAAACAGAACAAAAGAGTCACGAGTCAATAGTGTGATTTATTTCCCAAGACATGGTGAATTGGTCAAGGAACCTCAACATAATCCTCTACCCATACTTCCTTAACTTCTTACGATATGTGTTATTTTGGAGGTTGGGTTTAAAGAATTTTTCCCATTATCATGCTAAGGGAGCCTGCCAGATTCCGCCCAGGCAGTTTTCAGGACTCTGGACAAAGGGGTAGACAAAGGCTTCCCAAGGGAGCTGCTCTCTCAGCGGCGAGGACTGAGGCCAAGGATTGCAATCTCCAGCCCACGCGGTGCGAGCGGGGAAGCCTCGGGAAATGGAGCTCTCTGTTTTGGGACTGGAATATGAACAGAGACATTTGATAGAGAAGATGATGAAGAGGATTTTGTTTTTCAGCAGCCTGCCTTTAAAAGTAGCAGCCCATGCGTGCATCGTAACCCATAACACGGCTCTGCAAGGACTGTGGGAATGAGAGGAAAATTCATAGTTCTGTAGGTGCCCGGCAAATGCAGACTGTGAAGGTGAAGACACCCCCTAAGTCTGCAGCAGAAAAAGGAACTTTTCTCTCTTAAGTGAACTGAAATGATTATTTAAGGGGGTAACTGACTGAAGTGTTCTCTGTATGTGGTTGGTAAAAAAATGTGGAATGAAGGGAGGAGGGAATAATCTAGGAATCTTATTCTGAATAATTTTTTCTTGTGTTATTAATAAATTTCTTCTTGTACTTTCTTTTTAAATTTTGAGCCTGCGTTGTCTTTGCTCCTAAACCCTGTCTCTAAAGAAAATTAAGTCTTTAAAATTGGAAAACGCTTTAGTTACACCGTGACAGCATTCCATCACACCTGGGCCACTCTGGGGGGGGAGGGGCAGGCCGAGGCAGGTGTCAGTGTGTGCAAGAGCCCTTTGTGACACGGTGCAGCGTGGTCACCGTGGCACAGAACGGGACAGCGTGTCCAAGGGCTCATTGTGACATGCGGTGACATAGGTGCTGGCGGTGACACGGCCACGCCACAGTGCTCGGTGCACGCGTCGGGCCAGGACGGGACAGAGCGCTGTTCCTTGCTGATCCGGAGCTTTACTGAGACGTTGCTCCTGCAGGTGACCTCGAGGCCAGACCACAGCACTTGCCAACCTGTGGCCTTCCCGAGGCTTCTCTTCTGCAGGTGCCCTCGAGGCCGCACCGTGGCACTTGGTGGCACGGAGCTTTCTCGAGGCATCTCCAGTCCCTGCAGCCTCTGCCATCGAGAGCAGACCGTGGCATTTGCTGACCACGGTCCTTGACCTGGAGGAGTCCCCTGTCCTTGCGACAGGAGCCCTCAAGACCAGAGCGCAGGACTTGCTGTCCTGTAGCCTTGGCAAGACTTCAGTCTTGCACGTGCCTGCAAGACACGACTGCAGGACTTACTGACTCAGATTTTTCTGAGCCATCTCTCCTCCAAGCAGCCATGAATGCAGGCAGTGAGGTAGAGCAGAAAGCCCCAAGCATGCCCAAGCTGGCCTTGGGGAAGGAGGAGAAAGAAGGCGCTGGAACTACCCCAGCACAACAGCCTGAAGAGGTGGAGCACTTCCAGGCCCCACAGGAGGGTGAGTGATAGCCCTCAGCTGTGCTCCATGCCCTGGAGCCTCCTGGGTCTCTCCCTGCCAGGGGAGCAGGGCTGGCTCTGCTCTCCAGCCTCTCCCGCAGCCCCTCGGCACCGGCTGCATTCGCTCTTTGCCAGGTGCAGCCACGGAGCGCACACGAGAGCAGCAACGCAGCCGTGGCCTCTTCCGCAGAACAGCGCAGGTACTGCAGCCAGCAACCCCTGGGCTGGGCCTGCTGTCACTGCTCAGCCCAGCACCGTGCTTGGAGCGCTCCATGGAACCTCCCTCCCTTCTTGCCCTCCTGCTACAGATGGTTTGCATGTTCATGAAGAGAATGCGCGAGGAAGAGACCAGCGTCGTGGGCACTGTGGTCAGAGCATACCCTCCCATCTTCAAAACTAAGACCAGTGCTGCCCTGCTGGATATGCTTGTGCAGGAGGGTCCTTCCAATCCAAAGCAAGTAAGCAGCCCGTGGCCTGCCTTTGATCCTGCCAGGAATTGCGTGGCCTCTCAAGCCATGCCTGCTGGTCACTGGAATCCTCAGAAGCCACGAGAGTGAGGCCAAAGCTTCGGGTCGCTTCTCTGGGGCACCTGGGCAGCTTCTCTGGCAGCTTTCCAAGTCTCCCGTGCCTTCTGCAGGTGCCAGCCATGGTGAAGTACATCCACCAGTGGCTCATGGCCAATGAGTGGCCCGACTACAACGTGTACAGGCCCCTTCTGGACCTGGCAGAGGCACAGCCCGCTGAGGTGGTGATGGCTCTCCTGCGCGTGGCCCCATCGTGTGACAGGTATGGGGCCCACGTGCCCACAAGGCTCAGGGCTCACCAGCCCACCAGGCTGTACAGCCGGCCCCAGGTGTCTGGCAAACGCAGAATTCCAGGGCCCTCTGACTCCTCCCTTTGCCAGTCCTGGCATGTCAGACCCCAGCGTGCTGCCCTGCTCCCTCCCTGCCCCTCAGGGGCCAGTCCCCACAGGGCTGGGCTGCCTGGCTGCTGCCAGTGAGGGGCAGTGGGCAGAGGCACGGCTGGCAGCCAGCTCAGCTCCCCGCTGCTGCCCAGGCCGTGGTGCTGTGTCCCTGGCCACCCACAACTCTGACCCTACAGAGCTGCTATGGCCATGTGGAAGAACATCATGTGCTCGTGCAGGACTGCAGAGCCGGCCATGCTGACACTCCTGGATGTGCTGGCCAACAGGCCAGAGCACAGCACAAACACTGCCGATGGGGACTGCAAGGCTGTCCTTGCCCTGGCTGTGAGTTTCTGCAACTGGCCTTTGCTCACCCCAAGGTCACCTCTCCGTCAGCTCTCCAGCCTCCCTCCCCCACGGCATCTCCCTGCCTCGGGGGCCTGGCTGCATCCTGGCCTAGGGGCAGCTTCAGGGCCACCAGGCCCGCAGCTGCCCCTGCATCTCCGCTGGCCTCTGCCTCCCGCGCTGGGGCCCTGACGCACGGACACCTCGGCACTGAGCGCTGTCTCGGGCTGCTCTGTCCTTTGCAGGCAACTGTGGTGATGTGGAAGATCCTCCAGGAGCCCTGCGTCCCACACGTCATGTCCATGCATTTCCCCCGCCTCATTGCGCACCTGCTCTTCCAAGTGCTCTCCAGCACACTGGAAACGCCAGAGGCGGTCCTTACCTTCTGGAAGGGGTGCCAGCAGCAACACGGCCTTGCCACCAACCCCAACAGGTACTCCACGCCAGTCTTGCTGTCCCTGCCGTGTCCCCGGGGCAGGAGCCAGTGCTCCCAGTGTGACCTGGCTATTGCTCCGCACACAGCTTTGCAGTGCAGACCCTGAAGGCCCTGCTCTGTCAATGGCACTATAAGGATGTGGTGGTGGCACTGGAAGACAAGCGTGCCTGGGACACACTTCTCTGTGCTGACACCCACCACTGTGCTGTAGGTGTGCTGGCCAGGTGAGATTCCCTTCTCCTCAGCTGCCCCCGGCATTTGTTCCCTCTGCCAGGGGTGCCCCACACAGTCCCCGTGGTTGTGGGCCAGCGGGCTTTGTCACCAAGGGACAGCCAAGGAGGCTGGAAACGGCTGGCAGAGGAGGGTGCCCAAGAGCAGAGCCTCCCAGAGGGCCCGGGTCCCTTTGCAGGGTTGTTGGGGAACGAGCAGGCCTCTGAGAGTCAGTGAGGGGAGAGGTTTGCCCTCGCTGGCTCAGGTTTCTGTTTTCCTTTTTCTCCTGACAGTGAAATGCCCCACGCGTGCATAACCTTGTGTTCCAAGATCGCCTTCCACATGCTCGGGCTGCTCGGCAAAGACATGCCATACTGGGATTTGGCCACCATGGCGTTCCTTGTTGAGGTGAGCTCAAGGCCAGCGCAGCCTGGCTGAGCTGTGTGCCAGCTCTCTGCCCTCTCCCAGCCGCAGCTGCCTGGGACGCTGCCCGCGCCCTGTGCTGCTGCCTGGGCCCAGCCCCGCGCGGTTCTGGGCTCCTGCCGGCCGGCTCTCCTGGCAGCGCCCCTGTGCCTTTCAGATCCTCGAGCGCCTGGCCTGGAATGAATGGCACGAGCGCCTCCTGGGCATCTTGTCAATGAACCTGCAGAGCGAGTGCAGGGAGAGGCAGCGCCTGGCGCTCAGAGGCCTCGTGGTGCTGGGCAAGAACATCTCCATGGTGAGAAGGCGGCAGCGGCTGCAGCCGTGCTGCCGGCGTGGGGCTGGGGAACGCGGTGGCTTGGGCTTGCCTGGGCTTCGGGAGCTGAGGCAGCTGCTCCCAGCTGTCCTGCCTCCCCCTGCAGCCGCCCGAGTGCTTTGGCACAGGCCTTTGGCTTCTGGGCCCTGCGGCACCAGGGGGGCGTTTGACACGCTTGTGTTCCACGCAGGCCATACGCATGTGGGGCCTGCACGCAAGGCTCGTGGAGCTCCTGGGGGAAAAGGACAGGGACGTGGTTAACATGAGCATCGTTCTCCTCGGCTGTATCTTCCCATACAACGGCACCAAGATAGAAACCCCCCTCGCCCTGCAGCTGGCTGACATGCTCCTGCCACTCTTTGACAGCGTAAGGCTCGCTGCCTGCAGCCACGGCCACTGGCGGCTGCCCGCACACTTTGTGCCCTGTGCATTTTCAGGCCTGTGCCCAGGTGGGGGTGAAGCAGCCCACCACTAGAGCTTCTTCTCTTCCTTTCCTACAGGATGATAGCGAGGTGCAGTTGAGCTCCATGTTCATCTTCCGAGACATGATAGATTTTTCATCGGAGATGATACAAAGGGCCCTGAAGAAACAGGTGCGCAGGAGCCTGCTCCCGCTCTCCTTCCACTGCCACGACGAGAACCAGCGCGTGGCTAAGGTGAGGACTCGGCGGCTGCCGGCAGCCCCCTGGCCGGAGGCTCGGCTGCCTCCTGCTCTGGCACCTCACGGGCTGCAGCCTCCTCCTGGCCGTGCTGCAGGGACGTGGCTCCAGTGCCCTGGGCTGTGGTGCCACCTCCGCCTATGTGCTGCTCTCCAGGTCTCCCGGGCCACGCTGCATTCCTCAGCCACGCTCCTGCAGAGGAAGGACCTCCTAGAGGTGCTGCAGCTGGAGCAGACCTGGACTTTTGGCGTGGTAAGGACGGCCCGGAAGCGCCGGACTCTCCGGGCTCTGCGGGCAGGGCAGGCCGGTGCTGGCCGCACGGAGCGCGCGGCCAAGGGGCTGAGCCTGCACCGACCGCACCTTCCCTCTGCTCTCCGCAGCTGGCAGAGGACAGGAGCCGAGCGCCCGAGCACCTGCGGCAGGCGCTGCGGTACCTGGAGAGCCCGCAGGAGTCCCTGCGACAGGCGGCCATCAGCTTCATCGGTGAGCCACGAGCCCGGGCTCCCTCCCCTCGCCGCCCCGGGCTGGCGCGGCTCGGCCCCAGCCGCGGCTGCTGCCCTGGCAGCTTCTGCCATCAGGGCCCGGCACCGCGGAGCCCCGGCTGCCCTCGGGGCTGCTGCCGCCCTCCCGCAGCCGGGCCCTTGGGCGGCAGCGTGCGGCAGGGCCCGGGCTGAGCCCTGCTGGGGGCACGAGGCCGTGTGGCCGCAGGGCCGGCAGCGCCGCGGGCAGGGAGCTGCGCTGCTCGGGCCGTGACAGGCTCTGTGTGTTCCCAGGGATGGCCGGGCTGCACCTCAGGGGGCACAAGCGAGAGCTGCGGCGCGTCTGTCAGGGTGAGTCAGGGCAGCGGGCTGTCGGCCCCGCCTGCCGGGGGCAGCGGCAATCCCTGTCCCGGCTGCCGAGGGCTCTGCTTCCTGTGCGGACCAGGGCTGCCGTGGCCAGAGCAGCCACAGAGATTTCAGGGCCACGTGGGGCAGTAGTGTCCCCTAGCTTCGGGCTGATCCCCTTGCTCCCTGCTTCCTCGTGGTCATGGCCAGAACTGCCTGGGATGGGATGGCCCCGGCATGGGGGTCTCCTTGATTCCCACAGATGCGGGATCTGACCGTGGCTCTGTTCCTCTCTCTTGCAGCCCTTGAAGAGAAGGCGGAGGACATCAGCCCCGCCATCAGAAGCCAGGCTCTGGAAACAGCCATTCTGCTGCGGGCAGCAGAGAAACATTCGGGCTGCATCTTTGGGGAGCTGCTGCATCAGTTCCGCGGGGCGTGCAGGAAACGGGTTTCTCAGTGGTGCTGTGTCCGGCTGTGGTGCTGGAACGCTGAGGAGAACTGAGTGGAGAGGCTCTCTGCCAGCTGGGGCCACAGTTCCACAGTGAAAAGGATAGACCCAAAGAAAGCCTCTGTCAGTGTCATTTAAAAACCACGTTCAGAATTAAAAGTGTTACAATAGTTACTTACCGTTTGTTCCAGTTAAATGTTAGTCCAATCGAATGTTGTACTCCCCAGTTTTAGTTTATGAGTTGAACCCTTCCCCACGACCCCTGTATCCCCATTTCCTTATGACCCCTGTATCCCCATTTCCCCACCCCCTCCTGGCAATGTCGCTGCTGCTCCCCGCCTGCTCCTCAAGCTGCCAACCCCAGCCAAGATTAAGCAAATCGATAAGCTCCCATCATGGCCAGTTCCAAGGTGAAAGTGTGAATGACGATGAGAGCACCCGAAAGCCGTAAGCCGCCACCAAATATAGATCCACAAAAGGCACCATTAAGTCAGCAAAACAGTTAGCTACTGCAGAGAACCTCCATCCTGGCACAGTCGTCACACTGTCACCTGAAGAGCGCTGCAGCAAAGGGACACCCTAGACCACACGAGCCAAGTCGAGTTTCTGGGAACGCCCGTGAGGACGGAACCCCCGACTCTGCAGCTCCGGCTCCAGGATCACCTTGGGGCTCCTCCTCAGCGGCGTCCGGCGGGAGCAGCGGCAGCGTGCGCAGCCCCACGAGTTCCCCTCCCACGGCTTCTAATAAAGGCCTTTAAAAAGGAGAAATTGCCTCCCGGCCCTGTTTTTAACATACAAGGAAAGAGGGAAAAATGGGTCATCATGCTGAGCAAGTGGAAGATGGCCATGCAAGCAAAATTAATCCACAAACACCGGAGGTTTGTAATGGTAAATCTCTTTCCCATTCATCAATCAGTGGAATCCCTCCCACTATTTCTTTTATCTCTTGGTGCTAACCTGATCTAGCAGCAGATCTACAGCGTGTTTGTACAGACAAAGGTAACATTCCTGTCAGGCAGAAGCCCCTTGGCCTTTGGTTGTGCTGAAGCCGTAACGCTGCCGGCCGAGCGGCTGGGCAGGGGCCGGAGCTGCGCGGATCCCTGCCAGACCGGTGCCTGCAGATGGCCACAAGGCCTCTCCCGGCCGGGAAGCGCCATCCGTGTCCCCCTGCCCGAGTGCTGCCGGCTGGATGGCTGAGGGCTGGTGGGAAGCCCTGAGGCATTGTGTGCCAGGGGCCATAAGCAGCCCTCAGGCAGCCGCCTTGTTCCTGCCACCTGGCTGCTCTGGCGCTTGCCAGAGAGCCTGCCGTGCCTGGCTGGAGGCCTGGAGGCCGGGCCTCGGCAGGAGGGTGGGGACACCCCTGAGGGGCCGAGGCCGGCCTGGGGACAAGGAGGCCAAGGGGCCCTGCCAGGGCACGGTCACCGGGGGCTGCCAGGGCGCTGGGCAGAGGCAGAGCTGGCAGCCAGCCCGGGCCCCCACGGCTGCCCAGGGCACGGAGCTGAGACCGAGGCCCCCCTGACACAGAGCTCTGGGCCCGCAGAGCTTCTGCCTCCCTGGGGAGGGCGGCCACGTCTCCTCCAGCAGGGCTGCCCAGTCGCTGCCGCCCCGGCGGCTCTGGGCGCCGCACAAACAGCACCAGAGCCAGCACAGGAGCAGCAGCACCCCGAACCCAACACCTGCTCCACCGGGCATCCGCACCGGCCGCCATGCCAAAAGGGGGCAGACTGGGGGCTCCTGTTCTGCTTTGAAGGACACGTGTCTGCCCAAAAAGGCAGAAGCTTCTCTGTGAAATGCAGAATATAAACCGTCTTCCACCAGATTATTATAATTTACAAATTAGGGAGCTCTCAGGCAAAAATAGGGGAATTAGGAATAACAGTTCTTTACTAGGAAAATTAACATAGAAATAAAGGATTACAAAGAACAATCCCAAAAACACTGAGAGAGTCAGAATACAACCTGATACCCCATCAGTCAGTCAGGGTGTTGGTATCAGTCCGATCAAATGGTGGCTGCAGTCCTACTGCAGTGGCAGATGTGGTTCAGCTGAAGCAGTGCTCCTGTAGAAAGTGCAGTTTTCCTCTGAAGGTGCAGGGATGATGTGGAAAGGGCCAGCTTTCCTATGGAATCCAGTAGAAAAAAGGTAACTTGCTGTCCAAAATCTCAGTTTTTCTCTAGGTAGGAAAGGCTTGTCTCCTCCCCTTGACTGGAGCATGTCCCAGTGGGAAGATGTAATTTTATCAGTCCTACAGTAGGATTAATGGCTGAGCAGCAGATGATATCTTCCTGGAGGGAGAATGGCTTATGGAAAAGATGAAGTTGTTTGCCCCACCTGGTTTTAAAGATGGCCCATTAACAGATTCTCTGTGCCACCTCGCTTAAACAGATGGTGATAGATTACACATTTCTGGCTTCATCAACCCAACACAGTCTCATAAAATGTAGAAGAAAATTTGGATATCATACTTAGAGTAACCATAGTGCTAGGTTGATGGTGTGATTTGATGATCTTAGAGGTCTTTTCAAACCTTAATGAGTCAATGACTCTATGATTTGAATACCATCTGCTTGCCAAGAACATTGATGCAGAGGAAGCAATGAAGAGAAACATCTGTCACATTACAGAGAGAAAAAGAGCTGCACATCATTTAGTAAATCATTTGACAAGGGATTCTTCTGAATATACTCTTGATCTACCATGGCTGTTGAGAATTGGTTAGAAAGCCATGGACACAACTGTGGATATGGCTCGGCTGAGGCCTTGTTGCAGGAGAGCAGCTCCTGCTAAGTAGCAGCTAGGCCTTGCTCTTAAGCAGATTTTGCTGAGCAGCAGTGTTTGCTTTTAAGAGACTTTTGCAAAAGCAATGCAGCTAGCATAATTTGCAGAGCTAGTCGATAAGTAATACATATGCCCATTGCTCAATCAAGGCCTTAACTTCCAGGGAAGCACGTAGCAAGCGAGGTATAACCCTGGGACGGATACTATATAGCAATAAGTATAAGAATAAGGGAAGTAGGAGCAGCGGAAGAGCAACTATGCTTTTTGGCTAGAAATTCAGTAGGGGTGATTATCTCACACTTGCAATAACCAATAATAAGAGAAGGCGTACATAGTAAAACCCAATAGGATTGTACTATTATGAATAATGCTGATTTATGCTATGTTGGGCTAAAAAACTGTCTAATGCTCTCAATAAAGTTGGATTATGCTTTATCAATCACATTGATTGGCTGGCTGATCCCCTCGCTGTTCCTCCACGAGTCGCTCTGCACCCCCGCACATGGCCATCAGTTAGATCTAAACTGAGATTTGTTATAAACTTTGAATGATAATGCATAATTAGTATAAGCTGACCCAGAAAGGTGTTCCCAGCTAGGGAATGCAATCCCTGTTCTGTTCTCTGGGTGAACTCCGTGCCCTCTCCCTATCGCTCAGCCTTTCGGTCACTCCCACTCTGTTCCCCTGTTGCCTTTTCACCCTAACCCCACCTGTGAACACCCCCTGTCCCTTGGCAATTGGTCCCTAAGGATTTCCCTGCCTGCTCATCCCATGACAAAACCTGAAGCCCCCCACAAGCCCCTTGGCCTTTGTTCCCCGAACCCTGGATGATGCACGCGTGGCTGAAACAAACATCTTTGTAAAAGCCTGCAAAGGCCTTTCCTGCTCCTTTCCTCGCCTTTCCCCCCAAGCAACAAATAAGTGCAACACTAAGCAACAATAGGAGGAACTTGAGAGTTGACCCACAGCTGCATTGATGATTCCTCTGAGTACAAATGCATTTATTGTGTTGTTTCACTCAGACTCTTCTGCTGGTAATTAGGGGCAGTGCCCTTTTAAAAGGATGGAACCACTTCCCTAAGCTGTGCTGTAGGAACTGCAATAAAGGAAGGCAATGTGAAGATTTTACTCATGAAGGACTAGCTAGAACTTTTAGTTTCACAAGCACTCTAATCATGCGATTTCTTTTGCATGAGAAGGTGAGCCCATTAGAATCCTTCATTCTCACAGGTCTGTGCTACGTGGCACTCCTTGCGAGTGTATTTGAAGTTTGTATTTGAAAAATAAATCTTGTTCGTATCCTGCGTCTTTGCTTCATTTGGCTGTAGCATTTGATACCATTTCAAACAAAGATGTCAAAATAAAGAAATATATAATTACATTGTTGCAGACTTCAATAATCCTAATGTCTTTCAGAGATGAAATGTTAAACCCATCTTGATTGATACAGTGTAGAGTGAAGCAAATGGCTAAACCCAACCTTTGATCATGAATTTATTATGATATTTATCAGCCTTAAAGGACTGAAAGTTTCACCATCTGAAAAATTTGTTGCCTTTTTTGATACATAATATTCCTGCTGAATATCCTGTCCCTAACATCAGTAGGTATTTTTCTACATCTACTCTATGTTCCCCTGTTGCATCATGTTGCCTGCACTTCTGGTCAATTAATTGAAGGGAAGGGGTTTCAGAGCACATGCAGATCCACCATCCAAACAAGCAGGTTATTGCATGGTCAAAGAGCAGCTGGTAAACTCACTGCATGAAGGAGCAAGAAAAAGCAGGATTGTTAATGCAGGAAAAGATTATTGAATCCAACCATCAAGCTAGCAGCGTGTTCCCCACTAAATCATATCAAGTGCCACATCCACACATTTTTTAAACACTTCCAGGGATGGTTAGTCTGCTACTTCCCTGGGCAACCTGCTCCAATAGCTGCTGGACAATTCCATTTTTAATGATTAGTGTGTTTATTGTCGTGCTTATGAACCAGAGGGATCAAGAATATAGTTTTGCAATGTTCTTCCATAAAGCATACAAAAAAATCAAATACAGACTTTGTCTTGAAAAAAAAGTCACAGTTCTGGAAAAGAAGGAGCAAAGTGAATGCAGTACAGTCTGCAACTACAGCAGATTTGCAGCACAAACAGAACAAAAGAGTCACGAGTCAACAGTGTGATTTATTTCCCAAGACATGGTGAATTGGTCAAGGAACCTCAACATAATCCTCTACCCATACTTCCTTAATTTCTTACGATATGTGTTATTTTGGAGGTTGGGTTTAAAGAATTTTTCCCATTATCATGCTAAGGGAGCCTGCCAGATTCCACCCAGGCAGTTTTCAGGACTCTGGACAAAGGGGTAGACAAAGGCTTCCCAAGGGAGCTGCTCTCTCAGCGGCGAGGACTGAGGCCAAGGATTGCAATCTCCAGCCCACGCGGTGCGAGCCGGGGAAGCCTCGGGAAATGGAGCTCTCTGTTTTGGGACTGGAATATGAACAGAGACATTTGATAGAGAAGATGATGAAGAGGATTTTGTTTTTCAGCAGCCTGCCTTTAAAAGTAGCAGCCCATGCGTGCATCGTAACCCATAACACGGCTCTGCAAGGACTGTGGGAATGAGAGGAAAATTCATAGTTCTGTAGGTGCCCGGCAAATGCAGACTGTGAAGGTGAAGACACCCCCTAAGTCTGCAGCAGAAAAAGGAACTTTTCTCTCTTAAGTGAACTGAAATGATTATTTAAGGGGGTAACTGACTGATGTGTTCTATGTATGTGGTTGGTAAAAAAATGTGGAATGAAGGGAGGAGGGAATAATCTAGGAATCTTATTCTGAATAATTTTTTCTTGTGTTATTAATAAATTTCTTCTTGTACTTTCTTTTTAAGTTTTAAGCCTGCATTGTCTTTACTCCTAAAGCCTATCTCTTAATAAAATTAAATATTTAAATTTGGACAAGCCCAAGTCATGTCGTGACAATCGTGCAGGTACATATTAGAAGCAGGAGATAAGAAAGTAACAGTTGTTGCCCTTCAGCCAAAAAATGCACAATTACCTTTAGGCTGTTGTCACATTTTGATTTATACATTTTATGTTAATGTAACTTGTTCTGGACTGCCGTGGCAATTAAAATTACAGTTACTGCCCTTAGACAGCGTTCTTATGCCTTTTGTTGTGGAGTTCATGCGCTGCTCAGTGTCCAGTGTTGAAGCACTGAACTCCCACACTGCTCCAAGGCGTTGCTGGCGACCGAGAGAGCTGTGACTGACTGCACAGGCTTGAAAACCTTTACTTCTTGTTGAATACACTTTAAAGGCATCTTATAATGGGAGACAAAAGCATCCAATTATTTATGAGACAACTGCCCCATTTATCTCTGTATGTGTGAATATTACAATTTTCATTACTTTTAATTGCTATTATATGCTCAATAACTTTGAAAATGGGACTTTTGGAGACAAAGAGCAGACTGATAGTTCTGCTATCCTCTCCTTTATCTCCTTTGGTTCATGTTCCCTCTGTTCTCTTGTTGGCTGCTTTGTTTATGAACTTTCTTCTGTGCCTTTAAAGCTGTGTAACCTAGATGTCAAGGGAAAATGCCCTGTAAGTGGGATTTAAATTTTAAGTTCTTAAGTTTTCCTCTGAGGTGTTATATGATAAATAATGTAAATTGTAATTCAAGGCTTTGTAATGCACATTTATCAAAACAAACAAACCCAAAGTCCTCAATAGATATTTCCACAATTTTAAAATATACTGTTCTTAAACTGTGAGCAGTATGGACATGCAATCAGATACCTGTAATATCTTGTCCTGCTTGTTTGACAGCAGACTCAGAATCCTACTTCATTTACCTTTTTTCAGTATCAGGTGACCTGCTGTGGTACCAGAAACAGCTTGGTTTTGTAAAATTGGTAACAATGATGACATAACTTTTTTTCCCTTGGGGTATGCAACACAATTAAATGTTCTCTCTTCTTAAAATTTCTAAGCAGTACAGAAACAGAAAAAAAGAAGTAGTGTATGTCATACTAATTACAAACCTTAATTCTAGCTTGGACATGCTCTTGGAGTCTTTCTTGTTCATCAGCCAGTGAGTCAGTGAAGCATGTTATTTCTTCTGTTGTATTCTTGACACATGCTCCCGAATAATGTGAAAAGTTGTCTTCCTCTTTTTTAAGTAAATAGGGAAACACTATAAGGAGTAAGTGAGCAGATTATAGGATGTATAGTAGGGTTTTATGTTTGTTTGTGGGAACAACAACATAGAATCATAAACAGACCTCATTTTTTGACTCACTGTTTCATAGCCAGACTTTGGTATTATGCAGTCTGGGAAACGAAAATCATGGAATTACCCACCAATATGCACAATGATAGGAGACACAAGAAGTATAGGAGATGAAAAACATAGAAACAAACAAACAAAAAAAAACCCCAAAAAACCAAAAAAACCCACCAGGCTATCCAAAGAACTAAACTCCAGTTTATCCCTGTCAGGAAAGAGAGTTGAGAGATGAGTGTCAACAGTCCCAACCCATCACAACCCCATTTTATTCAAGAAAACATATGCTGAACTTTCTTCTGAATTTGAAGTAAAGTGAATGATTGTGGGTAAGGGAGATATTAATGATGAAGCACATTTATTAGTCCAGAAAACTGGGAAAGAGCTTGAATAGTTTATCTTCTTCTTCTTGTCTTTATTTGGTGAACTCTAAAACAAACAAAAGAACCCCATGAAAATACTACATTATATTTATGATTTCAAACATACAAGAGAAGAAAAGGGCACTTGAATTCTTGAAACAATTATATTTTTTTCTGCCACATCATGATCCACATAAATAAATATTCCTAAGGTCTGGAAAGCAGGGAAATTAAAGTGGTGAGAATGATTATTAAAAAGGGACAAGGAGCATAGGTGTTGAATGAAGAAGAAAATCTGATGCCAATTAATATTGGCATTGGTATAATTCTATTTTCTTCCCTTGCCTAATATGAAGGGTTTAAAATATTTTTCTTTGGAGCACAAAACTGGTCAGGAGGTGTAAAAGACATCCAAATCATAAGATGTGCCTGAATTCAACACAGAGAATGTCTACAGGACTAGAAAATATTTTTAAGACTATAATGTGCACATACTCAATGAGAATCCTCATCCTGGCAAGACATGAGCTCTATGAAATTTTTCTTTCTTCGTGTATTTGTTTAAGAGAATGATGAAAGCACTGATTTTGTCTATCCATACAATGGTCAGTGTGATAGAAGAATGCCATTTATATCTCCTAAGATGCAAGTCAAAGGTAGACCATAGGAACTAGCAAAAATAATTTTAATTCTTATTTTTCTGACCAGGCAATTATGAAAAATAGATATGCTGCCTCAATTTCTGCATGTAATGCATACGAACCTCTCTCAAAAAAATTGTACAGATATTTTTTGACTCATCAGCAGGGTAGTAGAGTGTTGAATCATCCTTTTATTGAGTCCAGTGTACATAGACTGCAAGCTGCTATCTCACTTACTTATTTATAACAGCCTAGGAAATAAAATGCAACTTTTAAGTTGGATCCTTTTCTGGCTTTTAGGGCTATTACATTAAGGAAATACTCAAAGCATCAGCTAAGTATAAAAGCATAAATCAAGCTGACATCAATAAGACATGAAAACATAAATCAAACTGACATGACTTAAATTACAGTACATATATATGAAGCCTTAGATTGATTGCAATTCTGAAATGTTTCTTTTTCTAAATAAAAGGAATTAAGGAGACATGACAATATATAAAATTTCAGTAGGCAGGAGACTGAACACACAGAATATATGTCTATATATTTTTTCTCTTAACATTAATCTTTTTTTTTCCTGTTGGCTCATGGCAGCTCCAAATCTTTGAACCACAGAATGATTAGAATTGGAAGGGATCTTTAGATGTCTAGTTCAACCCCCTTGCAACGAGCAGGGACATCTTCAATCTGACCAGGATGCTCAGAGCCCTGTCCAACCTGGCCTTGAGCATTTCCAGGGATGGGGCATCCACCACATCTCTGGCAACCTGTGCCAGTATTTTACCATCCTTATTGTAAAAAAAACACCTTATACATATATCAGCATCTACCCCTTTTAGTTCAAAGCTATTGCGCCTTGTCCTATCACAACAGGTCCTAAAGACTTTCTACCCATCCTTCTTTTGAGCCCTTTATAAGTCCAAGAGGCCACAATAAGGTCTCCCTGGAACTGTCTCATCTCCTCATGAGAAGACTAACAAATCCCAGATTTCTGACCCTTTCCACATGGGTGTCTCAGCCCTCTGATTATTTTTGTGGGCCTCCTCTGGGCCTGCTGCAACAGATCCGTGCCCTCCCTGTGCTGAGGTCTCTGGAGACAAATACTCCACTTACATCACCCTAAATAATAATGTCCAAATATAAAAGGCAGCAAGAGGCACACAGATTTGATAAATTTTAAAAAGAAACCTGTCACTCACAGTTTATATCATAAGAATCCTTTTTAATTCCCTAGAGTTAGATTTAGTTGTACTTTACCTCTCAATTAAACAGCAAAAAGTCTGTCAATCTCACTAAAGTTATACTTACTTGTAACAGTGATACTAGCTCAAGAAAAAAATTCTCAGCAAATCCCCTCTAAAATAAAACCTCCACTCAGTAAAAGCTCCTTGTGACAATTGTGTTTTTCAGTGGCATAATTTTTATTCGATGATTCAACCTAAACAAAGCATTGTAAGGAAACATTGATATATCTAAAATTGCAGAGATACATGAAGTCTTACTAATGCCTTATCAGTGGAGTTTTAAATGGTTTTCTCTTGTAATGTATCACTATAATGTTGGAAGATCTGGTACTTAAAATTATTTTAGACAGTCCAGTGGGTAAGTCCAAAGGTAAGAGTGTTCAGAATGCTTGGGTTTCAGTGTAATCTCTGTTTCTCTTTAGAGGTAATTAATTTCTGCTCATTTCACAGTGTTGGTGCCCTGCTTAGTTATATTAGAAAATCTGGTGTGAACATTGTCTCTTAGTAGGCCTAATTTCCTTTGAAGTTGTTAAATTATATAGCAAAATCAGCTTTTTGGCCAGCATATCAATGGGCCTATTTAAATGGATAGTGTGTGAGTACTAGTTAAAATGAGATTTTAGGTGAATCATGCGTGCAGTGGGACTATGGCCTCATTAATTTTGTATGTTTGCATAAATGACATAATCATGCAGGTGTTCTTTTGCTGCAGCCTGTCTCTAGTAAAATTTTCTAAATTCCACTAAGGGTTCATTCACTTAATTAAGCAATGTTTTTGTTCTCAAACATGTTTGAAAATGGCATGGAAGAGTGCTTTTGTCAGAATTTGCTTTGTGAACAAGACTAAGTATCTTGAAACAAGTTTATTTACAACAGGGGTGATTTTACTAGATTTATGTATTCTCTTATTCTTCATTAAATCACCATCTATTCCCCATGCTTTGGTTTAAGCAGCCTTCTAAGCTCCAATATCTAAGCAAGCAGATATTGCTAAGAACTGAGGGAAACTGGCAAGATACATGTAAAACAGTATCTCAGGTTGGATTTTTATGTCAAGGACCTCTCACACTAAATATTACCTTCCATTTTGAAACTCAGAATTGGGAAGAGAGTTTGTGCAGAAAGGAAGCAATATGACCTAGATAAAGGTGGACTGCAAGTGTATGTTGTATTATTTCTGTAATGTAGAAATTATAGTACAGAGGAATAACAAAAACAATCAAAAAGAACATCTTTCACGTACAAAACGTGAATTATTTTGTGCAGTAGATAATTCATGTACATAATAAATGCGAGGCTTATCTTAATGCTGTGCCATCTGGAATCCAGCCATTTCTATGAGAATGTTTATTTCTGCATGCCTTCAGTTTTACTTCACTTTGCACTCTCCTTCCTGAAAGAAATTAATCAAAATTACACTCTCTATACCTCAGAATGCTGAAAATCTGTCCTGTCTTGCAATATTTGATTGCTGTCCAGATCCAGCATGTAACCTAGGTTAAAGTGTCCTGGGCTTTGGTAGAATGTTTTCAGGGATAAGGGCGCAGGGTTGCTGAGAAAAAAGCAGCAGGTACAATATTAAAAGATGCAACTTACTCTGACTTCAGGTTGATACTTATATGAAGTATCAGCCTGCATATTTGCTTAGAGGTTTCTATAAGCTTTGAGTTTTCTGGCACAGAAATTCAGTTTAGCTGTTAGGAGTCATTACAGTCTGTTTTTATTTCCTTGAAGAAACGGGTACTCACATAAAAGCCTCAATGGTATGTGTTTGAAGTGGGAAAGGGGAGAATGTATCTTTAGTGGTGAAACTATCTTTACACTAAGTTCAACTCTGTCAAATTCAGTCTACCACACTGCAGTTTTTCTGCACATTAATATGAGACTGGATGTACAATAAATATAAATCAAATTTAAATGAATAACCTTGTGTGAGGAGAGGTTGAAATGTCTGAATACTGATTGAGAGGCTCTGCTGGAAGACTTCTGGTCCTTCTGAAAGAATATTAGTGTTAATTCATGTTACTGATATACTGATGATGCTCATTTGCTGATGTAAATTTTCTTCAGAATTTATAATCAAGGAGAGTCATGCATTGCTTGCCCTTCTTGCTTATTTTTTTATCAATTCTTTCTAAAACTTACTCGTTCCCTCTTTGAGAAGAATGTTATTCATGTGGTAAGAATATTGCTGGATCTCACCTCATAATAATGTGGAATTACCTTTATTACTTTTATTGGCCAGATAATAGTTAGGCAAAAATTATTGTTTTCCAGAATTTTTCAAACCATGATCACTTTTAATATATGATGCCTCGGTATTTTATATATAGCTTTTATTCTCTTGTCTGGTAATACAAATATAGAAGAGGAACAAAATAAATTTTAAATGTGTTTTCAATTGAAGTCAAGGTCATAATTCACACTATAAATCATCTGGACTTGTTAATCTGTGTTCTGCTTTTTTTTTAAGATGTGTCATGTTCCTGACAAATGAACCAGTTTATTTACTATGAATTTAATTGGTCTGCAAATGAGCAAAGATACAGCTTCAAAACTCACCTTATAAGGATTATAAATGTCTTTGCAATTTTTTTCTTAAATTACAGAACATTGCATTTTTACTTCATACACTTATTTTTTTAGTTCACACACTCTTATCCCTTTCCCTTTGGGCAAGATGCCAAACAGCAAAATGCCAATTCTTGTTTAATCCTTAATGTATTGCCTTTCATGTTGATAATTAGCTTGATTGATCTCTACCCTCTTCCATATCTTCTTAGTAAGTGCTTCCTGATTAGTCTGGTAGTTATGTTCCATCAATTCATAAAAATCAAGTGCTGGGTCAAAAGAGCCCCTTTTCCATTTTGCACCATTTCTTAGTTTCTCCAAGTTTCTCCACAAATAGCATTATTATTTTCAGTCTCTGGTGGCACAGATGGTGGCTTTAGACAGTGCACTCAACTGTTTATCGCTTCCAGTTGTGGCCAAATCACCTCATGTGTGTTGTTTCATCAATAATATGCACTTTGAATTGTAATCCTTGCTCTTAAATTCAGTAAAGTGTCCATAGAATTTCTCCAGAGCACTGTTATCAAGTTTGTCTGTTTCTGAGTGAAGAAGGGGCCTCAGCTGATTCCACAACATGCTCCATCTGCTCTCCTGGAGAAAGCAAATGGCTTCAAACCTGAAGCTCAGCTGTGGTCCAGCTGTCAGCTTCTCCTGCTTGCAGTGTCAGTGCACAGGAGGGTCCTGGCAGATCCATCAGTATTTGCTGTGATCTCCCTTGCTAACCCATGAATGCCAAAATCAATGTGCACTGTGGCCATATTTAGCAAGCCATTAGAAGGTCAAGCACAAAACTAGCAGCAGTTTGATTTCCAGTGTTCCAGTGCCTCAGCCATCTGAGTAATTAAGCTTTCTGTTGCCATCGCTAATTTAGCACTGCCAAAATTCACTTAGATAGCCTTGGCACCAAAGTGTTTTCCTCACAGAAGTGGCTAAATAGATGAGTACAATCCTAGAAGAGTATGATTGTACATACTCTGTACCCATACTCACCCATACACCTGGAACACATAGCTGGGATAAACTCAATCTTTGAAAATTTCTGAAGTTTTGTTATGGCTTGATGACTTCTTCTGTCCTAGACAAATACTTAAGGGAAGATTGAAGTTCTATTCATGACTATAGCTGATATTGACTCTTGACTTGCTGCATATGTCAAGCTTCCTTCTGTCAATGTTAGAAATAATTTTTATTAAAAATATTATTCCACCATTGTGCGATTAATTACAATTATTTCAGTAGCACAAGGTTCAGCTCTGAATTGCTAAATGAATTATTTTGCTAACTCTTCACTTAATTGCATCTATTTATGTTGCAATCAAGTGATAATTTGTCAGCATTAATAACTTTCCATTAACTTACATCTTCAAGCTATATTCTTTGTGAAAGTGCTAATTATTTGATCTTTATTTTATTTTTTTTAAATTTTATTCTTCCAGTATAAGGACTGGAAACTGAACAAATAAATGAAGAGGTGGTAAATTGAAAATTACCTAAAGGTAATTCTTGCAGAAAACTTCACCAAGCTGTGAAATCCCTATACTTACCTTCTGTTATTTGCACAGCAGCCAAAAGTCCAGCAACCTGTTTGACTAACACTTGGCTCTCCTCTGAACACCTCTCCTTCTTCCCTTCTGGTTTCCAGTCCCCTAAAGAGCAGGTCCTGGAAAGCAGCACGTGATCTTTACTTGGCTTTTTGTGGTAGTTCATTGTGAGGGCACTCAGTGAGGAGATGGACTTTCCTGGCTGAGCTCATGGTGAGGATAAAGGCACACATGGGACCCTAGGCAGGAAAGTGTATTCCTATGCTGAATGCATATGTCATCTTAGGGACAGACATAGCACCCCAATCAACCTCTTCCTAATTTTCCCCTAAACTGCTACAGGTGCTTAGCTATGTTCAGTATAACTTTTCATTTCTGTGTGCTTTAGGCATCTGTGTTCAGTCACTGTTAGATCCACTTGTCTCAGAGAAAATGAACTCATGAGTTTTCATTCATACAAGCCCCTTCCACAGAATGTTTCTGGCCAATCTCTGTGAAAGAATATGAGGTTCTGTGTCCCTTATATGTAAAAATATTGATCAAGTGCTCTACTTTTCTATCTGCTGTGTTTGAAAACATGTTACTCAGAGGATGAAACCAGCTAAAATGCTTTCTGTACAACATTTTCTTTTTGCTGAGATGAAATGAAGTATTTAAAAATAATTTTTTTTAGACTCCAAGCTCTGTACAGATGAATATGATTCATAAACAATGCCTGGCTTCACTTCAGAGGAGCTTGGGCACCCAAGAATAGTCTGAGCTCAGACTACACAATTTACCATGGTAAATGCAAGGCAGCAGGTCATCATTGATCATCACCAGTGGGGCCTTGAGAGGGTAAGATCAGTGCAGGAGCTCTGGAGCTTGTGTCCTGTAAAACCCAGAGACCTCTAATAAATGTATAATGCTGTGCAGATTTTTTTGGTGCTACCAAAATTATAGTACTAATACGTCTCAGACTGTAGGAGGAAATATTTTTCCTATAGTACTGCTGCTTAGCTGCTATTTTTTAAGGCCCTTATGCATCTTTTTCCCTCTTCTCAAATATACACACAAGATTTCTAAACCTTTCAATTCGGAAAAAGGTCTTTCCTTCTCTTCATGAAAGTATTCAACAATGATAAAAGTGTTCATAATACAAACTAAGCAATTTTGCTTATGACTTTATATCAGGAATGGAAGCTCTGTATATCAACAACATTAACTGCTGACTCATTTAATATAGAAGTCAATTAAACCATAGATTGGAAATGACTGCCTTGTGGAAGTGGTTTTAACAGTCATCCAAATAAAACAGCATTGCCCTGAGAGTTGTTAATAAAAACCATAATGTTTTATGTGTAGTTTTGTGCAGTTATGCTCATCTTTCTGAGTAATGGACTCTTAAGCTAGACTTCTGCCCCTTAATATTTTGTTATTTTCCAGTTTCTGGACTTTTACCACTCAGTTTGGAAGTTCTGTATTATTTACGGGGAATAGGCAGTTGAATTCCTTCGTTGGAGAAACAGGCAGTTGAATTTGAGAGTCTCATTTATTACAGCTCTGTTTGTTGCATTGCTAAGCTGAATCTTGAAAACAAAATTATGCAGTACAAAGCTAAAGGTTTTTAAGTGGTTTGGATTAAAATTATATTCATATAATTAATTAAATTGAACTGATAGAATTTTCAATTCTTGATGAAGTAAGGAAGGGGTTCTACCTTGGATTTCAGGAGTGTAGACTCTGTCCTGTTCAGGACACTGGTTCAAACAGTCCCCTCAGCTGAACAGGGAGCTTCCACACAAACTCAGGGGAAAAAAAAGTGATTTTGACCTTGTCGTGCTTCTGGCCAGGATAAGGTTAACTTTTGGAGCAGCTGGGAAGGGCAAGGCCAGGACCCTGGGGCTACTCTGTACCCCCTCAGCCATGTGCAGGGGTTATGCCTTTCTTCTGGTTTCCCAGTATGTGCGGTTGGGTGGCACCAGTTTCTGCATGACGAGCACACTCTTGTGAATTGTTTGCCTGTCTCATATGTTTTAGTTTTAGTATTGTTGTCACTGTTCTTATTTCATTGCTGTTTCCAGTAAACTGTTATTTCACTGTGATCTTTACCTTTTTGTGCCTCCAATTCTTGTCTCCATCCCACCACAAGGATAGGGGAAGAGTCAGCCAGTGGCCAGAGGTCTGGGATGTTTTCAGTGGGATCACTAAACTGGAGAGTACCATTCCTAAACCATGACAGAACTTTGGAAGAAGGACAGGCAACTCAAGAATAGTACAAAGATGTTGCTAGATCATGGAAAGAGAATGCAACCTGTCCACTGATATGAAAGATAATAAAAAATGCTTTTATAAATGGACCGACAACAAAAGGAGGACTGAGGAAAATCTCTTTCCTTTGTTGGATGAAGAAGAGAACATTGTCACCAAGGAAGAGGGAAAGGCTGAAGTACTTAATGCTTTCTTTGTCTCAATCTGCAGCACTAGGAATGGTTATCATGAGGGCAGCCAGTCCCCTTAGTTGGCAGACAGGGACTGGGAGCAGACTAGACCCTGTAATCCAGGAGGAGGTAGGTTTACCTGTTTACACACCCAAAAGTTTCTGGGAGTGAATGGGATTCATCCAAAGGGAGATAGCAGCAGGGCTTGCCTAAGCCACCCTTCATAATTTGTCATCAGTCCTGGGTCACTGGGGAGGTCTCAAGAGACTGGAGGTTGGCCAGTGTGACACCCACCCACAGAATGAGCAGAAGAGGATCCAGGGAACTAGAGACCTGACCTCAGGGCCCAGGAAGATCATGGAAGAATCATCTTGAGTTTGATCATACAGCACATATGGGACAACAAGGGGATCAGGCTTGTTATTTTTCCTGATATCCTGTAAGCAATTTGAAAAAACCCAAAAAAGTCTCATTTTGCATCGTGGAAATGTGTGAACTATTCAATTTTCCTCTTTTGAGATAAAAAGGCTGTGTGAAGAAGCTGAGTGTAATTTTACATGGCCAAGCTCTTTAGTAGGAAACTGCACATATGTATATTTAGAGTAAAGATCTGATTGCTTTATGTCGGGTTTTTTTCGCCTAAACATACTATGTTCATCATGATCTTAAAACATTTTTGCAAGAGAGATCGAATAAAATTTTTGAGCTGTTGCCAGGAATTTGAATTCTTCACCAAATATATTATATTGTGCTATTATTTTCACTTGAACCTAATACTGCTTGTGTCTGTAGTATATGTGTGGTTTTGCTGTGACAGCAAGCAGAAGCAGCTCTCAGAAAAAACTGAAGTGCTTGCTCCACTCTCTGCCTTCTCCCTCTCTTTTGTACCTCTTTTCTTTCTCCCCTTCTATGTTATAAGTAGCCAAAATTCACTAGAAGCAGAGGAAGGCTGGAAGAAACCATGAAAAGTGGATTAAAGCTGTGATGTTGAGGAAAGGGGTGCTGGAAGCATCTGGTCCTGAAGTTCCCTCCCTTCAGCAGGATGGAATCTCTAAGGATTCTACAGTGGTCTCTGGGTTTTTGGGGTTTTATTCCTCCTCTCTGCATATATCTTGTTCCCTGGGCCAAAAGACTAATCATTAGGTATTTGAACAGTGTGGACAGCCTGGAAAATAAAGACAAAGGAACTAAATTATAAATAGCACTTCTACACTGGCATTAGCAAGTAATTTTCTAACTATTATGCACAGTAGGACTGCATGGAAAGTTTTAATAAAGCACCTTTATTTCTGGAAGAATATGGGTGACTTTTGAAGGGACTGGAACTTCTTTGGACTTCAGATAATTCACAGAACCTGACTTTTAGTGGGTAAACACTTTATTTTAAATCTAATTAAGCAGAATATAGTCTTGACTGTCTTAATGGTTAAACTGACTCGCAAAAAATGTCTCAGATTTTCTGCGGGACACTTGGTGACATTTTGGGCAACCTGAAGATGTTCCTAGTAAGATGGAGACAGTATCACCATTCTCTTCCCCTGAAAGCCTTAATATGAAATAGTCCTCTCTTTTAACTTGGATATGTGACTTCACTGAGTGGACAGAAATAAGGGAGGAAGAGAATTTACCATCATGGCAGCAAATTTAAAATTGTGTATGTGAATGAATTTCTGAGAATTAATAACATGAAATACCTTAAATTTTTTTGTTATCCTTACTGTTATGAAGAGACAATTAACCATTGAAGGTGAGATTGTCTAGTTTCCTCAATAAGAAGTACTATATATTGTAGCTTAGATTTGGCATTCCCCTGAAAATTTTTGCCCACAGCAATTGTACTGAATATAAGATAATGTGCCTTTTACTTTTCTTTTCAAGCCTTATATTTACTGAATCTCTGGAAAAGCCTGTGTGGTGTTCTCCTGCCCTTTCAAACAGGTATATGACAGTTCTATGTTAAGTTAATTAAGAAAATATTTGGAATTATTCTCAGGCACACAAATCAATTTGCATCAACTGCTACAATTTCCAGCTGATCCTAGGCAAAGATGCCCAAATCTGGCCCAAATGTGATAAAGAATTAAGTAATGTTCCTTTAAATGGAAAGAAAATTTTATGAAGGCAAATTTTTGCCACTTAGAAGATCAACAAATTATGTCAAAATAGCAATCTAATTTATGGTTTAATTAACAAGTAGGTAAAATGTGCTAATGAATTAAAATAACAGCTTTTTGTATTGACATGTATTGACATATACAGAACAGTCAGTAACTTGTTTCTCTATTTCCCGTGAGAATCACATTAAAAAAATACAGATTTTGATTATCAACTTGCTGAGTGCTAAAATGCACTTTAAAAAGTTAAATTTATAAAATTCATATACATGTTGTATAGATTTTGTGTCAGTTAAGAACATTATCTGTGTAATAGAATACCATTGGACATAATATGATCAGCAGGAAACTTTTCTGGTATTAAAAACTCATTAGAGTGAAACAGTGGCTTCTTTTATTGGTCTGTTAGGTCAGATACATATTGAGAATGAGCATGGTCCGGAAATTTAAAAGGTATCAGGAATGGTTGGATTTGAATATTATTGGGAATCTGGAAAACATTCATAGCCTTATCTTTAGATTATTGTAATTTGTGTTTTAAGTTTTCAAATAATTCAAAGGAAATAATGATTTTGTTTGGGAGAATGTACTGATATTTTCTGTAAAATCCAGATCAACACATATCACAGCATTATACCGTGGACTTTATTTTTTCATGTTTTCTTGTCCTTTTGAATTCAGGTACATATGAAAGAGAAAAAAAATAATTTTCACCTATATCAGTTTAGTATCTAGTCATAAAAATGGATGTGAAAGAAAAAGAAGTGGGAATGAGGGACAGAAGCAGGAGATGCCATGTGCTGGTTTGAAAAGCTCAGGATCCTATGGCCTGAGCTGCAAGACTGCAGTTCAAAACAAAATTTATTTTGGCACAACTACTGTGAAGAACTTTTTGAAGACTGTAGCAAAAATTCATATGGAAAATTGATATTGGGAAGCCATCTCATAAATTGTAAACTATCTTTCATTGTATTAAAAGAATTATAATCACATAATGAGAGAAGAACAGCATCATGTGATGAATATGCAGTTTTTTTCTTGTCTAATGGCTATTCATGTACTAGTGACCAGCATTAAATAAAAAACTAAAGAGCTCACCAAGCAGGTTTTTTAACATTTTTGTAAACTAAAAATTATCTTTCAAAATGTTTTGTGCTGTGTCTGCATGTCAGTTTATTTTTACTTTTAGAATAGGCTGGAAAAATAGATCTGCAAATTGCTGAATGTTGTGCCTGAATGCCTGTCCATCCATTGTGCCTTTTCAACAGGATACTCTTACTTCCTTCGAGCTTTACCAGCTACATTTATTTGCTCAGGGCTTTCTATGTAGCCTTTTCAGCAGTATCTTCTGTCAATGATAAATTATTGCATAGCTCCAAATTTTAACACAGACATAACAAATTCCTTCAGGATCAACTATATAAAGAGTCCTTCTCTTCGCTATTGGTTTGTGATTATTTTCAATGTTTACTTTGAATTGAAAATGATACAAAAGCTGTCTTTGTTGTGTTTCTAATGCAAGCTATTGAAAAACAGAGAAGTGTTTTCAAGCAAGTATCTGTTGGGAGAAAAAAACCCCATTGATATTAACTTGAAGAATAATTTAGGGATCAGCTTGGAGAAAAGAATCTGATAGGATCTGGAGGAAAGATCTGATTCATGAGAAAATTTTTCTTGTGAAAAGGCATCTTAGTAAGTGGGAAAGATTTCAGCAAGGGCCATGAGGTTTGGTGTAAGATTATTATGAATGCCTTAGAGGAACAATATGACACCTCTGTCAGCTACACATGTGGACTGTGGTAGGAGCTGGGATTTACAAAGGAGTGCATGAAGAGAGATGAAATCTCAAGAAGAGATTAAATAAGATTATACAAATTACTGATAAGCAGCTAGTCATGGGATGAATTCTCTCTGAAACCATATCTTCACAGATTATTGGAGCTTTTTTAAAAGCAGCTCTGAATTAAACACAAATAAAATAGCTTTCTTGAGACTTTGTATTTTTGCTGTGAGATAGAGTTAAGTCATGATCTGCCTTATACTGAAATAACAAATTAAAAATAAATTTTTAAAAAAATCAAGTTTAGAAAGTTGATTATTTGTCAGATGCCTTGTAGAAATGGCCTTGGGTTTTCTAAGTAAAAGTTATAGTCCAACTAGCTATCTTCTAAAAGTTGTGGCTTGACCCATATCTATTAATTTATGTTTTGTCATATACTGCAAATAAAATTCACCATTTAAATCAGAAGGTTCACATGAGTTCTTCCAGGGATGGAAATATACAAATTAGCAAAATAGAATAAAACAGAATCTCAGGGGGATGCTGGTTTGCACAACACATATTAAAACATTTTAATGACAAAAATGGCAACTTTCCATTAAGAAATAATTTAGATAATCTTTCTTTTTCAGTGTAAGATGGTAATGATTTGTTTCAAAAATATCTGGTTTTGATCAAAAATTTACACTCTCTGGAGATAATACACTAATTGTAATCCTGTCATGTATGAAGACATTTAATGAGATAAACAGCATTCCATAATTTTAATGATGCACTGGGGGTAATACTGTGCATGTACCTTAATGAAATTATGATTCAATAATTAAACCAGGAGAGGAAGAAACTTTCTTCCAATATCATGTCAAGGACAGCTGCTCAGTAAGTTGTGACTGCAATGTTACTCCCAAGTAGCTTACTCCAAAGTTTGGTGTTCTTCACACAGGGGACTGGTGAACATGGGAGTGCCCTGAAGCTTCTTCCCTTTCAAACAGAAAACCTGTGACTTTCCTTTCTTTGAAGAGAGAAGACTCCTGATGACTGTTAAGAGCTTGTCAAAGGTCAGTAATGATCATAAAGTTCTGCACATAAATGCAAGTTGAATGGTGTGATATTATCCTGAAATAGTCTCTGGCAACCTGTTCTGTGCTTGAGTGCTTCCTTTATTCCAGTGCAGACTGAACTACACATAGGAATGATTATGTCACATAGACTGGCTTTGTGCCAAAGATAGTCCTTTAATTTATATATGTGTATAAGAAAAATAAAATACTCTTTAGGAAGTTTCATAGACAGCTTTGTGGTTTTGTTTTTTGAAGTCCAGGTAAAAAAGTGTGAAATAAATTATGAGAATTTTTGTGTCTTGGACTAAATGGCATTTTATTTATGGTTCTCACATAGTCAATATTTGCTTTTGTACACATAAACTCTCTTTATTATTTAGTCTGAAGCTCCTGATAATAAAAAACCCAATAGAACTGGCTATTAGGCTAGATTACTGAAAGTAAGTGCTTTGCAGAAGCCAATATTCAACTCACCAGATGTGTACAAGAAAGCAAATATTGTTTCCCTAGGGGTCTCCATTTTTCAAATAAGAGATCTCTTTCAGAAGAGTAAAGTAGCTTCCAAAAATGAATGCAATTTATCAGGGTAAACATATAATTACTTAAAAAACTGTAAAATTATTGCTTCAACATTTGTAATCTCTTCTGATTTTATTCACAGAATAAATTGAATTTTTTTTCTCAAGGTAAGTACGCCATTAAAATATTCTAAATTATTAACTGAGAAAAAATACCTAGTCTTGATATATTATTTAATACTGTAATAAAGAAGCCATTTCTCCAATGATTAATTTAATATATTATCTTTATATAATCCATTATCTTTAATCTTTATCTATCTATAACCTGTTATCTTTAGATAATCTAGATTATCTAAAGAATGGTTTTACAGTTGTTCATTAAAACCTATTAATGAATACTTCTCATCTTTTAATGTCTTAGTTTTCTTTCTTGAATTTAGACTATGGGACAGACCTGGTTCATTTTATATGTCTCAGTTTTCGAAGATATTACATGCATTCTTAAGGTACCGTAGAAGTTGTTCAACAAATTTGTAATTATAGTCCTTTTTATAGAAAGGGAGAAGTCAAGACTGATCAATGTGATGTATATTTCTGCTAGCTAATGTTGCATTCTCAGCTTTAGTTTTAGTGCTTCTGTAATCTCACATTTAATTCTTGCAACAACACAAACACTACCTTGCTTCAGAATTCTTCTTTATTCTCACCCTTTCTCACCCCTTTTCACCAATATGCCACTGATGGAAAATAATTTACCATTGGATTTCAGAATACATGGAACACCTGTAACCACAAAACTCAATAAAATATATGTATATGTATATGTATATGTATATGTATATGTATATGTATATGTATATGTATATGTATATGTATATGTATATGTATATGCATATGTATATCTATCTATATATCTATATCTATATCTATATCTATATCTATATCTATATCTATATCTATATCTATCTATCTATATCTATCTATATCTATGTATGTCTCTTGTATGTCTCTTGTACACCTCTATGTTCTCCATTCCAGATTTGTTGTTTCCTTTACCTGACATTAAACTCTTTTGGGACCTGGGCTGTTCATATTTAGTGATAATCCAATATGTTGCCCAGTGTGGTACATTTTGTATAAAGCTGTTATTTTTCTATATTTTTGGTATGCAGTGGTTTAATCCGTATTGAGGCATGTGATTAATTGGCTATGCAAATGTTTAAAGATTATTTCAGTTGGAACCATTTGAGACAAAAGCTAGGTGGAAAGTGATATTCCTCAGGAGCTGGTGGCAATCAAGGCTGCTAAATATCTTTGTCAGTGGCATGGACAGAGGAGCTGAGGGCACTCTCAAAGTTTGCAGATGACATCCAGCTGAATTGTGCAGGTGCCATGCTGGAGGGACAGGCTGGCATCCAGAGGGACCATGACAGGCTGGAGGGTGGGGCCCTATGAAGGGCGTGAAGGACAGCCTGAGTGGAGGAAGGATTGAGTGGATTTGGGGGAATTTGATGATTGCCAGGCTGGACATAGGCCAGCAGTATGGGCTCACATCCCAGAAAGTCAAACGTGTCCTGGGCTGCATCCAAAGCAGGGTGGCCACAGGGGAGGAGATCCTGCCCTGCTGGGACCTGTAGTGCTGTGCTCCCAGTGCAGGAAAGACATCACCCTGCTGGAGACTCCAGAGGAAGGTTGTGAGGATGAGCAGGGCCAGAGCACCTCTCCAGGTGGAGAGCTGGGACAGAGGTTGAGTAAATTAGGGTTTTGATCCTGGAGAAGTGCATGGGGAAGCGACACGGCCCTCAGTACCTGACAGGGGCCTAGAAGAGAGCTGAAGAGGGTTTTTGTACAGGGGCATGTAGAGACAGGACAAGAAGGAATGACTTCAAACAGAAAGCACGTTGGTTTAAATTAAGCATAAGAAATAAATTTTTTTCTGTGATGGTGATGAGGCCTTGGAACAGGTTGCCCAGAGAAGTTGGATGTCCCACCCCCTGGAAGTGTTTAAGACCAGGTTGGATGTGGCTTTGATCAACCTGATTTCAAGATGATCAAAATCCCATGAGGTGTCCCTGTCCATACAAGGTGTGTAGGACAAGATGGTAGGACAGACGTCCCTTCCAACATCAGCCATCCTATGATTTTACGACATTTGAGATTGGGACAACTGTGTCAAAACTGAATGACTATTGAAATACAACCAGCTACTTTCAGAGTCCAAATGCCCCAAATAATCTGGATTAGGTCATTACTCCAGAAATAACAGGTTTGATTTATAGATTTTTGAAACAGTTCCTCTTGAAGTCAGTGGCACTATTTGTCTGCATCTCAGAATAATTTGTCTACCTGGTCACAGTGTCTCAATACACTGAAATATGGTCCATGATTTACTTTGATTTTACAATAATTACTTCTTGAATGGTAGGATTTTTTTTTTTTTTATTTCCAAAATAATTTGTAAAAATAAAATGTCTCAACTTTTGGAGAAATACATCATTAGGACTTCCATTCACTGCATCCCACATTTCCTTTGCCTCTGTAGAGTAATCTGTAGTATGGTCACAAAACTCAGTCTTTTGGCAGACAAAATTGTCTTGCAGTGAATGAGGTGCAATTGTTAGCATATATTTCTTTTCCTGAGATGTGTTTTCTAAATGATTACATTTAATATATTATATATGAATAACATATAAATAAAAAACATGGATATAATTTTGACTCCTTAATATAGATAAACTCTCTGTAACCATTGATTTTTTTCCATAAAGCAGTTTGTTCAGAAGAATTAGCATTCTTTTGTCTTTAAAAATTTCCCAACAAGACAACACTATTGTTAATTGTGTTATTGTGTTGGTTTTTTGTGAAATGCATAGTGGCTCTATAATATGTAGAGGGCCAGATTTTAGAAGGGTGAAAGAGGACCATTTTTAACTCATAGGTGTGTCAAACAGCCAGTTGAATGCATCAGCTATCAAAGATGTCAGACCAAATAAAATCAGAGTGATTGTGGAAACTACAGTCCACTTCAGGCATATATGGTTTGAGAAACAGATGGTTATGGTGGTTGCTGACTAGAGATAAGATAATTTATCATTTGAAGTCAGAGAAGTAAAATGTGATAGAAAATAAAGCCCTTACACTGCTTCAAAATGGGGGATATAGCATCTTTCTACTGCTATTCTTCTGTTTAGAATAAATGATGTTTTGGATAAAATTTTGGATTCATGTGTATAGAGCTAGTGCCAATGGGGGAATGAGTCACTTGTGTGAACTAATGGAAATAATAAAAGGGAAGAAAGGGATCCTCTAGGAAGGTATGGCAACAATTAAGTGCTCTATGATGAACTGGGTATTTCTTGATTTTGGGGTAGTTATTAACTGTTTTGGTTGATGAAACTGCATCTTAATAAAATCTCACCTAATCTTAAAAGCTAGCCTAAAAAAAAGAGAACATGGTCTCTGCTGTTTAACTAAGAAGTTGAATTAGACTCATAACTACTGGGCAAACTTTAGGGGAAACAGAAGCTACTCAGATTTCTCAAGAATAGTATTTCTCAAGTATTTCTCAAGTATTTCTCTATAGCCCTTTGTTGGCTTGGTGAACTACTTGGTGGTGACTGCTCTGTACACCTTTGCTGCTGTAGGGCTTTGCTTCTCCTCAGAACTTCATTTTTTTATTACAGAAGTATGTTCTAAAAGGTGCAGCAGCTGCAGTACAATTGAATAGAAAGAGTCAGACACTTCTTTGTGTTTGAGGGGGAAAAAAAAGGCTGCTTGAAGACAGAGGTAGAAAGGTGTTCAGAAAACTAAAATTACTCCTGTAAGTGCTCTTTTTCCAGTGAGATGAATGAAAATTAAGTGGCTTTGGAGATTATTCTTTCCCTCTGGCTCTCCCTCCTACTTCTCTCTCAAGTATTCCAACTGAGATGCTGGCACAGCAGCTGTTCAAGCTTGACATATCAATAATAAAGCCATTTCTGCCCTGCAGAGTAGAAAAGGGTGCAGGAGAGACACACTAGCTCCTTTTTTACTTGATGTGGTGGTGAGGAAGGGTTGGGCACCTTAGCTGCTCCTTTTTCTCTATGCTTCTCTTTGTGATACAGGGAGTGTTGGTTGGTCTGAGGCACATTTGGTGTTGCATTCCAATTAGCTCATGAACCCGAGTTTGTCCAGTCCACTGCCCAGAAAATTTTTTTTTTTTTTTTTTTTTTTTTGTAGCTAAGTTCTAATGCGTGTATCAAGGTTCTTAGAACATGGTATTATCTAAATTTCAACTCCAAAACTTCTCTTAATTTCATTCAAGATATGTGTGACCTAATATAATGTCATGAATGATAAAGTAAAAGATCCACTCTCACATCCCATTTTTTTATATTTTTAGGCCAATTTAACTCTTTAGAATGAAGTTGTCTCTTAGGTGTTTTGAGATGTGACTACAATATGAAAATGAAGCAGTATAACTTTGAGTCAAATGTTTGCATTATTCCAGCAACTGAACAGCTTATAAATAACCATCTTACTACTTGTTTGATAGCTGAGATAATGGATTATGCTCTTAAACAAGTATGGCTGCAAGTCTGCACTGTTACCAGGCTGTGTTTAATAGTTTAAGCTAACATGCTGTCCTCTGCACTAGATAGCTGCTGAACTGAAGCTGCTGGGCATAGAGATGTGCTCTCCTGTGGCAGTGTGGCTTCAGGCAACCAATAAACTGCTGAGGAAGACAGCTGAGAACTATGCATTTTAATACCAGACTATGCTATGAGCCCACAAAATGCTGTTCCAAATTATTTTTCTGTAATATGGTCCTCTTCTAACAATAATAGACTTCCCTTGGGTTGGTGTAAATCTTCCTGGACCCTGCAAAGAGCTGGCATCCCTCACCAAGGAATGATTCTGAGTACCTCTGTGATGGAGCCTGGTTGTATATTGGTCCATACAGGATACAGGCTGCTGTGATGTGCAGTGGGCTTTTCTCACAAACTTGCTAGAAGTTGTGATCTTTAGAAAAAACATTTCATTCCATAGAAAAACTTGTTCTGTGCACAGCCTTAGATCTAAAAGGTTTAGTAAAGAAGAGCTACCCATTATGGTGGAACAAAAGGGTGCTAACATTCCAAGGTGGAGATGTAGAAGTGATAGATTTGAAAAGGGATGATTGAGCTTGCAGTGCAGTTTTGCTATACTTTCAAGTTTATAGACAGTTAGTTAGACTTTCTAAATAACTATATCAACATCCTGTTTTCCATCATTTGTGCCTTTCAACTGAATGATCTAACCTATATTTGATCCTCTCTGTTGATAAATACATAACCATTTTGGGGTGAGAGATACTTTTTCATGTTGCTGATATATAAATGCTCATCCACTCCTTTTAGGAGGTGTTTAACACACAGCTTGTTAAGCCAGGGAACTGAATTAATTAAATATTGTGTCAAAGGACCACTCGGCCAGTAATTCCAGAAAAAATATATTGAACCTCAGTACTATAACCATGTTTATGCATGCCAAAAAGTATTTGGAATGAAAGTATGCAGAACTAAAGGCTTAATTCAAAAACTCCTGGAGGACAGAGAAATCATCTTGCCTTCACTGTGTATCACTAGATAAGCAAAGAAGATGTAGATTTGGCAGTCATTGGTATTCTTGGCTAGTTAGGAGACCAGGCTAGGGACCTTGCTACACATGTAGATATGGGATAATGCTTGTGGTGGGTTGACCTTGCCTGGTACAATATCTCCCTTTTATCAGTCATCTGGGACTTCTCCTGGCTGCCATGACTTTTCAAATATCATGGAGACTGTCTTGGCCACTGTCCTCAGCCAATTCCCTTGGGGCTCTGGGATGAATCTCATCAGCTCTGATACACCTGTGTGCATCTGTGATCATCTTTCTGGCTGCAAGCACACATTGCTGGCTCATGTCCAATTCTTCAGCCTCTAATAACTATGTGTAAGTCTGTTCTCAGGATGTTCACCTTGCAGTCTGTACTGAAACTGGGGACTGACCTGAATAAGATGCAGAATACTGCAATTGTTCTTTTTGAATATCTTGAGGTCTGTAGGGAGCCACTCATCAAGTCTATGAAGATTCATTTGGGACTGGGGAAAGCTTCATGCTCAATATTAATTTTCTACTTTTTTTTTTTTTTTTTTTTTTTTTTTTTTTGTTAACAAAATAAATTTATTTATTCACTAATATGATTACAGATTCTTTAGTAATGTAGAATGCAACTGAGTGCATCACTTCCTGTAAGCAACAAATAAAGGTGGGATATTAAATTTGTGCTGGCTCTGAGGTAAAAATACTGAAACAATTGGTAGTGGTGTTTGAACTTAAAGATTAAATGCATTAGCTTGGATGGAGGAAGAGGTAATAATTATATGCCTAGGAAATGCATGGAAGTGTTCAAGAAACACTGGGAAATTCCTGAAAAGTCAAAGGTGGACAGATGTGTGCAGCCCCAAAAAACCCTCTGCCAAAATACAACTTGTAAAACATTGTTGCCTTTTAGGTAGTGGTAGCTCAAGATAAGGCCAATGACTGTGAAGAGCCCTTTCCAGCATAGTTGCTGTTGTGCCAAAACAACAAGCTGTAGCACAAGAAGAAGGCAAGGGTAGTAAAGACTGACAGGTACTATATGGTCTGGAAATGTGGTATCTATGATGGTCTGGTAAATTCACATTGCACTGAAATTCCTTAAACCTATAGTAACACCCAAAGCAGTGCTGTTGGGCAATCCTAATGTTGTCCTGATGATCGTAGGATTTTAAGGATAGCCATAGAAAATCTATGAAGGGATACAGGACATGTAACTAATGTCTGCCTGCCTTCCTCCTCCAGGTCAATTTATGGCACCTGGGAAGAAAGCCTGTGGTTAGAAATGTACCTGTAAATTTTTATTACACTGCAATATTAAGCTATTCCATGTTGGGACAATGATACTCATTTCATAACCTTTAAAACAGGGTATATATTTAGTGTGATCCCTAATAGGAGTAAGTCATACTCTAATATGACTTTAATTGTCATTCTCTTATCTCATGCTCTTGACAATAATATCCTCAGTATAAAAATACAGCTTCTATGGTAAGAAACAATCTTTTGATAATAGAAGTGTAGAAGGTTCACAGAGACCTTTTGCAGTAATTTATTTTTGTTTTAATTTCTTTGTTTTCTCCTGTAACTTTTAATTAATCTTGTTATTACCTCTTTTAACCTGTCTACTTTTAAAACTGCTTTGGGGATGGGCAGAAAAGTCATGCATCAAAGATGGCTTGGGAGTAAAAAGATGGCTTTTATAAACTGGTGATTGGGAATCAATGTACTTTAAGCTGCGGGCAGAAAATGTAATAAACAATCTGGTCTAGAGGGACAAAGGATTATTTGTTAATGGTTTAAAAATGTCAGTGCTACAGTAATTAAATTAAACCTGCAAGGCATTTCAAGCCATACTTCCAAATTTTAATATACCAGAAAGAAAGGAAGAAGGTGCTTGACAACTATTTTCTTTTGAATCTACCATGGGTCATGTCCTATATAAATTAACATGCTTAAATAGCTTTCTGCTTTAACGCTTGATTTTAAACCTGCAATAATTTATATTATATTATACGATGCTCTAAAGGCCAAACAGCTCAGAAGTGAAGAGTATGTGGCTCTGCACAGACCCAGGTTAAGAATAGCCAATATTTCTGTAGCACACACTACATCTACCTGCATCAATGCAGTCTTGCAGCTGCTGTGCCTGTGAAGCATTGCACCAGAATCTTGGTCTTTTGCACATGAAAAAGCGAGGATCACTCTTTTGGTTGAACTGGTGAGTATTATCAGCTGCACCCAGTAGATTTCCAGGATTGTTTCTGGTGGAATTACGCTCTGTGTGTCATTAAAACCAAAAAATTCAATATGAAATGCTACTTCAGCACTTGAAGCTACTCTGTTCCTTGGATTTTATGTTAACTACTGATCTACCTGTCACTTAACAAACTGCAATGTGGATAATTATGAGTTTATGCTTTTTTCTTTCTTCGTCCATTTAAGGTAAAGTTTCAGATTTCAGCTTATCTGCAGCAGTGTTTAACTGTAAACCTCCTTGTTTTTTGAATCTTAAAAGAGCACCTCAGGAGGTAGATATAATTAACCTTGAGATAAGGACTGTGTGAGAGCACTAATTTTCTTTTAATTAGTAATATTTTCTTAGTTAACTTCATTACTGCTGACAACTACCTTGTAGTAATGCAGACTTTAATCAGAAAAATGAAATGGGGATGTGTGGATGTGTTATTTGGCCAGCTGGCCTCAAAAGATGGAAGACTGCTGAGGCACACATACAAATATGTTATGTGTGTTGGAATTGTTTTCTGATGACAGTAGTACAGCTCAGTTCTTTGCTGTATCATGGCTAGGTATGTTCTCTAGATTACTCCATATTTCTGAGAACTTCCCTGATCCAACTGTAAACTAACACTAGTTGCTGGGTTTTTTTTCCCATTACACCTGGATTCATTGATGGGGGAATAGTCTGAGGCTACGTCATATTTAGGCTTGACAAGTGTTCTGAGACTTGGTGGTTGAAGGTTGTCTCAAGTTCCACACTGAAGAGCTATCATCTCTAGTGATTTGGTTTGGTTTTCTTTATGAACAATAGGGGTAAAAAATATATTGCCTCATTTCTCATTAAGGATCAATGGATAGAGGACAGTGTGAGGAAAAATAAGTGCTGAGCAGGTGGAAACTAAGTGCTAAGCTAAGTAAAAGCAGGTAGTTCAGCAATCAAATCTGAGCTCTAATTTGTTTAATTTTCATCAAGAAAATGAGATCTTGTTTGTGAATTTTGCAGTATGTCTTTGCACACAATTCAGAAGTTTCCAGGGCCTGGATTTTAAAGGGGGAAGCTAACATCGAAGTGACTGGCCATTATAATGAATAAAGTGTTGGGCGCTTTGGAGTAAATAACCAGTCTGCTCAGCATGAACTGTCTGTAATTAGGGAGTGAAGAAATCCTGAGGATGTTGTATAGGAGCTGTTTATAAGGATACCAGTCAGGGACAGATTCATAATTGTGGAGAAATCTCTTAGAAAATAGACAATGGACTTCGAATTTTTGAAAGCAGACAGGTCTTCTGACTGCTGGGTAACAGGTTTTTTTCTTTCTTTTCTTTCTATTTCTCTAGCTGTGTTTATTTGATATGCCTCTTATGATAAAGCCTCAGTGCATTTCTCTGATAAAAGAGTTGTCTATATTCAAATCCATAGACTTCTGAGGGACAGGATTGAAGTGTAAGGAGAATAATAACTGAAATACATTGAAATCTTTTCACCTATAAGTTAAGTAGGGTTTAAGTCCATGAGCACAAAGGGAAATGTGTGAGTTTAGAACATCAGAAATGTTCTGCTTTGAAGTTTTCCTTTTTTCTTGATTCATAATAAGACATTAGTTCTTGAATGTCAAAGCACCATGTAAGTATTGTAATCAAATGGGTTCAGTGCTTAGTTCAGCTTCTGTTAATTTCTGTTTTTCTTTGTATATGGGAAATGTTTGTAGATACTGACTTTCCACTACATTTCTGTTAGTCCTTGTTGGTGGAAACTCATGAAAATTATGGGATTGCATGTTTTCCATTGTTCAAACTGTGAACAGCAGACATGACAGAATTGTGTGATGCTAGAATAATATTTCTGTCTCAGTGCATAGCATGGATAAAAGTAACAGAAGACCAAAAAAAAAAAAATTAAGATGGTGAATCTTATGCACACAGCATTTAGAGCTGCTGAAATTGAGGATGCAAAGAAACCTGTCCGGTTTAAAGTCTGAGGTACCCGACCTATAAATTACAATTGATTAACTTGCTTGAACAGGGTTTTGAGAGAGGGCAGAAATGAGGTTTCAGAATGATGTCATGTTTACAATATGTGTTTGAAATGCAAGTAGACTGAAGTGGGAGATATTATCAGCACCAACCAAAAGTGTGTGACCTTAGGTGTGCAGTAGCATGTGCTTTTGTGAGAACATGTCGTGTGTGAGCTGGCAATGTGCACTTGCAGCCTGGAAATCCATTTGTGCCCTGGTCTGGAAAAAAAAAAAAAAGTGTGGCCAGCAGGTTGAGGGAGATGATCCTATCCCTCTTCTCTGTTCTTGTGAGATTCCACCTGGAGAGCTGCATCCAGCTTTGGTGCCTCTGGAAATAAGGATACCAAGTGGACAAAAATACTTGATCTGGATTCTGCTTTGCTTGGGAAACAATGGCAAGTACAGGCAGTATGATTATGTTAGGAACACTTCATTGCAGGCACTTCACTGCTACACCAGTCTCTGACATGTAATCATTAGAAGAAATCAACAAGTTAAACTCATAAGAAATCAATTCTTGAATGAGTTGTTTTCCCTGATTATTGTACCAAGACACTGAAGAATGCAATGCGTCTATTGAAATTTGATTTTTCGTAGTAAGAAATTGAAAGATTATAGCAAATATTGCTGGAAATCATTGTGCAAACTATTGAACATAAGCAATTGATTTGTAGCTTTATTGGATTTCATTCCTATTTTAGATCTTGTTTTTTAGATTTGTTTTTTATACCAGCTCATTGCCAGTTAAAAGACATGAAAATTGTCTGGAAAAATCACCTGGTATATTACTGCTGCTTTTACCTTTTCTGTATGAAATTATGTCCTAGGGAGCATGCTAAGTCAAAATGGTTTTTGAGCCTTTTTCAGGACATTTTTTGAGAGCTTTGGTTGTAGATTAGTGACTGTTTCTAAAAGGTTTTACTAGGGAGCAGAAGCTGTTTGCTCTCTCACCTCCTCAATAAATAGTGTTTTTCTCTTGTCTCTGAATGCTTGCTTGCAGGTACTCATTCCCTTTTTATTTTTTTTGCCTCTGTTTTCTCATCCTATCACAACTCTATAGAGGGAGATAATGTGCCATAAATGAAAAAGAGAGTGTATTGTACTGCATTCAAAGTTAGCCTGACTCCGTGCTGACGTGGCAACACTGCACCAGAAGACACAGACATGTACACACTGTTCAGTATTCAAATTTAAATCAAAGATATTCTAAAAAGAAAAAAAAAAAGGTGTTTCTTCTTATCCTTTTTATCCCTGACTTAAAGCGGTAACATGTATTTTATGACAAATTAAAAACAATGTCCTGTCTCCATGGAAGGTGAGGAAGGACTTACAGTTGCTGAGTAGCAACAATCCTTAAATGTGGAGAGAATGTTGGAGCAAACTCCACTTGCCTGTATTTGCAGAGATGGTTTTGCATATTTTGGTAATGTCCTTCTGGTGACTTTTAATGATTGTTGTGACTTTTTTGTGTCGTTTAAGGGACTCAGTAGGAAGCCTTCTGCTACCACCCTAAATTCCTCCTTCCGTGAGTCCCTACTTCACTAAGAGTCTTGAAATGCAGATGACCCTTGAAATTTCCCAAGTACATTTGTCTTTGTTGGCAATACATCATACACTATTATGTATTTGCCCCAGATTTCTGTTCCTGTTTAATTGTATGAACCATTCTAGGCACTGACTTGTTTAAAATAGGCCTAGGGTTTGCCATTACAAAGTAGCAATATTCTCTTAAGTAAGAAGAGGGTTTTTCTAGTATCGACTCACAAAAATGCAACAAATCTACATGGCTGGCACTGATTTTTATGCTGGAGAACCAGGAAACATCAGGCATACACCCCAAGCACTCCTAAACAATAAAAATACTGTTACTCATTATTTTTGGGGGGCCTGGGGGAGAACTTCTAACCCTTGAGTTCAATTTCATGTTTAAATCTTCAAGTGTTGGATACCAAGAGAAGAAGACCAAGAGAACTGCAAACAACAATGAACTAGGAAAAACACAACACAACCAGAAAGAATATGCAATATGACTTGTGAAAGTAAAGGTACCATTTGTAGAGAACTCGGGAGATGCCTGAAGAAAGGAAACTGTTAATGCTTTCAATTTGGCTTATCCATGTATTTGCAGAGAGTCTGAAAATTTTAATGCAGAGGAAAATTCAAACTTATGAGCTCAAATAATACCTATTTTTACTGTTATTATTATCTTCAAGCTAAAATTTTTTTTGAAGGGAGTGAGACTACTACAGGACTCTTTAGAGGAGCTGAAGTCAGATAAAACTGATTTAAGTGTGGCTTTTGTGTGTTCAGTAGTGAAAATTTTTTATTATTTTTTACTGAAACAAATATTTGGGACAACATTTTTCAAATTACTGAGGTTAGCATAAAGCAAAACAAATTGTTTCAAGAGGCTTCGAAATCATCAATGAATTAAGAATGTGTCTTGATTTTGTGAAGCTCCACATTGTTTAAATATATCTTTACTGATTGATTGGTGTTCTGCCCTTTATCTTTATAATGTATTCTCAGATAAAACAGAATTCAAGGTTGTCCGTAATCACTAGGCAAAGAGATCAGATGAGTGTAGATCATTAATTTGACTGAAGAGTTAATCCAAATTATTTTTCAATTTTCTTGCTGGTGAGTCTTCTTGGAGACATATTTGTAGGGATGTGTGATGCCAGGTTTTTGTTTTGTACTATATCACTCAACTGAGTGCATCACAAAAGCTACAAAACGTAGAGGCAAAACTTCACCTCAAGAAAACAGGGAATATCAAACATACTAGACTAGAGAGATGAATTTAGAATACCTGTTTGACTGAGGAGTTAAAACAAACCCATGTTCAGAGATCTCTCTGGTCCAGCGTTTAATTGTTTTAGTTCTTGACTAAATTTGCAATCCATTCTGACTCAATTACACTTGGTTGTCACTTGGTTTGCTGGTTGATAGTGAAAGGCACTTACAAGACATGCCACCCTTCACCTTTTCTGTTTCTGGATGCTGCAAATGAAACAACTGAATATTGAAGGCACTAACATAAAGTCAGCTTAAATTTTGAAGTTAAGGCAGTCATTCTTCTTTTCCTTTTTTTTTTAGCTTTTCAAATTACTGATGCAATTATTCTCACACTGATCTGACTTTTGAAGTTCCTCTCTACAGTTTGACAAGACACTATGACAGCTGGTTTAGTGAAGGGATAATTATTTTATATAGAGTTGTAATATGAGTTACATGTTCAATCTTTTCTGAGAAGACAACATGACAGATAGATATAATAGAGGAACCAGTAATATGCAGTTATTTAAGTAGTGGAAAATGTGTAACAACTTTGAAGCAATTTTTCTAGGTTGTTCAGAGAATGTGAAATTTACTCTTCAGAGCATGAACATACTGTAGTTAAATTATTGATATTAGTGTCTACCATTTATCAGAGAAAATTCCACAAAGATGACCTGTGGTGATTGTTTCTAGACTTAAAATCTCACTTTTATTTTACATTAACATGAAACTTTTTCCTATTTTTTACTGCATTGCAAGATGTTAGAACTATTTGTTCTAACATCGTAAGACTTAAAAACTGAATATAGACTTGATTTAGATATCACAGATTAAATTTCATCAGGTCAGAGATAAAAGAGTAAAGTCTATTGGAAAAGAGTAAGTCTATTTGCATCCTGGATGAAAACATGAAAGGTTTAAAATGAAATAGAATATTTCTAAAAATAGAATGTTTCTAAAAATGACCTTGTGCCATTTTAAAATTTACATCCAAGCAGAAAGCTGCATTTAATGATAAACATTATGGATAATGCAGACTTCTTTGAAACATATTTGCTCTGATTTTTGAGTCCAGATAGCTGTCTTGTGTAGTGTACCATAACACTGTCATCACATAAAATCCAAAACAAAATCTTCACCTCAAGTAAACAGGAGGTTATTCAGCATTTCAGGTAGACAGCTTGCTGTACAGTGCTCACCTAAAAAAACTTCTCTTGAAATTGGCTAACATCCCCTTTAATTTACAGCATCTGGGACTAAGTAGTTTCTTCTCCATCCTAACCTTTAGCTGATGCAATTTCCTTGCATGGAGCACTGATTCTTGGCAAGCAGACTCATTTACCAGCAGACATTTAGACAGAAATGCATTGGCTGAGTTTTTCAGCTGCCTTTCTCTTTGTGTATCCCTTCATATTTATGATGCATCGTGACATTGCAATATCTTCCACAAGCAGATGTGGTGAGCAATAGTGGGGAGTGAACAGTGAAGTAGTGGAAGTCTGGACTTCTGGCAGTGAATCATCTTTTACTGAAGCCTGCTTACTTTCACTTCAAGTGCTGGCAAAATATATGGCTGTGAAAAGCATTTCATTCATGATACATAGGGGAAAACGGATTTTTGTAAAATTCCATTATCTGAAGAGTTCGTGAGGTGAACTTACCTCAGCTAGCCCTTCATGCTGGAAATGAAGCCTGTTCTTGGCCAAAGTTTGTATGGCTTATAAAGATCTCAAAAGTACTGTGGATGTCAAAGAAAAAATAGCTCTTTCCTTAGAGGAATTACACAAAACAGTTGGCATGAAAGCTCTTCAGCACTTTGTAGAGTTCTCAATTTCTTTCTTTCTCTTTTCTTTCTCTCTGTTTCATTTACCTGTCTTCCTAAAACATTCTATATTTAATAGTCACCTTGACATGAGCAGACAAGACAGATTGAATCCTGGGGTAGATATAATTTTCATGCAGAAAACTTAATTCAAAACTGGAAAAATTGAGATGAAATTCTTTCACCTTTACTGTTGCAAATGTTACTCAGTGGCTAGTCCTCTCTGTTTTTCAACATAAAACTAGTGGAAGGGTTAGCTTCCCAGTAAGGATTAAATTATAGACTCCTAGCACTCTACAGAAATTTTCAAATGAATACTGATTGTAAGTGATCTTGTGTTAAAATTTATCGTTGGACAAACTGGGAAGTAGTTCCCTTTCAGGTTATACTACAGGCCTGCAAACTTAAAGAAACTTGTACCTGTAACTTGTTCACCAATTAAAAAATGTCATAGCCATATTAAACTTTGATTGTGCCTGAAAATCTAAGTTTATAAATATTGGAATATGCTCTGAAAACCATTAAATTTTGTCTCTGGTGGGGCAACGGAAATGTAATTAAAGTGCAAGTGGCAGATTTCATTATTAATGGTTTGGGATTTTTTTAAAGCACCCTCTCAGAACCCTCCTTGGATTTAAAAAGGACATTAATTGATAAACTGCCACAAAGTCTTAGGAAAAGTTGGCAATTTTTCAGGTTGGAACCAACACCCTCAAGTTAACTGGACCAGTACAGACTGCACTCTGAGAAATAATGGCCTTCCTCTCTGAAATATTGCTTAATAACTAAGCAGCTGCCAATAACCTCTGTGGCACCTTTGGCTTCATTAATTTATGAAGTGAGACTTCAGACTATGAGCATTCAAAGGACAGAGCAGAGTTCAGTGCTGGTGTGTCAAAAGCACAGAAGGTCATGTCACAAAGGTCTTTGATGCAGCATAAGCTTTAAAAAATATATTGTTGCCTCTAGAATGAATATCCAACAATGTCATTCAGGGTGATTTTGCACAAAATGTGGCATATGAATGCCTCCACAAGTATATATTAACACAGTTCCTTGTAGAATCTATTTCTGTTTGCTGATTCTTCCTCCAAAAAGTTACATTTACATGAGCTGAGAATCAACCAGCTCTTCTCTGTCAGACCTCACCTGTTAGAAATGTAGACTTCTTAATATTATTTTGCCAGCAAGCACAGATTACTTTGCCTAATTTGAGGTTTGTAAGATTCACATTCATTTGACACCACCTCCATTTTGAGCATAGCCAAAATTTCTGTTTAGATACAGTGCAAATATCTATGTTACTGCAAACTCTGGTTTTATTCTGAAGTATTTACTTCATGAAGCTTCCTTTCTGTTCAGAAGTCAAATGAGTGAACTTTTGTCAGCCTGTAAAAAGCATGTCCCCAGGATCTGATTCTTTAAATAGAATAGTAAACTTTCCTGTGAACTCATAGAAGTGTTCAGATAAATATGCTACTCTAGATTAATGCAGAGTTTAATATATAATGTTCTCCTCTTGTCTTGATCCACTCCACTTTGATTAGTATGGAGTCTAGGTGCCATGTTTTGAATTCATCTTATTTATCAAATTAAAAAAAAAATAAAAAGGAAAAAAGAAAAAAATAAGTGGTTTAGTTGGTAACAAAGCTTGTTCCACAACTTGCATGAGTTCTAATGGGCTAGATAAAATCCACAACATGAATTAATTATCTTGGTTATCACTTGACACATTTCTACTGCAAGCTTTTGCCTCATGTTGTAACTGGACAAAGAGTTATGATGGTTCTACCTACAGAAGCATAACTGCACTGATGTAATCACTCATCATGCCACAGGAGGCTCCACTAGTATAAAAATGGCTCTTTACACCAAGCAGAATTTCCTGTCTGTTATCATAAGTTAAGAAAAAAAGAAATGTCTTTATTCTGGAGTAAATGCTTACAGAACACTTTATTGGCTTAAAACCATTACTGCACAGATGGGGAGCTACTACAAGCTGAAGTGCAGGTATGAAATTTTACCTAATATTTTAAATCATTGCTATAACTTAATGTGCACAATTGTCATTAAGATCACTATTTATGGAGAGTTACTGTGATACTGTTTGAAAATACTTGCGACATGGCTGTTGCCAATGCGTGGACACTAACTCTACTTTTTATGAAGAGCAGTTGGTTTAAAATACTGCTGTTGCATTACTTGTTACTTTGTGAAGACAGAAAATTTCTAATATATTATGCAATGTGGACAATTCCTCCATATCATATAAGAGAATGATTTTTGATACCTCCCCACTGACGTCTCTATCCCAAAGGTCTCCTCTATGTTCATTAACATTTTCATGAAATCTCTGTAGTATTTTGCTACCAAAAACATCACATTTCCCCTTGCTTTCAAGGTGTTAGTGTTCTAACATGTTGGTGAAATCCTACTTGATTTTCTTGGGATAAAATAAGATTTAAATATATTTTTTAATGCAAATGTAGTGTGCTGCATTGTACTTGCATCCAAAAATGACTTTTGATTTTGCAGGTGGAATTTAAAGAGAGAATGCTATGTCTTGTGATATTTAATGATGCTATGTCTTGTCTGTTTAATTAAGTTCTATTTTGTTCCATGCAGTTAATATTGTTCTTGTTAAAAAGTGTGGAACATTCTGGGTTCTGTAAGACTTGCTTATGCCAGCAATATCCTATAATGCTAAGCATTTAAACTCTAAGCTGTGCACAATAATAACAGTATATTAGTTATTTCTAATAAAAGGTAAAAGGATGCTTACTTTTCCCTTTCAGCCTTCTTTATGACACACATTGTCAAAGGAGATGAAGTTAAAAAACATGTTTTTGCATTCCACCACAGAAATTTAAAGTGAAAGAAGATGTCTAGGTAAGATTAGTCAAAGTATGGAATATGAAACCAGAGGCTGAAGAAGAAAGTTATGAAAAGTTGAACCAGAAGAACAAGGTTCTTCAGTGTTCTCTGGACTTTTTTCTGGCTTATATTTTAATGCATTCAGTTGTCAAACCCAGAAAGAAAACCTTGAAAATCAGCGTAATTATGTAATTTTCTGTCCATTTGAATTTTTATGGAGTTTGGATACTCGTTCCAAAATTGTGAAGACAAAATTATTATTTTATGAGAACTAGGGGCAGCATGGGTAGAGGTTTGCAATAGTCTGTCTTAACTTTTAATGTGAATTTTAGTTAAGAAACTTTATTTAAAGAAACCTCTAAAAATTTCTTAAATTTTGGAAAACTGTGTATCATTACTGTCATGGTGCATCATTTTCACATGGGAAAATCAAGTTGCTTTATGAATCATCCAGACTGCAATTCTCATTGGGTGAGATGACTACATGTTCTTGGTGACTGCCTCAAAGCCAAATGCTTTCTCATGCTGGAATTTTTTGTAGTAAGAAAGGACACTTTTAAGCAAGTATTCATGGAACATCATCTTTTTTTGAAAAATATTTTCCAAGAAACTACTTATAAAGTATTAAACATCCTTTTATTTCCAATGGATATTAAGTTGTATGTCACTAAAGTATGCAAGAAGAGGCTATAATTAAAATTTGTCCTATATCAAAATAAATACACCATTTATCTTTATGTTTAACAAACTTTGGGAGAGTTTAAAAGAATATTTTTAGTTTCCATTTAAAACTTTTAGATTCAGGTGCTGTTCTCCATACAGGTAGTATTTAATCTGTAAATGCTCATTTGATTACAGGAAAGCATTGCAGTCCACAACATGTTGTTAATATAAATATACATCAGAATTGAACCATAACATTTAACCACAGATACCTGAAGCATACTCATAAAACTTATTAATTTATGCAAATTGTCTGCCTCACTTACCTGTGCACTTTGATGGCATTGCTTTTCAGTTGCAATGTCTTTCTTACTTAAAAAAAGATAATTTCATTGCATTGAATCACAGTGTTTTTGTTATTGTCCTCACTGTACAGCAAAATTTCAACAAAATTTGCTGATAAAGATGCAAGATCACTAGATGGCTACAGAAATAACACAAGTAAGAGTAATAAATCAATTATGGAGTTATGTACATGTGACTAAGAAGCACAATTCATCCTGGGTTACTGTCTAAATACTGATCCTTCCCAACAGGTCATTTGAAGCTAGATTCAGGAAATTATTTTTTAAATAAATGTGGTACAAATATGCTGGGCTGATCTTGGCAAGCTACCAGGTGTCAATGAATAAGACTAAATGCTCCTGAGTTAAGGTGAGGGTGGTTGAAAGAAAAGTAAAGCCTGCACAGGGAAACAGAGCAGAGACTCATTCCCTCCATCATCAGGCTAAATCCAGTCATTTCCTGGGAAGCAGAATCACAGAATGCATAGGAGTTGCTTCATAAAACAAAGAAAAAGTTCTGCCCCCTACTCTCTTCACTCAGGTTTGTGGCTCAGCAAGAGCCTCGAGGTTTGGAAGATCCATTTGGTCAGTTTGGTTCAGCTGTCCTGGTATGTTCTCTCCCAAATTCCTCTTCATCCCCCACCCACAGGCCTTGGGGAAGCTGAAGAGTAGGGGATGATAAAACAGCCTCGATGCTGCGGGAGCATTGCTGGGCAGGACCTCAGACACTGATGTCTTGTCAGCTCTGTTCTGGCCACAGATTCACAGCACTGCTCTGTGAAGCCTGCCATGGGAGAAGTCACCTCCATTCCAGACAGACCCAATAAAATATAAAAGAAAGGCAGAGAAAGATTTTCTGAAAATTCTAGACTGCATGAAGTCTCCGGCACAAGTATTCTCTTGATTTTATTTACTAATTTTATTATTTTTTTAATTGTAAAACAGAATTTTTAAGTAATGTGGATTTTCCAAGTTTAGTTTTGGAGTTTTAAAGTGCTGTGCATGGAAGTTTTACTCAAGTCTAAAGAATTACTTAATGTATATTTTTATGGCATGGATTTATAGGTAAATTTTTTAATAAAATTCACATCTTATTTATGTATTGTCAGAGTTTGAAATAAAAGTAGATTTTTTTGTTCTGAGGTTTTTAGGAACCCATTCAATTATATGTTTTAAGATACAAGTCCCTATTTAGGTATCTCAGTGTGACTGACTTGTTAATTTTGTTCAAGGAAAATTGAAAAACTTGAGTTGAGAATTGGAAGAACTTCCTTGGGCTTCATAATTTTTAAGGGAAAGGTTTTCCTTCTAGGGATTGAAAATCAATAAACCCAGCAAGAATAATTGTACTGGAAAGGCTGTTTTTGCAGCAAAAACACTTGAACTTTTTACTTCTGTCTTGTTTTGCAGAAGTTGCATAGGGAATTGGTCACAGCTATAAACTTACTTTGTAGCTATGTGATAGTAGTTTACTGGCTCTTCCTGAGCCACTCAACAATGTGTACATTTGTGGGGCTCTCATCTAGGTCCAATTATTTTTATACTGCCAAAAGTACGGAGGAAAGTGTTTTGACTTGCTGCTTGAGTTGCCTCTGACAGCAATTTAAGTGTCTGTAGCAGGTAAGTATGAAAAGGATTGGCACAGGAGGCAAAAACAGCAGAATGAAATCTCCTTAACCTTGCTAGGTGGAAAATGTTGACAGTCACAGTGCCAGTAAACTTTGGCAGAAAACAAATGGTGCTCATGCTGCAGCATTACAGACGTAAGAAAGACTGTCTTTGTGGTGTTGTACTTGTGATAAGAGAGTGTGTGGCCTGAGTTCAGAATCCTGAAGTTTTTTTGGCTTAATGCTGTATAGCAAAAGTACTAGTGCCACAATGAATCCTTCTTTACGTTTTGTGTTTATATACCCGTAAGAGATTATATATACAGCTTAATATAAACAAAAAATGCTATAAAACTTAAGTGGCTGTTAGCTTTTAGTCATGTGATGTTTTCAAGGTTGTAGATAAAATTCCCTGTGCTGAAAACAAGTGATCTGAACAATGAGATGCATCACCTGACTACTGATGAAACACATGCTTTCTTCTCTGTGCCAAAGCTTTCATCTTTTTGACAGTACTCTAGGCTCTGTTTCCATATTCTTTCTTTCACATCACTTAAATTACTTACAAAGTAAACATAACAATACTGTCTAATATATCTTGGTTTTTTTGGTGTCTGTAATTACTTGGGAGATGGTATTTCAGTCAGCAATTGCTGACTCAAAAGACTTACTTTCATATCTATGGTTCATTACATTCCTGTAAATCATGCAATAAAAACAGTTCAAGAAATTATTTGGTAAAAATTAATTGAACCAGCAAAAGGAGAAACGCTACTCATAGAAAAATTATGTAAAATTGTATAGTATCCTCATGTTGTTGACAGTGGCTGGAAACTCAGGCATGGAAATTAAAATCTATTCTGCTGCTCATGGAAAATAGATGTTGCCTTTTATCCTTCTGTCTTCCTCTTTGTGTCAGTGACCTTTGGCTTCTAAGTTAAACGAGGTCTCCATTCACTGAGAACGCTGTAGTTATGTGATAATGTATAAACTGTGCATAGCCAGGCTGCTTTGGAAATTCTTTCATAGCACATATGTGTGGATCTGCAACTGCAAAAATTACAGGCTTGAGTTCAGAAAATATAAGTGCAGAAAGAGAGCCACAATGCCTCAAAATTATAGGATGCAAAAGGGAGTGGAATAATTGGAAAAAATTTAGTATCATGGTGTATGTTGAATTTCACCTGGCATGTAGCATGCCGAGTAAACAATTCAAAGAATCTCAAAATACTAGAAAAAGTATTTTTTAAAATGTTATCTTTCCCAGAGAAAGTTATTTTAGTGGATTTCAGCCTCTGAAAGTTTTTCTAATAGGCATACCAGTGACTTGGTTACAGCAATTTGACTTATCTGAGCCAGCATTCAATACTTAGCAATTACGTGCAATGTACCTGTTACAACCCACAGCTAATTAATTGTAAATAAAAAAAAAACTCAGGGAAAATATTTAGGGAAGGAAGGAAATTGTTATAAAATTAGTGATACACCTGCAGTACTAAAGATATCCAATTTAGTTTACATCTGTTGAGTGATTTGAGAGTTTCATACACATGTTGTGACCATGGTGAAACCAAGAGAATTCTTGCTCCCAAATTGCTGAGGTATAGGTTGGGTGAAGAAGTTTCAGGATGGTCATGTCCAAAGAGCTACAGTAAATTGCTCAGTGTGCAAGAGATGAGAAGATGAGTGATGTTCTCAGGGTCAGGACACAGACTGACTAATATCTTAATGGCACCAACAGTAAGACACAGTGCACCCTCAGCAAATTTGGAGATCATGTAAAGTGGTGCAGCTGACACACAGTAGGGAAGGGGGGGCATCCAGAAGAACTTGCCTGGCTTGAGGAGTGGGCTCAAGGGAACTTCATGGACTCCAACAAAGCCAAGTACAAAGTTCTGTATCTGGATTGGAGCAATTCCCAGGATTGTGGCAGGCTGGGGCATGAATGGACTGAGAGCAGCCCCACAGAGAAGGATTTGGAGGCTGGAGTCTTCATCCAGTCTATGGGTAAACAACTGGTCATTTCTGCATACAGCTCAAAAAGGCAATCACACCTTGACAGAAACAAAAGAAGCAGGACCATGTTGAGGGAGGTGATGGGTCCAGTTCTGGGCTCGGTAATTCAAAGTGCGACTGGGAAGATCCAGATGAGGGCACAAAGATGATGAGACTGGAACATTTCTCTTGTAAAGGAAGTCTGAGGGATGAAAGCCTGTTAGTCTGGAGAAGAGGCAGCTGACTGCATGAAAGCATACAAATATTGTAAAGACAGATGTCATGAGACAGGCTCAGACTCTTCTCAGTGAAACCTGGTAACAGTAGAAAGGGCAACAGGCACAAATTAAAACACAGAAAGATCCACCTGAATATGAGGAGAATGTTCTTTACTGCAGGAGTGACAGAGCACTAAAACAGGCTCAGAGAGGTTGTGGAGTCCTTCCTCTGAAGATACTCCAAACATACCTGGGCATGATCCTGTGCAACCTGCTGTAGGTGAATCTGCTTTATCAAGGGAATTAGAGTAGATGATCTCCAGACCCCTCTTCCAACCCCAACCATTCTGTGATTCAATATGTTTCTCTGTGATTCTGGCCCTCTATTCTGTGCATGTGAGTCTCTAGGTTGAGCAGAGAAGTTGTGGTTGACACATCACTGGAAATGTTCAGGGCCAGGTTGAATGGGGCTGGGAACAACCTCATCTGCTGGAAGGTGTCAAGGCCTGTGGCAGCAGGGATGGAAGCAGATGATCTTTGAAGGTCCCTTCCAATATAAATGTTTCTGTGATTCTATTATTACAATAAAATATTAGTTCTTGGAATCATTTCCCGTGCATAATATGGATACATCCTGTCTGATTTTGAAATTGATCGCTAGCTTGCTTTATTTTAACATAATCCTACACTGGGTCATGTAAAACTGCATGTTTATTTTAAATACTGCTTTGGCAAGAAAAGTCCTCCATGTGTAGGCAATTACTTGCTTTACTAAGGATAATTTGCCTTTGCAGTGAGAAAAGAAAATAGCAAGCCTTTTTTTTTTCTTGATTACAAATGCGTACCCTTACATTTGAAGCCACGTGCCAAAACCTGAAAATTGCATGTCAAGTCAAGTGAAATACTAAATTGTAAACTTCACGTCAATATATACAAAAAGAACACATGATTCTGTTATTATTTGTCATGAGTTGTAAAAGATTGTGCTACTTTGTTTACGGAAAACCACACAGACTATTAAAAATTCACCACTAGAAGTTATGAAGCTATGTTTTCCAGTTTATTTCTTTCTACTCAATTTCTTTCACCACCAGAGCCATACCTGAGTTACAACAAATTATCTATTAACTCTATCATTTTAACTTTACTATTGAAAATTAGCAAGGACAAGACTTGCTGCAGCAATCTGTGATGTGATGTGGACTTTCCATTGTTACAGTTATGACCTGCAGAGCACATAATGTCCTTGCAGCAGCCAAGAAGACAATTCTCCTTTCCCTGGGACATAATTAGAAAAATACAGCAATACAAATCCTAGAGGTGCTGGGAATCTCTTTGGTAGCAACAGTGGCAGCTAATAACAAAATGAAACTGTTTAAGGTGTGCAGGACACCAAAGTAATAAGTGACAGGAGGAGAGGGGTTTGTTTTACATATTGACTGGGTTAGCAGGTTAAGCATAACAAGCTGGGCTACAGCTCAGCTTATTGTTTAACCTTGACTGATAATTTTCTTTTTGGGAGTCAAATTAGCTCAGTAAACAAATGAGCTAGGGTGACAGAAGGAACAGCCCCTATGCAGATAGAGAGAAAAGCAAGAAAACCATTTTTCAGAGATTCAGATCTGATTGCCCATTCTCTGTGACACCTGTTGATCTGAATAGCCTGTCCTAGTAGAAGTTCTGTCTTCCTGCACTGTGTATGCTTCAGGTAGTATCCATGAGCTTCACTTCCTGAAGCACAAGTACCCCTTTCCCCATTATGTCTGTCTGGATGTGCTGAAGGATCCCATGCTTCTCCTGTAGTCATTTCTTCTGTTTATTCCCCTAGAAAGATTTTTTTACCTTTCCACTTAATTGAAAATTAACCTTATTTCCCTTGTCTATACATTTAAAACACATTGCAGTTTGAGGCAATGTTTGTAAGTAAATGCAATTCCTTTATAATAGGAAAATGCTGTAGCTAAAAAAAAACATGCACTCTTTTGGGCACATAGGCCCTTTTTTAACATCTAAGGTTATTTTTCTGCATTTGACTTGTTATTGATATCTTTTAATCTCAACCAGAATAAAACTGTCCATATCCAACTGTTCTTAAGTTGTTTATTTAATGTCTCAAAAAACCCTCATGGTGCTATGCTTTTATTCTTCATTTATCTGTGGGTTATCATAGAAATTCATACATCTTATTACTGGCAATTTATTAAGATAATCCCTAGGCATAAATCTGACTGGACCTATTATTTTAAGGTGGCATCTCTTCTAAATTGTACTGTATGAATTATGGGAATCTGTCTGTGCTTAATCTACTGAGCCCAAAATATTTTGCTCTACAGGTTGTAGATATAGTTTCCTGCATGTCTATCACTCCATGGGTATATTTTCTATTAGCATGATTTTGCAGAGGAATTGGCAAGATTGAGTTTATTTTTCATTCTATAATGAATACTTATCTGCCAAAATATGGAAACAATACAAATTTTCACATTTTCTAGTGGTGAGTTGTGTTTTCCTGCATAATTTTCTGTTTGATGCAATTGCAGGAATGATTTACTGATCTTGTTCCATATTCCACAAAGTGATGGTCACCTTGCTTTTGCTTTTATCTGGATTTTCTGGGCTGTTATTTCACCTAATGGTATCTTTTGGAATTTATGTGCTTTGTAGCAAGGATGAAGTTGAATATATAGCCTGTATCTGAAAAATAACATGCTTGTATGGAATTGAAAATAGAATTCTTTTAGTGAACTTGATGCTGTTATCCTGTGGCTGTTGTGTACTGCCTGGTAGCACTGAAAATACTAAGGAAACACCAGAGGGAAGGTGACACTATTTAATTTCTCTGTGATTCATCTAATAGACATTCTGTCTGCAAGAACAGGATAGAATTCTCCTTAGTCCCACAGGAAATAGAAATTTAGATTGTTCAATATAGATATAAACTCTGCTGGGTCTAAATCCCTGAAATGGGCATTTGTTATCTCTCTGAGAAGTTGGATCAGTTTTCCACTGCTCATAATTTTATTTTCAGACTGACTACTGGTCAATCATTCTAAAATTTATCTGATTAATCTGAGATTTGTAATTTGTAATTTATTTCATAAATTATGTTTGTGAACAAATTCTATGTTATTGTTCTCAGTTCACCACATAAAGAGAAGCATATTTTCTTACTGGAGTTTTTATGTTTCCAGGAGCCAGAAAGAACAAGATAGATGCTTTTATTTATAGATTAAATACAATATTTTTTTATTGGTTATATAAAATGGTCACAATACAGGTTAAAACTATATGTTCATACAATATATATTCTTGTGTTGAGGATGCATTTGGAAAGAATTTAAGACACAATTTAGAGACATTCTACATATAATATATATTAAGAAGTGCTTGAATGAAAAATTAATTTGAGTAGATGCAGTTATACATATAGTAATATAATATTTCTAAGTATTATTTTACTGTACAATAAATTCAAACTTTATTAATTAGTTACTTTGTTTAAAAATTAATTGAGAATTCATATTCTTACCTTGTTTCATAAACAGCTGTGGCTATGTCTCCAATGCTCATCAATAATGGCTAAAAAAATCAGTTGGTTTTGTATTAGTATTATTTTTTCACAGATAAATAAAATAAATGTCATTCTGTAGATGTAAGGCGAAAGTGAAGTGTGAGATGGATTGAATATCTGTCAAACTTACTGACAGATTACTGACAAAACTGAACTGTAAGCATTCTCAGTATGACTGGCAACATGAAAACAAAGCTATTTAAACAAATGAAACATTATGATTGATTTGACAAATATGTTGAATTTTCAAATTCATGAAAGAAAATATATGACTGAGAATGCAGTGAAGATGGATGAATTAAAATCTTTAAGCATGTCCCAGTTGTCTGACAAGATTCTCTGAAGGGAACTGGAAATGCCATAATCTATCAAAATGCCTAGTCTCTATTTTGGTATAATACATAATAACAGGTGTAAAATACAGTCTGGATATATCCTGAACAGGAAACCAATTAAAAGCTTCATAATGGGTCAATCTGTCTAGAAATACGAAGAAAAAAACGAGAATTCCTAAATTCTACCTGTCTGTGTATGTGACAGTAATTAATACCAATATGAGAGACAGTCAGAATGTAAAGTGTCCTTAAAACATTTTTGTAATAGGTAACCCAGACAGATGCTTTAACTCTGCAATGTATTATGTATTTCTTACTGTGAACTGGTTTTGTAAGAAAACAGTAGGCAAAACATAGATTGCATTATACATGTCAAATGCAAATTACATGACTATTGATAGTTTTTTTGTGGAGAACACGTATCTGGCCTGGTCAGAATGCATGCAGCTGGGGGTCTGGGGGAAGACCTCACATCTTCTGATAGTCTGGAATTAAAACTGGACAGAAAAATTAGAGTTTGCTGGGCTGGGTTGTTAGATTAATGCTGGTTGTCTCTGGTTTGAAACCTAGCTACACATGATGAATGGTGTCTGCAGGCAATTACAGAGAAACAGAGCAGACTTGAAAACAAACTGGAATAAAAAGTATTGTGGATAAAGCTGTTTGAAAACAAACTTCCATGTTATGGAAGCTGGGTAAATGTAGAGGTGTGCATTATTTAATTTTGGGTTGATATTGACTAAATCAAAATAAAAACATGTAGCAGCCTAGACCTGTAGCTCCAACTGTGGAAGTGTTAGCCTGTCCAAGAAAGTGGTTTTCAATGAACAGCTGTAGATTTCAGCAGAGAAATTTTCAGCAGGTTTAAGTGCTCTTGCAGCTTGCAGGTGGAGAAAAGAAGAACCAAAGTCCTTGGACCAGGCAGAGACAGAGAGATTGAGAAAGAGAGAAAGAGAGAGATGAAGGGAGCGGTTCTTTGGCAACTAATATTCTGGAAGTTTGCAATGTCCTCACAGCCCCAACCACTTGGGGTTTCTGCCTGGAGCTTCTGCTGCTTTTGTTAATACTGTTTGTTGTGGTCAGCTTAAGGATGTATTTCTGTCACATGCAGCAGCAGCAATCAGCAGTTTGTCTTTGGGCCTCCATTTTCAATCTCATTTACATTTTCAGTGCCTTTGCTACTATGTGCTGAACTCCATATCACAGGAAGATGTGTCTGGTACCAAGGTACATGTTGCCCAAGTTCTCAAGATAAGTTGATAACGAGCAAGGACTGGGGAGGACAAATTTAGAAGATGGCAAAGCCTAAGGCCTGTGGCATGTTTCTACTATTAACATCATTGTTAATGTGAAAAGTCACTCTCTGTTTTTTAGGTGACTAATCAAATAGAGTATTAAGCTTCAATCAGTTTGCTCACTATCAGTATTAAAGGTAAAAGCAAGGTCCTTATGCATCCCAGGTTTCAAGTTCTGTAGACTAGACTATCAAATTCTTCCATTCTACTTCCATAAAATTTTCAAGGGCTATTTCATATTCATATCTGTTTTTCCAAGTAACTAGTTGTCAAGAATTTTTTGAGATAATGTGTTGACACTTTACTGCACTCCATTTATGGCTTGGAGATGTTGTACTTCCACTTTGGAGTGATGATATTCGAATAAAAACTCATAGAATAAGTCAGCTTTTATTTTAACATTTAACTTTCTTGGATATATTTCAGGCTGGTGTGCAAATAGAGGCTTATTTTCACATATACATTAATTTTTTTTTTAAATCTATTTACAACAACCATGAATATGGATACAATATACTCATACTGGTAAATGAAATAACTCTCTCCAAATACCAAGAGATCCTGCCTTTTAAAGTGGCTAGTGCTTTTCTCTAAATCATTGCCTTCTTTCAGTTTTAACCAAGTAAGAACCTGAGAGTATGTGTCTATATAGTGTGTATTCTGTTACAGAAGCCCTCCAAAATGATAACTTAGCAATTTTTATAATTTATTTTTTGATGGTTTTGTTTGATTTATTTGGTTTCATTTTACTTCACTCTGCTTCGTTTATTTTATTTATTTTTCCATTTTGTTTCTATTTTTATTGTTGAATCTTGTTGCTGAGTTATAGTCAAAATATTTTTTGTTCTGCAACATGGGGATAAAGGAATCACTATGTGGGTGTAGAAACTAGATTATCAATGTTATGATACTAAATAAGCACAGTTGTTTCTTTTTGTGAGAAAATATGAAGCCTTCTCATTCAACACTTTAGTGGTATCTACAACACTTAAACACATCAAAATAGTTATCTGTAGTCTTAGTGAAATGAAAAGCAAACAGTCCATTAGTGATAAATGATAGCACATTCCACTATACAGGAAACAGCATTTTCTGTTCATCTCCTTACATGGGAAATGGTTACTATCTTTGTTTAAAGAAGAAACCATTCCTATGGAAAAATTTTGCAAATGTCAAAATTATAAAAAGGGGGATATTAATTTAAGAGTTTTTTAATTCATTGATAGTGAATAAAAAGTGTCTCTTATGTCAGATGATACCTGTAACTTAATATTTTGTGAAGGGTTAAAGCTGAATTATTCACTGCTTTAAGTATGTCAGGTCCTAACAGTTTTTTATAAAGTGTTTCTGTTGAAGATTAATAATATAAACAGGTTGATTCTTTGTATTAAAACTGTTCATCAGTCACAAAGCAAAACCAAATCAACATTAGTGTTATTGGTGTGTCCATTGAAGAATTATTAAAATTTCTGTCTTTTAAAACATGTTGATAAACTCATATGTCTAATATTGTGGAAGTATAACATTCTTCACTGCTTGTTAATCTGAAAAGTGAAAAGTGGAATGTATGTGTCACCCAAAATACCACAAGTCAGGAGATGGGAATTTAATCCTTGATGCTAAGTACCATCAAGGAAATTTTTTAAATATGATTTTAGTTTTGGTGAAGTGGAACAAGTCCAAGGGGCTTGAGGGAGAGGTGTGCTTCTTTCTTTCCTTCATACAAGATATTTCACAATAGTTTTATTTTACATGTACAGGTAGGTCTGAATAGTTTGAGATCAGAACTGTTCTTACAGATGTCTTTGTATGACAGCTGCCTTGCTAGCTAGCACCCAGCAGTAAAGTTAATGGTCATGGTCTTTAATTCTAAAGCTCTTCAAAAGCATTAGCTGAAGGCAGAAATACTTGAAGGATCTGACACAGAAAGGGTGGAGAGGTCAAGCTTCACAGTGATCTGAGAATTGGTTGTGATTTAACTCTGTGATAGTGTCTGACCTGAGCAGAATAAACAGGACAACTTGAATGGGGCTGTTTTCTGCATATGAGTAGACCTGAATATTTACTAACAGCACTATTAAAATGTGCAGCAGTTTTTGTTGTGTACCATGACTCTCCAATTCCCCTGCTTCTATTACTCTGTCTTCCTTCTTTGTTCCTCCCACTATGCTATTCTTCTTATTCTTTACTTGCAGACATTTTCCAATTTCGTTGTCACCCCACCCCATTCCTCTCCTCCCTTTTGTTTCACAGTGTCAGGAACAACTTTTGTTAACATAGTGGGGATTTTGAACAAAGAGATATGGAAACATAAAATATTAAACTTAAACTGCACACTTTTGAGAATTTGGAACTCAGCTGATTTGGAGCACAGTAGTCACAAGCCAGTTGTTTGACTTCACCATTAGTTTCTTTTTACTAATGATGCATGCACCCTGAATGGGAGTTTGATTTGAGTTTACACAAACTTTTGGTGACTTTGTTTCACTACACAGTGAAAATTACACCAGGCTAGGGCAGCATCACTTTTAAATGCAATCCAGGAGTAGAATGCAGTTTGCTTCTGAGGACAGCACCCAATCCATATCAAGTTGCATTAAAAAAGTTGTAATAGTACATTCTCGCAATCATTTGATAATAGAATTAGAACGTTTAAATAAATTGCAAGACAGTGCAAGTTCAGTTAATCTTTTGTAATTTCCAATATTTCCTGAAGGAACTTTCATCTGTAAGAGCTTTTGTTATCTGAAAATCCAATCCCATAATTTTCTTTCCAAGCAATGAATACATTTAACATTAACTCATTATGCATTCATTAATGCAGCAGTCTTTCAAGGATTGCAAAAGTAAAGCAACTTTTTTCATAATTAAATAATAATTAATAAGAAAAAAATCTATGATAAATATGATTATGGCTTCTGTATAATTGAACAAAACCACTTAGAAAGGACAACATATCCACTTCTTCCTTAAAAAGGATATGTACTAAAAAAAAAAAAAAAAAAAAAAAAAGGAAAAAAAAAGGAAAAAAAAAAGATTTTGTCAATAGAAGACATTTCCATATAAAAATATATATAGGTATGACATTTTTACTTATCCTTCTATTTTCAGCAGAATTCATAGAAGAGCTCGTGACACTAATTCCTTGAGAAACTGTTTTTACTTCAGGCTGGGTATTTCCAAGCAATGAAAACATATCTCTGTGACTGAAGCACTGAAGATTGCCAAAGATATTTAGAAACTTAATGATGGTTGATACCAGCTCAAGGTAGGTATTTCAATACCATTAGAAATCTCTGATTCAAAAGCCTCTTTGCTTTAATGAAGCCATAATTATCGTGCTGAAATATTTATTTAAATGCACACAGACATTGCATTATACATATCACATTCAGACTAGCTGAATTTAGGTTTGATGCCTGTAGTTAAATAATCTTTCTTCCTATTTTCCCTTTTATTTCCCCCAGAGATGTTAGAAGCTATATTTAATCTCTTTGTTCAAGGTTCTTAATTATGTGAATGTAGGTAATATTTCTTACAACAAATAGAAAAATGAAAGGTGGAAATGAAAGCTAAAACCATTTGACACAAAACTAATTTAACTAATTTAGCCATAATATCTAAAATAATTAAGATAAAATGGATGTAAATATAACAGCAATTAAAATTTATGATATGTACTAAGAAGGACATCTCAGCACATATATGTAAACTTTATTGCAGCTGTATTGCAGAAGGAGACTGACACAATTAATGGCCAACAAATTTCTCTGCAACACAGTGAAATTTAACAGAATGTTGATGTTCATCTTCCACTTTTTGAAAATTTTAGTGTAAATATTGACTGGTTGGTTGAGCTGATATCTTTATGGACAATTACACAAGTCCTTTAATCATGAAACCTGGTAAGCAAGGAGCATATTAATACAACAGAAATAAGTTGAGTTTATTTAATGCTGTTTTACTGTTCATTGGCTAATGGCTACCAAGACTTGTTCTTTGTCAGGAAATGTCAGATCAGAATATTGGTTCTGACAATTCTTGTAAAAAAAACTCTTTTGGACATGCATATAGTACTGGCAGAGCTGTCAGACCTGAGCTACAGAAGACAGAGTGTGTCTTGGATCAATGGCTAATGACCACAACAATAAGAGAGAAGGAAAGACCTGAAAAAAAAAATGGTGGCTGGCCAGAGAACTTTTCTTACCTGAACTTCTAGCTTCCAGCAAAGTATTGCTGCATTTTCTCTTTGTTCCTCTCCCAGACCCACGTGCAGAAGACATCACCTGGCTTTGCTGAACTTCATGAGGTACACATGGGCTCATTCCACAGGCCTGTCCAGGATGCTCCAGGAGCACATTCCTTTCCTGCAGTGGTCAGTTGCACTAGTCACCTTCACATCATCTTCAGGCTTGCTGAAGTGCACTTGATCATGGAATTTTGGCACTGTTTGGGTGGAAGCAACCTTAAGGCCGTGTTTTCAACCATGCTGCCATGGGCAGGGACACTTTTAAGAGGACCAAATTGCTTAGAGCACCATTGAATTTGGCCTTGAACATTTCCTGGGATGGGGCATTCACAACTTTTCTGGACATCCTGTCCATGTGCCTCACTACTCACACAGAAAAGAACTCCATCCTAATATCCAATCTAAATCTACTCTTTTTTAGTTTTAATCCGTTTTCCCTTGTCTGGCCACTACATGCTCTTGTAAATAGGCTCTTTGTCTTTCCTGGAGGTCCCTTCAAGTACTGAAAAGCTGCAAATAGGTCACTTTAAAGTCATTTTTTTCCCCAGACAGGATAAAACAAATTCTCTCCACCTTTCCTTGTAAGAGAGGTACTCAATTTCTCTAAATCCTACAAAGTCTAAATCTGGAACCTGCTATCTATCCTACTGATGAAGAAATAAAATAGCAATTGTCGCACTCTTGAGAGATAGCAATTGTTACTGGTTTCCATTTGGAAACTGAGCCATTGACTTAATTTCTCAGAATGAGGTCATCCAGCCAGTTTCTTATTCATCTAACAGTGCATCTGTCAAGCCTGAAGATATGGCCACAGTGTTGTAGAGACCACAAGCAAGGCCTTGTGAGATGAAGTAAATGTCAAGTTTCTCTTCTCTGCTGATGCAGTCACTCCACTGCAGAAAATCACTGTTGGGTGGACACAATTTGCAGTTATTGAAGCCCTGTTGGTTGCCCCTAATTTCCTCCCTGTCTTCCATATTCTTCAACATAACTCTCAGGAAGGTCTTTGTGGTTGTACCAGACACACAACTGAGTCTGACTGGTCAGTAGATTCCAGAGCCCTCTTTTCCAACTCCTTTCAGAAGTGGAATGAGTGACTCTTTTCCTGGTCACTGGGGACTTCTCCTGAGTGCCAAAACTTTTGAAGTACAACTGAGAGTGGCTTTGCAAGCCCACCAGCCTATTAACAGGATTTCTGTCTATGCACCCATAAATTTTGCAGCAATCTTGTAGTAATGCAATTATATGTATAGTTTTCTTGCAGTGCTTAATTTGGTTAGATTTATCAGGAGACCCAAAGGTGAAGTACATTTATACAGGCACCAGGAAGACACTAAGTGCATAAGCCTGTTTTTCATAAGAATCCAGGTTAAAAATGGATTGTAAGAAGTTCATGGTGAAAATATGCACAGAATCTTCCTGAGCCAAAAAAAGAACAGATTTTACTCTACTGTTTTCCCTCCACTCCTTTTTACTTTGGAGCAGAAACATGCATTCCTTTTTGACTTTTTCACCTTTCAGGCAAATATGGACAACTTTTATAGAACAGTATAATTTATCCAAATACCATGTTAAACTTATTTATAAAACTGCCAATAAGAGCATTAGAATATCGACAAATGTAGTTATTCCTGTTCCCCATTCAAACCAATGTTCTGGTATAAAATGAATTTTGAAAGAGTCAGATATGGTCTGAATTATTTTCTCAATTAGGTGGAATTGGCTAACATTGATAGAGTATGAGATCACAGTTTTTGTTCCAAAAATATATGTTCAAATTGATCCAAAATAAGAAGTATACTAAAATGTGGAATGTTAATATTTTTATAGTGCATTTAACTGGGTTTACTTATCAGTGAAATTGCATATATGTCTTTTCTCTGCATTTGTGTAATTCATGTTTCATTTCACTTGTCTTCTTCAAATCAGGTATCTACAAAGCAGATAACAATTAGATGCCAATAGAAATTAATTGTTACCATGGGAAGGTGACAGAACTTTCTGATGTGATTGTTTCCCAAATAATTCTGTCTATCTACTGTTTTGTAGAATTTGCTGGACTTTAAAGATGTAGTTTTTTTTCACTTACTTTTCCAAATATGTACCTGGTAGGCTTAAAACAGACATAGTTTGTTATGTTTAATTTGTCTCTGCAAATGTGGAAGTACTTATTTACACTCTGATGAGGGTATCAGCCCAGCCTAGACACATTTGGGATGATGCTGTTCACTTACACCATTGCTTCACAAAGAGGAAGCAGAAAGCCTCTAGGAATGACTAACCTATCTGACAACTCAGCTGGTGCAAGGTTTTGTGGGTGCAAAGTTTTGCCTCTGTCATCTGCCTGCCAAAATGTCCACGGGTGAGGGGCACGACTACATTTTGTCAGTTTTGGCCTCATTTGAATGTTAAGTACAGCAGAGTCTCTTCTCACTGACTTTTGTTTAGCATACCTTTCTGGAAATAGGACACGATTCATTGTTAAAAGCTCCCACATGAAATACACCTGTGCCAAAACTGAATGATCCATCTGGGCAGGCTTTATGGCAAGAGCTTAGAGGTGATGGAAAATTTGCTGTGCTTCTGGTTTTGTGTGAGTCTTGAGATGGATTTTGTCAGTGATTTTTCTACTTGGCTTCAGTGCCAATCTACTTCAGTTGCTCCTCCTTGCCTGTGTCTGTGGGTGTTATTCTCTTATTCCTAAACACCTGGAAAACAGTGGTGTTTAATTTGTTGACACAGTCCACTAATCCATCCCATTACTATGAGCTATGTTAAATTAATTACTAGGATTCCATTACATCAGTCCTGTAAACATTGTTGTACCTACTGTTGTTGTATACTCTAATAGCTTCTATGGCAGCCAATATTTCTTGCTCATTGATGCCATACTAGAATTATCTTTGACCTCACTCCTAGTTGACATGTTTAGCAGTATGCACTTAACAATAAGTTCCTTATTTTTGAGCTGTAATAGTCTGTATATGAACAGTGATTTCCCATTTCTCACTTTACTCCACTAGAGTACGAAAACTGTGGAGGGTGACTAATAATAATGTAATGATTGGTAATTTACATAGTCAGTTTTTAATCTTTGGCTTTTAGTCAGGGTCTTCAGTACTCAAACTGTGGCCTCAGTGAAAGATCTAATACCATATTTAACTTCTTTTCTCCTCTGCAATTTATTTCCTGTCTTCATTTTCACCTCTTAGAATTTCTGTGTGTATTTCTACTTTGACTGCATGGTTATAAATTTGTCCTGTTACAAACCCAGCAGGTCTGAGCACACCATCACATCCCTTCAATGAAGCCTTTGGGTGCTGTCACCCCTCTCTGTCTCCAGGCTGGCAAATTCTCATGAGCCTTTATGTGCAAATTTAAAGGCTCTGTCAGAGATTCTCTGCCACTCTTTTCTAAACTCTCACTGCATACAATATGATCTGAACACTTCAAATGCAGCAAACTAAATAATGCCCATGAGAAAGTATTAATATTTTAAGAGTACATTCTCATAGGTAAGGGAGTCGATAGCATTAGAGTATGAAAACATTTACTTTTTGTTTTGGAAGGAAAGGTTACTGCAGACTAAATTTGTGATTGGGATTTGCATTTAGTTAACTTTGCTTAATGTGCCTGTATAAATATTGATCCCCTCTTCCTATTAATTATGCAAGCAGTGGATGACATAAATAATGGTTCTTGAAATAGGGATAGCTGATAACCACTCCTCACAGCTGTAAGAGTAGAGTTTTGAGTTAAATAGAAGCAATTACTGCAAATTAAACCACAAATTCTGATGGTAGTAGAAATCTGAAGTGGCAAAAAGTTAACCCTTTATATATATCTAATCACAATATATTTTAAAATAAATGTATACTAATTAATCACGGTGTGAAAAGATGATTAAAATAGTTCACAAAATCCTTCATTTCAACAGTAAAGGCTGCGTATCAGTAGAAAGTTCACGCAGTCAAAGAATGAAAAGTTAATAAATGTAGACCTAATCACAAAATGTGTATTTTAGACACATTTGAAAAAAAACCTGGCAGTGGCAAGATGAATACTGGAACAGGGTAAATTTATTCAATCAAGCAGCATATTTATCATGCTAAGAAAAAAGGGGCATGATCCCATCATCAATGTGTTTGTAGTAAAGTGAGAAAAGCTTTTAATTAAAAAAAAAAAGTGCAAAATTGGTATTTTGAAATAGGAATCTGGTGTATGTCAGCATATATTACCTCATTTTTCATTGCACATTTCCACAGCAGAGTGGGTTAAGAAATGCTGATGGTGTCCTACCAGTTATTTTGCTTTCCTTCATCTGATTAAGGATAATTTTGACTTGATTTCAACAGTCACAGGAGTTGAAGAAAAAATTTTTCAGTGTTTTTCATTCAGTGGGCTTAATGGGCCTTTCAACTTATTACATTATTTGCTTTTGATTGTAATATGTAGTTCAAACAACACCAAATCATGATATACCAGCTGACAAAAATTCTGCTTGATGGTTGAATTGTGCAGTGTTTTAGCACATCTACAATAACTTCCACAATGAAATAGAGGAGATAGCTGCTCTTATCCAACAGCCTCCTCTTCCTCAATACAGACTCTGGTTATCAGGGTTGTTCTGCTTGACACCTGATGACTGATTTCATTGATCAGACACCAAAAATCACCAAGTAACAGAGAAAGTCAGGGGGAGGAGCTCTAATTAAAGACAAATAGAGAAGTCAGGATTTGCTGCAGATAAGAATTGTCATTGCAAAAATCTTGTAGCGCTCTGAGGGAGATGAGCAGGAAGTTTACTAAGGCAAACAGTTTTACATGTTTGTAGTGCATGGCAAAGAAGGCATATGTTAAATCAAGGAAAGTTAGGCTGCCAGTACAGAGAATACCCTCTTGTTACAACCCACCCCTAAGGTGAGGGTAACTCAGGCTCTTCTTTCCATAAAAATAAACAAACAAACAAACACACACACACACACACACACACACACACACACAAACGCGTGTATGTGTAAGGCTAATTTTAGAACGATTTGGTTGTGATGGAAAGGATGTATGTAGTGGGTTGGGTTATTATCTGTAGAAATATAGCAATATAAAAGCATAAAAGCACTTAAGAAGAAGAAAGAAAGAAAGAAAGAGAAAGAAAGAAAGAAAGAAAGAAAGAAAGAAAGAAAGAAAGAAAGAAAGAAAGAAAGAAAGAAAGAAAGAAAGAAAGAAAGAAAGAAAGAAAGAAAGAAAGAAAGAAAGAAAGAAAGAAAGAAAGAAAGAAAGAAAGAAAGAAAGAAAGAAAGAAAGAAAGAAAGAAAGAAAGAGAGAGAGAGAGAGAAAGAGAAAGAAAGAAAGAGAGAAAGAAAGAGAGAAAGAAAGAGAGAAAGAAAGAGAGAAAGAAAGAGAGAAAGAAAGAGAGAAAGAAAGAGAGAAAGAAAGAGAGAAAGAAAGAGAGAAAGAAAGAGAGAAAGAAAGAGAGAAAGAAAGAGAGAAAGAAAGAGAGAGAGAGAAAGAAAGAGAGAAAGAAAGAGAGAAAGAAAGAGAAAGAAAGAGAGAAAGAAAGAAAGAAGAAAGAAAGAAAGAAAGAAAGAAAGAAAGAAAGAAAGAAAGAAAGAAAGAAAGAAAGAAAGAAAGAAAGAAAGAAAGAAAGAAAGAAAGAAAGAAAGAAAGAAAGAAAGAAAGAAAGAAAGAAAGAAAGAAAGAAAAAGAACACGATTTGTTTGTTACGAATTTGATGCCCTCTAGTAGAAGTGATGTTTTTGCAGACCTGATCCTCTGAGGGCAGGGGAAGCCCGAGAAACCCTGAGTTCAGTGGGTTATGCTGAATTGTACACTGATTTCTATGTGAAGATTCCCAGGTACCTCCTCTGAGAAGGGAGTTTCACACTGTTGCTCTCAGAAATTAGTCTGGGGGCACTTCAGGAGCCTTTGATGGTTTGTGATCCCTCCAAAGACATGACTGCCTCTCATATCAGCATGGTAGAGCAGTTCTGATCTGCCAGAAGGGATGAAAAACCTCAGGCCCAAGTGTGAATGTCCTGTTCCTCCAAAGGGGAGTTTTCACACATGAGCCAGTTGAGTAAAGTAGGACATTGGCATGATAAAAAGCACTATCCCAGCTCATGGAATCTGCTTCTTATCTATCTCTTCCCTTATCTGTCTCAAACCCAGCCTCTGGGAATGAGTGCTCAACTCCTCTGCACCCATCTGTACACACAGATGTGTACATCTTCAGCAAAGCACCTGCTGCTTTTGCAAAAGGCTGGTTGATTGGAGTCCTTAATCATTAACATTTCAGTTCCCCAAACTTCTATAAGAATGGATATAATACAAACTTTTCCAACCCTTAGACAGCTGGTATCACCAGTATCTCAAAAGGAGAATAGGAATGGTGCCTACATGGAGAGGAGATAGTGTTAAATAAAAATAGGTGTCATGAAAGGTGAAAAAAATGCAGTTTTTTGTGAAGTTGGGCTTTGATTACTTGCCAGAGAGTAGTTTTACTTTCGAGGTGCTTCCAGGTAATTTCAGAAACAATAAGGTACCTGCAACCTTCAGGAATATCCAGTTAGGCATTATGTGCATCCTGAGGATCCCCTCTGGTGGGCATTGCTGCCAGGTCTGCTTTGCCAGCAAAGTAGAGGATACACAAAATTTTCAATTCTGTCACTCAAGCTCCAAATGCTTTTCTGTGGTAGTGGTCAGACATGCCAAGTGAATGAGTCAAAAATACAAAGACCATGTAGCCAGGTTTTTATAGTTTGTTTGGATCTCTTGGGTACCTAAAATTAGCATTTAAATTCTGTTTTAAGCACATAAGCACATGGACTTATTTTCAATCCTGCTGTGTTCTCATATGTTCATTTAAATTCTCTCTGTGCTAAACAGGCTTAAAAATAATCTGTAACATGTACTTAGATAAATAAGTGCAGACTAATTTATGGGATTTTAAAATAAATATACCACACAAATTCTCTTATTTTGCTTCTAATCTTCACAATTGTTTTTGCACAATGTTTTGCAGTTTTATTCCCTCCTTTTTTGGTATGTTCTGATTTTGGCTGGGATAGAGATAATTTTCTTCAGAGTTTCTAGTATAGTTCTGTGGTTTGGATTTGTGATGGAAACACTGTTAATAATTCAGGGGTGTTTTTGTTATTTTTAAGCAGTGTTTACACAGAGCCAAGGCATTTTCTGCTTCTCAACTCACCCCACTGATGAGCAGGATGGGGGTGCACAGGGGCCTGGGAGGGGGCACAGCCCGGACACTGACCCCAGCTGACCCAAAGGACAATTCTGGCCAGATGGTGTCATATTCAGCACATAAAGAGGGGAAAGAAGAGGGAGGAAGGGCTATTTGGAGTGAAGGCATTTTCCTTCTGAGTCAGCCTGATGTGTGATGAAGGCTGACTTTCACAGAGATGGCTGAACGCCTGCCTGCCAAAGGCAAGCAGTGAATTGATTCCTTGTTTTACTCTGCTTGTGTGCATGGCTTTTGCTTTCCCTGTTAAACTGTATTTATCGCAATCTACAAGTTTTCTTGCTTCTGTGATTTGCTACTTTTTCTCCCCTGGAGGGTAGTGTCTGAGTGGCTGCACAGGGTTAATTGGCAATTGGGGATGAATTTTGGCAGCCTGGGTTAGGAAGGGTGTTATGACAAATAAACATTTCTGCCTCTGTAGTGCAGCACTTTGCTGATCCTGGGGAAGGGGATGGCACCTTTCTTCTGATCAAGGAAGTATCAAATTTTGCAAACACTCAGACCCAGGATGGAAATCTGCCTCTTGCAGCTGTTTGTCCCATGTGATTTCAGGAATTACAACAGAGAACCATAGGCTTGCTGTCAATATTTTTATGATCTCTTTCAACTCTCTCCCCACCCCACTGGGGCACAAATGAGTGTCTGCACAGGGCTGACTTGCTGGCTGGAAAACTTAAACCACAACATGGTTGTATAGCAGTATTACACACACTATGAAGATGTCATTATATCAAACATGATGTCACATCACCTCTGCAAATGTCCACTCGTATCAACTCATGACTGCTTGTTCATGATCTTTGGAGATGCATCTAATATTCAATTTCCAGAATGCTGAAATACCGAAACAAAGCTAACATCAAGCAAAAAGTAGTGTTTGCCAATGCAGTATGAGAAAAACATGCCTTGAACTTGAGGGATTAGTGGCTTTTGCTGAGTTCACTCACTGTGAAAGGCTAAGAATTTTGCTTAGAGTAGGTAATAAAGCTATCAGAACAGATATGGGACAGCATATATATTTTTTAATAGATCAAGGCAAATTTTGAATTTTTGTGTCACCACTTAGTGTTGTAAGCAAATGAAATACCCATACATGTGTTTCCTTCATGGGCTTTTTTATGCTAGTGCCTGTGTGTTTGGAGGTGATGAGCTGTTTGAGAGCCTTTGGGTAACCTTCTATTTTATTTTCTGACATCAGGCAGTTCTTTTACAATACACATTGAAGTTGTCTCCACTTCCAGCTCAGTATGTCCTGTATCTATTGAAAGATAGTTGCGTATTTTCCATTTAGCACAAGGCTTCCTCAAAGTCCTGTTTCAGTTTATGGCTTTTTACCATTCCATCAGTCCAGTTTATCTCAGATGCTCATAAATGTTAGATCTTTCCATTTGCTGAATTTAAATTTCCTCTTATTCTCATTATTGGAATGTTCTGCAGGTTTTGACGTGTAATAAAACCTGTGGATGTTTTAACCTTCACCAGTTATAGCACACTAGTCACCACAGCTTTCTCAAATTGAAGCCATAGTAAACATACTTATCTCAAATGAAGACTGATAAAAAAAACACTGAGTGAGAACAGATACTGAATTCATTCTCCACATTTGAAATCCCAAAATTCTGTGTAGTCAAGCCTGGAAATCAACAAATGACTGTCCAGAATGTCAAGGCAGAAAGTTGACATGAATATTAATATGCTTAGATGGTCTCCAGAGAGAGTTGAAAGCTGTTTTTTGACTGACTTTACTGTAGATAATATAAATTCATAGGGTTTTTTGCATAATAATATTAAGTCTAAAGTTACAAAACAACAGCAAATAGTGAGCTCATTATGGGCAGATGTAAAAATGGAGCTTTATGGCTTATACTGAAAACAGGTTTTGTTAGTATTTCTGTATGTGCAAAAGAGAAACTTTCAAGAAAAAACTTTCAAGAAAGTGAAGATTGGAAACAGAATTTTGGGATATTTTTAGCCCAACTGCCTAAACAAATATTTAAAGACTAGATTCCTAAAGTAATTTAGTGAGTGTTATGCTATTTCATGCCAGCATAAAATAAAATAAAAAAAAACCCACAAAAACAAACAAATGGTTATATCATTTTTATAGCAAGGTGTTAAATAATTTTTTGTTGATAATTTCTAAAAATTATCTGATCATTATGAATGTGAACACTCATAAAGTTATATGCGAGAACTGTTGTTAGCTACCTCTTAAAAGATCTGGCATGAGTTGGTAGCGTGCCACTTTAACAGTTCTACCATTCTGTTTGGTGATAAAACTAAAAGCAAATAAAAGTATAAATATTTTTTCTTGCATTTCATTTCATTAAAGCTTTTAAAAAAGTGGTTGAAAGGGATTCAGTCTTAAAGTTATGCCAGAAGAAATATGATATTTGGCTTCATGAATTACTCATACACAAAATCAAGCAAAATCAGAGCTCATGAATTACTTATAAAGGCTAGCTGAAAATCAATAATTGCCTGTATGCATACATAAGCATTTTCTCCAAGTCTATGATATGCTGACATCATGATTATTATTTTTGTGAATAAGAGCTATGCCAGTTTGAAATTACAAAACCATTTGTCCTTGGGGTTTATTTAAAAATGTCATTCAAATATTTTAATCTATTTGAAATAAAAAATACACTAGTAAGTGCAGACAGATGATCAAGTAATTAGGAAAACATTGCAGAATGTGGCTAATCCTTGGAGATTCCTATCATTATCAAGTTAAAAATATTTTGTCAAAAATATTCAATACTAAGTAAAAGTTGTGAAATGAGAAAGAGGCAAAATGCTAATATGAATATATAATGTAGTAAAATTAATTTCCAAATTAAGGACTTAACATCATCTATCTGCCAGAGGGATAAGTAATCTTCATATACAAAATCATTTGCAAATAAAGTTGACCTAAAATACTGAGTTTATCTTCTTTCAGAAGAAAAAAGATAGAAATTGAAATTCAGTTTCTTTGTGAATAGAAATCTGTTTTAATAATATTGTGAAAAAAGAAAATTTACAGCTTCTGAAATAATCAATATTTATTCACCTAAATTGTCAACTCTATGGTGCAATATTGGGGTGTGCATTAAATCCTGAAACAGCCACTGTTAATAAATGATACAGAATTCTGTCCAAAAGTAAGCTTTAAGCAAGAGCTATCATACTGACAAACCAGATGATCTTTGTGAGATCTGTAACTACTCCCTTCTCTTTTATCCCAACACAAGAAATTGAGAAATCTGGGCAACCATCAGATTTCTGCTACAGAAATTTCTGCACCTGCAACAGAAGAATCTGTGATGAGGATTCCTGGGTGTGCTGGAATGGAGAGCAGATGTGCAGAGCAGGTGAATCACTGACACTTAGATTTTTGCCATTAGTGCTCCCTGCATTGTTATCATTGACCACAGTTCATCTTCATAACATTTTAATGATAAATGCCTCTAACATATCCTATATTGTCTTCAGCAGCTCGGTGAGTTATGGTAAATTAGCAACGACTCTCCATTCAATAGTTTGTAAAAATGTTCCTTTATGTGTGTTGTTGTAGCAACCATCTGAAAACTTTAATAATTGTTCTATGGATTTCAATGCAAACAGTAACAGAACTTAGATAAATATTGAATTGAAATCTAGGATCACTAAGGAAGAATTAATGTGAACTGTGCTCCAGCAGAACCAAACAAAAAATTGTGTGGTATTTAGAGAAGGACTTGTCTATCTTAGAGAATATGCAGAAGTGAAGCTGAGAAAATAAAATTCAAATTTGTTTTCTTATTCTATTGGATATTCTGGGTATTTGTCTTCACAAGACTGAAGAACAAAAAATTGGATCCAGTACACTGTATAAGGACAGTAATATTCTGGCAAATACTTCTGTGCATTCTCTGGATAGTGTTTTTAATTCCATTTATAGAAACATCTCAGTCACCAGCATGCAAATTTCTCCAACATTGGGAGGACCATAAATGAGTTGTGTTTATTTCCATTGGAACAATAGAATCCAGAGCAAGAATTTTCACAGAGAAAAAAATCAACTCTTAGAAATGCTAAAAGCTCATTGATCAAACAGAACGAGTAATAAATCTACAAAATCACCAACTGTGTAGGCTCTATTATCTTATATCTTGCAGCTGTCAAAGTCATCAGGAAACAATTAGCAATTGGATGCAGCAATATTTTGCAGCATTATTATTCACTTCCCGCATCAGAATACTGCGTTCAGCTGCTCACACATTAACCCACAGCTGGTTTGCAGGTCATGTGCAAGTTTTTAAATTTAAGATAAATGAGTTAATAAAAAGTTTGACTATATTAAAAAAAAAAAAACAACAACAGAAACATAAAAAATCTTTCCAGAAGTCAAAAAAGTCGAATAGCAAAACAAATAACAACAAAAAACCCCAAGCAATCAACCAACAAACAAAGCCCCACCCAAAACCACCACAGACAACAACAAAAACAACAACAAAAAACCCCAAACACCCCTCCCCTCAAAAACCCCGCCAAAATGCTGTAAATGGATGTCACTAACCCACACAAACTCAGCATTTCATAAGAAGAGGAATTATGTGATGTTGGTTTTAAATTCTTTCAACCATTATATGCACAAGTCACTGAATCTGACTAATATATCTTACTTAAAAATATTTTAAGGCTTTTATTCTTTGTGTAATATGGAAGTCCATTCTTTTGGATTTCTAAAACACCCAGGTTAAGTGATTTCAGTTTCTAGAAAATCTGGCTTACAAAGGGCAGGTTAAGCAAATGAATAAATTCTGAATTTACCAATGATGAGTTCAAGCTTGAGGTGGATTATAATTGTGGACATGTAAGAGTAGTACACAACAAATCTGGTGTAGGGGAATACAGCTGACAGGACCAAAGGGATGTATGAGGACCTTAAATGAGGAAAGTGAACTTTTTAAATGTTAACATGCAAAAGTTATACAAAGGTGAATGTGAGAGGAGGTATTTTAAAAACTAGGCACATTCTTGTGAACTTAATATTAATAAACATTCACATTAATTAGAAACATTCTAGCTTTTGAACTTCTAGAGAAATCTATACATCCTGAAAAAACCAACCATTTAATGACATTCAGAGTTTTCCTACCAGGTAAATGATACTGGATTTCTTCCTCATGTGTTCTCTTAACAAGAAATAGCAACACACCCCCCTCCCAGAGTACACACAAAGCTTTTCATTTATTTCAAGGTTCTTTTACACCACATAGCATTAGGCAGGAATAAATTTAGCTGGGGTTTTTCTCAGAATTGACATGGAAAAGATGTATATTTAACATCTTTGTCGAGCAGATGTAAGAATATGTGTGAATGAGTGTTGTTAGTCACAATAAATGTCAACAACTACAAGTCCTATTAAAGGAGTGAAAAACAGTGAATCACTTCTTCCCAACAGTGATAGTGACGTAAGAGCTTGGGCTGCTGGAACTCTAAACTCTTCTCTTTTCTTGTACTTGGTTCAGGATTTCCTAGAAAAAAGCATGAAAACAGTTGTCATTAAGATGTTACTCCTTTATTATGGCTTGAAGTGCAAAAGATGTGAATACTGAGATACGTAAGAACACCCCATTTTAATTACTTGTTTTCTCTCTTCTCACTTCTCCCTAAAGTTCAAGTTAACAGAAGTATTAAAGATGCTCTCATTTTGCTTCTTTTGCTGACTACTTATACAGTTAATAATAACCACAAGAACCCCCCAAGATTGCAGGGAGCCTGGAGATAGAGATGGAAAAATTAGTTCTTGTTTGTCCCTATGCAACACATACTGTCTTTGTTATCATCTAGTGCAGTTTCTGAGTTGGCAACACTGTTACATATTGCTAATGTATTATACAAGGAAAGTCACCAAAGAAATTATTTTAAAATAGTATATGTTAGGATTTAAATAAGAACAGTAAATGCTTGGGATATAAGTAATTTAAGCATGTTTTTAAGTGTTAACAAATGCAAGGTTGTTTTTTCAAATGTAGAAGGATTTTTTTATTCCCAGAAAGAGGTTAGAGAGTTTTAACTTTGAACAGACAGACAGTTGTCATCTGGTAATATTCCTTGGTGTATTTTTCAGTTACTTTTGCAATTTCTGATGGACTGAAGTTAGAGATCACAGCAGCTTAAGTTCACGCATTGAAAATCTCTTGAATGTTGCTTATACCTCTCATACATAATAGAAATCTACTTCTAAAAATGAAAGAAGTCCAGTTTGAACCAAAATATAGTATTTTAATTCTAATCACACCAAACAACACTAATTAGAAATTGCAAAAAACTTAAGAGCTTATTGTTCTTGTGGATTTTCAGTGTCATTTCTTTTCGAAGTATTTGTCACATGAAAACAAGTATTTCCTGTTAGTTTAAAATGGACCTATATCATTGATCCATATATATATATATGTATATATATTTAAACAATTTTTCTAATGTTAAAAAGGTGGGATTTATACTACCACATGGAATACATAATCTATAAAATCCTTTCCAAATAGTATTTACCATATGTAGATTGAAATAAAACTAGGGCTATGCCAAGCAACACTGGTTTCCAGCAATCTAACCTTGTTGAGGATTTGCATCATTTTGTGGCGAGTAGGGGACAATTAAACTGAAATAATTTTGGATATGGTCACAAAATATATCCTGAGTTTGTACTGTTAAAACATACAAAGCTCTTTGCATTCTCTGATTTCCTAGCTGCTCTCTTCCCAGACTCTTTAGAGCAGAGTCAGAATGTTTTTCCCCATGTAGGCCTGACTCTGGGGGAATTGGGAATGATTGGCACAGAAAGAAAAATAAAAACCAGAAAAGCCTTTGAAATAATATTTGATGGCAGCATGGAAGAGCTGAAATCTGTTCTATGTCCTCATTCAACATATATGTCCTGCTTTGAAGGACAGGTATCTGCCAATAAAGGCAGAAGCTTCTCTTTGAAATGGAGAATGTAAACCCCCCTCCTCTAAATTGTCATTTATAATTTTGAAATTAAGGGGCTCTCAGGCAAAGATATGGGAATTAGGAATAACAGTCTTTACTAGGAAAATTAAAATAGAAATAAAGGATTACAAAGAACAATCCCAAAGACACTGACAGAGTCAGAATACAACCTGATACCCCATCAGTCAGTCAGGGTGTTGGTATCAGTCTGATCAAATGGTGGCTGCAGTCCTACTGCAGTGGCAGATGTGGTTCAGCTGAAGCAGTGCTCCTGTAGAAAGTGCAGTTTTCCTCTGAAGGTGCAGGGATGATGTGGAAAGGGTCGGCTTTCCTATGGAATCCAGTGGAAATTTGCTGTCCAAAATCTCAGTTTTTCTCTAGGTAGGAAAGGCTTGTCTCCTCCCCATGACTGGAGCATGTCCCAGTGGGATGATGTAATTTTATCAGTCATACAGTGGGATTAATGGTTGAGCAGCAGATGATATCTTCCTGGAGGGAGGATGGCTTATGGAAAAGATAAAGATGATTGCCCCACCTGGTTTTAAAGATGGCTCATTAGCAGATTCTATGTGCCACGGAGATAAGGAAATCACTGCCCCACCTGGCTTCAACAGATGGTGACAGAAGACACATTTCTGACCACACCCTATATTGCAATCCAAGACACATGTGCATCACAGACTGTCTTAGGACAGCATCTAATACATGGATGTCTTAAAGCTGAGCATCACACAACACTAAGAGCAAGTCCTGCCTGAACAGCCTAATAGCATTCTACAGTGGAGGGACAAGAGGACAGTGGAAGGGCTAGGGATGTCTTTGCAAAGCTTTAGACACTGTTCCCCAAAATATTCTTCACTTCAGATTGGAGAGAGATGGATTTGATGAGTAACTTGTGGGTGGATAAAGAGTTGGTTGGATGATCACATCCAGAGGGTGATGATCAATGGCTCAGAGTCCCAAAGGATGCCAGTAAAGAGTGGTGCCCTCAGGGATCCATATTGGGACTGCTGTTATTTAATATATTCATGACATACATGAAGACATCATGTGCACCCTCAACAAATCTGCAGATGATGCCAAGCTGAGTGGTGCAGTGACACTCCTGAAGACAGGATGCCATCCAGAGGGGCCTGGCCAAGCTTCAGGAATGTGCCTGTGGAAAACTCAAGAGATTTAACAAGGCCAAGTGCAAGGTGCTCCCCTGTGCTGGGACAGCCCCTGCCATCAGCCCAGGCTGGGGGATGAAGGCATTGAGAGCAGCCCTGCTGAAGGACTGGGGGTGCTGGTGGGTGAGAGGCTGGACATGACCCAGCCATGAGCACTCACAGAACAGAAAGCCAAACGTGTCCTGGGCTGCATCCAGAGCAGCGTGGGCAGGGGAGGGAGGGGATTCTGCCCCTCTGCTCTGCTCTGCTCTGGTGAAACCCACCTGGAACCTGCATCCAGCTCTGGGGTCCCAGCACAGGAAAGCACCTCTTGTAGAGAGTCCAGAGGAGGCCACCAAAATGATCAGAGGGATATAGCACCTCTCCTACAAAGAAATTGGTCTGAGAGAATTAGGATTAAGCTTTGGAGTCACCACATTGCAGCTGAAAGGAATCGACAGGAAAGATTGGGAGACATTTTTACAAGGACATGTAATGACAGTACAAAGGGGGATGACTTTAACTGAAAGACATTAGGTTTAGATTACATTTTAGGAAGAAATTCTTTACTGTGAGGGTGGTGAGGCACCGGAGTGGGTTGTCCAGGGAAGTTGTGTGTGACCTGTCCCTGGAAATGTTCAAGGCCAGGTTGCCTGGAGGTCTGAGCAGCCTCCTGAGGAAGGTGTTCCTGTCCATGGCACACGAGTTGGAACCAAATATCTTTAACCAAGTAATTCTATGATTGGATGATATAAAACCATCTGCTATCCTGCAATGTAATTGCCAGGAATTGCTGGAAGTTTCTGGATGGAGATCATGTTCCTAGTAAATATCATTTAATATTCACCCCTAAACTTTAAAAGTCCAAGGCAGCACAAGAAGGGAGACTACTGGAAGATGAATTTAATTCTTCCTGTTCTTGTTTTACACATGCAACCCTGCATTGTTCTTGAACTGCAGGACATATGAAACATGGCACTCTTTAGTCTAATTGTATACTACTAAATTGAAGAGCTAAAAATACCTTATGGACTGGATTTGCATAAATATAAACAGACATTTAAGAAATTTCCAATGATGGATGTGAAACAACAAATCTATTCTAACTAATTTGTGCAAGGAAACTTGCAAGAAGCTATGAAATAAAGGAAGGGTATAATACTTAATTTCTCTTAACTAAATGTGTGGACAATAAGAAGCACTGGAAGTGCTGCAGGACATGTCTGTTGTGGGATGTTTTCTAAAAAAATATGGTAGGATTTACTTCTCAGAGGCTCTTATGCTCTTCAGCTTCCCATGCAAGCTGTTCCATATGGCAATTTTTCTATGCATAAAACTCATCTTGCACTTCCTCTAGAGAGAGGTCCAGACCTCCTGGATCTCCTGTCCTCAGGCTGAACCTTACTGACCCTCTGCGGGCAGAATCCAGATTTTTAATCTCTTGGTAATTGTGGTTATTCTTTATGCAGCTTCTGTGATGGCTCATGATAATGTAATATGCTATGGCCCGCAGCTATACTTGCTGTCTGTAAATCAGGCATGTCAGATGCCCAGTATTAACTCTGGTGTGTAAACAAAAGTTCATTAGGGAAATGACTGTACATTGTATGCATGACTATTGCACCTTCAAAGGTTATGCTAGGAAAATAGGTTTCAGTTCACTCATCAAATTCTTAGAAAAAAGGCATTATTATTTAAATGCATTATTTAAATCATGTTAAGAAACAATAAATCCAAATTCTTCTAGCATAACTATGATGCAAAGACAACATTTAGATCAGTTCTTACAGAAGAACCAAGCAGTAAAAAGATGATAAACACCCTGTGTTACTATTCACGAAGGTATTCAAATTGCAGAGGTCTGATATGATTAGAAGTCTGCAACTGGATGGCCAAAACAGAACACCAATTCTGCAAATAAATGTCTGCACTGTTTTAATATAGAATAGCTGTGATACCATTGCCACTTTCTTTCTCATCAGCAGTTAAAAAACGAAATGTGCAAATAAATATGTAGCTTGAGAAAGCACAACACTGGTGTTTGGAAAATAATGAAAGCCTTCTAGAGGCTGCTGGCCAAACCTGGCTCTGAAACTTTGCAAAAAGTTTCAAATGACCCTTCATATTTACACCCCATGCTTGTGTATCAAGAGATGCTTTAAAAATATATTTTTAAAGTTCATTATTTAGGTAGTATCTTACTGTTAGAATTATGCACAAAGAATAATTTTCCTGATTAATGCTAAAATTTTTTATGGAATAAAAATTCCATGGAATTTTTTATGGAATAATTTTCTGATTTGAAACATTGGTTTGTGTTTTGTTTACTTGTAGCCTCGTTCTGAGTTAAATGGACCTTAAACATCTTAGAATCACTGAAGCTGTTTTCTAGACACTTCTGGCATTTGGTTTGTCCAAGAGAGAATGGGGAACTAGGAGAGAAAAAAAAGTTATTGAAAATTTGGTATGAAAAATTTAATTTTTAATAATTCCTTACCAAAGATTACTCAGGTGCATTCTCACATATTTTTTAAAATTATTTTTTTAATTGGAAAAATATCCTTAGCTCAGAGATCTGTGGGATTCCAGTAACCAAACATTGTTACATATCTGATTTACATTCTTTGGGATCAGATGGTTTAATGTTCTGAGACTTTTTGTCTGACTAGTAATTGTCATCTTGTCATCATTTGTGAAGGTTAATTTCACGTGCAACCAATCAGGTAAGGTGGCAGGGAAATTGGGATGAGGAATATTCCAAGAAGACAAAAGAGGCTGAATTTCTGTCTAAAACAAAAACCTTGACTCCCTGAAGATCATAAAAACTCTTGCACCTTATACATCTAAATCTCCAGCAGATTATTTTTTTTCTTTGTAAAGCTTGCTGAGATACTAAGGAGAAAAACTTTAAGGAAATATTATTGTCACGGATTATAAATTAACCAATTCTGGCTGGTTCCAATTATTGCATATGAAAGATAAATTAATCTGAATTAAGAAATTACGAAAATTGTCAAGGGACAAGCTTTGGACACCTTTCCTCCTCACATCAGAAATAGTTCATGACAAGAACATAGACAAAGGTCACATCAGGCACAATGATATGGCAGAGGTGACAGGAGCATGCTTCAGTATGCTTCAGTGAAATAATAATTATTAGAAGATGTATTTCTGGAATTTTTACTAGCATTGGTTGTTTCATGTGGGAGAAAGAATTAAAAGAACAAACAAAAAAAATTCTTGTCTCACCCATGTGACTCTTCAAAAATATAAGACTTGTTTTAGTACCTTTTAATAGGACATGTTGCATCTTTCAGACTTAGTTTATTGCTCACCAAACATTCTGTAAATGCTACTCAGAGCACTACTGAAGAAGAGGTTTAAAAAAATGTTTGTCTTTTACTTATTTATCTCTTTTTAGTTGAATAAATCATTTTTAGTTATGCTCTTTGGAGGAGACCTTCAGAAATACTTGCTCATGTGGTATTTTTCCCCCCAGTTTTAATACCAGTTTTATTCTACTTTGCAGAATACAGTCAGTATGAATGTACTCACAATTAGTTCACTGGTCTGTTTTTCATGTTCTGATTTAGAAAGCGAGAATGTGTATCAGAATAAATATTAAGAAGAACTTCACATTGCTTGAAAAACTTGTATTTGATTTCTTCAAAGAAGGGTGTTAAAAAAAGGAATAGAAGAGATGTTCTTGAGGACAAATTTTACCCCGTTAAATAATCTCTTCATGTAAAAAAAATTCCACCTCTGTCATTAGTCCAATGAAGTATTTGCATTAATTATGATTTATTAGAAAATTATAGTTCCCAAGATATCATGCCCCATCCTCAGCAAAATTAAATACTTTTCTTACACAATTAAACTTTTTGCTTCAGACTTCATAAAAATATTTCAATAAGAGATGCAGTAGCAACAAAATTTAAAAATTGTGTGATTTCATAAGGTTTAGTCAACCTAAGTAATGTAGTTGATTTTTGAATACCTCCAATTCTGTTTTATGACTTTTGTCATAAAACATGAAACTTTTTTTGCACCTCCTTTCTCTCCAGAGGAATGCATTTACAACTCTCCCCAGAAAATAACATTATTAGCAACAAGTGGATTTTAAAGGAACCTCTTGAATATACAATCTTCCAAATATACAAAGCTTCCAAATCTCTTGTCTAAGACATTTGGGGGATATCTAGAGAAAAAAATCCATCAGGTAAAACTTGCAGTGTACAGTGGACCATGAAATTCTGATTTGAGCTAAAGAAACAGATGTGATCCAAACAAATAATTTGTTTATGTTTATTTAGCATCCCTGATAGAAGAAAATTTTCACTCAGGCAGGAGTTTATATGTACCAAGCAACATTTGAAAATTAGATTTGATAACCAAAGTCACTTAGGAATTTCTACTTACACATCCCCAGTCTGTGAGCATGAATGAGTGTTAGGAGTAGGCTGAGTTACAACACAGGTACTTACAGATCATGGCATGCCCAGAGCTCTTAGTCTTATTCAATCTTTCCTGTGAAACTACCCACAACTGTTGAAAAATAGCACGGAAAAAGAGGACTACTACACTTGTGCAATTTTTCAACAGTGATGTAATCTTCTAAATTTTTACACTCAATTGTGTATCAAAGCATACATTTGTTTTTAATAAATACAAAAAGTGTTGCAGTTAATACAGAAGCTGTGTTTGTCAGTGAATATTTCTATGACATTTTAGAGAACAAAGTGGTAATATACACTATTTCACTTTGTATGTCACAGATTTTCTGTTTTACATTGCTTAAAACCTGGAATGTAGTTTTGACTTAGTACTTGATCTTGCACAACATAATGCAAATATATATATATATATATATATATATATATACAGAGAACAGCAAATTGATGGGAATTTTACCTCACAAAGTTAACAAATAATGTCAGACGTTTGTAACTCTAAGTATATCAGAAGTAACAAAAGAAATGCCAGGGAAGAAGAAGATGGACAACACAAAATAATAAAATTAAGTATATGGGCCAAGAAAAAAACCCAAAAAACCAATCCACATTTTAATACTTTAAAGACTTTAAATACTTTTAATGCCTTAGATCTGTTGCAGAATACTCTTGGATAAAGAGAAAATCCACCGATTCCTGCTGTCAGAAGTTCCACAGTGATGCTGTACAGGATTTGATAGACCAGCATTTCTCATGAGGAGAAGCATTGTTTACTAGGTTGTCTTGGTTTGAAAGAGAAATGTCTGCTAAGGAAGGCAGGAGCCCCCCTTGGAATGGAAAATATAAACCCCCTCCCTCCAAATTACTATAATTTTTAAATTAAGGGGCTCTCAGGTGAAGATGAGGATAGGAATAATAGTTCTTTACATGTGTGTGTAATAAAGCAAAGAGCAACAACCGTGGCATTGACAGGGACCCTCCTCTGGGTGCAGTTCCGGGCACGGCCGGCAGGGGCGCTGCGGGCGCACGGCGGGCAGGGGGGCGGGATTCCCGCGCCGGCAGGGGGCGCTGTGGGCGGGATCGGGAGAGCGCGGGAATGGCGGCGGGGCAGGAAGGGATGGGAGAGAGTTTGGGTGTAAAACCCTGGGACAGCTGATCCCAGTGCCTGGACAAGGGATGGGAGAGAGTTTGGGTGTAAAACCCTGGGGCAGCTGATCCCAGTGCCCGGGCAGGAAGGATGGGAGAGGCTTTGGGTCTGGGGCAGTGTGGATCATGGAGGGATGGAGGCTTTGCCTCACAAGCGCTGGGGCAGTTGATCCTGGTATCCCTGCAGGACTCTGAGGAGCAGTAAGCAGGAATGAGCAGAAATCCCGAGGTGGTAGGTGAGATGTACCAGAATCTCCGGAGCTGTGGCTGGAGCCGTGGGAGCTCCTGGCAGACAGTGCAGGGAAAGCTCGGAGCAGCACCAGAGAAGCAGCAGGAGCAGAGAAGCAGAACAGCAGCAGCAGGTCACAGTGGAGCAGGGACAGGAGCTCAGGATCCCCATGGCAGAAGGAAGCAGGACCGGGCTGGGCTCCGGCAGCAGCAGGGAATTCCTTTCCTCAAAAACTTTGGAGCATCCTCCTCCCATGCCGAGCAGCAGAGTGAGAGCAGCAGCTGCCCCTTCACCTGCCCCATTCACGGTGTCTCCACCCTTCGGAGAGAAACCCCCAGGTGAGAGAGGTGCAAACATATGTCTTGAGCTTGGCCATTTCTTTCTTTTTCTTAAGTACCCAAACTTGACAAAAAATATTAAAAAATGTATCTGTAATTGCTACCGTACATGAAAAATGAAGCAACAATGACCTGGCAAATAAAATATTCAAGAGGAGGTAAGGCAAGTACTTGTCAGGTTGCATAAATGTGTCACTTGTAAGAAATCAGAGCATAAATTCGGTGCTGAGATTCAAGTAGAGCTTTTCATAAACTCATTCCACTGCTCTGCTGAGACAAAGCTCATGTAAATTGCTTTTTTTTTCAGGTTCCCTGTTATATTTATCTGAAACTTCCTAAAGAAAAATTGGATTTTGTATGTGTAATTTCCTCTAAGAATTCAAACCATGACCTGAGGCCATTTCACTGAAGAACCTCAGAGTTTCTCTTTCACCTCTAGGCCTTTTTCCCCTCTGTATATTTGCACATGAAAACATTTTATCCCATTTTAAGGTGATTCCTACAGTTTTTCCAAAATTAATTATGAAATTCTTTTTTTCTTAGTGTAAAATCTCACTAAGATATTATTTGATGACAAGATTGTGCTCAAAATTATTTTACAGGGAATTGCTATATGTCCCTGAAGTTTCACCAGGTCCTTGATTTAAAGCAAGCAGAGCGACTTTTGGGAATCTGTATTGACCATTCTAACTATTTCTGACTAGAGACATATTGCTGATTCCTTATTACCCACAGGAAATTTAGTTATGGTATAAGTAAAGGTGCCTGTATTCTAGCCTGTATTCTATTTTGTATGAATGCTTTTAGTTTTTATTTTGGCTCTGATGTGCTCATGCTGTCTAGTTGTATTCTGTGTTAAATGATGACATTTATGTGTTCAGCATCCTGCAATAAACTGTCATTTAAACCACTGTGTGAAACCTAAAGGTAAAGGCCAGAACTTATGTTCTTGGCAAATGTGAAGTTAAACTATTAATAACATTAAGTTCAGGCATGACTCTAACAATATTTTCAGTAGAATTTGTACCTTGGGCAATAGAACGAAGAGAAACTTAAAACTTCTTGATCTACGAGTGCTTTTTGAACTTTAATTTTTTTACTTTTTCTCTGAACAAATAAATGCAAATAAATAGCTCATGCTGTTAAGAAAAAATGTTTGCCAAACACAGGGGTCATTTTTGATATTGCTTTTTACCTTTAAACAACAGATTACATAGTCACAATTTCTGATTCAACCTTTTTTTGTTAATTTTGGTAGACTATAACTGCTTGTTGTAATAATCTTGACACTGACTCAAATCAGAACATTCACTCTGGCTTTTTGTTTCAGTAAGGTTTTACTGTAGTGTAGTGTTATTACTCTGAATGAAGTGTATTTCAGAGCAAGATGGTCATTGCAGCTCAGATACATTATTTGGTTTTTGCTACAGTAAAATATCTGGGTTAATGATTCTAAATCCTCCATTGCATAGTAAGCCTTAGAAGGCAAAGCTGCTTTTCAGCAGATTCTCTGCCAGACTCCCTCCCTTTCCAGACTGGGCAAACCCCCCAACCTTTTATTCAAATATCAATGTGTTGAGTTTGACTTTTTTAAAAATTCTTTTGTGCTTGCAGTTGTCCACAATGAAGCATAAGATTCCTGGATTTGATTATACATTTTGCTGATATTTATTATATAAAATATTTATTATTTATTTTGTATCTATTATATTTTTTAATATAATACTTCATATTAATTATTTTTACTTTTGGGGAAGGTTTTACTATTCAGTGTTATTTTTCTATATATTCCAATTTTGGCCCTACCTTTTTTTGGAAAGGTCTGTTATGATCCAGAACAAAGTTCTTGAGGTTATCTCCTAACATATACCTGTTTTAACCATGGTAGGTAAGTAGATTTCTAGCAACAGAATTCACTTTTATTCAGCAGTATTTGACAGAAACATTAATCTTGTCTTCTATGCACAAAAGCAAAAAAAAAAAAAAAAAAGAAAGGATGAGCATTTTGCTGTGTTATAACCAAAATGCTTTCCTCTTTTTTGCTATTCACATTTCTCCCTATTCTTGAAAACAAATGAGCTGTCAGCAGTCAGACCATCTTACATTTGGCAGTACTACAAACTTTTAAAGGTTTCACGGGGTAAGTCCTCAAAAAAATATATTATTTCTCTTAAAAGAAGTTCAGAGAATCTTCAATTTGATCTACATGATTTCAGATAGTATTTTACTCCTTTAAAAACTCATGTTTGTGGTGAAGTCCATAATTTTCTATATTGCTTAAGTCAATGTATAATTATTTGAGCCAATTTGTCATAATTCTACCTAGACATTTTATAGTGTCTAGCATGTTGTCTTTGTCTCTGCTAACTTGTTAAAACTTCTAACTTCTAGCTCATGTTTTCTGTTAGAAATTGGATTTTCCCCTCTCCCTGCCTCTCTTAATCTTGTGAAGAAAACATGCATATTGCAAGTATGGGCTTTTTTTTCATTTAAATTTGAGATATTAATGGAAATAATTTGAAAATACTAGACTAAAAGTAACGGGAATTAAATATACTGTGAAATTTTACGTATTCTGATTATTAATTTAAAGGAAAGTCTTAATTGGGAAACTGATTATGGTCTCAATTACACATTAATTTGGAAAAAGTCAATATAAAATTAGATATTTTGAAAAAAATTCTATATTTAGTCTCTTTTTTATGATATTCTACAACAATTAAACTGAAAAAAATTACTTATAACCTCTTTGAAGACTGTGCCTGGTAGTGTTTAGTGGTAAGAGCATGCTCTAACTTGTAAAAATCACATCCTAATTTATCAGTTTTCTCAAGGGTTTTTCTTTCTTTCTTCTACACAGCTGCACAGAATATGCCATGATTACTTTAGTTTCTTACAGAGTAATCAGTCCCTTTACCTGCTAGCTGTGCTTCAAAGATTTTATGTATTTCAGCTAGAAAATTTCTCCCTGTGTGTTATAAAACATGGGTTAAAAACCACAAGTGATTCCACTCTAAAAACCACAAGTGATTCCACTCTATTTAAGAATGCATGTTCATCACCTTTATACCCCAAACTCTGTGATGACTGACTTTCATTTTATTAGTCCCTTCAGGAGAAGAATCAGATCATAAACTGTCACAATTATTTCAGGCAGAATTTACTGGGGAATGTGGTTGTAGTATCAGAACTAGATAAGGAGAAACAGAATGATCTTTAGCATTAGTTAAATAAATGGTGGAAGAGCCTTTATCCCCTCTGGCATAGAAGTTAATTACTAGAAGAATATTATTCAAATGCATAGCTAAAACAACATACATATTCATATCAATGTCATTTTATCATCACAGAGACACTATGAAAAAACATGAATAGATATTTAATTCCAAACAGTTACTTACCTGCTATTTCTACTCTGAGCCCTGAACTTCCCCTGTAAGTTATTTTTTTATAGGTTTTCTCTGATACTGATTTGTTCTTTTGATTTTCCTTTCCACATAATTAACATGGATGTGTAACCCAACATGCTTGTTCAGTATTTCATTTGTTTTCTGCATAAAGAAATGTTGTGCTCTAGAGAACCAATAAGCTGAAACTTTGGAATGTATTATTTAACTAGTGGATTTTAAGAGGGGGACACTTCAGACTAAGATTTAGATCAAACTGCATTTCAGAAGAACAATTTTTCAACCAGAACATTAATTTTGTGTGTGGGATATTTCACCTTATTTGGTATTTTTTGCAAGCAATGTATAATATAGCTACTCAAACAGGAATGGAATTCATATTAATGCACTCAGCTGAGTAGCTAGTAATTAACCTCTGTAGAGCTGTGTCTCTTTGGTTTCCTCACAGATATTTCTAGAAAGGTCCTGCTTTTATTTTGCTTAGAATTCCTGTTTTCCTGGTCTGATGTGGCTTTTTGTGTTTGAGTGTCACTGGTGTTGGAGTTTAATAGACTTTAGGCCACCTTTCATAAAAGGAAAGAAATTATTGTTTCCTTTAAAAAGGAATGAAACCAACTAACAGTAATTCAGTCTAAGTAATTTAAATCGTGATTAAATATATTTTTGCTCCTTTGAATATTAGTTGAACAGCTGTCCTCATGTTTTACAGATGTGTCTGTGTGTCTCAAAAGAAGGTGCTAGATATGTGCTTTGGAGACGTGTTTTACTGAGAGTGTTTCAGCTTAAAAAGACTATTGTGCAAGCAACTCTAGTAGATATGATTTTAGTAGTTGTCCCTTCCCTCAAGGAGTCAGCAGCACTTGCCAGCAACTTTTCCAGTTGCTGGAAAAACTTACTGAGTATCCCTTCCAGTCCTGTGCCCAGGTTGTTTAAGAAGATGCTGAAGAGCACAGGGCCAAGGATGGAGCCCTGCAGAGCCACACTGGTGACAGATCCCCAGTCTGATGTCACCTCTCTCCCTGATGTCACCCTTGGCTGACCCCTGGGCCAGCTGCTCACCCACCCCAGGATGTGCTTGTCCAGCTGTGTGATGGATGTTTTATCCAGAAGGATCCTGGGAGGGAATCCTTGCTGCAATCAAGCAACAGCTTCTCTTGATTGATGAAGTGGATTACCTTGTCATAAAAGGAAATCAGATTTAACAAGCAAATTCTAATTCCATCAGAGCTTTAGGTCTCCTGAGCTGGTCTCTGGCTGCACAAAACCATCTTTGTATTTTTCCAAGCTAAATAAAATGAACTTTTATTTTTCTGATCTCTCCCCTATCCTCCTGGAGGCCAGTACATGATCGTTAATTGACAGCTGGAATCAAGATAGGACTCCTGGGTTAGGTAGAAGAGCTCAATGACAGATGAATTCATCATCCTCTGAAGCTTAACATGATGTTACTCTTGGGAAAAGGGAGGGCCTTTTTCTTCTGAGCTAGGAAGTCTTGTAGTTTCCAAACATCCAATCTTTTTGATGTTTGTATCTTGCAGCTGACTGTCCCCTGTGTGGTTTTAAGCATAAAACAGTGAATCACAAGGTTCCTGTTAAGGTCTTTAGTAAGTCTGATTCCGACGTTGAGAGAACTTGGTTCCTGGTGTAGGATACGGAATTAGAAGATAGATTTTAGGAATACTTTTAATATAAAATCCACAGATTACTGAACTTTTGTGGGATACGCAAATACACAGGTCTTAATTTTTATTTCAGTTTTACTAGGTACTGGCCCCATTACCTTTTCTCTCCTGAGCTGATCTTTGTGACATCTTTTATCCTACTTCCTGTTTTTATTTCAAAAATTGAATTTTTGCCATATGATACATAAAAATAATGGGGTCCTGACCTAAACTTCAAAGAAACAGAGGATAAAATTAGTCTGATTAGCCAAAAATTTAAATTAAAAAAAAAAAATTATCCTATGTTGCACCATTTTAACTGTGTTTAAATACGGTGTTTGCTACGTCTCTAGGTGTGTCCAGGAAAGAGAGGGGAAAAAATTTAACATAATTTCAAACACTATGTGTTCATAGGGATTTATTTTACTTCAGTGATTTAGTAACTGATTTGTTTCAAAACAAAAAGTATTACACGCTACACTTTAGAAAGGATAGCCTGACAAAATGCAATAAACAATTTTGTCCCTTGTATATTTTTTCTTATTTTGCTACAGAACTGAAATTAGTTAAATTGACTGTGAATTGACGAAACAGTCGAATTTGGAAGAAATAGCTGGATCTCAGTGTGTGTGTGTAAAACAAGAACTAATGAACGAGTCTGATGTCCTACAATCATTATAGAAATGGCACATTAAACTGTTAAGAATAGGGGAAAATTTTAAATAGCTTCAGTAAATTATTGCTTTCCAGTGATCTTTCAAGCGTGCACAAAAAGGCCTTTCCTCAATTTCTTTTAAATTGCTAGTCCCAGTGTCGAGTATTTGTGCAGCTGCCGTGATGTAATGCACACAAGAGCTCAGGGTTTTCTCCCCGTGTATTTGGGCTGAAGCCCTCCAGCCTCTCCTCAAAGGGCCATGCTACAGCCCTGGCCACGATGCTGCTCTGCACAGCTCACTCTGGTTTCTTGATGTCTCTCTGGTACTGCTGGGTACCAAACTGCACCACGACCTCTGGTCTAAAGAGAGAGTGGAAAGTCCTTTCCTGGTAGCCACGGCTGCTGCAGCACTGCACCACTGGTGTGACACAGCTCCAGGAAATTCTGCTTGGGGCTGTACAGCAGCTTTAATCTCATGGGCTGGAATAGGAAAATACACCTCTGTCTCAAAATACACCATGCTTTCCTTGCAGAGAAGACAAGCTTGACAATCAGTGATCTCATGCTTGAAAAACTTTATGTGAAGAAGAACACCAGCATTTGTTTCCTGTAATTTGGACAGTTAAAAGCTAACTACATAACAGTGTAGGACCATAACTTTTAGGATATACTCCTTTATTTTATACAGTTTTCTGGCAATATTACTTCTTGAGATTGAATGTTCTGCTTGCCAAACTTCATCCATCATCAGTAATGTTGGCTGGTATTAGAAGCCAGTGTATGGAATCTAAGTAGCATTGGCCCATACTTGTGAAAAATTTAGTGCCTTGACTACTTGGCAGTGCACAATTACAACTTTTGTTGTATCCTGAGATTTCTGAAAGGCTTACAGATATTTATGACGTCACCCTGAGCAGAGATGGTGCCATATTCTTACATCTTGGCACAGTCTGGTTTAAAGTGAAGTAGCCTGGGAATGGAATTCTGTGTAAAACCAACCAGCTTCTTAGTGATCCCTAACTCAGACTTTATGTTTTCTAGAAAACAGGGGTACTGTTTTCAGTGAGCTAATTAGCCACCTCATTTTACTAAAATCTGCTCTGTAATCTGCATGCCATCTGTTCACTTTAGCCTGTAAAAAACAAACTTTAACTCGGCTCTGTAATTATGTCACCAATCATTTCAGTTTGTTCATAGTTGTCTTTTTGAAAAAGTGCATCAAAATAAACATCTGCTTGCGCAGAATGCGTTCTTGGTGGTGTCACATGGAAGGCCCTACTTAATGGATATATTTGACATATATTCCTCAAGACACATTAGTCTACATTCCCTATGCTAATTTTGAAATATACCTTGCAGCTGTTTCTCAGTGCCTCAGTACCAGGAGTACTCATCTCATATCATGAGGAGAGCAGGTTACTTGTATACTGTGCTGATTACAGGCCCAGCCAAGGAATCAAATAAAGATACATTAAGTATCTCAAAAATCATAGTAACGAAGAAGAAAAGAAAAAAGTAAAATAGAAGCACAGTGGGGTGTCAACTGCAACAGAAAATTTGTAACACTCTCTAACAGGGTTGCCCCCCATCATTGGCTATCCATCATCAGCCAAACAGTTACTTCCATTTGCAAACATTTAAGTTCTTTTATTTCCCCTCCTACATATTTTTGGTTCAAGGACATTCTGAATTTTAATTTGCAATGTTTTTCTAACAGTTTTCTGATTTATTTGTAAGTGGGGGGGTATATGACTTTTCTCATTTGACAGGTTTGTTCAAGCAATTCTTTCAGCTTCCTGATGTTCATATCTTTGCATTTATTGAAAGCAATCAGTAAATTTGACTTAGCTATTCAGGAGTTTTCTCTGTGGACCACATTTCTTTAGATAACATGGAAGATCTCTTATCACATGGAGTAATATATTTCAGGATGGGTTCTTTCTTTAGCATCCTAACATAAGTCATCAGAATCTGATATGGATTCTTATTAAACAAAATATCCAGGGGGAAAATGAAGGCAAATAAAACTTCAAAGGCATATGACCTGAATTGTATACAATACTGAAATGACAATTCACTGCTAAGTGACATAAAAGAAGGGAAAAAAAGCCTGTTTATCTAGGAGGTTGTTCTGGTACTTAGTTTGCATTCCATTCTACATGAAACACCAGAAGTAAGATATTCTGAACTGTTTCAACACTGTAACCCTTGTAAAGAGAAACTTTAGTTAACTGAACTCTTTAAAAACTGTTAATTCTTTTATTGCAGGAAGCTTGTCTTCTCATTTGTTTGACAGTCTCTGGGAACATGCTAGATTTAGAATAAATCATATAGCAACTATTTTATTACTCTTTCAAAAAATGTGGTTATGTATTCTTTTGCTACTCTTAGAACATCTCTGCCCTTACAGAAAAATTGTTTGCATAGTGTAGTATTTCAAGCACTTACTATTCATAGTATTTAGAATATCTTTAGGGAGCTGGCATTTTGTTCTTGAGTCTCAGTTTTATGCAGTAGAATGTGGGCCAGTAGACAGATAAAGCTACTCTTAAAATTTGTGTAGTTTCTCTAGCCATTTTCACAATTTTGAAGGCAAATTATTTATTTATTCCCTTCATTAATCTTTCAGTTTATGGAATGTCTCTGAAAAGAGAGTCTCTCAACGTTTTGTAATTTTTTATTTGAAATACTCATATATTTGTTTTTTGGGAATCTCATAAAGTAAATGACAATGTGGTTTTTATGCACACTCAAATTTAAAACCTCATTGCTTGGTAGAATAGATCACACATATTGGATAAGATTTCTCTCATTATTTTGCATAATAAAGGAACCCTTGATGGAATTTGCTTGTGTAAAATTTGTCTGCTCCTAGTCATCTCTGACAATCTAGCTTGAAAGTTTTGCTCCAGTATCTATCTTGGTTGGCAGAATTTATGCTAATTCAAAACACATATTCCAACCTTGAGAAGTCCCTTCCAAACCAAACCATTCTGTGGTTTGTGATTCTATATCCTTTCCTTCATGTTTGCAAGTGAAGTTCAAGGTGATCCAGCCTAGGACTCTCAGGGTGGTCCCTGCCCATCTTGGGGCTTGTTAAGCCAGACTCAGTGCTGTGCTAGTCACAGCTGTATCACCTTTGATTTGGAACTGACTGATGGCAGAACAGTTCAAAATGTGAATATCTAGTATCCAGTTCTATCTGTCAAAAAAATCTTGGTGAAATAGGGTTAATACTCTGACTACTTTTAGTAAACTTCTCAACCTTTTTTTCCCCATTTGTTTATTTTTATAGTTAAAAAGAAATTACCTCGAATCTGCTTTGATTTCATGTAAGCATTTGATGCATACAGTTTTTATTTTCAAGGAGCTTATCCTCAATTTCCTCCACTGTGGCTCATTGGTACTTTTTTGTTGCGTTCTTCTTGATTTCTAATTAATATTCTGGTTGAAGAAGTGGTTTTTTCCTTTTGCTGGGACACTCTTACCTTAAATCACAAATGTGTTCATAGATGCACAACCACATGCATATACAGATGTATACATGCATGTATACAATACAAACCTAATACAAGACATGCATTAGAAATGCTTTGTCCTTATTCTATTTTTTTTTTTTTTTAATTTAAAAGATTTCAGTATTTATTTATTCTAGATAACTAAATTGATTAGATAACTCATCTGGAATAAATTTGTATTGATCTCTTGTTCTTTCACAGGTATCTCTTATTGCATATTTTTGACTTGCCTCTCTTCTCTGATATTATCTCATGTAAAATTTCTCTTCAAACATTTTCACTATATTGCCAATGAAAGCTTTTGTAATATGTGAAGGAAAAAAAATCTTTTAAAGAGATTAGTGAAGAATAATTTTTCAGAAGAATGATGAGTAAGACTTATCACTAGGAAACTCCAAAAAACTTATAAAATGATGGAAAAAGAGGTAGTGTCTAACCTATATAGAGAATTCAAGAATTACATTCAACATAAAAATGGACACTTTACTGAGACAACTACTTCTGGCTGAAAAACAGTGCTGTGCTTACAAAGTATGCACAAATTCAGAGCAAAATATTTAATAGTATTTCTCAGAAGAAGAAGCTGCTTTCTTTTCTAAGTTTTAGTGAAATTTTTTTCAGTACTTAATAAGGACCATCAGAACCATGTCTTTTATTATTATTATTATTATTAAATTAGGGGATTTTATTATGACTTCTGGACTTCATTTGTTTTAATGTTTTCTTTACAAAGAATACTTTGGACAAAACCTTGGTAATGTCTTCTAATAAGTATATAACAAGTACAAAATAATGGGTACCAATTTAATGTGCTGCCATCATGAAGTTTTGTAGAAACTGGAAGACTGAGTGCTGGGCAGAGATTTATCCCTGGACCTTTAATCTAAAATTTGACGTTTTAGGAATAATGATGCTATAGAAGCTTGGTCTTTAACAATATTTTGCCCTTATTTAGGGTTCATAAGGGCTTGTGCACCATTGAAAAGAGTTTAATTGCCCTTAAATTTTTATTGAATTTGTAATTACCTTACTGAGCATTATCTAGTGTTAGATAAAAAGACAAATGCCTTTGATCACAGTGACACCTTTACATTAAAAGAACATCTGATGAGGATTCCATACGTTAAAAAAACAGGGTGAATATAAATGAGCAATTGAATGTATTGCTTTAATGTGATTTTGGAGTGTCCAAGATTGTTGAATTCTGATCACTGACTCTGTCATGCATGTCATGTAGTCAAGACCTCACTGAGTTTGCAAAGTTGCATCCATCAATATAACAAAAATAAAACTGCTCTGGCAATGTAACAGCAAATCAGATATTGCAGGTGATCTAGAAGTGCTGCTGAGATTTATCAGAGCAGGTCTCCAGTCCTAATTAGTAAGATTTCCTGATTTCTCTCAGTTCCAAAAAGTGCATAAGTAAGGTTGGAGAATCTGAAATTACTACCTACAATTCAGTGGGTGGGGGAGTGAACATATATTTAATATATCAGATTTTATCCCTCAACAAAGGGGATTGAAACGAGAGAAAGAAAACATACTGTATGGTTCCAGTCACATCTGTCAATGGTTTTCTGCTTTCTCTTACTTTGAAGTAAGGGAACAAAATGCAAATAAAATGGTCGTCCAAGACAACCTAGTGATGTGAATTATATTTTTATTGTGTAAATGTTTGTATCTCATAGGTTTTGGTTTTTCAGCTTGGAACAGTGATTTTGAGAATATGGAGGGAGTCTTTATCACGGGATGCTTTCCCAGAACATCAGTGAGCTATTAGAGAAGCTAGAAAAGATCAATGTAATCCAATATCTTTCTTATTTAACAATGACAAAACATATTGCACAAATGACAAAACATTTAAGCACTTCTTATGGAAAGTTTTCACAAATTACTTCTTTCAGCCACCTATACTGAACAGGTACTGAACGTCCTGATTTTTATTTTTCACCTTGTGCTGAAAGATTGTGAAGCACTGTGCAAAAATGTGCAGTGGGAAGACAAAGCTCATCATGGAGGAGTCCCTGTGCTGGTAAACAGATCACCAGGGATAAACTGAGTGCACACACCAGGAGGAGGAACATTGAGCTTGGTGCACTGCCCTAAGGGAGGCACGAAACAAGAATGGAGCAGCAGGAGCTGTTGGTGTCATGGTCTGTTTAGAACAATGTAGGTGAGAGAAATTAAGATGAAGGAATGACCCAAATGGTGACTGAAAGTCTGACTTTGCATCATCAGCTTGACAACACATTTTCCCTTTCGAGCAGCCACATAGGCTAACTAGGCAAAACCTGCATGTGTTTGACCTGTATGACTGAAGTCACTCAAACTCCATGTGACCACAAAATGACATGAACTGAAATCTTTTCCCCACCCTCAAAAAAATCAATATGAATATAACTTTAGAGAGGAAGAAGATCAGAGAAGATGCTGGGAAACTCAAAAGGCTGTACCCATCTCCTCCCACAGGAACACCTATTGGGTAAACATTATTCTGAGGAAATACAATCGCCTGTGCTTTCTGACATCAGTGGATTTATCAGCAGTGACTTCTGAACCTTGTTCTGTCATAATAGTCAGTAAATTGCACTATTTTGAATCTTGAATCTTGTTGACTGTTCCCAGGCTTATAGTGTAACCCAAATTATTTGTGCACCTAGGATTGTGAGTGTGGCAAAATTTACAGTGTAAGTTATGTTGTTTGTGCATCTGGCATCTTTATAGACTTATACTGCAGAATTGCCCTCTTTAAAAAACTATCTGTGGATGATCTACTGAGACAAAAGCAAACACTTGTTTAAATTGCATGTGAAAGAATCTTATAAACACAAAGATTTGTTCGCTTTCTTAGGTTCCTCTATTTTGAATCAATTTTTACAGGAGTTATAACTCTTCTAGTGATTTCTCTTACCTGACAAAAATCCTGTCATCCTTTTTTTCTCCTCTTCATTTCTATCTCATTTGTGCCATCTTCTTCAGTCAGTATGTCTGCTAGTGAATTTTTCAGCTTCTAATCCTGCTACTGCCCAGATGGATTTCGCAGTAGAATCACTTGTGTTACCTTTTACTGCCATATTTCTTCACTTTTCTCTGTGTTTATGAAGCCCTTCTCCTTAGCTTGTACTTCAATTAGTTTTGATCCTGGTCATGAAATAACCAATTTATGCTACTATAACTTTCATCTTTATTGATCACAGAAAAGAAATGTCTTTTTCATTACTGTTATGAAATATGATACCAATTTAACTTGAGAAAGTGATTAGTGATTTAGACATACTCTCTTCATTTCAGGTGGGATGAGTTAATTTTTTTCTCAGCAGCTAGTAAAGTGCTGTGTTTTGGAATCAGAATGAGTGGAGAATATTGATAAAACTGATGGGGGTTTTCTTTGTTTTTTTTTTTTTTGTTTTTTTTTGTTTGTCATGTTTAACCTAAAAAAAGGACTCTTTTTTGTGAGGGAGCATAGCTGGGACAGATGACACAAAGTGGCCAAAGGAGCATTCTACACCACAGAATGTAATGCTAAACTGAGGGAAGGTTCCCAGAATGAGAGCCCATTTGTGGATTTCTCTGTGGGAGACTGTTTAAATAGCTCTATTATCAGTTTTTATAATGTCAGTATTTTGTAGTACATATGATAACTTCTTATTCTATTTTTCCCTAATGAAAGTTTTATTTGCAGTTGGGTAACATTAAGAAACATTTACCACTTGCAGTATGGCTGTCATTTGTACAAAAACAATCTGCAGATTAGCAAGAATTTCCCAAGGAAATGAAGATTGTTTCTAGATGTGTTCATTTAAGTATGAATGATGATTAGCTTAATGACTCAAGTGCTTGTAAAGAAGTTATTTTCTCACCCCTAAAACCCATTCCTAATTCACTTAGCAGATGATAATTATACTTTGCTTTTTGAAAATTGTTTGAATAGTTTTACAATCTCACTGCATTTTGAAAGCAAGAACCAGTAACATATTAAAAGTCAGTTATTTTAAAACATACACAGTAAACTGTAAAGAGAGCCTTTAAAAGATGGACATTTGATCTGGACAAAGATTTTGTTCTGTGCAGGCCAGATCAATGGGCTAAGGCCAGTTGGATGAAGTTCAATAAGCAAAGTGCCAGTCTGCATTCTGGTCACAACAACCCCAGGCAGCACTACAAGACTGGGGCAGAATGACTGGAAATCTGCCCAGAGGAAAAGGACTTGAGGGTGCTGGCTGACAACTGGCTGCACATGAGCCAGCTGTGCCCAGGGGCCAAGGAGCCAGTGTCCTGCTGGCTGGGATCAGCAATTGTGGCCAGCAGTGACTGTCTCCCTGTACTGGGCACTCATGAGGTCACACCTTGAGTACTGTGCCCAGTTTTGGCCCCTAAATTCAGGAGGGACTTGGAAATGATGGAGCAAGTCCAGAGGAGGGCAATGGAGCTTGGGAAAAGTCTAGAGTGTAATTCCTGTGGGAAGTGGCTGGAGTACTGGGGGTGTTTAGCCTGGAGAAAAGGAGGCTCAGATGTGACCTCACTGCTCTCTACAGCTGCCTCAAAGGAATCTGTAGAGAAGTAGGGATAGACCTCTTTTGTCAGGAAACTCATAGCAAGATAAGAGGAAATAGCTTCAAGCTGTGCTAAGGAGGTAGAGGCTGGACATCAGAAAGAAGCATTAGAGCAGCTGCCCAGGGTGGCCGTGGAGTCACTGTCTCCAGAAATTTCCAAGGAAAGATTGGACATGGCACTTTCCTCCATGGTCTAATTGACGGGGTGGTTCAGTCAAAGGTTAGACTAAATCATCTTGAAGCTCTTTCCTGACCTTAATGATTCTGTAATTTTATAAATCCAGTTTCACTACTTGAGAAATTATTAAAATAACCTGATAGTTTCAGGTGCAATCCCATTACAGTCAAAAATCAAAATTCTCATTCTCATCAAAGGGAATCTTCCTGAAGTCAAGGATAAAACCAAACTTCTGCTTGCAGGAGTTATGACACCTAAGGCACTGCTTTGCCACATGGTTATGTTCCTACAGTGTTTTAAATATATGCATACATATTTATATAACCTATATCTATACATGTCTGTCATCTCCCAGAGCCTTGACTTCTTGCAGAGGTGCCTGCTGTGGAGAGAAAAAACAGTTCAAAAGATATGAATGGTGATGAGATTGGGACTTCAGGTCACACCCTGCAGTGTACTGTGCCAGAAAATAGGTGCATACATTTTGAATCTTTTATGGGAATTGCCCCGTAGACATGCAAGGCATACCTCTCGCTGTCTTGGTTAATTCAGTTAACCAATGTTTTATCTTTCCCTCTGTTGTGGTTTAAGCTATGAGCTAAGTCTCACACAGGTACTTGCTCACCTTCCTCTGGTGGATATGGGGAGACAGTCAGAGAAGTAAAAGTGAGAGAACTCATGGCTTGAGTTAAAGACAGTATAGTAAGTAGAGGAAAAAGAAAAATATGACAAGGAATTAATTCAATATTTCCCATGGGCAGGCAGGTGTTCAGTCATCTCCAGGAAGTCTGGGCTCCACCATTTTTGACTTGGGAAGACAAACACCATCACTCAGAACTTGTTACAATGGAAAAAGACTGTGCTATTTGTGTAGAAACACACAAAAGCTGGTGTGATTTACATTGAATTCAATAATTCAAGCATCATTTTGTCATCTTGCTCATGAAATTTCCTTTTCTTTTGTATTATTTTACTACAAACTTTCAAGCTTCTGCAAAAATGAGAAGATTTTAGCTATTTTCTTATTTTGATGTTGACTTTTTAACATTAATAATAATCCTTAAAACTCCATGATATTATCACCAGACATAATCATAATGACTGATTCTGACAGCAGGACAGAATGTTCTAGTTGCCAGTTATTTGAACTAGGAAAGAAATTTATTTCAATATCTGACAGCAATATTCCTTCTTGTTCTTTTGCTGTAATGAAAATTACTTTTTGCTTTCAACATGGTGTGCATAACCAAGGTGGTAATCGTTGGAGCAGTGAGAGTACAGGAAAAATATATTCCCTGTTGTGAAGTTAATGCCACCTCATAGTTCAGAGGGAACAAGAAGCCAACATTATATGGTTTATTTAGTCAGCTCTGAGCAAAGTGAGAAAACTTCATAGGTGTTGTGCAGCAAAAACATTTTTGTGTATACAGACCATGAAAATGGAAAAGCTACAAAAAACCCCTGAAACATATTTGATTTTGCTGTGTGCACTGGACTTATGCAAAGTGGTTGGCACTAGCACTCATGAGATATTTGAGAAAACTCAGCAGAGTTAACCATCTCCAGGCAAATGCAAACTGTGATATCATTTTATAGATTTGCCATTAGGCAAGCAATGAGCACAGTTCTCATCTGCAGTGAAAGAATATCACTGGTATTAAAAGAAACAAAACAACCTAAAAACTACTCCTTGCAGAGGAAAGGAGTATTTTGTGCACAAAATGAGGTGCATTGTATTGCTTTTTCTTTGTCACTTTATCTAGTTTCAGTTCTGTTTCTATTACACAAATATACTCCCATTAGTTGTACTTCATTATAACTACATTATACTTTCCATGCTTCGTTGTGTTTCTTTCATCAAAGTAGAAACAGCCTGTGTCAAACCTTGACTAAATTTAATTGCAGGGAGTCTTTACAACTGCTTCAGAGGCCACTTAGGTTCAGTACCTTGAAAATTTAAATGTGTTCTCTCTTACAGTAAAAACGGAAAATTTTCATTTCAACTTATACTGAAATTATTTAGATTAGGGTTTTTTTCTGTTTTATCCTATTAAACTAATTACTAATTAGAAGAGTGCTGGAGAGAAGTCCTTGAAAGCCATCATTACTTGAAATTCATTATTTTCTTAAGATAATTAGTGGATAAACTATGCTATACTCTGCAAGAATCTTCCATTGTTGTTCTAGGATTTATTCTATGCAGAGTATTTATTTATATTGGTGACATTCAGATTCTGAATCGTTGTTTCCCTTGTGATGATGGATACTGTCTAGCACTCTTCAGTGATTGTTGAAAAACTAACTGAAAAAAACCAAAAAACCCTAAATGTGTAGGATTTGCCTCCTGTCAGCCAAGTAAAAAACCAAAAAACTGTTTCTAAAGAAGTACAATACATTATTTCTTTTGCCCAGAGACTCCTTTTACTCTTCCAAACATCAGGACTTGTTCTTCTTTGCTCTATTGTCCATACCAACCTACCTGAGCTTCAACTGAAACTAGAATGATTTCACTGAAACTAGAGTGAATAAGTGAAAAATATTTGTACAGCTCACAGTGCAGGACAAAACATTTCTCATCCTGAAGTGCTGAAATTTTTGATTTTTTAACCTAGGTGATGCTAGGAAAGAGAGTAGTCTTTACTGGAAAACTTAGATGAACCTCTGAGGTTGTTTTAACAGATTTTGTACTTGCAATGTGGTGTAAGAAATGTTTCAAAACACATGCTGTTTTGCCAGCAGCTCTGTCTGCTCACTTTTAGGTTAAATAGCTAGTTCTAGGAAAAGGTCATGGAGATAAAAATGTTTTAAAAGTTTTATTAGGATTTTTTTTTCCATCTGTGCTTTAAAAAGACTTCTAAAGGTGGTGCAGACTTTTTGGTGGTCAAACCCTTGGCATGTCTATCAAGTTGTTCAGTTAGTTATTTTTTGTGTAAAGCTGCTATATAATATGATTTTATTTTGTTTATTACTTTTTGAATCAGTATAGTAAAATTTATTAATTTAAATTTATGTATTCATATCAATGTCTAGGTCAGATCAGTGAATAATTCTCTTGCACTTGACTGTTCTTACCATAGTGATTTATATTCAAACAAAAAACCCTCAGTGAGTATAAAATCCAAACAACTCCTTAATACTAGTTAAGTTCTTTAATTTGCTTCTAACATCTGAAAAGAAGGATAAATAATAATCCTAAAGTATGACTATACTAACTACCCTGTCATATAAAAAGTCCAACATTCAGAATTTTATAATTATTATTGAAAAGATAAGCAGAGGTTGGTATTGGAGGGACAAGTATAAATTACTTAAGAATTCCAAGTTAATCTTCAGGTGCATGTACCCTAAGTCTCTGGAAAAATTTCCTTCCTTTTGAAGCTCCTCACATGAAATGTGCAGTTAAGGTAGGCCAGCACTGTTCTTTTGTCTGATATATTCTATGGTCCAAGCTCTCTGTGATCTGCACTGGAACTGTTTAGGCATTGTAGAGCAATTCCAGAGAAACTGGAACTCCCAGTTGTAGAGAAAGAAGAGCTCCCCATTCCTGGAGAAGCTCAAGGCCAGGCTAGATGGGGCTCTGAACATCCTGGTCTAGTGGAATCTGTTCTGTAACTCTGTGGGTAGTATTAGCAAATAGGGCTTGTTTTCCATCAAAAGTCTGCACATTTTCTGCTGAAAGGCTGCTGAATTGTGAAATTTGGGTAGTCATGTATTTGAAATGCTTGAGTTAATAAATTTAAAAGTTTCTGAATATATATGCTACGGAGTATCTCTTTCATCTGATATTTACACAACTAACCGAATATATAAAGTACAAGCTGCTCATTCCTCTATTTAAGTACCAAAAACATTATTCTTTTTATAGTGCACATTGAAACTTATAATTGCCCTGTAACATCTCAGCTTAGCACTATCTGATTACTTATATAGCAAAATACAGCCTGCAAACTGGTGTAGAGTTTCCCTCCAAATAAAAATGATCATATGTACTCCTATGTTTGACCTCAATAATGTTGAGGCTTTCCTTCTGACTGGTCTGGCATGTACAGAAAACCTTTTTAGAAAGCAGGATTTGCTGCTTCATTAGCACAAATTCATTTTGAAAAGGGTTCAGAGTTATCAAAGGTGGATTTATTTTTAAAAAAATTGGAGAGTTGAAAAAAAACGCCAAATGATCTGTTATTAGAATAATCAAGTAAGATCCTTCTGGAATTTTTTAGTGGGAAATTAATCAAGGCACGTAGGAAAATATGATCCACAAGATATTAAGATGTTCTAACTGTGATAAAAAGAGGTTATCTTAGAGTTTACCATTGTTTTGATCCACTGATAAAACTGCAAAATCATGAAATTAATTATGTTCAATTTGTAAGGAATGGAGCCTCAGTGTAGAGAAGCTGTGCTATGATACAATAATGCTATGATACAATAATGTGCTTATGACCCACAGCTCTCCCCACTTCAGTCTTTTACTGTTGGGTCAATAAAATGTTCCAAGGAGTCTGAGCATTTTTCAATTCATAAATGAACTATAAAATAAAGCAATTAAAAATACTTAATGTTACAAAAATTAATTTTACATCATGTTATTGTTACAAATATGGAAAATATTTATTGCTTTTTAAATATGAGATGTTATCACTTTGCACAGGCAAACTTCTTCTTGCTTTAGATCTATTTTGTCAAATTTGCTATAAGCAAGTTTTCTATAAACAGATTTTTCACTTCAACTCCTATGAAAAAAAATATTACATTATTTATTTTTTCTTGTGCCTGTCATGCTTCTGCTTCAGAAGTAACTCTAAGGCCTAATATTTACACTACAGTAATCTCCAAGGATTTAACCTTTCTGAATACCATTTATGATGACAACTTTGCTGTTGCTGAACTACGTGCCCTCACAGAGAGTGCAAATCCCTTCATTTAAAACTGCCAGTAAATTTAAACAGTGATACTTGTAATCATTCTGTTTTACCCAGACACTGTGAAAATAGAGGATGAATTAATTGGTAGCATGTAAATATTTTTTAATAGACATTCCTTAATACATTCATATGTCTGGTGTTCAGTGCTGCTTCTTACCTGTTTCTCTGGTAGCTGTAATTGTAATCGCCACCAAAGAATAAAGATATCTCACTTATTCAGATTTGCCTCCTTTTCTTGTGGTTCAAATGAACGAGATTTGAGTCTAAAAACAAGATTACAAATTTGCAGATGTTAAACTAGTTTCCTTGAGTCATAAGAAGTCTTTTTTAAAATATTATTATTGAAATATTATTTATCATTATTATTTGATATATAGGGTTTGAAAAAAACAAAGATATTTTCTGGCATAAACTGATATGTGTCTCCCTGAAAAACTGCTTATAGATAGCTTAAATTCTCAGATATCTTTTAGAATAGTATTATATCTCTGCTCCTCAAGCTGAGCAGAACACATACAGCTTGAATCATTGTTTTACTCAATTAGTATCAAGAAACAGGGGCCCATAAACCTGTTAAGTTTTTACTTAGAAGATGCTTGTGCAAAGAGCCAGCCATGAAAATCTCATTGTTTAAACCAGATTACTGTGTAAAATCTGGGAGGATCTCCACACAAGCCCATAGATTCTCTCCTCCAGACCTGACCCTGAGGTAAACACATCATTCTCATTCTCCTCTTTCATCTGCCATCTCTTTGTCTGTATTTTCTCTAGACTGCCTCTGGTCCCGTGGCTCCAGCTCCCTGCATGCTGTCAAGCCTTAGCCCAGAGGCCTTTCTGCCACCCTTCTCTATTGCTCTGGATTTCTGTAGACATACCTCACTACATCTAGAGGAGATATTTGAATGTCTTCTGTGTAACAGCTGCACAGGAACACCCCAAAGATGGATCTCCATCAGGAACAAGCCTCTTTTCCAGTTCCATCAGAGCAAGGAAGAACATGGGGTTGGAAGACAGCAGAGAAATACTAACGTATTATCTGGTTTGTGTGGGTAAACTTTATCTACCACCAGGATGTTTGATGCCTGAGAATCGTGAGTGTTCATGCTGAGCAGAGGCAGGAAGAAATCTTCTCATGCATCTTAACTGGTGATTACTCACCCCTGTAACAGATCCTGGCTGGAACACAGGCAAAGCAAACCCAGTCGAGCCTCCAGTGCTGGCTCTTTATCAGCCTTAGGTAGGAGCAGATGATCTGCAGTGATTTGTGCCTGTGAGACAGTGGGAAGCAGGCACTGAAATGTTTCCAAAGCACAGTGCATCAGGCCAAACTGGTCTCCTGTGCCTGTGCTGAGCTATTCCTGGCACTCTAGTGAGCTCTAGTTAGAGTCAGCCTACTGCTGTGCACTGTGTCATCTGTGGTTACTCAGAGCCAGGAGCCCCTGGTTTTGTGCAGGGTTAAAGTAGCTGCCCAAGCAGCTTATAATGCATTCTTTGCACTCATTCTTGGCAGTGAAAACCTTTGAACTGGTTTTGGCCAAAACTGTTGTGATGTTAAAAAATTAATTATTTCTACATTACAGAAAAATACCATCATTTTAAGCAGAATGACCACAGATGACACATAATAGCATGTAGGATTCACAAATATTTAAATATCCCATTTAAAATTCTGTTGTATTAAAAGACGTCAAAAGCTGAGACAAATCACTTCTGACTACTTACTATATTATCATATGTCTTCTTGAAGTAATTGATGGATCAGGTGTGTTTCAGTTTTTTTTAAAGTATCACACGAACTATACTTATTTTAACACGATTAGATTTAGATAGAATACTTCTAGTATTCTATCTCTACTTTTAGAATACTTCTAGTATTTCCTTAATTCTACCCTTGATAAATTTCTGTTCAAACTTCTAGTGACTGAGCTGAAATATAACCCATAAATTTCTGATCCAAAAAAGAAGAAATAAACCAATATTATAACAGGACCATAAACAAGAAGATGTTTTGAAGTAAAATTTTCTATCCTACCTCTTGCTGTCGATGTACCAGAAAGTGTAATGTAATCAGCTATTGTAAATTGAACATGAAAAGTATGAAACCATCTGGGTTTTCTACATGGAATTATATATGCAAAGATTTCACAAGACACAAACTATGTTCTGAAAAAATTAAGAAATTCTAATGCAGGAAGGTGATAAGCTCATACTTAAAATATTTTAAATTAAACAGGGTATATGGTGTTAGAAGGAGTTTTCTCAAATTAGAATGTAGCATAGTTTACAGTAACAATTATGTTTGATGCTTTTTACTTTCATTTGAAAGGGTTGCAGAAAAGGGATTTTTGAGATTTACTTAGACTGCTACATTGAGAACTGTGGAAAACTATTAATTGCATCTCTCATAAGAAGATAAAATATAATGAACTTTCCTTATTTATCTAGTTTATTTTTTAAGTACTCCTTACACATTTGTGATGATATTTTATTAATTTTCACACAATAGTGGAAATAATGGACAAAACACCTTTGCATCTCTCTTAAGATTTCCCATTATAAAGCTGATATTGGAGGTACTCACTCACAGACTAGTAACCCTTGCTCTTAAAAGCAGCAGCGTCCAGAATTTTACTCATGTAAAGACACAGAAAGCAATAGAAAGATAATATAAATTGTCTATTTCCTCCATGAAACCGTAAAGTTTATGGTTTGTGGAAAACTTTTGCAGGTGAAGCACTTCAATATAGAGGTGTAATGCACCCATACTCCTGAACTAGCATTTCATGTACCTGTGCTGGCCCAACAAAATCAATCACGGGTGGATAATCCCACACGAGTTCATAATTGTCCATTCTTCACAACAGCAGGGTAGAATCCCAAGTAAGTTTTCATTTTGGACTCTGTATGGGCTCTCAATGGGAAAGGGAAGAGGGCAGGAAGAACATGAAATTACTTTCATTTTCAAGTATTATGAGGTACCTCAAAGTGCAAAGTAAACATTTTATTTATTTACGTGGGAAAACATGATTGCGTTGTGGGGAGACAAACACCTACGCACAAAGTTTATTTAGAAAAATTTGCTTCTAATTTTGCAAAGTAGAATCTAAGCAGTTTTATTTTACTTTAAATACTAAAGGCAGGTTCAGTTGCATTCTGTGAGCTATTAAAACTAACAGAGGACAAAAATGGAGGATGCATTCTAGTAAAACTGAAGTGATAAATCAGAGTGGCTGTGACTTGTACATTAGTATAACTGCTGAAATAAAAGTTGCTGGTTTTCTTTTTGTAGATATGTATATTTAAGATGCATGATTTTAAGGTAAAAATATTTCAGCCTTATTGGAGAAAATTTCCAGTCTTGGTTTTTGTCTTTATTTTCATTGAAAGATAATATATTTTTACTTGGAGCTCTTGTTTAAAATTCCATCGTGGCATCTTTGCACATACAGGGCATATTGTTGACAGTGACAGCATCAAAATTTCACCCTGATACGTTTTAATAATACGATATTCCTGGCTAATTTGTCACATCTCCCTTCCTCTGGATTTCAAAACCCAGCACAGGATATTCTAAAATAAATTATATCCAGGCATCACTGAGAACTTAAGAAGACTTGTAAGATAAGAAAGATTTGGAGTACAACCACTGAAGTCCTCAGGAGTAATGACATTTGTAAGCATACTTTATTCCACCTCAGCATGCAGCCATAAAATACAGAAGATGACTCAGTTTTCTGCCATACTTTCATATAGACATGCATTTATTTAATACATTTATTCCAATGACATATTTTCCCAGCAACAACAGGAAAATAGCCATCCTTTTCCATGCTGTAGTGTGCAGGCCAAATGAGTGAAAAGGAAATGACAATGCATTTAGGGATTGTTCTTTCAGCTGTGAGAAAAATTTAGTAGAGTCTACACTGGGCTAAAAGCTCTGAAGAAGCTATTGCATAATAAGCTCCAGCACAAGATTAGTAGATGCAAACTCTTTCATAGCAACCACGTGTTCACATCTGATATTCAACTGCAAGTGCAGATGGCTCACCCTTCTGTCATTAAAAAAGCAAGTGCAACTTTCCTTGCATTTGCAGGAAACAAATAGCTATGAATGAAGGAACAGTTAACTTAAGTCAATTGAAGATATCTTTTCCAAGAAAAAATATTTTTTTTGTCAATGTTTTTCTACTGTAGCTATTCTGTATACTGTGCTGTGTTCAACCTAATCATTGTCTTTTACCTGTTCTTCAATCAAAAAAATTTTATTCCATTATCAACACTGCTGAGTTTCTGTACGATTGATCTGTGATGATCAGCTATGTCCTCACTAGAATAAGACATCAAAATTGAGATTATATTGCTCTTATTTTACAAGACTTGGTGTTGTTCAAGGCTTTGAAAATAAATTTCAAAAGCTAAATACAATATAAATTCATATGGTATTAATACCCTCTATTTAGTCAGCATGAATTATCTGTAACTGAACACAGCACTGTTTGAATCTTAATTATACATCTTTCAGTCATAAAATCTCATTTCATGAGAATGCAATTTACATAATAAATGTACAAAGAGAATGTGAGTAGCAAGAATGTGCATACCTGAAGTTTATAATGTCCCTAATGCTTGCCAAAAAGCAAATTAATATTGAAATAATAGCTTCCAGCTATCATATGCTGAATGTTACAGGGTATATTCAGGGAATTAAATCTTAATTTTTTATGTCCCCTGAAAGAGAAGAGCAGGTACATCTGAGTGTAAGAATTAAGAATAAAGATACTTGAAAAACTCTTCTAATGTAACAAGATTGCCTGCTGTCATTTTGGGGTTTGATTTCTTTTTCTTTAATGAAACAGCATTTTTAGAAGAAAGCTGAGTAAAAAAGGTATATAACATTTAATTATCCTAAGCTCTACAGTTTCAGGCATATTTTCCAAAAAAAACTCAAAAAAAAAAAAAACAAACAAAGAAGTTGTACTTTTATTTAAAAATACTTTGCTTTCCGTTTGACCATTTCAGTAATTCCCTTCCATTCCTTGTCCTGTAAATTTATCACTGTACAGTGTGGGCTTTACTTAGGGCTTCTCTGAGAGGAGCAGTGAATTAGTCTAATGCAAACTGAAATACTACAAAGCAAAGGATGCAGCTGGAACACCAGTGTGGAAGGGGTTGTACTATAAGACATCTTGTCATTTATTTATCTCTACAAACTGAAGAATGATCTTGTGAATTAAGGCATGAATTGAAAGTTAAGGGAAGTAAAAACTAACTAGAAACCAAAATACTTTTTGGGGTGGGCATGCACAGAAAAAAGCTGCACTTGGTTGAGCTGCAGACATCCTACCAAGGATGTCTTGAGTTTTTGAACCATCGAGTCGACTTGAACCATCTCTCAAGTTAAAAAGTTTTTGAATATAGATCTACATGCAAAAATAAAATAGCTTTGTCACACAGAAATATACACAGCCAATGATTTTCTGATCTGGGAAAGGAAATAGAAGGGAAATGGAGAGGATTTAGAAGAGAAATACTCATGCAGCTCTTAGAAAAAGGGATTATGAATATCCTTGGCAGCAAAAATAAAGCAGATGCATCTTTCTTGAATCATTCAGTGGAGCAGTGTTTTTTTTTTTTTTTCTGAAGATTCCTGTATATTCTGTACCTCCTGGTCCTTATCAGGAGGTGGTCTGGCAGAAGGGGCCAACCCTGTCCACAGCCTCCTCTCAGGCAGTTGTAGAGAGTGATAAGGTCGCCCTTGAGCTGTCTTTGCTTCAGGCTGAAGAACCCCAGTTCCCTCAGCTGCTCATGTTGTCACAAAGAAAAATGCAGTAACATATTGGCACAAAGAAAGTAATCGTTGATTAAAATTTGTTCAGGCTGTCAAGATCTCATGAGCAAAGATATTTTCTATGCTTCATTAGTCTGTGCACATTATCAGCTGCTCTGCTTCACTGAATTGAGCTGATAGTTTTGAGGTGCAATGAAAACCTTTCTCCTGTTATATTATTAATGACACTACAACATTTTTGTGGCTCTATCTACTGATACAATTTCAGCAGCAGAAGTTAGATTAGGTGTAAAGACTGGGATTGGTTTTGGCGCCATCAGTTATGTCTCTAGGAAGATTAAACTGATATTTGTGTTCAGTAGCCATGAGCTGTTGCCTCTTTGTGGTGCTGGCTTTGTGCAGCACAGGTGCATACATACACTCCTGTGTCTGCCTGGCTTCAGTACTGCCATTCCTGGTTTCCTGGCTGTTTTACAGGGGATCATGCCCTTGTAGAGAGGACAGCACTGGGACAAAAATAAGCAGAATGCTTTTCCCTCTTGAGGTGGGAGACCATGGATCAAACAGGAGTTTAACATGGTCAAGTGCTAGTGCTGTAGTAGCATCTTAAATAAACCTCAAGTTCAGTAGAGTGCATGCCATAACAGCCACAACACATCCCTTCTGCACTTCTTTAGAGTGTGCTTAAAAAGTTTATCCATCATGGAATTTCCTCAAACCTTGGTGCTGACTGGTCTCTACAACCTCTAAAAGAAGATCCAAAATGTCAATGCCCTTACTAAATCCCAAGCCATCTCATCACCAAGGCTTCAATTACATTTATTTTCCATGAAAGTATGACATCTTTAATCATGTTTTGTGGCTAACAAAAAGCTGTTATGTAAGTAACCTGAATTACTACATGCAGTTATAGATGTGCAAAACTGTGAGAAGATAAATGATCAGAACTTCATTGAAGGCAAAGGGACTGGATGAAGACCAGAATTTTGGAGATCTTAGGGAAGGCAGAAAGGGATTCTGAGTATTTGCTTCTCTTTATGCTTACCAGCTACTATATACTAAGTGAAAGAAATTTAGAAATTATACAAAAAATGGCATTAAAAAGTACATGAAGTATTGTTTCCTAAAATAGCTGCAGCTATTATTCTGCTGTATGGTCAGCTTTGAAAAAATGCAGTTGAAAGTTGTAATTTTTAAACTCTGCATTCTGGCTTTTGCTTTGTTTTGGTTTGGGTCATTCTGTTAGTATTTTTTATTTAGATAGATTGTCTTTCATACAGTGTAATGAAAGACAACATTTTCTGGCATAAAACTGATTTCTAAAAAAATAATGTTAAATAGTCATTCACAGTGATTTATGATTTTCATCAGGAAAATAAAATAAAAATTACAAATCCAACCTAAACAATATATGGTTTAGACTTCACTGTTTAGACATCTGAAGAACAAATTTATTTTAACAATATCTTATGCATTTTAATTTCACTAAATTAAATAAGGCATATCTTTATTTTGTACCTGGCATTCTTTAAAAAGAATTGGGTTTTTTTTTTCAGAAAAAGAAGGTGAAAGGCCAAGTTGTTACAGCTTGATATTTGCCTCTCTCTTATTTAGTGATGTGCGAATACATCCTGGATTAATTTCAAAGAAATATTCTGTTTTGTAATGCAGCACTTAACAAAATGCTGCATCATGTTCTAGTAATTTTTTGGGTGTTCAGTCCTGCATAATTTTTGTTCTGTTCCGTATATGGGGTTTTATGGTTTTATTTTTGCCTGTGACAGACACCAGAAAAATAACGCAGCACAAAATGCCAAAAGAATTGTCACTGTGGAAGGTCTGAGGGGTTTTTAGGCTTAAAGAAGTATTATCTTTAGTAAACTAGTGAGCTACACTAAGATTCATAGGTTGGCGTACACATGCTCTCTTCATTTTTCTTTCTTTTTATAAAAGCCTCCAGGTTCTTTTACTAAGGATTGTGACTGCAGAAAAGTTTCATAATATGATTTGTTTTGGGTTAATTTGTTGTTTTTGTTTGTGTTTGTTTTGTTTTTAGTATTATTTTAGTTTCCCAGAAAAATGAGGATTTTCACAATCACATCTTTGGAATGTTCACTACTTCCCCCTGTCTTCCCTCACCACTCCAGTAGCTTTCAAATCCTTTCTTGGTAGATCAAGATGAGGGATAAATGTACCAATCCTAGATCCTTGTGCAATATTGGAAGCCATCACAGAGTTTTGGAGTGAAAGCCAAATGTATGCCAAAGGAGAGCACTGAGATTTGAAACGTGACCATTTCCTGTCTTGACTATTTCTTTGGTGCTTGCTTCATTTTATTTTGTTTGGTTAGTTATAGCAGTCACTGTGTTGCACTTACAGAACAGATGAATCCTGATATAATGCAGAGAATTAGTGAAGAATTTCCTCCATAGCTCTAGTAATATCAGTGGTCAGGCTTGTTAGTTAAAAATAACTTCATGTGATGAAGCATTTATTATGTCATTAAGTTGCAGACACATGTTCTGTGCCTGTTCTGTGTCCAAGGTGATGTGGTGCATTAGGGAGTCTTGTGTCTTGGAACTTGATGCCACCACAGCTGGATTATTTATGTTTCTCAAAATGGTGTACATAAACAATTTAATAGCTTTGAAACAACTTTTGTTTATTAGTCTAGAAAGAATAAGCTCCATGGACACCTCTCTAAAGCTTTTATGTCTTGAATAAATAACAGCTACAAATAGCTGAGATTCTCTTGTCAGTCATTAACTGATCCCTTCACCTGTGAATTCTTTAATATTTTTACATAATTTTAATCCCAGTCTATCTTTAATATTGTTTCAGTAAATATAAAAATTCCTCACCCATGATGAACAATTCTGTTACTGAGCAACGGTTTTCATAGTGTTTTCTAAGGCAACAATTATAGGAAAGGCCCCAAAATTTATGAATCCTTTTCATTATGAACCAAGATTTCTAAAATTCATTGCAATGCATGACTGCATCCCTGAAGAGAGAAATTTATTGTTGGGATTTTATTATTATTTCTGACAAGTAATGTCTATAGTTTATTCTTTCAGCTCTGATGTTTTTGCTGGATATAGGAAGCCAAATACTTGTTAATTTAAGAGGAAGTTATTTTAGGTACTTCTCCTTGGGTGGAAACAATGTGCACCAAGCTGTTGCTTGATGTATCAGCTATAAACCACCATTGTATTTCTACTTATTTCTATATCAGCCTCCTGATGTCATTTTAGATGATTCTCATTTCATTTTAAAATGCAAATTAGATTAAGCAAGATTTCATTATAATTTCCTTAATTTTGCAAATAAACATATTTTAATTATTGTGGCAAGTGAATGGGAACTGTCAGGAATAAGTGGACTGTGCTGGTTCTAAGGCAGTTTGGTCTTTCAGGCAGGTGAATGAAGCAGACAGAAACACATTGCCTTTCAGAAATTTAAATAAGCAGGTTTTGCTTGTATTCATGTTATTTCACATCTGAAAGCTAAAATTATGTGTATTTCAGTTGCAATTTATTTATGGGAACAATTTTAACAGGAAAGGTCAAAGCCTTGTTAGGTGTCAAATATACCATAGGAATACATAGTTACATTAATTTTTGGTTTTTTTTTTTTCATGAAAGCAGTGAAATCAATTAATCACATGGTTTGGATTCTTCAAAGGAAAGAAACACCCGTGCTTTAAAGTGCTACTCAATTTTCAGCCAAAGGCTAGAAAGGCAATTTAAACAGTCTAGTCTTGGTTAAAAGCTGCCACAGTATTTTAGTAAAAGTGCATTCAGACAAGGTCAGCAGTTACAGTTTTAATTCATTAGTGCACAAGCCATAATACAACACTTCCTTTTTATATTTACATGTGTGCCTGTGAACCTGTCTAGGGCTTATTTACTTTGATGGCCAAATGTGGTTGTATATGAAGAACAGCATAGCCTAGAACAGGCAGAGTATTTCAGGTTCAAGGCACTGACAGGTCTCCCCTTGTCCAACTGCCTGAGCACCTCTGGGCTGTGCAGACATTAAAGCACATTATTGAGGTCTCTGTCCAGATACACCAGACTGACTGACTGATTGAACGAGTGAAAAATGAATCAATCAATGAATCAATGAAAAAATATCACAGAAAATATTGAAAGAACATATCACAGGAGTCTTTTCAAAAGCAGTTTTTTTAAAAAAATCTTTTTTGGAATGCTTCTTCTTTTAGGAAATTCATGCTAATGATACTTCTGTGCACTATTAATTTTTTTTCTTCTTGTAAGCGGAGCACTTAAAAGCATAAGAAATAATGGATTGCAGGGCATTAGTAGCACTATATTTACATTATGCCTCAGTGGATGATAAATGGTTGCATTGCAATAATTTTATATTTTATTTAATTTTTCTAGATCTATTCATAATTGGCTTTCTGTTATTATAGGAACATTTTAAGTAGTTAGTCATAATAGACTAACTTATCACTTTTCTTCCTTTATCAGAATTAGACTGGGTTCCCATGGTTTGTTGCTGGAATCCATTCATACCTGTCAGGCTAAAAAAAATTACAAAATTATATCTTTAAGCCCAGGAAAATTCTGATACAGGCTTAGGGCCGTCTTTAGGAGAAAAACAAGAACAGAACATCAAAAAAGTCAGTACACTTTTTTTGTATCTACAAAATGCAGTGGAAATCCTTCCTGGAACAAGATGCATATGTTCTTAGCTTGTGAAGGGGTAGAGATGCTTGTAGTTTCTCTGTTTAGAAGACAGTAGTTTAATGTATAATGTAGTTTAATGCATGACCTCTAGTGCATTATGCATTAAATGAAAAACAGGTGTTGTGATCACCTGTTTCAACAGCTATTCTCAGAGGAGCTTTTCCTACCACAGAGCTGCTGGTAAGAGTATTCCCCTCACATTACCAGAAATATTTTGTCTCTAAAGACTATTAAACAGATATCAGTTGAGAGATAAGTAATACTGTTTGGAGACCATTTCTTATCAAAGAGTAAAAATTGTTTGCATAACTTAAATTATAAGAAACATAGCAGTGATTTTTATTTTAATGTTAAGTAGATAAGTAGGAACTCATTATTAAAGTTTTTATTATCAATTAGCTTATTTTCATAAACATGGCATGTAACTGGAAGACCAGAATTGTAGCTGGTATTTTTGGAAACTTGGTGGAAGTTTCCTGAGAGGAACAATCAGCTCCCAAGACTTCAAATGTACTTCTCAGCTACCAGACCAAACTTACCTGCCAGGAATTAAACTCCAGGAATTAAACAAACATACCAGTGAGGCCATGGGTTGTGGTGCCTCTAGTCTTGCACTTACTCCTGAGCTCCATTACATGGGGTGCAGTCTCCAGGTCAAGATGCAGCTTCCAGAGTTCTTTACCGAGGGAGCCCAAAAAACCCACAAAATTTCCCTTCAGCATGCTCCACTCTAGCTCCTGTCCAGATACATTATTTCTGTGGAGGTATGTGTTCTGTCCAGGAAAGACTGATCTTTTCACAGGTCAGACCACCTTGGCAATGCTGTTTTGCTCTTGCACCTCATGTGCTTATTAACATTTTGCAGACTGAGTACCTGACTTCATGTTGGATTTTTGATTCCTCCTTGTTGCAGACTATTTAGTTTTACTTTTTTTACCAAGTTATGTAAAAGAGGCAGATAATAAAAAATATTTCTAGCTGAAATGGGATAGTCTTACAATGTATCTGTGTGCAAATCAAAGAGAATTATTTGCATTTAACCTTCAAATCAAGCAGGTGTGTCAAAAAGGGTAGGTTTTTAAAAATACATTTCTCATACTGACTTGTTATTTGCTATTTTTGAGACAAACCCAAAACCTCTCCATTTCCAGTATCAATTTTCCCATTTCCAAGCTAAAGCATCCCTTTTAAATGAACAAAGAATTCAATGTCAAAAGCACTAACCTGCTAGTAAGAAAAAAGCAGAGTGTTCTGGGGACAGGCTGTATATAAAAATTATTTAGATCCAGAACCAAACCAGCTTCTTCAATTTAAAAAGGATTCAGACCATTAATATTACCAAACTTTTCTCTCTATCAGGGGGTACAACTTTGAAAATATTTGATAGATTTATATTCTTTCTCAGACCACCTGATTTACATGGTGAACACATAAGCATAAACCAACTTATGTGGGCAAGGACATGGCAACTCTTTGACCTCAGGCTGCAATCTCTATACAATTCAATTGTCTACTGCCCTTTTTAACAGACTAAAAAGTATTCAACATAACTACCTTGAATGGAAGATCAGGGACACTGGTTCCTCCAATTCCCCTCAAAGGAAATAATCTGGCTTCACCTTCCTTTCTCAGCAGAGCACGTGGTGCTGAAGACAAGCCACTCTACTCAGATGAGCAGTTCAGATCATTCCTATCTGGATATTTTTGTGAGTGACAGGTGGGGAAGGAGAAGCATTCAACCATCTGGGGGAAGGCAGTCCAGAAACTTGTTTAGAACAGTGGCTGTGATTAGGCTGGCCAATATCTGGACAGTTCTGTGCAGGGTCAGTGCTTTGCATGGACAGTCTGTGGTGCACAATGAGCCTCAGCACAGCTGCATCACACAACAGGCACCATCTGTGCTGTCCTGAGGAGAAAGATGGGATCCTTCTGTGAATCTCAGGATGGGCAGGATTCTAAGTCAGCATCTGATACAGCAGGCCAAGAGTTTGGCCCAGAAAATAAAATGGGAAAGTCTGAACAACGCCAGTTTGGAATGACAAATGTGGGACCATTACCAGTGTAATGTGCTTGTGCAACATTTAAGATGCTGTTAAAAAATGATGGGTTGCATAGGGATTGTTGCAATCAGTTTGTGAAGAAGCAGGATAATAAAACAAAACCCATGTACAACTAGAATATTAAACATTTGCATAATGAATAATTTATTAGGCACTATTTGAAAAGTATGCAATGTGTAAAGAATACTAGATGCACTGAAATAAAATGACACAAAGAGATTATTTGGTAATAGTTTAGTACTTAAAATAATTGTGCATATATTCACCTTTTAAATTTCTATTTTCCCATTCAAAGTTAGTTAATCACCATATTCAAGGCCGATGAAATCATCAAATGTAAGTTTTTCCTTAGCCAAAAATGTCTGGGAATTGAGAAAATAAATATATTCGATCAGTTTAAGTTGTGCAAGTTCAGTTTCACTTTTACAACACAGTGAAATTTAGTTGAATTAAGAATAAAAACTCAGGAGGATACCTTAAACACATACAATTGCATATACTATCATTAAATTATTTTTAGTGTCACAAAATGATAAAGAGGGCTAAATCTTCTATTTTCTACATATTCAAGTTGTTTAAAACAGAGTATCTTTGCCTCGTTTTGGAACAGAAATATTTTAAAGTTTCATCCAAACAAAAAATCTGAAATTACAATATCTAGAGATCAATGTGGTCAGATTTAATACTTCTAATTATTTTATTCTTGGTTTTAAGTAATTTATGAACTGATATTTTTTGACATTAATTAACATCAGGTCATTCCTGTAATAACTTTTGCTATGCTTAGCTGAATGCTTTCATCAATTTTAATGAAGAAACTGTCAATATTGAAAGAGGTTAAAATAAATTATTGCGAAAATATCTTTTACACTTTTAAGAGCAGGCAGTAAAATTGATAGTGCATTCTATAATGGAGTTAAAGTAAACCAGAAGGTATTGCCAAAAGTCCTAGTTCTTCCATAATAGATGAGGGCTGATTACAATTTTTTAAATGAAGATGACATGAAAGGTTTTTAAAAAGCCAAGAAAATAAAAAACTCTATCAGAACTGTTTCCTTTTTAGCTTCTTCCTTATTTAAAAAAAAAAAAAAAAAAAAAAAAAAAAAAAAAGTTTTTTTTCCTTTATTATCTTCTTTTCATTAGTTTGGATAAATAAAATAAATCAGCATGGCTGAAATTTTCCTTTAGGGGAAAGTTGGCTACTTATTCCCATAGGGATCTCTTAATACTATATAACAATGTCTATTTATATGACACTACGATTGTCCATTTATTATTTCTCTATATTAAGTAAGGGTTTTTACCCATATTAAGTGGATTTTTGACATATTAAGTGGAGTTTCTTTTAGCCACAGGTCACATTGGTGTGTTACTCTTTCTGCACTGCTGGCACTTGTCCTTTCAGAAGTCCTTTGCACCTGCCTGGACAACAAGGCAGAAGGGGCATCAATTTCTCTGTCAGTTCCTAGAGGTGGGGATGTGGGTGTGGATGTGGATGGGGATGTGGATGGGGATGGGGTTGTGGATGTGGATGTGGATGTGGATGGGGATGTGGATGTGGATGGGGATGTGGATGTGGATGGGGATGGGGATGTGGATGGGGATGTGGATGTGGATGGGGATGGGGATATGGATGGGGATGTGGATGTGGATGGGGATGTGGATGTGGATGTGGATGTGGATGTGGATGGGGATGTGGATGTGGATGGGGATGGGGATATGGATGGGGATGTGGATGTGGATGGGGATGTGGATGGGGATGTGGATGTGGATGTGGATGTGGATGTGGATGTGGATGGGGATGTGGATAGGGATGGGAATGGGGATGTGGATGTGGATGTAGTGTGGATATGGATGTGGGTGTGGATGGGGATGTGGATGTGGATGTGGATGTGGATGTGGATGTGGATGGGGATGTGGATGGGGATGTGGATAGGGATGGGAATGGGGATGTGGATGTGGATGGGGATGTGGATATGGATGTGGGTGTGGATGGGGATGTGGATGTGGGTGTGGGTGTGGATGGGAAGTGGCTGAGTGTGTGTTTGGTGGGAAGTGCTGTGAGCAGTGCTGCCAGCCCCTGGGGATGCACACACCAGTGAAGCTGACAGGGATGAGTTGAGTGGGAGAAAGAGCTGACAAAACCCAAATGTTTGCTCTTGGTCTGGCATAAGAAATAACAATAAACCCCAGCATCTTCAAATAGCAGGCATGGAAAAAGGTGTGTGTTTTGGGGTTAGGGCTGGAGTGGGGAAAGACCATGGTGCCCTTTCACAGTATGAGGTGTGTGACAGGGCACACTCTGAGCAGGAGCCTCTCTCCCTTGGGCAGGGGACAATGTCCAGGTGCTGGACAGGCAGGTGGGGGGTGGCATCTGTGTCCAGACCAGCCACAGGAGAGTCCTTGCTTTGCAGAATTGCAGGTTGGCAGCAAAGACACCATCATCCTCGAGGTCCATATGGGAACAGCTTGAGCCATTAGTCAGAGGGCACAGCATGTTGCTAATTACTGTGTTAAAAAGAGACATCGGTTCACTGTTTAAAAATAGGAGGCTAACTTTTCTTCCTTATGACAACTTCAGCAAGAACTTTGTTGGTGAATTAATTAATGAAACAGATGAACCAACACCTAGCCATTTGAAAAGCATCACTGAATGTTATTTTCAGTCCCTTGGCTGTTTTATTGTTCTTCTTTCAAACTCTGTAAATCAGTGATAAATGTGTGAGTAAAAGCCCTGAGTAACTTTTATCCTCTTAGTATCTCTAAAAATTAGTTACCTGTGTTAAAGTAATTTTCCTCACTCTCCATTCTGAAGGATTTTTTTTAGTTTCTAAGAATCGATGCATTTTCTGCATAACCAGAAGTCTTACTGCCTCCTTTCCAAAACAATAACTTAGAAACTGTTGATTTTCTATTGATCAGATAAACATTTTAAGCTTTTGATTTTTTTCCTAGCAAACAAATTAAAAATGCTCCTACTGCATCTTACATTCTTTATCTGAGTATTAGCTGCTCAGATACTGCTGCTTAAATTCAGAAGAACACATAAAGCTCTTTTACTTAAACTAGAATGATTTTATTTTTTTTTTTTACCGTTGGAGTGGCCAGAAACATATATTAGCATGAGGATTTCATAGCAAAATCAAGAAAGTTAGTGAAATTTAACTGCTTAGTACTATACCTTATGTAATAGAACTGAAGAAACATTTGGTGAACATTAGGGGACAAAATACTTTTGTGATGTAAATTGGTGAGATCAATTAATTGAAATGCCAAGAAATGCCAGCTGATGAGCAGGAGTAGAAAGCTCTCATGCCAGGTGCTAAAACAGGACTATAAATGCACCTTTGATTAAAGAAGGCTGATATAATGGGAAGCAGATGCCTCATTTAGAATAGAAATATCATGAAGAATATTTTAAAGCACTTCTTGAACTTCCAGTATAAATATTCACAATTTGTAAAATTAGTTTTAGTCATGTTTAATTCACATGGTTTTCACCACTCTTACCTACCATACCATACTATGCTTTACCTGTACAGCAACAGTACTTAGCAAAGCTTCCTGCCGACATCTTTTATTGTTAGAAATACATTTATTATGAGATTTCAGATAAATTTGAAGTTTTTCCATTCAGCTGAGTCTCAGATTTTATTGGTCTATTATTCTTCAGAAACCTAGTTTTCCAAGAACCCTATAAAATATTTCAATTTCTCTTTAATGTGTACTATAAGAATGTTCTTTGATCCCTCCCAGCAGCTGCAAGCCTTCTGAGGAGTTTTAGTTTTGAAATCTAGCAATCAGTTACAGCAAGAGTGTTCATGGAGCTGAGCCTTTCATGTTTGCATGATAAGATTCATTCATGACAGTGTGTCTTCGACACAACATATGAACTGTCTTTAAAAGCAATTTTATAAAGCAATATATTAACTATTCTTGCCCAGCAGCATTGCTTGCTTCCCAAATTCTTTGCTGGGTGCTCAGGTGGTATGTCTCTGTAGCTACTACACTGGTGCCTATTAACTATGCTAATCAATCTTATTAAGAAATGTTTGTTACAGGAAAAAATCAAATCTAGCTAATGCAAAAAAATCTTCAGAATAAGTTGATAACACACTGCTTTTCTGAGAGTTGAGGAACAAAATTATATTTTTATGTGAATTGAAGCATAGACTTGTTATATTTGTAATAACCATAGAGCAAATTAAGCAAAAATAATTTTTAAATCTCAGCTGATTGTGACCTGCCCGTGGTAAATCTGATTATGATGCAGACAAAGAAAATATATTTTCTGAGGATGTCCTACTAGAATATCCTTGCCTTACAAACACAAAATGGTGTTCACAGGAATCACAAGATCAGTTAAAAATTACTTTATATTGGTGGGATGTCTGTTCAGAAAGGTTCTACAAGCCTTTGATTCTGTAAGGCTCACTCTACAATGGAGTATGTAGTCTTTAATCATTGATTAGTTCTTCACTGAGCCTTTGAGGAATCATACTTCTGTAATGTGTCTGTGAAGATGTCCCATATATCTGCAAAGGAAGAGGGAGAAGGAAACAGTAATTAATTCTGTTACTAGTGTTAGTGGTGATGATAACAAGATTTAGGCAATGATGATGCTGCAATACAAATCTCTGTAGCTCATAAAATCATAGAATGGATTGGTTTGGAAGGGACTTTAACATTCATCCAGTTCACTAGCTTATTGTTCCCTGGGTCTTCTTCTCTACTATTTAAAAAATTGTAGTCATATTTCGTTTTGGTTTGGGTTCTTTTGCCTAATTTCTGCTTGTGTGGACATTAGCAAATTTGGGAATGGAGACATTCTCCATGGAGAATTCTACTCTATGGCTCAAAGTGTCACTTTTGAGAAATCTTTTATCTGTTAAAATACTGCTTCTGTAGAGGCACCTATCTGTGCTAATACAAAGTTCCTCTGAAGACAAAACTGTGAAGAAGAAAGATAAGGACAAGGGCTTTTTCAGTGTTTACAACTTTTCCCCTGTTAATATTGCTGAGAAAGTAGCAAATGTCTTTTGAAGGATCTCGTCCCTGTTGCTTTTTAAAACTAGGCTCTAGCTATGAAAATGCTTATAATTCAGGATATGACACTTAAAAATTGTCACTCTAAAGCACCCTCCTACAGTGTTTCAGTATGAGTCTTGGGGTCACTCACTACTCCTGGAGACTATTTTTTGTTTGTGTCACCACTCGTTATGGCACTTCACAATATGACTGTTGCTGCTGCTTCCTCCTGCTGCATCAGAGCTTAATCTGATTTTCCTTCCTCTGTGACTCTTCTGCTTTTTCTTTGATTAGTTTTAACCTTGTTAGGCTTTAGCTTTCCTCTTTCCACTTGGAGACAAATAAAACCTATCACATACTCTGTGCAAAAGAGATAAAGAGCATGCATAAAGATGTAGTGACTAAAGATAGCAGTATCTTGTGACCTCTTTATATGAAAGATAGAACTAAAATGGGATTTTAGAGCCACTCCAAGATACAAGCTAATTTGTTTAATGCATGTTATGATATTAGTTTGTCAAATTTCTCTTTACAAGAAATATTGGACAGCCTTGTGTAGCAATGATTTTAAATGCCCGTTTTTGGACGGGGTCTTCCAAAGACCAAGGCAAAATGATTACCTCAAACAACTGGCCGTTTTTCTAATTACTGAGATATATAATTGTAAATAATTCTAAATGTTTTTATCATTTTCCAGATGAATCACAAAGAAAGCCTGCAAATTTTGCTTCGGTATTAGAGTTACATGAAAACATTACTTTGATAACTGAAATCAGAATAAAACCAAAGATGATGCTGTGAAGTGGGTATTCAGAACAATGCTGCCTTATTAACATTCTGCTTATTTGCAGAGATAACACATAATTAGGCTACTTTGCATGAAAAAAAAGGCAAGTCAGATGGTGGTTTATCAAAACAATAAAATGAATATTTACATAGCAACATTGAACTGCATGACAAATACTATTCTTGTAAGAATTGTGAGGAAGAACACTCCTAAGAAACACTGTTCACTACTACATGTTTCTCACTTCTGGGAAATTCTGCTTATGCTGTATAACACTGAAGATTTATTTTGTGACTTAATTCACAATAATAAGATCACTTCTTCAAATAGACATTCAGAATTGGACCACACAGGAAAACAGGACTTCCTTTTTATCTATCAATCAATCAATCAATCAATCAACCAATCAATCAATGAAAAATCACCCAACCAATCACCCATTCAAACCCTCCCCTCCCAGCCAAAAAAAAAAAACCAAGGAAAAATCAGTTGAGAATGCATTGAATTAAAAAGTTTTTTATCATAGGACTCCAACAACAAATGCTCACCCTTCAGTGAGACAGTAAAGGTGGATGGAAATGAGCCCCATGACTGAGTGCAAAAAGAAACAATTGTGGTGACAGCCATAAAATGCAGGGAAGAAAAGCAGACCCACACTGCTGAAGGACAGCTTGGCAGTGGCGTGCTTGCCTTTCTTCTGCTGTACTTTCCTCCCACACAATAGACTACTCTGTCTCCAAAATCTGTTCTGACCCACCTTCTGGAGCTTGTTAAATAATAAATAATAAACAATAAATAATAAATAATAAATATTATTTTACAGTGATATATTTTATTATAAAAACAGCAGAAAAAAGATTGTTTGAAAAGGCATTTACTTTGGTGTAAGTTAGATTGCTTGACAATTGAATTTTATTCTATTGCTGACTCATTATCAAATTCTAACCCATTTAACATATCCACTGTTTGTTACTTCCATCTATCTATCTATCTATCTATCTATCTATCTATCTATCTATCTATCTATCTATCTATCTATCTATCTATCTGTCTCTAAATTTCCAAAAGTCTATCATTTATATGTCTTTCTATAAAGAAATAAATTACAGTAGGTAATTTATAGAAAGATTGGTGAGTCTCTTGAAAGATTCACCTTGCTAGTTCTATACTGGCTCTATACAGCAGAAGATTAATGGAGAGTGATTGTACTTTTTAATACACTCTAGTGAAGACTAGTGCAGGCCATAATGTGGTATTTAAAACACAGGCTGCATAGCTGCATTAAATCACCACTTGCAGAATAGCAGAAATAATTTTCTCTATTTGTAAATACAGTTGCTCTTAGAATACCTCCCATTTCCTTTCAAACACTGGTTCACCAATGTCTAATAGACATTGGGACAGTTCTGTATCAAGTTATTAATTCATTTTGACTTTACATAGGAAGACACATTACTTAAGCACATTCACTACAGCATAAAATGAAACATTTATACTTCTTTTGCAAGTTTAATGTGCAGTTTAAGTTAAGCTATCACTTAAATCTCTACTATGCTACAATATGACTTAAGAAGTCTGAATATTCAACAGAATAAGCACACTTTATGCAAGGAATTAATATATTCTGAGGCTAATTCCACTAAATAAAGGGAACACACAGATGTTATATTTTAACACCCATCTTTCTGGAGTCCAGTCTTTTGCAGAATTTTGAGTGGGCAATGGAGAGTGGTGCACCAAGGAATGTTTCCACAGGATAACAGGAAGTCAGGACTCCTGTATGTCTGATAGACTCTAGATTCAGTGTTCTGAAGTGCATTCTCAGTAACTCAAAGTCCAAATTAAGCCAATTAAGGAGACCCCACCTGGAGCACTGGAGTGCTCTGGGGTCCCCAGCACAGAAGCCCTGTTGGAGTCAGTCCAGAAGAGGCCACCAAGATGATCAGAGGGATGGAAAGGATGAGAGAATTGGGATTGTTCAGCATGGAGAAGAACAGGCTTTGGAATGACCTAATTGCAGCCTCCCAGCACCTGAAGGAAGCAAAAAAAAAAAAAAAAAAAAGAAAAAAAAATTGAAGAGGAACTATTTACAAAAATGTGGTGACAGGACAAGGGGTAGTGGATTCAAACTGAAAGAGGGTGGGCTTAGATTACATACAAGGGAGAAATTGTTTACTGTGAGGGTGGTGAGGACTGGAAAAATTGCGGATGCATGAAAAAATTTTGAAAGGAAGCTTTGTGATTTTGAGGAACCTGGTCCAGTGAAAAATATCCTTGTCCATGGCAGGGAAGTTGGAACTTGATGATCCTTAAGATTTCTTCCAATCCGAACCATTCTTGATTCTATGATTCTATGAAATGTATTTTTACACTTCTCTTTGCCAAAATATATATCAAAACCAACAAACTAGCAGAAAAACAACCCTGAATGGATCTGTTGTTTTAGCTTCTGCCATGTAAAAAGTACAATTACTTTTACATGCTCCATAGGACAGATATGAGTGTGGGGAACTGATGCAATGCTGCGTTATATAATTGCTAACAATATTTCCCCAAAATCCATTGAAAAATAATCATCATAAAAAAAGATTACTTTAAGTTGAATGAGGAAAAAAAGAAACTTGAATATGCAGTAGAAAAAGTGGAAGAAGTGCTATCATCTACAAAAAAAAAAATAAAATACATTTCTTTTGTGGTAAATAGCCTTGCAGAATATAGTCTGATTTGAGTGAGAACTTGGGTAAAAATGGAGCCAGAGGCTGTAGAAATACCTTAGTTTGAGTTATTTATATAGTAAATCTCAAGTAATAAAATATTTCTAAAGTATTTTAAAAACAGATAATGGGTAGGTATTAGATAGCAACTTTTAAAATTTCATTTTGACAGCATCTTTTGGTTGTTGATTTCATACCCCTTACTTTTAAAAGGTTCTTTGCTGTATTCTGCAGTTTAAAACAATCCCTGGCAGTTCAAAATTCGTTTATTTTCTTTTCACATGTGAGAAAAAGCACTTCGTTTCCATTTTTCCCATGATCATAAGAAAATAAAAGATGTCTTTTTTTACCCTACAGCATTGAACCAAAGAGATAATACTGCATAATATCCAATTTGCTTTTAAGAAATACAGACAAGTAAAATATTTTTTATTTCTAAAAAGCTCTCTAAAAGCAAAATAAGTCATATGGAAACATCTGTACCCTATTCCTGCCTTATGATTCATCTGTTAAAATCTTCGTGAAATTCATATTCTTCTTGAAAGCCTAGAAGAGTAGTCCTTCTTAAATTAGAAGAAAAGATGGAGTATTTCATTTTGACTAATGAAGTCATGTTTACCAAATGTTCGTTTCTTGTTCCTCATCTCAGAATAATCTATATAAAATACACATCTATGTACAATCAGTGCATAAAATGCCAGACTACAAGACTCAGACTGAGAGGTTTCAAATTCTCCTTTATACACTGCCTGCTTCTGAAAAAATTTTCATACCAGTTTACTCTGTGAAGGTGACATATTAGATTAGTTTATGATGTTCTAAAACCATCTACAGATCACTCAGGATGATCAGAACCTTCCTTTCAAGAAACGATTGCAAATTCACTTCTCATGTCACAAATCATTCCCGCAAATTTGTTATTTAGTTTCCACCTCATCACATCTAACTTTTATATCCTTTGGAACAGTGAAAGTTTTCTCAATTTTTCAGTCAAGGAGCTGAGTTGCAAAGAGAGTAAGTGGCTCAGGCTCTACTACGAGGTAAATCTGTCTTGGCATAATTTCTGTCACTGAGATCAACAGGTATTTGTCAGAGATGTCAAAAATCTTTCTGCACTTGATCCCTGAGAGGGTAAATCAGACACTTCAGAGTTTCCTAGCTTGCTACAAAAATGTTAGAATACCTTAGTATAGAAAATCTGACCTCAAAAGCAATGGAAAAGGGGAAACACATTTTTTTCTGGAAGTCCTGGGCCACACTGTTTTAGCCATTGCTCATCACTTAATCTGAATGAGACTTACAAAGTAAGCAAGATTTTAACAGGGATGCCATTAAGAACAAAGCAAAACAAAAAGGAAGCAGTTTATAAGTTCCTCCTAGAGGCATTAGAGAGTTTACTGGCTTTTATTCAATCTTGAGTCTTTGTATATTTTATTTCTAAGATGGAAAAATGTTGTCCGTGTAATTCAACATCAATACCAAAAAGTAGGCATCAGTCTCAGAGGTTCATTGACAAACTAACATTTTTTCCTATTTCTGAAAATAGAAAAATTGGAAAGATGGTGGATCTTTATGGATCCACAGATCTATTGAGGATTGAGATATGGACCATAAGATTGCTTATGAATTGCTGCCACTGGTGAAGAGGTTTCACTTAAATAAAATGAATTAAATTTATTGCTAATTAGTAATACAACAGAATAGCAAGTAATAAGAACAGAAGTTATTTGTAGGCTTGTACTGTGTATAAGATTCATCTTAATGCTGAACAGTCTTGTATCAAAAACTAGAACAAGAGAAATCCAGAAGATTAACTGAATATATAAATAGTCACCTATTTTACAGATTTTCAGTTAGCTGACATTTATGTAGTTCATTAATGTAAATTTTCCCTGTATATTCTGCTTAACAGACATCTGCTCAGGTTTGCAGGAATTTAATGTCGTAATTAAATGTTTAGTTAATATATCAGGCTACAGGAATGTAAACTTCTCAGAGCTTGAAAAACACCTTTAAATAAACACATTGACCACTTGTTTCAAGAGCACTGTAGATTTATCTTCAGGAGAGAAGTTTATTTTCCAGGGCAAGGCAGGCTTGACAGAATTTGAAGTACTTGTGCACAACCTGGACATATTGCTGTAATATTTCACAGCAATCAAACTTTTTGCTGTTGTGACAGAAATTATTCTTTTGCCAGCAAAGCACTAAGCGAACAACTGGAAAAGGATATTTGGTTTAACAACAAGGTTTAATTGTGCTAAATAGTAAAACAAGACAAATGGTAAACCAGAAGTTTCAATTGCAAAATCATTGTTAGTAAGTCTGTTAGAGAGCTTGTAAACTGTCAAATCAGTAAAATGAAAACCACTCAGCAATTGCAATGATGTAAAACTTAAGACATTTGTAAGTATTAATGCAGTATTAGCAATCATTAGGAGTTTAATCCTAGACACAAAGTACCTGACAGAACTGTAAAGAATACTTAATTGTTTCTTGCTGTTAATGACTTGTCAAATCAGCTATTTTATTAGTTTGATTCCCTAATGCTGTATAGAGGTATCTTAGCATGCAATAGTGCTGTGCTCACACAAGTGCTTTTTGTAGCTAAATACAGCTTTGTTCACGGTCTTCATGAGCCTTGTACAGCTTCAGTAAAACACAGCAGCACAAAATAGAGCAAAAATAAACTATAACAAAATGAGTTTTTACAATGTTTTTAGCCTGAAGTCTGCTCTGCCCCAAGTGAGAAGCTTTATTTATAGTCGGTTTTAAGTAGATTTAGGTTTAGTCAAATAACAGTTATATGGACCAGAGATTGTAACACAAATTAGTGATGCACAAGCACCCCAAAAATTTAAATCCAGAATTAGCTCAATATAAACAACAATAATTAAAAAAAACAGCAAGAACAGCAACAAAACAAACAAACGCCCTCCCCTGCCAAAACCGCAACATTACTCTGAAATACAGCTGAACAAATGCCACTGGATATACTCAATTTGCCTCCAAATGATAAAAATCTTTGAACAGTTCTGTTTGGCCAAGTTAGTTTATTCCTCTGTTTTTCTTGTCATGCTAGCAGAGCTGTAACTTAGTGTTGTGGCACTAAAGCTGATAATCACCAAGATACCTGCTTGTTCTGTGGGATGTATTAGGTAGGAAGAAATAATATCTCTTTCAACATACCACTGCTCTAACTGGAAAAAGCAATTCATAACCTGTTTTAGGAAGAGTTTCAAACCTGTAAAAAATTGATCTTTTGGGGATAGGATTTTCTTTTGATTATTTGTCTTTGTATTTTGAGATGGCAGTGGTATTTGATATTAGAAAGAAGAATTACTCAAGTCAATGGTAGGTGAGATTCATTTGGTCACAAAAGATCCTCTGGAGGCAGTTGCAAAAATTTTGAAAGCATGGCCTCATCAGTATGCCACAGTATCATGGCTCAGGATGCATGCTAATTTAAAAATCAACATTATCTCATGCTGTACTAATGAAGGTGACAAGGGGGTGGGAAGAATAAGCCTGCTTAATATCTAGATTCCACTGACTTAACTGCAATAAATATTTTTACAGTGTACATGCCGGCATCATTTAAAGAATGAATAATTTTGTACAATGCCTGAAATGAAACACCCTAATTCCCAATTTTGCTTCTATATAAGCAAATTTCCCTGAGTATTCTATTTAATCAGGAGACACAAGTTGGGGGTTGATATAGGGGTAGTATTATTGTTGTTAACAACATTTTTGTATATCTCTGCTTGCTTATACCCATATTTATATATCCATAAACCAAATATTTGATTCAAGCTTGGAAAATCAGAATTAATTGTATGCTCCCTATGCTCTTTAGGATATAACACTTCTAAATTTTCAAAGTGTGTTCAATGGCCTTTTTATAATAGTGAACTCTGTAGACTGAAACAGTGAACTGGCAGTATCACAAAAACTGAGAAGAAATAAAAGTAAGGTGTTTCTGCCTTTATTAATAGCTATAATTAACTGCTGAATATTTGTATATATGGAATGTTGCAACCACTTCACAAGTTAGTATTTAGTCAGTTTGTTTCTTACTAGTTCTAATAGAAATGCCATAACTGAATATGTGTGCATGGTTATAAATGTAAACCACTTTATAAAGTAGGATTTAAAAAGCAACATCTAAAACATGTCCTCCGATCTGGACAGCTCAAAACCCCTTATAAGTTCTGGGGAATTATTTATAAGAAATTAGGAGTACTTTAAATCATCCTTGACCTTCCAGAAACCCTCTGAGGAAAAGAAGGGAAGAACCTTTACTTTTTCAGAAGAAAGTAAAGTTTTCTCCATCTTTTCTTCTCTTTTTTTTATTAAATGAAAGAAAAATCTGTTTCAGTTTTGGGCTGGAGAAAATATAAGAACACCCCCAAATTTACTAAAAGTAATTTATAACATATTGCTCATCTTCCTAATTCTCCTATTTTAAATACTTAGTTTTCATTTTTTAATCATAATTCAGTGAAAAAACAGCTAGAAAAAACTACTTTTATCTGATTAACTTTTATATGTAATTTTAATTTTTGTTTCAATTTTAATTTTAACAATTACATCTATCATGTTTTTCAATAAAAATAAACCAGTATAAGTAATGTGATATTAAACATTCAAATTCTACTCACTCAGGTAATTCATCTTCTCTACCAACACTGCAAACAAAACAAGCCTTTTGATTAAGACTACCTCAAATTACAGAAACTTAACATTCAAACTTCATATAGCCCATTATAGAAAGCTGGTGCTGTTAATTGTCTGGCCTATTCCCTAATTAAAGATTGCACTCTCCTCTTTGAACACAAGAATTGCAGCAGCAACAATGATAATGTTTAAAGACTGGCCCTGAAAAGACCTGAAAATCTGTCTGTCCAATAACACAATTTGATATAATACCAATATACTACTACTACTACTACTAATAATAATAATAATAATAATCATCATCATCATCATTCTTCCACATCTGTGTACTGTTTATCATTTCAGTCAGTTTATTCAATAATTACTTTCCTAGCTACATCTACTCACCTTGAAACCCAAATAGTAACTGTTCTTATCTTTCAGTTAAGATACCATTAAAATTTTCAGGGGAAGAAAAGACATCTTTGAAACACCTTGTTCTCTCACTTTTTGCCACATGAAATGTTGAAGTTGAGCATTTACCAATTTTATTAAGGCAGTATTTTCTTTCAGTAACCATATTTTCCCATTTATTTTAATTTGAATGGATATTTGTTTAGAGAGATAATGAGTAAACCACAGAAAAATTGCCTGTTTTACATAACTTAAGGGTACAAAAATCATGTGAATATTCAAAACCAACTCATTTCAGAATTGTTAAGTCTCTGCATGTTAAGTCTCAGTTATTTCATTTTATTCCTTTTTTATTAATTTTGGCCTGTCAGTGCATGTGGGACAGTTTGCTGAATTTCTGTTTTGTAGTGCATGTACAAGAAAAGCTATGAGAAGAAAAAACCATCTATCCAAATGCTATGCAAATGGTTGGGGTAGATAAATAAATATATAGAGTTTTTAAAATAACCTAGTTACAACATGAGGGATTATATCTTAAATTGATACTAAAATATTGGACTAACTTATTTTAGAAATACTTATTTGTATAGATTGAAAAGTCCTTACTGGGCATCTTTGGAAAAATTAGTAGCTAATTGATTGTAACTTGGAGTTAAAAAAGAGACCAGGACTCTGAGAATCCTGAGACTCTCCCATTGCTCTGAGTCTACCTTGTACTTTTTGATACTTAGGTGAATTAAAAATACAGTGACTCTGTTTGGAGGTCTTTGTTGATTCTATCTGCTTTTCTATTCTCTTGATTCTTTACAAGAACAGGAAAATCTTTCCATGTGGACCCAGGTTCTGTGTATTAAAATTATTGTCCTTTGATTAAAAGATCTGAGCAGAAAGAAACTAATATTTTCTACTGTTATGAAATACTGTCTCTTCTCCATTGCATGAGATCGCATTACTGTATTATTTTTCAATCATTGATGTTGAGAAAACTGGTAAATTATTACTATTTATATTTCAAGATACTTCAAGATCTTTGGTAGTATTTTTGACAAGAATATGAAATAAAAAAAAATTTACAGGGACACTGTGTGTGGTAAGAACCATTTATATTTTTATACCAGTAGCAAATATATGTTCTTTATACAAGACGGATAAAGAAATGCAACAGGTTGTCAAAAATGACTGGTAACAGAAAAGGACACTGAAAAGAAAATGTAATAAACTTTATTCCTGAGTTCATGCAGAAGGCAGGTCATCTGATAATGTTCTTTTAGATGTGCTAATGATCTAGTGATAAACACCACCTTGGGGCTCCAGGAATTTATCAACTAATACAAGACATGACTGAGAATATAATCTGTACAGAGGTTTGGCACAGAAAAGGAGAACTAAGACAACTATTACTAGAAATATGCAGTCAAGCTGACTAATTGTACTGATGTTTTAGCTTCCTCATTTTCTATATTTTTTATAAACAATTTATATATTCTATATATTTCTTTCTAAAAATTTATTGACTTTATAATTGTGGTTGCTATTGATGCTGTTGCCTACATGAGGTATTTTGTTTTTAAGAATTCTTTTTAAAGGAAGAGACTGTGTTTTTCTTCACAGTTATAGTTACAGCAGCATACTCGAGTGCTCCTGTGATGTGAATAAATGATCAGTAGGGTATAAAAAGTGAACAATACTATTTGGTACATGTGATAGCTGAGGCAGATGCCATAGATGGTGCCTGATAAATGAATAAGGTGTGGTTGATTTTGTGTAACCTGTATTTTCTGGACTTGGAGTAGGAACAAAGACACATTTGAATTCATCAAAACAAATAGTGGCACATTTTAAAGTATAAGGATTAGCCTTTTGTGAGAGCGTTAGGAATTAATTTTAAAAGTTTTATATGGCAGAATGAGCTACTTCCAAAATGATTGACACAACTGACAGTTCTAATTTTGAAGTATTAAATGTCAAAACACTGAGACCTAGAATGCTTGATAAAAATAATCTTATATAACTTCTGACAATTGCATTTCACATTATTGCTTTAGCCAATATATTGGTGCTCTATCATAATGACAGTCAGAATTCTATTAAAAGTTTGAGAAAGGGTTATTGTTGATGAAGTTGAAGGATTATTCTGATATAACTTGCTTTTACTCTGTCCCAAATGCAAGTTCAATAAATAGCTCTTTATAGATAATCAGTGTTTAGATCAGCCCAAATATAAATCTGATTTATAAGATTAACATCTGAAGAATCATTGATTCAGATTTAATCATGAGAGCTTCAGAACATTTGAAAGGGAGTATTGTTTAAGCCATAATCACATAAAGTTTATGTGGACTTTTGGTGCCCCTTTTATTTCTAAGGTTAAGGCAGTTCAAATGGGCATTTTAAAAATGTTTAGGGTTTACTCTGCACGGAGAGGAAGGAGTGAGGCTAGATATTAAGTGAAGGGTTGTTTATTTATGTGTCTGTCTCCAGCTGTTTTTTGTTCTACAGAAGGATGCAAGGCAGCAGACAGGCACTGAGATAAGTCTATTGACCCTATTATTCTAGTAATTAGAAGCAGTCTAAAATTGTTTTTTCTGGTGTTGAATGCAACTTTGAAAACAAAGATGAAATGGATTTCAAGATTGTCACCAGGAATTTTAATTGGATGATGCTGTTTTGGAAGAGGTGTTTGACTGACTGAAGAGCAAACACCTTTGGGCTAAGACAGCACAAAACAGATTATGTAGGCACTCCTCAGGGATTGTAAAGGATGCTGGAAACAGAATTGAACCAATTTTTCCTTATCCATATGTTAGACTTTGTTAAAAGTTAGTTATAGATACCTCTGCTCATCATGTTAATTTTTGTAAATTCATGTAGGCAGTATACAAAATATAGGTGCATTTTCTTACAAAAAAATAATAATTTAAAAATTTGTAAAAACTTCCCATTGTTTCCAGTCTAGTTAACTCCCATGCTTTAGAGCCATTCTCAGGCTTTACAGCATGGGAAAAATTCCCTTGGTAAGGGATCTTATTTTTTTTCTCAATGTTCTTTACTGCTCAAAATTAATAGCATACAACCTCAGAGTTTGTGGATTTGTCACTTAATTTACCCTTCCTTTTACAATCTGGAAAAAATTATTAGATCAAACAGGCTGATTATCTATCCCTGGTCTCAAAACAAGCGAGCAAGCAAACAAATGAAAAAACAATCTAACTTAAACAAATAGTAAAAAAAATCCTACTAGCTCCCTCCTACATCAAACCCACTAGAAATCAGCCAAACAAATAAATCCCCAAGATGAAGTTCATATCTTAGGAGACATTTCACCAAATTACATTATTTTTCTTAAGCATCATACCATAAGATAGAATTAGTTGAAACCTAAGATTTTTCAGGATGCACAGGTAGCAAAGAGCCTTGCAAAACAAAAGAATGCAATTAATGCAACAACTTTGAACTACAGCACACACATCTTTTTCTTTCTGATTGAAATAGGCATATATCATGTTGAGTAATAGTAATGAAAATGAAATAGCATTTACCTATTATACAAAAATAATATATCTCACTGGTCATTAATTTGGAAAATATATCAATGAAGCAAATATCTTTTAGTCATATCACATCATAGAAGAATTTTGTCTGGGCTTTCCCCAGACAAAGAGGGAAAATCTGTTTCCTCAAAAGCAAATTTTGTTTGTAGATAGGAGGTAAGACTAAAATATTCTAAGGAAGTTACAGAAGATCTTAAAATTATGAGGAATGATTTAAAAGTCAAATTGTCATAATCTGCAATTTAAAATATAATGTGAAAATATAAAGACAGCGTCTTGCTTTGAAAATCCAGGCCAAAACATAGTCACTATCACTTTTAATTGCCTGTAGGAAATCAGGTTTAACTTTCACTCATCAGCTTTCACTCAGCATCGTGTATGAATCCTAAAGCTCTTTTCTGGCCTGTATTACTCATTATCTCTTGATAAATCCCATTAAGTTTCTCCAATAAACTGCAGGCTGCTGTCCACATGAATTCACCTGTGATCTGTGCTGCCCTTTTGCATCCCCGTGCCTCCATGTGACTGTTGGCTAATCACTCACATGTTGATGAAGAAATATACACTGACTGTAAATATTCTTTCATCAGTACCATGATCTATATCCAAACCTCTTCTGTCAATACAGAACTAACAGAAACCTGGGATAGAAGTTAGCAGACAACACTGAAATTAGCAATTCCATGGTTTCATATTGCCTGTGGATTATATGTGTACACGTATTTTCTTTTTACCCAGAACATTTGTAATATGTAATAAACAGGTAGAAAAATCTTCCAATAATTTGGATAACTTCAAGCTTCAAACATTTGTTAGTTTTTTTTTAAACAAAGTTTTTATATTGGAAAACTCAATATTGTATTTAAAACAACCCAAGGGAGAGATTATGTCCAGACAGAACATTTAGTTAGAATAAACCAGCTGGCCAATAATTAGGCCACACATATTTAATACATGAACAGCAGATTATAGTCCTTCCTCTGAATAATGTAAAATTTTAAATCTTGACTTTTTATAGCTAAGCTTGTCACACAGAATAGAGCAGTAGGGACAAGCCCAAAGGTGAAAAGTATACTTTTAAACTAGTATATGGTTTGCTCAAAGTTTCAGATAAACTCTCTGAAACAAATTAACATGTTTAAACCAAATTAACACAAAAACCCCCTTGTTCTTAGAAGCAGACAAAAACAGATTCTTTATCAGAACTCACTCTGAAACTAGTGTGAACTTTTTTATCCAGAGTATTGGTAGTCATAAAACCAGGTAAAATAATTTTCTCATGTTTTACAGCAAGTCAGTAGGCAGATTTACTTCTGATACCTTAGGTCTCCAAATATGGACTCTCTACTTTTTAGGATTTCAGTAGAACATACCAGGTCTTCCCTGACCATTTGTGAACATTCTGCAGACTTTAATTTACAGGACAGGAACACTTCAATAAATGGCTTTGGGCACTGAGTTGCTCTAAGTGCAGGGGGGCATCAATGAATAACCAATTATGTAATAGTATAGTGAATCTCTAAAAGAAAACTGCTGAATTTTTAGCAAAATGTGTGAATTTCTCCACCATGGCTTGGTTTTCAACACAAATTTCTGAAGGGCAAAATGACAGCTTTTGAGCAAAAATAGAATATCCATATGCATCTCTGGGTACTCCTTCATAGAGAGAAAAAGAAAGAACTTGTATATTTGAGAGGTCTAGAGAATAAAACATGTAATACATCACTGCATATTACTTACTCAGAATAGACTTGGGTGTGTAGGTCTTTTTTAGGTTCCCCTAGGATAGCAAAAGTAACTTTGCTTTCAATTAAAGTACTCATAGCTCTTGTGATATGAATATTTATTGAAAGGGTGTGTTTGAATGTTATTTATAAAGCTCTGTCATATATAAGGAAGATGTATCTATGGAGAAAAAGATAGCAGATATCTAGCACTTCCATATGTCTAAGGACTGTGCAAAGCTGTTTAACAAAACTATGTTGAAGTATGTATTTCAATTTCCCATGTTGGAAACCTGCAGGATAGAAAGATGGAATGCACAGAAAGCAAGGTGTATGATAAAACAAACAAATCCACCACCAGAAAACCTCCAGCCACAGATTCCCCCTTCTGTGCATACATTTTGGAGGGTTTTGATCACTTCTAATTTCCATTAAATATTTATATTTCTGTTTTGTTTCAAAAACATCTCAGATATTTGCACTCCATTTTCCAACTCTTCAGCACAGCAGTACTGTCACAGCTGTCAAAATAGATTATTTAACATAAAAAATGCAATACAGAACTTTTCCAATGGTCTCATACCTAGAAAATCATAATTTAGCTATGTTCATAAATTTACTCATTGAGCAATATCTTGCTTTAAAAACTAGCTAGGAACACACTAGGAAAGTGTGTTGATCCTTGTTTTTTCATAATGTTAGAACTGTGCCAAGTCTGACTCCTGCTATATATACAAGTGTGCCATATTTGTAACAAATAATGTTTTAAATCCAGTTCTGGGGTCTGAAGTGACACAGATGAAAATTCAGTTGTCACCCATTTCTTGGGCTAGATTATTCTATTTGCATAAATTGATTAGGGTGAACCAGAAGTAACCACTCAGTTTATCTTGTGAATTGTTATTGAAAGGAAGACTTTAGAAATTTGTTTTATGAATGTTTTGCAATAGCATTTGCAAAGGATTCCAATAGATGGTTATGTTTATCCAAAATTATATTTGGAGATCCTGCTAATTGTAACTAAAATAGTTTTAAATTTTATATTTTTTGATAGAGTGACTGTAGATTAATTCAGAACTTTTTTCCAAGGCAATCCAAATGTCAAAGAGGAAGTTCATATGTATTTAGGACTTTAGGAGGTATATTAGCTGTGCTGTGCAGCAAATATATCTGCAGCTCCATAAACTGTGGGACTTAAATGTCTTGAAGTTTAGCTGCTTTCTCTCAGCTAACCTCAAAGACAAATCCAAGGGGAGACAGAAGCCTCTAGTGGAAGTACACACTCAGAAATTATTTTCCTGTGAACTCCTTGTAGATCTTGTTGTTACTTTTTGAAGGGACAGCAGATCTTCCCATAAAGCTGTTCTTAGAATAAGTGTCTGTGCACCTGTGGAAGATCTCAATATTTACTTGCAGTCTGCAGTCTTACAGAGTACTATGGAGCTGCATAAGGCTGTGAAAAATGTCTGTGTGGATTCTAAAATACCTAACAAGTAAAAAATCAATTGTGTTTACAAGGACATTTCACTTGAAAAGTTCAAAAAGAGAATTCTTTTACAATGAAGTATTTTGAATTTTAATACATGATTTGTCATAAATTCTTTCACTTGAACATTGCATGTTTCTTCATTATGTTAATAAAAGAACCAAACACTAGCAATTTTTGGAGAATCTTGTGAGTGTTAAAGGCAGCAATTTTCTGCAGGATAGGGTAGCAAGGGATGAATTTGAACAAGCAACTTGAGATGTCACTAACTGCAGGCCACAGAACACAATTTAATCTCTGGAGATTTTTTTCTAGTCTGTAAATGCAACCTCAGCCTTAATTGTGTTGTAATTAACTTTTGTATTTTGCTTTTCTTAGTCGTGTATTTCAAAATCTGATACAGCCTTTAAAAATATTTTACTTTTGGTAAAAATCAGCCTTCTAATAGTAAACCTATGCAAAATAAGAATATGTTTGTTTTGCTGATGTGTATTAGATGAAAACTGAAAATAGCTACTCAATTTTGCAAAAAAATATCAAATGTTTATAGCAAAGAAAAATCCAATTTATCTGGTGATATGTATATGAAAGATGAATGATTCTGTGTCCTGTAGGTGCTGTGGTTTGTTGAATCATACCTCTGCACTAAAAAAGGACATTTTCTTTGGACATCATTAAATACATGGTTTTGTAAACACCTACAGAGAGGTGAGCCTGTCTAAAAAACTTGTCTTTGGAAAGATAGGCCAATTCATAATAAAGAACAGGTGTCTGAACTATAGCTCCCCACAAAATGCTATCACACCTCAAGAAGTAAACCTTTTTCTCAAAGGAACCAAAATTGAATTACTTTGAGATTTAATTTAGGAGGCACCATGAATTTGAAAGGGAAAAAAAAAGTCCTTCAGATGAGTTCTTGTCATCATTAGTTGAAGAAGAAACATTGCTACCTATTTTTTAGAGGCCTCCATTTTCTACCTATTTTATAAAATACTAGAAAATTAGGTATTTTGAAATATTTCTATATAAAGTAATGGTTTTATATGTAAAATGGACAGAGGACAGAAGAGAAGTCATGAAGGTTTAAATTTCGAGGAGGTTTAAATTATGTTAACTAAGCCAGTTTATTCAGCTGTAATGTAGAATTGGGATACTGGAAGGCTAAACTCTAGGAAAAGTGTTTTGATACACAGTCAGTTTTTCACTTTCCTTTCAGGTATATGTTCTGAAGCAAGAACGATTTTCAGGTTTGATTTATGGAGTCCTGTCCTAATGTAGTGCTTGAAGAATAAACATGAGCATTATAATGCAAATAAAACACTTGAAACCCATATACCTAGATTTTGGATCACTCAGATATTTTTTTAAACTAGAAATTACAGTAAACCCAGACAGATGAGTGCACTCACCATTAATGTATTCATAAATATTAAATTATATCATGCTTAAGCACATCACAGAAAGTCTTCTTGTAGTCATGGATAAGATCCTTTCCTGAGAGACAGTAGCTCATTCAAGCATCTGTGAGCAAGGCAATATTTTTAACCTGTCTCCTGCAACCCATATAATCTTATTTAGCAGAAAGGCTGTTGGGTTCAGTACTTATTCCCATGGTGGCTTTCCAAAGCTCAACACAGCAGACATTCAGAGGGAAGATTAATAGCCTGTGAGCTTGAGACAGGCATGGGAAATATCTATTTTATGGTGCTCAAAAAACCTTGCAGAAGTGGTAGGCAGCTAATTCTTTGGTGGTGTCAAGTCAAACAGATGTGGGGATTCTACTGGCCAAAAGCAGTTTTAAACATGCAGACTGGGGTCATGGCATCTACCTGCTTGTTTAGAGCCATAAAGATTTCATACATTCTTTTCCATTCTAACTAATTTTTAAAATGTGAAATAATATTGAACAATTAAACTCCTGTAACAAAGACTGTATTTCAATCAGAATGATAGAGGTTTTGTCCATAATTTAGCAGAATTTTTTGTTAATGCCTCAGAAGAGAGATCATGACCCATAATCCTACTCACTGTGTCTCGTGTGTCTTGTTCAGTTCTGTCTGAGAAACTGGCAGAAGCTCTATTATTGTACATATTATAAACTGTGGGAGAAAATAAGCACTGTATTACTTATCTATAAGTTTAATAGAGGACGAAAATAGCAGATGTGGATAGAGATGTTAAAATCCTCTATGTACTTTTTCTCAAAGGCTCAATGATTGATCTCCTTGAATATGGAAAAATATATTGTTTGTGAAAGGTGTATAATGTCAGCCAGCCTTTGAGACCTGAAGAGCTGCCAGAGTTGTTACAAGCATTTTCTGTCTCATGAAAACAGTGACAATTTTCTTGATAGGGTAGGGTTTTTCATCTGAACAAGGTGACACCTTACATTGTGGCCCCATACTTCAGATGCTATCCTCTGCCATTAGGCATAAGGATCAGTCATTCATCTATTTGATACTGACAACTTTGCAATGCTAAAAATAGTTTGAAGGGCTAGGACATAAAATTCCTGTATGTCTGGGCTCACCACATAATCACCTTCCTAATATGCTTAAAAAAAACCCACAGCCCTAAGGAGGAGTCAGAAAACTAACAGGAAATCACAGGTATCAGTTGCATACTAAACATAGCCTGGGAGATCCCCCCTCAATAATAACAGATTAAGAGCAAAGGAGATACTTTTTATTAGGAGATAATGGATGTTAATTGTCCTTTTCTTTGCTGGAGTCAGTTGGAGACTGAAAGTTCTAAAGTAGGTCCTATTGATTCCTTGTCTTCATGAGGACTTCACAATAGCAGTCAGGGTCAGTGACAATTATGTCTAGGCTTAATTCCTTAATCAGTTGTATCCCTGCAGTCTAAATTAATGAGTAAGATGAGTGGCGTGAGATCCCGGTGTTCTTTCAAGTGTTTCATTTCACTGCTTGTGGTGTGAAGAGATTTGATACCTCAGGGTGTAGAGTTATGCTTCTCAGAGACCACGTGACAAGTCCTGCTGTTTTTCATGATTATATGTATTTGATTTCAGGGTTTTTTTTGAGTTTTACTGAATACTGAAGGGCAGCCTGCAATAGACAATCATTTGGTTCTTCTAACCTCAAGGGGTTGTTTTCTTCTTGAATTTTTTAAAGATATGTTTGTATTCTGATTCTAAATATCTTGCAGAAATTTTTGTCTGGGTCAGGCCTCTTAAACTAATGCAACATGGTTGCCAAGACTATTTCTAATTCCACTTTCTGTGCAATAAGTCAAGTTTTTTTGCTACTACTGCTATGTACAGGCAGAGTCTATACCAAATGAGCGTGGTCTGTTTTCATTGAAGTACAGCTGAAAGGCAGTAAAAATGTGTTAGTATTGCACTATTTATCCAACAGTGTTTTTACTGTTTTCTCACATCTACGAAGCTGAAGCATAGTTTAGAAGACAATGACCCAAGGAAAGGAGGGCCATTACCAGTGGTTAAGACTTTATGCCAAAAGGTACAATAAAATAAATATAATAAAACCACAGATTTTTCTCATGCTTAGGCAGAGATGCACCCTACAATCTACATGCAATAACATTGTAGAATCTATGTCATAAATGACTATAGAAGGACTTCTTTTCTGCATTATTTTCAAAGGCAGAATCATAACTACTTTACTTTTAATGCAACACCTGTTAAATGCCCTTCTGTAAGCTCAGAAATCCAGCAAATCCCTTTCTATAAAAATTAATGAGGAAATTTCTGATCATTTTGCAAATCAAGTAAAATATTTTTTCTTTCCCAGAGTTTGTCTCCTAGGTCATTGTTCCAGTGGGCCTCCTGCCTATCAGCACATTCACTAAGAGCACCAGACAGAAGAGTAGAATTTTGAAACCAAAATAAAACACAGGAGAAAGAATGTACTTCTCTATCTTTCTTCTAGCACACAATATAAAATATTTATGGTGCTGGAATATATTTACTGCATATGTGCTACTCACTGCCTCAGTTCAAAATTCGGTATAGCAGCACACTTCACAGGCTCACTCTGATTTTTAGTCAGTGAGAACTTTGCCATCACTTTTTGGAATACAGACACGTGAAACATTCTGAAGGGTCTCTGAATTTAGTGTAAGTACTCAAGTCTTGCACTCCATACCTAAGTATTTAATTACATACATTACTATATTCGTCCTTTATTGAAAAAGAAATTGCTGCTTTGCACATCACAAGAATTTAGTCACAAAAATTAATTCATGGAAACAAGGTAGCTGACTGGAGAAGTTGTGTTTGCTAGCTGTAACAATGAAGGTACAAAACAAATCCCTTGTGCCCAGATATTCAAAATACTTAGATTCTGCAACTACTGAATTTTTTGAGAGGAGCTAAGACTTTAAATACCAAGACACTGGGTTTTGGTCTTTGTACTCTAAAGGAAAACTCAATTTGCAATAACAGATATTTTCAGCAGCCCTAAAACACCTGTATGTAGGGTGTTTTATGAGAGAATCCAGTTTTTCTCAAAATAAAACAAAGCTCTTTGTTGATTATATAAATTTATACAGTATTTACTGAGGTTACCAAACAAGTCATAAGGGCAGGAATTCATCTGAAGTGTTGGCACTTAGTTGTTACTAATTTGTGACATAAATTTAGCTATATAAATTGAGTTGTTAGCTAGATCTTACATGTTTTGACTGTAAAATTTCCCAGAGATTAAATTTGTCTGAGTTTTTAACAAAAAATTGTGCAATAAACCTGTAATGAGAATATATTAACTGTTAAATCACAGTTCTGATTGTAACAGGACTCAGATCTTCTGATTTTTTTTATGTTATTGGCCATGAGTAAACAACAATAAATGAAGTTAAAATTACACATAAATGAAATCCAAGGACTTAGAATATGGATGTAGGCATCTACATCTGCTTCTCTGGTGTTCTCTGTCCACTAGCATTTTAATTTAGTGGTTAACTCCTTTTTTGGATGTGAAAATGCCTGTGAATTTTCAGTGCTTTTTGCACCAGGACTGCACCCAGGATCCTCCAACTTTGGGACACAGCATCTGAAGGTCTCAGTTTGTTAACAGGGTTTGCCAATTAATTTGGTTCATGCCAGCACAATGAGGGCCCTGTAAATATTTACACATTTCTGTGGATTAAATAATGGCAGCTTACACAAGTAGAGGCAGTTAGTTCTTTTGTACCATAACATGGGGGATATGTAAGGAACAAACATGTTTGTCTAGCAATGTCTTCTGCTTACAGTAACTGGGTAGGATATTTGCAAAACCCCACAGGATTCAGGAACTAACAGTTGAGACAAAATTAGTTGCAACACCAGTGTGACTATAGAAAATCATAGTGACCATAACTGTGTTTGTAAGAGCACTGGAGGATTCAGTACCTGCTTTGGATAAGACAGCCCAGATATTTAATTGTATTGTCATGGTGGAAATTCTCTGTCATGTGGGCTTAACAAACACCTAATTGGCGTTGACATAAACTCTGTGCTAAAGAAGTTTTAGTCACAGCCTATTCTAGGATGATTTATGATTTGATACAAAAAATGTAACTTCCACTTCTTGTGTACTTCACTTTCAAGGCTGACCATCAAGGTTTTAGATTTTCATACGAAATACAGAGCATTACAAGTGAGACATGGATTTGAATGTAGTGTAAAATTTATAGGTACATCAAGAAATGCAAATCATAGAATGATCAAATGTTCTGGGTTGGAATGGAGATTAAAAATCATCTAGTTCCAGCCCCTGTGGCATGGATAGGGTCACCTTCCAGAAGATCAGGTTAATCAAAATCCCCAAAGAACCTTGCCTTGAAAAATTCTAGAGATAGGGCATCCACAAATTCCCTAGGTAACCTTTTTCAGTGCCTCACCATTCTCACAGTAAAGAATATTTTTATAATATCTAATCTAACTCTACCCATGGACATGCTGAAAAAATTGACAGTGTTATCAGTTTAAAGATATGTGTTTTCAGTAAGACTTGGAAAGTGTTAACTATCATAACTTCTGTCTATGAAAGAGAGGGGGTTACCGTATTTTCAAATTAGAAAATATTTCAAGTTTCACAATAAAAAAATGGAACAAATAGCCATTTTAAAAGGTACCTAAAATTAATTTTCTTAACACAAAATCAAATCAAAATGATCCAGAATTGATTTTGAGAGAACTCGCATTTTGTGACCACTGTGGTAAAACTCATCGAAAGAACAACTTGATTTGAAGCTGTGATAAAGTTCCCTGCAGTGCTTCTACATTTATATTCATGAAGATGCCATTAAGAATCAAAATTTATTCAAAGTGCCAGCAGTCCTTTAAGAATGTCTCATGCTAAACATGAAATAATTAAGAAGGTCTGAGCTTTCCCACAAAGATTTTTCATTTTCATTAATTCAGGAAATATTTCCAGGCTTTTTTTCCAGGGATACAAAATATAATCAAATAAAGAAAGTAGTTTACTGAAAACTACATTCATGGTGAATAAGAGTGATATTTTCTAGACCAGTTTGAATACAAGTTACTACAATTTAAGGTTGTTATAGACATCTCTGTTAGAGATGTATCACTTGTGTGCACTACATTACTAAAGTATAGTTTACAATCCCAGAATACTGTGAAGAAGTGAGCAGCAAATAGAAAAAAATTCAGGGAAAGTTGGGCAACTTCAGGGTCACTAATGACTCTGTTAGTTTTTGAAAATGCTTCATTTTGCTTTCTCCACACTAGAGGAATTCCTGCCTTCTCTAGGTGTACTGGTACATGGTTCTTTTACTTTTCCCAGTTTCTGTTGTTTCTTCAGTTATCACTCTGTAGTAGATTTACTGTTTAAACTTCCCAGTGCAGTATAGTCTACATAAATCTCTGTGGAGCAGCCTGAAAGATCTCTCCACCAAGCCATTACTTTAGCTGCCAGCAAGCTGGCATAAGTGATGGCTGGAGGTGGAATATGTTACAAACTTATCTAGCCCAAAGGAGTAGCCATTTCAACCCCAAGCATTCATTTTAAATTTTTCTAGAAAAAGAAGGGCATCTTGGAGGGAACAGCAGCTTGCTCAGACTAACCCTGCCTGAGGACAAGGTTTGGACCAGGAGATCTGGGAGGTCCCTGCCAACCTCAGACACTCTGTCTCTGTAACATGGAAATCTTGTGGTTCAGTGGTGGATCAGCTTATGAATTTAGATGTTTCATTAACACACTTGAATATAATTTCAGAAAAGTTATTAAACACAGAAAAGCCTGGCTAAAGGACAAAGCATTTTAGGTAATAATAGTGAAAACCTGCATTGTTTTTTAACTAGCTCCTCATAGAAGAATGGAAAGAGTTTGGTTTTTTTTCTGGAAAGAAACATACTGGATTTTTTATTTAGTGGGCTTGGCCTTTTTTTTTTTTTCCTTTCAAGTGCAATGAATTCTCCATTTCTTTTCACAGAACTCCTTCAAAATTTATTAATAATAAATTTGATGTATTAAATTATTAGAAAATCTTTTTAGAGCCATAGACAGCTCATTTTTAATCATTTTTTTCCCAACTCTGATACATTTCTGAATTGCACTCATGGCTCTGAACAGGAAATCTACCCACTGAGATTTTAGTATATTTATTAAATAGGGCATTTCAGATGCAATAATTTAAATTAATCTTGTTGTGGGGTTTTTTTTTTAGTTTCTGGGTGGTTGTGAGACATATCCAAAACCATGCTCTGTAGAAGAAAATGAACAAAACTCACATATAAAATAAGAGATGCAGCACATTGAGTATAATGAGACCTTCCTGCAATAAATCTGTTGTTTACACTCTATTGTCACTGGAGTTGATGCAAAGATGCCTGTGCAGTGCAGTGGCATCTAAAAATTTTCTAACTTGAAGGTCATAACCACGGAGAAATCATCAGATTTATTTCTGCAGCAGAACTCTCTACTTCCAAGACACTGTTTTGAGGCAAAACTGGATGTATCATCTTTTCCCCAAACTTTTTTTCCCACTGCCTTGTATGCTTAAAATCTCTGCTGCTGTTATTTTGTAGGATATTTTCATTCATTACTTAGAGCATCTGTAAAGAAGGATCCACAGATATTTTAATAAAGTATAATATTTTAGTTTAGCATCATAATTTTATTCAATGCATGAGCTTTAATTTCTATCTTGTATTACTATCTTGATTTCAAAGCAAAAACAGAGTTCTTATGGAAAACTTAAATAAACCCCTGAAATGTCTGTTCTCCACAGAGGCCATCATGTTCAATTTAAATTTCAAATCCCTGTACATTGTAGTCAGATTTATGTATACTATATAAATATAAAATTTGCATTTAAAAATTACGTTTAATCATTTTTTAGCATTTACAAAAGGAAAACATAATTTTTAATTAATTACATATTTTAAAATAATTTCCCAAAGAAAGTTCTTACTTGCTAAATATAGGCAGAAAAAAACTAGTAATGCCAACCTCACTTTTCTACTGGTTAAAGAAGTAATTGTTTTGACAAGTTAAGAAGAACTCATGTCTTCATCAGAGTGTGAAAAATGCTTTGTTAGGGAGAATCACAGACCTAATGAGAAAATAACTGTATGGGACATGAGAACTGGCATCTAAAACACTTTAGTATATGTTTAGTATATGTTTTATGCAGTGCAGATAAATTAATGATTAGAGAACTTCCTTAGAAGTGCTTGCACTGTTAAGATAAGTAAAAATTTGACTCTCATTAATTTTCTTCCCAGCTTCTGCTATAACTGCAAGGCATTTATCACAACATTTCTCTCTCCCTCCCTCCTTTTTCTCTGTGTATCCTTGTCTTACAGCACACCTGGGAGATAGTACATACCAGCAGATCCCTCACTTGCAGAAATGCTTGGTTCTCTGCTCTTCACTTCCTTACTTACTGAACAAGATTTCCAAACCATAAATTACCCTTGGAAAATAAATCAGAAGGGTTATGAACTGCTATGAACAGATGTTTGAAAGGCATTGCTACAAGCTCCATATGCAATTCAGATGGAGTAAATAATCTGGGGCTTCTTCCTCCTTTGCCACCTCGATGAGCCTGCCTTCACATATCCTGACAGAAAACTAATGAGTAGTAAATTCAAATTATGTGTCAGGCCAATCACTTATACAAAACTGCCAGCTTCATGCAGAAAATGTTAGAATGGTAAGTATTCAAATAAATATTTAAATAGTAAATATTTATAGAGGTCAGTTTTTGAAGTGTGAAAATGATCCAAAGTGTTTACATCTGGCTATAAACATTGGGTAGCACCATTTAAAGCTAGGTTCCAACATACCCTATTAAAAAGGAACATCATAAAGTAAATGTGTAATAAATCCCTCTAATGTATTAGGGTACACCTTCTAAATACTACCATAATTGTTTGGCATATTCTTGGCTGTGAATACATGCTTATACAAATTCTAACAGTGGCTCACTGAGACAAGTTTTCAAGAAAATTCAGAAGGAGTAAATACTATGATGAAAAAATAAATCTTAAGGTTTCTTTCATTAAATGGCCTCATAAACTGTGGACCAGAAATCTTGTTGACTTGGGAGTTTTGAGGTCTGAATTTGTCTGTGAGAAATGTATTTTTAAGCAAGTGTCACAGCAAGGGGATCTTCAAAGACTGCTGCTAATAAAAGATATGATCCTTACCCCCTTCAAAATATTAAAATAACCCATGGGTTTCCTTTTTTTTTCCTTTTTAGCAGAAAAGTCATCTTCATATATACTGAAAGACTAATTATTAAACTCACATAACTTTTCTATCAACGAGATCCATTTATTCACTTTTATTCTTTTATTTTTTCACCTTACCTCAGCATTATTATCCTGACAAAACCACAAACAAAAAAACCCCAAAAAAACTCCAACCAACCAATCAAAAAAAGCAAAAACCCTAAACAAAAATCCCACCCAACAAAAAAAAGAAAACTACAAAAAAAATCCAACCTAAAAAAACACTGAAGTTTTTCATAGACTCCTTCCCTTTAATACTTAATGCTGTGCTGAAGTGAAAGTATTTTTTCAAGTTTTTCTTTGTCTATGGAAGATTTTTGCTATTATGCTCCATGCCAGTACAAAGGAAGTTTCCACTTCTTTGCTGCAATGGGAGGCATAACCCCAAGTTACTCCTCGAGCATAGGCTGGCCTGTGGGAGAGCAGCTCTGCAGAGGAAGATTTTGCATGTGGTTAATGGCAAATTGATTGTGGCCCAGGGGCTCCTTGGGGCCAGGAGTGCCAATGGGATCCTGGTGTGCATCAGGAAGAGTGGCCAGGAGGTTTTTTGTTTTGTTTCATTTCATTTTGTCTGCGAAAAGCTAAAAGGAAAAACACATGTTCTTAATTATGTTAATTTTGCAACAGCTCTGACCTGAGCATTTCAAAAGGAAAGAAGAAGAGGACATTTTGAAGAAACAGTACAAATCTTTAGTACAACTAAATCACACATGGTTATCTTGGGACACAACAGAATTATTTTGATCTGTCAACAGAAATAATGGACCTTTACAATTGTAATAATAAAATAAGAGGTAGAAGGTTTTTACATAGTAATGTCATTCTGAGACAATAATTTAAAAAAAAATAATATCATGGTTTAAGGGAAAGACCATACATTACTTGACTTATACCACAGTGTAATGAACAAAAAGGCTTGGGGAATAGGCTGTTTAAAAAGTTAAAGCAATTAAAAAAGAATCCCTAGAAATGCAGTAAAATAATCAACACCATCTGTGTGATTCTAACAGTGAAGAACAGCCAATAAATCAGTCATTGGGATAAAGGAAATGACCCAGTCTTCTGAGAAAATCCAGTGAACAAGAGGCATTATTAGCCAATATGGTGAATCTTTCTCTTTGCCCTAATATCTAGCTTGTGTCAATAGCATTTAATATGTTCTAACAGCCATTTCTGAAAACTGGTTGTGAGAAGCAAGTTTATCAGGTGACAAGAAACAAACGTACTAAGAAAATGGTTTTTCCTGTGGTTGCCTTGTTAGTGTCATACACTTAAATGATGCCTTTTCAAAACAGGTTTTCCCTGACACACTGAGACAGAAATTCCTGATGTTTTGTCAGATTTTATTTAATAAAAATAGCACAACTTGTTACCACAGATAAAAAAATTCATAAAGCAAAAGAGTAATTAAAAAGAGAAGAGCAAGTTGCCAAGGATGATAGAACTTAAGATATTTAATATCAGATGGTAAAGTTTATAAAGAAGCCTTCAGGATTTTGGAGAAGAAATGCCTCTTGATTCTCTAGCAGAATTAGGTTTCTCATCCTCACATAGACACAAGATGTTATTGTATTTACAAAAAGCAAAAAAAAACCTCTACCCTTATTAATTCTTGATCCCAGAGGCTCGGGTTACAAGGAAATTAATTTTCAGAAGACAGTGACACTGAAACTTAAGACTACACAATTCAAGTGAGTAATATTTTAATGTCTTATACACAACTGAAAGTACCCCAATGCATCAGGATAGAACTTTCTTTGTGTGAATCATAGTGAATCACTATGGCAATTACAAATTAGGAAAGATGATTTTTAACCAGCTTTTTGACACATATGTAAACAGCTTTTGCTTGCAAGACACAGGGACACTAAACATGAGTGAAAACTCTCAAGGTACTCTCTCCAGTTTTGTTCTATATATTCAAAACAGCAGAATGGATCTGAGAGAACAGGAGATACAAAGAGGAAAGTGCACACTGCACACATTTAGCAGGTCTAAAAGGAATGACACAGTTCCTTTTAGGAAAAAAGAGCCATACCAGTGAGAAGAGAAGCTGCCTCATTCCAGTGGTTTTGGATGCAGCGTTCCAGAGAAGGGGCTGTTCTGTATGTCAGCTGTGAAGCACTTCTGTTCTGGTATAGTTATGCAGGTTTATTATAGCTGAGGCTTTCCTTTGGTGTCCTCTACCTGAGATTCTCTAGTTGGCAAAGCCTCTAAATACCATGAGCAAACATTTATTCAAAATTATTTGTATTCTTAAATGAAACACCAGCACATGCACCAGATCTAAAGGCCCTCTCTAACAGAAGTCTGCTGTTCTTGTAGACTGAATGAGCAATTCTATGTTGTATACTAGCCCTTCCTCGGTACATAAGAAATCCATGTTATTGTCCTATATTTTTAAAAGTTCCAACAGCTGCCTTAACTAATTTGATAGTAACTAAAAGAAAAAAGACATCTTTGAGGATAATAAGCAAATTTGGAAACACCACATAAGCCTGAACTATTTTGCAAACTAAATGTCATTCACTGAAGAAAGAAATTACCATATCAAACAATTTCCCAGGACCTCAGATCAGGAACTAAACTGCAAAAGGTGGCAGGGTATGACAGTGGGCCATAGAACATAATTTTCAAGAAAATCCTGCTGCTCTTTCTTAAATAACAAGTTTCTGGAATGCTCAGTTAGAAATAATGTTTTATTAGAAATTTAATATTAGTACATGGACGTTTTGCTGTATTAGTGTCGAAGTGTCAATCCCCCAAATTCATCAGCATGGATTAATGACACAGAAGGTAAATTCTACCATCAGAAGCTGAATTGCCAATAGTTCAGTTTTCCATATATATGGTGAATTATTTTTTCATCTAAAGGGACATTAATTTGCAAATCTTTCTCTTACACAAATGCTGTCTGCTAAGATATTTTAAATTTACCAAACCTTATTCAAACAAGAACTATGTTTTAAAAAGCTGTTTAAAAACTGAATTGCTTTTACATTTCTAAAATAACATTTTTCATACACATACACTATTGTTACTCAATTCTGCTCTTTGTGATGATTCTGTCATTTCTCTTGAGCCACACTCTGATATCAGAAAGAGCTTGTCACATTTCATGAAACAGATATGGTGAAAATCATAGACAAAAAGCTAAGAAGAAAGTGTAAAGCCAGAAAAGAACAGGAAGAAATATGGATTAATATTGCCTAATTTACAAACAGGATATTAAATAACTGGAACATATCAATTACCTTTAAAAATGACTCTGTTTCTATGTGCAGCTAAGAACAGTCCAGAGACTTCACCAGGATTTACTTCCTATATTTATGTCTCTGAATTTCACATGCAGGGTTCACAAAGAAACAAAGAGACTTTTTAAATACCTCAATATTATTTTACTTTGCTAGAGTCAAAAACAATATGCCCTAATATTTGATGTACCAATCACTTCAATCACTTATCTTGCTGATATTTTATTTATTTGAAGATGTTTTGTTATGTCCAATTAAAACATTTTCAACATGTTATGTTTAATATATGCAGAAGAGCTAAAATAATTAAAGGCTCTTTAAAACATAAATGTCTGAAAGTAGATATAAACAAAGCCATTTTGAAACTCAAGTTTTCTTAGTGTTATTCATCAGCAAGCTTAGTAAAATATAATTAAGTAAACAACCAAATACTCAACTTTCTATTTTTTCATTAGACACCTTGGATCTAAGCAATTTATAAGAAGATACTGTTTTAACAGTAAAGGTATTGCTTTAACTGCAATTAAAGTTACTTTAATTTTCCTAATAAAAATGCTGAATTTACCTAAAATTATCTTTCAATCTTCACTCACTTTTCTTTGAAATTTGGATTCATTTTTCCAGTATTTACACTAACAAGGGAATACATAAAATATATAAAATATACCAAGATTATTGCTACTGGGTAGGATTGGTTTCAGTGAAACATGGTGTTTGTGAAATGGAGTTCTTGTTCAGTGACCAGTGTTCTGTGTCTTACTCAGGTCTTTACAATGAACTAATGTAACAGTAATAAAAACAAAAAATAAAACAAAAATTATTGACAAGATGAATCTCTCATAAAACCCTTGCTTTAGAAATACTGATAATTGAAAGTCAAGTCCACTCAGTAACTGGGTAATGGCACAGTAATTTAGTAATTAAGTAATTTTCTTTTTGTACATACATGATCTAGTACAATGTTTTGAAACCCTATGGATCTCCAATAGAGTAGCAGAGAAATTAATTTAATTTTTCTATTTTTATATCACTAGGAAAAACAAATATGACACTAAAAAAGCAACAGTGAGTGGAGTAGAAAGTTATAATATATTAAAAATGCATTTGATCACACCTGTGACATTTTCATAGTAAAATTAGTCATCTTGTGATAGCATACAGAAAGTGCTTCAACATATGTATTACAAATTGATGATGTACATTGATTAGTGTTCAAAACTGAGAATTAATGAAAACTTGAAGGAAAAACAGGAAAATAAATTCTTCACAATGCACAAACAAAAAAAAAAGTTATATTTTTAGTAGAAAAACAGTAAAGAAATTACCTTTAAATTCCATGCATAGCTGAAAGCCTACTATTTGAGCAAACAAACAAAAATATTACAACTATTTCTGAGAATAGGAAAAAACTCATTTTTTAGGAAGTCTTAGTCTCAGCTAGGACCAAAACTGGCCAAAGATTTTGAGAGTAAGAAGGGATCCTTAAAGCAGGCAAGCAATAGACAGAAGCACAGGAAAGTCACTGGCACAATACAAAAGAGGTCTGGCAAAATCTTTACTGGGATTGCCCGGCCAGGCAGAGGTTCTCAGCACCTCCTTTATGTTCACTGCCTTACCTGTGTCACATCACAGGATTAACTGCAGCAATCCTGTGCTGGCCAGCAGGGGTGGCAGAAGATCTGCTCTGCAGGTGCTCTGGTGCCTGGCTGTGTCCACTCCAGGGAGATAAGGCAAGGGGCTGACTGTGCTGCCAGGCCACTGTCTTGTTATCTGCAAAGCTGTGGAAATCAGGGAGTGCTTGGGTGGTGACTGGGAGAGGACAAATATTACCCACCAAAAAGGGCACAAAATAGAACTCAGAAAACTCAGAGACCCATTGCTCTTACCCCATTATTTTGGGAAAATAATGGAGAGACTCCTCTTAGGAAGTATTGCAAGTCAAATAAAACAGGTGATTAGGAGAAACTAAAGCAGATTTACCAAAGCAAGTAATTCCAGACTGACCTGGTCACACTGTACAATGGCATAACACACTCTGGTGGCATGAGGGGAGTGGTGAATGCTGTTTGCCTGGCCTTCACCAAAGTGTTCAGCACCATTTCCCACAGTCTCTTGTGGGCAAAGCTGAAAAATATGGACTGGAGATAAGTCTGTGGGATGGGTGGGAAGCTGACCAAGCATTCTATCATTCTATTCTGTCATCTCTGTGAGTTAGAAAATTGGGACTGAAAATGCATTTGGCCTGTGAATTAGAATATCATAACAATTTTTAGTTCTGTCCCAAAGAATAGAATTATCTCTCTATCCTGTAAAACAGCTTATTTAAAGGAATGTAAGTGCAAGTTCCTTGTTTATTCTGGGCTATATTATATAGAAATAAAGGAAATATTGCAAACCAATTGGCACTAGATAATACTTCTCACCCCTATTTTTAATCCAGCCATGCTCTGCATTCCTTTTTTTTTTTTTAAATTCCCTGTTCTCCAAATATGCAAAGGTAAAATATGAAATATGTCATTGATGGGATATAAATTCCCTCTTTCCAGTAAATTGTCAAATCTCATTTAAAAGGTTTTTGCACATTTAGGTCAGCCTGGTTTGGAGACATAGTACATATATGCTGAAGAAAGAAGTCAGTTGCAACTAGCTGTATTCATACTATTTCCATGTGGAAGGACAAAAAGCATTTCTTATCTCTTCATCAAAATAAAATTACTTAAAGAAAAAGCAGCTTTGGATTGGAATTATACAACAATATATAGGCATTTCCGAATTTTTAGTGTTTTACACCATTTGAAGTAACAAGAAGAAGAATTATTGCCAAAATTATAGGTATACCACATCAGAATCCTTAGAATAACAAAACAAATACTCTCTTCAAGCTCTTGAAAATCTTTGAAGATGTTATTACTGCCAAGGACATAATGAAACTTAAAGTAAGTATTAAAATCTTTTGAAACTGAAATGTAAATCCAGTATTAAAAAACAGTGGTTTTTTTCTATCTTGCTAATGTTTCCCAAACATCGATAACATTCATCTAAAAAATTAAAACCACAAATAAAACTACACACAAAGCAATTGATTCAAACAGGGCACAAACAAAGTAGCCTTATGGGTTTTTTTTCTGAACTGAATAAATTGATACACAAAGCAAGGAGTGTTTGTTCTTTAATTTAGTGACCTGAGTGTTCGGAGCACAAAAATAATTTATTCAGACAAATCCTTAGCTCTTGCACTTTAACCTGCCCAGCCATAATGACAAGACTCCACCTCCCACTCAAACACACAGCTCTATTAGTGCAAACTCCATGTCCCCTGCCAGTCACAGCTCTGGGAATGAGAGCATAAATCTCCTGTCATTTATTGTTTGGACACTGCTGATCACAACCTAATGTGTGTTCTATTTGTGAATACAAATGATACAGTCTGATAAAGCTTTCCTCAAAGTAGAGAATCTTCTGAGATGAGAAAAATCACTTATCCCTTACTCATGTCTTACTTCCACTTCCAATATTTTGATAATATGCTTTCCACATTTAAGGTTTTTTTTCATTTCTCAAGGAAACCATTTTTTATTTTGTTTGTTTTGTTTTAAGAGACAGAAATGTTTCTGTGTTGTAATGAGTTACCTTTGATCTGCAGTCAAACACACACAGCCATTCACCCACACCCTGCACCTGTTTCCTGAGCTAAGCTGAGCATTCTATAAAAAATAAAAATATAAACTTCCAAAAATACATCATTTTATTCACAACAAAAGACTGAGGTGTGTATTTTGTGGACTCATTGCTACTTGCCACCCCTGGGCATCTCCTGGCTGTTTCCCCCAAAGACTGTGTCCCCCACCAAAACCCTGCCATTTTCCTGCAATTTTCATCTTCCTTTATGTGTGTGTTTTATTCTAATAAGTATTTTTGTATTGTTTTGTAAAATCCAAGGCAAAATCTCGAAGGAGATTATATATTTAAAGTTACTACTCTGATTCTTTTCAGAACAGATAAAAAGCAAATTTTAATTTTAAAACAGTTTCCACAGCAAAGTGTAAAGAAGTATTGATCTATCTTCTATATTCATTATTCTAATGATTTCATTTAAAAAAATACCAAAAAGAAAGTTTTTTTCCGAAACTATGAGTCTGAATTCATGTGAAGGGATTAAATTAGCACTCAGTTGGACAAAAGATAACTGACTTGTTCCTGTTACATTGGATGGAGATTCAAAACAGGGTAGATTATTTATTTTACTATTTTGAGATGCACCCATAACTTTTTTCTAGTTTGAACCCCAAGAACCTCAGTAAAGAATTTATATTTTTATGTGGCATAATGTATATATATTAAATAATCAAAGATTTAAAAAATAATGCTAACTTTACTAACTTAATGGAAGATTTCAGTGTCTCACTGCTCAAGTTTTAATTTTAATAGCTATTAAAATTAAATCAGCACTTACCTAATTTTTAACTGCATACAGATAAATTGTGCATAACCGGAGCTAAAGCAGCAAAACCAAGGATGCTAATGGTTGTTCATTTCTTCTTTCCGTTTACAGCTTGCATTTTATGGAGTCCAGTGAGCCATCACAAGCAACACCAGCATGGTAATCTGATGCAACCAAGTTTGGAAGATTTGTAATAACTTTAGAGCATAATTTTTAAACAATCTTCCTTTGTGTGACAAGGAAAATAAAAAGGATCAAAAATGTGTGTTGAATCACATAAAGTAGGTGCAGGTAAAATATACACATAAACCCCATCTCTTTTCTAAAGAGGCATATAAAAATGTAAAGGATGTAGAAGGATGTTTGAAAAAGTGGGTACAGTTTCATAGAGAATAGCTGTGCACTCATACCTACCATGTTCTTCCCTACTACCCCAAATGTAAAAAAAAATTGTATTACTGGCCCTTTAGTAAAGTTAATTAACCTCCGTAATGGGCCAAATGAAAATGAAACAAACAAAAAACCCCTGAGAGCTTAAACTGAAAAAAACCCCCAAACAAATCCACTTATTCAAACATAGTAAGAGGGACCACAGCATAAGGCAGTGACAGAAAGCAGGGTCAATCATTAAATATTCCTTTCATCTTCTTAGAAAGATTAAATAAATATCTTAGACACATGACTGACTGTCATTGTTCAAGAAAATATCTTTCAGCATTACTGGTCACAAAACTACCTCCTACTTTTCTATGGAAAGAACACATCAACTTCATGTTTGTTAGTGTCTTATAAAAAGGAAGGACTATAGATCTTCCTTGCCTTTTGCTATTTATTTCAATTTCAGTAATAACACAAAGCAAAGGGACCCAGTTAAATTGCAGATCATGAAATAAGATAATGATGTCAAGCAGCTGTCAATTCAAAATGCATAAAGTTATTTAAAGGAAACTTCACAAAGGGTAAAATGTGATTATTTCTTTATTTATTTATTCAGCAAAACCCAGAAATCCCAATCCTGAAACACAAATTTGTAACTGTCTGCTGAGAGACAAACCACAACCCTGCTTTTCTTTGAACATCATTCAATTTATCTTTTTCTTCCCTCCCAGCTACTCTGTATTGGTTGATGTTGCCTCCTTGGTAGCATATTAAAACCAATAATTGTGAAAGTGCTGAAGTGGAAGAAGTCTCCATGGAAACAGTTGTTAAAATTGGGTAGTAAAATATGCTAGTATAAAACTTCTTCTCTCTACAGTTCCTGTAGAAATAAAAGAATAAATAAATAAAAAAATAGCCAAAACCATATAAAATATTATATAGCTGTATTTGTGACCCTGTAAGTCTCCAGCACCATCTGTATTACATCAAAGGACACACTGAGATGATAATTTTGGACAAAACAGCACACCTTGAGATCTATTTTGTTCTTGTGTTCCTCTTAACCAAATAATTACAACTACCAAAGCATACATTTAGGATAGATTGCACCAGAAAAAAAAAGAACAGCAAAATTTTCCTCAAATCCAAGCAAATATATATTGCAATTCACCTATCAAGTCTCCCTTTTGTAGTGGGAATAGTGAGATAGAGGTACAAAGCATAAGAAGAAAAAACCCCTCCAAAAACTAAAAGGCTTGAAAGAAAAAATCCTATTCACACAAATTATATTAAAACAAATAAAAAATGGATTAGCACTTCTAAAGGCACAAGACATATAAGAATAAAGTCATGTTATTAAAGGGAACCTAATTGACATATAGATGTCCTACAATGCAGTAAAATCAAAAGCTGAGACCTTGACAAATTGAAAAATAATTCCCCCAACATAAAGATTTTATTGGCCAATCAAGCTGATACAGGTAAGCAATTCAATAAATTAATCCTATGGTTTTCTTTATGCATGTAGTTTTATGGTTCACGTACTCTTTTTCTGACATTTTTACAACCTACTTCTTCAACTTCTTAATAGAAAGTCAATAAGCTACCAACATTCTCCCTACATGGGAACTGAAACACAATGGGATTAAGTGCCCAAGAAAATATAAAATTTCATAGTTAAATTAATGAGTCAGACAAGTTCTTTCAAGTCCAGGAGTTAGCTTCATGCTTTTTGAATAAAGCAAGAGTAAACTCAGGAAACTCAACAACACCTTGGTTTTTCTGCCCATTGTTGTAACAACCAGGTATTAGAAAATAACCCTATTCCTGCAGTCATTTACAGTCAGTTTTGAAGGCTACTTGGAATGACAGATTTCTCCTTGTTACACCAAAGTACTAAAGTACAGCTAAATTCAAGTCACTGACATTTATGGGACAATCCTACTTTAAGTCATAATGGAAGCTAAGAGTGGTTTAAATGCCATTTCCTTTACCTTTTTTATTTCCAGAATTTCCTCTTTGGGAAGAATAAAGAAGCTTAAAAAGACTTTTTGTCTATTTTGGACATTATAAAATGTGACATACAAGATCTTTCAGGCACCACTCTGAAAGACAGCAGTTACTAGGGAGGAGTAGCTCTGAGTTCTCAACTGATTACCACTTCCTTTATTTCTTTATAAAATTTTAAGAATAGGGTTGTATGCCCCCTGAGTTTTATTTGTGTCATAAATACTACTGGGAATAAAAAGACCCCAAAAAAAATCTAAATAATTTGTTTTTATTTTCTCCCCATACTTTCAATGAATTTCAGTTGCAGGGTTTGTTAACAAAAGCATGATTAATCTGAAGAAGGGATCTACACTTTGTGCAATAGGTTTCCCTTACAGCCGAGATATAGGCTGGTTTAAGATTATTTTGCAAATTAATTTCCATAAAGATGCTGGAATTCAACAGATACTGTCTGAAGAACTCTAAAGTAGAAAAGAATCACTAAACCATTATAAAATTGCCTCTATCAGTAAGTTAGCACTAAGATCATTCTCTCTTGTTCATTTTTCTGAGGATGTTATCTGTTTTCTCTCTTTACATATTAATAATGTATTCCTTCTCACTCCTATTACAGTTCAAAGATACTCTGCCACTCGAAAACCTGCAAGTAGAAGAGATTGCAACTACTCAAATGTGGGAAGGGGTGGATAAGTGGGGACAGCACTGGATTGAAACAAATCTGTTTCCCACCTTGAGACAGGACAGGAAACTTCCAAACTACTTGCTCATTCACACCCTCTACTTGTAATAGTGCTGTGGCCTCTAAGCCACTGCCCCTCACCATTCATCACCTTCAAAGCTGAACAGAAGCAACAAACCCAGTTTGAACTCTAAATGGCATTAATACTTCCTGAACAAGCCCAGCATCAGCTGGCTCATGCTGGTGGTGGCTCTGTGTTAACATATATCAGAAAGGATAAAAAGTGTGCAGCAGCTGTGGGAGAGAGAAGTGAGCAAATCATGAGGGAAACAGTCCTTCAGGCACCAAGATAAGGTAGGAGGAGGAGCAGGTGCTCCAGGTGCAGAGCTGAGATTCCCTGAACCCCTTGGAGAATTCCATGGTGCAGCAGGTTGTCCCCTGAAGCCCATCAGGGACCACACTGGAGCACATATCCACCCTGTAGCCCACAAAGCAAATTCAGATCTCAATGTGTTCTGCAACACTAGAATGTCATAAAGCTACTTTTCTGAAATGAACTCTACAATAATTGTACAAAATTTAAACCAAGGTTTAAGAAATATCCAATAGAAATTTAAATACAAATTTCTAGTCTCACAAGGCAGAGGAATCTGCTTGATGTGACAGTTTCTAAAAGATCAGACTCGAGGAGTAAAGAATATTTCTCCAGTAAAATGACAATGCAGAAGGAATGTAACAACTGAGGATGTATATTTTGACAGGCAGCCACTGAAATCAAAAGCAAAGGAAAGTCCTCTATGGTGGTACTCCTGACACATCATTCATATGTAACACAAAACAGCATTTCATAATGCTTTTGAATTATTCAAGTAAAAAATGCTCTGAAAAAATTATTCTTGAACTCTAGAATGTACTGAAGATATGTGCTTCAATAGCCTTCAAGGGAGATCCACTTTACAAAACCTGTCTTGTTACCTGCTGTCTTATATTGCATGCTCTTTGTGCAAGTTTCCTCAGTGCATATATCTGCTATAATTACTGTCTCAGGAGCTTATGTTTACTATCAACATGCAAAAGTTCACAGAAAATCTATATTTATGCCAGTGTTTAAAAGTTTACTCCTGGAGAATAAATCTTTTGCAATCCCATGTCCCATGCCTTGCAAGATTAGTAACTTAAGATTTCTGAGTGCTATATCTCACTGTGACCTCTAAATTAGAATGTCAACACTGTAAGTTATTATGCTTTGGTTTGTGTTTTTTAAATGTAACTCTATTTTTTAAAAACACTAAAATATGCTATGAAACAAAGAAAAGGAAAACTTGCTATCTTCTCTTTTGAAATACAATTATCTCCACACTTTATAAAATTCTTTTATGGAACAGAAATTTTAACTTTTTTTTATTTGTATTTTCAGATTCATGTGATTAACATTATAAGCTAAAAACGGGGTAATTTTCTGTTAATAATAACTACTCAGGGGAAATTTTCAATGAATGCTTATAAATGGTGAAAACTGTCTGTGACATATTCAGTCCCCTCATCTCATTATTTTTCTAGTGGAAAAATATAATTTTACTACTGCAATTAAAATTAATGTAAGCATATTTTTCCTGCAGTTTTCACCCTTTATGCGTATTTTGGGTTCTTGACTTACTGTGTTGCTTGCTATGCAATAAATTTCAGAACATTTGCAGGGTCCAAAAAGCAATTTCAGAGAACCAGGCAGCATATTTTCAGCAAGTTGTGTGCCAGAATTTGCATGCTTCAACATTTGAAGGCTAAGGACTCTGAAGAGCGATTCCAAGCAAGCCTATCATGAAAGACTCAACAACTGCATTAAACCTGAGCAAAACAGAATGGTTTGTTTCCTTAAATTACCTTGTATTCACTGAATAATGAGCTAATACTTTCCTGTGTCTCTTGTTTCTTTTGCATACTTTGAATTAAAAAAAACTAATAAGGATGCCATATGGTACTCATACCAAGTTCATAAAAATATTTTGGCAATTTATTCTGAAGGAAAAGGAATTTTGCTTAGTTCTAAAACAAAGAAAAGAAAGAAAATAGAAAGTGAAAACATAAAGTTAACAGCCTTTTTCCTGATTTTGTAAACTTTAAAGTATTGATCAGTCTTTTATAGTCTCCAAAAACCATTTTGATTATTTTCTGTAGTGGTTCTGTAAGGTTAATAGAGAGCCCAATCTGTAATTTCTCTCCCTGTGAGAAGTGCTGATTGTATTACCAAACCTCAGCATATGTCTCTTCACAGACTGTGGAGCAGTGACATTTCCATTTCAGCAGCTTTCTTTTAAAAAGAAATTTTGAAAAGTGTAACAGAAAAACATGAACCAGATTCATAAAAGAGTCTTTAGTTTGGCTTCTCATTAGCATTTCAGTGAATAGTATAGTGTTTCATAGTGTCATTGCTGGTCTCATCAGTCCTGTATTTTAAGTGTTTTGTAACTTTTCATATTTTTTCAGGAAATACTGGAAGTGCTAGCTCTTTCTCCATCCCACTTAAAAAACACAGCATGATGTTCTACTGGAAGCAGAAGATTAATTTTCCTAGGATGTGCAAATATTTTTTTAGTCAGCTAAATAAAACTTTTATTCTAGATCATTAGCACAGATGAAAAAAGCTGCAACCTCAGTTATTAACTCAAACATTGTCTGTGAAAGGGATGTATTATTTATTTTCAGTAGTAGAAGTAGGAGGTTTTGCCTACAATTTAGGGCATGGAGTTCACATATTTAGAATTTTTGACATCAGCACATAGCTAATTGAGAAGTAATACAACAGACTTAAAGTAATTTATAACCACCTTACACACAAAAGTGTTACAAGCGAAATAATACGTTAATAAACTTGTTTTATGACCAACTCCCTAATCTCCTTTTCATTATTGAGGAAATACTGGCAGTCTTTTCAATTTACAGTCTATTAGGAAGAGATACATATGTCCATAAACAGATGGCAAGAACATGCTGAGATCTTACTAATTGTATTCTGTTCTTTGTTGTAATGTCAATGGCTTACGACAGTGCTATAAAACCACTATTAGTTGGAGGTAAAATTCTAATTGCAATTGCTCAGTGGCAATTATTTGTGAGGGAGGAAAGATCTGGCACAGAAGTCAGGAAGGCCCAGTCACAGGACACAGCTGAAGAAGAGAATTTTCCTTAATTTTTCTCTACAGAGAAGACTCTGTTCATGATTTATTTTTAATAAAGAAGAATCTATCAATCTATCAGACAATGATATTGTCTGATAATAATAATATCTAATCTAATCAGTCAATCTAATCAATCTAATAATATTAATCCTCTGAAATTTATTTAATAGTTCAAAAAGTTAAAAATATGCCAATCCTGTTAGCTATGTGTGTTATTCAGACTCAATACTTGTATAAAAATCAGACTGTCTTGGTGACCCCTATATGTAATGATTCTGGTAATTAATTTTAGGATTTCCTATTAAAAATGCTTAATAATTTCCTGAAATAATCTTAAATCAGAATTGATGTGTTCTGTATGATTTCATCATACAGTCAAACATCAACATTATAGGGTTTTGCCATTTCTGTTGAAGAGTGATGCTTGAATAAAAGTCTATGGATTTTAAATTAACAGGACAATGAGGGAAAGGTTAGAAAGCTTGTGGTTTTGTATATTGACATAACATTTTTGTTTTTTAAGAATATGAAAAGGTAAGAAGTATTTTGGGACTACAGGGAAGCAGAGAAGCATTGGAATTGGTTTTCCAAGTATGTCACACATCTTCTGTCTTTGGAGGTTTTCCTAGATTCAGATACAAAGAAAGGTATAAATTACCTACTCAGATATAGCAATCTTGGAAGTTTGGGGTGGGACAGGGTGACCTCCAGAAGATCCTTCCAAGCAGTGCTATTACAGGTCTAAGAAAAAAGCAGCAGGATTTTTCTCAGATGCATTTATTGGTTGCAAGCCTTAATAGAAGATAATGCACCATGAAATCAGAGAGGTGGCATAAAAATACGTTAATATTGAAATACACTGCAAAGAGAGCATATTAGGCTGATTTATTTTAGAACTCAGTAATACCAGGCCATTTATCATGTAAGCAAGCAAGTGGAGAATAAGCTTAATGCATTTCAAATACAACAGAATTTTTAAAGCTCATCACAGTATATTCACAGATTGCTTCCTTAAATATAGTAGAGGCTCAAGGATTATTACTATATAATCTCATATATGAATAATTAGTTGCATTCACTCCTGGCCCCCAACACAATCAACTACTTCTCTGTAAAAATATTGTGTGACACATATATTCTGCAATATATGTTCACATTAAAATGAATCAAGATACTGGTCAAAATTTTTTAAACTGAAAAAAATTCAATGATCTTATCAGTCAAATTCAAAATTTACTAATCAGACATCATGGAAGACAATGCAAAAATTTTTCACCAATAGTTTCCAGGGCCAGATTGACTTTTATTAATAACCCCATTTTACAGGCATCAAGTAATACACTTGGCTCCTGTAGATTCCCAGAAAATATATTTCAACCACAAGCATCTTAAAGAACATCCTCAAGTGATTTTTCTTTGCAGTGAAAAATTTAGTGGTTTTGTAGTGATTTTGTTGGGAAAGGAGTTAAATTTATTCATAGTATCTCATATAGTTCCATGTTTGGATATCTGCTGAAAAGAGCATTGATAGGTCAGGGATGGTTTCATTATTGCTGGGCAGTGCTTGCACAGCATCCAGACCTTTCCTGCTTCTCACATATTCAGCACGTGCTGCCCCACCAGCGAGCAGGAGGCTGGGAGGGACACAGCTGGGCAAGAGACCCCAAACAACCAAAGGAATATCCTGCCCCATGGAAAACTGCTGAAAATCAAGAGCTGAGAGCCAAAGGATGGAGGAGGTATGGAATTGTGATGCTCTTCTTCCCCAGTCCCTCTTCAAAGTGATGGTGCTGGTCTTTCCTGGAGGTGGCTGAATACCCACCTATCTATGGGAAGCAGTCAGTTAATTTATTGTTTTGTTTAACTTGTGCACACTTTTTGCTTTACCTTTAAAACTCTTCTCACTTTTACCTTTCAAATGTTTTCTCTCAGCCTGCTGAGGAGAGTGAGTGGCTTTGTGAGCTGAGTTGATAGCTTGGGTTAAATCACAAAAATTTGATCTGTAAAGACCTTTGGTAAAACATCATGCACTAAATGTCTTGTAAAGATTGTAAGTCAGATGGGGAAAAGTAGGTCATTTTTCTTCTCTGAACTTGTAATCTCTTTCCAAATTTATAGTTACGTAGAAATGGGTGACATTCAGAAGATATAGTTTCTGTTCTGAGGCAATATTTTAAACATGTTTACTTCTACTTTAATGGCTACTTCGATCTTTTTGGCTCTATTGAACTTACCAAAGGGTAGTAAGTTTAAAATTAGGACAACAGCAACATCTTCCATGTTTACAATGTCTGTATATTCAATCTTGGGTTGTCTTTCTTGTCCTTTTTACTCATCTTTGAAGGTCTGATGATGGATGATGATCTGATGAAGGAATGACAAATATTTGTAGCTAAAGAGACTCTGAGCAGTGAGGATTACTGTGGCTGTTTGGAAGAGGGATAAAGACATAGAGTGCTACAAAATTTAGTTCTTAGCTCCTATCTCATATGCAAACATGTCTGCTTGTTCAGTTCTGAACCATCATACTGACAATGGGAAAAGTTCAAAACAGACAATTCTTTGGAAAAGAAAGAATCTAGAGTAGCCAGAAAATACACCATTCATCCAAATGACACACTGAGCAAAAAAAAAAAAACATCTCTTGTAAGTAAACCCTGAATTTCTTATTTTCACTTCCTTATCATGCTATCAGATGGTAGCACTTGAAGCAAAATTCTCAATTGGCATACTGTAATTGAAAGGTTATTACAAGAGAAAAACTGTTCAGAGTCTTACTATGACTTTGAAGCTAATATCAAATGTTTCCTTTAAAACAAGTCATCCTAGAAATTATATAGTCATAAAACAATATTATCGCCTTTGTTGCCAAGCAGAGTACAAGGCAATATGGAAAACAAAAAAGTGTTTTTTGAGTGTCCTTGTCAGTTTGTGTGTGTGTTTGTGCTGGTCTTTAGTTAATTAAATGCCATTTTTGCTGGAGGACCTCAGCCTAACTTTCAAATAACTGCCTTAACCTGCAGATTTTAAAACAGACTTTTGCTTCAGACCTTGAAATCCTTTGGCACTTCACAAATCTTAATTTTTTAGCCTTTCATGGAATTCTGTAAAACTCATATCTCATAGATTTTAAATTAATTTGGAGGCAACCATTCAGTTTAGATTATGACTGTAAATTGACAGACAACAGCACTGGAAAATAGTGATGCCTATAGCAACTTTAGGTCTATATTAGGTACTACCAGCACAGCAGGAGATTTAGCTGCTTATAAATAATATTTATTCCTTTGCTCTCATACTAAAATTCCTCTCACACTCATTCTTTTTCTAAGGCAGTAGTGCTCAAAAATATAAGACAACAATGCCTTCTTTAAAGCTCTCAGACTGTTCCTAAACAGCAGTCTTATGAATTCTCTGCTAAGAAAAATTAACTTGACATCCACATTATTCTGAAAATGCTTTTTCTTTTTTTCTTTCTTTTCTTTCCTGGATCAAAATGCTTCTGAAGGTAATTGCACAGGGCTTGCAAAAATCTTTACAATACTGTCATAAAAAACCAAAGTAATTCTTTCTTTTCATTGTTTTATGAACTGCAGTAGTCCAAACTCAGTTTTAGCACACTGGAGTAATATGTTCCTTGTCATTTTTAGTGAATAACACTTCTACTATAATACTTTCACTTTTATTTCAATTTATTTATATTTTACTAAAATGAAAAGGACACAAATATTCTCCATATAATGTAAGTTAAATATAACATCACTTAGATTTTTACCAGGACCTTTCCTACTTAGAGCAGTACAGTGCCCAAGTTATAAAAAAATTAAATTTTTCTGAAATTCATAAGTTAGCAGGTCTTGCTTTAGAAATCACTGAAAACTGAAAAAAGAAATTTGGAAATTTCCATGGGGTATATTTAGACCTATACTAGGATATCTCTGTGTTCTCAAATTAACAAAGGACTACAGCAGACATTTTACTAAGCAGGTGTCTTCCTCTGTGTATGACTATTTCTGTCTGAATAGGATAAGGGAATGGCATAAATTTCATGAGATGATGGGAAATGTATTAAAATTGAAGGATGTGGCACATTTGTTCAGGTATAGTACTGGATGTGATAAAAATTGTGTTATCCTCTCTTCCTATACATGATCAGAGCTGAAACCAAAATTATTATTATTTTTTTTAATTGAAGTTTAAGGATAAAAATGTATGCTTTAAATTCAATATTAATAACTAAAAAATTGTAGAGTGAAATTAACTACCATGTTTTGTTAAAGAGGGTGTCATCTGACATTGGATTGAGGTAAGATTGGAGAAAATGGCATGGAAATTTTGGAAAACTTTTATTTTTGTAATCTTTTCACCACATCTAGAAATTGTGAAAAAATATTCTGCTGGAATAGATTTTCTGAGGCTAGTAAATGTATTTATGCACCCTTGAATAAAAGTTACATTTATAAAAACGAAAGGATAATTTTTGTAGCAACATATTTAAAAAGAAAAATTATATTCTTTTTTTAATTGGAAGAGTAGTTTGTCATAAGACAGAACTTTGAATTACCCAGAGTTGGGATAAGATTGATAAAGTGTTATAACACATGAATGTATCTTCTTAGCAAATTAGACTTAATATAGTTTCAACTCATCTTTTGAGCTTTTTCTCACAAATAAATTGACTGGACAAATGCCTGTCTTGTAGAAAGGCATTAATCAATTCAGTCAGATTAATAAATTCTATTTTTTAATCCCACATTTTTTTGTGGTTGAAACATCAGAAGATATAAAGATGGGAGTATCAAAATATTGACTATATTTAATTTGAATTATAATTCCTAAAAAAAGCTCCTGAAAAGAAAAAAAGAAATTATATATGGAGATGAAATGTTTTTAGACACAATTGTTACTGAAAATTTATGACAGGAGAGGAATCTTTACAGCTGAAATAACTGCAGCAAAGTTGCCAAGCCATCAAGTTTTATTAAATGCAGCCCCCAAAACCTAAGTTCATTAGTGTTTTCATAAATGACAACACAAAACCTTGTTCTGGAAACATCACAAAACATCCAACAACAAACATGTATTTGAGAAATCATGGGAAAAATTTCTGATTAGTTGCCATAAAATTAGAATTCAATCACAAGAAAATCTGCATACTGACAGATTTCATTAGAAATGGGGCAGCAATGCCCATGTTTAACCTTTATGTGTTTCTCACAAACATTCTATCTTTACATGCTTAGAATAAAAGTGTAGAAGAAAGCACAAGCCATTGAGGAAAAGAGAAGATCAGCAGGTCTCATGCAAATACAACCATGCAAAAATGCAATTGGAATAATGCTAGTTCCTGGGTGGTGGGATTAGAATTGCTACTCCAGAAGAATATAAGAAATCTGAAACTAAGGAGGAAATGTCTGAAATGTCTAGACACATTATGGCTAGGAAAATTTTGTTCTTTACTGAGCTAAATTACTCAGCTGGTTTTGTTTGTGTTTGAAAAAAGTTATTTCAAGAAATTACAAGTGAGGTGGCTCTGGTAGATGTCTTGAAATAACAGAAATAGCCAGGGGTGACAAGGAGTTGTTCCATTATTAAGCTGTGAAATTGCTTGAAATCTAGCTCATGATACATCAGGGAGAAGCCAGGCTTGTTGGTCTTTTACCTTGGCTGGAATTTGCACGTTAGAGAGATGCATTAGATTGTTTTCAGGGTTACAAGCTGCTGCATGTTACAGCAGGGCATGGTGTACACCCATGTGTCATTTCTGCCCCTTCTGCCCTTCAGCTCTGCCCAGCCTGTTCCTGAGGTACAAAGTGTCTCTGACTGGGGTTTTACTGAGGCTGTGCTTTACCCATGGCAGCAGCAGTGACATCTGCAACCTGACCCCTTATTTTGGTATCTGACTGTGAACGTGAAAGCTACACCAGCGAGGGCTTGGAAGAGATGAAAAAAACACATCCCAGATTTTGCATCTCCAGTTCCATCATTACATTCACATTTCCTTTGCTCTTTTGTAAGTGCACAGATAAGAGAACAATATGAGATAACTCAGTATTCTTGTAATTAATGTTCATCATTCAATGGTAGAATCCACACCAAACAGAGATTTGTGTCTTCTATTTTTTAAACTAAACCAATGAAATGCTATCCTGCAGAGTTTTGAAAGTCAGTGAAACAAAGGTTGCCAAGTAACACTGATATTTCTAGCCTTTGAGCTTTTCAGTGTTCAAGTTCATACCAATTAATAATAACTATATACTCAGACCTTTCTGCACAAAACCAATATTTTGATTACTTAGTCCACGGTTTGCAGAAATGGATTTCTTAACTTTTGTTTTAAATCTCAAGAGAACAGATTTTTTTACTTTTCTGTTGAATTGCATAGAGTAAAAACTTTCAATGTTTCAATGTTTTGTTCATCCAACACAATGAATATTCACTTTAAGGTTTTTTTATTCTGGTGTAATGCCATAAGTTAAAAATACATCTTGTTTTCTCAGCTGTTACCTACTAGATGAAAAATTATGTAGTTTATATTACCTACATTATTCTTGTCCTAAAAATTTCTTCTGAAAAGTCACTTCTACTAAATTACCTGAAAGAAACCACTATTAAAATAGTGGTAAATATAGATATATATAGATAAATATAGATAAATATAGATATAGATATAATATATATATATATTATATCTATATATAAAATATAGATAAATCAGTATCCTGAGGGGAATTTCTGTTGTTTGGCTGTCATTCCTTTGTACTTTCAGACAGAAAAGACTATTCCTAAGAAAAAATTTCTGCCAACCTCATAAAAGTCAACTTTCTAAAGCATGGTAGATCAACTGGTTATCATATAGTGTATTTATATATTCTCTATTGCTTATAATTTATTCTTTATTTCCTATCCATTCCCTTTTCTTATGCTCACTTCATATTTGATTTGTTTTTGCTTTCATGATGAGGACTACATCTTAGTTCACCTCCTGTTGTTCCCAAGCTTACCTGCTCTCTTACTGAAGAAGACAGAAAAATTACAAAGAGCAGAAAGTGAAACACTTAACATGGATAATAAACTTCACAGCTGAACCACAAGCAAAGCCAAATCTGTCCATCTACAGAGCTGTGTCTTCCACGTTTTCCCAACACATTCATTTCTCATTTTTCTCAGAACAACTCTCTACCAGCCTTTTACACACCTCCTCACACCCTGATTACATTCGGTCTCCTTTTTTTGGATGAGTAAGTGGCAGTGTGTTTGTTCTGTGACTGGTTTGAATTAATAACTTTGTTTTGACTCTGCATGAGGCAGATGTCTTTTTCAGGTGATGAGACAAGAGTCAGTCTTTATGGGAGCAATTACTTTGAGTTTTTTGAATTAATCTTTTGAGTTCCATAAGAGAAGAAAAACTTAATAATTTCCTTTCAGTGGGATTTTTAAATTTTGTTGCCAAAAGGACAAGAGACAATAAACAAACCATAATGCTTTAGGAGGACAGGCTAAGAAGAGTCCTCCACTGACTTTTGTTTTGTCAGTGGAAAGTAAATTAGTAACAACAATTTTATTTTTGTTGTGGGTTTTTTGTTTGTTCGGGGTTTTTTGTTTGTTTTGGTTTTGGTGTTTTGTTTTGTTGGTTTTTGTTTGTTTTTGCAGTTGGCTTTTTCTTATTTGTTTGGTTTTTTTAAATTTTAATTTAAATTAATTTGACATCAAAGAGAGTTGCATAAAGAATGAACTGATGAAGGAATTGGAGACCTTCTGGGTAAAGATAAAGCTTTATAAAGATAAAGTTTTATAAATGGCTATGAACAGAAAGTTTTTTGCTAAACAGTATTAACTGTTTGATAAAAATTATATACTAGAAGGATAGGAACAAACATTTTAATTTATTTGAGAAAGAAAAGACCTAACACAAAGTAAAATAAAGAAGAAAAACAAATGAATGAAGAAGAAAACACCTGGTATGGAAGTAATTAATGTAAAGGCCAGCTGATCCAGAAGCACCTTCTAAATAAAAGATCTTTGGAACACCGATAGCCATTTACAAATCATTGTGGAAGAAAGTGAATAAATCAAAGCTCTTCTAAGCAGGACAGTCAAGGCAAAAATTCACTATTGAACAAAATGTGTGACCTAGATGCATTTTCATCTTATCAGTTGCTGTGAATTAGGCATAACATAACAAAATAAAGGTGTTGTCAACACTACTGTTACCCGACACTCAGTAACAGTCAAAACTTCAGCTTAAATTGCAGGAAGCTGAAAAGGATTGGAGAGGAAACAAACCAAATTTCTGAATTTCTCCCAACTATCTGAAATAAGTGCCAGCAGAAACAGCTGCCCAACCATTTTATCCAGAAGGGATTACTTTGGGCAGCATCACGTGGACATGAAAAGGCAGAAAAATAACTACTTATGAATTTTTTAAACACATTCAAGTTTTTTAATTGGGAAAAAAAAGCATCTTAAAAGTAATTTTCTCATGCAAAGATGTTTGTTAGATATTGGACGTACAGGATTTTATTTGTGTGGAAAGCAAAATCAGATGGAGAGACTCATTGAATCAACCTAAAGCCAAATTTCCAAGGATTCTTACTATGGCTACCATTGTCACCAAGAAAATCATTCACATACTGTCTAACAGATTTCATTCCCCTTGGGCGAGTTAACCTATTGCAAAAGAACTCAATAAATTATTTATTTAGTTATTAAAAAAAGCTCTCCTTCTTCAGATAAGATAGATGAACAGGGAAGGCTTGTTTTACATATCCAAGTTTAGATGAGTAAGGGTTTCAGGGCTGGGGTTTAGGAAATCGATTGGCAGGCACTAGACAATTATTGAAAAGTGAAGTTGATTCTATTCCATCATGTGGAAGGGTGAGCAATACAAGAGATGTACAGTCTTAAATGCAGAGAATGCAGGACAATGGCACAGAAGAAGGGATCCATCCCAAGTCTCATTCATGCAAAAAGAAATCCTTATCAGAACATACTGAATCCTATGGACAGGAATGGTGTATATTGGCATGTACAAGAGACATTATTTCATGCATGAAAAATTTGCCTTTTTTAAGAGAGTTTCACCCATAACTTCAAACTATCCACAAAAATTTTCAAGGGAAGGTATGAATTCCAGCTCATTTTGTCTCCTAGCAGCTTCTTGCAAAAAAATATTTCTTAACTGTCTATAAATATAGCAGTAGTCTGTAACCTGATGTCAGCAGACTCCTAGAAGTCTGCAGGGTACTTCCAGTTGTAAGTTTTACTTGGCTAAGGCTTAAAAAAACCAACCACATGCTTCTTTAGCATATTAACTTCTGCTGGTGTGGGTAGTGGATGTTAGTCAAATGATGCATATGCTTCTTGGCCTTAGGTTTTGGGGTTTCTTGCTGTGATTTCCATCCCTTCTGATTTTTCATTGCAAGTTTTTAGAGATGTAAAGTGTTACATGAAATATTTTCTAAGCTGGTGGTTCTATATCTTTTGCCAACATCATAGAAAAAAATATGTTTCTGGGGGCAAGTGTTCCTCTGAAATATTTTTTACGCCAATTTGAATTACTCAGATTTCATGGTAGAGTTGAATCTTTTGGTATTGATTACAGTATAGTACATAATTCAGAGTTTATGGTTTTATTATATTAGCTTAACAATAGGTAACTCTGTTCCAGAATAATTACAATGGAAAGGAAAATGCAATTGATACACTGAATTAGAGAAAAAGCAGAAAATATGCTATTATATTATCATTTTTTGGAAAAAGAAAAAAAAAATTGAAATCTCAAGTTAGGAAATACTGGAGAAATTAATGCCTTCCAGAGTTCAGGATATGTTTGGACAATGCTCTCATCACATGCTGTGATTCTTGGAGCTGCTCTCTGTGGGCCCGGGAGCTGGACTTTGGGTGATCCTTGTGGATCCCTTCCAGCTCAGGATATTCTGTGATTCCATGATTCTGTAGGAGTGTAACCAGGTAGACTGCCAGGTAGACTGCTTGGACAGGGTTTGTTAAAGAGCTAAGTCAGTTTTAGTACTGTCACGCCTGAACTTTAATTTGGCATTGCCCATCCTTGGCTGGTAAAGTTCTGGGAGTACCAGGGTTAACAGTGCTATTTCTAACAGGGTTAACAGTGCTATTTCTAACAGGGTTAACAGTGCTATTTTGTGTGGCCAAATATGGTTTTGTCTGAGTACAGTGAAGTCAGTTGCTCTGGGTTGAACAATTTCAATTCCTACTGTACTGGAATGTATACAGGCCTGTGTCCTGTCATGTTACTGTCCTCTTAATATGCTGTCTCACATTGCTTAGATTGCTGAAAAATAAATAGGAAACCATGTAGCCTTCCCAGTTCCAGGTAATTTGTTAGGATGCAGTTTAGTAGAGAAATCACTGATATGAGTGACTTCAAGAATTACCTAATTACCCCACACCATTAAAAGAATCCATGTATGAGACATGCAAAAATGTGATAATCTGAAGTATAAGTTGAATTAGGTGTTAGTGAATGTTAATGAAGGATTTTGCCATTCAGCAGGTGATACCTTCAAAAGAGGCAGTACTTCTAGCTGTATGATTCCTCCTATAAAATGGTGGATGTTTTGGGCAGAAGGCATGAGAAAACTCTGAAATAAGCACAGGCACTGAAGACGTAGGGAATACTTTCTTTCAACTCAACAGTTAGTCAGATCAACTAAAATGGCAATGCTATCCTTTTCTTTACTAAGATGGTAGCAGATATTCACACAGATGCAATATGCAACATTTCTATGTGGCTGCAGTATAACAGACAGGTTGAGCAAAAAGAACAATTATTTCCTATTATTTTAATTTCCCAGTCACCCTTTGATTATCAGATAATGGGGACGATTTTCCATTTCTTTGTAACTTATGAAATATTTAGGTCCTCATTTCCTTGGTAGAGCTGTGCTGAATTTTCAATGCTAAGAATTCATGTCACAGTTGCAAACATGCACCAGCCAGAAACAGAATTTTAACTCACAGTAAGCACCATTAGAACACTTAAAATATCATATTGCTGGTGTTTATAGTCAACATTATCAAGTAGAAAAATCTAAACAAGGAAAAGAAAATGGCACCCTTAAAAGGAAATTACAGGTGGCTTTTCTTAGGCAGTCACTACAAATACTGCTGGATGTTTTCAGTGACAAGAACATGACAAATCCAAGAGTTCAGTGAAAAGAAATCTTCATTTGTTATAGAAGGGTAAGTCTATCCTTTGAAGACTGATCCTGCTTCTTGTGCTTTAGTGTTGGATATGAACCTCCATATTCTTATGTTTTTCTATATATCCCTCTTTTCCTTAGCTGTTGAATTATAATGGCACAAATACATTAACAAAAAGCATTATAGTAATAAAATATACACTCTTTGTGCAGACTGTTGCAGTTGTTATAGGCTCTGTAAATTAATTACTCTAATGTTTTGTGATTATTCCTTAGGCATTAGCCTCCTGAGATTTTTTGCTGTTTTCCAGTCAGATAATCCAGCTGGTGTGTATAAGTAGCATGCATCAGCAGTAAAAATTGAGAAAGGAGATTAAAGCATTTATGCTAAGTATGGTTATAGTAAACCCATCTTCCACCTTCCTTCCATTTCAGACTTCAGTTCCCTCTTTCTTATGCTGCACTCCACAAAACACTCTCTCCTGCTTGTAATATCTAACTCCTGGCAAACTGATCCCCTCAAACCTTGTGACAGAGTATAAAATTCAAGACTTTTTTTTCTCTCCATATTTTTTTACCATGCCTACATACAACAGAAGGGCAGTAACTTCTGCAGTAAAATAGGAAAATTTGTAACAAACAAGAGGCAGTTTGACCATACACAACTGAACATCTTCCACTGGTGCAGTAAAATCTAACACCCAGAATCCAAAGACATAATAACATAAAATAACAAGCAATTGCAAAGTAATATATGTTTTCAAAATTACTCTAAATGTCTATTTAAAAGTTGTATTTCTGCACAGGTTACTGTCTTTGCAATGTGTTTTTTCCTTTAAAATCTGATGCCTTTCACAGACCTAACAAATTAACTGTGTGCTAGAGTAGAACAGTAAAATTTTCTGTTAATGAACTGTATTGAATGCTCAGAGGAAGAATGGAACATTGTCCACATAATTGCGCATTGAATCTTGGAAAAGCTTAATTAAGGCACCTAATACTTCTTTTGAAAATCATGCAGTCAGTTTATTCTGTATATGTCACTTAATTTGTGGACCTCAAACAAGAAATTAACTTTTCTTTGGCACGAAATAGAATCAATACCACTTAAAAAAATTAAATCTTTGCCAAACCATTTCTTAGTGGTTCTAGTATACCACATAACTGTTGAAATTAAATTAATTTATCTGAAAATGTCCCTTATAGGAATTCAAATACTTTCACTGTATCAAACTATGATTAAGTACTCTAGATTAAGATTCTTTGGGAAAAAGACAAAAGCATGCTGAGAGGGAGGGACAGTCTGCATCTTAAAAATATTAACTTTCCATCTGCCTCTCGCATTGCTCTGGACCCATTCAGAAAGCCATAGCTGGGACAGCATCCCAGCTGTGCCTGGACTAAATTTTTCCTCCTTGCAAACAAGATATGCACACCCCAGCAAAAGGAAAATAAAATAGAAATAGTTATAGATGCTACAGAGAAACCTGTGGGGATGGTAGGTCTTAACACAAGCTAAATATATACCCAAAAATATGCAGTTAAATATCCAGTTTGGAGTTGTTACATCTGATGTTTGGTGCTTGAAAAACTTACTTGGATTTTAAACAATAAAAAAAAATCTCCTTGTTGTCTATTTTTATTATGTTAAAGCAATAACTTTCTTAGAGAAGCATGTTATTTGCAAGAGATACTTCAGTTTTGCTTTTGAAGAAATTCTACTAATAAATTATCAAAAAATATTGTGGGGAGCACAAAGAAAATGTTTTACTACAAGAAATTCTGTTTTTGTAACCTCTGCTGAATACAAATCTCTACTATTCTCTTAAAAAGTAAAAAAAGTCAGAAACATTCTGCAATTCCATCCATTGACAATTTTGTCTTCCTGAAAGCCTAGTGCCCTGCATAAGCAAATTTCAGAGCATTTTAGCTATTGATTAAAAAAAAACAAAAACAAAAAAACCCCCCAATCAAACAAAAAAAAAAACCAAAACAAAACAAAAAAAAAACCAAAACAAAAAATAGGGACAGGTTTTTTTAAATGTATTAAAAACTTGTAAAAAGAAAAATCAGTTGCAATAATAATGTTAGCCAAATTCACAGACATTTCAATGATTAAGGGAATGTTGCTACAACCATGACCACATTTATTTGTTCAAGGTCTAAGCTGAAGATTCCTGCTCTGCATCTTTCACTGAGCACCAAAACATTCAGCAGATATTTCAGAATATACACACAGAAAAAAAAAATTATTTGAAACATTTGCAAAAGACTGAAAATTTGATTCTATAAATTATCGAAACAGGAAACAAATGCACCATGCTGTCCTTATATCCACTTACAGTTGACTTAACACATAAAAAATGATATATATAATTGCAGCGGATAGATTCTAATATGTTTATAAGGTGGTTTTGCCCTTTTATTTGGGAAAAAGGAAAACCAAACAAAAAAATAAAACCAATCAGAAAAAAAGCCCCAAAAATAAAAACAAAACAAATGGAAGGAAAACAAAAAGAAACAACCAACCTCCCACTCTAAAATTGCAAATAACAAGCATTTTTGCAGAACTAATGTGCCCCATGAGCGAATCAAAAGCAGCAAAGAAAGCTCCATTTTGTGAAACAATTGCCTGCTCTAAATAGTTCAAGCAGATATGGTCACAAGTCCCAGCAGCTGCTCCCCACCACTTGAATGTAGAACATATTCTCAATCCAGACATCAACAATGCCTGACTTTGGAACTGTGGCAATCAAACCAGACTTTCATATATGTGCAGTGCTTATCAGGGCCACTGGAAAAATTCAGTGTCTGTGCCAATCTGTGCTTGAATGTCAGCAGTTATTTGTAGGGCTAATGCTTAGGTATAAAGGTACCAGTGGAAAATGTGGGCCCCTTTAGCTGGAGCAAAGCTGAGTTCTCATTCTGCATTTTAAAAACTTTTACTTGGTGAGAGGGAGTCTTCTACACACTTTTCAATTATTATCAATTAGAAGCTTTAAGTGCAACTATTTTGCTCCTTTCCCATTCTTTCTCCTTTGTTGTCAGTATGCTATGCTAGCTGTTACTGACACACATAAAATAGGCAGGAAAAGTAATTTTGTATTTAATAAGAATGAAGAGTTAAGGAAAATCTATTTTGGCAACAAAGTACTCAAGCAGCAAGCTTTTCAGAAGGCCAATTACTATGATAGATAACCTTGATATTTAATTGTAGAATAATATATAAATACTCCTTTCATTTCTTACTGTAGTTCAATCTCTATCCCCATGAGGAGATTTCTGAACACCATTAATCCCAAAGTCATGTCAATATATTAGATAGGTCTATTAATTATCACTTAAGCAAAATCAGCTAGGCTAGAGTAGATCTGCATTTTGTCAAGGGATTCACTTGAGTCATGTTAGTCTGAACATCTGACTTTCTGTCCTGTATTTAAGATTATTGCTCATAACCAATCTGCCCTGCTGGATTGCATTATGGAATTTATTGTATGCCCTCAAAAAAATTTACACTTTCCAAGGGTCTCTGCTGTTGTTGTAAAGTTGCAGCAAAGAAAAGTGTTGTGGTATCTTTTTAACAGCCATGCTGACTTGTGTGGACATTACTCTAAAGTTATAAAATACATATATATCACAAAATTTTATTGTTATGAAAACAAAGAAAGCCAACCATAACAGTCACTAAAATAGATATATTTGGATATATAAAATATTATTATATTGTATATAGATTATTATCTATTATAGATGGATATAGAAAAGTCCAAAGTTTCAAGGTATAGCAGTACTTGTACGAAGCTATTTGGTAAAAGTTAACTTTAGTTCATTCTCCTGCAAGCTGATTGTACTATCAGCTTAGACCAAACAAATTTATCTTCAAGACAAGAAAAGAGGCTGGTAGTATATGTCAATATATTTTAAATATTTGCTTGTAAATGAAAACTATAAGTTTTATAATCAGATCTGTAGAAACAAAAACAGTGAAAGATGTCTCCCTGTACTATGCAGCTTCACTTATGTTTTCTCTGTTCCTTATGTGTTGATGTAGTGCTAATGAAACCCAGAAATTAAGAGGCTCAGGTAAGTACAACCAGCACATGATTCAGCAGTTTTGACAGGATATACTAAACTGTATGCAACTGTATGAAACTGAACTAATTACTTTATATTCTAAATCTCCTTAAACATGTCATCTTCAGTATTGCTTCTTAAGAGAGAGAAAATTCTCCAAGTAGTGGTTTCTGCACAGATTCTTTTCTTATGAATGAAGAATGAAATGAAGCTTAAAGGACCCCCAGCTACTCTTTGCCCAGGAATGACATGAAAATAGTATTCTGCCTCAGGATGAAAAAGTGAACTCCATGCCTGAGGAACACAGAAGTGTGAAAAACATTTATTTTCATAATTGCCTTATTAATTCTACTAATATTTTTGAGAGAACTAAGATACAATATCAAGATATCCTTCATTACATTAATTTATGAATGTTTACATATTTTCCTATCTGTTTCTACTAGTATTTTACAGGCCTTTAAAGCTAAACTTATTTTACACAAAGATAGTTAATTAATGGAAATTCTCTTGAATTCAATTTGAAAGCTGTTTATGAGAAAATATGCTTCAGAGATATAATTTCTTGATTTATTAGTTGTTTAATGATTACTTTTAAAATAAGAATTAAAAGCAGTTTCAGGCAGCAGTGAAGAGTCAGCTAGTTGCAATAGTAGGACAGTATTTTTTAAAATCTAGATCCTCCTTTACTCCATATTTAAGATTTTTGTTCTTCCTCATTCCTCCTTGACCCCTCCCTCCTCCATCTCCTTCCCCACTTGTTCCTGTTTGTTTTGTGATTTGTTACTGAAGGTTAAATAAAATTATATTATCTAGTCAAAGACATTTCTCTGGGCCTGAAGTGTAAGCACTGATAAAAATATTTGAAGCATGCAGGGAGAAAAAACATCTTCCAGATTATTGTACCAGTCAGAAAACAATGCATATACACACATTTTTACATTTTTAAAAATTCATTTGTACCTTTGAAAGCAGTGCTGATTTGCAGCATGTACAGAAATCCAGGCTAATGACACTAGAAAGGAATTTATATATCTAGCAATGAATTACACTTGAATATTTTGGGAACAGGAGACATGGCTTTAATGATTTTGGACATACTGATAGCCTCAGATAAAAGAAAAGAAATGGTTAAGGAGAGAATACACAAAGCTATATGGAACAATTTCCTCTCTATTATGTGCCAGCATCCTTGCTCATTTAGACTCTGGCTTTCCAGAATCATAAGAAAAGCTTATGCTGACATCCATTAATTCTGGAAAGAATTCCATTGTGATTTTTCTCCTTTCCACAAACCAGTGAGGAATATATCAAGTATTAGGAAGTAATACATTAATTCAAAATTGAATAACAAACGAGTATCATCATTCATTACTGTAATGGAAGATTTACTGAGACATTTTTGTAATTTTCTTTGTTTAAATTTTCTAACTGATCTTAAAGAAATTTAAACACTGATAACATAATTCTTGCATGGCTTCAACATGCTTCTGCACATTTTCTACAGGGCAGAGAAAAATGAATTTAAAAATAATCAGAGAATTTCTGTTTGCATACAGTATCCAAGCACTAGAGGCTTTTTGGCATTTAAAAAAAATTGAAAAGGAATATAGTAAAAAAAGAGTTCTACTCTTCATGCATGTACAAAAATGTCACAGTGCATTCACAGAAAGTATATTGAAAAAACCCATCTGAATTGTTTTTTACAGACAGATGTTTGAAACCCTGGTGTCAGAAAGTCTGTCAAGCCTGAAAAAAGAGCAAGAGAATCAACCCTATTTGAAAGAATGCATAAATGCACACTATTATTGGATAATATGATCAGAGGCCAACCTCAGGATAATCTTACACTAGTTAGCAATAGCTCATATCAAGAAAACATAATCACTAATTCCAGCTGCTGTATGTCTATTACAACAAGTAGAATTAATGGTGACTGAAAAGACTAAAGCACATCTATTAAAAGATCAGGAAATGCCATAAGTTTTATATCACCAAGACTAGATTTACTTTGCAAGAATGAGCCACATACAAGTAGCAGTGCAAAAAATATCCCAACAAAACAACAAGATGTGTTTAACACAATATAGTGACAGCTTATGCATTCACTGAGAGAGAAAATTATTCCCATCTTTCAGCTCAAAACATTACTCAATCATAGTGTTCAAAAAGAGAGGGCTTGCAAGAAGCTCAAAATGGAAGCAGAGTTTTATTATCACTTTACTGTGCTGAGTAAGTGATTGCGCAGGGGGAAACCACAGAGGAGGTAACAGCATGAGAAATGATGAATGCTAAGCTGTTGTGTCATTAGAATAAAAACATTTACAGAAAAAAATCTGGTCAGGTCTGCTTCTGGGACTTAGACTTTTATTTTTATGTAGTAACTTTTTTTATTTTTATTTTTATTTTTTTTTGCGGTTTTCGGGGAGAGTTGTGTGTGTGTGAGTGTTCTTTGTAAGGGATTTTTTTTATTGACTGTAGCTTCACAATCCAAGTCATGGAAAGACTCCAAGGAATCAAAAAGATGAATGCCACAAATGTCAGAAGTTACATTGTTCATTTCTACAAGAACACAGAATTTCTAAGTACAAAAAATTCAAAAATCAGTAGCATAACCAAAAGATGTTGGGGAAAAATATAAAAATACTCAATCTAATTAGAATCACAAACAGATTTTCTGTTCTCTAAAATGTTAAATGGTCAGTAGAATAGGAAAAATAGTCCTTTAAACATGTCAGAATACTGTATAGGTTTTTTAAAATTTCAGTTATCAATTTATTTTTAAAGAGGATGGTGATATTGCTTTGCGAATGGAAACATAATGATATTAATAACAACATAAATCAGTTTTCTGCCCCTTCAGTCTAGCTTTTAATGTAAGCTTTTAACTAAGAAAATTATAGTACTCTGAAGGAGTGCTAGCATTTTCCCCTTATCCGGGAAGGTTAACATTGCAACTAACTCTATGTCAGCTAGTCTGACAATTCCTATAGAGCCTGTGCAGAAAGGGAGAGGAAAGAAGGATGACAGAACCTTGTCTTTGGATCCAACTGGCAACTTCACAACATGAGAAGATTTAAAAGTTAAGCTAGAACCAGTGAAAACAAGTTTGCCATGTAAATGTGATACTTCCCACTGAGACAGGAAATGCAAACACTCCAATTAATTCACCTGGCATTTTTTCAGTGTATCTCTGTAAAAGGCAGTGTGCTGGTTGAGGCTGGAGCAGAGTTAATTTCCTTCACAGTGGCTGGTATGGGGCTTTGCTTTGGATTTGTGTTGAACATAAGGTTGATAATACAGAGATGTATTTTAATTGGCGAGCAGGTTTTACACAGAGCCAAGGCCTTTTCTGCTTTTGTATTTCCATGCTGGTGAGGAAGTTGGGGATTCCTGGGAGACTGGGAGGAGACACAGCTGGGACAGGTGGCCCCAGTTGACCAAAGTTTGGTGGGATATTCCAGACCATCTGACATCCTCCTCTGTACATAAAGTGGTGACTCAATTCCTTATTTTGCTTTGCTTGTGTGTGCAGCCTACTTTCCCTTTTAAAGTGTCTTTATCTCAACCCACGCTTTTTCTGGCTTTTACCCTTTCAATTTTCCCCCTGATCCTACTGAGGGGGAGTGAGCAAGCTTCTGTCTGGGGCTTGGCTGCTGGGTGGGGTTAAACCATAACACCTAGTTTTGCAGAAATTGCTAGTGTGGTAGTGTCTGGTAGTCAAGGGGATTTCAGCATTTGGAAAATAGGCTCTTATGTGATTGTAACGTGAAATAACACTTGGGTAATTTGAAGACTTCATCCGTGTGTGACTGTGACAGATATAACCAAATCAGTGCTCACCCATGGTGCTTCAGAGCATGAGAAAACAGGCAGCTATTTCTGCAAGAGAAACATCTCTATTTGCTCCTTGAAGCAGTGATATATTGGTTTTCTATTATGATTTAAATTCCCATGTTAAGTTTTTATTGCTATTCTTTCTAATACAATCTCCTTGCTGCAACAATTACGTAGGTTAGATGTTTAAAAGAAGATGAGTGTAAGTTACTGACTGCAATTAGAAATAACCAACCCACACAGAAAATTAGTTTCTATGCCAGTGAAACATGTCTTTAGTCCCAGACACACATCATATACAAGAAGATAAGGCAGAAATACCAGAGTATTTCCTAGCAGAATCCCTGTGTTACTTAGGGGCTTAGTTCACTTTAAGCCAACACAGATGCTTTTCCCTGGAAAATTTTTGGGTATGATTTTTTACGTAGAGGTATATAGAGGTATATAGACAGTCTCTACTATTCTCTACAGAATAAAAACAGTACTAACAAAAATCCATTCTATTAGAAAAACCTCTGGAAGACTTGAAGATTTTAACTTTTTCCTAAAAGAATATGAAATTCAGCTTAAATACTTACCTCAGCTCATAAGGCATTTAAATTTTGGAACAGTTTCGTGGAAAACATAACACCATGCCATCATTGTTCAGAAGCTTCCTTACTAAGGGTCACATAGACAAGAGCAACAGCATGATTGGGCAAGAGTCATTCATCACACAACTAAAATAACCTGAAAGTAATAACTTTCGGATGCATATGAAAGCCATTACACAACTACTATACAAATTGTGAAACTACCCCCAAATACACTGAGCAGCTCCTCTATGAACATGATCTTTCAGGAAATAAGTATTCAGACATTAGATCATCTGAAGTAATAACCATTATTCTGCTTTCTAAAGAATTCATTAATTGACATGAAAGCTTTAAGATATGTAGAGGCTATCCTAGTATTTTTTCCTGAAAGGAACTGGTTTACATTTGCATCAGAAAATAAAAAATAATGTATTTTGAAAGATTATCAAATACAATAAATTTTTTTTTAAAGTTTAAATTTTTTCAAACACATGCACAGTCTTTAAATCTTCTTTACAACATAGTGATTTTTAGCATCCCTTATATTACAATGTTAGACTGACTTTTTTCAAATCATGTCTGTCACTGAAGCAACAGCAATGAATAAATAATGGTCATTTCCCACTGAGAAGAACAAGATACTTCAAATAAAATAAAAAGATATTCTAAACTGTTTTCTTCATATTTACAAATAGGACTCCACATAACTTATAACAAGACCACTTGCAAAGTGGGCAGGGTGCTGTTAACCCTCAGCAAGTGTGTCAGGAATTTGATAATTTTGAGCATCACTGACACTGTGAAATGGTACTTTAGGGATATATGCACTCTTTTCAAGCACAGCTTTAGAAATTCCATCACTAGTAATAGCTTGATATGCAAACACTTTCGAAGATATGGCATCAAAAAAGATTGCAGGAACTTTGCAAAAGGAAAATGTATACACGATAAAGAGGAAAGTACTGTCTTCATTGTCAGCTGCTTCAACCATATAATTTGAGGTGCTAAATATTTCACTTACAAATCCTTGGAATCAGATCCACTATAAAACCCAACTTTTTAATATTCTATTTGGTCTCCAAGTTTAATCTGCTCTCTTCTACAAATTTACCTTTTCCTGTCCCCATTAAAAGCACTAACGTTCAACAGTCATCTACATTTCAATTTTCTCTTTATGAAAATTGGTTTTGGAAGTTTAAGAAGTATTTATTTATATAGACTAAACTCATAGTTTATAATAAATGTTTTGCAATCAGAATGGTTGTCATTATTCTGATGATTATAAAAACAAATTGAGGGAATATAGGTGGAGCTAACATATCCTTGCATAGATTTTTTTCAAACCTTTATTTAAAAAGAAAAAAATTAAGAGAACCCTTTTTTTGTACAATATACTGGATACCTATGTAACATATTAATAATGTGCTTTTAAAAGAGGAAATTCACCTTTATATTCTCTGTCCTCCAATAGAGGTGACAAAGCAGCTTTTATTTTGTATATTTTGATGTGTCAGTGTGATGACTGTAGAGAGAACAGAACTTGTGGTAAATACTGAAATTAGGAAGGAAGAAATTAGAGAAATTGAAAGAAATTAAAAACTCGGTAAAAGCACATGAAGCTGATGTAAACTGCTGTAAAGGTACAAATCAAGCTACCTGAAAAATAAAACCAGAAATAAATAGTCTTTTTCTGCAATTTTTGCCATAGAAGAATCACTTCAGTACTTGAAAACTTACTTTGCCTAAGGTCTCTTTTCAAGCACCTCATGACTGTGGACTGTCAGAGTAGGATTAGATAATACTTGTACCTCCAAAGACCACAGAATGAGCAGTTTATTAATTTAGATATATTGGATGGTTGCTTAGAATTGCATACTATACACAAGAAATGGTATGAAAATTCTTCTATTCCATAAATGAAGTGGATAGATATATATTAAAACAACTACAAAAATAACTGTGAAAACTAATAAAGGATGACAGAAAGCAAACTCAGATACCACCAAAAAATTACTTTGACAACAAGAATCAGATACATAAAATTGTACATAAAATTTTAAAATGTTTTTAAAAGAATATTCTGTTCCATTACAAGAGGGCAGAAATTTCAAATATAAGGCAGAACCATCCCTCCCCCCCCCACCCCGCATTTTTTAAAATGTTTCTGGAAATTTAATAAAATTGCAGGCATATAAAATCATGAAATCCTGCAATTTCTACAATTAGATTCCCCAAACCCATGGCCTTGCTGATAGTGTCTTGTATATCATATATTTCATGTACTGATTTATGTGGTACAACTCTTGATCTTCTGATTACAGAGAATATGTTTCGCAAAAAGAAGTCAGTCATTCTTTTAAAAGCCCACAGGATATTTGAAGATTATTTACTTAACAAAATTTTTTGTAAGAGTTTAGTTAAATAATGTGCGTATTCTTTTAAATTATTAGTGGATTTTGAAAAAGGTTCAGAAAAAGAGGTAAAAATTACCACTTTTGCACAGTTTAAAGTTGCATTAATTGAGTAAATTTTTAAAATAATCTCTGCTAAATTCCAGTTGTCATGATAATTGTAGGCCCCAATAGCCTCTTAATCAAAGGTAAGTTGCATATTCCCTTTTGATATTCTCAAGGATCACTTTTTTCTAGAAAAATAGGTGGGATGAAGAAGAAATTCAGAAGTCCTTCTTTACAAAAGTCAAGTTGGTATGCTGCTTTCAGAGAAATATTATTGGTCAGAATTTTGCTCTCCAACTTTATCTTGTGGTGTTTTCCCAGTTTAATAGCAATATTACCTTTATATTCTTATACCCTTTATGGAATCTACTGCTGGGATTACTCCTGTAGTTAACTTCTGACTAATCAAAGGCACACAAAAATTTCAGGGGAGCTGAATATCCTTGGAAATATAAATATTTCTTATGCCTGCAGCTGAAGCAAAAAATGTTGGCTCAGATGGCAGTTGCAACTTAATTAATTTACCATGTAGAAATTGAACAGAAATGTTAAAAGATGAGTTTTTAAAACCCTAAGAAGAATATTAGCAGAAGGAGAAGAGTGTAACCCCAGATTTATTGTGTATCACCAAGTTAAGACAATGTCGTGTAACAGACACTCTTCAACTCTTTCAAACTTTCAGGGGCACAAAACAACAGGCAATAAGGAAAAGAAAAGAGCATTTTATTCTCAAGATGAACTCTTTAATCATCACAAAAACTGGGAGATTAGTAAAGTTATCAGACTCTGAGTGAGAAAATTCAGCTGTCTTAGTGAAAGCAGACAATAGCTCATGGGTCAGTACTAACTGGAAAAGGGGGGTGAACCCAGTAGAGATCATATTTCCCCATACAAAAATGCTTGACACCAGACAAATAATTTATTTCCTCTCCAAATAGTATTATTCATTATTATATAGATTTACTTTCAGAGTGATTCAGAGGTTTATGTACAATGAATCCTCAGCCTTGAGAACTAAGAGTCTCACAATAACCTTCCATTCAAGACCAAAAAATTACTCCAAACACTTAATGTTTTTAACAGAAATGAGTGTGCAGTGGTTTGGAAATTACCTCTCAGTAAAATATCTAACTTCTCACAAGATAGGATCATGATTTTGCTAAAAATATAGAACATGCAAGGTTATTTTCTTATGCTACTTTTTTAAAGAAAATTTAACTGCAGATTATTCATCACACTGTAAGAGCTGTAGATCTTTTTATCAGACCAAAGATTTCTCTCGTTTTAGGGGTATGAAAAGGAAGATTTTTAAAAGAAACACCCAAAAGAAAAAAGAGTTTTTCTTTAGAGACAGGGAGAAAGTGCGATGTAACGAAATCAGTTTTGTTAGCTTACTGATGAATTAAGATTTCTTGTAAAGGATATAATTTTTTATCTATTATGAAAAATTCCCTGCTGCTGTGTCCTAGCTCCATGATCAGTTAGCACAGCATGCATTTACCATCTGCTTTCTTTGCTGAGGAGGGTCTGTACCATAGGTTATAATCTGTTGGTTAATACTGAATTTCATTTGCTAAGCTGCAGACAAAAGTTGCAGATAAGGCCATTTTAAGCATACGCTCCACTGCTCACACTGTGGTCTGGGGTTAAAAAAACACTTCTCAGAACAGCTCCTCATCCTAATAATAGCATACCAACTGAAGCACTGAAGGTGAAAATCACACCAGAAACATTAACTATTAGTTCATAGAAAATTCATTTTATTAAATTTTCTGACCAAACTGGCATGGTTTTTTTTTATTTTCTTCCCTCTCAGTAAGAGGACAAAATATGTATGGGGGGAACAGACCTTTCTTGGCAAGGCAAATCAAATAATATATTCCTTTAACTGTTCCCAGACTTTCCCCATTGCCATAACACAATGTCTTTGTTCCTTATCCTTTTAATTCCGCTTCACTACAGGACAAGGACATGAGTAACAGATCCTTCAAGAGTATATTCATATGAAACCTTAATGAGTGAGGGAAGAAACTTTTGCCTCCACTACAGCACTTTATAGCTCTTACCTGTGTTGAGAGTTTCACTGCTCTTCCAGTGAGAAATTTTGCACAGAAACCACTCACTGCAGAGTGATTGTAGTTATCTGTTAGAAAATTACAAAGGTTTAAAACTCAAGAATGCAGATTTACAAATAACAATTGTGCAGAATATAATAATCATGATACAATAACACTTATGATAGTAACATATAACCTAATATATATAATACAATAAAAATACTCTAGCAGAATAGTTGAAGGAGGACACTTAATGTTTCACACAAATGTCACAGTTCAGGGACTTTGGGGTTGTTTTCCTGCCTTCTGGGGTGAGTGAGTGTGTGTGTGTGTGGTTGATTGGGTGGTTTTCATCCAGAATCCATAAAAATAAAACAATATCTATTCTAGGAGATCTATGATTTTTCTGGCTGTTTTGTGTAATTTTTATGGGGGAAAAATTATTGATGATAAAAGAACATCCCAGCAAGGGTGGCAATTAAAAGATGTGACATCATTCTGCTCTCAAATAACAAAAAATCTGTGAGGTTTTCAAAGCCATCTTTGATAACAGAAGCACAACAAAAAGGGATTGTCTAGTACACTGAAACCATGAGCAGGTCATTGAATCTCTTTTCAAGAGCTCGAGATTACCACTAAGACCCTGTACAGGAAAAAAAAATCACAAAGAGCACTGGAATTTTAGTTCAAGCACAACATTATCTTAAGAACTGCAAAACCTTCACACTATTATCTTTACAATTCGTGATGTATGTTTAGCCAAGAGCCTCTGCAGCAAGCAAAGAGAACCAAAACAGATAGAATGCTTGTTATAGTATTAATGCAATACAGAATTATTGTAAACAATGGAGATCTCTAGCAAATTGTGTTTCTCTCTGAGGAACCTGGGGATGTTCAGCCTGGTTGAAAGTGGGAGGTGAAAGCAGAGGAAATGGTCTCGAATTTCACCAGGGGAGGTTTAGTTAAGATAACAGGAAAAAAAATCTGCTCCCCAAGGGTGGTCAGGCATTGGAACAGGGTACTCAGATAAGTTATGGTGTCACTGTCCCTGGAAATGTTCAAAAACCTTGTGGATGTGGCTTCTGGGAACACAGTTTAGCAGTGAGCACAGCAATGGCAGCTTAGTGGCTGAAGTCAATGAACTTGGGGCTGTTTCCCAGTCTTAAAGATCCAATAATTATATGAAATATCTCTGTATTAGGACTGCTTTTTAAAATAGGAATGTGATGAGACATACTTTTTCTCTACTTTTCTTGTCTCCCAAAATAATGAAAAATAAACTTTCCTTACTTCCCATATTTCAGAAATGTTAATTTGACAAGTATTCTAGTGCAAAACACAAAAAACGTGACTTATTAAAGAAACTCTGTAAATATCTAGGAACAGATATAATAATTTACATTATCTGGTTAATTAAATATGAATAATTTTTATTTAATGATATCTAAATCTCCCTTTCTTTACATACCTTTGAGATGTGGCCTCCACATGCTTTTTTTTCATTTTGTACAAGAGCAAACTTATTAAAAAACATTATTTTGCAACAAAACAGAATTAAAGACTAGAATCAGAACTTCAATAATCACAAAAAATACAATGAGAAAGGCGATAAGAGTTAAGAGTAGAACGTTATTTCAATTAACAACTATTTTTAAGTTCAGTAGCCAAAAGAAAAAAGCTACGTAATAACTAACTGAAATTATTCCAGTTAAAACCCACATGAAAGAAACTGAAGATATGAGAGTGGAAAGAAGTCTGATAGTCTGGAACTATTTAAGGGCTATCTTTTAAACATTAGTGTTAGTACTTTTTCACACTTCCAAAAGAAATCATAAATTAAAACGTTTCTGGTTTTTCTTCTTAAATTCAACATATCAGTTAGGGTAGAGGGAGTTGAAAATTTCCAAAAGTAAAGAACTTTAACAAGAATATACCAAACTCTGCTGTGAGCTACTAGTATTGAAATCATCAGAGTTAAATAACACCAATGCACCCCTTAGCTGAGGAAATTTCTCCCTCATTATTCATACTGTAGCTCAGCTGGTGAAAATACTTTTCCTATCTTTCCAATTTTAGCTTAATCATAATTTTAGATTATGATTTTGATACCAACAGTACCACTGGAATTTCCAACCAGAAGACTCGGAGCTTGACCCCTAAACACAAAGTAAATATTTAACCAATTAATCAATGGGTAAAACCTCGCTGCTATGGCATTAGTTGCAATATTTTTCTTTATTGGTTACGAAAGACTAAACTTCAAATTGTAAAACACCAGAAAAATCTATTTCCTTTCAGTCTCCAAATTTTTCTTTCTTTTTTAAATTATGTAATTATTTCTGCATTTATTTAAAAGGTTTCAACATGTTGCTCAACTTTAGACTAGAGCATGCACACCATGCAATTTCCTTGCAGTGTTTTATAAGGTAGCTCCTCAATGAGCAATATTTTATTATCTTATTCAAACATATTGGTTTTTTTGTTTTTTTTTTCTGAAACCTTTATGTTAAAATTATGCTTCATACAATTGACAAAAAATGCAGCTTATGTTTAAGGAGTTCAAGTAACATGATTTTTACTATCTTAGACATCTTTCAAATTCATAATACAAATTAGCATTTTCTCCAGTACTTTCACACATAAGCCAAGACCACTTAAAGACACCACTTCAGATTAAATATCTTTTGGCTTCAGATCCTGGTGAGAATGTTTTCCTGGCCACATAGCACCTTACTATACCTGAAAATGGAATAAAGCTCTCAAAAAATAACCTCAAGGGAAATTAATTCTCCCAAAAATAATTTTTAAGCATATTTAGAATGTCTGGACAGGTAGAGCTGAAGATGTAAAAGCTTTCAAAGGAAACAGGTTATTCCTGTCCCTTTAGCTGGAATCACTCATTTCACAAAAAATAATAATGATATAATTTCACAAAGAGTAATAATAATGTGACTTTTAAATTAAAATAAAATTAACTAGCTCTTTCATAAGAAGACAGAAATGAATTGCAAAAAGTAAGGCTGGGACACAAAACACCACAGACAGAGTACATAAATTATGAAGGAGGTTGCCTATTTGTGAGTATTTGCTTCAGTCCCTGCCTATTCATCTTGTCAGAATTGATGTGAGGGTAAATTTCGCTCTTACATTTTTCTTTGTGTTTCTTTGCAGTTACAAAATGTCTGCACATACAGAAAATATACTGCCTCAGAGGTTTTCAAAAAACTGTTGCCACTCAGTAAGTAGAAGCTTAGAAGAAAAAAATTATTTAGAGAGAATAATATTTTCTCTATCAGATTCTGTATTATCACTGTATTTACATATTTTACATAGGAAAATAAGTAGGGAAGTACATATTCTTATGATTTCTCCTAATTTAAAGATCTCTAGTGCAATGTGTTTCTTTCTTTAGCTAGTTCTTGAGTACAGATTCATTCCACTCTTCCTTGATCTTTTCTGTTTGTTTGCTTGTTAATGTAATTTTAAAATAATAAATGGGTTGATTAATTCCTAGTATTTTATACTTGTTGATCCTTATAGTCACAAAAGTCAATATTGGTGCATTACCAGGGTCAGAAGGGAAGGAATGGTGAGAAGAAAAGCTCTTAGTTGAATGGATAAATTAATGAAAAGGTAGTAAATACAAAACAAATGGACAACTGAGAAAATATTTGGAATATATACAGAAAAAATCTTCAAATTGATTTCATAAGGAATTTAAAGTAGTTGCACATTTTCGGATAAAGACTCTATAGGTTTCACAGAGAAGAAAAATACAAATTTCACTACAAAATCTTCCTAAACAAGTGTATCCTTTGGTGTAATGGAAGCAAAATAAGAGTAGCAAGGGAATAGATTATATCTTTTCATAATTTCAACATGTTGATTCACAATTAATTAATTATTCTTTGAAAAATTTTTTTTCTATTTATTTCTATTTATATTCTATTTTCTTTCTTCTCAGTTCTAGAAAATTTAACACATACTTCTGTGATCTGCTACTTACATATTTCACTCAGAAAAACAATTGGAATACCTCAGGTTTTTGAAGACAAGATTGGCTGCTGACAGGTAGCTTGAGCCACAAGCACAACATTGATGGTTCTCAGTTCCTTCTTCCATCTTCAGGAAGAAGAGAGAGTTTGGAGCTCAGGAGGCACCCTGTCTGCAGTCTGGACACCTGGGCAGCTTTCATGGTAGAATTTGGGTTGCAAATAGCTTCACACACAATGACATGCTCTCAGTTCCACCCCCTCCTTGGGGTTACCCACAGACCCAGTCTCTGACCCTTTGAACAAGCTTTCTCCACCTTCCTTCTGCCATTGCCATGCTCATCTGAACCTGTATGGATGTTAAACCAGAAGAAAATTAACCCTGTCTAAACCACTGACTCATTCACTGCTGGTTTTGCACTTAAAACACCCAGGTTGAGCACCAGCAGCTTCATACAGAAAGCACTGGGAATGTGTAGCTCCCTGCAGGCTCAGACTCATGAATGAACCTTCCTTTAGAACACACATGAACTCCTACCCTGAGCAAGACTGTTTTTCAGGAGATTGCATCACATGTGGGATCAAAAGAGGCGTTGTGCTGTGGAGCCAAAACTCACATTTCACTGAAATAAAAGAAGATCCTGAAAATGGCCAGACAACTTAGATTAGGAGGAAGCAAGATCTGTAACAATTAATCCTTTTTTAATAGGTAGGATTAATCCTTTGAATTAGTATTTTGTGGTTTTAAGTCAGGAAGTTGAAATTCACAGCACAAGAACACTCTCTTATTCAAATTTTTAGGTCAATTCATAAGCAAACTTGTAATTTATAAAGACATCACTGCATAATCTTATTTCTTGTGTTTAATGCACACATCCCTCTCAAAGAGGGTGTTATTTCAGAGTATGAAGAACACTAAAAAGCAGGAGAAAAATGTATTAATCACTGCTGTTATTCCCCCTTCCCCACTGCTGTGGCAACATTAAAGATTTATCTCTGCTCCACTGCACTGGCATCTCAGCCAGTGCATTTAAAGACTATAATGAGACCACTTCTGGAAGCAGTGGTGTCACAATGAAAGTAAAAATATGACATTTTCCACATGATCTTGGCTAAAAGTTCAATTTCAATTTTAAACCTCCCTTATCTTAAGCTAGAACATCTCAAACAAATAAGATAAAAATTATTAAAAATTAGGCAACTGCAGTTCCTCATTTTTTGTTTTTATTTAAAATGACCATATTAAAAATATATGTAAAATTTATTTTAGAATAGTGTTAAGTCAAACACTAAGAATTTGGTTTTATGACTGCCCAAGAAAATCTCTTTGATGTTCTAATAGGATTAAAGGTAGTATATTCATAGTGTTCTGATCTTAGTATCCAATAATTTATGAAACACCTATATCACACAAACTCTAATAAACTAAAATTACTTGTAATAATTTTTACCCTATATGCCTGAGGACTTCATATCAGAATGAGTTTGAGTAATGTTCATTAATAATAAGGCTTTGAATAAAGTTCAAAATAATACTTAGCTCTGTTTTCTGCATATAAAAAATTCTATCAAGGGAGGAAAATTATGAACCCCAGATGCATGCTCACAAAAACAAATGCAATGGAGAAAATATATATTATTCCCAGTTATGTCTTATATCAATTTCCAGTCACTGCTGACCATGAAAACGACAGCTAGTATTACAGTGAATGGCAGTACTGTGGAAATGATTATATATAAAGTCTGTTAAGGGAAGCTTTCTCCCAAAAGTGCTAATTGTACATAATTTTTTTTTTTTTTTTTTGTGAGTAACATCCAGATATACACTCCCTCTTTCCTTCCTATGTGATTTGCATGGCGTAAAAGAAGAGGAAAACACAAGAGAAATACAGGAATGGACAAGTGCAGCCTTCCACCAAGAAATTTGAATTGAATTACAGCACAGAGTAAGGGACAGAAAAGATTTTATATAGAGATCTGCAGATCCTCTGGAGTCTGTTCTATTTTTCCTCCCTTAAACCCTCTAAACAACATGCTAATGAAGCCTGGGTCTCTGATATTTCGAAATAGTATTTAAAGTGTACTAAGGAATTCACCATTAAAATCTATAATGTTTTTCTATCACACCTATGTCTTTACAAGTTACATATAACACCTGTTATATTCTTATCAATGCCCTAAATGGATTGCATATATCTGTCAAGATAAAGGGAGTATATGACTTATGTCAAGTGTACTTTGACAGAATAACACAAATTATACATAGAAATAAGTAGTTGAGAAAAATTAATATAAATAATAAATATATATCTGTCATCAGAAAAAAAATATCCATCTTCATTCCTCCTCATCATGCAGGAGGCAGAAGGAGAAGGGGGGAAAGCCATTATAAAATAAATTACTGGAGATGTTTAGGATCAGTAGAGTTACAGCAAGAACATACAAAAGAAGCAGAGGAATTGTTCAGCCACTTTAGTGGCTAAATTATCTGCACCCCAAACTACTTCTAAGCTTATTTGCTCCTGTAATTAGTATAATGAGAGTTTGAATTAGGGCATAAACAACCCTGAGAGTTAGTTGGTAGATCAATAAACTCCATGTCCTTCCCAAATATCCTGATTATCAGAGCAGCATCTCAAGAGAAACCACATATCTTAAATCACTGGCAATTTCTATTTTATAGCACAATACAGAGCCCTGTAGATTGCCTTCATTCAACCTGAACTTACAGTGTATTTATTGTTGTTAGACACTTCAAGAGAAATGATAAGCCCATAACATGGCTTTAACCAGGAGCTATCCAAGCTGATTTATCATGCCTAGCACTAAATCCTTCCATACCCACACCTAAAATGAGCAATTGAGGCTCTACTTCCTGGTTACTTGTTACAGGAGTTTTGGATTTGGAGAGGAGATCTGTGCTTAGAACTGCAGAGATGGAAACATCTTCCAGAAATTCTTAGTCAGGGACTCAGTAGATGGTCAAAGATGAGTAGGATTACAGTGAAATGCTTCTCATCAGTTTAGAGGTCAAAATTCATGCATCTATCATTCAACTGATTCCAAGGTTGGGGAAGGTGAAGTATTGTGACTTTGGAACAAAATATGTGAAATATGAATGCTAGAATCAGCACTGCTGAGTTAGAAAGTTTTCAAGTTAAAACACTAGGTCTTGTTGATTAAGATTTTTTTGTTGTTGTTCCAAGAAGAATTCTGTACAGAAATAATCCTTATATATAAAAAAATTCTTTTCCCTCTATATGTGTATTGCACACTCTAGTAGAACGTGTACAGTGCTCTTTACATGAGATGTGGTGGTTTTTTACAATTCAAGGTAAACTCATTTCTTGCACTGCTGTTGCTAATTGCTGTCCTCCTCTTTTACTCAGAGTTCAAGTGTTCTCCAAAGCTCCTCATAGCTTCTATCCTCCAAAGCTAAAAAAATACCTTTATATTACACACTAGACATATGCCACTGCTCTGCTGATAGCTTTTCCTCTCGTATTTTAGAGTACACGGACATGTTCCCAACTAAGTAACATCAAAGCACAATGTTAACATCTAAAAAATGCCTCGTGGGAGCTTGGCACAGCAGGTCTCTTCTGGTTTCTGGGACATTTCAAGTCATTATTAAAAAACAAAAAAGAAGGAAAACCGAAGCCTGGCAGCTTTCACATCCAGTGCTTGCCCTCATTTAAAATAGGATAGTTCATCTATTTAATTCCAACAGAGGAAGAAAGCAGACTAAGCTTCTCATCTTCCCAGGTCATCACTACAATTCCCCTCCATTAAAATTTCCTGCTACTTCTTACCTTTGTAGCCTGCATTTTGCCTCAATCTTCTTCTCCCTGCTTTGGTGCCCACACTGGGCAGCCCTGCTGCAGCACCACCAGCTGCTGCCATGTCTCAGGTTGCAATACAGAATGTGACCAAAAGTATGTATTCTATCACCATCTGTTGAAACCGGGTGGAACAGTGATCCTTATCTTTATGGAGATATTCTCTGCCAATGGGCCACCTGTTAAAAACCAGGTGGGGCAAACATCTGTATCTTTTCCATAAGCCATTCTCCCTCCAGGAAGATATCATCTGCTGCTCAGCCATTAATCCTACTGTATGACTGATAAAATTACATTATCCCATTGGGACATGCTCCAGTCAGGGGGAGGAGACAAGCCTTTCCTACCTAGAGAAAACCTGAGATTTTGGACAGCAAGATACCTTTTTTCCACTGGATTCCATAGGAAAGCCGGCCCTTTCCACATCATCCCTGCACCTTCAGAGGAAAACTGCACTTTCTACAGGAGCACTGCTTCAGCTGAACCACATCTGCAGTAGGACTGCAGCCACCATTTGATCGGACTGATACCAACACCCTGACTGACTGATGGGGTATCAGGTTGTATTCTGAGTCTGTCAGTGTTTTTGGGACTGCTCTTTGTAATCTTGTATTTCTATTTTAATTTTTCTAGTAAAGAACTGTTATTCCTAATTCCTCTATCTTTGCCTGAGAGCCCCTTAATTTCAAAATTATAATTTGGGGGGAGGGGGTTTACATTCTCAGCTTCCAACAGAGAGCCCTTCTTGGCAGACATGTCCTCCAAACCTGGACATGTCCCCAAGGCACCAAGCCACAGGCAGTTCATGGCTCTGACCTGTCTGCCCAGGGCAAAGGGAGGGCTCAGGGTGCCTGGTACCTCTTACAGTTCACTGCCACAGCAGCAATTTCTGCCTTACTGTGATGACACTCCTTTTTTATTGTTTTCTCAACACTTACAGTGATGCAGACAGTGCAAGTCTTCAGCTATATGTGAGTTAATAACTTGTAGCTACAAAATTATTACTGGGTTTGAAATCTTCTCCTCTATGCTAGTGTAGCAAAATGGCCTGAGCAGGCCATTAGAACAGGCTTGATAGAAAGCTGACCTAACTTTAATGGCTTTATAATATTTTTAGGGTATAACACCAGCAAAACAAAGAATAAAGTGGCAAAGAAAAAACCTCAGACAAAAGTTTTCAATAGCAAGAGGAGGAGAATACCAATAAAGTAATAAGAAAAGTAACAGTAGCAAGATTTTACTAGAAATTTGTAAACAGTGAAGGAAACCATAAGAAACATGAGTCTTTAAAGTAACTGCTTTGTACTTCAACATATTTTATAGTCTGAATACTTTGATTACCACTGACTTATTATCATGAAATATAGTCTGAATACATAGCTGAAACGTGCTGTTATTGTGTCCTACTTCTCTCATTCATTAGTTTTCATTACTATTATTCAGACCAGTATTGTTTCTCCACAGGTGTAATAAATGGTCTAAAGCATGTTGTACATACTTCTTCCTCTACTTCATAAACAGCAGCAGTGACTTAAATTAACTGTATTAAGACTAGAATTTTCAAGACATCTTCATAATGCAAAGAAGTTTTTCTAAATTTTGTTTGTATCAGATAATTACAAAATTGCATCTTTAACTCCACCAACCTTTTTACATGCCATGTGTATATGGTAAATGTTTACCATTAATACTTATTTCCAGCTTCTTCCATTTGGCTGTCACTCTAGTCTGAGGAGTGCTGTATTAGATTATAAACCAGATGGTTTTCTTCAGACTCACTGTGGTCTTTTGGCAACTTTTATTGTAATACAGGTATAATAAGTATCTGAATTCCTAAATATAGCAGCAGAACAACCCACAATAATGATCCTTGTTTTACCTTTTTTATAACTATTTTGTTTCATGGGTCTTCCTTTTCAGTTTTAGCCTGGTCTTTAGAGACACCAAACATTCATTGACACTGTTCACTTTATAGCACAAAAATTGGTGGTACCACCTTCTATTAGGAGCTTTCAAAGTTCCTTTCTTTGTCTTTCAAAGTTACTTTCTTCAATTTCAGGGCACTCACAGAGAGAAAGGAAGATTTAGGCTGAGCCTGACATGTAGAAAATGAGAAAACAAGAACACTTAATAGAATCGTAAAATCATGGAGATTGGAAAAGACCTCTAAGATCATCAAAATTTAACCCAGCACTGCCAGGTCCCCAACTAAACTGTTGCTAAGTGCCACATTTATGCACTTTTTGCACACAGGACCCTTCCAGGGGTGCTGAGTCTACAGTTCCCTGTTTCAGTACTTCACAACCCTTTCAGGGAAGAAGTTTTTATTTCACATCCTATCTAATCTTCCCATGGTACAACTTGAGGCTGTTATCCTGTCACTTATTTTGGGAGAAAAGCCCTGCTTCTACTCAGCTACACCCTCCTTTCCAGCAGTGGTAGAGAGTAACAAGACACTCAATTCACTTTTGATGTGATTGGGCCAAAACTGAACCTGGTGTTAGAGGCACAGCACAGGGGGACAGACACTGCCCTGCTCCAACCAGCCACACTATTGCTGGCACCAGCCAAGATGCCCATGGCATTCTTGGCCACCTGGGCACATGGTGGCCTGTATTTCATCCATATTTTTTTTCTGAAAGAACAACAGCATGTCTGTGAAATTTCTTTAAAAGCTTTCTTACTATCTGAATACTAAATAAATAAATAAAACAGATCTAAATTTGAGGAAAAAATATGCTGTCATTTTAAATAGAGAAGTTTTCAATTGTCAGGTAGGTGAAGAAATGTTTTCACTTTCATCTTCTCCCACTTCTAATTATGCAGTTCATAGATAATATTTCAAATTATAGACATAGTTCATGATGGATTCATGCTGCATGTGAAAGAAAAAGGTAGAAGAAGCAAAAATGTAACATCTAGCTCTTCTCTCATTAAGAATTCACAAAATGATGATTTTATCCTTTGTCAGTTTTTACATTCTCTCATCACTAAGGGGACAGTTAACACTAAACTTAGCACAAGGAATTTAATGAGGCTTCAAGCTCATAAATTACAATTTTGGGGGAAAGGAAAACCACGTGACCTTCTTCTCACTGTCTTTTTTGTTAGTGAACTCTAATGTACCCTTTATTTTTGCTTCCAGTCTCATGAATTCAAATCTTAAATGTATCTCCAAATTTACACTTCAGATTTTTTTCTCTTTATTTTATCTAATAAATACCAATCCTATGTATTGTCTCAGGAAAAGAAACAAAGAAGATGAATATCACCTATCTTTTTAAAAGTCTTTATGTGTAGGAAATTGGCTTACAGAAAGTGCTTTTGGAGAAACAAGGAAGAAAAATGAAACAATATAATCAATCACATGAGGTAATAGATTTGTTCCCATATGCAAATTAAAATTTAAAATCATGCATTTGATGGCACAGCAGTTCAAGAAACCATTTTATCTGTAGTCCAAGTGGAACTTAATCATCTTGATAGGTCTCAATTAAGACATAAAGCTGGAGTGTTTTATACATATATTCATATAGTCGAGAAATGGATGGAAAACTTAATTTCCAAGTTCCTCAAATTAATAAAGGTTTTCATATTTTTCTTGTTGCCAAGACTGAATAATGACACAATAATATGTATCATCAATCTTTCTTAAGTAGAGAGTGATTCTTAAACCTGGCCCTTGGGAATAGCAATGAATAGAAGGAGATATCTGCTGATTTTGGAAATTCATCTGGATGCAGTTTGTAATTGTTTATATGACAGTTTTACAGACCTTCAGATTTTTAAGACTGTAGCAATTCTTAGAGCTTGGGATTCAGAAGAAATTTTGCTGGGGAAAACCCCCTAATTTTTTTTTTTTTTTTTTTTTTTTTTTAACTACTTCCTAGCTTCCTGGCAGCTTCCACTGTAGTAAATCCACTGGCCATGAAGATTATCAGGATTTTAATTTTTATTTTCTGGAAACTACTCAAAGGCCTGTAGTCTTATGAAGAGCTGAAGCCATAAAACAAGAAATGTTGATCTGAAAGCTGAAAGGTTGCACAGTATTTCCAGGGCAAATGAGGAATTGATTCTAAATCACTTGATAAAGTTTTTGGAGCAATCACAATGGACCAGTAATTTGATTCCAGTACTGTCACTGGCAGTATCAGATTGAGTCAATAGACTGTCAAATATACAAAGCTGGATGTTCTCACTAATACAAGGAAGGAAAACCTCAACTTAGATATCTGCTGTTGGCCCATGTCTGAAATGGCATAATGACAAGGTGTACAGTGCCCATCCTCTCCCAAGTGACAGTTTGGTTGGGTGAGGTTTGCTTTTCTCTCTACTGTGTAAACCAGAACATTATTAGAAACAGAGAGACAAAATAATGATATTTTATAGAAATAGCAGAATGCAAACCAGCAGTAATGGTGAAAGTTCTTCGTGTCAATTTAGTTTGAATTTCAATGAGGTTTGTTTTTATTCCTTTATGATAGTGCCTGATATACCAGTACTTTGGCTTGAAACGAATTCTCGTCTCATTTCTGTTCCTTAGTATTGTTCTTCTCATTTTCTGTACTGGATTTTTAAATGTGTTTTTCCTCTCCCTCCTGTGGGAAGCACTTTACAAATCTTCCTCCAACAAATTGAACATTGTATTCACAAGAGAGCTGGGAAAAGCCTGGAGGAACTCAATATGGTCACTCAAGTAGAAGGGAATACACTGCAGTGACAGGAATGCCATGCCAGGATCTAGAGTGAGCTGATATGACTAGTGCATTTCTTCTGGCAGCTGGTGCCACTGCCTGACTTTCTAATTATATAATTAGGGAAATTTTGTTTTGAAATGTTTTAGACCTGAGAGAAAATATAGAAAATAAATAATGTCAAATCTATGTACTTCACTAAGTTCTCATTTTTGTGATGCATCTTAGGCTGTTAGCAGGTTTCTTTCCCACAGAGGAATGTATTTCCACAACATTTAGGAAATTCAGCAGTGAGTTCACAAAAAGGAAGCTGATATTGCAGACATGCAGAGGAGTAGAGTTGGTTGTGGTCAATGGCAGCAATGACCATTTATTAGGAAACCATTTATCTGGTATTAGCCAGGGTGATTTAGAAGGTAAGATTCAGAGGTGTGTGCTATGTGTGTCTGGACTGTAAATGTTTGAACTAGGGTCAGGCCACCATCAGCCAGCTAGTCAAATTATCTTCACATGGAGATCAAAACTGAACTAAAACTGATGTGCAGTGATAACAATGATGGGCAAACTTAGAAGAAAGCAGGCAGACATCATCCTTGACAAGTACATTGATATTTCATGCTGGCTTTTAGTGATACTGACCCTGTGTGAAAAATCTGGAGAAAGGGACCAAGTTGACACTGGTAGGATACTTTGCTCCTAGAAATAAAATGAAAAAGGATATACCAACATGTCTGAAATTAAAAACTATTTTTTCATCCTATTGAATATCACTGCACTTCTGATTCCTTCACTGGGTTTGTAGTCAAGATCTTAGATATATATATCAACAAATTCATCAGGCAGTTTTCACTCTCACAAAAAATAAACATCTAGTAGAAAAATTCTTGAAAAAAATTGTACTTATGAAGAAAGTAGAATTGCAGTGTTTCCTAAGGTTTCACAACTAACGTAGAGTGTTTTGTCTTTTTATCAGGCTTTAACTCATAAACTTTTCCTCCTATACTGAAGCTATCTTTCTATAGCATTAATATAGTTTGGGTGTTTTACGGTTAATTGCATTTATCTGCTCTCTCCCTTCTCTGTAAAAAATTCACCCAGAAACCACTCCAATCTCCTCATTCCTCAGGGTTCTGATATGCTAGTCCTGCCTGGGTTCAGACACACCAAAGTAGATGTTCAGCAGTTCATATATTGCCTTCTATAATTCACAATTAATTAGGAAGAATGTCTTCCTTGAAAATATTGAAGTTATATATGTATATTATTTTGGATCACCTGTTTCTAATCTTAAAATCATTACAGTTATTACACATTAACTGGACTTTTGATGCTGTTTGAAGACACTGAGTCAGCTTTCAGTCCTCTCTTCAGACAATGAAATGCATATTGAAAAAATCCCCTTGGGAAAAATGAGTTATCACATCACATTTTTTTCTTCAAGTAACTACAAGATAATTTTATAGTCATCTGTACTTCAGAACTTTATCTGGTTCACTAAAATTATTTTTCTTTTATTTTCTGAAAAAATGATTATTCTGACTTCAATCAAATAAAAGCTCAAAAACATTGAAAGTGTCTTGAAAGATTAAGTTTAAAAAGTTGAACTCCTTATATTCTTTGCCAAAATAGACAACAGTTATTACTATACTTACTATATATTGTCATCTTTTGGCCTGGCAGATATTTTCGGGTTTTGCATACACCAGGAAGTACTAAAGAAGTCTCTTCAACAGAAACACACCTGGGAGAAAAAATCAATGTAATTAAAAAAAAAAAATTAAAACCTGTGTAAGAACAAGCCAAGAGCTTCAAAAACATGACTGTGGTACATAAGTGGAGTATATATGGGAATCATCTAGTACATCATATATCATATAATCATCTTATGTAACTCATGTAATGAGTTTTTGCATCCATACATGATTTTATGTAGTAGTAAAATTTTGGAAAGAAAGAGTAGAACAAAGGCAAAATGATCTGCTATGGATTATGGTAAAAACATTGGACAAAATCACTTCTGAAGGATAAAGGATTGTGGTACTTATACTGTGATGATGTAGATTACCTCCTGAGCAATAGTGCAATCTTGATGCTCAGGAAAAAGGGAAAAACTTCTCATCTGTAAAAAAACAGGTAATCCTTTTTGAGGTTTATAATTTTAAGAGGCATTGCAGGAATATTTCTGTTTTATAGGTATAAAATTATATGTGAACATTATAATATTTACTGTACACAGTTAGGATGTCAAACTGAGGTAAATGCCTCTTGTACCTATATGAATCCTGATTTTTCTTTATAACAACAATTTACTCATTACCCTTGAGAAACAAAATTGAAGACTTAAAACACTATTTTTGGACAACTTAAAACTGATGATTATATTAAAATATCAATTTACTTTTTTTCTATCAATGTAATTTAAATACTTTTCTGAAGTCTCCAAATGATGGAAATGCCACAATTCCAGGTTTGAACTGAGGACAAAGGAGTTAGGCAGATAAATGTACTTGTAAATATCCTTTTGGAAGACCCAGTTACACTTTATTGGAAAAGGGTTTGGGAAGTTGTCATGAAGCATTCTTGATTTTGATGGTACAGGTTGTTGCTCTGCTCTGCTGCAACCAGGTGAAAATGAAGCAATCATTGCATAAGTTTCATGAAGCACAGAAACTAGATGTAATTTTCACTGATTTTACAAAATTGCTTTAGCATATTAACTCACTGATCCTGTTTCTGATGGACTAAAATGTATCAACACACCAATATAAATTAAGTGAAGCTTCTGGATAATAGGGTATGCCTTACATTTGAAAAGTGTTTTTTAAGTAAATCATATAAACCTTTTAAATGTATTTTTCACAAAATATATCAAACTCTACGTAAACCTTTCAGGAAATCTAATGTACTAGATCTTTTTATGGCTTCACTGCATCATGAAACAGTCATGCAAAAATTTCTCTTGTGCATTACATAACTTACTATAGAGATAAGTTGCACAAATCTTCAATGTTCATAAATATGAGAAAGAATAACAACTCTTCTTGTAAATAATTTAGATTATTCTTTCTGGGTTGTAGTTTTTTAATATTTAGAAGCCTCAGAAAACTCAGTATTGGTTTTATGTATGACTGAAGTAGGCAGCTGTGTGTAACTTTATCTCTCACACAATCCCAAGATTTTGATAAAGTGAGTAAAACTTAGCTGCCCAAGGGAATTTTATGTCAGAAATACAAAACAGCTACAGAAATACAAACGACACAATTACAGATTCTATCATGAAAGTTGCTTAAGATGATTTTATTTTAAAGCCACTAATTCTGTGAAGGAGTTTTATTTATTCCCAGTCTTGAACAGAGCCCTTTATATATGCTCCTGTATTTCTTAAATATTCAGAAAAAACACCGTTCTATATTAGAGTCAAGAAGTTTCTCATCACTCCTCCCAGTCCATGTAGTGGAAAACAATTGCAGAAATGATCTGGATAACATTCCTGTTTGTTTGCAGAATCTCATCTCCTTGGTTCAGATAGCCTTTGCTTTTTACACAATTATGACTGTTTCCAACATGGTATATATTGTGGAAGTGAAATCCAATCATGCTGATGACATCTGTATATCTTTTATGTTTGGGTTTTTAAAGAAGATTTTATAGTTTTGAAAGAGAAAAGTATTTCTTCATTCATTGCATTTTTGTCTCAAAACCTGTCCCTCAGGTGTTTAAACTGTTAGAAAGAAAGCAGTGTCAGTCTTCAGAGCATCTCAGATAGACTCTAATTGCTTTGGAGTTAAGAATGCTGATTTTATAACATTTATTCTCCAAGTCAGCTTACATGCTGCAGATAAAGCAGAGAAACAATCCAGGTGTACTGGCCTCTCAGCAAATAAAATAACTACGGTGATATATTGTTTTAGTAGCCCATAGTGTTTATCTGGATCAAGAACAAGATATGTTCTAATTCTCTTGATAAGGAAAACTTGAAATTTCATCACAGATTAAAGGATAATGTTTACAGTGGTGATGAGGTAAAGCTGTAATGCTGAAAAAAGCTGCTACTGCCAGATCAAAGGTGATTTTGATATAATGTCAAATATTTTGGAAGGTGAGATGAGATAAATTATTTGAGTACAATCTTCAACTATTTTTTTTCTGTTTGTTTGAGGTTTTTGTTTGTTTTGATTTGGATAAGTAGTTTCAGCAACTGTGCAGTCAAAGTTCACTGGTACTGTTTATACAGATGAAGATGTTAGTTATTGCACATTCAGTAGAGTGACTTCTAACATTACTCTTCACAGTTTTTACATAGCCTGATATAATTTTTAAGTTGCCCAAATTCTCCTCCTTTCCTCCCAAAGAGTTACAGTGTACAATTTGGGTAGTGGTAAATTCTTTCTAGTAGCTTCTTGCAACAAGTGAATTCACTATTTGAGAGTTTTTAATTTAGGGGGCAGAATTCCTTTTTTTAGAGGGTATTTCTTTAGTGAATATTCTGGAAAATATCTAAGGTAATTTTGAAATGAAAAGTCACAAAGGGAGCCATAACATATATGATTTTTCTGCCTTTGTATTACCACATGCATTTCTAGTACTTTCACATTTTAAAGTTTATTTTAGTTCATATTGTATAAAAGGGAATTTCTACATGCAGTTTCATAGAGAGAAGGTCTAAAAATGTCTTCAAACTACTTCCAAGAGTTTTTCTGCTGACTTGTAGGCACATTTCAATTTTTTTTTCCACAAAAAATATCAACATGATTCAGCAGTATTGTATTTAGTTAATATTTCTGTTTTCCTTATTTAGTGAGTGGATAAGTATCTTCAGGGAAAATGTTCTGTTTATTCTTGAGGGGCTTGATCTGTTTATTTATATTTTATTATTACTACTTGTATGTTGAAATCTTTCCAGTCTTGTAAAGGAGATAGAATTAATGGAACTTTCCCTAATTAATGCCTAAAGTACTTCCAAAGAGATACAAAAATGTCTGAGGAGCCTTTACTAAAACGCATGAATTAAATTACAATTTCTGAAGTGTAGCATCTTCGCAATTTTCAGCCATAATTTTTGGGGAAAAACAGTTCATTGTAATATGCTTGTGAGGGTAAACAGAAAAAATCTGGCAGTAGGTCACAATAGCAAAGATTTAATTCTACGTTTTATTAATGCTTAAGTTTCTGCTCTCCCTCTCTGAGAATCTGAAAGAAAATGAGCCATAATTTAACACAGTGGTCAAAAAATGGAAACTCCCTTTGGACAGAAAATATGATTAAAAACTCTTTGAAGGAAACGTGGTGAATCTCTGGCATTATACATATTTCCTTGACAGATTAAATATTTCCTTCTCTGTCATTGTGTGAACCTGGCATGTAAATTACTTAAATGATTGCTTGAATTTTTTGTGAACCAATTGTAGTACCAGCTCCAGTACAGTGGTTTTGGTGGTATTGTGTGTGTCATAAAGAAACAGATAGAAATAAATTATTTGCTGGAAATTCATTTTACAACTAAAGCCCATAAATAAACTGATTATGAAAACTATTTCTCATGTTGAATACCTTTGCTAGTGTTTCAGAAATCAGTACTTTATTTAAAAACTTGGCTTGTATTTTTCTGTTACTTGATTGAGTAACATTTCTTTAGCATGCATTTGGAATTTTATATTCAGTTGAGTGGTCTTATCTATAGCTCCATTTCAAAGCATTTTTGTGAGAAGTAGGGGCCTATGTACACTGTGTATATATCTGCAGGTGCCTAAATTCATGTTTTTAAATTGCTACAAATTATTTTCAAATCCATTATTTCTTCCCTGTAAAGAGCAATAAAATCAAAGACATTGTGCTCCAACAATCTACAGGAAAACTAACAAACATGTAGAAGAAAATATTACAAATTTAAGGATTTTTTCAAAAGCTGGAAAGTGTAGGGAACTGTTAAAAATAAGTGGCCTTGACCAGAATTTAGTATTATTTATTTAAAAAAACCCTAACCTTTAAAGTTTCATAGTTACTTGAATTTTGCAACATATTAACTCAGACAACACTCTAGCATACAGGCTTCCAAGACTGAAAATTTCGGATACATAAATTTCTATTAGCAGTTAGCAAGTAAACTGTGCAAAGGGAAAATAAAAATTACCTTGCATAGGAACAGAATGCAGCCTTTAATTACATAATTCTATCCCTTTAAGAGAGGAACACCATTTGCAATTATTTACCATAAGTGTTGTGGTTTGATATCACAAGTGACATTTGACAGTATTTTATTTAGCTAAAATGGACAGGTTGGGAAAATTTTGATCATCATGTTGAAAACACAAAGAGGGATCATGAGCTTCATAGCTTCAATAATAAAATAAAGGAAAACTGAAGAAATCCATGAAGGTTTGGAAAGCTTTGCACATGAAGATGCACTTATTTTAAATACAGAAATAGCAGATGGAAAAAATATTTTCCCTTATAAGATATGTGATGGGATATAATTACAAAGTGACAAAAAGTAGTGTGGAATTCACGGAGTTAGTAGAAGAAAGAGATTAGTGTACCAAGTTAAAGAACAATATTTTGGGTGTCTTCAAAACTCAATTTTATTCTAAGGTGTAGATCTGGTTAAGGAGATTAAACACAAAGAAATGTTTTAGTATATTATCAGGATGTCTTATAAAAAAAGAGAAGCCAGACAAAATAAAGTCTTTAACTAATACTTACTAATCAGAAGGAAATATATCTCATAGAATATATCTGAGGATAAATGTTCACAATTTTTATTAACTTTGGGAAACAAAATAAAAGCAAAGCTGAAAATGCCATTAAAAACCTAGAATCTGTAGCCCCATCTGTTGGCAGACCTGAGAATGTTTTTTTTTAAGATACAATCACCACATACAACTAAGATAAAGAAAATATGAGAGAAACCTGATATTTGGACATTGGTAAATGACTGACCACACTGGTACTATTCACCCAGCACTGCCTTGTTGGAGGCTTCATTAGGAGCTGAAGAGGATGAACAAATCATGTTGGTGTTAAATTCAGACTAAATATTCTTGCGTGGAGCAGGTCAAGCCTTGTGTTCGTGACATCTGACCTCTTATTAGGGAAGGTAGAAGAAAGGACCAGGATCAGGAACCAGAAGGAATGTTATCATGATTAGAAAAGGAATTTAATTTAATACATGGTGTAGGGCCTACTGACAGTAATCCTATACTTGTACACCTCATAGTTTCATCTAGACAGAGGTTTCTCTGCCTTGGCAAGACATGAGCAAGTTGCTAATATAAAACAAATCAGAATTTAAATTGGTCACTACAGCTAATAAAACACTGAGGCCTGGGGGGGAAATAAGAGGTGGAATAGACTAACATTACGCCTATGTGACATTCAGTCTTTATTCTGTGTGCCACTTCTGATGGCATGAGTGATCTTGGGTTTCCTGTTAAGTGTCTCCCAAGTCATGTTACCTTTTGAGGTTTGTTCAGTACCTTCTATAGAATTCAAATCAACTTTATTAAGCCAAAGTCTCTTTGGAGGTGTTGGCATTCTGACAGGTTGCTCACTGGGATTAGTGTGCTTCAGTGACATTGAGAAAGTAGCTTGCAGTTGTTGCAGGTTCTGCTTCTTCTTCTTTTTAAGACATTGAATTTTATTTCAAAATATGATGAACTACAAAGAGCCACACAAAACTCAAAAAAAGAAAAGCCTCTCTCTTTTACAGGAATGTCAGCTAAGAGCTAAAACACTTGCCTGCAAATATTTGGTCCAATTAATATTAAAGTACTAGATGAAAAATGGAATAGTATCCAGAATCGAACAATGTTAATAAAACAGCCCTGATGTTTGCAGTCCTCTTCCTGTGTGTGTGGACAGAGATATGGGTAAACACAGGTCTCCTGTACACTGAGCAGCTGTATAAACCCATAGGCAAATCCTTCTCCTTGAACATTTTTCTGACAAATGCAAAAACTTGGCTGGTCATTCCCTTTTTACTTTTTTCTTCCTGGCTTTGCATTTGTTAAAATTTTCTCACTAGAAATAATGTGATTTATTCAGAATAATTAAAAATTACACTTTCATAAAAACAAAGAATTCTTAAAACTATTCTTTTCCCTCAAAGAGAAATGGAGATTGATTCATGAGAGCTCGGACTTAAAAATTCTTTCCTCCACTCTCAATTTTTCACTCCACTCCACAGGACAGTAGGAAATAACTATGCAGCAAACAAGTCCCCAAAATGATAATGTCACCCTAAATATTTTCATCTTGCTGCTGCTAAAATGTACTGCTACCAAACATTTTTTTTTGGCCTTGTTCTTCCCCTTACTTGAAGCAGTGCTACATAAAAATGAAAATAAAAGCTCTTGATTAGGGTCCAAACACATTCATATTTTGTAATGTAATTACTATAATGTACTTGTTTTGTTCAAGAAAATCTAACATTTTAAAATATGAAAATCTGACTCACCAGAACAATGAGGAGAAAACAAAGATTAAATAAAGCTAAAAAATAGTGAAAAATGTCATGCCTGCACGCAAAATTTATTCAGAATCACATTTTTTTAGAAAAAATAAGAATGAGAATGAGAAAGTCTAATGGCAAAAATGATAGCCTGATTATGTGAATTTCCACACATACAATCAAAAAAACAAAGGTCAAAAATGCACAAAGTAGTAACCAAACACCCATATGCACAATGATTTCTGTTTTCAAGATTTCTCTTATGGAATTTCATTATTATGTAAATTCTCAAGAGAATAAAAACCAAACATACATATAAGCAATAATCATGTGCACACAGAGATTAGACTGGGTAAAGAATTACATTGTGAATGGAAGTATTAGACTTAAAGAAAAATACCTTGAATACAGAACATGCGCCATGACATTTTATACACTGATAAAAACTGACAGAATAAGACATTACTTAACATATTTAAAGAAATGCTATTTAAAATATGATTTATAATGATAATTTTTGAAGCACACCCAATTGTATTCTATTTTCCATGTTCTTTATCAATGTAGCTCCAAATATTTAATATTTTTTCTGAAGATAAAGTGAGGATCAACTATAAAACCTTATATGGGTAATCAGCTGAATAAGTGGCAAGTCAGATATCACTAGCTACAATTACTGTAACAATATTATGACTTCTTGCATTTAAGTCTTGTCCCTAATTTTCCTGCATCAAAATTGAATGAGATTGTTCCAGTGTACAAAAGGAAGTAATTTGGTTCACAAAACAAGATACTTTAAAAACATATCTCAAAATAAATTTTTAAAAAAGAAAAAAGAAGAAAAAAAACTCATGAGAAACCTTTGTATAGTAAGTTTCTACTAGCTAAAAAACTTTTTATCTCAGAGAACCAATGAACTTGAAAATTTAGCAAATATACTCAAAAAAAAGAATGAAAATGAAACAGAATCATTTACAGCCACAACACTCTCCTACTACATGATATCAAAATCTTTTTGCTAAAATCTTAAAGGAAATGGTTTTTTGTTGTTTTTTTTTTTTTTTAACCTGACAGAACAGAGTTCACTTCAAAAACTGATTAACCTGAGTTAAGTATATGTACAGGCTGGAGGAAAAAAACCAAACTAAGGGGCAAACATTTCCAAACACAGGAAGTTGAGATCCAAAGGATTCCTAATCCTCCCACATTACCAAATTTGCCCATTGTTTTAGGATAAATATTTCCATGCTCTTTTAGGGTTTTCCAGCAAAATAGTGGGGGGTAAAAAAAGAAGTAGAAGAATATATCTCTCTAGACCACGCTTTCAGGTAACCCTTAGCAATGTTGATTTATTATGTGAAACAAAAAAGAATTTATTTTGTGATGGATACCAGACAATGTCTTAGGGGTTTCTAAAGAAGAATTCTATAACAGAACTTAGAATGTAGGGTCTGTTTTTAAGAGACAAATAATAAAAATGAGCTTGCCTTATTATTGCCTTTACTTTTCTTCCACTATTCTAGCTATGGCAAGTCCAGAGCCACATACATTGCCCTTGTGCTCTGTCATTCCCCAATTCTCAAAATATTCCTTTTCTAGCTCTGAGATTCAACTCTGATGCCACATTAGAGATTCAGAAGGACTGCACAACTGACTCCTTCAGTTTATTTTTATATGTTTGTATGAAAATTTTATGTTTGGTTTGTTGATTTTTCAAATGTTAAGACTAACATCTCCCAAAACTTCTTGTACAAGGGCAGAAACTTTTTTCTCCTGTATTATAAAACTTTTCAAATTTCTTCCTTTTTTCTCTTAGGTAACTTGCTTACCTTCAGCCATCTGGAAGAAATGAAAAGTATTTTCAGATATTGACCTAGAGGTTTTAAGGACAATGTTTCCTCTCAGGATGTAGGACAAAAACTGAGGATGGGATTTTGTCTGGGAAGTCTGGCCAGCCAGACTCTTCCAATTTATTTTTATTTTAAAGATATCTCACTGCTTAAGGTAGAGCAATCTAGTGTGTGCAGTCTAATGCAATGTAAATTGTACTACTTAAACACTAAGCACTCCATCAGTAATTCTGAATCCCTGCATTTCCAGATCTCTCCCCTTGCTTTTCAAGAGGATTTCTCATCCATTTTCCAATTAGATCATCTTTTCTTATTAATATCAGTATTTTTTTCAACTTTGGGATTTTTAACCTTTGAATGCTTTTTTCTACTCATAATTTTAGACACAGAACTGCTTACAGATTAGCCCTTACTAATATTTCAAGCACTATGGAGCAATATGAGTTTTCTCTAGAAAAGCTACCTTCTGTATAAAAATTTCCCTTTTAGATGGATAAGGAGTGTATTTATTATGCCAGTGCTTAAGTTTGGAAAGCAGCCTTAGCTGTTAGTAAATTCATAACCAACAGTTGTAACTGTTCAAAACAGTAAAAGAAATCCATTATGAAATAATATTCCAGTCAATTTATTTGCTCTAAAAGAAGAACCCTCTGTAACGGTTCCACTGAGAAATGAACAGACATTACAAATGTAAGATCAAACACAAGCACCCATAAGTTTCAGATTTCACTATGTCTTAATCAGCTGGAAATCTTGTAGAAGAACAACTAACATAGGTATTGTCAACCAAACTAAAATATATAAGCTCAGTAAATAAAATTATACCTTCTCAGTAAGTGAAACTTCTGGTTTAGAATTTGATTCTTGAAAATTTTAATTACCGAATAACTATTTTCAGGTCATGTACATTTTATTTTAGATATTCATCGCTTTGTCACTTAAGATGCAAATATTTCAATTGAAATTGTGGAAGATTGGGGATTTTTTTCATTTTCTTTCTTCTCTCATTAATCATTCTTCTGCTTTATCTCCCATAGATTTAAAAAGAACAATACTTGGTAAAAAAGAGTGATTTGTGTACTTCTATGTAGAACTTAAAAAGCTACAGCCAATTAATAAAGTCTATATTGACACAAAAAAGGGAAAGCTTAGATATAGAAAAGCTTAGAAAAGGCAAATCTTAAATATGTATGTTGATCTCCTCCAATAATAGAAACAATGCATGTGTAAGATCAAAACCTTTCAAATGCTACTTTGTGATTCAGCTCATAATAATGTATGATTTGCTTCCTCAAAACATTCCTTTTCATAAACTATTTAGATATTGCAAAGTATAAGCTTAAAGAATGTCAGTAATATGAACTGAGGTTCTTTTTTAGTTCTTCTAATTATTTCTTACTACTGTTTCACTTTGGTTTTTTTTTTTTGTTGTTGTTTTTTTTTTTTTTTTTTTTCTAGAGTATGAGTTAAATAACCACTCCCTGGAAGTTTGGATGAAGGCTTTTACCATGAATCATGCTTTGCTATGAGCAGGGATAATGTGTTTATACATGTCTGGGGACATCATCCAGCACTTCATGGCATAGCATTTACTTATTTTGTTTCTATAAATTTTTTAAACCAAATTGCATTATTTCATGGCTGATCATTTATTTTATTAGTTATTACTTGCATATGTTGAAATTGCACATTTTTTCTCTCTAAAGAGCACAGCAGTTTGTAGTAATAGAATATTTAAGTTAAAAAAAAAGAATTCCCAAAGTAAAAAAAAAAAGAATTCCCAAAGGAAAAAACATAGAGAGTGGACTTAATCTATTCAGAGAAATGACTTGTTTTAACCTTTTTTTTCAAGAAGCCAAGATTGATGTTATTGTTAGCATATACCTAGGTCATAATTTTCTAATATGTTGCAATGCTAATGAGTTATAATCCCAGAAATAAGTTATATTCAGGTAAGATTTCTGTATTTCTTTCAAAGTTTGTGAATGTGACATAAATTATCTATTACTATAATATTTTTTTAAAAGCATTTAATGCAAATGTTGCATTAAAATGTTGGCAATTCGTGAATTCAAGTCCAGTCACAACCCTAGGCTGTGTCCTGAACTCCTTCCTTGTTCTATTAGTCACCCAAAATGCTCCTCCAAGAAAACACTCAAAATTTAATTTAGTCTCATCAAACCCTCACTATCATGCTGAGGCTGGTTTCTTGGCTCTCAGACTCATTAATGAGTGAATTGTTTTTCCAGGGAGCAGTTACATGGAAAATCCTCCACATCCAATGTGCCAAATTGCAAAGACTGTAAAGAAATCCACTTTCACATAGACAAAAAAAAAAAAGATTCCTAACACCTGCTTATCAAGAACTCCTAAAACGTCACCTCAAGAGAAATAACGGATACATCAAAAATTAAACCTTTCCAAAGCTGTAACATGTCAAACTTTCCTATTTTAGTCATAAAATATTGGGAGATTCTGACTAATATTTTCATTTTAAAAGCATATGAATTGATTCTAAATTTGAAGTGAATGTCAAAATAAATAAAGAATACTAAAACGATGAATAAATAATCCAAGGCAGAATTTCTTCCACTTCAGCTTAGTAGCATCCTTACAATATGACACATTAATAGTCATGGCCCAGACACAATAATAGGCAGAATTTTTTTGTGGATTTCTGAATAAAAATATTATATGCTTGACTAGTTTACTGACATAAAGAAAACAGTTTGGTTTTTTTTAATTGATTCTTAGTATACATAAGTCTTTTATAATTTTGTGCTGGCTTAACTTTGTCAGGATTCCTGGTACCCACCAAAGGTACCCTAACCCTCAGATGAGAGAAAATACATTAAAATGCTCATGGGCTGAGATAAAGACAGGGAGAAATCACTCACAAATTATCACAGGCAAAACATACCTAACTCGTGAAAAGTAATTTATTTTCAATCAGATCAGATTGGGATAATGAGAAAACAAATTTTAAAAACCCTGCCTCTCAACCCCTCCCTCCTTCCTGGGCTCAACTTTATTCCTGATTTTCTACTTCCTCCTCCCAGTGGCAGGAAGGGATGGAGAATAGGGGCTGCAATCACTTCTTCACTCATTGTCTCTGCTCTTCTTCCCCATCATGTGGGATTTCTCTCACTCCTCCCCTGCTCCAGCACTGGGTTTCTCCCACAGGAGACAGTCGTCCATGAACTTCTCCAATGTGAGAACTTTGCACGGGGGGCAGCTCTTCACCAAGCCCTCTTGGGTTCCTGCCATGGGGTTAAATCTTCCATAGGCTGCAGGTGGATCTCTGCTCTGCCTTGGAGTTCCAGGGGCAGAAAGGAGACAATAGATGCCCATAATCATTTCCATGGACTGCAGTGGGATATCTGCTCTGGTGCCTGCAGCACATTCTCCCCTTTCTTCACTGACCTTGGTGTCTGTGGTGTGGTTTGTCTCATGTCTGCTCACTCCACTTTTCACTGGCTGAGAGAACTTCCATGCAATAATTTTTTCCACTTCTTATTTTATCCCAGAGGCTCTGCCACCATCACTGATGGGCTCAGTTTTGGCCAGTGGTGGGTTCATCTTGGAGAGCTATCCCTGGCTTCTTTAGAAGCTCCCCATTTCCATGGGGGAAGCTTCCAGCATCGTCCCACAGAATCCAACCCTATAGCCCCCCACTGCCAAAACCTTGCCTTGCAAAGTCATATGCTGCTGTATACCTCTGGAATAACTTCATGCTCTGATGAAGAAGAAACCCCACAAGAGTGGCCACATACTCCCCTAGTACATTCCAGATAAGAACATTCTCAATACAACAAAAGGGCTCACGTGATTCTCAACCCTATTCCCATTGTTGACACTATTGACACTGGTTGGATGCCAGGCATCCATGAAAGCTGCTCTCTCACTTCCCTCTAGACAGAGGAGAGAAAATTTATTGAGGCACTGAGGAATGGCTTTGCCAGGTGGAAGCTTCCAGCAGCTTCTTACAGAAGCCACACCTGTGATACCTTGATACCAAAACCCTGGCTATGCAAACTTAATACACTTATAAAGAATATAATAAAAGCTCTCTTGGAGTTTTTGAACTCCAGACATAAATTAATACTGGAATCTTAAACCTGGAAATTTTGAAATAAATCTTATTCCTTTCTTACTAGACTTAGATCTGCTGCACAGAGTAGCCAGGGCCTACTGTATGAGAAGCTTCTATAAGATCAAAACTTGGGTGTACCAAAATTGCTTTTTTAAGTCCCAACAGCAAAATTAAACTGACAGGTTTCTTGGGTGGTCCCTTCTTAGCAGATGTCTTCCCACTGAATTTTTGTACATCGGCTTCCAGGTTAAAGGTGTGTATGCCATCCTACTTCCTCAAGTTTTCCAGCTGGTCCTACAGGAAGAACCAAAAAGCACCATGCAGCACGTGTCTGGGACTCACTTTCTCTCTCACCAGGGCTCCATAAGGCAGCCCTGACAGCCAAGATGCTGTCCCAGGGGAAAAGGAAGGTGAGAGCTTTTTTTCAAGGTTTCAGAGCCAGGAAAATGTGCTTTCCATACATAGTAAGTCTAAATCTGGGCAATACAATTGTTAATTTATTTGGTAGCTGGTGCATTTTAGACTATCTTCCTCCACATGGCCTGTGCACACAGGCTGTCAGTGGATCTTTGGAGACCTTGTTTTCTTCTAGGTCATTCAGCACCACTAATTTTCTAAGATACTGGATGTTTTTCCCAGTGGCAGTACACTTCTCTTGGTAATTCACCAGGTTTTCCTTGGATGTATGTCTTGCCTTCATACTTGACAGGAACATCTTCCAAAGACTGCAAATGGTTGCCTTCTTTTATTTTCTCTGCCAATTTCATAGACCCCAGGAAAGGACATGATTCCATCAATCTTCACATCCACTGGCTCTTTTTCACTAGTTGAATGACTCCTGTAGTTCAGGTTTGGGTCCCTGTCTCAGCTGATGTTCTCTAGTTGTAGTTTGCTCCACTGTCTCAGTCAGGTGTCCTCAGGCAGTCTGGGTCTCTCTTAACCACCTATTCCAGTAATACTGAACTGTGGCTCAGTTAACCTGGGCCAAGCTTCAAAACGGTGGTAGAAGCTGCTAGGTTTTTTTGGGGAAGGCAAGATACCCTTCTACCAGGCAGTGCCTGAATTCACTGAGCTTATTTGCTTGGTTCAGATATCAAATCCCACTTTTTGTGAGCTGATAACTGCCTGAAACACCCACCCAAATACTTCCCCACACCTTGCCACACAAGGACCATCTGCATAATGGCATGTTTTGCTTTCATCTCTCCCCAGAGCTGTGCCCTCTTACACCAGAATGACATTGGATTCAGGAACCTGACAATAAGCTGACAGTGTTAATAATATTAAACAACTTGCCTAAAAGTAATCCAGGGCCTCAGGAGCCCAAGCATCAAAAATACCCATACCAATCCTGAATTAGAAGGATATGTGCTCTCCTGCCCACAGCAAAGCTACCCCAGCACAGCTAGGCATCAATGACAGGGCAAAGCACATAGCCATTGTTTCTATTAGTGTGTTTCCATCCTCAGCAAAATAAAGAGCTGAGCAGTGCAGCAATTAAACTCTGTGACCCTCACACAAGCCTGTCAATTAATAGCTGTTATACTTACAAATTCAAAACTGCCTCATGTGGAAGGGAAAAGGACTGTGGTGGGTTGACCTTGGAAGGCCACCAGGTATCCAACAAGACAATTTCTAACTCCCCGTCCTAATCAGGACATGGGGGAAAAAATAAGGTGATTAACACATGGATCCCAATGAGAAAAAGCAAAGGATGTGCATGGAAACAAAGCAAAACAGCAAGGTATATTCTCTGTTTCCATTCAGCTCTTTCAATTAAGCTAGTGATGTCTAGCCTGGGAAGCAGGGCTTCAATACATGTATCAGGTGCTTCTGAAGACCTTAATAAGAAACACCTCCCTTTCCCCTTGTCTTTTCCTGTCTCTTCTTTCTGATGTCAACACCATGAGGTGTAAGGCATGGAATATCCCTTTGGTGCCCTCCAAGCCTCTTTCCCACACCCAGTCCATCAGCCTTGGTGGGGGTGCAACAGGCAGAGCAGATGCTGTGCAGGCACAGCTCAGTAGTCCCCAAATACTGGTGTGTCATTCACAACATTCTTGATGCAAATACAATTGTAATGCACTGTAAGGTTTGCTAAGGGAAAAGTTAACTCCATCCAGTGAGATACTATCAACTTTAAAACTTAGGAGTACTATGGGTTAACAGTTTTTCAGATAAAGTCCACATCCTGATCTGCTTGTAGAGAAATACTTTTTTTTTTTTTTTTTTCATTTTAGTCTTCTTTACCGAAAACATCTGCATGCCCAGTGGTATGGTAAATGTTTTTATCACAGTACAATTTAAAGCAACCTTAATAGCAACATAGCAGCAACTATAGCCAGATGTTCTCTGATCTTCTTATAATAGCTAATGAAATTTCTCACCAACATGAATTTTGCAACATTACACACCGCTCTTGCTTTTCAAATTAGCTTCATATCCTTACCCTCACACCAGGGAAATTGCTAGTGAACTAGAATGAGGTATAGACATTTTTGTTTCATCTTGGTTTTTGTTGAATTGTGGATACATGTCCATGCAAAAAGTTGAAGATTTCCAAGTTTTCATCTGCAATTTTTTGCTGTTCATTCCAAACTGGCAAATCTCAGCTGTGTTTTAATGTCATTTTACTATTTTTAAATGTAATTAGCTGTTCTGTAGTATGAAAGATGTCTTTTCTGTTGTGTATGTGTATCTGTATATCACTCATTCTTTGCCCATCCTCATTTTAAATAACATTCAACTATCAGTTTGGTAAATCATTAACCTTTTTGTGTTGTTATAATTGTCAATATGTTGCATATAGTAAATTCTTGTTAGGTAGAATACAGAAACCTTTAGCATTTTAATAATTATTTCCTATTTCTATAGGAAATATACAATATGCTGTTCTTGAAGTTTCTTGTAACAGTAAAGCTCTCTTCAATTGGTGAAGAAATGATAATCAATTTTCTAATCAATCAATTTTATAATTAACAGGATGTTTTAAATGAAGCATTTGATATTGCTGCCACTCAGTTGAATGCACACGTATTTGATATCCTTTGATGCTAAAATTATCAACACAGTTAAATAAAATTTTCTAACATAGCAACTAGATTGCTACTGTCTCCAGTCATGCTATCCAAATGGAGATATGAACAGATATCTAATATACAAGAAATAAAATCAACTTTTAAATTGCCAATTATGCCACATTTATTCTTAATGGTAAGAACCACATATGCCTCTTGCTATCTTATTGAAACTCCAAGCATTAGACAGAAACAAGAAAATAAAGTGTTCTTGTAAAACTCCTTATCACATTAGCTTGTTAGGTTTGCAACAACCTAAGCACATACTCCACTGGAGATTTACCCATGTGTGTGTAACACATCCACACACACATCTGCATAAACCATTGATTTAACTCCTTCATTATTCGTGTGAAGTTGCTTCCTCCCTTCACCTCTGAGGATGTCAATTCTCTTGTAGTAATGAAGTCCAATATTCTATAAAATCAAATTCTTATTATGGCTGAAGCTGTGCCATAAATTTTTGCCATACTTAATTCTTTATTCTTTTTGCTGACAAAAACAGGTGTGATAAAATCAGGTGCATTTTTTACTTCCACTAAGCCCTTAAATATATTTTTTAACGTCTCATAACGTCTGTCTTTAACAGTGTTTGCTGTAACCAATGCAGACCTCTCAGAGACCTCAAGAGAGTTTTTGTGAGGGTACTTACCCTTTTTTCTGATGACATTATGACCATTGACACTTAGTGACCTTACTATTATGACTGAAATAAAGAACTAGACAACAAAACAGTGTTCAATTACTATAACCAGTCTTCACTTGTTGGCATTGAGACCTGCACTTAATTAAAAGGAACAAAATTATTGAAAATGAAATTATAATTTCCCCAAAGCATATGCTTTGTATATATTTTAATAATGGAAGGGAAAAAAAGGCTTCAGGTAGGTTTCAGTCAGCCAATTCAAAGAAATTCAATCCAAGTCTAGTCAATTTAAGATTGTATTTGAAAGAGAGAGGAAGGGTTCCATTCTTAGTGACTTTCCATACAGCAAATCAGTAGCAGCAGTAGCAATAATTGTAATCTTAATGTTAGAATAAATTCTTAAGAACTTTTTAACACTGAAAGAGAATGTAAATTTTAGTCTTATAGTAGTCCATTATGGCAAGGGGAGTCCTGAACCAAATCAGGAAGGTCTGCTCTTCTGTGCCTTCTGAAAAAAAATAAAAGGAAAAAAAAGAACCCACACATAGCCCTCAGACACACACAAAAAAAGCAAAACAAACACCTCACCCCCAAATAAATCTAACCCACCTCAAAAAAGAAAAAAAAATCAACTCAAAATAAAAAAAAAAAAAACTAACTCAGTCTATTTTATTTCAGAGCATGAAACAATCAAAGATTATGAATTTTCTCTGTAAGTGCAACAAATGTTGAAGTAGTGTGAAGCTGTGATTTTCACAGGAAGTGTAATGTCAGAGAACAGCTGAAGGATAGGTGCTAGCAGTATTATAACATTTTTAAAAACAGGCTGCTGAATATCAATAGTGTTGCAGGGCTGAAAGTAACTCTTCAGCTCTGTCACTTTCTTGGAATAATTTCTTATAATTGCTTCTGTCAAGTAATAACTTGCTGGTTTTAAATCTAAAGCATGACTAAATCAATGGTTAATCAAGTGGTTAAGATAAATGTGGCTTCCATTTACTCCGGATCCAGAATTAACAGAGTCTTCATCTTAATACATTGCTTCAAAGTTTCAATCATTACAATATGTTTCATCTACCACAGTATCAATCTTATAACAAAAAGTCCACCCTAAAACCTTGATTCTCAATATGATTTGCCTGTCACAATCCAATCACTGCCCAGGTTAAATAAACAATAAATAAAATAAATAAATAATAATGGAACTAAGAGGTTAAAAAAAGGGCAGGGTTTCTTGACAAGGAAAACACGAGATAGATAATGTCCCTCCATTTCAACTGTTGAAATACAACATAATGCTCACTTAATGTATTCTAGACAGGCCACTGCCCCTGTTTGTGTAAACTGATTTTCCTTAACACAGAGGCAGTAAGACAAGCAGAAAATAATAGAAAACTATAAAATACATTTGGTGACCGTATTCTGTAAAAAAATTAATTAAAAATAAATGAATATAATAAAGTATTACATTTCCTTCCAAACATAATTTTTGAATTATCGTGAAATTCATAGTGCCTATGTCTGCACTTGCAACTGTTTGTTCTGATAAACACAAATTAGCTATAGACATCTTCCCCTTAATAAGCAGAATTACATACTTTTGCAAAAGCACTACCATCTTTTTTCATTTGTTTCTTCTTTTATAGGTACATGAGATATTAATAATAGTTAGATTACCCACTGCTGAAGTAAGCAGTATTTCCACGAGGACAGAGAATGTCCTATATTTAATGCATATTAATTTTCTTCCTGCAATATTCCTTATTGGGAGCTTGAACAACAAATCTCACTTTAATCTTCATGCTGCTGAAGGTTTTTGTTTTACACTTTCCTCGGCAATTCTTCATAAATACAATTCCTAAGGGACCAAAACAAAGCACCATTTTATATCTAGGGTGAAGGATAAATCCTTCTGCTATTTATTCAGTAGCAGAACCAAATTGAAAAATAATGGACAATGGTTTTGAGGTTAATAATGAGTATTGTTTTATTTGAAACAATGCCATAGGTTACCAAGCCATACACTCGATGCTTTGATAGATTGAGAGTTTGAGTCATTCCTACTCTCGAAAATGACTTCCTGAAAAAACATCCTTTATCATTGTTTTCAATTAGGTAACACACACAAAATCATCAGAAAGTCTAAGAGAGGCACTTGGTGAAAAATTACTCTTTACATCTGTACAATGAGTTCTAGGCAGCATAGTCTATTGATTTTTATAAAAAAAATTCCCTTTCTAAAAACACTAAAACAAACCCCACCAAAAAAGCCTCACAACCAGACAAACGAAAACCAGCAACAAAAAACCCACCAAAAACCAAAAACATAAAAAACCCCCAAAAAACAAAACAAAACGAAACAAAAAACTCCCCTGAAACAATAAAAGAAATCCCCAAAACTAAAATCCTCACAAGACCAATGGAGACTCTCTACAAAGTCCAGATAAGACCTTTCCATTATTTCCCATGATAGGCAGTATGTAATTTTTAAGGGTTCTCATTTGAACCTCATCTGTGATGTAAGTTAGTACACTAAAGAACGCTCTAGTGATTCAGCCTGTGTTACTCCTTCACCACTTTCTGCTCCTTATCAGATGTCTGTTGCTATTTACACTGAATTAGGGGGGTTCTATGGAGGGATGTTCTTCAGTTAAAAGCTAAAGTGGCTGAAAAGTAACCTTACAACAAAGCAAATCAAGTAAACTTTATAATAAAGTAAATAAAGTTTTACTTTAAACTATTTAACTTTAAACTGGTAGATCTAGAGTTTTACAATGAAATAAGTTAATTCATGGGATAGTTGATTTATTTTTAACAAAGAAGAAATTACAGGTATTTTTCAGTATTTGGCAAGCAGCACACTGATCTTTGAAGTTACTGATTTGGAGATTGTATTTTATATTGATTATAATAAAGGAATAATAGAGGAAGTGCATCTGATTTATAATACTAAAAGCTGCACTGTGTAGTAGCCATAAATAATAGAATTACAAGACATAAAAATACTCTTTGGTTCTACTAAAGATCACCTAGCCCAAACTCCCACCTGAAGACAAATTACCAACAACAGATCAAATAAGCCATGGTTTTGTGAAGATAAATATTTACAACTTTCAGTCTGTCTTATCCTAGTTAGGTGGTTGACGATAAATTTCCACATGCATTTAGGTGCTAACCAGCCAAGTAATAACTGAGTTAATAATGACCCTTTGAGTCTAGTGACCAGTTACACCCTAGCCTAACAACAGTCCATTCCTCCAGCCTCTGTTTTCTCCAGTGAGAGGGATGTGAAATGGTGTCAAAAGTCTGACTAAGGTTATGGTATCTACTGTCCTCCTGGCTGTGCAGTCACAGAACACAAATGGGCTGGTCAAGCATGGTCCTTTGTAAAGCCTCAGTGACTGTTTGTGATTACATTTCAGTCTTTCTCATGACTGAAAAAAATTTACAAGGCAGTGTATACTGCAATCCCCCTGTGGGGAATTGATTGATTCCTGCTTTGGTTACTTGTCGTTGCGTTAAGCAAGTGTATTCAAAGTACAAAGAAGGGCCAGGACAATGTCATTTTTAAAGCTGATTACAGAGGATACTTAATCAGACAGTGTATAACGGAAAGGAAGATTATTTGCAGACAGAAAAAGGCCTAGAAATTCTATTACACTGAGACTCGTCACTTGTAAAATATCTTTAAGGATTTTTTTCTATATAAATTAATAACACTGAAAAATGCCAGCTGAGAAAAAAATGCTTATGAGTGCCAATACTGATTCCTATGTTAATCTTAATTACTCACCAGGTAACAAGATTTTGAAAATAAATCTCTGACCGCCTTATAGCAATTTATTCTGAAGCTCTGCTGTACAAAGTGGCTGAGTCATTAGTTTTCAGCATGTTACTTCATAGAGTAGGGAAAAATATATTGGGACATTCATATGTAAGCCAGAATGTATTATCCCTTCTGGCTCAACTATGCAGGCATGAGAAACAGTGGTTATGTCTTAGAAAGAACCATAAAACAACCCTTGAAACACCCCAGGACAAATTTCTGGGGCCTCTGGTGATCACCTGGGGATGATCCATAGCATTGCAACAGTGTGAAACACTTCCCACAGGGAAGCTGCTTGGCATTCCCACCTGAATCTGAATCTGAAATGGAATTTTTTTGAGAAAGGGCTCCCTCACCTCTGACAGATGAGGACTGAAAGCATCACCAATCAATGAACATTGAAATTACAGCAACTCAGTCTTGTTGCTGGATTCACAGGTAGCAATAGTTTTCTGACTTTCTATCTACTCTTGTGTTTTCCTTTTCTTATTTTCTTTAACTTATTAATTTCCTAAGGGATATTTTTATACTTTCCTATTGCTGCATTTTTACAGATAATTTTTAAAATAGGCTCAATGCCCTATTTCCATTGCAATCAAATTATTCAGAAACAAACCTACCATAAACACACACACACACAAGGACACACAGACACACACACATGTACACACACCACACACATACCAATCAGTGTCATTTCACTGCAATCTGCTCAAAGGAATTTACTTATTAGAACCTCAGCTACCCTGGACATATTTGAACAGCATTTAGAGGTGGTACTTTGGGATTTAGTTTAGTGGTGGACTTTGCAGTGTGAAGTTATTGGAGTCATTTATTTATAGCACAGAATCCGTGCTGTATGGAAAGACTGAAGCAGTTATGTCTCCTCTACCTGGAGAAGAAAGGGCTGCAGGGAACCAAATCACAGTACTCCAGTACTTACAGCTTCAAAGAGGATGGAGGCTCCCTCTTCACGGGTGCCACACAGAAAGGGCAAGGGAAATGGACATAAGCTGAAGTGAGAGAGAATTCACACAGGCAGAAAAAAAATTTCTTCTTTGAGAGCCTTTGTTGGCTGCAACCACCTCCTCTGGGAGGTGGTAAAGTTCCTATTCCTGATGATTTCAAAGATGCAATTAGAAAGGGTAGTAGATATTTTCATATAGCTTCTCTTTCCCACAAAAGCCTGGTCTGGAAGACCTTTTGAGATCCCTTCCCACCTGGGAGGTTCTGTAATTCTATGAAAAAAATATCTGAAAATAGTTCTTAGACTTCCACACATGAATTCACTGTCATAATCTCTATTTTTTTTTTTTCAATTCGTACGCTCCACAAGCAAAACTATTAGCTAATTGTTCTGTGCTTATAAAGCAATTAGTACACCAAGAATTAATCCTGCAATGTGTTAAGCAGCCCAAGTAACAAGATTGTTGAAAGGAAAAAAATTAATTTCTAATCTTATAAATATTTTTTAAGTAAATGGTTTTATATTCTGGAAGTCATATAAATCCCTTACTGTCTGATTATCCATACAAATAAAGGCAAACAAGTTTATCAAAATTTTTCATGGTTGCCATTTTAAAATATATTAATTAAAGGAGAATTATAAGTGGTCTAAATGAAAATGTCTCCATTGTTTTGAGGAACTAATAAATGAGTTGCAGACTTGACTGAGCTCCACTTTCCTAATCATCAGGCTTGCTTCAGTGTTGTGCTTCATTTTAAGCATAACAGTGAACAGCTAGAGCTTGATATGTATATACTAAGTTTCCCTGTAACCTGTGAACAAGTGATAAAGTTAGGCCTTAGGTTAGTGCAAAGAGATCCATTCTGAGGTGAGAGCCAAGTTGCAAGGTACCCATCAACATGTGTATTATTTTTATTTTGTGCGTGTGTGTTTGTGTAGTTGTGGTCTTCAGCTTTTGATTAGATGTAGGAAATATTTGGTGAGGATAGGATCCATTATAAAGTAACTAGTCTCTTTGAAGTCCAGAATTGTATCTGAAATCTTGACTCAACTCCACCTTTATCTGTCACCTACTAAAACTAATTAAAAATTGTTGAATGCTCAGTCTAAAAAGAAAAATGTTATTTATCTTCATTATCTCTGCCACCTTTAAAGAAAGATAACAAATAATTGAAAGCATAACCTAGTAAAAACCTAGTGAATGTTCATGTAGTGTATCTTGACACACAACCTATACTGTGAGTTGTGCCTTGCCCCTTAACAGCTAGAGCTGTTGTTGGAAAAAGAAGGAACTCAAAAATTGATTAGAGACTTATCATTTGCTTTGATAAAAATGTGATAACATTTACATGAAGTTTCAGTATTCTTACTAATAGCATGCCCAGTGTTTAGCTCTTGTATAATTTCTGCTGCTGCACTGCTGATCTTCATGTGAGTCCATGGGCAGTTTAAACATATCAGGGATAATTTCCTGTGAATTTTACATAGTTTTATTTTTGTTCAATTATCACTTTCATATTTTTCTTCTCATTTTATCTACACATTTATAGGCTCCCATTTTCTCTCTCAGGTTTCTATGACTATTTTATTCATGTCAAACTAACACTCTTTCCTTGTTTCTGTTGATGATTGCAGGAAAGAGGAAAGGACTCCCCTCTTCCCAAAAAAAGTAATATTAACTTAATGAAAGAGTAAAAGGATTTTCCTCTATAGTCACAAAAGTAGAAATGTATAATTTTCCTTCCTTGTCATTTACTGATAGGATATATGTAAACATATAATATGGAAAACCCATTCCTGATGTTAAAAACAGCATGTTTCTCAGAGTGGTAATGATGTGGATGTTTATAAGGATAATGATTAATGGAAAGCATAAAAATTCTGAAGCAGAATGTGGCAAAATTCTCAAATATCTTTTACATGAAGCTACTTCACAGCTGTTATAAAGAAATTCACTTTTAAAAAAATTGCAGAGAAAAAATGCTAAACTGTACTACCCTAGTTAGAAATAAATTTTTTAGTGGTGTAATAATAGGTAGTTGCATTGAATAATAATAGTTCATGCTTTTCACAGATTTTATTTTTTTTTGTGGGAAGAACTACAAAAATAGCCACCTCAAACTAACTGTGGTTCAATTTTATGACTTTATTAACATTGTTGTTATAAAATGTTATTTTATGTACCCTTATATATGTATTATATATAACCATATTTGTACGACAAAATTCTTTTAGTTGCTTAAATGAATAGGTTATTCACTGATAAATTTTAGAATTAGTTTCACATATTGTATGAAAAAATAAATTATATACTGACCTAGAAAAATACATTATATTCAACCCAGACCTAGGACTTTCACTACTGCTTATGCAGTGGTTGTGGAATCCAGGATAATCATACCTTCTTTTTTTCTGCACTTGGGCTTTTGCAGGATTCATATCCAGACAAAGGTAGCTCAATAACTCTTCCTTACTATTATTTTTCATTGACAAACATAAAAAAAAAAAATTTTAAAAAAAAAGATTATTCAGCAGGTGTAATGCATCAGATGAAATTCAAAGTATTCTACAGGAATATTTCAGTCAACTTAATTGTGTTTTGGATTAAGTTTTATTTACTTGTCATTGTGATACAGGCATCTCATCTGCCTAACATCAAAATAATACTTATGATTAATATTGTCCCCTACTAATTAATCTGTGGTTGGTGTGGCACAGGACACAGCAAGAGAGTGAAAGTGGTATTTACTTCACATAAAACTAGTGAATTCTAACTTCCCCCTGTCTTATTTAAGCAAATAACCCACACTACTTCTACAGCCAAATTGCTACCTTTGCAAAGCCTGGTGCTACTGTAAAACAAACAAGAAAGCAAATAAAGAAATAAATAAATGGAGAAAATGAAATATGGATGCTCTTTTATTGAGATATAAAATAATCTTACTAAGGGGTTTTTGAGAAAACTAATGGAATAAAAACTGGCAAATAGCATTGTGCCTTGCTGCTCTGCATCAGCCATCATAACTACTGTCCCTTCCATCAGCCATTTCTATATTTGCCAGTAGAGATTTATTTTTTCTACTTTTTTGTTAACAGGGGAAGATTCTTACAATTGATACAAGCTGACTGAAGATGTCAGAGAGCATAGGGTATCTACATTTTCACACAAATTCATGAGCTTTTAAACTGCAAAATTTCTCTTCATAAATCCATTTACAATAAACTCAAAGCAGAATAAGGTGAAGAAAATAGAGAAGCATATAGTACTGTTTGGTACTGCAAATCTCATGAGGCATCTTATTATTGTCTAAGGGTGTGCAAATTAAGCTAGTCTCATAATTTTTGTCTTTGATTCCCAAATATACATTGATGCATGAATATCTCATACATTTGTTTGGTACATCCCTGACAGAAAGCAAAAATAAACCAAGAAACAAAACCAAACAAAACATACACACACACACACACACACAGTTGTAGCTTCTCCCTACAGACAATGTTCTGAAGAGAAAGGTTTGTGTCAGTGCAAATTTGCAGTCAGAGATTTAACATCTCGGTGTGGTCTTATGCATGCCTGAAGCAAAATAAAATCAAATTATGTCATTTCTGCTTTTCAGATATCTCCCCTCAAAAAGCTGCAGGCATGCAGTTTCTATAACATGATCAGTGCTAACACCCATGTGTGAAAGGTCTTTGTTCACCACCATCACTGCAATTGCACAGCCAACAACGAGGTGCTTACTAAGCACCTTGAACACCCAGTACAGTTGATAACTGAAAGCCTACTGCTAAATCCAAAGTTTGCTCTCCTTTTCCACTCTATGAGCTCCCTAGCAATGTTAAGAGTCTGAACTGTTGGTCAGTAAACAAAGGGAAGAAAATGCACATAAAACCAAATCAGATCTATATTTTTAAGAATCTTGAAATGTTGCATTATTGTTGATAAATATGCAGATTCAGACTTGCTCTTTGTCTTGGGCAGAAGAAATAGGGAAATTTTACTTATCCAGGCCTAGTCAATGAAGCATAGGAAGAGCTTGCTTGAGTTTTTTCTTGGCATATATTTCATTAGTGATTTTTTAAATTAGGTCCAGCAGCACATTTCTTACCAAGAAAAGGAGGGAAGAAAGCATCTTATGTAACTGGTTGTGGGAAGACGTGAAGATGTTTTGGACACTTAGATACAGGTGAGATCCAACATACAGTATGCTATGAAATAATAAATATTAAGTCCTCTTACTCAGTGCTCTTTTTGTGCAATGACTTTTAGAGCAGATCTTGCACTTTAAATAATAAGGGTTGTGTGCATAAATCCTGAATTTTTTTGAAATGTGCCTCTAAGGAACCACTGGCCTTTTCGACGTTGCTTTGCAAGTGTAAAAGAGTAAAGTCAGCCTCAGGGCCTCTCTGAATAAACAGCTTTTATTCAGCCTCTGGGATAGTGGAAAGGAATAGATGTTTTACTGAAATGCGATGAGTGTTGGCCCACTTGGCTGCACTTCAGTTTGTAGACACTAATTTAGTTGAGCCAATTGATGTTGTGTGTCTTGATCTCTCATATTTAGCCCACTTAGTGTGTTTTTCCACTAAGTGTCTCATGATGGGCAATGGGAGCCTTTTCCTCCCAGAGGATAAACATGGCCAGACTGATCACAGCACAGGCACTGCCGGGGCTCTCCTCTCCCCAGCAGCTGAGATTCTGCACAGCCCTTGACCCACCTGCATGAACCTTCTCTGCTCAAACCTTTCCACACCTATAGGCACTGAATTGCATTAGCACCCTCATCCAGCCAGGTACTTCAGCCTCAAGCAAAATCACATATTAATAAGAGGAAAATTAATGTGGTTTTTCAATTGTACTTACTTACTTTTGTTTTTTTCTGTTATGACCACTGGTAGTACACAACACAAATTGCACACAATGAAGTTATTTTCACTTTTTAAAATTTTTACTATTATTTATATTAAGATTGGAGTTTTCATGTCTGTTATAAAGCTACTGAAACACTGCTCTGAATTTTACTATCTGGCGAGTGAACTGTGATGTGCCAATTGTTGCTTTGCAACATTAGTACTGTGGAGAGCTGAACATTTTACACACTTAGTTTACAAATGTTCATTATTATTATTATAATGTATAATCCAAACTCACAGTGAAACAATGAGAATTTCTTCTGTCTATTCCACAGTCTGAGAAAGGAGTCTGTTTCCTTACCAAAAAGGATGAACATCCAGAGAAGGGCAGATGATATTTCAGGAGATTAAGCAAAGATTCTGAATTAATGTGTTAAATCTACTGAAATTATGTTGTCTTTCATTCCAAAGAAAGCTAAATCACAATAAATGGACTGGAATACACCAGATATTCTCTCAGGAAGCTCCTCTTCCTAACTGACCCTGAAAATACAAGCAGTTACTTTCCTTCTTATTGACATAAAACAGAATGTGCAAAAATACACACAGCTGTGTTATATTTTGAGTCAAGTCTTTGCAAATTTATTTATATAAGTTTCTGGCTTGTATGAGAGGGCAAAAAGACTAAAGGGCAGAAAAAAGACTGTTTAGTAATTTCAATTTATATCTTATACTGATGGCAAACATATAAAATTCTCCAATTGCTTGCGTTATTTTTGGATGCGAGAACTTCACACCCAAAGTACTTTTGCTAGTTCACAGTTAAGGGATGGCTGTAAGTATTAATATTTTTGTGCAACTTTTCAGGTTCCTCAGACCTTACCTTATAGTGTAATGCTTTTATGTAGACACCTTGTATAGATTTTTTTTGAGTCACACAATTCACTTTCATTATCTCAGTGAAAATGGGGCACAACTGGAGATTGAGATCCAGGGCCTTAATATTTCCTCCCCCAGATTTTTATTTCTTTTGGGGACATACACCTAAAATTATATACATTTCTGTCATACAAGGTCACAAAGTGTGCATCAGACTGTGAATTTAATATTTCTCAGCTATTTACAGATAATCAGACAATGGAACAGGTAAAGTCAAAATATGCCCTTGCAAGGAGAGCTGACCAAATGTGTGCAGGAGTCTTCATATGCCATACCCAAGACATGCATGTGTGTGTGAGAAAGAGAAGAGAAACAGGCCAGAACAGCAGGGTTGAGCTTCTCAATCCCTCACAATCTAAATCATTATAACCAGGTAACCCAGTGACTCAGTTTTTGCTCTGTATTTGGTAGAACTGGAAGAGAATTTCACATTAATGTTTTTTTTTCTCCAAGGTTTACCTGTTTTAAATGACAATTTCCTTGGAATAAATGCTTGGAACATGATTTGCATGCAGAGCCAATATTATAGCCAAATATCAAGGCTATTTTCTCAGCTTGCTTTAATTTTACTCCAGGGTTTTAATTTGTCTTTATCTTGGTGATTCTTCTACTACACTTATCTGAGAAGGAAAAAATAATAATGAGTTTATTGCACTGCTGTGATGTATGGCTTTAAAAGACACATTAAACCAAAATTAATTTACCTCAGTATATATTTAAGACAGAATTTAGACTGGAGAGAAAGTTACTCTTGACTGACTCAGGAAACACTCCTAATGGTCTGATTTCTTTCAGATTTCTGTTGTTTAAAGCCAATGTTCTTACACTGAGAAGACATTTTTTTACGACTGAATTAATTTACAGATATACCAAATTTAATCCATTGCTATCAGAGTGTTTCAGTATATCTAAAGAAGATATCACACATTCACTTGAGCTTTTCTATGTGAAGTCTAAAATCAGCACTACTATTTTATTTGTCATCACTGAAACCCTCTTGTAACTTGTTGTTGTATCTTGTTACCTTGCACAAAGAGAGTTCAATGTGAGCAAAAATGGTATTACTGCAGGCATCGTAATTTTTGTTTACTTGGACAAAACTGTTTCATGTAGGTAATGTGTGTTGTGAAAATGAATGTGTTTTCCTCAGATTCAACTCATGAAATTTTACTTACCATAGAAATGTTTTTCTGGGAGTTTGGAGGCCACACCATACTCTTGATCACTATGTCACCTCATGATAAATGAGATAAACTGTTAAAAAGGGCTTGTTGAGTTTTGGATATATTGGCTGAGATCACAGTTGTGTTGCATTAGATTTTGTAAATTACTCACTCAATTAAAAATATTTCAGACACAGTCCCAATAGACTGTCATGAACAGTGTGGCTCACAGTACTTGTAATTCTGCAGACAGATATGGCAGTGATGAGATGAATGACACTTTTGCTTAGATTACATGAGGTTCTACAGCAATATTCACCCCAAGATGTCTGAAAAACAGAAGTTTCAGAGGTTGCAGTATCTCCATACAAGAGAGAAGAGACATTTTTCTATAACTAATTCTGCTATTCAGGATTGCTTGTTTGCTTGTTTTCTCCATGGTGTGTTTTTGCCTTACTCTTTTATGGGGGCTAATCCTCCTTACCTGGTTGAAAGCAATTTTAGTTATTGCTTTTTATTTTAGTTTTTCATATAATTTGCTCAGACATGAGAGAAATAGGCTTTGCTTTTTAATCTATTATTCTGACTGCACAAAATATTTGATCCCCTATAACATTTGTTAAGGACGGGAAACACGATAAATGAGGATAAAAACTAAAGCCAGAATACTGAGTGTCACAGATTTGATTGAAACAGCTTAATACCCTTGCAAAGCATTAATGAAGATGTTAAAGAAACCAGGATACAGAAAGCTGTTTCAATGAAATCTGTAGATGTTTCTGACCTGAGCAGACTTTTAAGTATAAAGGAGAACAATAAAGAGAAAACAAAACCAAATAAACACACACAAAGAAATAGCAGAAAGGAGAATCAGAGGCAGGAGCTCAGAAAAGTTCTAGTATATATAATGGAAGACAACTTAATGGATCCCTAGAATCAGTCTCCTGATATGGAGTTGTTATATATAGTCTTCTTAATAAATTTTATCCATTATCTTGCTATACCAGCAGACAGTCTTAGGCTGTTCCAGCTTTTTTACATGTAATTTTCTTTTAATCTGAATTCCTATAGCATGTAGTCAATAGGAAGAAAATGGATTCTCTGAAGGTAGTGTGAAGACAGAAAATTAGATAAAAGTTTTAAGAAATAGGAAATCATGAGATCTCAAAGTAAATTAAATGTCAGATTAACATTCACCCATACAGTTCTGTTTTAATAAGGAATTGCTACTGTTTCACTTGTTTTAATGTGAAAATGGAAATGGCTTGGTGCATAGAAACTTATTGCAAAACTGAATGAAGTTATGATCTCTAGGTATGAGAAAAGTTCACTTTAAAAGTATTTAAAATACTAATCTCCCAGCATGAAAGCAAAAGAATGCCAACACACTTAGAACAAGATATCTTTGGAATGGGATGTAATATAGTTAAAAAATGAACAGTCAGAACAACAAGAAATTTGTGCACAAAAACCAACTCTGATTGAAAAGATTACTGAACTAATATTCCAGAGCTAAAATATACAAAAATTCAAATGGCAAGTTGAATTTTCACTTAGCATCTAGGGTATATATACATATATAACATACACTGTAAATGTTTTGCTTGATCTTAAGTAAATATTTTGGACTAATTAAGTCAATCAGAAATATACCTTAAAATTATTGTTGGGCTTGGTTTGGCTAATGAACTGCAAGCTTAGTTATTCACAAAGCTCAAGGAAACATTTTGTCAATGATTCAGCGCAAAGAATTGTTTTTCCTTTGGCACAATGCATTTTTCTACAGTGGAATAGCTCTCCATTCCCTGCATGTGATGAGAACTTTTTGGTTCTAGGAAAACTGAATACACAGTTGCCTTCAGGATTTTTAACCATAACCTCTGCTTTTTCACCCACAAGCAAAACACACCTGTGCTACTCTGTAAAAAAGCCCTGCATATTTAAGCAGCTAAGGCAAAACCCCCAAAGTGTTAAAATTGGAGGAATTTCTGCAAGACCAAGTACAGCTTGTTTTTGTTTTTTCAAAAACAAAATGTCTATTCCTTGATTTCTTGAATGCTCCTTGAAGAGATTTTTCTTTCACATGTGGAATTTTTAAACAAATTAAGCTTCCTGTGATACCACATACCGATAAATAAGTACATAAAAATTTACATGGAATGTGGTTTCCTGGTTGTTATCTGCCTGAGGATTTTTCAGTTACTTACAGTACTGGACTGTGCTTCCCCTCTCACCACAAAAAACAAAGACAGCTTCTGAGAATGATTACAAGATTACATGCTGCAAATCCCAGTAAACTGGAGACCTGCTGGTACCATCTCCTTGAGGGCAGCTCTCCAGAACACCGTGGCAGAGTTTTTTGGGTCCCTGTGAGACGTGAAGAAAGGCTGTGCAATCCTGGAGACTCCTGGAAGCTGCTTGTACATTGCAAGTGTCTTCAGTCTCAGCTGATGGAAGTTTTATCACAAGGCCTGGCTGAGCATTGCCCTCCCAGGGCAGACTGGGGATGGCACTGGGGATGCCAGGGTGACCCATGGCAAACAGCAAACTGGGAATGCCAGCTGGGATCACCTCCCTGCTGTTCACCCACAGCATCACTCACAGTGTCCTTGGCATTCCTGTTCACCTCTATCAGGCACGAGCATCCAATGCCTGTCTTTCAAAGGTAAAATACTACTGTATCAAAAGTCACAAAACATGTTCTGGGCTTTAGAATAAATTAGATGTTATTTTATAGACACTACTGGGTCAATATGGGTTAGTTTAATGAGGAAACATAAGTTGGAGATTTTGGAAATCCTAGTAACCCATTGCTCAGCAGCTGCTGCCTTTTTTTTTTTTGGAAGCCTGCTTGGTATCATAGTAACTATGATAAGTTTTTTCATATTTTACTCTTTTTCTTTCTTTCTCAAAGCTTTGCAATACTTCTAATGCAAGCTCTTCCATCAGTTCTGCAGTTATCTTCTTTAAAAATGAATCAGTCTTTGATTTATTTAATGTTAATCTAAACCTGTGTTGTAGCCAGAAATTGTGCAAACCTTGAATGGATTTATTCATAATATATGCTCAGACACATTTTTCCATCATTTCAGACTAAATATTAATGTTTTAAATAATATCAAGATATAAAATGGTTGAAAGCCAAACAAGGAAAGCACTGAAAAGGATTTGCTAGGACAGCAGTATGCTAAATTAATAAAGAACAAAGTGAGTGAGAGAAGAATTATGTGCCACAGTATCAGCTGGAAAAGGAGAGAAAACTAATTCAGTCTTGGCATAAGTGGAGAACAAGGACTGATGATATATGCAGCAACAAATATGAGAACACAACCAGTTTTTACCAGAAGAAAGCTGGTGGGTTCTGTAGTAATGTGAGGGGTTCATGAGAGGAAACTGCCTCTGTTACTGTTGTGATCACAGAGTAAAATAAAACAACCAGTTCAAAAGTGAATATTTAATTTTGTTTCTTGCTTTCTTGTCAAGTCAGTTTTCTACTCTTCTGAGCTGAATCAAATTATTATATGATCAGATAAATACCACAGAGAGGGCAAGTTGAGGTTGTCAGGTAGGAGAGAAGGAAGAGGAATGAATCCCAGTGGAGAGGAGATGTTAATTTAGCCAAGACATCTTCGGGAAATGCACCCTCAGGGATTTGCTCGCAGAACCTCTTCACAGAAGAGCCGAGTTTCTTCCAACATACCTGGACCAATGAAGGACAGGATTTGCCATACATTTGCGATTTGAACAGTAAAAGTTGCAGAATTTTATATCCTGTAGTTCTTTTCTTTTTACAGTGGCAAAACAGTTTTCTGAACACAACCTGTAACAGAAGAATAGAGTGCTAGCTACTGTGCAGTTTTCTATTAACATTTTTACTCTTTAAGTGGAACACAGCCATCTGTATTGTGTATTTGCTGCCAAAGATTGCCACAATAAAAATCACCTCTGTCAAATTTATAGGTTTCATAAATATTAGCACTTCTTTTATTCATTACCATAGTACTCATTAGGAGCTGGGCAAACCCATCAGAATATTTTAATAGCAAGCTGACACCTAAAACCAGAAACCTCAGTGTTAGTTGGATGTATGCTCTGATCTCTAAAGAAGCATCTTCTACATTCAGTCTTTACAAATCCAGGGCTCTTCCTGGCCCAGCTTTACTTAAGGCATTCTCAGAATAATCTGAGCTAATAAACCACACAGTTTGTGTTTAACAGAAAAAATCCTTCAAATCCAACCATGTCTTTGAGCACAGATCTCAGTCAGAGATGTAAGTGGGGTTCTGCTGACTGCTGTGAGCACAGGCCAAGCTGCCAGAGGGACAAGGAGAAAACCCTCACAAAGCCTGGAAAAGTGGAAAGCATGTGAAACAGGGAGAATCTGAGAGCTGAAAAGGAGATTATTTTTGTCTACCATTCCAGGATTTATTTAAAATATTTTGTAGAATGAGAATATACTATTTTTTCCTGATTTCAGACCATTACTTTTCAATGTTATATTGCTGTATTTGTGGTTATGTGACAGTAGTTATTCCATTTGAATGAGGCAATCCTTCATATATATCTTATCTTCCTTCTTGCAAATTTGTAAGTATTAAAATAGAATTTAAAGGAACTCTATTCCCAATATGATTATTTAAAAGCATGAAGCAACCTCTACTGAAATAATTTGTATTTTTGCAAACCTTTTTAGAAGTAGCCATTTTTAAACAATTTTTAAGTCTAAAAGCTTGAAAATTCTGTACCTGAACTTCTTTTTCCTAAGCTTTCTAAGCAGACAGCATTTGTCTTTCTTTGTTAATTTCTGACAGAATTTGTAAAGTCTGTAATTTCTTAAGAGCTGTACACTTGCATTAATACCCTAAAATATGTCACAAAATGAGAGTCTTACTAAGAAATGTATGTCTTCATAGTAAAAAATTATGCATCTATTGAAAACATTTGGCTTTATATTTTGGAATGTTGTTTCTCTTCCCTAGTTCTTTTCCCCCAAGTGCCTTAATCTGCTTGAAATGGTATCAGTAAAAAAAATTAAAAATCTGCCATCGTTACTGAATTTTGCTTCCTAATAACCCAACAAAATAATTATTCTGGATATGTCTCTGCCTAAAATATAGGATGATCTTTTTGAGTTGTTCATCCATACTCCACACTTCTATATGTGACTTATCTGTTTTTCCTTTCTTCAGAGAACAATCCATAAGCCTTTTCCAGGAGTGTCCCCACTGGGCTCTCTGGATTGTTTTTACCTGAATTTTAGCTGTAATTCATTGCTGTCCCCAGGAAAGCTTTTTGATTTTTCTAAAAGTTTTCCCTGAAAATGCTGTGGATGATAGTTGGGCTGTGGAAGCAGAGTAACAGTATTTTTGCAAAATAGAAAGCATTTACCCAAAAGGTGTATACTCCTCTGATAAAAGATTTCAAACAAGTGAGTTTTATAGGTAAACCATCTTACCTATGCTTGCTGTTTTATCCCTTTTTTCAAAGGCAAACATGCCTTGGTATTTATGCCCTTGATTATTTTGCAAGCCAGCTGAAGGACCACTTCCTGTGTGTTCACTGCTTGATCTTGCAGAACCACCCTGATCAAAGCAATGCCATGTCAGATCAGATCTAGAGCCAGGAAATGCACATTAACTCAAGAATTACATCTGAACTAATAATCCCCAAGTCTCAACAGTGCTCAGAACTGTAACATCTCTGCACCATATCCGGACCTAACCTAGATTACACCTGACAGCTCAGTGCTTCTGCTTTATTTTTCCATGTACTTTTCAGGGTTAGGATTAGGATGGATGAAGTCCACACCCCACACATATCTACATTGACATAATGCTTTCAGTTTCTCTACGTTCCACAAATCTTCCTCTATTTTAGGTTTGAGAACCATTTCTGTTCAATTAGGTTAGAGGACCATTTCTATTCAATTAAGCATGATATCTTCTTTTTTTTTCCCATCCAGTGCCTGTGTATCTTCTTTAATGACTACCTGAGTAGAAAATAACCCACCAAAGTAAATATGTACATAGAAGCAGGCATCATGTTCATTAAACCAAAACTGATGCTCTCATGACTGTTGTCACTTGAAATCACCATTTTCATGCTGATGCCTTCCCATTGATTAATTTAATTCAATTCACATTTGTGGTAAAGAGCCAACAACTTTTAGAGCCTCGAAGGCATTTATTTTTTCCCATTTTTTCCACCTTTCTCACTGAGGGAAGGTGATGCAAATGTCAGCCATGGCAAAAAGTGTCACAGAGTACCATGTCACACACTGTGTCACTCATCTGAAAACAGCATCACCTCCCAAGGCAACAGCATTGCTGTGAGTACTGGCACACCCAGGCTTGCCAGCTGTGGCTGTACATGACAGGCAATCCTCACCAAACTGCATCTGGTCAGCTCAAACCCTCTGTTTAACACTCTGGAGAAATGCACCTCTGAGTTTCTATTTTACCCCTTGTACTGCTGGAGGCAGCACTTTACAATGTATGGTTTTCTTCTGGCACTTCTATTTCATGTTGCAAAATTTTACTTTGTCAGAGACTACTGCAAGATACAAAGCATTCATTCCAGATGCTGAGGTAGTTTAGTAACATTGATCAAAGGGTTTTCAGTTAAACTTTGGCAGCAAATTAACTCAGGCCCAAGTTTCCTTTAGAACACTGCTGGCATCAAATTTTATACTAAGCAGCATGACCTGTGGGAAATATTTCTGGTATCTGACACAGTTTCCTAGAGCTGCAAAGACTTCGAGGTGGCAGATGGAGCAACATTGTGATTACATACCTTCAAAAATTTAGTGCAACATAAAGATGTGACAGCATTCATCGTCTTTGTTTTTCTCTCCCCACTTGGAGATAGCTGTAACCTCACACTGCTTGCAGCTGGAAGTCTGGATGCTGCATGACCCTGTGTATTTGGTCAGAATGGTTTTTTTATGCCTCACACATTTCTAGCAATTATGTGAAAAGCTCTTGCAGAATGGTGTATATTTTATTTTACCGCACCACTGTATCTCAGTTGTGATCCAGAGAATATAGCCCATTTTCTTAGGGATTATGTATCTATCTGTCAGATAAATGTAGCCTGCAAGTTGAAATTGTGTTCATAATGAATAGTCCTGCTAGAGGAAAATAGATTAAATTGTGCCCTAAGTTACACAAAAACCTATCAGTTTATCTCTGTGGTCCTCAGTGCTACTCCAAGTATAATTTAGGATAATTTGGGGCATGCTCCTTTATACAATTCAATATCTCTGTGCAATTCTCAAGGCACTGTTTACAAATGTTCATTATATTAAAATATTCTTCAGATAAAGGAAAATTACCATATAAATAACTTTCAGTCCTCATCTACATTCCTGTTTCCTACCCATCTAGGCTTTTTCTTAAGAAATTTTTATACAAGAAATCATACAAAACTTAGGTATATTTATTATTATTTTTATGTGAACTGATGTTATGAAACTTGGCTAAAATAATAGAAACAGGTAATGAAATGGGCTATTAAGGACATCTTAACTGTAGTGAATTCATTTCTATCTGAGCACTGCAGTGTTCTGAGATGGAAGTTTAAGAAGTGTACAATAGTATCACATAATTTTAACAATTGTTTTGTTCCCTAAGAGACAAAAGAATTTGACTTGCATGTCAGTATTTTCTCTGCTTTCTCCTAATGTGCAAACTGTAGTGACATCAGTGACTAAAAAGAGGCTAATGCAATTAACAAAAAATATGGCATAGGTTGATTTGAATTGACAATAACATGCTGGCATTTTTCCAGTTTAATTTCCACTGGGATGCTGCATCTAATGCACAGTCACACTGCAAACTTCAAAATTTGGGATGCCTGCTTTTTTAACCCTTACCCCCACCTTACAGCTTACCAAGGTGGCTGCAGCATGCACTGTCTGTCCCTGTGGAGCTTGGAAACTTCACTCATTGAGCCCTCTGTCTAAAGTCAGATGTGGCTGATATGGCCAAGACTCCCTAAACTGGCACATGGAAGCAGACAACACAATTCCATAGGCCTTGTTTCCTCAGGGAACTAAGCAGGAAACCAAGAGATGAACATGAAGTCAAAATAAAATAAAATAATCTGTGGAATCTAAAAATACATATGTGTCAGGCAATTCAGTAAAGATGAGCTTGAAGCAAAAGGTGAAGAATTTGAACAGTATGTGTCTTTTTCTCCCAAGGTTTCAGTAAAAGCCTAAAACCTTTATCATCTAAACCTGCACAGATTAGCATGTCATGGCCAGACCTGTGCTTTTTAAAATTACTGCTAGTTGCTTTTTAAGCTCTGGTGTTTTAGAGAGAGATATAACAGATGAATTGGATTTTATCTGAGCTGTCATGGCTGGTTGTTACATGGAAAACAACTCAAAATCTGAAATAAACACATCTGGATTAAAAAGATCAAACACAAAGTAAAATAATGTGAACTAATGCCTGATCTGTTTGGTTTGCTGAAAAGCATAAAAATTCTGGGAGTGAAGGACTTTTGGTTATAAAGTCAGGACTGGTTACCAGATTGACTGTGACAACATCTGGATGTCAAATTTTTCTTTCTATGCCCTCTCCTTTACTGTGCCACATCCCATTACCTCCTGTAATCTATCATACCATCTAGTATATAAAGAGAGTTATTCTGAGCTCTCAATAGGATGACTAACATAATTTAATTGATTTACAGGCAATGTGCTTGATGCTAAATCACAGCAGATAAAACTACATTACTTTCACTTCACCCTGCTAAACGTTTCATTCCATAGTCATATGTTTTAAGTTGTATTAAGACACGGAATTGTCTTAAACACAATATTCTTCACTGAAATACACTTAGTCATAAGTAAAGAAGAAACTCTGCCCTCTTGCTAGCCCTTAACATTATTAGGAAAATGATTTTATGGAAAGAGTGATAAATTGATTGGAATTGTCTGCCTGGGGAGGTGCTGGAGTCACCATCCCTGGATGTGTTTCAGAAAAGACTGGATGTGGCACTTGGTGCCATGGTTTAGTTGAGGTGTTAGGGCACATGCTGAACTCAATAATCTTGAAGATCATCTCTTACAACCCAGTGATTTTCTGATTCTGTGATTATTTTAAAACCTATGTTATCATTATAATTTTCACTCTTTATTTTCACAGAAAGAACTGAAACAGGTAACTTTCAATATTTGGGTTCCATTTCTTATAAACGGACGAAGTCATACTTCATCCTGGTCTGGAAACACCAGAACACTGGGGAAAACTGAATTTAGGTGCAGTGTTCCATCTCCTTGCACAAGGGAATTTTGGGATAACACTACTCCAGGGCAGAGAGTGACCCACAAAATAAAAAAAAAAAAAAACAACCAAAACTGAAAATGGTCTGTGAGTAGTGCTCAGTGTCTGAAAAGCTGCAGTCCTATTGAATATTGCCAGCTAAGTTCTTGCATGTTGACTTTAAGAATAAAAAGCATAACCACCTGCAGAACTAAAACTGCAGTACAAATTTCCTTGCTCTCAAGAATAAACTTGGATAAAATTTTAATTACATTATTAGAATTCAATGAGAACTCTTTCCACAACATACTCATAACCCGACCAAAATGTTGTGTATTGGGGATGAAATGTTTATCCTTTTCAGCAAGACTCATGGCTATTCCACAATGAATCAGGTGATCCATTTCTTTCAAGCATTTAATCACCAACCTCTTCTGAACCTTCTGCACTCAATGAGAAAAGGAGAAACTTTAAACATTTTAATCTTGGTGAAATATACCATTTCATAAAGAACACACAAAAATTAATATGCTTAACCTAAAAACTCTACTTAAAAAAGCAAAAATTCTTCTGCTGTAAAAATGGTAGTGATGAACTGCAAAGCATTTTGTTCCACAGTTCACATCTCAAAAGGGGGACTGCTCAATGCCATCCACATCTTCAAAATGGCTGAGGAATTTTTAGAATGAGGAAGGAATATTATCAAGTTTACTATGTGGTTGAAGCTATCTTAAGGGGTGGTTCAGCAGCTGAAATCCAGGAATCATACCAACATCTTTTAGTGGGATAATCTTGTACAGACCACCAGAAAATGCCCAATGGATGAAATGTTTGAGATTATGCTTGAGAAACAGCAAACTGTGAAACAAGACTGAAACACACAATTTCCACACTGTCACACCACAGCAGCTGCCTCTGCCTCTTTCCTCCTTACACAGGTAAAACAAAATACCTTGGCTGCACACTGGGATGACAGATTTTATTATGGCTCTATTGTACACTCACTGCAAACTCTCCAACACATTGTGCTTTCAGTTTTGTTCCCTGTAGAGAGAGAACTATTCTGAAGTTCTATTAATAAACTATTAGTGAAATTATGGGCTCAAAGCCAATGAAAAGATAGCTATTATTATTATTACACCAAAAGATTTATGTAGTACCACAATGGCGTTTTAGCATGAAATAAACACTTTTTAATAAAAGGATGATGATGTCCTAAGTTTGTAGTAAAAAGTAACTTGCAACTGCATTTAAAGTAAGTTCAGCATTAATGTCAAGGTCGAATTGTTTAAAAACACTCTTTAAAAAAACAAAATAAAATGAAAAACACCTTTTGAACAGTCCATAAGGTATACACTTGACTGAGAAAACAAAGAGGTGCATGAGCCTTTCAGAGCTCTCTGTAAAAGCTATTTGTGATGTACAGGGAGCCAGTACATATCCTTGTCTGAATAAGTCTTTTCTTACCTACTTTATTAGGTATAGGAGCAAGATGCTTCAGTATTCACTATCATCAAAATATCACTGACATTCACTTCAATGAAGAAATTTTGATTAAAGTGGTTTTTATGTAGCATAAAAGAAAAACACCTGAGATTTATCCTTTTTGCTGAAGTTCCTTGTAATAATTCAGCGAAATAGAAAATGCATGTCTTTAATCACCAAAATGGTGCATTATTTGGGGCTCTAGTGGTCTCCTGCTTTGAAATCTCCTAATCACTGTGGAATCTCACTGATCCAAAAAAGTACAAGTTCTTTTCTCTCACATTCATTCTATACATTGCTTTTTAGCTGATCCTTATTGACAGAATACATCAGGTTTTTTTTTAAAGGTAAAATTGGAGTGATTTTGAAAATCTTCTAGAGACAAAACCATTCACAAGAGAGCCAACACTCACTCAAGAACAGACAGACAGAAAGACAAGAAGCTATTTCCACATAGGTTCTTTAAATTCCCATCCTGACTCAAATGTCCTAGGTGTGATAAGTGTTGTACCTTTGCACGTAGATTGTAGCTGTATCTTGATGAATGTGAGTAAAATACATTCTTGATTAAACTTCAGCAATAACCCAGGACTCAAATGTTATTACTTTGGAAATATTTTTTATGCAACAGGGCCTGGAAAATTAAAAGGCTCTTTTTTTACAAAGAAATGATTAGATAGAATCTAAAGAAATGGATGAAAAAATTATTTTCTTGGTGAGTAATTTGTAAATAGGTGAATTGGTAAATATGTAAAAGGTCTGAATTCTCACAAGAGAGAGGATTTGTAAAATAATTGCTAGCAACTCTTATGCACTTTACATTTGCCAAAACATACACCAATAAAGTGTTTTCTTGCTCAGTATTTTAGTCCAATTCCAACATGACTAAATAAAATTAATCTTGAAAAAATTAGTGTTCAAATGTTTTCATCTGCTAAGAATTTCTTTTGATGGTAGACCCACAAGCTCTAGAACTACAAGGATTTCTTCTTATTTACATAAAAGTCCTCAGGATGCTCAGGAGTACAGCCTTCCATCAGTTCTAAACTGCTACCCATAAATCCAAATGCATATTCTTTCTAGGAGGAAATGCATACAGAGTGCTGCTATACTGCTGAAAGGCTTCTGTGGGCATTTGGAACAGCTGAAGTTAAATTACTTTTACAGTTGTGATAAAATATTGAGCACTTTTTAAAGAATAAACTAAAGTAAGATTAAATTATATTAATATAACTGAGATAAAGCCAGAGGATTTTTCTTTAACCCAGTGTTTCCTTATTCTCCCTTTATATCTTGGTATTCAAGGTGCATAGTTTATCGTATTTGAATTTCTGTAATTAAGATGGATGGAGTCAGTACTTCCTGAATGCCATCTCATATGTTGCAGGATAGTTTAAATTCTCGTAATCCTGTTACCTTTTTGTTTGTTTGTTTGTTTGGGGTTTTTTTTGGTTGTTTTTTGTTTGTTTGTTTGGGGGTTTTTATTGGTTTTTTTTTTTTGTTTTTGTTTTTGTTTTTGTTTTTCTTTTTCTTTTGACTAGTAGTTTGTTTGGGTTTTGGTTTGGTTTGGGATTTGTTGGTTGGGGGGCTTTGTGTGAGTTTTTTTTCTTTGCTTGGTGGGGTTTTTGTTTCTGTTTTTTAAGGTTGAGAAAGGAGTAGTGATCAGTCCTATTATCTGGCAAAAAGAGTGATGTTGATTGTTATTCCACTGACAATCCATTCTCACCTCACATGTAAAAATGCACCTTTAGAATGATATTACAATAGCAAACCACAAGAAAGCTCATTGCAGGAAAGCTGGATATGAGAAAGTAAATAACAATGACTTATTTCCAAAACTAATAGCACAACTAAATTAAAAAATGAAATTTAGAACATTTTGCTTTCAATATGTATCTAGCCCTACTGGGTTGAAATGAGCAGCCTGGTTCCTATGTGGTACATGCAATGTGAGAACAGATATATATTAGGCCAAATACCAAAATAAACTGAGCAAAGACTATCAAAATAGGAAAAGACTCAAACCTGTAAATAAACACTGGGGTCTCAAAGAGCTCTTCAATTATAAGAAAATATTGTGGTGCTATCATTGGGTTGGTTGCTTTTTTGGGTTTTTTTCTGGTGGAACCGAGATACAAGAAAACTTCTATTTTTCAAACAGGCTTACCTTCTCCATCTGCCTTTTAATTAGCATCCTAATTGAGATTTATTAATTTAATTATTTTTCCCTCTGGTCCATCCATCAGTGCTAGCAAAGTCTTCCTATTCTGTTTCTGGGTGGTTACTACTCTTACATTTAGTTTCTTTTATATACACTCCTGTGTGCATTGAGTCAAAGCCTTTATATCCAGAGTATTTGAAGCCATGCACTTTTTAATTTTTGGCTTCACTTTATCCAGCATTTATCCATTATGACATATATTATTTCTCAGACTCAACCAGAGAGTTTTCTCTCTATGTCTATGGAAGACCCTAGTTACTATATATGTCATTTTCAATAATGTCCTTATATTTATCTTTCTGAAATACTGTTAAATAATCTGCCTTTGCCTAGAGCTTTGTTTCTCCCAAATGATTTATGGGTTTCTCTGAGGTCCTGGATTCCAGCAGTACATAAGACATAAGAAAATATGCTCTGGAAAACGTGGATGTGGACTTTGAGGCACAGGAATTCTTTTTATATGAAATATAGAAATAGGAAGCCTATTTGTGTATTTGAACTTTAATTAGCTTCTGAAAAGCTACTAAAGGTGGTATTAAAAGTACGTCTTTTCTGTATGCATAATTGTGAGCTATCAGAAAGTTACAGTTTTTGGACTGATTTTTTTGCCTGCAAGCACATAAAACTCTGATCTTCAGCAAGACATTCAGTCTTCCATACAGTAATTATGTTAGAATTACCTTTAACTGTCAAGGGCAAATTGTTTTCTTTTTTTTTGCTTTTCTTTTTCTTTTTCTTTTTTTCTTTTTTTTCCCCTTCCCTTCCCTTCCCTTCCCTTCCCTTCCCTTCCCTTCCCTCCCTTCCCTTCCCTTCCCTTCCCTTCCCTTCCCTTCCTTCCCTTCCCTTCCCTTCCTTCCCTTCCCTTCCCTTCCCTTCCCTTCCCTTCCCTTCCCTTCCCTTCCCTCCTTCCCTTCCCTCTTCCTCTTCCTCTCCTCTCTCTCCTCTCCTCTCCTCTCCTCTCCTCTCCTCTCCTCTCCTCTCCTCTCCTCTCCTCTCCTCTCCTCTCCTCTCCCTCTCCTCTCCTCTCCTTCCTCTCCTCTCCTCTCCTCTCCTCTCCTCTCCTCTCCTCCTCCTCTCCTCTCCTCTCCTCTCCTCTCCTCTCCTCTCCTCTCCTCTCCTCTCCTCCTCCTCTCCTCTCCTCTCCTCTCCTCTCCTCTCCTCTTCCTCTCCTCTCCTCTCCTCTCCTCTCCTCTCCTCTCCTCTCCTCTCCTCTCCTCTCCTCTCCTCTCCTCTCCTCTCCCTTTCTTTCTCTTCTCTTTTTTGTGCTTGCTTTAAAGACTGACACTGTACTTACATAAGATGAGAATATTGCCAGGTATGGTGACAGTAAAATTTCCTGTTCGAAAAATAAATTTTCATTCATTCAAAAATAAGTTTATTTCATTTGCCATTTAGAGCATTTCAGCAGTGATTTAGCAGTGCTAGAAAATGCCTCTTTCTAAATGGTTTGCGTATGTTATTAGTTCACTAACCATTATTTATCCAAAACACACTCTTAGTCAAAGAAATAACCATTATGGATTCCAAGGAGCAAATAGCCAGGGATTCAGTGCTTCACAGTTAGACTGAGACTCTCAATTCTGTCACTAAACATATTCTGCCTTCAGATGATGAGGATTTACATAAGCACTCTCTGAGAAGTATTTATTTCTGGAAATGCAGTCTCATGAATATCCATAAAAACCCTCAGTATCATTTCTATATTGGATATTAGAAATAGACAAAAAATTGCCATATGTATTCTAAGGGAAAGTCATCCTACCTTTTGTACTGTACAATATTATTGATTCATTAATGTTGCCTCAGGAATACTCTTTAACACAGTATGTATCATGTCTAATACTAGACTCAAATACTTGTTGGCATTCCATTCCTCAGCAAGATATTAAATAAAATGAATTGCCCTTGGCACAATGACAATGAAGATAAATGTCAAACTGCTTCATCCAAGACTAAATGAAAAGTATCTAAGCATGCAAGCTCAGTGTGTGCAACCTTTGTGGCATAAATAATGTATTATTTAAACATTTCAAACATCAGAATTGTAATTTTGCACAACTTTTCTCCAACACAAAATATGTTTCTATAAATAGAGATCCATATCTAAAAAAAAATACAATATCATTGTAACAACAACTTGCATTATGCTGCCTTGCTTAAGCAAAAACAAAATGCCAAAAAAATTATTTTGGAAAATTATACTAAAAAATAGACAAATGCTAAAAATATATAAGGTTTTATTAACACTAAACACACACAAAAAAGACAAAAATTTAAGTGGATAAAGGTGGTTACACACATTCTTGGTATCCAAAAACTTCAGATTTCCCAGCAAAAATAAAACACTTCCAAAATATTTGTACCATCAAATTAGAAGAGTTTTTAGACATCAGAATAAAATAAAACAGTAGAGTAAAAAAAAATAATATTTAAATCTGTAATGAGTAAAATTTAAACCCTGATAGTAATAATAATAATAATAATAATAATAATAATAATAATAATAATAATAATAATAATAATAATAATAATAATAATAATAACAAAAAACCCCAAAAGACATCCCCTGGTAAATTGATTGTTTCTATGAAGATGAAGCAGTACATCAAAACCCAGCAGGAAGAACAGCAGGTGATGAGTGTAATCTTTATCCTTCTGTGTCTGTAGTAAGCACACTTTTATCAGATACATGAGTTTACAGCAGGTAGAAGAACAGAATGTTACCTCTGCAGTTCAAACATTTGAAAATCCCTATATTCTTCATATTTTTGCCTGCAGCCCTAATCCTTCTGTCCTTAGAGATGAGACTAAATTGCATTTCCTGTTTCAATCAAAACTAAAATATCATCTCTCAAGGATTATACTGATGCCCCTTTCCTATTACTGGGGGTCTGAAAAAATTTCAAAGACATCTTTTAGTTTAGGAAGGTTCATGTTTAAATTATTCTGAGCAAATACATCTGCCAATGTCTCTGCTTTGTCAACATGATCCCTCCCAAAATAAAAATAAACTGGTTGCTAGAGTAGGTTCTAAAAAGAAGACCTGTTAAATATTTATGTAGGTAAGTGGAGATGGTAACCTGGTGATACTTGTTTGAATCCAAAAAAAAAGATGAAAAGCTGGGAAATTATTATCTTCTATTAATTTAGGTAACATAAACTTTCCATTCTAGTATCAGTGTGGTTTCTGATTATGGCAAACGTGGCCTTTTGACAAGGCCAAGAAACTCTTTTTTCCTATATGTGTTATGAGACCCCTGGTAAAAAGCAGTATATCTGTTACCTTTAAAGTTTGTGCTCCATCCATTAATATTGCCCTAAACGGGCAATTTTTTTTAAACACGACCATATTTGGTCAAAAGTTATCTCAGTGATCTGGAATAAAGAAGGATTAATCTTAAGTAGCTTTAGTTAAAGTTAAGTGTTTAATCCAAATCAGCTTCCCATCTGCTCATTCTTCCTGCCAGCAGAATGATAGAACAGTGCATATCCAGAAGATAATTCAATTTCTCACATAACAGATCTTAAACAATGAGAAAAAACCATTTTTTTCTCAGTTCTTTTCCCACCCACATTTTACTGAGATCCTCACAGGAAAAAAAACAATCATAGTTATTTTAAAATTCAGGAACTATCCTGCAAGTAGTCAAACACACATTAATGACTCTAATGCTGTTGACTATGGAAAAACAATAGTGGAAATGACAGAAGGTCTCATTTTAATATAAGTAAATCCCTTAGCATTATACTGTCAACAGAAAGTAAAAATAAAGTGAGAATAAATCATCTTTACACCTGTGGCAAGACATACATATTTTCACCCTGTTAAGTATCCAGATTAAGTGGAAGTCAAGTCCCATGCAATTTAACTTTTTTCTGCCCTTTGTATTGATTTTGTCCACACAGATAATCATCTACTTTCATATGCATGTGGGTTAAGCAAAAATTAATTAAAAGTAAATTCAGTTAACATATCAAAAGAATTTCTATGCTTGCCTGACAGACTATTTTGGTCTCAAAGCTTCATTCAGCATAACAGGCAATATTCAATGTTTGCAAATTTCAGATTTTTTTTAACCTTTCTGCAGTAACTTGATCAGAACTTCTATACCCCTAAAACCTCTCACAGCCAACTATTTCCTGCTGAGCCATTCAGTTTTTCAGGTGGTCTCTGACATTATTCATATGTATAACAATGAGCAGGACACAACTCTCTGAAAACCTGACTTGCACATCACAAGTGTAACATTCACATTTATTCTTGGGATCTCACCTTCTTTTCCTATGTTCCTTGCTCCCAGTGGATTACTAAGCTACTATCACATTGCCAGCTTTGTGTCCCAGGTGACAACTTCTCCCCCACTTACAGAAATGTTACCCAGGTCATACTCCTGCCTATTTGAAAATCAAGCATCACTCTCTTCTGTCAGCTTACTGTGTGCATCAAGACCTCTAAAGATGAAGACTGTGAGACATATGGAATTCAGTTCTTGTCCTCTTCAGCTCCACAGCACTGCTGCTTCCAGCAGACTGAATTGCTACCACAAGGCTGCTCCACAAGCCTGCTGAGGGAAGCTAAGTGGTACAGAAGAAGCAGAGATGTGTGTTTGGTGAAGAAAATTCCTGACTGAGGAAAGATCTGGTGTGAAACCAAGGAAGTGTCTGTGGACACCCCCAGGTCTAGGTCCAAGAGGATGCAACAGGGATGATGTGAGAGAGATCTGCACAGCTTGCCTAAGATGACATCTCTGAAGCTGTCTACAGACAACTGAGGGAATCCCTTGATCAGAGACCTTGGTCCATTGTGAGGGATTTTGACCATAGGGAGATCAACTGAACAAGTAGTACAAATCTGAAGCATCGTGGAAGGGTCTTCAGAGCACTGTGAATGAATTTCTAATGTGAATTTAGGGCCCAGCCAGGAAAATGCTCTGTTTGACTAGATGCTCAATGAGGAGAAAACAGTTATGAGTGTGACTGTAACTGTTATTTTGGGTTGCAGTGACCAGGAGAAGATGAGATGAAGATGGACTTGGACTCCAGACTTCAGGACAGAAGATTTTGACTAATTCAGAATATTGCTGATTAATACCCTTGGAGTTGCCTACAAGGAGCAACCTTGTAGGTTGTATTCTACTACCTTGTAGGTAGTATTCTTACTAGCTGACTTTTAAAGAAAAATTATTTAGAGCTCAGGAGAAAAGGACCCCTTCATGCAGACTGACCAGAAATTTCTACCAAATTACGCATTTGAATCATTATGCAGAGAACTTAAATTCTAGAAATCATACAGGAAATGAAAATAAGGACAGAAACCAAAAGAAGACTATAAAAGAATTGCTCATGCTGTTAAGGATAAAAAGGCCAAAACCTGATTAGAGCTAAAACTAGTTAGAGACAAAAATGTAACAGGAAGAGTTCAAACAAGTATGCTAATATCAGAAGGAAATTCACACAAAGTACAAACTGCTGAATGGCAAAACCAATTGACTGATAGGTTATATGGAAAAGGATGAATTATATAATGACATTTGCACCTCAGTCAAAACCTACTTTTTAAATTCTACGCAGATCTGTCTTATTTTGCAATCAGGCTTACAGGAGGCCAAGAAGTTTGGAGCAACTTAAAAATGTTGAACTTAAGTACAAGAAGTCAGATCAAATTGACCCCAATGTGTCAGAGGTGCTGACTGCAGTGAAAGCAGGGTTACTATCATCATTACCATCATAAAAATCAGTCATCAAGAAAAGTCCTGGAAAAACTCAAATATTATGTTCATATTAAGACAGAAGGGAGATCAAAAGAACACTAAAAAAAAGCACCCTCACCTTTTACACCAGAAAATTCACAAATAGCATTCATTTGGCATTCATTTCTGAACACACATGGAAAACAAGGCAATCAGGAACAATACAAAGAGTTTTACCAGTGGCAAATCATGTTCTACCAGTCTTAATGACTGCCATGACAAAACGTGGGATCAGGGACCTGGATTATGACATAGAATGCAAACTTGACAAATTTCTGGATGATGTTAAGAAAAGTGACTGACATAATGAATGACAAAAAATAATGTCAGCAGGATCTGAGGAAACGGATGGATTTTGCCTAGAGAAGACACTTAGCAGGCAGAAAGGCCAAGCTCTGCACCCAGGCTGGAGTAGGTGTGGCTGGTGGAGAGTGACTGGATGAGCTGCAAGGACCTAGGCAGAGCTGCAAGGACCCAGGCTGAGTTGTGCAGAACCTGCAGCAGGGGCCTCAGGGGACCTAAAGAACACCACTGACATGGGGAGGTTGAGTGAGATGAGCTGGTTTTAGTCTGGCAAAGATAAAGCCAAGGGCCATATTTGAAGAAGCAGAGATAAAGGCCTTGCAGAAGTAGCAAACAATATAGAAATTATTATAGAAGCCACAGTGGCCTTGAAGAGCAAGGTAGACAGATCAGGTTGTGTGCATGGAAAAATGTCATGATGAACTACCAGGATCCATAAAACACGTGGCTGCATCATCAGAGACATTTATGAAATCAAAGTTTTGGCCTCCAAAGCAAAACCAGAACACTTTTTAACCAGAAAGATGGTCTAATCAGAATTTTAACACTGCTTAGCTTCATCCATCCTAACTGCAAAAGTCTGAAAGTAAAATGATGATATATATTTTACTGTTTCTTAACTAACATTCTGCAGGCATCAGTTCCAGGAATATAATGTTCAGTGTGACCTCTCCTTTTTCATGTCAGAATTTAGATCTTTTAGCTATATCTTATAATCCATTTTCAGTTCATTTGTGACTGCATCTTTCCAAAACAAATTTTAATTTGTTTACCTTTTGGTTGCACTTTGAAAAGATCTCCCTTTTGCCAGTCTACATTTTATCATTGTTTGTTTAATGTCTTTGCATAAAATAAATCCTAATTAATATCCTAATTAAAGACTTATTTAAATGTGAGGTAGGATCCTCTGCAATATCAGAAAAGAAACAATATTGCAAAGTAAAAGAAGATAGATATTTAGTGATTTCATTCAGTTAAATTCATTCCACTCAAAACAACATGATTAGTTCAATTAGAACAAAACCATAACCAGGGAGATGAAAATACTTCTCATTTGTTTTCAAGATATTCTAAATTAACTCAGAAGACTTTGTTTAAACAGCCTGTACTAAAGACAGTGCCTTTAGTCAGCTTTTGCACTCACCATACATTTACTTAAACATAAAATGAAAACAGTACAGATCACTGAATTAAAATAAGCCTGTCAACACAAGACCATCCTGCAATATCTCCTTCTCAGCAGAAAGAAGAGGGTATATGATCAACAGAGATGCATTCCCAGCAGATTAATTAAGTTAGTTTTATAATGTCACAGTGACAACTGTGGTTTGAAAACAGAGAAATGAGCTGAGCAGATGTCTCTTTTAGCAATGCAAAAGCATAGAGTGTTATACAGAAACTGGAGAAGCAAGCATTTGTTCTAAAAATAAATAGTGAAAAACAATTTTAAAACAAAATGTATTGTCCTATTTCATCAATAGCACCACAACTGGAACAGTGACAGTCACAACAGTAACAAATATTTTGCTGCCTGGATTATAATATTTAGAAATGTATTCACTTTTGCAGATACAACAACTTAAACATTTTTCTCTAAGAAAAAAATCTTATTATACAATTATTTTTCTACAACATATTTATTGCTGCTACAGTATCTGTTCAAATGAAAACAAGTAATAGGCTAAATCCAATAAATTCCATTGCATTCCATATTACATATAGATTTTGGTTCATTTATAATCTTAAAAGGGTCTAGCAATTTAATTTTCAAAAGTTTTAAATCCTATTGACTGGATTTTCTAGTAATAAATTCTAGGTATTAATCACTCTAGCAAAATAAAGTGTCAAAGTCTCCACTACAAAGAAAGGGTTTGTTACATGCCCAATTGCCACCAGTTTGGTGGAAATGTGTAAAAGCTCTCCAGCTATTCAAATGTAGATAATTCAAAGGGAGTTTGATCAACATGGGGCTCAGATTCTCAAATTCAAGACTTTTCATTCTGTTTATCCAGGTGGTTTCCATTCACAACTTGCAACGCAACCATATTTATTTGTAAAGAATATTTATTTCAGTGATAAAGTTAAGGAAACAAACAAACAGACACATATGTTTATTTTAAAGAAATATATAACCAGCACTAATCAAAAGACTGCAATTTTTTTTTTAATTTGGGATGTTTTACTTCCTGAAATATTAACCTCTTGCTTGACACTAGTCTTCTAAATCACAACACATGCCTATTTAAATCTCAGTAGATAAACCTTAATGTAACACATTACTGAACAGGTGAATTTTTAGTAATTACATAACTTCCAGAACATCATCCCTTACCTGTTTAAAGTATTTTTTTTGGTGCTCTCCATATGAAAACTCTTGGCTGGTTTTGCTTATGTGTTTGTACCTTTATGAAGTACACAGTATACATCACCAAAGCAGAATTTTCTGCCCCTGATTTCAGTTTATGTAAATGGTATATGTGAGCCACAAAAGCAGCTGACAGTGATCCAGAACACACATGCAGATACTCATCCTCATTATACTCACCCTGACACCAATGGGTCCTCACTGAGGCAAAATCAGGATCACGTCATTTAGCAAGACTCAATTACTATTTTTTTTTTTCTCGCAGCCCCTAGTTCCCATAAATTTCCAGCATATGCAATATGCTTTGAGTGAGAGTTCCCTGAAATTGCTTAAATAAACAGTGTTGTGTTATTTTTGAGCTTGGCTAGATTTGTTTGATGTCCCCTGCTACTGCACACTTGATGTCATTCATGATCCTGTCTCTCTTCTCTTTCACACCTCTGTTGAGCAGAATAATTGTTGCCTGCTTCACTTCACAGACAGAATCTAATTGTACCATTTTATTTTTCTACCTTTTCATTCATTATCTGAAGCTTTTTGAACTTGATCATATTTTTGTTTTTGCTTTGTTTGTTTGCAACTGACTGCATAGTACTTAAGAAGTTAAATATTATATTAAGCTATTGCATATCTATTGATTGATACGATGTATTTAATGTTTACTTATTTTTCTCAGCTGCTTTCCAGTAATTGTTAACTGCATACTTGCATTTTTTTCTGACCTTGTAAGCACAAGACCAACATTTTCATAGAAACATTTAACTGCTAAATATAAAGCTAAGTGAAATACATAAAAATATAAAATTGCTTTCATATCAATTTACATTTACCTTCATTGAATTTAATTTCTAATTTTAATAACCAGCAATTCAGGCCACTCCTATGTAACACTTTTAATAATTTAGCTATGACCACCAAATTTACCAAATAATTATACACTACTTTTCCAGCATATTCACATGTTCAAATACATTTTGAGACACATTGATAACAGAATATGCCCCTGGAATTTCACTCTCGGCCTCTGTTACCTGTGAAAACTGACACAGAAATCACTCTTTTGTCCATTATTTTATAAATCTTTTTGTGAATGCAGGAACTTTCCTCTTAGCCAGCTGCAGTTTCCTCTGTGTTTTCTCTTACCCACTTGTGCAATTTCCTGTGGTGTTTGGCAATACTGAGACTGTTAGATGTGTTCTAGCTCTTTTTAGAAAGATATTGTTAAAGTTTGAACCCTTTTGTCCTGAACTGATTTAAAGGATCATACCCTTTCAATCTAAAACTGGAAACACAGTTGCAACCTCACATCTCAAAAGCTATCACAACAGCTTTAAACCATGAATTTCACACCACAGGTACCATTTGGATGTTTCATCCCTGAGTGTCTTTAAAAATCTTAGGTTTATACTCCTTCCTTTTGTTTTGTATCACCTCAAACTGACAAACCATGACTTCATAAGAGCTCACCTACAAAAAAATCCATGTGTGAGAATCTACAAAAGTCCTTAGCACGAGCAGAATAAAAATGTTATGACAATTTTGCTCCTACAGCTTCTTCTTCTAAGTGCTTCTGTTTTCATTGATTATCTTTCAGCCTTACAGACAGACAGTCTCCCAGACCTCCCTCTGCTCTGTTGTAGAAACAGAATTTCTTAATTCTGGTTTCTTTCAACTATTTTAGTCAAGAAATCTCTAAAGTATCTTGGAATTGTTTTGATTAATATTGGTCTGGCCTTAGCTGTTTCGGTTAGAGTTTTTTTTTTTTTTTTAATTTTCAGTCTTACATTTTCTTTAAAAATCTTCAGCTATCTGAAGGATGTCTTGACCTCAGCACCCAGCTGATTCACTATGTGCTTTCCCTTTTACCTTTCTCAAGCCTTTTTAGCTAAGTACAATGTATTTGTTCTCTGCCTTCAATAATACCTTGAACAGTCTCTGTGCCATCTGCCATGATTTAACTCTCTCAGTATTCCTTACAGATTCTCCTGAACAGGAGTCCTTGTTTATAATTGTCTTTTCTGAAGTTTAGCCCCACTGTGAGGAGATTTCATGGCTTCCTGGCAGCTCTGCAAAGGCACTGAATCTAGAGAGAGAAGAAATTTGAACAGCATCCACCTGGCTTTGGCTTTCTCCCTCATGGCATCTTTAACAGTCCACACTATGAAAATCATGGATTTAGTCTCAGCAGTCCTCCAAGATTCCCTCTAAGGTGCAGTGTCAGTGACAGCCTCCTCCCCTGGGGCAGCTCCAGGGCAGGGGATGCTGTCCTCCCTCCATCCCTCCTCAGACACCAGCCTGGAAGCCAGGCTTTACTAACAGCATCACTGTCTTGCTGTGTACCCAGCACACCTCTCATCAGAGAAAAAAAATCTCTCCCTTGGGCATATCCACTCATGACACTTGGGTCACCTCAGTCAGGAGAGGGATACTTCTGTAACACCCTGGTGATCACCAGTTTTTTTGGAATCTTTTTCTTCCACTCCACAAAAGAGCTATTTTAACATATCCCAATTATTCTCACGAATGATGGTGATCCTTGTTTTTTAAAAAAATCAAGTATTGAAATTATATCCTATAAACACGTCTAGAACTGTAAGCATTTTGTTTTGCACACCTCATCCCTTCAAGCTTGTGGCTGCTTCAGGTGGCTTTTTAGATGCCAGCTAATGAAACAATGCAGTATTACTCTAGAACTATTTCTGCAGGCATTTCTTATATGCATGACAGAGACATAAACCTACAAAATGACCTGTAAAGACATCTTAGTTGAAAAAGTTCTGACGGTTTGTCAGTATGCTTGGGTGAACAGAATAGAAACAAAACAGTTTTTATGCTGTTCAATGAGACAATCTAATTGCCTCCTCTGGTTTTAAACTACAAAAAAGCATTTCAGTGCTAATTATTTGCCAACAATTTCTGAAATTGTGTGTTGAAATGCCGTCTCATGGGAGTATCTGCACAATATAGAGACATCATCTCAATTTACACCCAATATTGAATACTTATCTAGAGATTTAATTTAAATCTATGAAAATCAAGCAATTTGGATTTCTAGCAATGGCCCAGGTAGTAAAATAAGACATGATACATGACATTGGATGAGTGAGCACACACATTAATATTAACTTTCCAGCAAGAAGTCCCAGCTAAGCATAGGTGCAAATATAACAGCATGTGATTAATGAGACCTGTGGTTTGAAGTGTTATCTTCCAACTACATTTATCACTTAAATTAGGTCTTCATGTTGGTATATGTTCATCATTTTTGCATTGCACACATTACATAAAACCACTCCCAGGACCAAGTCATTGTTTTTCATATCTCGTGTATTTTTCTGAAAAAAACTGTGCATTGTTTCCGGTGGGTTTTGTGCAATAAAAATTTTACACACAAGCTGATCTAGAACTCAGCACATCAGAAAAATATTTGCAAGTAGAAACAAATTATTCCACTGGAATTTTATTGGGCTATTTTCAAATATAGACGAATGCATTTTGTTCACAAAAATAAGAGCTGCTTCAATTGTTATTTTTAGGCAATGATGGAAGTGTTCAAATTATCATTCTGAAATTTTCTTCTTGTTAATGTTGTTCCCTTCTTAAACAACTGAATACTTGTCTCAAGGAACAAGGTCTTCAATTTTAAAATATAAATTATCCAGAAAGGGAGGAAAATCAAGCCCATGCTAGTTGTGTGTCCAAATAATGTATTCTAATGACACAGAAATGACATCACACTAAGAACACTATAAGCCAAAAGCTAAATTGTGTGTGAACAAAACACAGCCATCATTCTTGAACAAATACAGAGATTTAATTTATCCATTGCACCAAAAGAAATTGACCACTAACTTTCATAGAAAGAGTCAAATCATAAGATCATCCCAATTTTTGCCAAATGAGGGAGCTCAACATAAACTTACTTAATTTTCCAATTTCCTGACAAACTTCAAAAGCTGTTTATGGCTTCAGAGTCACAAGCAAGGACAGAGCTCAGGTCTTTCACCAAAAAATACAGTAACATGAGCATCTTTTGCAGCAACAGGACTTGTGGCACTTACTTCAGCAGAACTGGCACTGTACTCAGGAGCAGGCAGGGGTGCCATGCGTGCACACACACAAACACACACACATAACTCTTGTTAGCACAGAGCAGAGCAACACGCTTTTAAATTATCTGCCCTTTACAAAGTCAACCCACAGACTTTTTAAAATTAATTTTTGTTGTTGAAGTGTACTTTTTCCGTTAGTGAGCACTTAAATGCCTCCATAAAGCAGTGAACTGAAAGAAAAGCCTATTCAGCTTTATAAACCAGAGACATATAACTGGATTTAAGAGGAATTATTTAAGTAAACTGGGAACCAAATGCATTACTTTTCTCTTCAAATTACATGTAGGCTAATGGACTAAGAAAAAAAAGGAAAAAATATTTTTATTTGAAACAGCTCTAGCATAGAAATGTTCAATAACTCTACAACAAAACACTGCATTAGATGGATAAAAATGACTGTTCTCAACTCCAAACTGTAGATTGTTCTAAGAAACAATCTTTTATTCTGTAGCTTTTCAAATTATGAGCAAATAGTATCAAATTCATGGTCCTGTCAGTATGCCAAAACAAACAAAACACCAAACATAAACCTTAGCACATACACCCCCCAGAAAACCCCAACCCCCCAAATGACTAAACCAGTTTTTGAGTAAAATGAGACAGCTGGAAAAAGGTCTCTGTATAATTTGGGAAACCACCATTATTTGACTACATTCATTTAATTCTTAAACATCCAAATTTTCACTTACTAAAACTCACTGATAATAAAAACCCTATCCCATTATATATTTAATTTCTTCCTGTGGATATTAAAATAAACTATGTTCTGAAATTAAGAGTTAAAATACCTCCTTTTGTTTTCCATACATATTTGCCTATATAAATATACTTCATCATTTTACAAATTACAGTATTTATATTAAAGCTTTCATTCAGCAAATCATTACAGCTTAACAAGAACAACAATCCCTGTGTTTTGGTTCTGTCTTTAAATCACTTTTGGAGATCATGAAAACCAGCCAAAATGAGTGACTGCAAATAATACAAACAACACATTTATTTAGAAAAATAAACTGAAAATGTTGCTTGTCTGTTAGATTTCTCCATGAAATATAGACAAATGGCTAGAAAAATTTTATGTCAAGTACATATTACAAATGACTTCTTTAGCAGTAACTGGGACTAAATGTCAATGTTCAATAGGAATATTTTTTGATGTATAATTCAATAGACTGTATTTCTCGGCTGCTAATATGATTAAAAAAAAGGATGCTATTAAAAAAGATTATATCCCCTTTTTAAATACACCTTATCATGTTGCTGCTTTTTCATATATATACATATGTATATATGTATGTATATGCATGTATTTATTTCATCCTAAGAAAGGAACATAGTCCTTTCTGTGAAGAGATCCCCATAGTGAAAGAGAGCAGAAATGTCTTTCTTCAGTTCTAACTTTTTAATTCCTTTTGGAGCCCTGGCAAAGTATAGCTTGTTGTGGTCTAAAATCTCCTGGGGCCATCTGTGCAAATGGTGGCACACATCATTACCCTGAATGGAAGTGACAGTGCAAATAACAGAAGTGCATCGAGATGCAATCTCTAAGAGCAGAACTTCCTCAAAGTTGGGTGGAGGACAGGAGACAGCATCTTTTTAAGTGACTGAACTTCACTTATGCCCTGTTCCTGTATGGCTTTCAATATATACACGGGATGACAAAGGTCTTCTTCCCCACAGACAGTGACATTCCTCTGTTACAATAAATGTATCCTTTTTCTGAAATTACGCAAGTGCTTCGTTTCTCCTTTTGGCTACATATTGTAATATTTGTTGATGCTGGCTGTACCCATTAAAAAGTCGTCGTTTGGTACTCTGGTTGCTCAGCACAGAACTCAGGTGTCAGGCTTGGAGACAGCAGTTTCTGCAATGGGGCAAGACATTGAGTTCTCTTTTCCTTCTTTCCCACTAAATGGAATTTAAGGCTGTGGCTTTTGCCAGGACTCAGCTTGTAGCTGTCAGATCTGAGAAAGATGATTCAATGCAGATTACACTAGTGATCAGTTGTGCTCTGACTTCAAGGGTTTTTCCATTCTCCACTAAGGGTCAGGTTTCCTGGTTACTTCTCAGATCTGGCCTGCAAGAAGTCACAATGATGAATCTGATATGCAAATTAATTGACGTGCCTCCAAATAGAGATATTCCTTCAAGCCTGAAGGTGCTGTTAAAAAGAAAAGAAGGGCAAAGTTATAAAAGATGTTACTTTAAATAGACAAGTTAATCAACAAAACATAATTTTGAATTATCATTCCATTTTTCATGTAAGCCGGAGTTAAAAAAATAATGGTATTTTGAAACTTGATCTTTTATAGCTGCATTTTATTATGTATACAAGCCTTAGTTTTCTGCTGGGGTAAAAGGGTTTAACTTCAGTGGTGTCTCTGAAACCACATTATTTACATCCCCTGTGAAATCTAGACTCTCATACTTGTTCATAAATTAAACAGAAAGTGAACTCAGCAGAATTTCCCCATCTAACAAGTAAGCTTTACAGTCACTAAAATATTATATAAAATCTGATGTGAGTCTTTCACTTTCCTTTTTGTGAAATTATTTTAATTAGTATACAACACTAATAATGCCACAATCTAATGCTGAGGTTCACTGACTTACTGAGTTTTCCTAGCATTATTTATTAGGCAACAAAAAGCAGCAGTATTGAAAAAAGAGATCTTAGAATACTTACCTACTGGTAGCTATGACATTAATTTGTATTAAAGGATTAAAGTCACACGTCCTGAGGAAAAGAATAACAACTTCCTCGTGCAGTTTTGGTGATTTACACCTGGAGGTACAAATTTCAGTGAGGAGGAAGGTTTCTTCTTTGCCATCAGTTTTGTGAATCTAGCCCCTCATATATATTTCCTCTCATTTCTTACTGGAATTATTTAAGTTGATAACGATTGTCAAGGGGTAGGATAGAATTTCACTGTCAGAGAAAAAAAAAGGGAATCTGAATTTGGTGTAATGAAAACCCTTTTAGGTTCTTTCCCCCAGCATTAAATGGAAAGATAAAATATTTAGGGAAGCTTATTTAACACTCAGAATTGTTAAGAGTGCAACAGTGCAGCAGAACTCAGCAGTCTAGCAAACTTGGTATAATAAATTTTTGATACCACTGCTTAGCAGGAGGTTGTTTTCCTAGTCAACTATTCAGGGTTTTGACTCACATTGTTAATGAAATAAGAAGAGTGTTCTAAACATCTGTTAGCAGCTTACTTTTTAACTGAAGACAGTCTTCATATCACTAAAAACACACATTTTCTCAGTTGTCATAGTTTCAGGCTTCAATTACATTTGGGCTAATGATTCCTGTTATGTTATTACCTCATAAAATTCACCAAAAAGAAATAGTATTACCCTTGAATGCAGCTTAATTCTTGGCAACAAGATGAATATGGCACAACTAACATACACTTAAAATAATGATAATAATACACACAAAAGAGATAATGCAACTAGCATTTGTTGTCAGAAAAGAGTTGTTCCTCAAACACAGATTCTGAACACAATAAAATACAATGTTGAGCACTGTAGGCATGAAGAGCAATAAGATTTTTTCTTTTCCTCCGGGTTGCAATTCATAAACGTAGATATTATCATGCTGTTATAGTTTAAACCCAGTCAGCAACTAAGTAACATTGCACAATCACTCCCCACTACACAGTGGGCTGGGGAGCACTGGGGAAAAATGAATAAAATAGAATAAAAATAAAATATTGTAATAGCAATTATAATCAAACAACTGTAACAGAAGTGAGACTACAAAAAAAAATTAAAAAAAAAAAAGAAAGAAAGAAAGACAAGTGATACACAATTCAGTATTGCTCACCACTGACTGACATCCAGCCTGTCCTCAGGCTGTATGAGCAGCTCCCACCCAACTCCCCCCAGATTACTGGACATGAGTTTATGGCATGGAATACCACCCCTTTAGCCAGTTTGGGCTATCCCTCCTGGTTTTGCTCCCTCATGGTTTTCATGCACTTCCTCACTGGCAAAGCAGAGGAAGCTGAAGTCCTCAATTTAGGGGACACACCACCTAGCAGCAGCTGCAACACCAGTGTGTGAATCAACACTATTCTCACTCTAAATCCAAACACCATTAAGAAGAAAATTAACTCTATCCCAAACCAGGAAGTGGTTATATTTTATAAAGTATACATTTATAAAGGATATATACTATAAAGTATACAATAATTTCTCCATCATCACTCTCATTGAGTTGTCAACCCACACAATTGAATTCATTACAACTCATACAACCATGTGACATCCACCCTCATTCCATCAACGTTCTACCAAAGAAGAAAAGACTGTCTTTTTCTCTTCATAATAATTGTGCTAGAGAGTAAAAACTATGAAAATATTTTGCACCTTTCCATATTAATAAAGAATATGTTCGAATTAAAAATGATTGTTAAACTTGTTCAGTGGAAAAATTCATTAGATAGCAATGCCTGCATTAAAAAACCAGCTACCTCCCCAAAAAATCCATAATTGCAAACCATTATTGTACACATGAAGAAGTGAGCAGCAAGAGAAAAAAGGCCAGTCAAAACAAAAGTGCCTACTAATTACAGATTCCTATCTTGAACTGTCCAGTTTTGAATTCTATAGTCTGTACTGTTTTTGATAACAAGGTATCAAGGTACTTTGATAGCAAGTTATTGTACATTCAGTTCTATATATTTAATTCATCATTACAAAATAATTTCATTGCACCATACCTTGTCAATAACCTCATAGTAAAAAACCTCTGACCTTATTAAAGTCATTATTAAGGAGCTAGAGCTTAGAAAATTCACAGTATACAATTTTTTTTCACTCATGTCCATTCTCCTTTTCTTTTCTTGGGCAGCATCACCATGTCATTTTTCTTCTACAGCATCAGTATTTAGTCCTGAAAGCCAGAGAATCAAAGAAACCAATGTTGCTGCTCTCCCTGTTCAAAACTCGTTAACCACCTTCGGTAATAAAACATAAATTTCATTTCTCTGCGTGTATTACTTGAAAACCACCTATGAACTTCTGCTTTGTTCAGTTTGTCACCGTCTTCTCCAAAAACTAAAAGTGAGTTACTGCCATCTACAAGGACATCCTCCTCCTCTCATGCCATGACCACACTGTCTCTGGACAAACTGCTATGCAGAGCCCTGTGGATGGAAAATGTGAAGGGACAAGACTACTGAGGGAAGGTTCCTTTCAGCCCCACAAAATGGGTACCCCATTCTCAGATACAGAGAAAAAAATCTCATTTACTGGTCTTTAAATAAAGGCCAATAAATGCAGTGGCGTGATTGGAAAACACAAAGAAAATTATAGAGAAGACATCATCAAGTTCTAAGTGATATGAACAGTGATGCCAATGATCACAGAAAAGAATACTTTTAGTGAAGATTTCTATGTTGGGCCTCATGCCTTTTATCAAGGAAAAAGGATAAAACTAGGAAATGTATATTCAATTGAGAAAGGGAGATTTACTGGATTTATACTAACCATGTAATTTCTGCAGCAATTTAAGTCAGCTAAAGCACCTGAAAAACTAGCCTGAAAACAAGGTACATTATTTGGGCTATTTTTGCTCAGACAGTATAATTTGGACATATGTTATTACCTGTCTTAAGTAAATTGCATGTCAGAGCACATGTCAAGCTCTTAGTTGTACTCACATATTTAGGAATACAACAAAAATGCAAATATTTTCTAGATATTGTTTAAATACAAATGGCATCTGTTAAGTTGTCTGTTGCATAAATTACTTACTTATTCCTGAAAGATAAAGAAATATTTAGATTCAGACATAGACTATTTTATTTATATTAAGTTTTTTACTCTTTTAGGTAAGATTAATTGCCATGCTAAAAACCGCAATAAAATAATTATTAAAAGTAAAGGGAATGCTTCTCTGAAGTTTTGGGGATTTTTGCTAGTTTCTGTTGTCCAGAAAATCTCCATCATGACACCTGTTCAGACATCTTTGTCTGTAAATACTAAAACACCTTAACAGGATATACCTAACCTAACAGGATATGTTAGCAAATCCACCACCACTTTTTTTTTTTTCGTAATGATTCCTACTTTTTTTCATCAGAAGCTTCAGAAAACATATTTATTTGTGATTGCCATCCTACTGTTTCAATCCATAAATAATTTATTTATCAATGAGCAAGTAAGAAATCCCAGTTGCTTATTGGAAGTTTATCTTTCAAGCTTAGGGAAGAGATTGAAAATGGCATGAAAAATGAAAATATTTACACATTACAAATGAAATGTACACATTTTCCTTTTCTTCTTTACACACTACAATTCATTTTTATGCATTGACATTGTGTATTAGGTTCTACAATGGTATTCTTGTGATCTCACTGGCCTCTGCTAGCAGTATTTCCTTAATGAGACTATAAAGTTCTTTGTCATGGCAGTTTTGTTATCTCCAGAGCTTTCCCTATACACAATTCTATAAAGATAATCCTGAATAGAAACCCATAACTTATGTCAGAAAGTATATGATGAAAGTATTTACTAAATATTGTTATCCAACTGACCTCAAACTGTTTAAGTTGTGCATTTATAGATGTTTACTGTCTTTGCCTGCACAACAAAATGAAGACCACAAGAACATTGACTCTGAGAGCTACTGTAATTTTTTGGAGCAATAAGCATGCAATCAATGTCAGAAACAATATGCTTATCAATATATGAAACTCGTAAAATCTCCTGCTTGTTACTTATGAGCTACTAGCCAAATTAATGTGGTGCTTGTCCCAGTCAAGTCCCAAACAGTTTAAATTTGAGAGGAGTAATATGTAGGACCTACAACATGCAATCAAGCCTTTTCTTTGGGTTTTTTGGTGGGTTTTGTTTATTTTGTTTGTTTGTTGTTTTGTTGATACTACCGGCTTCCCATAGAGCTGATATCTAAGCAACCAAAATTACCAGGTGACAGATGGCAGGTATCTTGACATCATAGGAGTCAGTAACTTACATCAGGGGTTGCCATGATGAATGCAAAAAATGACACAACTCCAACTAAAAAATGCTAATAGAGAAAAGAATGGCAGTAGAAAATCACCTAATGATGGATCCTGGGAAAACTTGGCAGTCTTGTTCACTGGTCAGAAGCACATCACCTTTTAAATGATGTATATTTTAATTTTAAGTAAAGTCGCATGTACAAAATGAAGAGAAAGCCTATCTAAATCAGCGTTTTTAGAATTCTTCAGACATACTTCTGGCAGTGACAATACACTTCTGTTTACTATTTTCAAATTGCAGAAACATTTCTATCAGATAATTTTTCTTTGCATGACTTTCTTCTCATTTCCCTTTTCAGTCCCTGATGTGTTAGAAAACTCTTTTGGTAGTATCATGATGTATATTTTAAGACAGAATTGGTTATGCCAAGAAAACAGTCCTGGAAAACTTATTTATTTTCTCATGTCTTTTTGGATATGTTATGATACATCTTTCATGAGAAAAGTACTCTGAATATTTCTGGGAGGGTGGTTTTGATTCTTTTTGTGTCTCAGATACAAAATACTAGCTCCCAGAAAAGTTTTTTCTCAAAAAACCATCTTGAACCTAACTAACATGCGTAAAAAACCAACAAATTATCAAGAAGATGAAATCAGCTTTTTCTTTGTACTAGAGTATAAAATTTGAACCATGCATTTAATTTCCAAATAAGAAGCTGTAGCTTGTCCCAGTATTTATTTGCAGACAGGCTTCTGATGTAGATTTGCTTAAAAAGCAAATCTAAATAAACTTAACTGTTTGCTTATCAATTGTTGTAATTGAATATATATGTCGTTATGTAAATATAAACATTTATATGTATATTTATGAATTATGTGTATACATACAATATACATACAGACAAATTAATTCTCTCTTTCTTCTACTCCTTTGGGCTAGATGCAGAATAAATCTTAGACAACACCCAGAAGACAGCAGCAAGGTCACATCCACAGCCATGGCTCAAGTGGCCACTACAGTGGTGCCAACAGCAGCAGCTGATGTAAGAATTACACTGGGTGGATCTCTTTAAACAGAAGCACTCATCCTGCAGCTTAGTTTCATCCCTAGGAGATACATCCTAATGATGCTATGAAAATTACTGTGAACTGACAAGCACTTTAATGTCTGGGGGTGGTTCTTCACCAGCAGATATTAATTGTTTAGCTGTAAGTTCATTTAATATGGAAAGTACTTGAGCATTGCTTCATGAGGAGTTATGAAATAATTTGTACCATGTGCTCAGCAGACAACAATCAAACCATAAAGCCAGTCTTGTATATGAGGCATTTCACTCTGTAAAAGAAAATTTGGCTGCATTTCTGGTTTGGCTGCAGATTTTTTTGAGATCCAAGCAATAATTTTAATCAACACGTTACAAGCTAGCATTTTATTTCACTCCTTCCTTTTCAGACTCTACAGATTTCTGTTTATTTTCAGAAGTAAATACTTTGAAATACTGCAAGCCAAGACAGTAAAAAAATACAGTTTTGATGCTTACTGAGGTTTGGCTACACTTGTAAAACAAATAAACCTTAAATTGCTAGTGGTGAACAACAACCTGATTCTCAGCATCCTTCCCTGAGTTTGGAGGGATGCAGATGAATGTCCACCTGAACCTGAGGACTACAGCTGCTTTCCCAAACCAAGGCTGTGCATCTGACATTCTCCAAGGGAATCTCCTATGGAATCTCCAGAGAACCCACCTATTCATTCTTACTGCATTTTTTTTTAGTGTAAGAGCTAGCTAATATGTGATACTATTTTCATCTTTCTGCCTTTATTTTTGCCCTCCTTTTCAAGCTGAGTCAAAACAAATTTTCTTTGTTGGTTTGAATGAATATCTATGTCAACTAGAGGCAGAATATAGATTAGTAAAAGAAAGAGATGCAATGTTTTATTTCTAATGATTAGTGACATATAGCTAGTAAAACACTGGTGAAGTTGGTTACAAAGTCTGTTTATGTAGTTTCACATGGGCAGTATCAGAGTAAGTAAATGTTGAAGCAAAAAATAAAGCAAGTTTACATTTGATATTATTGCCAAAGTATGTCACATTCAGTGTCTAGTGAGAGGAAGCTCCTTTTCATTGCTGCACCTATTACCTCTTTAATTAATCTGAGGAACTTGCTATCATTGCCTTGCATCTCTTGGTAGAAAGTAAAGAGATAGAAGGTTTGACATGTAAGAAAAAATAACCCATACCTCATGTAAGTCAGTATTTTTTCTGTAAAAATTCAGATTTTCTGTGGCATACTTTAAAAACAGCTGAACTGGAGCTGACTATATAAAGCACACTAACTATACAACATAATGATAATAAAAATATATATGTAACTATATAACAGGATAATAATAAAAATCCCTGTGAACCTACACTCAATGAATAAAAATAAATTACTTTGGTATACAGCATAATCTTCATGGCAAAGGAAAAAACCTTTTATCAGTCAGTGAAAGGGAAATTAAAAATCAATACAACTAAAAGTTCACACACAATAGTTAAATAGTTTAAAAGACTTTCATCCGCTATTATTTAAAAATTCTTATGTTTCAATATTTAGAGTTTAGAGGTTTTTGTATAATTACATTTACAGGTCTTAAATTGACCTGTAAATGGTTTGAAAATCATTCTCCCCTGAGTACATCTTGCAGATGACAGGTGTAACCTTTTCTCATTCAGCCTGAAGCTGGGATGGATAGATGATAAGTGAGCTGGCAGCCCTCCATCCCTTATTTTTAAAATAAAAAAACCAACCAAAAACCTATATGGGTGAAAAGACACATGTAGGACACAACGTAACTATCAATATTTCTGTCCTTTTTTTTGACATTTACTGATCTTTCATCTATTTCAAATTACTCAAGCAATCCATCAGCCTTGTAGGATTAGGCTTACTTTGCAAGCCAAAAGGACTTAAAAGACATCAGAAAAAAAATCCATAAATTCTTTGATGCATTTCTTCTGCAGTTTGCCTGTTGAGAGATGAAATAATTTGTGATTGTAGCCAAACACTTGCTGTTCATTACCATGTGCTTTACAGGATTTACTTTTTCCTTTATCATTTTGCACAAATATTTTACCACACAAGAAAAAGTATTAATTTCACTTACAGTAGATATATGGAGATTACTGAAACTACATTATCCTGTTCTCCCTAAACATGCCAATGTGACTAAAGGTACAAAATGATTCATTATTATTACTGTTCATTATTATTCTAGTTAGTCAAAATACTCAAATTCAATTATTTTCTTTAAAAGGGGTTTCTGTGATGTTGCTGGACACTGTGATATTCTGTCTTTATTTCTAAGAATTTTTAGATAGAAATTATTGAGTAACTCACAACTGAATCTTGGGCAGAAATCTATAAATGTCCTGAGGCCCACGGACAGAGTTTAGTACAAGTCCTCAAGCTGCTACAGCCTTTTGGAAGAGTTCCCACCCTCCCAAACACAGCCTTTTTCCAGCACCAGGCAGAACAGTAAGGGCTCCATGAACTGCTTGAGCCTTTCTGCTTTGTGAAATAAAAATACTAAAGCTTCTACACATCCATTTACCAAGACTTCATCAGTTACCTTCTTGAGCTCCAAAGGAAAGAATGGTATCAGGAAGAAACTGGATATAAACCACAGCAGAGACTGAATATATGTATTTTAGATTGGAAGCTGAAAAAGACATCAGGATATCATTTGGTATCTTCACATGTATTGTACTCTCAGCAACAAATATGCACGAAAGAGATCAACCTGGCAAGACATTTACATTGAAGACATTTGAAAGTCTCCTTCCTTATGCAAAACTCCATGTATTTTCATTAATCTTGGAAAGAGCTCTAATTTTTGATTACTCCACTAGCATGCACGTGTTCTCAGGGTCATAAAAATAAATACAGGAATTTATAACTTTTGCAAATATACAATGATTCAATGCAAACTTTCTTTTTCAGGGGTCAACCTTTGTTTCAACAGCTCTTTCAAATACCTGCATATAAAACAAGAGCTGGTCCAGTGCATTCTTTCTTAAAATCTTCTTATTAACCTCCTTACCCACCACTCAAACACGACAAAATACATGAAACTGACATCCAAAAGGCAGAAAAGCAGTGCTTATATTCTTTTTAGGCATTCAGAATTGTGCCTTTTATTTTGAGCAGTCCTAGAAATGAGCTTCCAGAACTCTGTTACGTAGGTGTTGTGTATATGTAAGTATGTATATTGTTATAGGTGTTACACACCATGTCACAGGAGCAGAACAGGAAGAAAAGACTGCTGAATCCTTAATTTGGATCATCCCCTCTGCTTCAGTCATAATGCACCCTGTTTTGTTTTGGTGGCAGGTTTCTGGTTTTGTTGTGGGTTTGTGCACACACGTATGAAAAGAATTGGGTTTTGGACAGCACAATGGGAAGGGAAAGTATTAAATAGAAATTCTTACCTAATTAAAACAGTAATGAAAAATAAAATGGCTTGTTGTTTTTTCCTGCAAACTCAAGGAGAGAGGATGCACCTTTAGTGATGAAATTTTCTTCACAATTAATATTAAAAAATACATTAAACCTCACCATCACTTCCTCTTTGTACAGTTATCCAAGCACCTCTTAATGCCTAAAAGAGGATTTAAGTAAGAGCAATACAATAACTTTTAAGTGATGAAAACTCAAACAGTTGCTGTTATATGTCCAGTTCTTGCATTTTGTAGCCACAAACATGTCCTGGATAATAACCTGAATTATCTGTATCAATAATTGAAATGACATAGTTACTGCTTGCAAAGAAACACTGAATATTTCAAAATAAATTTCCTAGATTTGTAAGCATCACTGAAAGTAAATATGCTACATTTGCTTTTGCAGACTGTTTTACCTGTGCCATAGTAATTTTCCAAAAAGAAAACAAAGAAACAAACCCAGGAAGCAATATAGGACATTCTTAGCACGTGAGCATATAAATCACTGCACTAATCTCAACTGTAAATCAGCAATCAGCTGAAAGCTCAGTGATGAAAATATTCATGTACCATATCAAAACCGCAAATATATAAGGGACAAATGACAAGCTGACATTTCATTTCTGAAAAGCCTTATTCCACACCACCACCAGACTCCATTTGAGTGAAGCTTTACCACTCCTCCCACCAACACAGAGTGTGTGCTGAACAGTAAATTGCCATCTACATCCTTCTGAAATCTTCTATTAAAAGTCTCAGGATAACCAAAATTATTTAACTTTGAGAACCAAATTTTAGACTATTTTAGGGAATGTCTAAGCTTATTCCAGGAGAGAATGGTTGGCTCAGCTGCCTTTGTTTCTGCAATGATTGTCCACTCATCCACGAGAATATGGCTTCACCTAAATGACTGGGGAGAGAAGTTAAAGAGAAGGAAGGCCACGAAGACAGAATTTGGTGAGGTTTTTACTTGCTGTTTGTGGTGGTTGAGAAAGCTGGCACATAGTGTGACCTGGCTGATCCTGTTTGCAGAAGCAGCAGCTCAGGGTCTGAAGGAGATGTGATGGGAAACTGGCATGGTCCCACAGGAGTGCCCTTGGCAGTGTGTACATAACTGCTGGGCACACTCGAGGGCATTTGTGGAGGCTGCAAAGCAGAAACACACTCCATCCTTCAGGCACAGGATACAGCAGATAGAAAAGGGGACACTCTGTCCTTTCAGCATGATACTTACATTGCTTTTCCAAAATCCAGCCATCATCTCAGTACTCTCTCCTCTTCTGCAGCACCTTCCTCTACCAAAATGTCAGAGCAGCCATGAGCAGCTGAAGCCATACTGCTACACACAGGAACACAGGGCATATTCAGACACAGGGAAGCTGTGAGTTTAAAATGCCTCAGGCAGAGGAAGCAAGTCAATTTGGATTTCTCTTATCTCTAGCAACAGAGGGCAAAAGAAAGGCAGTCTATAAACACCATCTCCTTCTCCAGCAATTTGTAAACCTAACACATCTGTCCCATGCTTTATTTATGAGTGGATGAAAAACAATTGGATTTGTGTCAGGTAGAATATCTGAATATCTGAAAGGAATGACAGATTTCGGTTTTTCATTTTGGCCATACAAATACACAGTTCATGTTTACTTTCACTACAAGTCAAAATCCACCGTCCTTCCTTAGAGTTATAATTAAAAGGATGGATACAAACAAACCCTTTGGCCTTGCTGGCTTGCTTTACTTGAAACCTCAGATGGTGGAAATATTGGGAAACTAAAACTGCCAGTTTTCTTTTTCTTTTTGATGACTTGGACTACGAGACCAGCACTGTGTTAACTATATTTCTCATGTTTCTAATTTCAAAAGAAATGTCACCAGAGCTACAGATAGCAACCAAAACAGTGAACCTTCTATCTCATCTGTGGGCTGAAGTTAAATTATACACTAGTTTAAAAAGGGAATTACATGGTACGCAAGGATTTTCTACACTAGAGATTAGAGGTGAATAATTCTTTCCATGTATTATTCTCCTTCCTTTGCCCCAAAAATGGCTCCATAAATAAGAAAGTTCAAAACCTGCAAACTGTTTTAAGAGTTAGCTGAACCCTGTACTAACTGATAAGGATGCATCAGAAATACTAAAAGTGCATACTGTGTTTTAGATGCTTTAATTGAAATACAAGTGTTCCATTCAGACAGTAATTATTTTATAAATCTATGTGTAGAAGAAAATACTAATTTTATTTTTATTGCAGCTGTCTAGTAGTGGCACTACAAAAACTAAGTTGGATGATGGTATCTCAGATAATTTTTTTCTCTTTTAAAAATAAGCAATCAGGAAAAAGTAAAATAAAGGCTTTTACAGAAGGATCAATATGCTCTTGATCTGGTTTAAGACAGTACCAGAAAGTTCTCTCTCAGAAAATCACAGGATTAAATAGATAAACCCCCTTTATTTAATAGGATTTTAAAATAAAGGCCTATGAACTGAGATGGAATTAGAAGGAAAATCCAAGGAGGTTATTTATGTTTTCTGTATTTTGTAAAATGTAATTCCTATTACTGATTCCTTCGGCAGCCTGCACATCAATGATGATTAATAAAATTTCAATTTCTCATATAATTTTCCAGCAATTAGAAAAACTAAGCTTAAAAATACCCTAAAGTGACCTATTCTTAGTGTATTTAAAATCTGGCTTATATTCAGAAATTGCATTTATTCATAAATATATTTGGTACATTTCAGTACTTACAAAAATGCTTGGATACTTAAAAAACTAATTTTAAAAAACAGCTGAAGTAATCATTGCTTGATTTAACGCTTTTACAACAGATTTTTTTTTTTATTCCTTCTCTCATACCTTACTAGTGATGAATCGATGAGTTTTGATGGAAGATATGGAAGTAAAATTTGTATTAACTGTTTCATTTATGCTCCATCTGATCTAGCGCAGATTGATTTCCACTTTTCAAACAAGCCATTAATGCAGCAGCTACATGAAAGCACACTGCACTTATTTTTGGGTTGCTGCACTCTCTTCATTGTGGTGACCCCTCAGAAGAGGTGGACACTTCCCCACCTACACAAGCCCTGCACCTGGGCTGGCAGCACAGCCTGGATGCAGGTGAGAGATCAGGAAGAAACAATCCAAGAGCTGCAGACCAACCCCATGGAACAGACAGGGATGACTTATGCTGGCTGTGTGCAGGCTCCCCAGATTGTGTCTACACCACCACCACCACCACATCTTGCCCCAACATCTTCCTGCATCCCACCTGCCTGGCAAGTCTCCACTCCTTCGAGGGCAGGCAGGCTCACAGCCAAGGTGCAGCCATTCAGTCTGCTACATGCTTTTACTTGGAAAGTCATATTCCAAAAAATTCACAGGACTGAAAATTAGCATTGTCATTTTATTTCTTCTGGAAATTTCTGGAATCAAGGCATTGATTCCATGTCATTGATTTCACTTCTATCAAGGCATTACTTAATGAAGGTGGAATTTGCTTCTTGAAAAAAATGCAAATATCCTCTCCATGGAAATGTATATTCATAGTCTTGAAATCTTCTCAACATGGTCCTTGCTACTGTCACATGACTACTTTGAAAGATTAGAAAACACTCCAATATCTCTGCTCTTTTCCTAAAAAGTGACACTATTATAAAAGATTCATGTATAATGGGCCTATCCATCTAATATCTCTGGACTTTAATACTTCCATAGGCATTTATGATCCTAAAATTGTAATTCTTAGTCTAAACTTAGGTATTTTTCTCTTCATTGTCATATAATATATATGAACTTCTCACACGTAAAGGAAGCGATAATCTCAGAATGGATTGCACCAGTTATGCAAACTCATGTAAATTTAGGTAAGACTAAAAATAGACTAAATTTCCCTCAACAAACAGAAACTTTTTATTTTGTGAGACATCCAAGTTGCCAGCAGTCCTCTCTTCCATTTCCCATCCATACCAACTGTGCTTTCTGCCCATTCCTTTGCTCTTGCACTGTCCAATGCCTGTGGACTGTTCTGACAAGGCTTCAACAAGGAGAGCTCGTTCCCTACCTAGCACATGCCTGGACCTTCTTCCCACAGTGTACATCACTTATGACTTACAAAATTAAAACATTCACTGGTTACACCGCCAAAAATTCACCTCTCTTTCCTGTCACAGTTTCCTCTTTGGAAACTGAAGTTTATGAATTCTCATGGATCTTTGGAAAAGTCATGGAGACTCTCATCTAGCTTCTTCCTGCAGTTCATGAAAAATTCCTCAGCCAACGTTGACCCAGTGTGGGCTCAGCAGCTGATTTTCACTGAGAAACATGTTTCATTTAACCATATAACATCTACTAGAATTGCTGAAAATCCTATGGTTTTCTACAGCACAAGCATGAAAATACAATGAATTTACAGTGTTTTTCATGACTGAGTTCAACCTCAAAGCAAAAACAGATTTGTGGAAGAAAATTAGTTAAATAGTTTGTTTTCCTCTTTGGTAAATTATATGCCCTGCTAATCTAAATAATGAAAAAAAAGAGGTATTTCTAGGTCCAAGTAACATTCCTATAGAATATGGAATTTATATATATAATTTACACTTCAAACAAATGCACTTATAAAAACACTTTGAAATCATATTTCCAAGTCTTGGTGGTTTTTTTCCCGTTTCTTTTCTAAAATGCAAGGTTAATTAGCAGTAACAATGCAATTTGGCCCTGGTGTCAGATGTCACAGCATTAATTATTACAGAAAATACATAAAGCAGTGATACCCAAATCCTAATGAACATGAGAGTTATTCATTAATTTTAAGAAGGTTTTAGCAAGGAAACCTAGGTTGAACATAAAAACTATGATGAGATTTTAATGTCTCTGCATCATTACCTACTTTAGGGTGTATTTCAAAATCATAAAGCTATCCCATTTTGTACTCATGGTAAAAATCACATAGCAGGCCAGAACTTTCTAAATTATGTATTTAATAATTTATTTATAAGACATCTAAATGCAAATAGCTGCAAAGGATTGAAAAAAGTGCTCTCATAAGCCAGGGTTTAGTTAGGAAATGCTTACACTACTTAAAATTTCAATGTTTTAAACTTGCTTTCTATGGCTTCATCTAACCTACAGAGACTACTTGTAACATTTCACAGTACTATTAGGAAGTATATTTTCTTTATCCCCTTCTTAATTTCAATAAAACCTGCTGAATGCACAGCTAACTGTATATTGATGCATTATAAAGGTAATATAAAGATAATATAAGACTTTTCAAAATAATTAATAAAATTGTTATATTTTCTTAAGCTGTCCACCTGACTGAGTGCCAAAAAAATCCACTAGTCACCTTGGCACTTTCTGGTAACTTTATTTCTGTCTAGACACTAACCTTTTTACTGATGAAATTTCTGTAAAATACAAATTCCAACCATCTGAAGTGCAACCAAAACGTCTAAGGATATGAATTTGTAGATCACACAAGATTTGCAATGTCAGAAAACATAAATGATCATACTAACATATCTGCAGTCATATTTAAAGGTTATTATTTGTGACCATTGGTATAGAAACTGCAAGAATAAAAGTGATTTTCGTCATGTTTGACCTTAACCACTTACATTTTCATAACAGATATTTTCTTAAAATATTTTTATTTATTTAAGCATTGTTATCCAATTGTGATCATAACGACAGGGCTGAAATTGGTTTGTTCTTATCCCAAATGCCTGCATTTTATACAGGTGGTGAACATAACAGACCATGACTCTGGAAGATGTTGTGGGCTGCAAACCACACATTTCTGTCTTCATTAGAGACACACAGAGGACAAATAACATGTCCATTTTAACTAGCTCTCAGCTTAAAATGAATACATCATAATTAACTATTTTCTCAGTAACTAGAATTCTAGAAGTTTCTCCTCCAACAGACTTCCCCATAAGAACTCAGAAATGTGGATTGCCAGAAGCTCATTTTGGCTCCAGAATTAATTTCCTTCTACTACCAGACTTGTTCTTAAATTCATGATGATTAACACCCCAAACCACTTATGCCATTTCCTATCTGACCCATCTGGTTCCCAAGAGAAGGAAAACCTGTCTATTATTCCCATCCCTGGTGGGATCCTGGTGATCCTGAAATGAGAAAAATATTATATCATCCATGTGCAAACAACCATCCACTGTTTTTCCAACAAACCCTCCTATCTCAGAATAGCAAAAAAATAGATCCTATATCTTATCCTGAAGGAAACTGCAAGATAAGCTTCTTGTTTAGGATGCAAGCACAGTTTGAGATGTTTCTGGGCCCCAAAGAGTCGAATGCCACAACCATGAAGATGCTGCACTGCTATTTTAGTGATTTCTAATGCAAAGTATTTAATGGGAAAATTCTCTGTTGAACTTGCCAATACAACCTGTGGAGAGAAATCTCAGATATCCTTTAGATTTTAAGAGCATTCAGTATAGAGATGAGAGGCAGAACCAGCCCCAATGGTACCAATTTATCCCACCTGCCTGGAGGACCTTGTGGGACCAGATTTCTGAAGATTATACACCTTCATTTTGCTGTGACATCAACTGAAAGAAGTGATGTTCCTCTGAGCACCATCTTCCCCAAATCTCAGTGTTCCAGTAGCCAGGACAGCACAGAAGCAAAGTCACACAGGGAAGGATCAGAACAAATTACTGTAGTTAAATCTTATGCATGATATTAGAAGTTTAGTCTGCAATACTACTATCAGGGAAAAAACAGAATGCTCTCCACAGCAAAGTGAAAAGCTTTCACATTAAAAAGTACAAAATAAAGCTGCATTTTGCGGGGTGGGGGAAATGGTAACTGCTGGGAAACTAAAATATAACAACAGATGGAGAAAAAGCCTGCTTGGGCCAAACTGTATTTTGATTTACATTGTAAGTATCTAGGGCAGAGTTTAATCTGATTGGACATATAAAAAAGTGTAAACCAATCCAAATAATTCTCAGAGAATCAGAAGTTCATATCCAGAACAAGAGTTTTCACAGGTGAATATTTCTAAAGAAAAACCGTCCCACATGCCAAATTAAACCTCCTAAGACACAAGAAATACCCAAAAAGAAAATACCATATATATCAGGATTTTACTTTGCTTTTATAGGTACATACCATCAGCCAACTGAAAGTATTATCTCTATTATGTATATTCCATGCAAATCAATTTCAACTAGAGTATCCCAAATATTTAAGAAAAGTAATCACTTCCAGTAAAACTGAACAGCAAGAACATTGCCCTGTCCAAGTGAAATATGGCAAAATGAAAAAGGAAATAATCCTAGACATATCTGAAGTTTGCCAACAATTATTAGGATTTCAGGTAGTGATATAGTACATGCCCACTAATTTACCTCAGAAGACTCATCTGAAGTTCACCTGCCCTATGTTACATGCCATGAGTAAACCTGATAACAGAGACACCCAGGAAAAAACACAAGTATAAAATTGTAAATTATTACCTTGAAATGTCTATTTCAGGTGACTACTAATTCCTGGAGATGCCTTTACTCAATAAAAGCTTCCGTTTACAACCTAATGTGTTTTGGGTTTTGTAGATAGGTAAAAGATATTTGCAGGGCTGAGCCACTTTATCTTGCTGACATTCACAGTTGGATGGGATTCAGAAATAAGCATTCCTATACATAATTTCTCTGTGAACATAGATTTTCATAGTAAAAACTGACCAGATCAAACACACTTGAAGAGCTTGCCTTTTTTTTTTCTTTAATGTATAAAAAAAATACACATAGAAGAAAAAGGCAAAAACTTGAGAGATTAAAGTAGATTTTAAATGTTAAAATATCCTTCTAGTAGTGAGAAAAGCAATGTTTCTTTCCCTCCTGTGATTGTATTTTAACCCCATCTTCTATTTAGAAGACAACCATGATTCCAAATTACTATGAGATTTTCCCCCATTGCTTTTGCTGAAACTATGCAACTTCTTCAGAAAATAATGCACAAGCCACTGACAAAGAGACAGCACGACTGCAATTAATTACTCTCTACAGACACAGGAAGGATCCTGGTGAAAAAGGATTATAAAAAAAGACACACATTTTATACCAAAACAGTCTTGTTTTCTCCTCATTTCTATCTAAATACTGTGCTATCCAAAAGGATTTTGACAGCTACCCTAGGGCACTAAGCACAGAAATTATAAGTAAAAATGCTTTTTCAGGACCTGAAATGGGATGCAGTTTTCACGTACATTTGCCAGCCTACTTCCTAAGCAGAAAATGCTTCAAACTCAAAAAACTCTTTCAACTTCAATATCAGGCTTCAGTACTGCCCTAGAGTATGGTAACATTTGAAAAAGGCAATTTGGGTCTTCTGGATCAGAATGAAAATGATTTTGAACAAGTCTCATCTCAGTCAGAATGTACCTCAAGGCCTTCTTCACACTCATCATTATTTGGTGGCTTCCTACAAATCAACAGTCCTCAAAAAAAATTCTTCACCTTTTTATTTTTTTTTTTTTATTAAAGAAGTGTCTCTTTTTTGAAGTCTGCCAGTGCAACAATACTAAATGTTCTCTCTCTGTTCAAAAATTTTCATTCCACATGCCCAAGCTCTCTCTGCAGCACGCTTCGCTCCTCTCCCAAGAGGCACAATCTGCCCCACAACCTGCTGTACCTGCAGTACCTACACAATGCCCAAAATATATGAAAGGACAGGCAGAGTAGTTATGCCAGCTGTCACACAGATGTATACTGTGTCCTAACACAGTCACCCCAATTTACCTCCTGAAACTAAAGAGCAAGAAAACAGTAGTCTCATCACAGAGTCAAGCCCAAGTCATCCATATCATTGACTCCAGGGCTTGTATTCTTCCTGACTGCTTCAACTGGTAATTTCCTGAATATTTGCAAGACACAAGAAAGGCTGGTATTTCTGGTAAATGCCTTTTTGTTCTGTATAATATAAGAATAATATAAGAAAGCAGGTACTATTTCCTGGCATCTACTGATGACTAATAAGTAACGAGCTAGCTAACTAGTTATCATAACTACCACTTTATATAGTAGTTATTGTAAATACTATAAATACATATAATTATTATTACAAATAACTATAAAGCAAGCCAGCTAGACAGGAGCAATAGAAAAAAACTGGATAATGTTTTCCTCAGGTGATTCTCTGGACAAATTTTCCAGGTAACTGAACGTCTGAAGAGAGAATCTAGATTACGGAAGCAATCTAGATTAAGTTAAATGTCAATCAAGCTACTGCAGTAAGAGACTTGGGAAGCAATTGAGTGCTCTGATTCCATATAATTTCCACCTATTTGCATTCATCTCTACATGTAAAGTGCCTGAGCTGCTGTCCATAGTAATTTAATCACCATCATTCCCAACCTTTCATCTAGCCTGAACATTTTACGAGCGAGCTATGGGATTATTTTATGCAGTTGTGATTTTCTCTCTCTGCAAGGCAAATGAAAGTGCAAAGTAAATGAATACTTTCATGAAAAACTATTCTATTCTACAGGATCTGCTGCTGTTTCAGAAATTGCAATAATTTTCATCTCTCAAAAGAAAAAACTGCATCATGGGTTGCTTTATCACAGGTGATATTCAAGACAACAATGTCTGAAGTTGCTGCTGGAATATAATGGTAATATTTGCAAAGTGATTCTAAGTGTGAAATACTTTAGAGAAATGTTGAGTTGCTACTGAGAAAAATGGACTCAGAGGTGACTAACACCAATGTAACTTCATCTGCTCCAAAAGTTTCCAACTCAGGCACAGGCAAGACTCAGGTTTGGGTTGAATTTTTTCCTTCTTCTTTTTGTTTTTTTTTTTGGTTTTTTTTTTAACAACTTGCTCAAACTATTTGTAGTAATATGACTAAGTTATCCTCTATGCAACTTTTGTTAGTAAATTCAAAAAACGAAACACATCTCTTAGGCAAAAGAAGTAATCCAGATAAAAGCATTATTTTTTGACCAAGTTACTCTCTGCACTTGTCTCTCAAAGACCACCACATCCAGTCATTAACTCTGCACACTCCTAAATTAGTTCAGGGAGCCAGAGCATCCTTGGACAGCACACTGACAATATCAATGAATAGTGGAGCAACAGAAGAGACTCTTGTGTTCAGGACTGGACAGACAGGCACAACTGAGCACAAAGACATTACTGCAGGAATACTCCAAGTAGGAAACTGTCACTAACAAAAACCAACAAAAATCCTAAAAGGTTTTATTCTCTGTTCCAACTATAAACAACAGTGACGTATGACACTAATGACACAGCAACAGGGTTTTCATTTCAGTTCAGAAAGCAACACAATTAAGAATACATGTGTTAGAAAGACTGAATCAACTGTGGAAAGTGCTCAGTGAACAGCCTGAATGGACAGATTCACTCATAGCAGACATCCCTAGAACAGGACATAGATAAGTGCTAAACATGACTTCCCACAATACTCAGTGTTAACACAGTAAGACTGAAACAGAGTTTGCAAATTTATGAGGAAAATTCTGACTCAGAAAAACATACACTTCATGTTTTTAGCCACTTTTCAACTAATTCAAGAAAATTAAGACCAAACCACCCAGAACAACTGCATGCATGAAAGAATTCTAATACAGCTTTCTACAGCTTGCTAAGTCTGAAATAGCCCATGGCATACAGATGCATTAAAACCTACCTTTCATAGTACATTAACCTCTAGGCAAAGCCAGTTTTAATACATGGTTTAGAAAATACATAATAATAATCTCAAATGTATCTTCTGGAGAGAATTTCACAATTAAACTAGACATTGTTATTAATATCTTCCCATTAGTGAAGCTCCACATGTTGAGGGATGATGAAATAGGCAGCAACTTTCTAAGTCAATTTTTATTAGATCATTTTAGTAATCTCCAATCAGCTCACTGAGACAAAAAGATCAGAGAAAGACTGATACTGGGAGGAAGAGGTGGAGTCCAATCCATATCACAGCAGACTTTATAGTTGGGCCAGGTTTCTTTAGGCCTTGTCCCAACGAAATCTAAATCTTTCCAGGGACTTTGCATGCTTCTATGGCATGCTGAGACTCTGCCTTCCGCGCTTACTGGCTCTCAGCATAAGAAATGTTTGTAAATACCTCTGTCCAGAGTTGGAATGTTCAGCTGGAATGAATTTTATTGATTTATCCTTGGGATTAATCCTCAAAATTTCTGTGGTGCAAATCTGTCCACTTGATCACTACAGATCTGCGTGTACTCTTGAAAAGTGAGAGCCTGGTTCAATTCCAGAGGATAATCTGTTACAGACTTGCCACAGCACATTTTGTCAGGAAAGAGCAGTGGGGCACCTCATGCACCTGCTGCCAAAGGCAGACCTGGGAAGAGCTCTCCACCTCTGCCCAGAGGCTGCAGCAGCACACAGAAGTTAAAAACCTTTCTGTGATTCTTCAATATGCTTTCAAACCTACACAATTCAAAGTCAGGAACAAAGCCACGGGCTTGAAAAATTTTCTGTAAAGTGGAATATCTGATTTGCTCTGCCAACTCTGTCTACGAAAAGAGACAAACAGTTTAATGAGACAAACAGTTGAAATTTTATTATCTAGATTTCAAATATGTTGTCTCAAGTATCTTGAAATATCTGTCGTTTTAATATAGCTTGTTTCAATAAATACTTAATTATTACATAATTTTTCTTAAATCTTATTGCCCTGTTCCTCAACTACACAATTAGGCCCTATCATATGAATACCACCATTTTCAAGTTAACCAAATATAACGACAGTTCTTAAAAAACAATGTTTTTAGAACTGTGCACAGAGCTAGGAGTTGTGTAACAAAGACAGTAAAAAATCCTTATTGTTCTCCTGCTAATTAACCTTTTAAAAGAAATTACCATTTTTATTTTCATTAATGAAGCAGATTTATTATTTTATTTTTCTGAGTGTACACCTAAATAGTTATTCATCTTCACCTTAACTTTAGAAACACAATTTTGTATTATCTTTCCCAGCTCAATGTGAAATTCTACTTAACAACAATATTTCACATAAATTTTAATATTTAATAGTACATATTCTTTCTTCTCGGGATGGTGGGTTTACGTTAAACCTTTAAAATTTCAGGAAAAAAAAGACATCAAAATGCACTTAAAAGCAATGCCCTTTTAAACTATTACAGGTGACTAACTGAGGGGAGGTATCCAAACTTGAGGAAATCTGCATTAATTAATGTTCCAGAGCTCAAAGAAACTTTTTCATTGTAGTACAAGACAGCTAAAGATTACTTACATTGTGGGAAAATTGAATAATGATTTCAAAGTTGTAATGGACCAAAGGTACTATTTGTATAAATGTTTACACTTACACTGGTGAAGTCTGTCATTTTCTGCAGGTGCTGAATTTGGCTATGGGTCTATAACCAACCAGGCTCCACAGCAGCAGACTATTTAACATAGAAAAGCAACAAACAGAAACCTACTGCAGATGCTACAGGGTTTTCACAAAGAAACTGAGTCACTAACTTCTCTTTCTCAAGTGCAGTGTGTGATTATAGAATAGAGGCAAAGCTATTTGAGGCTTTAAACCTTCAGCAACATTTACAGCAGAGCACAGTGAACATGAAATATTGTTGTGTCACAGATGAGCGCATGGATTTCAAGTTGAAAATACCAAAAAATTAAATTATGTTTTTATGTGATTTGTGGTGGATCAATTGCAATTCCACTTTGTTGGACATTTAACTGAAGCATGAAACATTTTTGTAAAAATGTGTGAAACTATGGATTAATTTATCAGATTCCAAATCCTTCCAATACTTTTATAAATTGCTACGTAACAAATTCCAGCAAAACAAAATCCTTTGGCCAATTAAATGAAATGGAACAGAAACACCACCACCACCACCAGAACCCAACAAGCAAAGCACCAAACCAAATAGTAACATTGTGTTTGTAATATTTACAGCTGATTTATCATCAGGTTTAAACTACATCTAAAATACAGCTGTCACCACCTACGAGTATTTGCACTATGAAACCAAAAATCCAAAGCACAAAAGAAAACCCTAATACTTCATATTATTTTCTTTCAAGTGGCAATTTTGGGGGAACAAATAAAGTTGTGAATGGTATCCCAAGAATAAATTTCCAGGATAAATTTTTTTATTTCTGGAAAACCAGTATGATAATTTTATTATTATCTTTGAACTAAACAATGGTAACAGAATGTGCCTATACTAAATGAAATTTGATATATACAGTCCAAAGGTATCATAAATAGTTTTATGTAGAAAACGCTCTGAATTTTTGAAAGCATTGATTTATTGAATAGATAAAACTAATGGTATGCAACTTTGAGCAATTAAACCATAAAAGAATAGAGTAACAATGGAAAATTTAAAATGTCTTTGGGGCCTTCAGAACTTTTACAGGTGAGAAGGACCAGGTGAAGATGACCTCCCCAAGGTGAGTGGGACCTGTTTGCTTCAGTGTCACCACAAACATGATAGCCCAGAGTTGATGCCCACTCATCTGGCATTTTCAGCTTTATTTTATCTAAAAGGGGAAAAAACAGCAGAATTTTTATTCCCAGTACATTCATACCTTTGGAAAATTCAAGTCACACATCCTGTTTCACTGAATGTTTCCATGACCAAAAATGCAATTTTCCTTGTCTAATGAAAATCAGAAATATCAGTTCAGCTAAATTACACTTTTGGTTATCTGGTATATATGGTTTATCCCTTAGGCCTATCCTGAAGTGGCTTTCCAACAGCATAAGTCTAAGCAGGGTTTTTAAACTGTGTAATTCTAAACTGCGAAGCAGTCAAGTAGCTCCAGTTAAATTCATATAATGAGCTTCTTCTATTAAAGAGGTATTTAAACTACCAAAAAATTGTCCACGCTTTATTTTACCAGGGATTTTTACTCCTAACTTATGCACAGATCTGTCACTATATATGTATCTCAGAATTTGTATCATATTTTTATGTAACTGGTCACCACCACTGCAAAGTATCCTTGAATCAATGCCTCAAGCTGAAGTTTCTGTCTCTGCACTAGATATCTGACCTCTTCTGAGTGCTTATCTTTGTGCTAAATTATTACAGTATGATTTAAATGGCAAGAGACTTGGATACAGGAAACATTGTTTTAAGTCTAATCAGAAACATTATCTGGGAAAAATCATGTGTTCTCACTGTAGGCAGTTGGGTACTCGAATATATCCGATGGCCATCTGATGACCTCTGTTAGTAAGTATCAGTATTAAATACATTATTTATTGCAGCCATTGGTAAGAGCACCCTAGCAGTAATCCTGCAGCCAAGCCTCCCAGCACTGGAGGCTTTCTCTGCTGCACTGCACTGTGTAGGCAGCTAGTTTCTCTGAAGTTCTGTGAGAACAGTATGTTTCTATCTGGAGCTACGAAAAGTAGCTATGAAACTACTTCCATAACCTGAATAACCTGGCACATGCTGAATGAGGTATCAAGTGCTGTAGAGCAGGCCCTCATCACCCCAGGAGCTCCAAACAAGGCCAAGTGCAGGGGGGCTCTGCACCTGTGCTGGGGGAAACTCTGGAATGAACACAGGCTGGGGAGAACGGGCCGAGAACATCTGGGGTCTGGGGATGAGAGGTTAGGCATGTGCTGCCCAGAATTATCCTGGGCTGCATCCAGACAGCGTGGGCAGGGAGGGAGGGAATTCTGCCTCTCTGCTCTGCTCTGGTGAAACCCACCTGGAACCTGCATCCTGCACTGGGGTCCCAGCACAGGAAAGACAAGGACCTACCTGCTGGAGCGAGTCCAGATGAGGGACACAAAAGTTGTCAGAGACTTTTTTAGGAGTGGCTGCAGCTATAGGACAAGGAGTAATGGTTCTAAACTGTAGGAGCACAGATTCAGGCTAGATATAAAGAAGCTTTTTTCATTATGAGGGTAGAGAAAAAATGGAATAGGTTTCTCTGAGTTATTATAAAATTATAAATTTCCTATTAAAAATTGCTATAAATACAAAATTATAGATTTCCCATACCTGGAAACATTCAGTGTTAGCTTGGACAATGCTCTGAGCAACCAGATGTAGCTGAACCCACCCCTGCTCATGGCATGGGCTTGAAACACATGATCTTTAAAGGTTCCTTCTAGCCTAAACCATTCTATGGTTTGATAATATAACTGATACGCTGCAAAATATTAAGAGACAGATTCAACATGTTTCAATATTGCCGTTTCATATCTTAACGTGGTAGTGAGTAAAAAAAATAAATGTTAGGAACATTAGACATCACCTGCACAGATTGTTTTTAGCTGAAGCAGTAAGATATGTCAATCTCTCCCTCTCTTTTCCTTCTTCTTGTCCCTTTGTGTTTTTCATCAACTGCCTTGCCCAGTAGCAACTTCATAAATGCATGATTCCAAAAATTCTTTCTGACATCTGTTTCCAATTCATCTTTGTTCATGCCCTTTTCAAGCTCCATATCCTATCAGCAGTACATTGGGCCCAAATCACCCCTGATGCAATAACCTAGGCACTGGCTTTAGGGATGGTTTCGGTCTTGTCTATTCAGAGGGTTAATTTCTGTCTAAGCTAGTTAAAATGACATTTCAATGCAATTCCCTTTTAACTGTCATGTTCTATAAGATGCCTCTGTACTTCTATAATTTCCATTTACTCCCAAGACCACTTCTATGGCTTTTATAAAATATTATTTATTTCATGCTGCACTTCTTCTATTTGAAATCCCAGCAATGCTCTTAGCTTTCATGTGGTTATGTTAGTCATAAAAGTTCAAAAGAGAACTTCCTGTTTAGTCCAAGGACTTCCAGGCATTATGAGAATTAAGAAAAAAAAAAAAAAAAAAAGCACACACAAGAAGATACAGAACTAAAGCAAACATCCTCTGCCCATTCTTTGCATACGCAATAGAAAACCAACAAATGTTAAATGTTCTATCATTCCATGTCATGGGCCTTTCAAGAAAGAGATTTTGTGAAGACGTCACTTAGAGATTACCTACAAACCTAATCTAAGGTGGGATATTACACAGCAATGATGAAGCCAGAATATTTTCTGAGTTAGTTTGCTGTTCTTGCATTCTTCTTTCATTCTTCACCTCTACTTAACCCTCTGCTTTCCACTTCAGTATGGTCCTTCCTTTCACTGCCTCTTAATCCTGCTTATCCAGCTCCAAAGTTCTCCTCTTTTCAACCCTGCAATGGCATGATATGGCTTTGACAATGGCATTTGGCCATGTAGTGCTGTTTCTGAGCTGTAAATTAAGGTTTGGGCCTTTGAAAGGGGGAGTAGGTAATAACTTCCTATTGCTCTCCACAGTACTTGCTGCAATCAGCAGCCCCTTAACAAACGTAACCCTCAACAATGCCCCAGGTTCCAATATCTGATGCTTAATGACCTTTGACAGGTATTAAAGGGACTCAAATAAAAACTGCTTAATAAAATTTTATGTCTTAAAAAGGGCAAGAAGTAACAGCATAAGCTTGCAGTTGTTTGCTACGACACTTATGTACAGATGCACAGACAAATGCTTATAAATGTTTTTAAATTTTTTATGTTTAAAACTGTAGCAAGCTCCTCTATTCAAGTTGGAGTTTTGGCTTTTTAAAATGAATTATTAATGCATCATTCTAAAATTATATGCCCAGAAAGAAATTTCATATTGTGAAAGACTGACCAGAGGAACATTTTTTTCCCAGTTTTTCCACTGTTCTGTTAGCAACACTTAAATATTTGCTTCCATATAAATATGGGCATGCCCTAATAACTGAGGGAAACAAAACAGTTTTAAAATTTTAACACTAAGGCAACATACTTGCTACTGACTGTGCTGAAAAAGCGTCTAATGCAAAATGAATGTGGCACCTGTGTAGTTGGACAGGTAAAAAAAGCTCTCTGACAGTAAGCAAAAGATGAAAAATGAGTATGTAAAATTTCTGGGTTTTAGAACCTCAAATCACTTTAAGCTCTTGGGTTTGGAAAAGCAATAATAACTAATAAGATATGACCAAAACACTTCTCCAAAGGAAAGAGGTCAAACAAACTTTTCACTGTTGTGCATCACAAGAAACAGAAGTTAAGTCATAAACAAGTGACCACAATAAACTGGACCCATACCAAGGAACTAGGGAGTAAAGTGAACCACTGAATCCCACGTCCCTGTGGCACATGTTCTGTTCACCCACTAGATGCATTTCTCTCCCTTTCAGTTCCTCCTTCAGAACAAGTCAGGGAAAATGTTTTCACCCTTCCCCTGCCTCTTCATCATCTCTTTACACTTCAATGCTGCCTGCCTTTAGGTGCATTCAATTTGCCCAGGAATTAATTCTTCTGGTTTTGTGCTGTAATTTGTCACCAGTCATCACAAAAAAACCCAAAAAAACCCCCCAAAAAAACCACCACCACCACCAAAAAAAAAAAAAAAACAAAACAACGGTGAGGATGATTAAGTCTACAGTGGTTAGTTACACTAACAATATAACACTTTCTATAAATGACATTTCTACTATAGTATCTGCTTAATCCAATAGCAACCACATTTAATTGCAATCAAATTGCTTATATTCAGTGTATTCAGGGCAATTTGTAAGGTTCCTCTGAAGATACCTAAAACAGACCTCAGATCCCTTATTTAGAAAAGAAAGAGGCAACTCTGAGGTTTTATCACAGATAAGAGATTTTACAGTTTATAATTACATAATCAAACAACAGAAATACTGACAGTTTTCTGAAAAATTAGTTCCTGTGCTGTGATCCTTCTACTTAGTCCTTAAAAGAAATTGGAATTGTTCTTTTAATACAGAATAAAATAAACGTGAAATTGGAATGTGAAGAAAATTCTCCTTTGATTTTGTTCCTGTAATGCATTATGAAAACCACAGCATGTGCCACTGCATTCAGGCTTCATGCTGGGGATACATTTGAGAGCTGGGCCTTGAGAAGAAAAGCCAGGTAGTGAAGGCAGGCCAGCCCCTTCCAACTTCCATGCTGCACCAAGCCACGAAGATGGCATCAGGCCCAAGTTAACCCGTTTTTGCCATCACACAAATACCCAAGCAAATCTGCACGGGAAGAAATGCTGAACATGCATTGCACTCCAGCTGCTGTGACTCTCACCTGAGCCAGGCTTGGGCAACAGATCAGCTCCACCAAGGTAGAGCCAGGCATGAGTCACTTGTTGGGTTGACCTCAGCTGGCCACCAAATCACTCTATTGCTCCCATCCTCAACTGGATAGGGGGACAAAATATGACAAAATGCATACAGACATAAGGACAGGGAGATCCTTCATCTATTTCCACCACAGGCAAAACAGACTTGACCTGAAAAATTTTATCTACTGCCAGTCAAAGGCCAGAATGAAATAATGGGAAATAAGTACATTTATGTTATCACAGATGTACACCAACCCTGTTGCCAGCTCAGATTTGGTCAGCAGCAGATCAATCTTCAAGAAAATGACTTTGTCTGACATGGGGACAACTTCTGGCATCTTGTCACAGATGTCACCCCCAGAGCTGCCCCCCACCTTTGCCAAATAAACTGAACATACATGGTTACCTAGCCTATCTAAATTTGGGACCCTAGGAAATCTGCAAGTTTCCTAGTCCAAGTCTGCACCAAAAAATTACAAATCACTCGCTGACAAAAGCAAAGAGAACAGCAGTGTCCTTAATCTGTCTTCTATTTCCATGTACCAGTTTCTACAAAATGAAAATTCAGGACATGTAGGTTAAAGTCTTACCAACACAACTGGGAGACCATCTTCCACCACACAGAAAGACTCACAAGGTTAATTGGAGAAAATACAAATCATAGAATCACAGAATGGTTTGTGTTATAAGGGACCTCAAAGAACATCTAACTCTAACTCCCCTGCTATGGACAGGGACACCCCCCGACTAGCCCCAGTTGCACAGAGCTCCACCCAACTCGGTCTTGAACACTTCTGAAAATGGGGAATCCACAAGTTCACTGGGAAACCTGTCCTAGTAACTCACCAACCTCACAGTAAAGAATTTCTTCCTAATATCTAATTTAAACCTACTCAGTCTGAAGACATTTCCTTTTTTCTTATAGTAAGTCTGTCTCCAGTTTTATTGTAGGCTCCCTTCAGGTACTGTAAGACCGGAATAGGTCACCTATAAGCCTGATCTTCTCCAAGTTGAGCAATCCCAATTCTCTCAGTCTTTTCTCTTAGGAGAGGTGCTCCATCCTACTAATCACCTTGATGGCTCTGTTTTGGACTCACTGCAACAGGTGAATTCCTTTGCTGGGACCCCAGAGCTGGATGCAGGTTCCAGGTGGGTTTCACCAAAGCAGAGCAGAGGGGCAGAATCCCCTCCCTCCCCTGCCCACGCTGCTCTGGATGCAGCCCAGGACACGTTTGGCTTTCTGTTCTGTGAGTGCTCATGGCTGGGTCATGTCCAGCCTCTCACCCACCAGCACCCCCAGTCCTTCAGCAGGGCTGCTCTCAATGCCTTCATCCCCCAGCCTGGGCTGATGGCAGGGGCTGTCCCAGCACAGGGGAGCACCTTGCACCTGGCCTTGCTGAATCTCATTAACGTCCCACAGACACACTTCTGGAGATTATCCAGGTCCCTCTGGATGGCATCCTGTCTTAAGGAGTGTCACTGCACCACTCAGCTTGGTGCCATCTGCAAATCTGCTGGGGGTGCACTCTACCCCTTTGTCTATGTCATTAGTGAAGATATTAAATAACACTGATCTCAGTACAGACCCCTGAGGGCACCACTTGCCACTGATGTCCACTGGGACTCTGAGCCATTGACCACCACCCTCTGGAGGTGACCATCCAACAAATCCTTGTGCATCTGACAGCTGATCTGCAGAATCCAGATCTCTCCAGTTTAGACAGAAGGATGTTGGGGGACCATGTCAAAGGCCTTATGGAAGTCCAGATAAAATACTTCTGTACCCTTCCTCATGCTCTGATGTAGCCACTCCATCAGAGAAGGCCACCAGGCTGTCAGGCAGGACTCACCCTTGGTAAGCCATGCTGGCTGCCTCAAATCTCCCTGTCCTCCATGTGCCTTGGCAGAGCTTCTAGGAGGATCTGTCTCATGATCCTCCAAGGCACAGAGGTGAGACTGACAGGTCAGTACTTCTCAGGGTCCTCCTTTATACCCTCATTACAGCAACCATTTCTCCTGTCACCTGGGACTTCACCTGGCAGCTATGAATTCTTTAACATTGTCGAGAGTGGCTTGGCAACTCCATCAGAAAATTCCCTCAGGACTCTGGAATAAATCTCCTTGGGTCACAGATTTACATATATTCAGATTCCTCAGGTGGTCATGAACTTGTTCTTCACTTAGAGTGAGAGGGACTTTGCTCTCCCAGTCACCATCCTGCTGTCCATCCAGTCTAGACGTGTGGGAAGAGGGGCAGCCAGTGAACACAGAGGCAAAAAAGCTGTTGAGAACCTCAGCCTTCTTTTCATGAAGAAATGATGTACAGTTCATAGTTTTTCCAACCAATACAGATGAAGCAGAGTGATACAGGTTTGTCTTATCAAACAGACAATTTCCTGTTAAACACAAAGCTAATATCATAGCTTTAATAATTTATAATACATACCTTTCTTCTTCTAGAATCTTATGGCACTATGATAAAGCTCTCTGTTTTGTATTTCCAACATTTAAAGCTTCCACTCATAGATCAAATTTTCCTTGAAAACACATCACGAAGCACAGGTGCTGAATACTCATGAAATATTCATTTAAACACAATTTAAAACATTCATTGTATGTCTGAGAGACAGATAATGAATGTCCTGAATGCATGGTTAATGAGTGATAGCAAAAGAAAATTGTTAAAAACATACTGGTATATACAAATACTTTTCTAATAGTTCTTCTGCCTCAGCTGTGAATTCAGACAAGACCAAGGGTGAAGTTTGTTACACTGGCAGTCCTCTTCCTAGAAACCAATGAGTCAGTTTATTTACAACCTTATTTCTTATCCCCCAGCCTTAAAAGAAATTACTGAACACCGTCTTCTTACAGTGGGAGCTAAGTATCAATAAAAAGTGGATGAAAATAAGCAATGTATGTTAAAAATACATTAGTACTAGAAAACACAAATGCTGAACCTTAGGTTTATATGTATTTACTGTTCTGCTGCAACACTGTCCTTGTTGAATTCTTCTTCTGCCTAAGCAGTACAACTTGGGCTTTAAATGCTGTTCCCCACTTGGACACTTAAGTATGAGTGTGATCAGAATCAACTTCAGATTATACCAAATTATAAACAATTTGGAACAAAGTCTTCCATTTTCTGTGCTTTTATATCGAACACTGGCATAATTGGCCGGCATATCACTGTGACAAGGTCAAGCCTAAGTGACAATAAACCAAAATGGATGGATTTTAATACATCTAACAACACAAAGTCAGTGTTGGCTGCTGGCTTTCAGATATAGACACCACTTATTTTTAAAAAATTATTCCCCATCTCTTCTGGCCACAAAGACATGACATCCTTTTCACACAAATAAATGATAATTTACTCAAAGAATTGTAACAAAAGATTTTGCTAATTAGAACAGTGTGTCGTACCATCATAAAATGAGGATTATTTCAGTATTTACAGCTCTTTTGCAAATTTTGGCAAACCCCAAGTTTAAATTGTTTTCAAATATCATGGCTGGTCCCCAAGAGTGTCCAACAAGTCTGCCAGTCAGGCATGATCTTAAAATCTAGTACTCTAGTACTTAAGAATCAGGTCATGACAGGGAAAAAAAAAAATCAGTCTCTAAAGTATTCAGAATCCTTCCACAAAAATCTATTTGTTTTCCATTCATATCTGCAAGAATGATGAAAAATAATTTTAGAAAATAAACATACAGCAGAAGCTCTTCTTTACGTATTTCTTACTTGACCATTATTATGACAACTTGGAGCAGAAATATATTATAATGTCTCAGAAATAGGATGCTATATTTCCTTAATTCTTATAAAAAGGTCTGTTTTACTAGAAGGATTAATTAAATCACATCTTAAACACAACTCAAAATCTTATATTGATTATATTTTGTCCTTAGTTATTTTGGTGAAGCCTAACAACATATTTGAAACAAATCTAGGTGTGTATACATGAAAACATTTCTCCTGCATTCTTTTCACATTTTGTAGAAACAAGCCAGTTCAAGGAAAAACCCCAACTCTGTGACAAGGTTGGTTATTTTTTTACTCTCTTCTTTCACAGTCTGAATGACCAACTGATTTTGGGGATAAACATTGTTTCAAACAGCCTGGGCCACTAAACTGGTTCACTGCTGCACTGCAAAAATGTTTGTAGTTGACTTATTACAGGGATGACGCAGGAATAATCAGCAAAGGTGGGTCAGGATGTTTTTCTCAGAAACAGATCAGAGTTAAATAAAGTTACATCAGCACTGGAGTTTGAAGAGTGTTTGTTTATGGCTGCACTGAGTGACTGATCCTGAGATCGATACCTGCATAGCTGACAAGCACTTTGGCTGCCAAAAGATTTGTCATTTCAGCTGATCTAGAGTATGCTGCTCTGCTGTAGATTTTCCACACAGATATAGAAAGATGCTCTGCTCTGAAATCATAATTCTTGACAGTAGAGAAGCACTTCCATATATATTCTTAAAACCATCCAACACATTCCTTTCAAGTCACCATATAAGTAGAAGCAATTCATTAACACTCTGAACAATTTGTACTGAGTTGTGCCTGTCTATAAAAAATAGTTTGACATTTTAATTTTTTCATTGCTTCTGGCATGCTTAACTGGTTCTTTTCATCTGTCCTCTCTGTCAAGTACAAAACCACACCTGCTGGCTACATCAGAAAAGTGTATTTTTTGTCTATCTTTTAATGATAGGTGTATCGGTTCTTTTAATGGCTAACAGAGAGAATGAGAGTAAATTACTTCCTGCTTATGACTGTAGTATTTTCCTTAGACTTAGTGTATCTCCTTTTCAGAGAAATCCAGAATTAATTCAAAGACTTCACAGTGTGGATTGCTGACTATGTTTCCAAATCTGATTTCTAGTCTGATTTTATTAATTCAGACAATAATACCTGTACTTTTTTGCAATATTAATGGGTCCTCTGCTGTCAGAAATATTATTTCCACTGAATTAATGAGTAAACTCCCTCTAAACATTTAATCACCTAACTTAAAGCATATAATGCCCAGAAATGTTTAAGTTTCAATATGAAATTACTTTACTTTTCCTTTTTCTGAATCTGTAACTTGCACTTTTTCTGAAGATAAAGTATAAGGAAAAGATATTTTCCAGTAACAGCTCACTAGATCTTGGCAGTCTTAGATCTTGCTTGTGAGGGGGCTAACCCTGGCTGGATTGCAAGTGCAGGAAAGATGCTCTATCACTTCTCAGCTGGAGGGTGGAGAAAATATAACAAAATGCTCACAAGTTGAATCAGGTAGAGACTCCCTCACCAATTACCATCATAGGCAAAACAGACTGGATTTGGAGAAATTAATTTATTACAAATCAAGTAAGAGTAGGAAAATAACAAATAAAAACTAAATCTTAAATCACTTTCTTCCACTCCTCCCTTCTTCCTGGGTTCAATGTCACTCCTGATTTCTCTACCCATTCTCCAGGCTAAATAATCCAAAGTTCATCAGTCTTTCCTTGCAGGGAAGGTGCTCCATCCCTCTGCTCAGTTTTGAGGCCCTTCTCTGGACCTGCTCCAATAACTCTGTGTCTTTGTGTACTGAGGCAGACACAGCACTCCAGTTGGGGTCCCACCAGAGCAGACTAGAGGAGGAAAATCACTATCCTCAACCCACAGGTCACACTTTTGATGTGACCAGGATGTCTCCCATTGACCCACTTCTTAAACTTGTGTAGGTCCCTCTGGATGTCATCTTGTCCTTCAGGAGTGTCACTGCACCCACTCAGTTTTGTGTCACCTGCAAACCTGCTGAGGGTGAACTCAATCCCTTCATCTACGTCATTAGTGAAGATATTAAAAAACACTGGTCCCAGGATAGACCCACGAGGGCACCATTTGCCACTGATCCCCACCTGTACATCAAGCTGTTGATCAGCTCCCTCTTATTTGGATGTGACCATCCAAATAATTCCCACTCCACTGAGTAGTCTATCCATATCTCATCAATTCACAAAAAAAGATCTTGGAGAGCACTCAGCCAAATGCCCTACAGGAGCCAGAGAGATAAAGTCTGCAGCCCTTTCCCTGCCCACTGATGTAGTCTCTGCCTTGTAGAAGATCACAAGTTGGTCAGCTGCGCTGACTTGTCCCAATTCTCCTCCCTGTTCTCTGTGTGCCTTGGCAGAGCTTCTAGGAAGATCTGTCCCATGATCTTCCCAGGCACAGAGGTGAGACTGACTGGTTGGTAGCTCCCAGACTTCTCCTTTCTACCTTTTGTTAAGATGGGCTGGTTCAGTGTTTCCCTTTTTCCTGTCACCTGACTGCCATGACTTTTTAAGTATCATGGAGAGTGGGTTGGCAACTACAGCAGCCAACTCCCTCAGTACTCTATGATGCATCTCACTGGGTTCCACAGACTTACATATATTCAGGTTCCTCAGGTGCTCACAGACCTGATCCTCATTTACAGTGGGATGGACCTAGCTTTCCCTGTGTCCATCCACTTGAGAGTTTCCCTTGGGAAGGGAGGTAGCCATTGACTGAAGTGAAGAAGTTTAGTGTCTCAGCCCTCTCCTTATCTGCTGCTATCAGTTTGCCAGTCTGTGTTCATCAGGGGCTGTATACTTGCTCTGACCTTCCTTTTCAGTCTGATTAAGCTGTTGAAGCCTTTATTCTTTACATTCCTTGCCAAGTTCAGCTCCCTCTATGCCTATGTAAAGAAAAACATGCTCTCGTATTCATGTTGTTATTGTCATGTAAGCACCAATGAGGAATACACTTAAACACATCTGTTGAAAGTTCTTTTTTTTTCACAATTTGCCTATTATTTTTCCTTTTTATGCAATTTTTTCCACTATTGCTTGCAAGATTGCATAAAAAATTATTCAGAATATCAGACAAACAACATCTAGAGACAGCTGTGATATCAGAAAGCTCTTACAAAAACTTTTTTTTTAAAGAATATCATCTACAAACAATGAGATAGATTGTGCTAATTTCTTTAAAGAACTGCACTATACACATTTGATATTTCAGGAATCAAAGAATAAACCTCTTGTCATGAGAAGATGATGCAGCAATTCCTGGGCCTTTATCTTTCCCAAGCAAGGCAGCAGAATTATCCTGGTTTTACTAATTTCTCAAAGCATTGCTCTTGGCTGGCTATTAGGTGCAATTTTGTTCCACTTTTTTCTCACCTGTCTATAAAAACCATTTTTATGTGACAAAAGGTACATAGTCCTGCAATAACGAACCCAGTCCTTCAAAGTATGAAATGTTCTAGTCCACTTTCATCATACCTGCATGATGATTCTCATCTTATTTGTATAACCTGACAAGAGAATGATTACCCCAAAAGTAAGAAAACCCTTGCTTCAAAATTTCTAAAGATTTAGCATTACAAAGTACCAGGCAACTTAAACACACCCATGCTTCACCACTGAAACAATGCAGCTCAGCTGATGAATGCAATGCAGGTGTAACTCCTTAATGAAGCTCTCCCACCACGCAGCAATGAGAACACAAAGTGCAAGGGCACAGAGAACAGGAGCAGACTTGCACTGGCTGACAAGAGCATGGGTCCCTCTCCTGCAGGACTCACGGTCAGGTCCATTTATCCCAGCAGCTCCAGTCTCAGCTAACAAGAGAGCTCTTCAACCAGCATGAGTTAGAGACATGTCAAATCCTTTAAGATCAGTCATGAAAGCCAGCTTGCTTGTGCTCCCCAGAGCTATCCCAAGATGGATTACTACAAATCTCTTGCTAAAATTATGACTGATGGAGAAACTTGCTCTGTTGGACTATTTGCCACCATAAAACAGAAGATTGAGATAAAATCCCTGTTACTTTTTTTCCAGCTAAAAACCATCAACATGTGACTGCTACCAAAGATGAGGCTGTACTGCAGTTTGCACGCACTGCTCCACAGGATACTGAGCCAGTAACACCAGCACTGCTGCTGCTACTTCAGCTGTGGTCTGTGCTAATACAGATACAGAAATTTTAGGCTGCAGCATGTAAATATTGCACAAGATATATCAGAAGTATCCCTAAAAACCACGATTTTATATAATAGGTGCAACATATTTTTTCAGATTTAATATTCTAGCAATTGTGCTTACCTAGGTTTACCAAATACATTTCTACCACATGCTTTTGTGCAAGACATTACTGCACCATTATGCTTTCAACAGTGCTACTATTTTGAGCAGTGGATAAGTATTTTGCTTCTGATCACACACATACTGCCCTCAAGAAAGCATGGCTCACAGCATACACACAAACAGGGTGTGAGGAATTCTGCCTCTGCAAAAATATGTGCCCCAATACTCATGCCTACTTTAAGACTACATCAGACAAGTGAACAGCAACCACAGAATGATTTCATATGCACATGCAAAATTACTGCTTGTGGCACTACTGAAAGGAAAGCCATCATTAGAACATTGAAAAACAGAGATCTGAGGAAACATCCCTATACAAACCTCTCTGATGATTAAAGAATTCATACTTCTCTCTGCTTACATACTAAAAAACAAGTTATCTGAAGAAAGCTAATAACAACAGCTGCAACATAATTGACTTATGTCATATTTTAAACAAAATGCTTATATAATAAAAACAGCAATGAAGATTTGGAATTTTTTCTTGCTTTTAAGAAAAATGGATGATGTGATGAAATATGTAACAACTCCAGATGAGAAGAGAGAAGGGGAAAAGTGACTTTCACTGGATGGCAAAAGATCCAAGATTCCTACTTTATGTCCTTCAAAAAGATTGTTATTGGATTTTAATCTCCTACTTTTCCTTTCTTGCAATGCATTGGTGTGTTAGCTTTTTTAATGAATGCCATTATTACAAATTAAGTAATTTTCATTTCTTACTCTAATTTTCCTAATTCTCCTTCATTAAATTGATGGAAACCACCTTCTCCTATTTGCATTTGAGAAGTCTAGATCTGGACAGTTCAGATTTTAAAATACCTCAGGGAATCAAAGCTAGACAGCAGACTGGAGTGATGGTAAACACTGAATTAAAGCTCTGAGTACTATTACTGGACTTCCATTTTTTCCAGGTATTAGCGTATTTGCAAAACACTAAATGTAATCTCAGAGAATACTACATTTGCAGACTCTTGTCCAAAGTTAGTTATAGGGTTAGTTTATAGGGTTTTCCTCAGTAACATGTAAAGCATACTGTTTGAAGATGTTAAAAAATGCTTCACAGACTTTATATTCCTACTGTAAATGTAAAAAATACTGCTGGCTGAATACACTATTGCATTTGTTTTTACACCATTTCTATTAGCAGTTTCCAAACAGCACTGCAAAATATAAAGCTAATTGTTTCCCACATTTCGCAAGTTTACCTGTGTTAACCTTAATTTTATTCTGACACATTATTAATGGGAAATTATTATGCTGACAAAAATACCTTACAATAGGACACAGGCCAGAGACATTCTCATTAAAACATAATTGATTCAATGTTTGTACTATGATTTAACAGAGACCTTGGAACATGCTGTATTAAAGAAAGCATGGGTAGTCAAACTTTGCAGAAAATCAATGTTTTCCCATCACATTTTGAAACTCCTTTTCTGGCCAAAGATAGCATTGCATTTTTCCACTACATCTTTCCATGGCACAGCCATATCACATGAAGATATTCAGGAGGCATGGGGAAAGAGACAAGAAAGCACTTCTGAAGGAGAAGACAAACTGAACATTAACTGCTGAAACTCGGATCTGTTTAAGCCTTCCAGAGCTGAGAACTGTAAAAACCCTGACATTTACATATCAATGCACATCCACAGAGTACAGTGTCCAGTTTGGAAGTGTTAACATGCTCATGAGACTCTGAAAATCCAGAGGAGAAATGCTGTGCTCTGCTATCAGAGGTGAGCTCATACCGTAAAAAATTAAGCCAAGAGAGGTAACACATATGCTCCAAACCATAACCTTCTAAAATGACTCCCTGTTATTTCCCTTAATAATTTATGTGCAATATTTGATTTGCATTATCTTATTTCTTGTACATTTGAGAATGAAAAAAAAAATACTAAACTAGCTCATAACAGGTGTATGATCTGTATAGTAATGATAAAGTAAACACAGCAGGAATTTTCTTCTTAAAAGAAAAACCTGCAGCTATGCAATGTGGGTATGTCCACACATTGTTCCAGTGATTTTAAATGCAGTTTTCAAGCATGAGCAAGGAAGGCGCTGTGAAGTCCCAGCACGTGAGCAGAAGCCACCTACCAAAATCCTGATTTGGGCAGCAGAGATCTCACATGGATGCAGAACGAGTTACTGTCTCCTGCTGCAAGTGCCTGGACTTACTGCACTTGGCAACAGCTCTCGTGGGAATAAGTACAGACAAACAATACCAAATATAAAGTGCATCATGAAAAACACATGGGAGGCATGAGGGGAAAGCATGATGAAGAATTTAGGATGATTTCTTTTGTTTGACTTTCGTGCAGGGAATACTTCATGAAGCTTTAAACCCTGGATGTGTATTTGCACAGAATAAAATATTTGCTTTCTGCAAAGGTTTACAAATAGTAGTCATCTGATGGAACTTTTTGTTACGCTTACTCTTATCATTTTGATTTAAATACTAGAATACGTACACAGAGAAAGATAAATATCTGTTAATAGAAACCTATTAATAGATGCAAATAGAAATTAAAAATTTGTCTGTTTTTTCCTGTTCTGCCATAAAGTACCTTTTATATTTCAGCTGAAATAAGCATACTTTTTAATACAGTATTTTTTGTTGGCCATTGAGATTATTTTGGCACAAGTTTTGTAAATAACACATTTATTATCAGATTTTCTTCATTGACTGGATGTTTTTTTAAACTATAAGTCCCTGCAACTCTCTTTGTGAGAATAAAAGGATGTTCTCTCATAATATAATTAAAAACACTGAGGATTTTTTTTCAACTAGTAAGAATATTAATTGGGTTCACCATCAAAATGTGATAACATGTAAAATATCTTGTTAATGCTCCATAATTGCACAGAGCTTTTCAACTTCAAAGCTCTTTACATGAATTAAGTGGATGTCCCTGGAGGCCTTAAGCAACATTTTCTTTGCCTTCAAAAAGGAGATTTGTACCAGACAAAAGCTTTGTGAAAAACACAGGACTGGGCTTTGTTTTTTCAGACTACTGCCATTGCACAGTGAGATAAAATACCAATACCATTTTGAAGATGGAGAAGAAAGGGGAACTTAATGGGACCATCCGTGCCCATCTCAAAACTCTGTACTTTACATGGGTAGTGAGAAACAAAATGCAACTCAGTTTTCCAGAGCCACGCTGACATACATTTCAATAATTTCTTTACTTCCCCTCCCAAGACCAAGCTGCTGAGAGTCCAGTGATTGCCTCCTACTGCAACCACCCCACATACGGTGAGCTTGCTCAAGCACTCATGAAGGGAAAAACAGCATTTGCTACAATTCAGTCAAAGCCTGTTATCTAGTACTCACTTTGATACATCAAAAGACATTTGAAAAGTCCCAAAACCCAGGAGAGAAATGGTTATTCCCTTACGTCAGACAGACTGAAATATACCACATAATGCTACGCAGTGTTTTCACACTGAATTGTCTTCTTCACTGTCTTTTAAAATAAGCTACAAATAAGAAACTGCTACAGATGTTTACAACTTTGGCGCTAAAGAATGAGTATTTTTGCAGCACCCTTTGCCATAAGGGTATTTGTGGTGAGTACAAATAAGATCAACAAGTATTCCTCTTTGTACTTACCATGTGATTTTTATGCCACTTCACCGGACACAGGGTGTAATACATTGGGTCTTTTTATTGCTCAAGTAGAAAGTGCTCATTACCTATTTATGTTTATATATAGGAAAGAACAAAGAGTTATTACAAGGGGCATACTTCACACTGTTGTAGTGGTTGACTTCCTCAAGATGGTCTTCTGGGGTTTTGGCGCAGTTTGCGGAGGCACAGTTGCAGGTCTTGGAGGAGGAAAGCTGTTACTGGGACTTATCCCCAACCCTCCATTTTCCAGATGAAATGGGGGCAACGGAGGCGGAGGAGGTGGCAGAGGAGGGCACTGGTGCGGCAGCTTCCCTGCAGCCCGGGCCGGCTCGCCGTGCAAGTGCACCTCCCTGTTTCTGATGTTATACCGAACGTCACAGTCGGGGCAGTAGCCGTGGTACTGCACCTTCTCGCTGAAGCGTACGCGCTCCCTGGCTCCCGGCTGCGCACACCGCTCCTTCTCGGCCCTGTGCGCCACCCCCTTCTCCGGGCCGGCGCCGGCCGGGCAGCACACAGCATCCCCGTTGGGGATGCGGCCGGGCGCGGCGGGCGGGCCCCCGTTCCGCAGCAGCGTGCCGTTGGTCTTGAGCGGGTTGGCGGCGGGCGGCGGCCGCGGGGGCTCGTCGCTCCGCACCGGCGTCAGGCGGGGCGGGGGCGGCGGCGGGTTGGGCCTGCGCAGCACCGTGAGGATGGCGGAGGGGTGCGCGGGGGGCTTGGGGAGGGGAGCGCTGCCCCGCACCTTCACCTTCTCCAGGCTGGAGGCCGTGGTGCTGCTGGAGCTGCTGTTCAGCGTGTCTGTTTTGGAACTGTCCGTCATCTCATCCTCCAGCTGCAGATCCCCTGTCAGCGTGTCGATCTGGTCAACCACCTGCGCAACAGAGTGACAACAGTGAGAAAAGCGTAACTCGGAGAAGGCGCAGAAAAACAAAGCCGCTCTCCACTACCAGTTTGTCCTCCCCATTTTTTCTGACCATTATTTCTTTTTTCTTGTCAACGTAATAAAATAATCATAATAAAAATGACGACAGCAATAACGATACGGCTGGCTACTTTGCCAGCTCATCACCTGAATACAAGAGAAATACAACATGAAAACAGTCTAGAATGAAATTCCCTTTCCTTCCCTCCAGGGTTTACTTGGTAATATCATTGTGAGTGAAGTGTAATTCTTCAGTATTATGCTTTGCCTTCCAGTGCAGGAGGAGACAAAATTGTTCAGCTTTAACTTCTGCATGACAGCTTCTGAACCAAAAAATTCTGCAGAGTATATCTTTTAGCTCTGACCTTTCAAAGCCTCTAGGTTTAAATATGCGTTTCTTGTATAGGTGTTATTATACACCTAGAATTGTAAGTTTGATACACAATTTTCTGACAATATTTTAACATAAAAGACACTCTGAGAAAGCAATTCTCTCTTGCATTATCTCCCTTTATGAGATTTTTCCATAAGATCTGAAATCCTTCAAAACAATCTTTAAATAGCATTTGCTGAAACAGAGAAAATGTTGCTTAGTTTCCACTCAGAAGTGTTTAAGAACTCATGCATTTTATTTGAAGTTTTCCTCTACCTCCCAGAATTCTGTTTTTAGATTCTACATTGTTAGATCTTTTCTAGTCTTCAAGACTCCTTTTTCTACCTTTTTTTTTTTTCTTTTTTTCATCTGGCATGAAACCAATGGTGTATTTACTTGGTAGAGAAGTTTTTCATATGACAATTAAAAGCCCTTCCTGAAAATTGCATTTAACTCAGTACCCAGGTGAACAACTGTAGTTACAAGCTACACATAACTACAACAGATACCATAGGAAATAGCACTGGTACACACTTAAAAAACTGATTTCTGTCTTTCACAGCCTCACAGGATGTACATAAAGTAATCAGTAGCTGAAATGTTGCTAACATTGGTGCATGATTAAAAATCTGTGCCATAGCTTGACGTCCTTGTGGACCCTATGATGTTCTGGAGGAAGCAAACCAATACATCTGAAATTAAACCAGATGTGGCCATAGTGCCACAGAAACTTTCATTTCTACTACCTGCTTTCAGTAATTTGGTACTACTGATTTCAAACTAAGACTATTTTATGGAATGAGCCATATATTAATTGCAAAAAAAAGTGAAAATTCACTACTGAAGGCAGTGACTCTTTATTCAGTCAAAGCAGTCACCCACTTATGTGCCCAGCAGTAAAAGGTAAATACTAAAAGCAAAACCACCAAAAAAGGGAAAAGCACTCCAGCTTTCACTGCTCATACAGTAAGCAGAGTTGCATAATAACAAATCAATAAAAATTCATATGCATCAATTCAGTTTAGTGCTTTCCTTCTCCTTAAACCAACAAACATGCAAATAACCATCATTCAGAGAGCTTTCAAGCATCTTTGAACAAACTTTACAATTATTTTTCTCTAAAAGGCCAAATATACAACTCATTTATTCAGTATTCCAAGCCAGTATCTTGCATTTAAATTTTTTTCTCAAAAAAACAACAACAAAATAACAACCAGACAAAAAAACAAAACCAAAACCAAACCAAAACAAAATCACCCAAAAATCCCCAAACTCTTAAAACACAGACATTAAATTCCTGAAATAGTAAAGATTTAAATAATTATTCTAGAATTTGAAATGTCCAGTTGAACCCTAGAAACTGTTAGATCCCACACATCCCCTCCAGGGTACAGCATATAAACTCTTGAAAATTTCAGAATACGGGTAGATAAATCCCATCTGTACCAAAATTCATTGCAAGAATGAGAGTTTACAGGTGAAAGAATTTTTATTATCACCTTTCATTACATAAGCAAAATAAGGCAGAGAGAACTCAGAAGGAAACAGGAATGAAGAAAATGAAGTCCAGTACTGGACCACAAGTCTTAAATTTATTCATGCCTCTGCATCTAAGTATGGATTTGTGTAAATATTAGGGTCTGCCTATACATATCTAAATATCCTACTGCTTCCTATCATCTTTTATTAAACTGTAACAGTGATAGAAGGGATTGATGCAACATAAACCCAAGAAATTCCTTGGCAAGCAAAGAAATAGAAAAATTATGTATTGCAGAGCAAAAATGTTCTCAAGAGTAACAGGAAAGTCTGTTATGAACTACCCTTCAAGTTAATGACTACAGGAGTTTATCTCATGCCTTCTGGGCAAATGTGTAGTACACATCAAAATTTTTTTTGTCACTTATCCATTTGTAAAACATAAATCCAGCATGAAATGGCTCTGAACACAACAGCACAGTTTATCTGTCCAGATTCATTCCTACCACGAGCTCTGAGTCTGTGTACTGTTCTTTTTTTTTTTTTTTGCTTTTTTGTCCCAGAAAGTAAAATTCAAATAAGATGAAAAAACAGCATAAGAACCTGTGACTGACACACTGGAACTGTTGTAGTTAGAAAGAAAAAACCAGCCCTTATTTCACAATGCATATTCTATAGACATAAGAAAAAGCATATTAATTTTTTAAAAAGAAAAAAAAGCTGCTTTAGTTGTGTAGAAATCTGTCCATTTTTTCAGTTCTGAATAAAACAGGATTTGATGCATATGTACAAATATTGGGGATACATAATTTTATAGTCCAAGGAGCTCCTTAGCCATTAACTGGATTTGAGTTCTGCAGATATGCCCACTTCTACTCTGCCAGCAGTATTCTGAGGCTTCAAGCTCTGCAGAATCCACTGTGATGCTCCTGAATGAACCAGAATAGCAGTTTATTCTTACCTGCTTTCTAGTTTGGTAGAGGACAGCAATATTAGGTGCCCAGAGCTGGATTTCTCTATCAAAATCCAAGATTACAACCTTAATGACATGCATTTGGGCTCAGGAATTCTGAGTTGCAACTACAAGAGCATGGGGAACTAATCAGTAAAATTAAGTTCAGGAAAAAGGAAAAAAATACTATTCAAGCCCAATTAACAACAACAACAACAACAACAAAAAAAAAAAAAACCCAAAAAACAAACAAAAAAAACCCCAAAACAACCAAAGCCCCAAAAAACCCCACTGAAGTTGCAAACAATTTTCAATGCAAAATATTTTAGAGTTAACCCAACCCTCAATGTAACCAAATTTTTATGTAAAATTGATTGAAAATACAGAGCTAGCATGAAGTTTTTCCACTGAGGTCAAACTGTAGTTCCTGTTTAAAGGAACTTCAGAATCTAGTCCAAGAAAAAGTCATGTGATTATCAAAAGCAGCCTTCGCTGACCTAATATTTATATTGTATGAGCTGTACTTGTAAATTTTGTCTAGTTTTTACTTCCTCTGATGAAGGCCTTTCATGGGCAAATGGCCTATTTTGATTGGACCAATACTCAAAACTCCCTATTTCTCACAGGATACCAGGATCTCATTCCAAGAATCTAACTTTGTGATCGTAAGATTAAAACATGACACAGAAAGTAACATGTACTTCTTGCTTGTATCCCTAAACTTCTCTGAAAAGCATCTCTACAATCAGTCACAAACACATTTTTCACTGTTTCTTTGTGCTTCAGTGTTTCTAATACACCTCCAAAAATACATCTATGGAGAGTTTTGTTGTCTCCTTACAATGAATGCTTCACCAGGTTTGTTCTTCCTTTTATTTAAAGGGATGTACCAATGTTCAGTGAATGCATAATCCACTGCCTACCCTCAATCCACCACAGACAATTGTTAAGCTTTTTTTGCAGCCCTTAAATAAAAAAAGAAAATTGCTCTTCAGGAAGGAAATTAATATATACTTAGAGATTCACAAATTTTTAAGTTCACAGAAGTAATAAGCTGCAATATTTCTTAAGATGTCCAGCCATTTGCATTGATTTTTATGTTTTTCAAAGATTCACATGGATTTACAAACTAGATTTTTTTAAAAAATTATTTGCTTCTGTACAGGCTAGCAGCTCTCAGAAAAGCTGCATAAGCAGAATGGAACTTACGTGATATTACTTCTGAGATGGAATAGGTATAATTCATACATTACTCTGTTGCACTACATCATAGCAGTGTGCAGCTATGAGATTTAAAAGTCTGCTGGAAGTTTACTAGAAAATGAACAGTTATGGTAAGATGCTAAATTTGATTTTAAATCAACCAGGATAAATTCATGTCATGAGACTAGTTCTCATTTTGAACTAAAGAAATTAGTGGTGAAATGAACAAAATGAGGTGGACAAAATAAATTGAGTAAAATGTACAGATTTTTTTACTTTAAAGCACTGCCAAAAACTTGCAAAGTTTGACATATTGCATGCACTTTATGTGCAAAAATTAACTACCTGAAAAGCCACAAAAATAAATATGCTATTAAGAATAAAACAGCCATCAGCTCTACCAAGAAGAGGCTATTATTGCCTTTAAGTAAAATACTGGGAAATATGCTGTGTCAGTAGCTCTAACATCTCATGATTGCATCTCCAATCCTACAAGAAATTGTTTACTTGCTAAAATTAGTAGTGGAATCTTCTAGAGAAGCTATCAAACTATTGACATTCACAGCACTTTATCTTATTATTTCCTGTACAGTTATTACACCTTTGTTGACAAAAATGAGTGTCAATCTATATGGGGAACATGAGATTAGCTCAGCAGGTCGGATAACACCAGGGTTGTGGGTTTGGTCCCTGTATGGGATGCACTGAAGAGTTGGCTTTGATGACTTTGGTGGGTCCCTTCCAACTTGGAATATTCTGTGATTAGTTCTGTGACATTTAAGGATGTAAACAAAGCTTATTTCTTTCTAAGTGCCTGTAAATCCCAAATCACCCCAGAGTTAAAAACAAAGGAAACAGAGGTCTCTGTTAACAGTGAGAGAACCAATATCACCTTTTACAGTTTAATTTGCATAACAGCTGAACCTTTTTTCGGGTGCTTATATTTCAGCTTCAGCCGATCCATGGTCCTATCTTTTGCATTTTTCTACAGCAAACTTGTCTATAGTGCTACCTGTCCCCTTCCCCCAATCCCCAGGGAATACAGCTTCCAGGTCAAGAAGAAACAGAACCAAAATTAGACTAGAAACAAGCTTATAAAATTGCATAAGCTAAAAACTTGCCAAAAGAAAGCAAAAGAAAAGCTGTAGCAGGAGAGACAAGTAGTCTACTTAGTACAATATTGTGAAAAATTACAAAAAGAAAGTGCTCAGGCAAGAACACTAGAAACATCACACAGAAATATTTGTGTAGAACCTTATTCCATTCTCAAATAATTTCTAACTCAAGAACTTCCTACCAGATTTTGTATTGATCTTGACATACTTATCTACAGTGAACATGCCTATATCTGCTCAAACCTGCATCAGCTTTTGGCATCTGTAATATCCTCCACTTACCCACCTTCATTACACGGATATGCCACCCATATCTCTTTCTGCTTGACTGAAAAAACAGATGCTTTTATACACAAAGTACTTAAGAACTTGCATAATACTCAAGCTGTAGCTGTTTTGTGAAACTGCAGCTACAGAAGTCTTCTCAGTCTTGTAGCTGGGTAGTGGATTGGTTTTTTGTTTGTTTTTACAACGTATTCCTCAGCATCCTCATATATGAAGCTGTATTAGTAAGTAATGTCTGCTTATGCTAAATTACTGTAACATAGCACTGGGGATTAATTCAGAATTTGAGTAAATTCAAACTTCCAGGCGGATTGGTTCAGCTTTCTCTTACAGTAGCATCTCAGCCACTCACTGCAGCAGCAATGGGCAAGGCTGGTGTGAAGCCCATCATTGTTAGTGTATCCCAGAGATCAGCCCCATCCTAAGCAAAGTTAGTCCAGGAGACTGAACATCAAGTCAAACTGGAAATAAGCATGTAAATGAAAATGTAAGAACTATGTTGGGCTCTTTGAGTATCTTACAAGGTCATGAAAACTCAACATCAAGATTCCAAATTAGTAGTTCAGATAAAGCAAACTGGGAAGCCCATATTCAAAAATTTTTTTTTAAAAAAGAAGACTTTTTTTTTCCATGAAGAAATAATAAGGAAAAAAAAAAAATTACAACAAGCTGCTCCCTGTGTTCCCCTCTAAGAATTTGACATAGCCATACTAATTGTCCTATGAAGTTTTTTGGGTGAAGTCTCATAGTGATGCTGTTTGGAAGAGCAGAGAGAGACATGAAGGCAGATGTGTAGCATGTATCCACAGCATGATGAATAGTACAATTACAATTCTTGTCACACACAGAAGAATCCTGATAAAATTATGACAAACAGAAACCCTGAAAAAATAAAGTAACAAACAAACAAACAAAATCCTTCTGAGAAAAGAAAGTTCAAACAATACTCGTAACAAAAAATAACTGTTGTAAAATATTAATTGAAACCAGTCAGCATTCCTTTTTAATGGCAACAGAATTTCACACTTCAGTGAAATATTGGAAATGAGTGATGTGAAATACTCACATCATCTTATATTTGGCAATATAGGAAAATAAATAATTTCACTAAAAATAAAGAAGATTAAATCTGTTTTGTCACATCTAGATCATCACAGAATGATGATACTTGTCTTAAGTACTTGATTACTCTGGCAAGTAATGCAATTTCACATGTAGCTTGTTACCCAGGCTGCAAGACAAAAACTGCAACTCAGGCTCAGCACTGTGTGAGCGCAGCAAACCAGGCCATGGGCTTGAAATAAACAGCAAGCACAATGAATGTCTGTATGGGCAGCAGTGCTAACCAGCTAACCAAGTTAACCCTCTGCTACCCTGGAATCTGTTCAAAAGCAGATTGTGAGAGCAGCAAGTAGGTCTGGTATAGCTTGTCCTGAATACTGAAAAAACCCTCAGAACTAAGATTTTAAAAGGGTTTTTAAATACTAAAGAAATTAATGAAGATTGCATTATAAAAAATAATGTTAAAAAGGAAAATTTAATTTCACGACTTACAAAGAAACCTGGAACTTAATGGGAAATTAGCAATTGTTCCTCTACTGTTAGACTGATGTCAATTATACTCCTTTGTTTTTCTTACTCTTCAAATTTACGTCTAACACAGTAGATGCAGCCTGCGCGACTATTCAAGAAGAATACCCAAATTTTATCTTTGTTATTAGATAAGAAGGAAAAAAGGATGCAGCGGGGCATGTCAGATACACATTTGATACTTAGTTCTGCATACAATTCTTTTAGATATATATATTCATTGGCACAAAGAAGGAAATTGAAAAGACAAATTTAGGCATTCTCTGCCTAAATATGCATGTAAATAAAAACAAAAAGTCTTCCGCATAGAAAACTCAGGAGAATTAATATCCAATCCTTGTTTTCATGTTTCAGGAATATTCCTTGCAGCTTACTACTACTTTTCTTTCTCAAAACATGCAACAAAATTGAAAATGGCTGCATGTTGACAAAAAAAAGAGGAATGCTTAATCTGTGCATTCTCATTATGCTAGTGTTTTCTGGATAAACATGTTGTAAACCAGCTGTAAATACAACAATACAAAATCTTAGAGATTTTAGTCCCTACATAACAACCTTTGATATAAATATTCACAATGACTACAAATACAGTGATTTGCCTAATTAGAAATCATATTAATTTAAATGAATGCTAAATATTTGTCCAAGCTCTTAACTGTTAAGGTAAACAGAACATAAAAGTTCCTAGAAGTATGTTAATTAATGCTAACCATGGAGACTGTTGAGACTAGAAGTTCTTTTGTAGGATTAGAAAAATCACATATTTTCATAAATACTCTCCTAGGTCAACTTTTCAAATACATTAATAACAGCTATTGTTAAATAAAAAGAAAAGCTCTTGTAACATTATAGCTCTGAAAAATAATTTGAAATATTTAGCATACCCAAACAGAATTTGCTGAGAAGCTGATAAATAATTCCACTGCAATTCTCTTGTCAATGCTAGTCTTAAGTACTAGGTATACTTCTCTAACTTTAAATAAACCATCTCACTATGCAGAGTATTAATTGGCATCCTTCCTTTTCCTCTGGCCCTTAAAAGAGATTTCAGAAATAAATTTTTATCATCCTCTGGTACTAAAACCAAAAAGATATTTTTCAAGAACAGCCAAAATATCTTTTCTGAGACCACATATTAGGCTGTTGGAGTTTTTGATTGAAAGAATTTTATAAGTAAAATACTACTTTGAGTATAGATGGCCTCTTTATTTTAGTATTTCAGCCCCATTTAGGTTACACTTAAGCCCAAATGAAATGTGCAAAAAATTTACAATAATCTAAAAGTACTAATTCCTGCTGGACACTTATTAAAATACAGTTTCAACTGAAATGAACAGAACTAGAGGATTTACTGAGCAGACACTTCTAACCAGTCCTTTTGCCTTCAAAATATGTCCCTAAATTGCACAATCCATTAAGTTTTAATTTAAATATTGAACAAATACAATGTTGAAAGCAAATTTTAGATGAAGCGACAGCATTCGGTGCTTTTCACGCTCAAAAAAGTGGAAAGCCTGCTAATACAATATAGTATTTTCAGACACATCTGCAATACTCTTTCTGTTGATAAGTCCTGTTCTTGAAGGAGGTGCTGTTTATGCAACAGGTTGAATTATCTGCCTAGAGTTATAGGCAATGTTGATGATTATCAGAAAGTTTGCAACTTTTTCTGCTGAGAGATCTTAAATGTGAGATTTCCACCTCACCCTCCTGGTGAGCTGCCCCTAACACCTGGAAGTATAAACAGTACAGAAATTGTTCCAGGAATGAGAGAGCACAGAATATTTTGCAATAGTGACCCTATCAAAGGCTTCTTGGAACTCAATCTGACTTTTTCCATCTGGATGTACTGGGCAGAGTACATCACAGGAGACAGCCCATGGTGAGCTTACACCACCAATAAATAAAAGTAATGAATCAGCAAGCTCTGTTAACAGAGAAAATAATTGCTATCAACCATAAAGGTTTAGAATGAATACATGGTTGACTTTTAATTATTTGTTGCTCCAAGTTAAATGACTTCTGCTTGCACTGCATCGCAACATATTTAAGTAATTTAATTAAAAGAATATTTTATCTTAATGTTTAAGAATATAATTTTTTCAGATTCCTTTCAGCAAAATGTGCATACTAGAAGTATATACAAAAATAGAGTTTTATCTCATTTTATCTCATATCTCATTTTTATCTCATTTTATATATTAAACCTTTGTTTATTAGACATCTAAAAGTGAGGTCTTCAAGTGATTGACTAATGTCTTGCAGACAGTGTAAACAAATTGTAGCTAAGTAACTTTTAATAAATAAAATTATGAAATGATTTAACAATAATTACACATTCACATTAGCATAATACAGTCATTGTCAAGACAGCTGTTTAACAAAATTCAAAGCAAACAATGTTATGTTACATGTTTGTATAGATGGTCAGTTATTCTACAGTTGAAGCTGAATTTAATCAGTCACTTATTTTGGAGTTCAAAGAAAGCTGTCTATCAGCCTTCTAGTCCAAAAATAAATTAATACATACCATAAATTAGGAATGCATGAGGAGCAGCAGTGAAAAAGCAGAGTTTATAGCTAATATTTGCAATGAGATACATCCTCATCCTCCAATTAAAAAAAAAAAAAAGGGCAAATATAAAAAAATCAGGAAAGCTCTAGCTCAGGTATTTTCAGCACTTTTGAAGGAGATAAAAATTTCAGTGTGCCAAAATACAATACTGCAGATGTCTTTTTTCTGCAAAGGCATTTTTGTCCTTATAAGACCATTAGCTCATGTTTTTGGCACAAATAGCTGCTGCTCCAATTCTGTTTCTGGTTGTAGATCAGCCAGCTAATAACACAAGAAAACAGAAAGTTTTCTTGACTTTTGCATAACCTGCAAAGCTTCTGGGCCTGTTATGCCTGTAACATACTTACACTCCCAGGATTACTGAACCATTAAAAGAGAATTTGGGCATCACACAGGGTACATGGTGCTGTACTCAGTACCACAACACTGTTTTTACTGCTGGTGGTTCAGTTCATCTCCTGTGTATTCAGTTCAGAATCTTCTGCATCTCTGGCAGAGGTTTCCCTTGGATATAGTTAGTTTTGCCATTTTTAATGTAAAAGAGAGGCATGACTTACAGAGGTATTGATGGAAGGCTGGAGGTGAAATTCTGAAGAGGTCTAGGTAAGTCAACAGCAGTAGAATCCATTGTGCACAGAGTAGAAAACCATTTCCAAACCGATTTGCAAAACACAGTGGTGAGCAAGATGGGGCAGAAACTGTCAGTCTCAGTCATGCAAACAACAAACTGCAGCCAAGATTCAGTACAGCTACCACAATTTTCTAACCAAAGATAAAGTCAAAATTATTCACTTCTTAGCCTTTGAAGCTTGGTTTTGCTTTTTGGCTTTCCTACAAAGCATTTTCAGTTGAGTTAGCATCTTATTAAAAATTATATTCAATATTTATTTTAAGTTTATATGTTTCAGTAATTATTTCTGTAGTGATTTTGACAATATAAGGAAAATCTGATCCAAACCTCAAGACAAGAGAAAAAAAATAGCTGTCTATATTTGCTTCATCTCCCTTTCACAAAGTCTTCTGGGGTTTACAAGACATGAATACTTTTTCTTTCTTCTCCGCTTCCCTCTCCCCCTCTCTCTCCCTCCTTTCTTTCTTTTCTTTCTCTCTTTCTTCCCTCCTCCCCTTATCCCCCCCAATATATAAGAAGTTCTGCTCAGGTCAATTACACAATGCCTTAAGTACTAAAGCATTTCTTTGATTGTCATTCACATTACTAATCCACTTTGAAGAGTCCTCACATCTTGTCCTTATAAGCCCTTCCTTATAACTGTAGTACTTGTGGCAGCAGGAATGAAATGTTTTGTACCTAGTATTTTGAAGTGGTCCTTAGATGTAAAGATGTAAAAAGTGGAATTTTCCCAGTGCAGCTGGCAGGATGCACAGAGAAGCACTAGAAAGACAGATCAAGTGCCCCCTTCTGCTGCTATCCTATGGAGGTCATCTTGGCTGGCTTTGATTCAAAGAAAAATGTAGTTCCACCATTCAAATGAACATGGTTGGTGAGAAGAGATGTTAAGCACAAGAGACCTCTGGTGTATGCATTGAAAGATACCATGAATCTCATCACACATATCACTATTTAAAATGCTATCAGATAGCATTGAACAAATTGTTGTTTCATTTTCTGGACTATTAGTGAAAAGAAAATTATACAGGTAAGCTTTAAAGCCATAACTCATATTTTAATACTAAGACCTATTATTCTAGAGCCAATATTTAAAATTTTAGCAAGTAAATGTAAGCTGCAAATGTAGACACTTGGGGTTCAGACACAAAAAATGGACCTGAATACCAAGGTAAAAAGCATCTTTTTAACACAAGAAAGTGCTGCAAATGTGTGAAAGATATCATCTGGTTTCAGGGAAAAAAAAAAAAAAAAAAAAAAAAAGCAATCCTGGAAATGCCTAAAGAAAGGTAAGTATTGCAAATTATTTTAAAGTTTCAAATGAACGTTATTAAAAATACTGGAGTTGCACTTAATTTTTAAAAGGCCTAAGAAATATTTTGACTAGGTTCAGTCAAAAAGAACTACATTTACCTAAGTGCTGTAAATTCTGAGACTTTAGGCACCTTTAAAAGAGAGAACCTTTTACATACAGCTAGGTAGATTGCATCTTTCTGGTAAGAATTAAGACATTTCTTCTGGGCTAGATGTAACATATTGAAGATTCTAATTGAGGGATGAGGAAAATTTAACATTAAATTCAATTTTTGAGTTCTGAGGAAAGTGGTAGACGATTCACCATGAATTTCCACAGTGGCAGCCCCTCTCCATCATACTTGAGAAATCATGGAAGTCAGGTGAAATTCCTGATGACTTGAAAAAGGGAACCATAATCCCCTTTTTTAAAAAAGGGAAAGTAGGAGACCTGGGGATATACAGAGCAGTTAACCAGGCAAGCTTATGAAGCAGATTCTCCTGGAAACCGTGCTAGACACACAAAAAACAAAGAGGTGGTTGGAAGGAGCCAGCATGGCTTTGCAGACAGGCAATCTTGCCTTCTGTGATGGAGCTACAGCACTGGTGGATAAGGGCAGAGCAATTGACATTGTCTGTCTGTACTTATGCAAAACTTCGGACACTGTTTCACATTGTATCCTTGTCTCTAAATTGGATGGGTTTAATGGATGGACCATTTGGTGGATAAACAACTGCCTGGATGGCATGGACAGAGTTGTGGTAAAGGGCTCCTTGTCCTCATGGAGACCTGTGGCCAGGGGTGTCCTCAGGGCTGGTGCTGGGACTGATACTGGGACTGACACTGTTCAACACCTTTGTTGGTGACAGGGACAGTGGCATCAAGAGCACCCTCAGCAGGCTCCCTGATGACTCCAAGCTGTGTGGGGCAGCGACATGCCAGTGGGAAGGATCCCAGAGGGACAGGTGTGGAAAGTGGGACTGGGTGAACTTAAAGACGTTCAACAATGTTTTGTTCAACAAAAGCACCAAGTCCTACACCCGGGTCATGGCAATCCCAGACACACTCACACAGGCTGGGCAGAGAAGGGATTGAGAGCAGCCCTGTGGGGCAAGACTTGAGGATGGCTGATGGAAAACTCCACATGAGCCATCAGTGTGTGCTCACAGCCCACAAAGCCAGCCTTGTCCTGGGCTGCCCCAAAAGCAGCGTGGCTAGCAGGGTGAGGGAGGGGATTCTGTCCCTCTGCTCTGCTCTGCTCTGGTGAGACCCCACTGCAGGGCTGTGTCCATCTCTGGGGCCCCCAGCATGAGAAGGGCATGGAATTGTTGGAGCAAGTCCAGAGGACAAAGCCAGGCTGAGACAGCTGGGGCTGTTCAGCCTGGAGAAGGGAAGGTTGTGTGGAGAGCTCTTGGCAACCCTGCAGGGTCTGAAGGGGCTGTGGGGAAGCTGGAGAGGGATTCTTCATCAGGAGCTGCAGTGACAGGACAGGGAGCAGTAAGTACAGACTGAAAGAGAGCAGGTTTAGATTAGATGTCAGGAAGAAATTCTTCACTGTGAAGGTAGTGGAACAGGGTTGCCCTCCTGAGAAGTGGATGTCCCATCTCTGGTCATGTTCAAGGACAGGTTGGATGTGGCTTCAAGCAACCTCATGTTGTTGCCCTTATCATGGCAAGAGAGTTGGAATTAGATGATCTTTAAGGGCTCTTCCAACCCAAACCATTCTCTGATTCTATAAATAAGATTTACATTCTAGAGATATAATTTCATACATTTAAATTACTGCCATCTAATACTTTATTAGTACAACATTAGTTGTACCATTACTTAATAAATATTGCTATTTAATATCTGTGGGTTGTGAAACATACCAAACTACCTTCTTAACCAAAAGAACTAAGGAAAATATCAGGAGACAAAAAAAACCTCAACCTTAATGTATAAACAAGGATCACAGTTGTTTGTATTATTTCAACAATTTTAACAATTCAGTTAAAACAAAAGCAGCTTTACAAAACACCACAGACATTGTTAAGTGCATAGATTTTCTTAATCCATCTCTTTTATATGTATTTTTTGCAAGTGCTGTTATATGCTTATATATAACATTAATTCATATTATTTTATTTTACACCTGCTCTCAAATATTTTTAACGTCTCCTGGTAACGTGGTGACTACTATATTTTGTTTTTTCTTTCCTCTAGGTTAGTAAAATCCAAGGGCAGAATTACATTTTTAGCCTAACAGTTACAACAGTGACCTTCTTGCACTGATAAACCATTACCAAAAAATGGGTCCACTGATGATTCCTCTCTCTATGCTTACAGCAGGTAGTTTTGTTGCTCTGGATATCTCCTAAAGTATTTTTAAGATCAAATCTTTCCCTCTTGTCCAGATAAAGAAGTGTAAAAACAACATGATGATACTGCAAAACCAATGCCACTAAGTCCTTCAACATACTCCTATCCATTCAGAGGTATTGCAGCAGTAGAAATACTACTTTCTTTTTTTAACAGAAAAATAAAATCACTTTGAATGTAGTTGCTGCATATTCATATACTACACAGGTTATCCTAAAGGAGATCACAGCAAACAGGAGCTTGCCCAGTGGTTTCTAATTTCCACTTATGCTACTCATGTAACTGCTGTGTGAACTCCAGAAAGGAGCTCCATCTTTATGTGGAACCATTTTTCTCTTTACTGTTTATTTCTCATCCATTTACATTGTATGCTCTGGAACAAGGGCTAACACCTCTAATTTGCAACCCTTCCTGCAAAATGTGTGATACTTTTTACTATTATTCTGCTAGGATACTGCAAAGTGGAATGTTTTTGGCTAATTTTGTTGGCTAATAGGATCACTCAACAGCAGGATAAACAAAACACTTACAGTGAAGTACAAAGTGTAGATGTTCTGAAGTTCAAATACCCCTTTAATTGACATTTCCTTGCAACATATGCATTGGAACCTTTATTTAGAAAAAGAAAACAACCAACAACAAAACAAAACACTTGCAATTCCCTGCATCTAACAATATATCGGGGAGTTATTTTTTAGATAACATCTAAAGCTATTGTGGAAATTACATGTTTTCCAGAGCCAAGTGTAAGTATATGACGTATTAGGTTATATAAAAGTCTCCATGGCAATTCTGAACACATCAAACCATTTCTGACCACTGATATGCTCACACAAACTGATCAGCACACCCAGGACTGCTTGGGTTTTAGATCTTGCCCACATTGAAATATTACATATCTGCCTGAGAAGTGATAGAAACAACTTGTCTGAGAGTCCAAACTTCAAGAAAAAATGAGGATTCCCTTTTTTTTTAAGAAATCCAAAATAAATATACATATTAATTGAAAGATTAAACATTTCCCTGCATATCCCTGCATAAGAGTTTTAGTACACACAGGAACAGCTGTGTTTAATGCACTACAGAAAATACTACTTTTTCCCACAGAGGAATATCAGAACTTATATTGAGTATTTTTTCCAATCAACAAAAATAAACACCACTATGGTGCCTCACTGACTAGCAAAAACAATTATATGCTACACAAACATGCATTCATTTCAAAGCAGAAATTACACAAAATATTTTTTAAAAAGTCCTTATGTTGAATCCATATATACAAACAGTCACAGAAGAAAGGTAACGAAGCAAATTAAGCATTAAAATTGCTCAGCTTATTCATGAGATTGCATTGTGTGGGCTGCCATATACACAAGTACATAAACAATTCAAAATCTCCAGCACCTCTAACACACAAAAATATAAATCCCAGAACAAGAATAATGTAATGTATCACACATAGGTAGTCAGGGTAGCAATATGGTAGCAATAAACAAGAAGAGAGTAGAAGAGAGAGAATTTATGTTTGGTTTTTGCGGGTTTTTTTGGTGGGGAGGTGGGGTTTTCTGTGGGTTTTTTTGGGTGTTGTTTTGGGGCTTTTTTTGGGTTGGATAGTTGGTTGGTTGCGGGCTTTGTTGGGTTTTTTTTTTTGTCTGTTTGGGTTTTTTCATGTAATAATTATGAAATCATAAAAGTTATTGTGGTATATAGTAAAGATTTGACTCCTACTGAGGCAGAAAATATTCAGGACTTTCAGAAGCTTAGCAAGGACAAAACACCCTTATGTCCAGACTGAGTTAACAGGCAGAACAGAGTCCTGACATCTAAAAGATTAAATCTTTAAAGCATTACAACTGTAGTGTGATTTACTTAAGAATGTACACCCAAATTACAATGAAACAAAGTTTTAGTTCCCTCCTTAACTAAATCAACCTATTTCTATTCACTGACATCAGATTCTAATTCTGCAGGTGAAACTACATTCCTTACTACCAGTAAGTATAATGGGAGGATGACAGTGTTATCTCAAAAAAGAGAAAGAGAATAAAGAATGCATCATGATTACATAAAGGAAGCAATAAAAAGGGGAATCCATGAGCCAAGATGCTGTAGAGACACAGAATATGTTCATTCATGCTGAAAGTTTTTACTGATGGAGTGAAAGAGAGCTGCAGAGCATAAGAATGTATTTTTTCTTCACTGAACTGTAGTAAAGAGAGAATACTTATTAGGAACAAATTCATTAATACAGTTCTTTACATTGCCATTAAAAGCCATAGAGTTATATTTAATCTTTTTCTCTAAGGGCAGAGTTTAAATAAGAGAATTCATGAACACACAAATAAATAACCTAGGCTGTGGAAACTAATCTTCTAAAGAACACATATTTAAGAGTCTGTAATTATTTATTGTATCTGTAATAAACCAGAAGATTTTACTGAAAACTATACATTAGAGTTTAACTGAAAAAACCCTAAACTTTTCTACACACTGAAGTACATCTCACTTCCTGATTAATGTGTTTGCTTACAAAAAGCAGCAAGCAGTAATATCTTTGTAAGCCTGGCTGGTGTCTGAAACAAAGTACTCTGGCTTTCAAGAGCACAAGATCTTTACTAAGCAAGAATTAAGAGAAAAAGGACAAGGATTTTTGGTTTTATTTCTTTCCAACATTCTGAGTAGTTCAAGTCCTTCATATATATCTAGTTTCTTCTCTCAGTTAAATGAAAACTTTAAGAGAGAAAAAAATTCAGACTTGCTCATCCAAATTCTTTACTAAAACCAGACATTCTCATTTTGTGCATTCTACAAAAAAAAAAAAAAAAAAAAAAAAAAAAAAAAAAAAAAAAAAAAAAAAAGAGGTGAAAATTAATTCTTGTGATCTCCAACTTCAGGAAAGAAATCATTTCCTTTCATCACAGAAAATGAAGACATAGCTGTCTTTGATCCATGAGTTATGAAAAGTTTTGATCAAAGAAGCAACATTCAATGAAAATCAAATTAAATTCTACTGTCTGTTGACTCACATTGCCTTTTCAAATGTTTTGAAATATATTATATGCATATATTGCAGCTATTCATTACACTGCCCACTTCTATCACATTATTTTTAATCCTCCACCTTTTTCTGATTAAACATATAATGAGAATTAAACACAGTTTTCACAATTTTAATATCTGAAATTTCAGACACCTATTTGCTTTTCAAATCTTTCACTGTTATCTTCTGCTAAACAACTTTCCTTGGGGCTTGGTAAAAAATATTTAACATTTTAGCCAAAGCAAGAGCAAAACCATGTTAGTTTAAAGCATAACTGACATTTACATCGGCCAAATTTTTAAGCAGGCTTTACTGAATAAAAATTATGTTATTAAAATGCATTACTAGAAGAAAATGAATGCTTTTTTCCATTGAGCTCCTGTTCTGGTCACCAGCACAAGCTACTATGTTCACATTCTAAAAATTTGAACATGGGGATTTGCGAATTGCAGTTGTTGCCATGACATCAATGTTCCAGATTGCATCACTGCAAAGTACTGCAGTAACTGCACTGACAACACTCAACCAGTCACTGAAGCTTTTCACACAACAGTACCGTGCATGTGCAACACCCAAGCAGCTACCAAAATGTAAGAACCATTCAGATTCCTGAAACCTTAGCAATCATTAATAGCACCCAACTCCAAGAAGAAATAAACATGCTGTCTAAATAACGTTCCATGCTTCAAAGTTAAAAGCTACACAAGTCTTAATGACTTAGTGTATCACTGAATGATAGATATCTTGCTGTTCCAACAGACAGTAAAAGAACAAGCAAGAATGCATCTTTGCATGGTGAAGTGCAACATACCTGGTTGTCTTGGATGTCTGATACCCAGGAACACTGAAATAGGGAGACTGAAAGGAGAAAACTACCCTACAGTGATTACAGCCATATGAAATTAACACTACTTTACAAATCAGCCAGTTATCCATATATATCCATACTTCCTCTTTCTCACTTTTGCAAGTACAATACTAAAAAGATGATAGAAGGAAGACTTTGAAGAGCAAAACTTCTAAAAGATATGCTAATCTTTTAATTTAACTTAAAATCTCTCCTGAGGATGTTAGGAATCCATTACTGTTAGAAATGGAAAAAAAAAAATTCATCATCTGACTGTAAAGTGGCTATGAAACATACTGTGAAGGGCTGGCTTACCTTACCCTCTTCACCACTCCTGCACCAGCACTATTTACAGCTGCCAGGCAGCACAATCACCTTCACATGTGCACGAGCACTCCCCCTGTGCTGCCCACCCTGCAGCCCCCACTGCATCATCAGGCCTCCTGTTCCACAGCAGCTGTACAATTCTGACCTAACCATGTTCAGTAGACCTTGAGGGCAAGCCTGACTCTTTTGGCAGCAAAGCTATGGATCAGCCTGCATCATGTCAATGAGAGGAAGCTCGTGCTGCCTTGTGGTCTCTGCTGCTCTTGTGCACAACTGAGCCCGTGGAAAAGCCTCCCCCAGCGGTCTGTGACAGAGGGAAGAGAGACTTAGAAAAGCCTTTGCCAATCAAGACAGCAGAAGACTTCACTGTAGCTTTAGAGCTACTTCAGACATCAAAAGTTATTTACATGAACTGAAAAGTAAGCAACATCTTACTGTAAGTAAGCAACATCTCCAGTCTCCAGGGCTCACCCTGGATGAGCAATGCTTGTACACTTTCCCCCTCAGCCCCCGAATTCCCAGCTCTGGACACAATTCTGTATTTTCTGTTAGTTCTCCTGAGATACTTGGAAGATGCATCTGGCATCCTTTATCAACTGTTATTCTACTGAAGTTTCCCCTGTACCCCTGTCTATTAGTTTTGAGGACAGAACAGTCAATAAAAAGCTTCTTTGTGCCTTGCAATGCCATAAATCATAACCAGGATTGGTTCTGACTGAGGATTCTGTGAAATGATTTTCATTAACTTCTGAATCTTAAACTGTAGAAAATAATTTGTCTGTACTGAATGAAAGAACTGTCAGTATAAGAAAAGATCTAAAGATATAGTCACTGCTGAAAAATAAGTGTTCTTCTAATCTGATTTTTGAATGCCCTAAAAATGACATTGTATCAAAAGATAGCTATATACATTTGACAAATATACACAATTTGTTGTGTTAGACATACAGTCATACATTTACTTACTGTCCTGAAGGGTAGAGTAGATGTATTTGCATTATCCTGGTTTATTTAGTTTTAATTCAACACTGTTTCTGATTACTCTCAGTCTGCAATTATACCAAATAGTACTGCTGATAAGGTCCCAGGGTATTTTACTGATTAAAAGAACTTCAGAACCAAGTCCTCACCTTCCCACACCCCAAAAAGGTCTTGTGTGCAACTACTTGTAGCTCTTCCTGATGTTGTGTGTGCGGTTTTTTAATTTTACGTCAATTTAATGAGACTGTGGAATGTTAGGAGTGATACTATGTTACAAAAAGCAATCTTGTCAATAAATTTTAGTGCGATCTTCTGTAGCTGCAAGAGAGGACTCTAGAAGATTGGCTGGGTTATGTGAAAGGTTTTGTGTAACACATTACTTGGACTATTTTTATTCACCTTCAAGAGATGAGTAACTGCCCAAGCAGAAGCCATAGAATTATGCAAGTTCACACACCAGTAAAAATATTACATTTGTCAAAGTAAGTGTTTGACTAGCTATTCTTAGAGCATGAGAGAAAAATTACTAACACAATTTCGTGCTTCTACTCTTAGAAATGCTGGCCTAGGTCTATAGTAGGAAACATGATCTGGTTTTATTTCCCTACAACACTTCTTCCATACCAGAGAAGATTTATGTAAAAAGACCTAAGAGTACCCAAAACAGTCATTACTATGTCCTTTGAGAAAATGTAACTAAACACAAGTTCACTTTCTAATATATTTCATAGGTCAAATGGCATTTGTGAGGTGACTGAAAATGAAAATAATTATCCAGGCAATTCACTGGAGAACTAGGGTGCTGACACAAGGCTCAAAGCCCATTTCATAATAAAGACCCCATATTTCAGGACGTGTTGACTAGCTGTGTATGTCCAGGGATATCATGAAAAGCAAAGAATTTTAACTGCTGTTAAATTCAACAGAAGTGGGAATATGTCATTTAAGTATTTCACCCTTATTGAATATACTGCTTTATCTCAAAAACATTAATCTCTACTGTATTTATCCTGTGAACAACAAATGCATCTTGTCATAAAACAGGACTATTTTTCAATTCATATGCATATTATATATGGTATATTATGAACATTGACACAGACTCATGCATAAACACAGAAAAGACTCAGCTAATTCCTTGCAATTACATGCAAAATAATAGTCTACAAAACCACAAAACGCCTGACTATGACAACTAACAAAGAATGAACCACAAGGAAAAATTTAGCTGGTGGTAGTGATAGTGAACATATAGTCACTGAGAAATTTGTTTAGTCACTAATGAAAAATAAGACAAACCTCCTTTCTTAAAGATGCACATTCTTTTCAGAGTATGGTACATAATGTCTGAACGTGGTAGCATATTGGATCATTTGAGATCACCTAAATCGTTTTTAGAATGTAAAAGTTTTTGAGAGGTTTTTAAACTATTAAAGCAAATAGATCTAAGAAAGTCCATGCATAAAACACCAAGGTCTGATTCCCAGATTTCATTGTAGGGACCCAGGCACCTAATAAGTCAGGACCATAAGGCCAAGGAAAGAACCTACAGATTTGGTGAGAACAAGGCAGTGAGGGGAACAGTGAAGTGGCTGGAGCAGCAGCTGCTCCAGGGGGAACTTCCAGGTTTTTTCGTGAACTACCTGTACCCCCAGCAAAGGCTTCCCCATTCACACACTGAGGCAGACACCATCCTAAACTTAATTAGACAACATAAAATAAATTAAAAAAAACCAAAACCAATCATTGTGCCTTTCAATTTTTTACAGCAAGGGAGGGAGCAAGGTGAAAAAAATCAGGTCCTGGGAATCAATGAGTAATGTGGACTTCCCAGCCCAGGAAACTGAAAAACTGCAATGTCAGTCTGCTGCTCTAGAGAAGAACTAACAAAATTAAAAAGCTTTTTTTTTCCCTTTCTCTCTATGCATCTTATCACATAGAAAATAATAGAAGTCTATGCAGTGATGTCAGTCATGGGAAATGCTCATAACAGCACAGCAGTTTGGGACATTTAAAAAATAGCTCGACAAAGCATCGCCAAGATCTTATGCAGTAAAATTTCATGCAGGATAATCACAAAGGACTTAATAAGCCTGATTTCCATAGTTGAGGCTAGAGCTCCATGTTGACTACTATATGACTGCTTTTATAATAACAGCATAAATTACTGAAATTCCATGCTTAGATCTGTATGCTGAATTCACAAAGAGGCATTTATTAATTCATTAATACTTGTGATTATAGATGACCTATTTACTTTTTAATGAAAAGAAAATTAAGTGAGTTCACCACTAGAAATATTAAGAATATCCCTACATAAATTTTCCTTTAAACACCCATTCTACAAACCCAGGAGAAAATTCATTTGCTGCTCAAAATCAGTGATAGATTTATAAACAACATAAGAAAAACAATCATACTAATCTTTTACTCACTCTTGGTGTTCCTTTGTAGGGGAGGAAGAGATAGGAATGCCCTATAGAAATGATTGCCTAGCAAAAGATGGTAAGAATAGAGAAAATGTAGGTGAAATTGAAATGAAAGCAGTGTTCGACTGAGTGGCTGGAGAACAACAATATGGATGCCTGAAGGTCTTCTCCTTTTGTTAAGATAATGCCAGTTGCTGCAAACATACCAAAAGCCAGGAGAGACTCCTCCTGGCATGACAGGAAGGGTCCCAGATAAGGTTTAGAGATAAGCAAGTAGTAAAACATAGTAATGTAGCAATTCCTATAGGATATGTAAATGTTAGAGAATTTGCATCTTGTACTAGATTTGTTCGTGCAAGAGCAGAATATTCAACGTAGAAGAAGATTTAAGACTGTAAAAGGGGACCACACTCTCTCTTGCTCTTACACCCTCAGACAATCTCTCACTCCCTTGCTCTTGTCCCTGCACCCCTCACCCTTGCTTTTACCCCCCTTGTTATCTTACTCCTCTGGGTCTGCTTTGAGCTGTGTCTGGCAGCTCCCAGCTCAGCCCCTTTCACCCACACCCGATGTAATAAACTGCAAACTTCAAGACCAGAATATAGAGAGCACCTGAGTTTGTCCTGACCACCGTCCACCACCAGCTCCTACCTTTCCTTATTGCCACTTTCCAGCTAAAATGACAGTCTGCAACACCAATTTGTTAGGAAATGACTAAGGTTTACACTAGACTGACCTCCACACAAAACTGCTTAGTGTGATGTGGAAGATCCTCCTGGCAGAAACTTGCTGAACGGGGGCATCATTCCTCATAAATCCTTTTCTTTCTCATGTTACCCCCTGAAAATTTTTAACAATGCCTGGAATCTTTGTGGAACAGATATAGGAAAAAGACAATTAAAACTTCAACAATTGTTTTGTGATAAAGAGCACCATGCTGCTTGTATTTTCAGTAAGATTTAAAAATCAGAATCAGAGGAATACCCCCAACCACTTTTTGTTTTGAGATTAATAGGCTTATAATCACAATTGTTGTTTTCCAAATAAACTCTAACCTTACACATTAGAAAGAGTTAGAAATTCCTTGAATAATTCAGTATGACTGCACCAAGCTGAAATGCAATGCTTTTTCTCTTTTCCTTTCCTGTTCCTCCTCTGTCACTGATGAGAAGATGTTACAAATTCAGTTAAGAAATGTCCCAGAGCAGGGTAATGAAATCCAGAAACTAAGCAAGTAACAAGATATAAAGTTTAAATTTAAAGTAAACAAGAATTTAGTCACTGATGGCAGGAGACCAGCGAATATATCCAAAATATGTTGTATTTTGACTAGTGTCCTCAATTGTGGTCTCTCGTCCCAAAGGTGACACAGTGGAAACTAGAAAAGGTAGCTAGAAGGGCAACTGAAAGTGCAATGAAATGGCTTTTGTACAGAAAAGAAAAATAAAATATCCTAGCTAGACTAGGTTTCTACAGCTTGGAAGAGTGACAGATGAAAGAAGTTTTAATCAAATCACAAACTGCTATTCACCAACACCTTAGTATGAGTGACTAATCTTTTTCCTATTCACCACTACCAAGGAAAAGATTAGTCACTTGCTTTCATAATGCAGAACATAAGAATTAAATGAAAGTATCAAGATGTAATTACAACACTCAGCATCACTAAAATTCTTGTCTTATCTGAAATCAGCTATTCTTTTATATTTTGTACACTTCTTCATTTCAGAAAATCCCTTAAGAAAGTTGAACATAACTTGAATACTTTCAATGGATTATATGTTCTCATCCAGTAAGTTCCTCTTTTTTTCTTTGTGTAGGGAAGCAGAGACGGGGAAATACACAACGTCCTAGGATTTAAAGGTTAATGTTAAGTTTTCAGCCAAGCACCATCCCCTGACTTCTTCACCCAAAAAGGCAGAACCATGACTTACTGAAAAAAATCTGTGGCATTTGGGGCAATTAAGGACATGTAAGTCCAAGCTTGTTCTAAAGGAGAGTCATTGCGTTCTCTTGTGTGAATAAACGTTAAAAATGTGAAACAGGAAGGACTAATGAAAAGATTAGAGTGAACACAGGTGCAGATAATTGCACTGTCAAGAGGTAAGACAATGTACTGATTTAAGTGGTGTGTCCAGCAGCCCCTGTCAACCACCTCTCTTGCATACAAGCAGCCTAGAGACAGATGTCCATCGGCACAAATGGAATAACATGTTTGAGTAGACATTTCAGATGTTAAAACTGATAAAATCAGCTCATTGTTAGTTCAGTTCACCTGCAATACCAGCACACTGAGGAAAATGAGTTGTTTAAAAGAAAGAAAAGGCATGCACATCTAAGAAGAACACTACTTATAGTATATTTGCTTTATTTATTGCAACATTTACCCATGTAAATTCAGTCACATCTTAAGGGAACACAATTTTTCCAGGTTAACACACAGAAATTAACATATGTTTTTATTTTTCACGCATTTTCAATTGGCTATCTTCAGAATACATGACTTCCTAGCACAAAACATACTAATTCTATTTCTTTTCTTTCTTTAATGGAAAGGAGGAAATAGAAATAATAAAACAATAACAGAAAAACCAATAAACAAACTTGATGAGTCATAAGTTGATGATGTCAAGAGATAAAGTCAGTGTAAGCATCAAGTACATTTAATTTTCTGTCTCACATCTCTGCTACATGCTTGCTGAGCTGGCAATAATTCCCTAGACTTCATCTTACAGCTGGTGAGCTTCAAGCTACCCTTTTCACTGAACAAGTTACATAAACACAATTTCTGTACTTCTTCCATTTCCAATTTATGCAGCAGAGGGGAAGAATTGTGTTACTCCTGAAACTTTATTTACATACCTTTAGCGAGGAGAAAAAGAAGAAAGTGATCTTGATTGCTATTTCCTTTTACCCTGGACTCTCATCTGGTAAGTCTAAAGATTCTTTATGCAATTATGTACTATGTCTTTCCTTGCCTAACTTGTTCTGAATTACTAAATGCTCTGAACACCACATTTTAAGAAAAAAAAAAAAAATAAAATCTCTATTTTAAATGCCATAATTGAGTAACACTGTCTCCTGGGAAATATCTCCATGAAAGGAAGAACGGGGTGCCTTGGCCCCAATGAACACGAATTATCTCTACAGATTATTCAAATTAAAGGCAATCATTCAGATTTTAATTATGAAGTGCCCCTGACTCTCATTTTTGAGAAATTTTAAAATACTGCATTTTGATGCTTCTTGAACATGTACTTTCTCCTTCACATTTGGGAAACACACAATGAGTATTACTGATACTCTAATGATGACTGAAAGCAAACACCACAATAGCTTGACAGAAAGAAAGCCAGCAGTGAACACACTTGGAGGCTGATATGTTGGCCATCACGGTCTGTTGTTGGAAAAACGCGACATTTTCAATAATATGAAGAGTACTGAAGCATTCAAACAAATGGAACAGATGAGTTCAAACAGCACAAGCTTTGCTTAGATGGACTGACTGAATTAATGAGCATCTGACTTCTATTCACATCATGTTGACTGTAAGATAACAAATGTGATGCCTGCATGGCTCAAACCTCCCAAGAAAGAGCTGGTCTTTTCCTATTGTCCTGCTTTGCCTGAAGCATTGCTTTTCTTATGTCGTTGTATAAGGCAAGATTTCTTAATTTTTTTGTTCAATATTTTTAAAGGAATGTACTTGAACTCAGGTTTCCAAAATAATACTGACTGGAAAATAGGCTAAAGAGTCTCTGGGGAGTGCAAAATCTTCTCAGAAGCTGGCTGTGCATTCAGAAATGTGGATATATGCATAAAGGACTATCAGACTTAGGAGGACTGCAAAAATGGGTCATTGGAATTTTGGGTATATTAACCACTACAACTGAGCTACAGAAGCCGAGATTTCTTAGCTTACATTAGAATCAACAATCTTTATATGCCATTGTAAAATTACTCAATTAACTACTCAGGCAAGAAAATAAAATGTCCTATGAATCTCTTTACTGGAAAGACCTTTCTAATTTAAAAATATTAGTGAGCGAGTATTCTTATAAATGGGAGCTGATAGCAATTATCATCCTTGATATGATTTATTATTTGGCCTTATGTATTGTTGACCTCCACCGAGAAGTCAGCTATTCCAGTTTCTGGAATTAAAGCATGAATTTCTCATCAAATAACATTAAAGAACTTTAATTTTTCCTCATAGTTGCAGGCTACCCTAGCAAATTGATTTAGAGAGAGTAGAACCTAATTTCAGTCAGATGCCACATGAGAAGATGCTTTAATGTATATTCAGTTTGTTTACTATTGCCTGATGTTTAATTCTACATGAATGGGGGAAGCTTATTTTCAAGCCATAGAAGATCTCCCCTCAGCTCCTAGGCACAGGACTTCTGTACTGTGGTGGAATGAGTGACATTTCCTCTCATCCAGCTGCCTGTTACTTACTCTCCTGAGAACGGAGTCTAAATTCAGAAACCGTCTTGAACTGCACAGTAGCCAACATTGTGACTAACAGTGCTCCTAGTTGCACAGAAAAAGATTAAAATTTAGTAGGTGACATCTGTGAAATACCAGTTTAAATCAGAAAATTAAGAATCACTGCATCTAAAAAAATTCACATACTGACAAACGAAGAAAGTCCTGAAATCAAAAGATCTGCCAAACTTTATGAAGAGGCATTCGCAATGATTGTTTATGAAAAAACCAAAAAGATCAACATGCCATCAAAAGACAAGTGTAAGAGGATGTGAGATCACCTGAAATTTCCTGTTCAGGGTCTTAAATATATCTTTAACATTTCTTCAAGCTCACAAGGAATACCAGTATGGGTCCCAGCCTCCATGGAGGCAAGGACAGCAGGGAAGTTCCAGCATGTGTGTGCTGGTGGACTACTGATGCCACAGAGGAACTGAGCAATCTGGACACCACCAGAAGTGAGAATAAAGATATGGACTGTGTCTCCCACAAGGACTTGTACCTTCACAGGCCTCAGCCTCTGGAGGCACCAAAGGCAGAGCAGGCAAAGTCCAAAATTACCTAAGAAAGGGGCTGGAAGCACATGACATCTGGTACGAGGCGGCGGAGTGACTGGAATGAAGCTTTGCAGAGAAGGAGCTGGTGGACACCATGCTGACCATGACCAAGCAGTGCTCCCTTACAGAGCACAGACAGTCAGGAGCCTCTTGGGAGTTGATCACCCCCCTCCACTTAGCACTGATGAACCACAGCTAGAGCCCAAGGCACACTGCTGGGCTCCCAGTAGAAGACAGTGGGTCCTGCTGTGAGTTTTTGTTTCAGTTTGCTTATCTGTAAATTATTTTTAAAGAATTCACATCAACATGGCAGGAAATGCTACCTTGTTTAATAATAATTTGGCAAATGCTGAGATTTTATGTGTTTCAGCCATAAGAAAAGATTGTTTAAAACAATTCTGTAAAATATTTTATTGTTCGAAATCTAGTTTCAACATTATGGTTAGCAATAACTGAGAAGCAAGCCTGGGAAGATTGGGGGCACCCATATAAGTTCCTATTTGAGGTACTGTGCTGTAATCCTGCTAGAAGCAAGATGTTCCATGGCATTACATGTACATGCTTCCTTCATGGACATTGTAGAAGGGGAGAAGAGTCCTAGATCCAGTGCAACTGCACACATGATCCTAACCAGCTCTGATACTCACAAGAGGAGAGGTCAGTGATGCTGGCAGAGGACAAGCCTAGGTTACATTTATACAACAGTGAGAACAGACACAGTGACCAGCAGAAAGGCTGGAGAGGATATGCCATGGATGACTGAGTCCTTGCTACAGAAACATTTATGGTATTATGCCAGTAGCTTCCTCTTGGACAACTGAGAGGAAAATACTGAAAACATTTTACACAAATACACAATATCTGAATGATTTTTAATTTCATAACAAAAATGGTTGACTCTCACCTAACTGTATGCAAATTCACTTTTCTAGATATTCACTGATGTCTGCTAATGGGACAATGCCTTAACTAGCACAGCAGTTACATATCAATGTAGAAAGTATCAAATTTGGATAAAATTTGGTTTTGGATAAATGTGGATAAAATTAGTTAGTGATTTGGATCATGATGGACTCATTGACAGATCACCATAACAAGAGCCCTACTCTTTCCTCTACTTACCACACCCTCCAGATTCCAAAGGTGTTTGAAGTTACACTGAAACACATCTTGCATTATTGAAGAACTCAGCACCCAAAGGCAGTCAAAACCAAGTCGTTCTTCTATCTACAAAAAGTGATGACTTATTCTGATAGACTGGAAGCAGCTTTTTGTTTTTGCAGGCTTATATTGCCTAGAAAGCTTTTCATCTTCAACTATTCATTTCCTGGACCTAACCCTATTTCTAAAACCTAGCTCCCTAGGCAGAACTCAAAATACAATTAAGATATAGTGGGGACCAGAAATGCCAGAAAGTATCTATATTCTGTCAGGGACACAAATCTGACATTTCTTTCCACCTTAAGAAATAAGTTAAAAACACCAACAATAATTTCTGACATTAATGCTATTTCATTTAGCTGAATGGCAAAACTGTGCACATCAACTGGAGATGAGACTTGATGTCTCTTTTTCTAATTTTACATATTTGTCCTTTGTGGTCTGGCACGGAAAAGTAATGGAACCTCTAAGTATAATGAAACATTAATAGGAAGGCCATAAATTATCTTTTAGTTCTGTGGATTGAAAGGCCATGTATGTGTTGAGAATTTTAAAAAAGGAAAAAAAAATGTCTGGGAATACAATTGTAGGCTCACATTTCAAGATGATTAAAACATCTCCTTCAGCTCTGTTCTTGTTCTGCTATTTCTCAATATAATCACATTTACTAAATATTGAAGTTTAACTGCTTACCACTATTTTTCCTCAGCATGGGAACTCTTGCATGTCTCGAATACAGCCACAAATTTTTAACACATGACCCATAGCCTTATTAGTAGATAATATAAAATATTTTCAGATATACTCTCTTGCTTTGAGTGTGATTAAATTTTTTTCCTTGACAGTATTCAATTGGATTCCCATGGTACTTTTCCTTTTTAAAGAATATCTTAATAACCCTAACTGAAAATAAACAGCCGTAGAAAATATTTTTTTCAGAACTACTGGAGCGTTTTGATAAAAAATTTTGCTAATGTTTTTCTTAAAACAAAAGGAGAGGAAAATGGATTCTACAGTGTAATTAAAAGGCCTCTCTAAGACTACTTATTCATGAAAAATAATTAAAAGGGTCTAGGAATCACAGAACCTTTAGTCACCTAATATACAATAGGTACTGCAACTAGAAGCTGTTTCCCCTACCTTTGTTAAAGATTCTCACAGATCAATTAAAATTATCAGTTAAAATAAATTAGAAAAGAACAACATTTCAATGTAAAATTACTACTTTTTGAGGTTGATTAAAGCAGTTCTTACTTTTTTTTATTCTGATGAGTGAGTTTTTAAAAATCTATTAAGTATGCCCTGCTTTCTAGAATCCCAGAAAGCTGCCTCATCATCTTTGCTATGAAATTTCTCACACTTGATTGGAATTGCTCTCCTTGCAATTTGCCTCTTGTCCTTGATCTTTTCGTTATGCATGTCTGGGAGGAGTCCAGTTCCACTTTCTCCAAAATTTCCTGTTAGGTAGCAGAAAATGCTCACTAGGCAGCCTGTGACCTCCTTTAGCCTCCTCCGCAGAACCAAGGAGCAAAGTTATCCCAGCCCCCTCCTCACACTCCAGGCAATCACCTGAAGAGCTGTCTGAGCTCTGCCCAGTTTGTCAATGTCTTTCTCATATGGGGCACCAAAATCAGACTAAGGCAGCCTAGACATGCTCCAACACACACACACACTGCAGCACTGCTAACCATTTCTAGTTTCAACACCTTTTGAAAAATCAGTTTCCTTTCAGATGGTGGGTTATGATTGGAACCCAGCATTAACTCTAAAAAGCAGCTAAAACTGATATATATTACCACAAGCAATTTTACAGAGTTAGAGAGGAGACTGGGAATGACACCAACAGTCAATTTTGAGAAAAATAAATCATGTATATAAAGGAGTGGTAAATACAAAGCCTCTTCCTCAAGCAAGCCTGCCAAACTAAATTTATCAAAGCAGGATTTGTCAAGGAAAAAACAGAAGAACAAGAGCAAACACCAAGTGCAGGAGAACCAATGTGATTTACAGAGGCAGTCAGCTTTAGTCTCCCTCAGGTACAAGAGATGAGACTGCAAGAGCAGAATTCCTTTGGCTTCCAATTGCTTTCGGAAGCAGAGACCTCGGAGACTGCTGCTGACTGAACAGAAGACCTTTAGGCGTATTTTGAAGAAAAAAGCATTTCAGATGCTCAACAGCTTTCATGGGTTTACTAGATATTGTTTGTAACACGTCTGGCCAGCATTCAGGATACATGCTTTGAATGCAGCACAATCAAACAACTCCGTGGCTTTGGGCACACAGGTGCAGTTTAGGGGATGCTGTAAGAAACACTGCAGATTGTAAAGACATTCAGTTCACCTACACAACAAATAATCTCAAGAACAAAGTATTAATTTTCTCTGCACAAATAAAACAACCCAAACCAGTAACCTAACAGCACCAAAGAAGGATTTCACAAAGAGAAATTCCTGATAGTAATGATCCATCAGTACACTGATCACAATTTTTAATAATCTTATTTGATAATGTTTCATTTTTCTAAAGTGTTTCTTGGGTTTTGCTTGTATGTTTTTTTCTTTTGTTTTATTTTTTTACAATAGTTTCTAGGTTCAGTACATACTTGAGATTTTCAAAAGCTAAATTAGTAATAATTTATATAAAGAATGTATTCAGTATTAAAAAAAATAAAATCTGATACACTGATTCATGTTCTATAATTTAAAGTAAGACTTCCTTGCCTGAGAAGTTGATACTTCTTACTGGAATTTCAAAGAACAGTTTTATACTGTCATAAACAAAGCATTTCTAACTGTATGGCAATAGCCATCTGTTCTTTTTGCACTTAACAAAAGTAATTGAGGATAGAAATAAATCTTTTATTTCAAGAAACCTGAATTTGTTAGGTTCAGAAAGCATTGGGAATTTTTTATGCACTTACTGTTCATCATTTATCATTTTAAACAACTGACATTGCTGACATTTAAAAAAGTGTCAGTGGAGAAGTTTTTCCTTACATTTCAAATACAAATGCATCCAAACTACTGACAGGTCCTTCATTTGTGAATTTTGTGATTTTTCCAAAAAAATAAAAGTCATCTTTCTGCTTCCCATTTTGCTGCCTGCATCTTTCCTTTTTATACATTTATTATCTACATATTAAAGAAATCCCAGACCCTATTAGTGTTCATGGTGCAAATAATACATAGTTCTGACTAAATACACTTTCAGAACGCTCCCTGAGATTTAGTAAGATTTTTCCTGATTGTTAAGACATATTTTATAAGGTCTCTAGCCATTTATATTCCCAGGGAAGGAAAAAAAAAAAAAAAAGCAATTTGAAACACAGCATATGGTTCTCAGACAGATTCTATTAATACAGCTTCACAGGATGCTGGTACGTACACACAATTGGGTAATTTCAATATGAAAAAGAATGCAGTGGGTCAGCAACAAAAAATTCTCTGTTCAAAATCAAAATTTTTGCATATACAACTCAAGTAAATACCACAGTATAAAATAACTACCAGTAGGGTAGGATACAAAGTTCTGAAATTTCAGCCAAAATCTACTTATTTCCTTGCAGTTTCCACAAGAAATATGCTCAATCCCTCTTTAGTCAGAGTCTCTCATAAAAGGTCAGGTTCTCCCATGCTGGTGTGCTTATCTGTTTCAGTGTCTGCCATCCTGAAAAGCACAAACTTAATTTTCAGTCAAAACACGAAATGCAGAATTTTTAAGGTTATTAGTCTTCCAAAATGCTTTAGCTTTTAATGGCAGCTAAAATATTATCCCTATTTTAGCATTTGATAGCTTCCCCTGGTAGATGCTGATTTTCAGGCAGGAAGTTTATGACTGCCTTGGCAACTTCAGGATTTGTCATTTCTGATTCATCATTTTCTGCCATTCCCAACTTAGTAATACTGAGATACTCAAGAAAGAAGGACTGGTGTCATAAACATTTAAAAGCTGCAAGAGAGACTTAAAATTGATTTCAGTAATATTGAGGGATCTGATATTTCCACTGAATTCTCTAAACTTCAATCCAGCAATCCCTAGTTTGGAGAACTCTCACAGTGAAGCATATTCAGAACAGTCAGTACACAATGCTACTTGAGTTTTAATTATGCTTAAAGATCTTTGGGAAATTGCTAGACACATTCCAGATCTCACACTTAAATAGCCATTTTTATGTAATATCTGGTGTCCTAAGATTTAAAACCACGTTCTGTCACATTTTTCTTAAGCTTTGTAAAATTAACAATAGAAAATGGTAAAAAAACACAGGAATTTCTGAGGAAGGCTAATAGTGATCAGTCTTTAACTTCAGAAGCAGTATTTGGTCTTATAGTAAGATATTTCTTTATCACCTGAGCTAGAAAAAGAACCATTAAGTGCTATTACTGTCTGCTTTCTCTGAAATAAATTGTATCTTTATAGCCAGCATCTCAGAAACCTAATTTATCTAATAATGTACAAAATGTTAGCTGCAGCACAGCTCTGCCCTTTTTGAAAACATTCTCCAATATTGTTCCCATATTAATATTTTAAAAAAACGTTTATAAATAAAATAAATCCTTCTAAAGTAAATAGGCTGCATTCTGTTTCCTGGTTTTTTACTGAGGAAAACCATGAGTCAAAACAGAAAATCACTTAACAATGGTGTCTCAAGAGCACTAAGAATTCAGAACAAAGGAGCTCACTCCCTAGAACTTCATGATGAATCACTTGCAAGACTGACTATTCATCCCACTGGTATAGGAGAAACAAGAGACTTCAGAGTTCCCTCCACCAGCAGAACAATTACGGAGGAAAACACTACTGAATTTCATGATTGCAATTTGTTTTCTATATTGAAATATTCAAATCCATACCCAAAGTCCCGTGCCCACATAAAATAATCCATATATTTGAAGGAAAGAGGACAATTACATAACTGTCACGTACAATTGTCTAATTTTTCTGGGGAGGCAATCATATGTCAATTCACAGGCCACCATCAGACCTAAAGAGTACAGACACATCAAAACTCAGGGTTCCAGGTTAGGCTTTTTCAAATACTAGAGGTGTGATTTTTATTTTTAAGTGGTACCAACTGTCTTGTCAAAGTACATCTGCCCCATTTACACTTGGGCTAAAATGTGACTCCTCGAGAGCAGTCTGGTTACCTGATTCTCATCTGCAGGCAAAGAAGAAAAACATGGCTCATTTTTCCCTCATCCCCTAGCCCATGCAATAAGCTCTTTTCTACAATATCTGTTACCAAAACCACCATTGCACAATAAATACAGGTTTAATGTACTATTGAACACAAAGTTGTCCTATAATTACAAAGCTTCTCCCAGCCTAGATATGCCCTATTTCACTGAAAGCATGGCTTCACTCAAAAGCTTTCAAAGAATGAAAATTTTAACAATATGTCTTATCTGCTCTCAGACACTATCTTTAAAATGGCTGTATTCATTTTAGAAAGAAAAATATGGTCTTCAGTAACAACATAACAACAAAAAAGATACAGCAGGAGGAAAATAATTCTCAACTCCTGAGTGCTCCAGATGGTGAAAGATTTAGGTTTCACCTCAGGTGTAGAAATCCTGCTAATGAAGGACAGGTAGGAAAAACCCCCAACATCCTTAAAGGCTGTAATCAGCATCACGAAAACAAATCCATTGCTTGAAAAAATGGCAACTTGGAGAGTAAACATGCATATAAAAAAAGGGAAATGGTATTCTGTGGAGTAGTGGATCCTTAAAATAAAGGTGTTTTTCCTATTTTATATCTATCAAACAGCATAAGAATCATAGAAGATTTCCCAGCTATTTGAAAGGAATTTCCTGCTCGTGCCTGTATCATCTCTAATCTCTTCAGTCCATGGCCTCTGGTTTTTCTTTCTCACAGAGTTATAGCAGCATCTATATATTTCAGCATACAAAGAGAAATTCAGCCTCCAATTATACAGAACACACTTAAGATTACTTTCACTAGAGACCAAGTAATTTAATTTGGTTCAACAAAGTTATGAAAAGGCTGCAGCTGAAAATAAGTTACAAAAACCATGAGGAAGATCAAGATGCTGCAAATTACCATGAATGAAGATGTACACATGAAGCCATCAACAACACTTTTAGTCCCTGTAGGGTATAAAAAGATAGAGCTACTTAAGAATTAAGAAACAGAGGACTAATGTGAGTAGGACACTTCGGAGTCTGCTTGTTTGACACTGCAAAGCTTTCTCTGTTTTGTCTCTACACATAAAAAAGATTCTTATTGCAGGACATTTGTTTGAAAATCCTAGAAACACTGACTACATAGCAAGCTTTTCAACATAGCATGGAACACTTCTGGTGTGGACCCATTTCCTCCAAAGAACAAGGCCCAGAATGATCACATTTTAATTCATTTGCCGTTTCAGACAAGCTAAAGAGTGAAACCAAAGAAATCCCATGAAGTTCTAACATTAGGCTTCAATTGTAGGAATGGAAGCAGCATGACAACCCAGTATGGAAATACAATCACTGCCTATGTTTCTGCAGCGAGAAACATAGCTTGGTTTCATCAGCAAGACTTGCAGGTTTCTCCAATCTCAGTTTCAACAGACACAGAGCAATCACCACACATATGGTTTTGCTTGCATAATTACTATGATTTTTTTTTTCCCACAATCTTGCCCTGCAGCACGCCTGAAAGCTAGTGATGTACTCCCCATGCTCTGCTGCCCCACCTTTGAGCATTTCCAGCCTCTCTGCGTTCAGTTTCCTATTCTTTCTTCTGGTGCATTCCTCTAGAGCCAATATTAATAGCACTTTTTAGATCTACTTCTTTTTACATGAAATGTAGGGGGTGATGCTTCCTGTTTAATAAAAACATAACTTTGATGATGCATATCTCATCTGCCTTTGAAGCTGTGTCACAAGCTGGAAAATGGCAGACTTTTTGAACTCATCTCTTGTTACCATACCTCCACCAGGCCTTTAATTGCTTCACAGATGGCTTTCATACTCATTTAAAAGAGCTCCTGACTGCTAAGAATTCTTTAAGACTGTTATACAACAAATTACTCATTATATGAAATATGCATTGCATGTTCTTTGTATTGTCACTCTGTAGCCTTGTGACTACAGTATCACCAGTGCTAGTAATACATGTCCTAATGACTCTGAAAGGCCTTGGGACTTGTAAGGCTTTGTCTTAGTATGTCTTGGCTTGCACAGAGATTTGATTTTGCTGGTTTAGCTATAAAAGCCTAGATGCTTACTGTCTACTTGATTTTTCTTTTAATTTTAATTATCTTTGAGTAATCACATGGCATAACCATAATTTTTATATAGATGGTAGTGACAAGCAGACTGAGCAGAATTAAATACTTATGATATAACAGGGGGCCCTGTTATAATGATGTCATCTGCATTTAAAAAAAAAACAAACAGGAAAAAGCATGGTGTGGCAACAGCAGCCTCAAGAGTGGGGAACTGGATGAAGTGGAAAGGAGTATAAGCATTGTACCACAACAGTGGGGTAGAAGATTACAATGGAGATTCTGTAAGCAACCCTCTTGCCGTCAACTGAAGTTATTAAAAAGTTGGGATCTGAAAAAAGCTATTTTTTTAGGGGCAGAAAGGGGAACAAAGACCAACCATCCAATATAAAGAAAATCCACTGCATCTATCAAATTCTGACTGACCAGTGTAATTGAGCCTGGTGTAAAGTGTGGTGCATACCCACTCCAGATTTCAAGGAAGGAGGAGGAGATCCCAGCAGCACCTCCGATTCCTTGGCAAATGGGAGGAAGAAACAGGTAGTATGACTGTCCTGGCACATGGTATGTGCATGCTGTCAGCTTGCTTACACCAACAGCATCCACCCAAAACCACAGCTGACCACCTTAGGGGACCACTCACCCTGTGGTGATAGAGGTTGAATGTAACACCAAGAAAAGGACAGACAGGAGGAAGGCTGTCTGGAAGAACTGCCACAATATTGTTAAAAAGAATGTATGTCAATTGCACTGACCTGCTACAGACCTCCAAGTTCATTTCTCCCACTGCACTGCAGACTGAGTTTTGTTGATTTTGAATGGACTAACTGCTAAAACAACTGTTTACACAGATTTTGTGTGCAATCAGTCTCTTGATATCTAGCACTAAAATTTTTAAACTGGAGAAAAACTGTTTCTGAAAGATGTAACTTTGTCAGGCTTTAAATAAAACTGGCACTGGTAAAGTAGCTCATAAAATTTAATCAGAATTCACATTCCCAATTGCAAGGACTGAGGCAGACACACTACTGCTCTTAGATAATCTTGCTAAAACTCTCCCCAGGCTGTTGCATCATGTGGGGAAGAGGGCCTTGTCGAAAATTACCTTTGAGGCTGTTGGTCACAAAACTCAATGCCAAGGTTAAGGCTGTATTTCGTACAAGGTTTTCACTAATCACCTGCCAGCTGCATAGCTAAGCAAGAGGCTCTTTGCCAGCTAGGAACTATTCTGCAGTTACTATCTAAAACTAAGTGTGATCCTTCAGAAAGGAAAAGATTATGCAAAAAAAAGCATGATTTGGCATACTTAAAATACATCTACATTCTAAGATGGCAGAGCAAACCTTTGCCAGAAAAGGTAGCAAGATTTACCCTTTAATTACTCCATAAGACACATAATAATCACTAGCAAATGAGGGATTCATGCAGAATGGCTACTACCCAGCCAAAACCTATACAACACACAAAACCAGCACTCCCATGAGCAACCAACAATTCAGTCCCATCAACAGAGCAGATTATGGAAGCAATAATACCAAAGGACTATCTGAGGACACATATCCTACCAAAGCTGAATCCAAAGCTGTTTGGAAACACAGAAGATTAACAGGTGAAGCAGGGTCTCCCTCCCTACGCAAATCTGGCAGGGACTACACATTTTGAACACTGATTTCTATCTGTGAGTTCTCTAAAAGATGGTAAAGAATTTACAGATTATACCTGCCTACGTACAAAGCAAGTAAATTACCTCCAGTATAGTACTAAAGGCAACCTAAGGCAACTTTCTCTTTAAGAAGCAAAGAATAGTCCTAGTGAAAAGGCAGCAAGTATCCTCTGGAGAGTCAAAATAGGTCACCTTCTTCCCTGTGTACATCTTAGACAGCCTTCAGAGAGGTACTTGGGCAGGCTCCTGGAACTAAAAATAATGTCTGTGAAGATAAGCGATATGACCACTGCCAGCTTTAAAATAAGGTATATGAAACCAGGCAGGGGCTAAAATATGGTGCAATATGCATTATTCTTCACCATCACAGATGCAGGAGCACAGAAACGTGCAGGAATACATGCCACAATAGAGATAGGCAGAGGTGAGGCAGCAGCAGCAGCTTGTCACTAAAAGCAGAACAACCTGTTCGTGAGAAACTCCAGAATTCATGGTGACATAAACACTGCTTAAAAACACACTCCTCCTCAGCATTAGGGAGAACTGAAGCTAAACATTCATTAAGAAGCTTGACAAAACTGCACTTAAGATTAAGGAAAATGAAAAATCCCATCATCTCTCCCCCAGGGTATTCTTCCTTGCATTTACTGCTGCAACGGCAGCTCACATGGATGGATATACCAAATCCAGCTTAAAATTGCTAATAAGGTCTCCACAGTAACACACAGCTCAGCCTTTGCGAATCATCTCCATGGATAATAAATTGGTTACATAAAACTTGGGTGGGTTTTGCACCTGATATGCTCTCTGCATTGGTAAGGCAATGCTTCTTGAAGAATCCAGTGCAAGCTACTGAGCATTTTAGAGACTTACTAGCATAAAAGCAGGAGAATTTAGAAGATGATTTAAAACCATATAAGGAAACAACTTAGCAATGTATTTTTGTGTGACTTTGGTTTTGGTTTGTTTTTATGGGGTTTTTTTTTGGCGGGGGGCGGGGGGGGGGGGGGGGGTGATGCCATGAAGATTTTCTGTCCTGGCAGATTGACCAGAAATCAATTCAAGATTGGTGTGTCTCCAAGTAATTCAAGCTGCCATTTCAAGGTAAAATTTCTTACCTCTCTACCATAAAAACAGTAACCAGATGGTGCCAATACAGCAGCCTCACATGTTGCCACACCATCCAGTATCCTGTTGCCCCTTTCATATTTTGGGAATTTGAAAGCTCTTCTAATCTTCCTCTCATGCTCTGAGACCCCAAACATCAGAAACCACTGCCTTGCCCCAGCCAGAAGCTTCAGCTCCATGAGGAAAATAAGGTCACAGAAAAAGCAAGAAAGTGTAATGCTTCACTGCCCTGGAAGCTTTGCTGCACTCAAGACTAAAGATGTACTTTTCCAGATCCAGACATGTTTTAGCTGTGATTCCTCTCTCATTGTGTCATTTGCTTAACACACATGCTTCTCACATGGGCCAGCACATCAATAGGAAAAATGAGGAATACTGTACCTTCGATGACCATCTAAATCTAGTATTAATAAACAGCTACATTTTATTTTATATTATTTTTATTTTATACTGTCACAGACTCTCTCATAAAAAAACCAAAAAAATAACAAATCTGAAACAAATATTTAATTTGTATGCAACAAGCAACTTAATCATCATTCCAAAAACACTTTAGAACACATTATGTCACAAATAAGATTTGTAATAACTATAACAGAAATATAATTCTGTATATAAGATATATACCAAAAAAGACTTACAACATGTCTAGTTGAAAAAGACTGCTTTAGCTACCACAGAATAGTCTGTGTGCCACACATGCACAGAAACAGGCACCACTTTAAAGACAGTACATACCTGAGTAACTGTAGAGCCACAGAGAAGATATACAACTTCGTAAGGAAAATTTATCTGAGAGATTTCCTTTTTTTTAACAGAAAAGCAGTATTTTTTGCCTAGCAAAAGCAGGACAATTTTCTTCAAACACCCATGAGATTAATCCAGACTTCCATAACTTCTTAAGGAAACGTATATTAAGAATTATTACCCCTCATGCCTTCTTACAGTCATGGCTACTTTTTTAAGGTAATGCAAGGAAGCCTATAGCAAAAGAAATGAGATTTGAAAGCAACCAGTACAGGCACAACTTGTCAGTTACCTGTTCTTTAAAAAACCTTTAATCTGAAATTATTTTAACACTCACATTTGACACTTACAGGGACTACCATGATTTTGCAGGGAAATCCCCCCACCCTCAAATATTAGTTATTTAAAACATGACAAGTTGACTGCACTGCAGATAAGTATAAATTAAGTATTAAATTACCCTCTCTAATAAAAATTCTGAGAATATTTTAAAAAAGGATTAAATCAATGTTCAAAAGTGAACAGTCTGCCTAGCTACATGTACTAATCTTTTCTTCTTTTTTTTCCCCACCCCCAAGAAGCAGGCTTGCTTATTATTTATTATAAGCTTGCAAGGATTTTTTGTGAATAATAATGTTTGGTTTCAGAGCTGAATGAAATCTGTAATTTTACCTTTTCCTGAAATTAAAACTGAGAAAATTTCAGAAAAACTACAGTATCTTCTAGTTTCTTGGAAACTAATTTACAAATTTTTGTGAGACTGTCAAACCATTTTATTTCAACTATTCAAACAAGAGACGGAGCAAAGGCATGAAACTGAAAAATCCAAGCCAGACTTCTTCACTACCTGGCTGACAGTCTAGGAACTTTTAAGTTTAGTCAAAGGTATTGCAGTTTAATCTTAAGAGTTCTCAGGTTACCAGTGCAAACCACTACAGCAGAAGTCATCAGAGACATATTACTCTTGATAGCACGTTGCTAAAGGTGCTGGTGCCAGTTTGCACCCCTTGTTAAAACAAACATTGAATTATTATGTATCAATATGGACACAAGGGCACTAGGTGCACAGAAGAATATTTTCCATTTGAATGGTCTAAGGTGGACTTCTACAGTCATATTCTCAGCTTGCAGGAGAAACAGCTGCAAACAAAGTATTTTAACAGCCAGCTGCATCCTTATTAAGAATATTGATTAGCTGTGGAACATCAGACTAGTGCAGCTGAATATAAACATAATCAAGCAGTTGCACCCATGATTTCTCTAAGCTGTGAGGACTCTGGGGTGTTTGATGCCTGGGTTGTAATTTGCTATTTGAGTTTAGGTTTCAGTGGATTGTTTTGGGGTTTTTTACATTCTTGATACAAAGCAACAGGAATTTCACCTTCAAAAAAATTCTCACTGTGAACTGAAGTGACAAAATACACAACATAATGGCTGGCTTGCTAAGTAGCAGCTGCTGCCAAAAATGGTGGACAACATATATAATGCAAAATTTATTTCTGCAGAGAAAAGTCTGACCCCGATGTCCTGCTTCTCATGAATCTTATTCTTTCCTAACTAGAAATAAATAATATAGCAACATACAGCTGTCTGCTGCACTTTGTTGTACTTTCTTACCCTTCTGTAAAATGGCAACAGCAGACATGCTGGTAGAAGCAACGAACTGCAAATAAATAGGAAACCAAGTAACATCTAAGAATGGAGAAATATTCTTCCTAGCAGAAGTGAATCACAGACCACTGAAGGAGGTAGGTATGCATATGGCATAACCTTTTAATAACTGTTTTGAAAACCTGTGATATGAGATTGCTGGAAAAGAATGAAAAGAATACCTACCTTTTAAAGTTTATACTACTGCTCCCTGTAAATCCAACAAAGTACTAGAAACCTCTCGTATCCTAAAAAAACTACTGGAAGGAACAGTGAAACTGACTACTTGTAAACAGAGACAAAGCAACAGACTGATGAGTAATAGCCAGCCCTGGCTATTCTGGTCAGGAACAAATCATGTCAAAACAAATCTGATTTGCTCTTGTTACAAGGGTACCAAGTATAATGGATAAGAAAGACAGAAAGATGCAACAACTTTCAGTCTTTTCCTCATGTGTTATCATCCTCTATGGTTGTTACAAAAACACAGCCTGCAACAGGTACAGGTAAGTTTTATTAGTACCCCACTCCTGTGTGTCTAGATGAGACTAGAACAATTAAAGAACAAAACAATAGACTTTCCATTAACCATGGAAAAGGGAGAATAGGATGTCTCAGAAAAAAAGGAAAATCTAGGTAACATCTAATGCATGACACTGTCAAGTCTTGCAAATAGATTGTTACAGAATTTAGACATGACGTTTTCTTGCACAATGCATCAAGGTTAAAAATACCCACATGAAATTGATTTGCTGTATGCAAATGCATTTCTCCCTATTATTCTAAGTAGGTACTGGAGCCCAAAGTAAGATGTACAAAATATGAAGACTTCTCCAAGTCAGAAATAATGCCACATTTAGTGTCTTACAAAATCCTTCTCAGTCACCCCTGTCACCCCACAACCTGAAGTGTGGGTAACCCTGAACACCAGAAAAGCCTGAGACAATGATCCTGGCACCCTGCCATCACTCCCACAGCCTTCTGAAAAAGGAAAGCTTGCTGCAGGTATTCACAGACTCCAAACCATCTCGTACAGACACCACACCACCAGCAAAACTCAGCACACAGTATCAAAACACCACCTGCAGCTGGGTCACTACCACACGAGAACAACTGACCAAATCAGACAGGTCAGGCACGTGGATTAGGTCTGCTGCCTAAAATCATGCATTTTAAGTAATAGGGTAGAGAAAGAGAGACTATCCTTTTTCAGATCCACAGATCCATTGGCAATTTAGTTGCTTTTACAAGAGGATTAGAATTTAAATCACAAGCTTGGGATGTGATCTGAAATAGGTAAGATGCAAGCCAACACTGTAACATATCACAGCCAAGAATACCCCAAACTGTCCCAATCCCCATTATACCAGAAAGAGTCTCCACAGTATCTCTAACTTTATTGGTGTCTTTAACAATGCCAAAGAATTCAAAGCTCCTACTTTGAACATATATATATATCTATATATATCTATATATATATCTATATATGTGTGTATATATATGTGTATATATATGTGTATATATATATATACTATACATAAGCTTTCATTAATGCCTATAAACTGCTCTTCATCTGTTCCTGAACTAATGAAACTCCAACTTCATAAGACTTGTCTCTTTAAAAAATAATTACCCCAGAAATTACAACACTTAGAAATGGACAGAATATTTAGCAAAAAGATAAAAACACATCTGATAAAGAAAGAAAAAGGACTAAACGTAGTGTTAAGAGCTACCAGAAAAATTGTGTAGGAATATGGATTGTCCTTATGTATAAAAAATATGTATATTTTTCTTTTTAAATTTCTATTTTCATAGTATGATAGAAAACATGCATGTGGAAATCTGCAGATATTTACAACAAGAGTAACCTCAGCTACCTAAAAGCTTGATCAGCTTTTAGGTGCGAAAAACCTACATGAATGTTTAAAGAAAATACATTATTAAATAATATGAAAAAGGTTTTGCATATAGCTATCCTATATGAAAGATTTTTCTCTGCTTTATATTCAGTATTTCTGGTACATAGTAAGTCATACTAAGTAAAATAGTTTCCTAGCATACTGTGATATTCTGTCTTTTGCTAAGATTACCCTACTCTGGCAGACAGATTAAAGTACTAAAACAATTTCTATACTAATCCCTGGAAATTCTTGCTTCCTAAAAGACACCTAACATCCAGTTGAATCCTGTGGCAAACTTTGAGCCAAGAGAAATACTAACATTTCTCTTATCTGACTTCATTAAGTGCAGATTTAAATTGTCTATATGCAGAAGGCTTTAGAAGATTCTCTGAAAAAAATAAAATTAAAAACTGTTCATAAGACTCTTGGCTAAATTCAGAGACTGTAAGAAATGGAGCACCAGATGTGAAACAGGGTAGGTGGGTAGAAGAGCTTACTTAGGGGGTCACAGGATGCACAGGATCACAACAGGAGAGCTGAAGAGTTCACAGTAAAACACATGTATGTGCTATAATGCTGAAACACTCAAATAAAACAAATTTATTTGACTGACTTTAAGTTCAAAGAGGACAGGAGGCTCCCTTTGAGCATGGGAGTGCCAAGAGCTGTGGGCAAAGCTGGAATAGCCCCACAGTTTTAAAAAACACTTCCTGACTCCTACTATGTTGAGACAACAGTTTGGCAGACATGGCAAAGGATTTTTGTCACCAGGTAGCCTCATGCACAGCACAATGACTGTGCTCTGTCCAACCTGCTGTGCACACAGATGAGGAAGGACTCTGATGCCAGAATTAACATACACCAGCAACAGGCCTGCATCATTTGAGAAATCCAAATGGCATCTGAAAGTTAAGTTTCTGTTCTTGATGCCGGTGTAGTGCTATGGAGGAGGCAGAGCAGATCTCTCCATACCTGTTCCAAGCCCAGAAGAGGAAAAGAGAGAACCTGAGCTTTGGTCAATCAGACACCAATTTTACTCTGCCATTTCCATCAACCATGGTTTTGTACTAGTAAAAGAAGTGGATGGATGGAAAAGTACATCATCATGTCAGCATCTCACAAACAGAACACCTTCCTGGCAAGTGTCTCTACAAAGCCTTCACAATTACATTAGCAGAATTCTGCATTTTCAAAGCCAGGTAAGACTGATAGCCTTAGAAAAATAAATCCATGCAACTTCTTGAAGAGTTAGAGGGAACAAGCATTATTCCCAAAACAGACATATGCCTATCAAACTTAAAAACTGAAATAATGTTTAAATAATAACTTCAACTTTCTAGATTATTTTTAAACCCCAATACAGTGAGTAAGTACATGCTGTCTCAATAATTGTGTTTAAAGTGGTGTACTACTCTTTACTTACATATCTCCTTGATTTGTGACCTTTCTTAATTAACAAATTGAGTAAAACATATGGAAACTTAATGATAAAAAGTGACATGAACTTTTCATAGACTGCCATCAGCTCCCACCATTCTGCTACATAAATCTGCTACGAAAATTTTTTCGAACATCAGTTAAAAATAAAACAACTACCAGTTGAGAGGGATCAAAATGAAGAATCTCTTGAATATAGATCTTTCTGCTGTGTCTGTCTGCATACTACATACTATGTTAAGGACTTAAGAACAGCTACAGCTAACGGTAGTCTCACATGGCAACAAGGGAAATTTTGTATTCTGTCTTAGGAAAGAAATATGGCACTTCTGCAGCAGAACAAGATTCAAAAGTGGAATGAGTGTCAGAATAGGACCTCATTCAAAAAGCCGCTTGTATTTCATTAGCTCTGAAGGGTGCATGACTGACAGATCGAGAAACAATATTGTATTTCCACCCAATACGAGTTTGACACAGCTGGAAGATATGCCCCAGAAATTTCACTGCTTGTGTACTTTACTTCTGACTTAGAGAGCCGCCAATTCACACTCTAATCTTAAATTCTTTGTTATCTTTATTAAAACTGTCAAGATGGAAACAAATTTGCTCCAAAAAAGAGGAAATTCTCAGATACAGCCACCTGACCACAACAAATCAAACAAAAATCATTGGCCTCTTTTACCAAACCACCATATAACAATTTCCAATCAGTATAAATCCAGATGCCATCCAAACAATCCATTCCTTATGTTGAATGATCAGCCACTAAGCCCAGTAAAACTGTAAACTCTATCCCACTATCTTTGTTATGCTTTTCTGCTGCTTATTTGTTTTCTTTTCTGTAGCTCTCTTTCCTACCAGTCTTGCATTAAGCACAGTATACTGTATCACAGTACACTGAATAATAGAAAAATGGATGAGAACATTTGAGAACAGTTTTCCAAAGCTGCTGACAGATGTCCCTGTAAAGAAAACTGGAGTGAATAAAGCCACTGAACACCTAAGAAGTGAAGAAAAAGTAATCTGCTTAAAGTGCAGCTAAGAGGACTCCATTAAGAAATCTTTGTAACAGTAAGGGCAATGGAACACTGAATCAGATCAACTGAGAATTTTGATTAGTCTATATAATTTCAGAAATTCATAGAATACATAATTTTGATCCAGTCTTAAAGTATAGAAAGGGGAAAGGGATCATCTCTTACCTTCCCTTTTGATTTCAGAATTGGAAAACTAAATTACTTATTTCCTTCAGGAAAATGTATTTCAGAAAATCTCTTTAGTATAGAAAAAAAATTCCTTTTAAATGAGAAAGTCTACAATTTTGCTTACTACTTGAGCTATGCCATCTATGAGTTTGTGCACATGTGTATGTACTGTAAATGCTGTAACAAGTGTATCTCAAACTCAAAAACAGTTTTGGTAAACACAGCTTGATATTGGTAAATATGCAGACGTGCATAATCTTAAAGGCACTATGACAAAGGACTAAGAAAAAGAAGGAACTAACAGATACTTTGTCTCAATACAAAAAGAAATGCCTTGCCATTTTAGTGATCCATACACATCAACAGATGTTCAACTCAATATATAAATATACTTCACTATCACATATGTCCACTTGAGCCAAAATTCTCAAACTTTCTTCAGTTTTTTTCTTTCAGGCACTAAAGTATGAAAGATACATACAGCAGACTGGGTAAGTAGCTGCAATCTTGTCCATTTCTAGCACTGGGCTACTGCAGATTAGTCTTAACCATTTCTCCTGCAATTCTACAGACTAAAAAAGATATACCTCCCAATATACCAATTTTCCACCAACTTTCACCTCTCCCAGTATTTCTGATGAAACTGCCCCATTGGGGGTTTTTGCACTTAAGGCTGATCAGCACCCAACAGCCTGCTGCTCCCCCAGCCACCAGTACTATGTGGTTTCTAGATCCACGACTGAGGGAAAGTGCTCATTTAATCAAACAATGGCAGAAAACATCTCATCAGAGGCTAATTAGGTATCTTTGATAAGATTTTTTACGCCAAGTATGAACATAAACAATTAACATTGAAAATTTTGGTGTTAACTGAGAGACTACACCAAAATGGAGGCTAAAGCCTGCTGTGGCTTCCCTTGGCTGCATCCTTTCCACTCTTTCCTCCTTTCACTGTGTTCCAAAATAAATCCTCCCACCAGCAGAAAGCAATTATCACTGTTATTTTTAGACACCACCTCCCATACACTTCCTGACATTTTCTATAATAACGTGATGCCTCTGCTGTTTGTGAAAGAAAGAACTCACACTAGGAAGGACATGGACATCCTACCTGCAGCCAGAAGGCAAGATTAAAATCCACACAGCACCAAAAGCATTTTCCCCTGACGAGTTCAGCCCTACCCATCTGCTGACTGTTGCAATCCCCAGTTAAATGAACCTGCATCTCCTGAGCTGTTACACAAGTTCAGGTACTCAGCTCTGTGGTTTTTGCTTGTAGCAGTTTCCTATCTACTCCGTGCAGCCGTGCAGAGCACAGAGGTCCTGAGGCTCCCTCCTCACATACAAATGCTACTTCTTCACAGAAGATGAAAAAGCTGAGATCAAGGCTTGCACTTCAGGAGCTGCCAGAGGAACACAAATAAAGAGTTTCAAAGAGCATCCATGACACGTGACAGTCTTTACATCTGTATTGTCTTTAGTGGCTATTTCTTTAGTCAGTGGCTTTGCCTCCCTAGCACATCTACAAAGATGTGTTCACAACACTTACACACAGAGGCACAACACCTTGAGGAGCAATGAAATGTGAAAAACTAAATTTTCACTGTAACAAGCCACAAACGGTGAAATGTGTTTAGACAAACATACCACCAAATACAAAATACATCAGTCAATTTTCCTAAGAAAAATTGAGAAATTTATGGCTAGCACCAAATAAGTTGTAAAAATTAATTGAGCTGCCTTTTCAAACTGTGGTTTGTGAAGCCTTTTTCCCCTTTCCATCCTTGTTCAAATGACTCTCTACAAGTGGTCCTTAAACAGAATCAGGTTAATCAAAAGCATCAAAGAACAAGGAAAGCAAATCATAGTATCATGCATGGAGAAATATGAATTAGTGCACAAAAATATGTCTCTTCTTTTGCATAAAATTGATATACTCAAATAATTTCTTTTTAAAGGTAAGAAATCAAATATTAAGCATCTTTCTTCTTCCAAATATTAACCATTTTCTATCTGCAAGAACCAGAAGCCTAAATTATATATGCTTTTCTTGCAAGCTTCAGTGCAACAGAATTTGACTCTTCATGATCACTGTTAATTTGAGCAAAACATGCAACACTTTTAATTTATCATCTTTAAACTTCATTCAATACAAACCAGTAGGGTGCTCATAGCTGTTTAGGGGGATACTGATCAGAGACAATTTGCTCAACCAGGTTGAAGTGAGACAATGACAGGCATCAGTTTTCACTCCTGTGCTAAAAGTAGCAACAAACCCCTCCCACTCAAGAAAGAAGCTTTTCTCTTCAGCTTACTTCCCCTTCTAGCCAAGCTTCCTTCAGCTCTTTCAATATCAGCTACCAGTGTAGCAGGAAGAATAAATATGTCCCTCATATAGATAACTAACCTGGGCATCTCTAGATGCATGCATGCAGTATGTGCATTTTTCTTCCCAGCTGTTTTACATCTAGAACTAGGAAGAGTCAGCAAATGCATTCACAATTACATTCTCCTTTTCCTTTAATATTTACTCTTCCAATTTTATATTCTTGAGTACCCTGTATCCATTTCAATAACCAGGCATTATATGGAAAATTAAGGTTTTCATGAGAAATTAAATCTCACAGAAAACAGGTAGGAAAGCATGAGATCCCTTTGGAAATAGTGTTAATCAAACGATGGAAACACCTGTTTCACTTGTTGCAAAGTTAAAATTTCAAATAAGGAGACAGCCTGAATTTCCAACACAGGTTTGATTTACCCACATGTATTGGTCACAGAATACTTAAGGTTGAAAGGAATCTCAAAGATCTCCTGGTTTCAATCCACCTGATGTGCAGAGGCACAGTTTTCTTGAGACAAGGCTGATCAGAGCCCCATCCAAAATTGCCCTGAACACTTTCAGAAATGGGGCATCCACAATTTCACTGGGCAGCCTGTTCAAGCACCTCACCAGCCTCACAGTAAAGAATTTATTCCTAAACTCTAATCTAAACCTACTCTCCTTTATTGTAAAACCTCCCCTTGCCTCTTGCCTTGTCCTCACTCTTGTTAGAAATTCCCCTCCATCTTTCTTGTAGCTCCTTCAGGAAAAGCAAGGCCACAATTAGGTCACTCTAAACCCTTCTCTTCTCCAGGTTGAACAACCCTAATTCTTTCAGCCTTTTCTCATGGCAGAGGAGTTCCATCCCTCTGATCATCTTGGCAGCCTCCTGTGGACTTGCACCAACACATTCTTGTGCTGAACACCCCAGAGCTGGACAGCATCACCCCCCCTGACCTGCTGGCCACATGCCTTGGATGCAAATGACATCTCTTCACAAAATCAAAACTAAACAGAATACTAGAAAAAAGACATTAGAAAAACAACAAAAAAAAACCCAACAAAAAACAAAACAAAAAAGAAAGATATCACACCAACCAACTGGAACTAAACAAAAAAAACCATGGAAAACAACAAAATGCATTGCTAACTTGCTGAGCCAATTTATGATTTACACTAGTATCACCTCCTCCATGTAATGAGTATTTCTGACTGCCCTTTGTTGGTGTCCTGTTTTGGCATCTGTTCACAGAACTGTGTTTGCCCCAGTTCTCAAGCCCATGCCAGCTGCCTGTGACCTGATGGAGCTGCAGTTCAGCCCATACTCTGCTGGGGATGCAGCACTGACCTGGGTTTGCCCAGCAACTCACATATTGGATTTATCCACATTTCACTCCTGTATGGGAAAAGAGACCTGAAGTCAGTGAGTACTCCCATAATTTTCTAAGATCTTTTAAATTATATATATCACCTTTATATATAACACCTTGTTCTGCTAAAGAGAAAGGGATATTCCCAAATTTAACAGAAAACTGCAATATTACCTGCAGAAAAAAACCCCAAACTTACACACATTGTAATATTTCTCTCACATAATCTTTATTCTAGTTTCATATTAAGATTTTCACATGATACCAAATCCTTGCTCAATTTCTAGTTGCTTAGAAAAATACGATCATTGACAAATGTCTGGTAAACTACTATAATTTCAACATTAATTTTCCATAGGAGTGATCTGAAACAGCTCTGAAAGGTATGAAACAGATCAAATCACCACATATATCAGTAAAGATTAGAAGATGTACCTATCTTTAAGTTGGTAACCACTTAAAAACTAGACAATGTAAGACTAGACATTTTGACTGCTAACCACAGTTCAACACTCATAGTTCATTAGTGAAATATAATACACAAACTTCTTTTTGCAAAACACTGAATCTTTTACACAGGTACCTCTAGAGCTGAGAAGAAATTATCTCAGCTTTTTTGCAATGAACACTTTGTTCCAGCAGCTGAGTACCTGTAAGTTGTCTCCCAAATGAAATACAGTTCTTACAATATAGCAAGCACATGGCCTGGTTGTGATATCAGTGTGCCATTTTTAAAATTCTAAATTACTTTCAGCCAGAAAAATGCATCAAGTTGCTCCTTATTTCCACAATATCTTTTTTTAAAAACCCTATCCTTTGATTCGCAGGCTCTTAGAACAGGAGTAATAGATTGGTAGAACTAAATGCATCATTGGTTTCACTGTAATGCCTTCTCTACTTGTATTAAAAGCCAGAACTGCCCTGAGAAAGCAGCAATTTAAAAAAATCTATATTAAACTCATGTAAATCAGTTAAAGATGCAATGACACAACATGGTGACATTTCTTTAAATGTTCATTGCATTTATTTACCAACAAGTCCAAACTCCTCTTTCTCAATCTCACTCTGATCTTTTATGAGCAGTTCATGCTTTAGCCATTCTAAAACAGTCAGCTTACACATTCTGCAAGGAATTCAAGCTTGCAAAAAGAAATGCAGAGGTTCTGTTTATCTGGTTTTTTACAAACACCTACATCAATAGTACTAAATTCTATCAACAGTTAGTCATCTCTCAAAAGAAAATTGCCCTTTTTCCAGCAAATACAGAGTTCATTCCATTGGTATATTTGTTCTCAATAAATCCAAAGTAACACTCACCACCTCAGTTTCCTTTAGATGGCTCTCAAGAGTAGTTGTTCCCTTTAAGCATTTCAGTCTTGTATATAATTATACTGACTTTCAGCCATCCCTCCCAGAATCTGGAATGATCTGTCCACCCTCTGTCCACTTGTGCCAGAGCAGCTGAAATGGCTGTCATTATCAGAAAGTCTGCAGAGCAAAATCCTACCTCCAACTCATCATTTATATCAAACAGCTTCCTACTTTCCCATAAGTAGTGAATATATATCACAGAGGCTTAGTCAACACCTCCTACTAGACCTTCTCAAATTCTCTGTGTCTGCTGTAACAAAATAATTCTCAGACTCTGTCATCTGTGACTGATGTTTTTCAGATATCAGTCAAGAAGTTTCTTTTTTTATAAGGGTCACAACACTTTGCTTGAAGTATGTGATGATAAGCTCACAAATTCAATTTTAATCAATCCATCTGATTTTATTTTTGAGTGTTTTTTCCCCCTTTAAAACTGCCCAAGAATATCTGTAGTTTCAATACCTAAAGCTACAGAGGCTACAAATATTAACATAAATTCCACTAACTTTCACTCAGTCCTTCCTTCATTTCATTGTGATTAGGTACTGCAACAGATTGAGATAATCTTAATAGGTGTTTGACAGTTATTTCCATCTATCTATTAATCAATACAAAAGCTTTATTTCTTGAAAAAGAAAATCCATGCCTTAACAGACAATATATATCTATTTAATGGTTGCAAAGTACACCAGAGATTATTTATCTGTGGGATTTTTCCAGCTACTTACAGAGTCTTTGTTTATGGACAATATTCTTTTCAGTTACCCTGTAAAACTTTTTCTCTTAAGGACACAAAGATATACTTAATAGAAAATGACAAAATTAAATCTTTCCGTGGAGCACTAACAGGACGGTTAAACTAAATGCCTTCACACCAACGTGCACAAGATCTTAGGAACCCTTAAACCATGGATTACTGGCACAATGGACTACCCCAGCTCGTGTCAATAACTACTTATGCTCCTTTAATCAGGATTACTGGCACAGGAAAAGCATCAGACCTTCAAAATGCCTATTATGCTGTATTCTGTAAATGAAACATTTTCATAAATGCTAATACTGTGCAGTGTATTAGCATTACATCTTATGCACCCCCTCCAAGCTGGGTATAAATGATCCACATGAACACTACTGTCATAAATATGCACACTAAATAAATTAAACATACAATATAGTGTTTTGTCTTTACTTACAGCAGTCACAAATATGAAAGCTACCTGAAAATTATTCAAGAGCAGCCTTCTCCAGCTTACAGAGAAGAATTTAGGTATCTTTGTCTACATTAAAAGTACTTCACTTCCTGGTTTAAATTTCATAATTAAGTTTAAAAAAACAGATTTATTGAACCAGAACTGGCTATGACAATGGAAGATGGAAATACTGTAACTAGTATATTAACATCTAGCTCAGTTGTTGCCTCTGAACAACCATACCAGACACATTTAAATATTGCCTTTTCCACAATATCTGGCTATGCTACCAGATGAGACAGGTGACTGTGTTGCATACAAAATTATATTACAGTATGTATTTGTGTGACTTTAAAGTAAATTACAGTAAAATTCTGAAAAATGCTCCATTTGTGATCTCAATAAAAGAAGTAACAAAAGGAGGTTATGGCAGCCAAAATTTAGAAAGGTACTCTGCATGCTAAGTTACTCAAATATTTAATTTTACCTCCAAAAACTAAATCACAACTAGTGATCCAGTCATGACTCTTAAGCCTCCCAAGAGAAGTCAAATGAAAGCATCAGAATTTGACAATACTGCATTCCAATTTTTCAAGTCTTGCACTTAAGGTGAATCCAGCTTCACCACGGTTCTCTTAGCTGTTTAATTAATGACTCCACAAAACTGTCAACATTGAAAATCTCATATGAGTACTGACTATTACTGACCTCCTAAAAAGAGAGAAAAGGTAGTCAGCTTCCACCAGAATAAACACCCCTACAATTTGAATATTCACAGGAGATCTTAGTATTCAGAAGAAAAACCACAACAAGCAAGGAAGTATAAAATTGACAACAAAAACATCAAAGGCTATCTTAATATTTTTACTGACAGCTTTTGAAGTTGAGAAATGACATTTCAAGCATGGGAACAGGCTGTCCAGGGAGGTGCTGCAGACAATATCCCTGGGACTGTTCAAGAAATGAGAGGATGTGGCTTAGTTGACACGATGTGTTCTATCACAGGCAGGGCTCAATGACCTTGGAGGTCTTTCTGAACCCTCATGATTCTATGAAATATCAACTTCTTAACTTGCTCTTACAAATCTTATAGCTGACTGCAATATTTTATTCACCCACTCTTGGCACAAGGCAGAATTTTTAAAGAGTGAGTTTGGCCCATTGCCAGGTCTGGCTCTGTATCAGATCTGTGCCACAGCAGCTCCATGTGCCTCTCCAATCTTTTAAATTATTAAGCTGTCTCACACTAGTACTGCACCTTCCTAAATAACCAAATGTAAAGTACAGCACACAATGTAGAAATCACAGGAAACCCAAGTTTCTGCATTGAAAACAAACAAACAAAACCCCCAGCTACAGAAAGCAGAGTCAGAGTATTGACAAAGAGGAAAACTGGAACAGAAGTCATGGAAATCTCTGGTTTCTGCACTATTTATCTGACATTTTCTAGAATGAGAAAACTAAAATGAAGATTTTTTTTTTTTTTTACTTCAGTCTAAATCTGCCCCAATCCATAACAACCACAGATCTCTCGGGTTTGGAGAGTTTTTTGGTTGTTTGTCTGCTTGTATAAGCCTAGCACAACTTCTGAAAGAAGGAAAATTGAACAACTACTCCAATTCAATCACATTTTCATAGCATCAGTGAAAAGATACTTTCTTTTTATAGAAAGGAGTATAAACTCTAAGTATTGTCATGATGAAAAAGGTAATTTAGTTCTCAAATCCAAGATCTGAGAAAAAGGCATCCTTTTAGTAATACAGAACAATTACTGTCTTCTCACTTACATTAAATCAGTTTGCTCCAGATGAGAGTTTAGGTAAGACTGGTTTGTAAGGACTCAGAACATTTACACAAGTTTGCCTCAGGTGCTACAGCTGCTGTACCCAGAAAATCAGCAAAAAAGTTGAAAGGCTACCAAACCTGAGTTCTTAATTTTCTGTTGATACTTTCAGTAACTCAAGCTGTGGGAAAGCTTTCTAGCAACATCCTTACAAAACTCCAGTAGTCTTAAGAGATTCTTAAGGACACAACGATCTTGAATAAAGGTGTTGTGCTTAAGATATGTGATTTCCACTGTAGTATTTTTTCTTAGTAGGTACAGATAATGCTGTGGTGATAAATGATAGAAAACATTAATTTTTTTAATCCAGTGCTTTGAGCATTTGAACCACGTATCTTCGGTGCACTTCCAGGAAAGACCATTACTCACCAATGGCTTGGATAGGAAGCATGAAATAGCAGATAGCAAAGGCAACCACACCTTTATAAAAGGAACAGGAGTTCCTTGCCTCTACTCAGCACCCATGAGACCACTGAGTCCAGTCTGGGCCCTGTTCCAGCAGGGAACACTGACACAGCACAGTAAGCAGCTCCGTGGGCACACCAACACTGGTGCAGCTGGAGCAGCTCCCTGTGAGGAGAGGCTGGAGGACCAGGGCTGGTTCAGCTGGAGAAGGGTCAGCTCCAGGGGCACCCAAGAGCTGCTTCAGGGCCAGTGAGGGACTCCAGGGAGCCAAACTTCTCAGCAGGGTGTGACACGAGGGTGTCATGAGGGGCCACAGCACCGGGACCAGCTTGAAGGAAACATTCTCCCTGAAGGACAAACAAGTGGAGGCTCAGGCTGCCTGGTGCTGTGCAGGCTCCCTCCCTCCTGAGCCCCTGGTCTGCTCCTTGCTGCAAGGACAGCACCTGGCAGCAGCCCCCTCTGACTCCTGCCCAGGTTATCCCTTAACCCTGCAGCCAGAGGCACCCGGGCTCAGCAGGTGACAGACATCCCTGGACACAGCCAGAGGATGCAGCAAGGACAGGCAGCACCCAGAGAGTCTTCACACACTTCGTGGCTTCTAAAAACACTCAAGTGCCCAGAAGTGGATTTCCTGACAAGTCCAGCAAGTGGATAATGTGCAGTGTGTAGATCCACGCCGGCGTAATGGTCAGAAACTGTAGCTGTGCTTTCACTGCTGTTAAAATGTACCAAAAAGATTTAATGTTTGTAACAGTAGCATTCCACAGTGCATTGCACATGCCACGCTTGATCATATTTTACCTGATACTCTGCTCTCACATACAGGTTTGTAAGAATGTTGAACAGAAGAGAAAAATCCTGCCTTTAGAGAGCCTCCACTTTTCACAGTCCCACACGGTGCTCCATTTATGACATGGATATAGAAACTGATACACCTGGTTGTTTTTGGATTCAGCAACTAGTCATATAACAGAAGACCAAATCAATACATCAATTAAATAAGTAAAGCACTGAAAATAAAATACCTGTCTAGTAACTACTTCTCAGTGACCCACTGAGGCAGACCAGAAATACAGTTAATTCTATGCCACAATAATTTCACATCTCTGTATAACAGAAGAAATAGAACTCATTCATTTTCCTAAGTATTCATAATTTGCATGTTTCACCCAAATTCTGATCAGTATTTTCTTTATGTGTTATCTCCACTTCCATACGTAGCAAATTTCACCACACATTAGACTTCTAATGGTTCTCTACCTTAGCTGATCCTTTTAGTCTCTGGATCTTTTCCACTTTGAAAAGCAACCTAAAATTGGACACTGTGTTTCAAATGAGTAATTTCTAACACATCACTTCCACATTTTAGAGTTTCAAACCTCCTCTTAACATTTTTAAGAATCCACTTGCACTCTCAACTCCTGTTGCTAGATGTAGTTAATGCTTAAATCAAGCTGTGATGCTTTCACTGAAAGATACAGTAACCCTCTAAGTACTGCAATTATTTAATGAGTATCAGAGGACGATGCACGCATGTAAGTGGATATCAAGACAGAAAAAACCATTCTTGCTGAATATCTTAAATTAAATATTTAATTAATATATTAAATTAAATATTTAATAATAGTTTGGTTCGAGTGATACAAATACTGGATTTTCCTAATTGTTACTAGAATATATTTTTCATTATCAGTATAGGCCAAATGGACAACTGCAAGAACTGGGACATGACAAGCTGGGACTGAAAGAAATCCTTTCCCCAGGAGGACACGAAGTGCTGGCACAGGGACTGTGCCAGAGACTGTGCATCTTCAGGATGAAGCCTCAGGCAGTTTGGTGTAACCTCTGGAACAGCCCCTTCCATCAGGCATCCCTCAGCCTCCCAACCACTCAGCCTCCTTCCCAGTGAACAGTCCTGTCTTTGTGATTTCTGTTCCAGTGCTGGCAACAGGAAGAAGCTGCCCTTAAATCTTCTCCTGCCTTGAGTAGTGGGAGGAACAACCAATGACAATGACTTACTTCCCTTACAGACAATCCATTTCCTCCAGATACCATAATGCCCAGACCTTTCCAGTTTTACCTATTTAATAAAAACATCACTGTGACATTGAAGGACCATTCCAGTTTAAAAAACAGCATGCTATCTCTAAAAACACGATCCAATTGTTTTCAATTTAAAATAATGTCATGTGCTTTTTATGATTACATGAAGAGTTTGTCTAGGTTGAAGGTTTTTCCTATAGTGCACAAATTTGGTTTATAATTACCTAGAGCTCCCACTGCTTCAGAAATCTGTGTACAGCACTCCAATTTGCAATACAAGGTTGTGCTAATGCCAGAAAAGACCTGACTCCATGCTATTGGTCTCCTCAAATCAGCTTTACAAGCACTTAAGATCACATCTAATATGTCACAATACGCTTTAAAAAAAAAAATCTTATAATGCTATTGACTTGCTCTTGAGACAATTTATAGAAAAGTCTTTGTAGAGGTGTGGAAAAGGAAAACAACCCATACAAATCTAAAGGAGATTCTACAAAAAAGACTGATCTATTTTCATCAAGTACTGTACCAAAAATATCTTCAGAAGGGCTGTTGGCTACATGCAAGTCATCAAGTATTAAAAAAAACCAAAATACAGCAGTTAGAAAGGAAACATACAAGTCTTCTGAATTGTGATTACCCCAGCATGATGTTAATTATTCTCATAGAAATACCAGTGTAACATTTTGGGGATTTATGTAAACATCAGCTTCCAAAGTGGATGCCTTTCTTCCTGTATTTGCTGCAAACCTTGCACTTTTAATACAATTTTTTATACTTCTTAAATTCAGGTTTTTCTAAAGGTCACAATTCTCTGCTTTCAAATATAAATAGAGTTTATATTACACTTTGAGTAGCTGAAAAAGTAGGGGATTTAGCACTGCTGTACACTTAATTCTCAAAACATTTGAGTTTCAAATACATTTTTTTTGTAGCCAGGTAAAGCCCAGACAAGCTGACAGTCCCTTTCATTCAAACCAAAAGAAGTATTTTGAAAATTCTGTCCTTCTTGCTGTTTGCTTGGCTGGATGGTTGGTTTTGTTTGTTTGTTTGTTTTTTTAATGAAGAATAAGTGACAGAGCAAGTACTTAATCCTTTCTTCTGAGATGTCTGAATGAACTTGCAGAACAGAAATTCCATGGCTAATTCAACTCTTGAAGGCTTATAGTCATGTGTTCTCATACTAGTGAGAATCAGTATCTTTTTTTTCTATTTTAATTACTTTCTGTTAGTATTTTGAACCTCACATTCTGGTATCCAACCCATAAGGTGCACCAACATAGTCTTCTTCTCTTGGTGGGCTTTAGGTACTTTGCTAGTGCACAGTCAACTAAGTTTTATGCCTTATTATACTTACTAATATGTATTTTTACAGAGTTCCTTTCTGACAAATCAAGAAAACTACCAAGCTGTGCAAGTACAACTATGACAGACAGGACTTAGTGCCCCACACATATGTGTGCACACACAGTTAATGACATTATACAGTGATTTGACCAGAATAAAGGCTATGTAGATGATTTTCTACAAACCTCAAACAATCAACACAAGCCAAGCATCTATCTAACTGGGGTGTTTTTCATGCAACATCTCTGAGACAAAGTCTTACAGAACTGTACTAGTTCATTTCTAAGTCAATACCATGTCTACATATATGGGGTAATTATACTAATATGGAGTAATTATACTGCCTATATTCCATACCCATTACAGTGTGTTCACTGAGGCTTCATGATTACTCTTTATAGGTTTATGATTACTTTTAAGTAATAAATTCAATCCACACTTTGCTGTATTTAGAGGAAAAGTGATTAATTATACAATTTAGGAACTGTACTATTAGAGAAAATTAGAGTGCCTGCTCTGCAGTCCACAGCTGTAAGTCTGTCTGCCATGCCAGACTTGGTATCTGCTGTGCTGCTGTGCCACCACAGCTGTCCCACATGCACACATATTTGCAAGTGGGCAGGAATTGTTTTTCCCACCTCTTTAGTCCACCTCTTTATACATACATGCAGATACATATGTATAATGGAAGCTATTAAATTCATAAAGTCTCTCCAAGATATTTGGAGATTCCTGATTTGCTGTTCAATAAACTGGGAGGGAATATATTAATATTTCCTAAATTGGTACTTGCATTAGCAAAGGTATTCTTTAGAGGAGAGTTTAAATTACACAGTATCCATTTTAAGAATTGTTTCAGTAAATCACAAGAGAACCATTGGGTAAAGCAGGTCATCTGAATCCTTACTGTATTTTTTAGGAAAGACTGACATGTCCCACTTTCTGTCCCTAAATCAATCTCATGCTCAAGCTGTGGCATGGGTAATCTATTCAGATATCTGCCTAAACATAACAAAAATGGTATAAAGGGAACAATCCTGAGGAAAACAAACTGTCTTAGTTTAAATCTGTGTTTGACAAGTGATGTGAGGGTCAAAGGAAAACAAACTATAAAAAAGAAAATCACTAGCAAAAGCAGCATCTGCTGAAGACAAGCAGCAATAAAGCTGACAAATGCTATACCTGTACCCACTTTGCCTTCTGCCATTGCTAAGTGCAAAAATGCTCAAAACATGAGCTGTTATGAAGCAGAAAACTAACTTCCAGGAAGATAATCAACAGGAAAAACATTATCTAAACATTAACTAAAGACAGTACAAGTAGGTGTGGGATTGCCTACAAGGCATGTTTGCATTTAATTTTTTTTTTGCCACAATGAACATGCCTGGGCCAAGCATTATCCCTGAACAGCCTTGCCTGAATTAGGGGGCACACCCACCTGATGCACCATTTTTTCAACTCCTATCTGGATTAGAAGGAGGATTGCTTTCAGTCTTAGTTAACTGTGCTGCATGGCAGTGCAGACAAGAATGCAAGATATGCTTGTCTTGTACTGACCAGAATATTTTGCTCAAAGCTGCAGTGCCAAAGAGACCCATCCAGCAGACCTGCTACACCTTCCTTGGAGAACTGCCAGAGGCTCAGAAGGAATCAAACAAGATGAGGGAAGGAGTGCAGCATCCTGTAACTACACCTGCCTTGCCTGGCCTTGGTCTGCCCTCGCTCCTGTGGCATGTCCTAACAGACTAAGCCTTGCCAAGCCTCTACTGTCACCTGGAACAACCTGAAATAAAGGCAGGGTAAAGATAAAAATGTAAGTAGGAAAGTTAAGCAAGTATGTCTAGTATAAACATAAGAACTCTGTAAAAGTGTAAGTGAAAATTTTCCAGGGGTTTGACAAGGAGCAGCCCACTGCAGAAAGCTCTGATCTCTGCAGTTTCTTTCATTCCCTGAAGGGCTTGAAAATCCTCATGGGTTAAGGCTGGGGAAGCCGTGTCAAGAATTCAGCAATCTGCACATATTGGAATGGGGACCAAGTTTTCCAGTAACTGCTACACTTCCCTTTATTTAAGATAAAAAAGAATACAGAGATGCATCATAGAACAGGACTGTGAGACCTAAAGTATTTAATCTAAGTTTAAACTCAACCAAAAACCTCACATAAAGAGGATTTTAAAATAATTTTCATATCAACAAAATGGCACTTATCATGGAGCAATTCTGTTTTGTCAGCTTTGAGCATAAAATATGTAATCTAATTTTAGATCTGTAACAGAGTGGGTCTTTTCACTTCAACAGGCACTCACATCTTTGAAAGCAAATTAAGTTATGCTTGTTTGCCAAGCTTCCCACTGTCCTGCCCTATAAAAAGCAAATGGGACTGTATACTTCACCAAAAAGCCTTGATATTTATCTTTTCACACAAACACTGTTTCTGTTTACAGATCTTGTCCAAAGAATATGATACACCACGACATAAAATGTAAGAAACAGTTATGAAATTCATTCACAAATACACCTGATGAGGAAGAAGAACAGTAAGTACTGGAATCTATCAGTAAGATTTGATCTCCATTATGAGTGTCAAACAAACCCTGAACAGAATTGAAACTATTTTGCATATCACAGAATGGGTATGGTTGGAAGGGACCACAGAGGGTCATCTGTCCCAAGCTCCCTTTTGAAGCAGGGCCATCATCATGGCTTTAAACTCCAATTAACAAATATGCTGACAGTTCACTACTCTGCAGAAGATTTTTTTCTCTATCAAAATGTTAATTACCCAGTGCCAAAATTGTTAAGAATTATGATTTAATAAGCTACCAGGTTTGACACCTCTACTGTCCTCCTTGCCAAATAATTAGGATGTACCAAATTTCACCTCATTTATTTCATTTACAAGATACCAAATTGAAATTGTGGAACATTTTAAATGAAATAGTCTTTTAGAATAAAAATTTAAAATAAAGAGCAAAAAATTATGAAGAAAACTTCTGTATTGAAAGTGTCTGGGAAATTTAGGTAATACTGACCCACACTAGAACAGTTTAGGTATTCCCTACACAGCTGAAGCCCTGCAAATCTAAAATTTTAAGGGAAATAAGTACTTTTATTTTTCATGACAAACAAAGAGAATAGTGAAAGGACCTAGTTAAAGGCTATTTTACCTAGGTTCCATAGCTGTATACCATTTCAAGCCTAATTATGGTAAAGCAGGTTCTCTGAAGTGAGAAGAGCAAGTTTATCTTGTTTGGTTTTAAGAAAAAATAGGTTCTATTAAGTAAAATGGAAATGATGATGATGTAAAGGCAACTTATTGGAAGCCATGTCATATTTCCAAAACCTAAAAAAAAATACCCCAGAACAAAGCCAGTCTCCACATATTCAGGCATTAAAATACCTTTTTTTTAATGTATCTTTGGTCAAAGAACCCAGAACACCCCTAGGATGCTTATTAGCCCAAGAAAAAATAATTCTCTAAAATTGCAATTAACATTTCTATCTCAGAAACAACCACTAATATCATAAAAGATTAAAATGATATAAGATAAAAAGAGAGGAAGGAAAGTCACACTCAGCAACTTTGAGAAACACTGAACATCTGAAAGATTCATCCATTTTGCTTAACAGTACACTGAAGGTAGTCAGCATCCCTGACACAAGATCAATGGAAGGAATGAAGTTCAAACTGTGTTGAGAAAATAAATCCTTTTTAGTTATGGCTGCTATCCTTTCCATCCCAAACCTAAATCAAGCACTGAACATCTGCAGTACTCTATGGAGAGATGAAAGAGTAAAACACACATTGGTAGCACAGACAGAAGTCCCTCAATTTCTATCTCCTAACATGCCTCTAATCATACTTCTGAATGATAAATAAATGTCTAAACAAATTTTCCTTCACCATCATCCTGCTCACACATTCTCTTTAATACAAGAATTAAGAAATCAGGAATTACAGATTCCAGATTACATCATTCTACTTCAATTACTGAAAGAACCTGACGAAAACACCAACAAACCACATCTAAATCAGCACTCCATACATGGTAACACAGCACACTACTCGTTACTGAGCAGAAAACTGGGAATTCCACAAGCTCTGTGAAGAACAGCAGCTTTGGTTCTGGGAGCAGCTCCCTCAAAAGTGCTCTAGCTGGCCCAGGAGCCTGCTAAGCACAACCTGCCTTTCTGGGTGTTTTGTAAGGTCTGGAGTGCTTTTGCCAAAACCACTTACCCTATGAAGATGCAAAACTTGAACACTTCCATTTGCACTGGGAATAGTGGATGCAAATCAGGAGACCCAAAATCCTGCCTGGAAATATGTTGTGCAAGGTCTGCCTGCTCGTTGGCTTCCAAGTCAGAAATTCCATGCAGAAAGCCCCCAGTGCAACTCCCTGCAGATCAGGTATGATATCTCACCCTTTCCAGATGGACAAACTGCACTAGGGCTGCTGAAGAACACTGCCAAGCCAGGCAGGTAGGAGCCACAGGACAGCCTGAGGAGCACCATCCCAACCCAACATCACCATCTCTCACAGTGGACAACCCTATGGATGGAACAACTGAATTCCTGGGAGAAACCTGATACTGCTTCTGCGAACATCAGGCTCTAATGATGTTCATCAGCTCATTAGTTAAGCCCAGACAACACATATGGGATGCAAAAGCAGCACATTGTACAGCTGCCTGCCTCAGCAAGTCCCACCAGGAGGGCAGTGAACAGCCAGGATTCATATTCAGTGCTCTGTGCAAGAAGCAATTTCACCTTTGTGGGTTACACCAAGTGTTCCAAACTGATTCCTTTTCCTCCTCCTCTCAAATATCACTCTGTTTCTTTAGGCCTCATTATTCACCTTTTATGCTGCAAGTTTGCAAATCTTGCTCTGGAGGGCTAAAGACATTTGCATAATGAGCTCTGCATCAAGATAAATGTTTTTAATTATCACAATAATTTAGACCTTTTTTGAGTACCAGAGAACTAGAGAATTTTTCAGACCTCCATTTTTAATGCCTTAAGTGAAATTCAGTGGAGAAAAAAAAATAATGACATCTTGCAGGAAAAGGGAACTTGATGATCACCACTAGGTTCCCATAATCTTCTTACAGGAACATGCAACTGATTCTACTAAATCATTCAACATACCAGAGGTGGATTCACAACCCCACAAAGAAAAGCTCATAGAATCACAGCTACTCACAACTGTCAGTCACATTAAAAAAAGACCAGTTATGGTCAAAAATATGTTCTAAGCACTCCCAAGAGATCTTACATTTTCCAAACTGCCCAACTGATATGCAGTGATGAAACAAGCAAGTGATGAGCCTAAGATGGCTGTTTCTATGAGTATTTATCTGCATCTGAAAATAATTATGTACTTGCAATGGTTCCTAAACTGAGCTTTCAACACTACCTATTACAACATATAATTGTCAAACCACTCCAGCAAGTTAAAAAAGTATTTACTTAACAAACATTTCTTATCCATTCAAGGAAAATGGAGGAAGGGTAATTGAAAAACCAAGATGTCACTGATACGATAAGACATATAAAGTCTAGACTAGGAAAGGGAGGCTTACCTCTGCCCAAACACTTGGACAAGTAAAACCAATAAAGTTGTTTCCAAAGCTCTGTTGCTATTTCAGTCATGTTCTTCTATATCCCCTTTCTCTTTCCAACCTGCCTCAAGCTAGATGAAACTCTTGGGGGCAAAAAAGCATTTCCCCACACATATTCTGCACAAAACAGAGACAAACATCTGAGAAAGAACATCACACTTTAAAATCTGAAAAAACATATTTCTGGTGACCATTTTTTTATAGGTTATGGATTTTTAATAGGGTTCTAGTGATAGTTGTCTGCAAGAGTCACTGGCTTGACATGGTGGTGATGCTTATTTCACAGAACCAAATTAAACTGGCTGCAGCCCTGCCCAGAAGTCACAGAGAGCTCACAAAGGAACGTGTTCATAAGGGTGAGGAAAAAACTGCCTGAACTTTCTGAGCTGCCAACTACAAAACAGCAACACAGCCAAAAGAAAACATCTTCCAGCTGCAAAAAAAAAACCCCAAAAACCAACAAATTTCTGCTACAATGATGGAAGTACAAATGCTGGAAATCTCAATGAACAAATTAACCCAGACAATTTTAGAACACAATTTGTTTCATCTTCCCAATGTAAACTCAGTAACAACTTATACCTAATTTTGCATTAGGTAGCTTTTCCATGTCATTTACAGAACACTGACTAAACATTAGTACAAATGCATTCTGTTTTATGGTTCAGTAAGATTTCTAGAGCTAACATACAGCACTTGCACTATGGAAGTAAAAGGACCCATCTGCATTATCAGTCTGGGTTTTCTCCTTAATAACTCTAAATCTATTGAAACTCAAGGCAATTATTAACCAGTGATACCCTAGAACTCCTTAAAAATTAGTAGGGAGCTGGCAGATTTCACTAACAAAAGATATATCAGAGAACAAGAACAATATCCATTGGAAGAGGCAGTTTTTTTCCCAATGACTTGCATGGTTTTAGTATATTAAGTCACTTTGAATTAATTCACAAAGGATTATCAAACAGTGTTAAGCGAATGTCTTTTAATTCCCCTAACTAAAAAATAACATATAAATTCCAGCATGGAAAGGAAACTCAACTGAAAAATATTTCTAATACAGGCTCTTTTGCTAAACTACATCTTAGTTTGCCTGCTGCTCTTCCTCTGTATTTCAGTAGCAACTAAGAAATATTCTATGATTATAGATTTTACAGTAAAATATATAATTAGCAAATGCTGGAGAGTGATATATAATACAATTAGTTTCTTTCTTGCACACAAATCTCTAAAAATGCAAAAAAAAACCCAAAAAAAAACACCCAAAACTGGGAACATTTTATTTCAAATATTCACATTTCTCGAGGATCCAATGACAACAAAAGTTAATTCCATAACATATGATTGAGACTGAACCTCCATAAGTCACTAGACCAAACCCACTCCCTGCACCCACCCCCAATTGTCCTCTGTCCCCACAGGCTCTTTGAAGGAAAAGAAACTTTATGCATTCAACTGCCTGATGCACAAAATACACCTGACATAGAAATGCTGATTACTGAGCTCGTGCTGCATCTCTTTAGGAATCCTTTCCAGCAGTTTTCTGGTAGACTGGGACTCCTGTCTCTGCTCACACACTCTCTTCCATGGTGAAAGGAAAGTGGCCACTAAAATAATGTAGCACTCATTTTGAAGTTACCTTGTTCCATATCAGCTTCCATTAGTGGTCCTTGGCATGAGAATCCTCTCTTATGTGTGTGACACAAACAGCAGAGAGCCAGCAGGAACGGTATGGAATACTTGGAGCCTAGGCACACACCATTTGATGGAAAAAACCAGGTGTGACAGGTTGTGGCTGCACTAAATTTTCTCACCTTAAACACCTGGAGGCCTTGAAATAACTTCAAAAATGCTTCAGTTTTATTTTTGATGTAACTACCATTCAGATAAACTTACTCCTACCAAGTTAAATACAGAATTCAATCCATTACACACCAAATGCTTTAATCACTGTCTTCTTATCTTGCCATACAAGAGCACAGCAGTGCAACTTCAGTCAAGTGATTAGGTGCTTCAGTGTATTCACATTGTTAAATATCTAGAAATTTACTAAATACTTCTATTTAACCTCAAAGAATAGTCTGATTTGTGCTTTATTTTTGACTTCTACAAAATTCTTTAGCTGAAGAACAACAGCTGTAAAAGCAGAAACTTACAAAATTAATTATAAAAAACACAGTAAAAATTGCATGCTAAAAAACAACCTTGAGAGATTAGGCTACTAAGAATAAATGTTTCAACCATCCAACTACTAAAAGTGATCACAGAAAATACAACAACATTTTTAATCTACAACCTTCACAGTTGTTTTGCTCATTATCAGCTTTCTTCCTCTATTAAGAGTTTAATGCCTAACCTTTTCTCCCTCCACCAAAAAAAGAAAGCAATATCCTTTATTTTTTTTTCCTTTGTCTGATAATTAGAAAAAAGCCTCTAAATCCAAGACCTGAACTAAAAGCTTACTACTTGCAAGTTCCTATTAGCTAGCCATTTTTTCTTCATGTGGAAAGAGAGCAAGAGGAGAAAAGAGAAGCCATTTTTAACAGCATTTCTTGCTCTGCCCTTAGCACTTCTTTTCTCAGCATTAGCTTCCAGGAACTCACTTTTGTTTCTCAGCTTTTTTCTGATGACAAGTCATGTTGTGATAAGTCATATCAGGCTGCATCAGTCATGCAGCAAATACACTGAAATGCTGAAAAACACTTTCCCCCTCAAAGCCATACTTACAGCAGTAAAGAACTTAAAAGGAGTTTCACAGGAAAAATCAGGCCTGCATAGTCTTAAAAAAAAAAAAAAAAAAGGTACAGCACTAATGGCCAATATAAGCTCTGCATTAATTCTGGTTATTTACTGGAGCTATAGCATAATTCATCTCTGGTGCTTGTCCAAGAACAAAATTTCAGTCTGTCTTTTTGGTTTTTTTTGCTTTTTTACAGCAACTGGATAAAGATGAGATGTCTCAAAACTGATCTGCATAAGGCAAAAGCAATAGATTTGAGTGGGTATGTGGCACACACAAGTAAATCTAGAAAACATACAGTATGTACATACTTTTATATCTCTTCCACTATCTGAAAAAATATGAAAAAATCAAATGTACAATTAACATACAAGATATTTTTAAAGCTGAGAACAAAGATCAAAATAACCCAGCCTTCATATAGGCAAGACACTGATGGTAGAAGAGTTTTATAAAACTAGGATCTGTAGAACAGATCTGAAACAGATACTGCATACAGCCTGACACATAACTGTACAGTTCAGGGGGCTCATGAATTTCACCTCCAGAAACCTTAAATGATGCAGAACTCACTGCCATGACATGTGATGATCACAGCTGGATGCTTTCTTCCCCCATTTGACAACTTCTTCCAAAGATCATTGCTTTAAAACTCTTAAAACGATCCTGACAGAAGTCATTCAGTCACTCTTCCTTCAGGGAAACTCTTCACAGCCTGTTGGAATTATTTATTGGCAAGGCAGGGAGGCTTCTGAGATCTGTGACCAAAAGACCTGAGCTGTGGCACTACACCAGAAGAGGAACTGGTAAGATGAGTGCAAAAATGTGCTACTTGTCCTAACTCATGGGATATCTTTACCTTGGAACAAAGAGCTGAAATAAAACCCACCAAACCAGCCATTAAAATACAAAAACCCTCAAAAAATTCACAGCAATAGCTTTAAAAAGAGGGGGTTTAAACAGTGTATCTGAACATATGCACTTCCAGCTCTTCATATCCCTCAGTCTCTGCAGCAAAGGCAGTGCTGCACTGAGGGCAGCCAGACGTCCTGAAATCCTTGGCATTCACCCCCTGTGAAAGGGGTGCTAGGAATGACATTGGACACTGAGATTGAGGGCTGGAGATTTTAAGGAAACCAGACACACAGAAATCACAAAACATGCTATTGCCTGTAAACTTGAGGAATCTGAAAGTGCAGAAACTGTAAAGGAGCTGGAGTGTTTGGGGATGACATTGTTGTAAAAAACAGAGTTGGGCCAGGTTTGAGAGAGAAAACTTCTGCAGTTTATAGTTTTGTGGTGGGTAAATAGCAAGGGAAAAAAGAAAGAGTCAGTGATGTCTTCTGTCCACTACAATTTCTGGCTTCACTAGAGAAAACAATAATTAATTGGGAGCAGGTGAGCCATCAATAGCAGTTCCCATCAGTTCTTGCTGTGCTGCAATCACTTGTTCTTAGAGACAGGTTCTGCAGCCACAGAAATACAAGCTTCCATTTCTCAAGACAGAGTGATTGCTGATGGAGAAAAACAACAAGTTTTTCCATGACCTGTAACATCTGTGTACTATGCTAGGCACTCTCACTCATACACCCTGCCAAACTGTTTACATAAATATCACAGACCAAAAAATCCTGTTATGATTTGACTGTAGAAATCCTACAGCAACTGCAGAGCTTATTGCAACATCCTTTTCCCAGGCCTTGAGAAAAATAAACTTGCTTCAGCCAGAACTAGCCTCAATATTGCACGTAAAATGTCTAATCTAAAAAGTCTTTTTGAAAGCATTTCCTCTCTAGTGGATCACACTTTCAATCATTACCTGCTTTGTTTTCCCTTCCCCATCCTCCACTGTGAGCTCTCACTCAGCCTTGCAGCAGACACAGCAACAGTAGCATATCCATGATTATCCCACAGTGTTAAATTTTCAAAGGAAAATTTATCACCCTTTTCCAATGATATCCCACAGAGGTAAGTTAGATATATCTGCAGAAAACCACTATCTTCATTCTATCTCCTCCTAAAAAAATACACAAAAAGCCACAGCTGAACTAATCATACTGATTAATTCTGTTTTCCTGTGCTTCCAGTTAATACTCACCCATTGATTTTACCTTATTTTCACACTGCAAACCAGCAAGAACATTCTTTCACAGTATCTGGTGAATATGGTCCTGATAGATAACCTGGTAATATAAATCATTTTGCACACAAAGTGCTTCGGGTAGCAACCTGTGGATTCCTTTCCCCTCATCACCCAACTGTGTGAGTCTATTCCATCCTCCAGGCTCAGGTATTTTGTTCTAAGCAGCAAGGTAAATACATGAACAAACCCTAAGAAGCCTGGTGGCAAGCACTGATTGTCCCTGGAGCAAAATTAGACAGCTGTGAACAGACTCTTCCCTTCTGTTTGCACTTTTGCCTTTTCCTCTTGAACCAAAATATCTCAAATATCAGAATTTTAAAAGACCCAGACCATTTCATTTTCCTGTCCTCATCCCACCCAGGGCCCAGAATAATTCAATACTTCAGATCTGCTTCCCTATGACACACTGTAGCATGCACTTACTACAAGATAAACACATTCAATGAACAAAAAAATGGAGTACTTGTTCAACATAAAATACTTTGTGAATACTTCTCAAGTGAGAGACTCAAAGAGTCACACAGAAAGCTTTATAATTGCCATTTCTTATCCATCTCTGAAATTTACACACTTGACTCTTTTGATTTTGCTTCTAACTGTAAGTTCTCCTCACCTCTATGCTCCAGAAACTTGTGCCCTACTGCTGATGTTAGGGGGCTCTAAAATCAGTCAATTATCAATCAAATTCACTTTCAGCCATAAAATAATTTTAAAATCACTTTTTTTGGAAAGAAGTGTGACACAACTGATTTAGTATTACTTCTCTTTCCTGTCAAGTGTCAGTGTTTTTCTTGTAAGGACTGAATCTGCTGTTCAAACCACTGACATTAACAGCTTCTTATTATCAGACCTATTAAAATAGTAGTTCTATACTAATAAGCACAGTCTACTGTCTCTGGAGAATAGATTACATTTCAGACAAGTCAGAATGAGCTTCATGCCCTCAGAAAGTCTCTTAGCTCCCAGCACAGTGCCATCAGTTCAGTGTGGTGAGACACATTCCAAAATACAAATTCCTTCTGCAAGGAAACCTGCAATGTCTGAAGGTGCAACAAAGCATTTGTCTAAACCTGCTCCTCACCCACAGCAACACCAACCCAAATGTCCTCCTGAACGTAAAACTGTAGCAACACTCAAGATGTCTCACTCACTGTGAATTAAAAAGTCAAAGCTCCGTTAACTTTTTAATAAAAAACAACAAAGTTATCATTGTTATCATTAAATCTCAAGGAAGAAAATATTTATGGAAAAGTCACCAAGGGTGCTATAATACTAATGTCATTGAAGGAGACAGGAAAAAAACCTTGAATCACACCAAAAAGAAACCTGCTAGGGATCAGCCCAGCAAGCTGAGCACACATCAAATTTGCATTATTCAGCAACTGACCTGGCAGGCTTTCCATTAGTCAGCAAAAGCAAAGATCTGAGAGCCTCCACATTGTTTTGAATTAGATCAACAATATCAACTGCAATAATGCAAAGTGTAGTAATACAACTGAAATAATGCATGTTATTAATAATAAGACATAATTCCATTTTTTTCCCATTTTGCACATAAAGAGGGAACTCTTAACCTAAAAATTTACAGCCTTTACCAAATTCCAAAGTCACCAGGGGAACTTAGTGGAGAACAGTTTTGTGTTTCCTAATTATGACAAGAACTTGCACCACATCTTGCCTCCAGCACTGGGGTGTCCCATCAATCAGAGGCACCCCCATTCAGCTGTACACTCAATTTAGCCTCTGTGCTGCCCAGGTGCTGGCAGGGGAGTGCAGGGTGGCCCCTGTGAGCAGACTTTGTGCCAGCACAGCTGTTCCAGCCAGCTCCAGTGGATCCACCACAGAGCACAGCTGAGCTCAGCAGCCAAGATCACAGAATCACCAATTGTCAAAAGAAACCTTGAAACATCAGCTGGTCCAGCTCCCTTGCAATGGTCAGACACGTCTTCAACTGGAACAGATTGCTCAGAGCCTCGGCACACCTGACCATGAACCTTTACAGAGATGAGGCATCTACCACATCTCTGAAAAACCTGCTCCATTGTTCAGCACCCTCATGTGAAAAACTCCTTCTTTATATCTAGTCAAAATTGACCTTCCTCAGTTTAAAACCATCACCTCTTGTCCTGTCTCTAAGGTCCTGCTGAAAGGAGGTGTTCCATGTGCTGGATCTGAGAATTCCCTGCAGCCCACAACAAAGACCCTGGAGAGGCAGCTGGCACCTGCAGCCCATGGAGGTCCATGGTGGAGCAGAGACCCACCTGCAGCATTTGGAGACCCCCAGGGGGACAAGCCCTGAAGGAAGATTCAACCCACAATAACCCGTGGCAGAGCAAGGTCTCAGCAGGAACCAGCTGGAACTAGCAGGAACTAGCCTGGAGCCAACACATGAGCAGGTTTTCTGCCAGGACCTGGGACCCACGGGGGACCCTTGCTGAAGAAGACTGGTTCTGAAGGTCTGCATCCCATGATGAGGCCCCAAGCTGGAGGAGGAAGAACACGAGGAGATAGGAGAGGGGACCACAATCTAGGAATTGACTACAACTCCCATTAACAATCCCCCTGCACCACCTGGGGGGAGGATACTGAATAGCTGGGAGGGAAGCTGAGTTTGGGAAGGGAGCAGTATGGGAGAGGTGTTTTAGTTTTGTTTCTCATAATCCTACTCCCTAGTTTTTAATTTGAAATAAATTAGATGAATTTAGTCAAGTCTGTTTTGTCTGTGATGATAATTGCTGAATGACCTCCTCTTCCCATTATGACCCACAAGCTTTTCCAATCTCATTGTCTCTCCTGTCCTAGTGAAGAGGTGGAGTGACAGAGCAGCTGGCACACACACAAGGTCAACTCCCAAAGATTGTTTCCTTCCTCAGTCTGCAGTCAAGCAGATCTTCTGTCATCAAAACAATGTAAGAACAAAATAACAAACTTCCAGGAAAGAATTTTATAGCATTCTTAGCATTTTAACTTTTACAGAATAAATTACTGTGAAAATACACAAAAGCCTGAAATAAAGTAATTTCAGTGTAATTGAACTGTCATTAAGAAAATCAGAAACCTCTACAGTCATTGCAATTCTCTTATCTCAGGCAAGGGCCAAAAGAATAAGTAATACAATCTAAATCATCCAGACTGTTAAATAGTCACTAGAGACAAACTATTTAGCACTTAATGAGATAAAATTAAGAAGACTAAATCTAATTAAGGGTCTTTTAAAGAACAGTCCACAAGTGGCTAAGTCTTCACAAAATTTGTAGTTATCATCAAACAGAAAAAATACAGATTTTGAACCATCAAAGATGTCTTCTGATTGGAAAACCATTTTATATTTTAGTTCTCCACAATTCCTTGGAATTGTAATTTAAAAAATACGCAGCTTTATACCTAATAAATTTACACTGATAAAGGAAAGAAGAATGCAGTAACTATTAGCAGAACACATTCAATTCTAGCACTACTGTTAGGGTTTCTTGACACTTGGCATCAGCAGTTTAGACTTTCCTATACTGGTGGGTTCTAATAAATTAGTCACAGATTTAGAAAACCCTGTCCTTACTTTGATGTTACCTACAGGCTTAAAATTCCATGTGTGACAAACTCCAGCATTTTACTACTGTAAGAAATCCTTCCTGCTAACAACTATAAGCTGGTTCATATCTTCATTGGAACTAAAAATGAACTGCCTTTGAATTCAGCTTCCAATTAATGACAGACTCATGTCTGAAACAGCAATGACTTTGATACAGAATTAAGGCCCTTCTGAATGCCCAAGTTTCCTGGAGTAGAAGGGAATCCTATCTCCAAATACACATCACAAAATCTGTTCTATATTAATGGCAAATCAACATCTAAAGTCTTACACAGGAAATACTGCCCTTTTCTTCATGTACCCCTGCTCCATACACAGACTGCAGCAAAAGTGGCAGAACAGTGGCATCAGCAGATCTGATAATGTACAGAAGGATGGCTCTAATGACACCCCATGATTTGAGTGCCTGCAGCTAAAAGGAGTGCCTTGGACTACATCCAGCTGTGGGAACTGACAACACAGTTGGGATTTTGTTGTGAGGAATAAACTTCTACATGTATCAGCATCCTGAAATATTCTATTATGGAATCACGAGCTATGAGAAGACAGCTGCTGAGGATGGTCCTGTGCCAGCCATTTAGCTCAACACCAGATATTAATGACACTTTTGGATTAAGCTGCTACAAGACGTAGAGGGATCTGTAAGGAGTATCATTCTTCATCCTCAGTTTTACTTGGATTTCTTTTATCTGTCTGTTTTCATAGATGTTTATGTTTTGCTGCTTCATGTCTATGTCTGGCTCATCTTGGAAAATTGAACTTTTTAGATTTGCACATCTTCCAGTCCTGCACTAGCTGTTCAAATAATCTCTTTGAACCACTGTGTAGTTGTTTCTATCACTAGAAGATAAGGGAAGCAGTCAACTTAGTTACACCCAGAGTTACACCCAGTAACTTCAGACAGATATTTCAG